>NC_084889.1:29640760-30998260 GCF_958979055.1 Alnus glutinosa | reverse complement strand
CTCGGAACTAGTAGAGATCAGATTCAGAGGCTTGTATTAGGAATTAAACATCTAATAGGAACTCATGCACCGGTTCATGGAGATAAAGTGAGGGTGCAGCATAGTGGTTGTACACCCTTTGCGGACATAAAAATGAGCATGATTCCTAGGGATGCCTTTTTTGCAAGTAAAAAGAAGGTGAGTATAGCAGAGTGCCTCGGGGAAGTTTGTGGGGAGCTCATATGTCCATTTCCTCCAGGAGTACCAGCTCTGATCCCTGGTGAGGTTATTACGGAGAAAGCTTTGGATTATCTGCTGGATGTTAGAAGCAAGGGTGTTGTTATTACTGGCGCTTCCGATCCTTTGCTCACTTCCATAGTAGTCTGTAATGTGTAGTATAGACAAATGGATTTTGGCATGTATTCCAAAACAGCAACATCAATGCAAACCAAATATGAATGGATTTTGGTATATAGACAGGGAAATGATATCTATTTTGCTCCTGAATGCAAAGGCTAACATGAAAATGTAGTCGAATATCTTGAAGACTAGGAATTATTGGGAAAAAAAAAATAAGAATATATATATTGAGTACAGAAGCAGCAGAACTGAATCTTTAATTTTTGAGTCTAGGAGGTTCCAAAGGCTCTGTTTCATTGGAGGTGAACGGAGGAAAGTTCGAGATGTTCTTGAGGTTTGAATCTTACTTGGTCGTTTGCTATATACTGTTCTATTTTTTGTGTCCTCTGTAATTTGTTTCTCTACAAATTGGGCAAACCAATCTCGTAATTTTCAAAGCTACGTGCATTTCGTTCTTTCCATAGACATCACATCAAGCACAATGGAGTCATTCTCCAAATCTGTACTGACATACGATTGCCCATTTAACCCCTCCAACCTCCCAACAACTCACTCATCGTTTGAGGCATAACCCACACAACACCAAACAGCAACAACGCACTCCACAACTCTGTAGCAACTATGGATGTAAATAAATCAGTCTGTTCGACAACCTGTTCGGTTTAGCTCGATTCGAATTCGAACTCGAACTCGATACTATAGAAATCGCTCGTTACTGTAAAAACCTGCTCGATTAGTAAGTGTTACATACCCGATTCGATCAATAAAACTTGATAAGGGCTCGTGAGCTCAGTTCATGTAAAGCTCTACTGGATCACTCACCCGGCTTTTTAGTCCGACTCGTTAGCTTGTTCATATGTCTTATATATTACTAAAAATGAATTATATAAATTTAAGCATGTATATTAGAAATTAAGTAATATATGTTACTTAATATTTATGTGTGTGTGTGTGTGTGTATTAGTTAACATACTAACTAGTTAGTTCATAAACTAACATATTATCTAATTTATTAACATATACTAAGTAAATGTAATTAACGATATGTTACTCGATTTTTTTTTGTATTATATATATATATAGTAGTTAACAATAGTCTATAGGTCATTTTTTGATAATATATATACACACACACACACACACACTAAATAAGCATATAGTATACTAGCTAAGTAAATATTGTATTACATATTAATTATAATACTTTGATAATAGTATTTAGTATGTTAAACTAACATATTAAGTTATTAATAGTTAGCATGGAGGTTGTTCACAAACTTGGGCTTGAACTCTGCTTTGATCACACATTGAAAAATTTAGTAGCCTACCTCGAGCTCTAGTTGAGCCGAGCTTGTTCAGTAACCTAACTCGTCTTGGCTCGAATATCATTCTCAACAGCTCGAACTCGCCTGAGTTTTAAACGAGCTAAGCTTGAACACACATTTTATAGCTCAGCTTGAATTCGAGCTCGACTCATAAATGACTTAGTCTTGAAATCTTAAAACTCTACTCATCTCGGCTCGATTACATCCCTAGTAGCAGCCTTACTATACAGGAACAAATGATCGATGGACTCTCCATAAGTCTTACACATATAACACCACTCCATCACAATAATATATTAATATTCCTCTTGCGTAAATTATCCAAATAGGCCATAAGAAGATCCTACATCATTTTCTTTGGCTTGAATAATGCTATTTAGTAGATTGTTATATGACTATAGTACAACTGCAATACCGTGGCTATAAAATCAACCCTTGATTTGTTTTTTTACAATGACTGATTTTCACTACTACATCATCAAGTTGTTTGTTACTCGTATAATAATATACTAAGTAACATTATTCTTAATGCTAAGCAATTCAATAGTTTCCTTCCTTAACAACTAAACACTTTATCATCAATGGACCATAAATAGTCATAGTAATCCTCTAACCGAAACAAATAGAAGAAAATTCAAAACTCACCGGAATCAACAGACGTGCAAATGCTCATACACTTGAATAAGGAGGTCATGCAATTTGATTTTGTCATATGAAGGTGGCCGATCACCCACAAATGATTTGAGGTTGGTTTTCGGGCACCCTTATTTAGCTATTTGGGGTGGTCGAATCACTCTCAACATATAGTCATGGGCTGTTTCGGCCACCTCTAAGCCGGCCATAGGGAGTGGTCAAGCTATTCCTTTTGGCCCAATCAGGGTGACCGTCATTTGGGGACAATCGAACAACTCTCAATGGTCATAAGCCTAGATCGGCCATAAAAGGTTGTCGAGTCACCCACAATTATTATTATTTTTTTAATTTCTTTTTACACTTTACTCTCAAAGCATTTTTGGGAGTTTAAGGGCTAAAAAGTCACGTGTGGGTGACTTAATTTCCGTCCAAACAAACAGAAAAACTTAACAAATAGGCTACATTGTCAAAGTTTTATAGTTTGTGGGGTTCAAAACTTTTGAGGTTAAAATGCCAAAATAATGATCTTTGAGAGGTAAAATGTATTTTTTTTTCCATGCTTTAAAAGTGATAAATACTTATGTAAAAAATCATAAGCATTTTATTTGAAAATAATCTCCTTGCTTAAGCTTTATGGATTGCTTTAAGTATTCTTGAATGCTAGGATCGAAATTAGTCCAGCCTCTCTCATTAGTGGTCAACCCTAATCGAATCTCTGGGTTAGTCGCGACCACCAAATCAAGTGGGCTCGACCAACCCTGCGTACGGTTGGGAGTGGTGCTGACCAAGAGAAGGTGTGCAATTTTTTTTTCTGACCTATAGTAAGTAAGGTGTGAGTAAAATGGGAGTATAGGTAGAATTTACTCCTGAGCAATTATTTTTTCAACTTATTAATGTTTTTAGTATGTAAAATGTGCTTATGTCTGAAGTGAACGGTCTATGTTTGTTAGTACAGTTTCCGGTATAGTGTGAACACGGCTCGTGCTTCTAAGTTCTTCGCTCTTTCCAAGAATCAAGCAAAACAAGTAAACCTCAGAGACCCTTTTGGGGGTCTCGCTTCGATGTCTAAGTTAACTTATGAGAATAATCTTCTACTTAATCCGAAAGATTCAGTCTTAGTTTATACTTGGGGTTGGGGCCTATTTATAGGTTGCATGATCTACACCCTTACTGCTAGGGTTTCCTTATCAACTTCCGAGCGAGATCTTTGGCAACAAATTCGGGATTAGCTTCAATCTCGGATTTTCAGGGACTAGGCTCAATCTTAAGAGATCTAAACCATAACGTCTATCTTAGTTCGTTGGATTCTAATCCAGATTTCCTGGGATGGGGTTGGTACCTGAGTTCTCGAGACATGTCTATGCCGGGCCTTGGCTTGCTAAGTTGAATTTCGTTCCCAGGATGTCTGCATTCTTGGGACCCAATCTAATTATACCTCATGTCTCGTATTCTCGGGAATCGCTACATGGTGTCTATCTCCCGGGATATGACTATCCTGGGAGTCCTACTATATTGGCTGCTTAGTATGTACCTCTTAGGATAGGACTTTCTTAGGAGTTTTGCTATTTCTCGCTCTTGGGCCAGTACTGACCTGAAGGCCCATGATTCTAAGGATTGGCCGATCTGAGTGGGATTATTCCCAACAATTACCTTCTAATTCCCTTATTTGAGGCATTCAGATAATGGGAATTCTTTGTCTCAACAAGTTCGAGCTTTTTCCTGATACCCGTATGGTTGTCTTTCTATCTCCAAGGATAGAACTACCCAGGAGTTTTGCTTGCTGAAAACTTGCAAAACTAAGGGTTAAATCCGACCCCTCCCCCCCATTGTTCCTTGTTTCCTCTACAAGATTGTCTCCCTGGCTACCTTCTGAAAACCTGTAAAATATAAGGGTTAAATTTGACCCCCAATTCTTCCTTGTTTTCTCTGTAGGGTTGTCTCCCTGGCTACCTACTGAAAACCTGCAAAATCTAAGGGTTAACCCCCCCCCCCCCCCCCCCCCCCCCCCCACCCCAATTCTTCCTTGTTTCTTTGCAGGGTTGTCTCCCTGGCTACCTTATGAAATCTTGCAAAACTGAGGGTTACATCCGACCCCCCATTCTTCCTTGTTTTCTCTGCAGGGTTGTCTCCTTGGATACCTACTAAAAACCTACAAAATCTAAGGGTTAATCTGACCCCTCATTCTTCCTTGTTTTTTCTCTGCAGAGTTGTCTCCTTGGCTCCTGAATAGCTTCCTTGTACCTGTAAATCCGCAAAACCGAGACTTGAAAACCGATGGTCGTCTCTCTTGTTTTTCCCAAGGTTGTCTCCCTGCCTTGTCTTTCCCAGGGTTGTCTTCCTGCCTTCTTGCTGAAAACCTACAAAATCTAATGGTTAACTTCGACCCCCCATTCTTCCTTGTTTTCTCTGCAAGGTTGTCTCCCTGGTTCCCAGTGTAGGACTAACCGAGAGACTTGCCTTCTGCTAGGGGTTTAATCTGACCTTTCGTGCTTGCTTTCTCCTGAAAACCTGATTCCTTCCTGTAAAAGAAGTGATGATAAGTGTCGAATATTGCACATTCAAGCCCCTTAACTTATATATGTTAATTCCTTAGCATTGTTATTTGTTTGATTTTGTGTTGTTTTAATGTTTTCAGGTTTTAAATAAAGATGCAATTAATTCCATTAATTTTGGGCTTAAAGCACATTTTGAGAAGACCTAGAAGATATGTTTAAGCTTAACCAATCATAATAGAATACCTATATGATGTGGTTAAGTTTAATCAAATCAAGTGAAGGATTAAATCGGAATTTCTCCACTAAGAGTCAAAATCGGATTGGATTCAAATTTGGATTCTGCATATGTCTCAGTGTTTGGATCATAACTTTTGATTCAGATATTGGATTTCAATAAAATTGGTGTCGTTGGAAAGATAATTAAAAATTAAACAAATATGTCAGAAATAGTCTTTCCCTAATTCGGATGTTTACTATGCCAAAATCTCCCCGTAATAAAAGACCGTAATCCTGGCCGAATTTGGAATCCTTTTCCTACTTGGATTGAAGTTTCAATCTCCTACTTGGACAAGAAGACTCAAGAGCAATTTTTATGGAATTCCAAGGGCTTCTAGGACTTGTGTGCTCCCTATAAATAGACTCCTAAGCTTCAAGAGAAGGTGTGCTTGGTGCTTGGTGCTTGGTGCTTGGGCTTGTGCTTAGATTTAGACAGAAAATTCTTCTCGGAGGCCTGACAAGTTGAAGAGGAGAAGAATATGGCAGGAGGCCATCCCAGCACCACGATGAGCGGTTAAATTCCTAATAGGGTGTTGATGTAGCCCTTTCCAAGTAACAATGGTTTAATTGTATTTTAGTTTGAGATTTTCTCTATGCATGATGGTTGTATAATTGTGAGAATTGATTTTAATGTTTATATTCAATCATTATGAATTTCTTATCTTGTCTTAGAAAGTCTTTTATATTGATTGAACTCAATCCTTCATATTTTCTGTGATTATGTGAATGATTGTTATACAACGGTTTTAAATATATGATCAAGAGGATTAGATAGACCATGCCTAGGAAAGACGGATTGTACTACACCCTAGTTTAGTGTAATTTAGGTAGACAGTCCGTGCCAACCAAAGATGGGTTATACTATTCCATTGATTGTGTGTATATCCTATTAAAGACGTAGCTAGTCCATGCCTAGGGAAGACGGGTCGTACCGCATCTTAGTGGTTAGGTGGACGGTCCGTGCCAACCGAAGATGGATTATACTTATTCTTTAGAGGTAATTTCTTGACTACTCGAGTGAGACGAGCCCTTTATCATGCATAGTATGAATTTTCCTTATTAATTTACGATTGACCATTGTTATGAGGTGAGTGGTGAAATCAATCCCCTATTCTTTATCTCATCCATATTATCTTTAATTTTATGTCTTTTACTTTTATGTATTTATTTTAAGAAAACAAAAATCAAATATCTTTTAAATTAAGTTATTTTTAATCTTGAAAAACTTGATAGCAATTCCTACGCAGTCCTTGAGGTTCGACACCCTCTCTATAGCCTTATCCTACAAGGATTCGTCCTATTGCAAGTGGTTATTTATTATTGATATATTTTGGTAAACAAAAGACCACATCAAGTGACATCAATGGGTTCTCGGTCTCTAGACCGAGAACGCTCCGATGCTTAAGTCAGCTTTATTCTTTTATTCTGAAAAATACTTATTCCCAAAATTTGGGAATCTTTCTTGTCTTTACTATACCTGAAATAATAACATTGTTCTTTGAAACATAACTTAAAGTAATAAGAGTCTTGTCCAGGACTCCTGACTAGCCTTACAACCTGACTACTTGATCTCGGCTATAACCTATTGTGGTCTTGGCTCTCCACGCCGCGGGCTCCTGCTTCTCTGGTCTTCCCTTCTTTTCTCATCCTCCTGGGGATCATTCTCCTAATCCTTCTCTTCTCGCTGACGGTCTTGGGGATAATAATCATGTGGCTGCTGGCCTCGGGGCTAGTAGTCTCGGTGATTTTGGGGTCAGTTATTTTCGGGCTAAATCCTTTGCTCCTAAGAATTAGATTAGCTTGTCATTCTTTATGAGCTCCTCTTTCAACAAACTCATGGTTATGCACCCCTCGGTGCGATGTCCTGTTTGTTCATGGAAATCACAATATTTACCTTCATTCATCTGATGAGGGTTACCTGGTATTTTTGGGGGTCGGCAAAACTCTGGGTCTCTCCTGATTTCCATGAGGACTTCTGATATTTCGGCATTCAGAGGTGTAAAGTTGTAATCTTTGAATTTCTTTACCGGCGTTTGATCTTCCCTGTCAACCTTTCTGGATTCTTTTCTTTTTCTTTCCGGAGACCTATCTCGGGATGGTCATGAACTGGCCATAGCCTTCAACGTTTCTTCTTGACTAATGTATTCCTCTACTTTATCTATCGGTCCTTGCAAGGTGCTCAGTTGCTTCCGGGTCAACTTCTTCGTCAGAGGCTCCTCAGATGAAATGCCCTCATAAAGGGTGGCATAAACCATGTCCTCGGTAGGCTCTTCAACTGCCATCTTCTCCCGATTGAACCAGTCACCAGGTCACAAACTCCTTAAGAGTTTCGCTGGTGCAATCTTACAAATATCCGGATAGCTTCTTTCGTGTCCGGAAAGCCAGGAATCCCATCAAGAATGTCTTGCTTAACTCTTTGAATGTGTTAACAAAGTTGGGAGGAGGTCTTCTGAACCAGTCCTGGGCATTCCTTGAGAGAGTCAGAGGGAAGGCCCGACATGCAACTTCATCGGATGTCTTGTGAAGGTCTAGGTGAGCTCGAAAATTCTCCAAGTGGTCAAGAGGATCTCCATCTCCATCGTAACTCATGATTTGAGGGACCTTGAACTTCTCGGGTAGTCTAAAATCTACTACCCATCTGGTGAAGGGTGAGTGGATACCCGACAAGAGCCTGTCCACAACTATGGACTTATTGTTATCCTTCCTTCCCTTCTCCATATTCGTACATCTTCTCTCCAGCTCCGCAACAATTCTGCTGAGATCTTCCGCATCTTCCCATCGGTATCCGTGACGGTTGGCCCTTTCGTTCCTTAATTCTTGGGGGTGATTTTCAAAAAAATTATCCTCCTGGTGATCATCTTCCCGAAGATCACGGACGTTAGTTCGGTTGTTCTACTATTCTTCTTAATGCTCATTCTGATTCACCTTGGGTTGGGATTGTTCTTAAATCCTTAGCAATAACTATTCTTTCTGCTATGTCAAAGCTTCCATCCGAGCTTCTAGTGCCGCTTTGCGATCCTGATCTCCACCTCCCGGGGGAGGGAACATTGGAGGTAGTGGATTATTTTGAATCCCTGGATTCGGGTTGGGCTGGAGAATCTGCTCCGGCTTTGATCTCCTTTGCCAGTTGGCTTGGCTTTCAGAGCTTGTGTTCATTAGCATTGCGATTTATCCATGTGTATATGTACGAGAACAAATATCTTTCCCACAGAAGGCGACAAATTGTTAGTACAGTTTCTGGTATGGTGTGAACATGGCTTGTGCTTCTAAGCTCTTCACTCTTTCCAAGAATCCTGCAAAACAAGTAAACCTCAGAGACCCTTTCCGGGGGTCTCGCTCCGATGCCTAAGTTAGCTTCTTGGAATAATCGTCTGCTTAATTCGAAAGATTCAGTCTCAGTTTATACCTGGGGTTTATGCCTATTTATAGGTTGAATGATCTGCACCCTTATTGCTAGAGTTTCCTTATCAACTTCTGAGCGAGATCTTTGGAAATGAATTTGAGATAAGCTTATAACCCGGATTTTTAGGGATGGGGCACGATCTCAAGAGATCTGAATTGTAACGTCTATCTTAGTTTGTGGGATTCTAATCCGAATTTCCTGTGACTAATCTGGATTTCCTGGGATGCGGTTGATACATGAGTTCCCAAAACATTCTTATCCCGAGCCTTGGCTGGCTAAGTTGAATCTTGGTCCCGGGATGTCTGCATTCCCGAGACCCAATTTGATTATACCTCATGTCCTATATTCTTGAGAATAGCTACCTAATGTCTATCTTCTGGAATAGGATTATCCCAGGAGTCCTGCTTTTTTGGCTGCTTAGTATATACCTTTTGGGATAGGACTTTCTCGGGAGTTCTGCTATTTCTCCTTCTTGCGCCGATACTGACCCGAAGGCTCATTATTCTAAGGATGGGCCAATTTGAGTGTGATTATTCCCAACAATGTTAATTCTAAATGGATAAATACTACAAAAAAACTGTTTTTGAATAATAAAAAAAAAAAAAATAAGTTGGGATAACTTCACAAAAGAGCATCGAATTATACGTTGTTTTGAGATAAGTGTACTGAACTAGCAAACGTCTTAAACTGGAGTATCCAAGTTTTCAAATGTCTCATTTAAAGGTATTCCGTTAGGATTTGCTGTTAAATCCTAACGGAGTACCTAAACTACCCCTATTTTTTTTTAGGAAAAAAAAAAAAAAAAAAAAATGCTAGGATCTAGGTGTTGATCAGAATTTAACGAAATTTGCAAAAATACACATGCCTAAATCTTTGAAAAATTATATATTTTTTTTAAAAAAAAAATAAAAATAAACACATGAGTATTTTGAAAATTTTTGCAGGATTTAACAGCACATCCTAATGGAGTACCCTTAAGTGAAACATTTGGAAACTTGGATACCCTATTTTGAAATGTTTGCTAGTTCAATACGTTTATCTCAAAAAGACGTATAATTCGATACTCTTTGATGAAGTTATCACAAAATAAGTTTCATTGTGATTTCTTCATGTTTTAATTGGTTATAGGTTTTCAAAACATCATTTTTGGAGTTTCAATTTTTTTTTTTTCATAAGCGTCACAATACTCTACATGGAAAATACTACACTTACACCCACTTTTTATACCTTCACGTGGCAATACTTACATCACATTTTTTTTCCCCTCTCTGTTACTGCCACCGTTCGAAATCGGCAACGTTCGGTCCAACGGCGCGGAGGGTTGGGAAAGGAAGATGGCCGAGTTCAAGCGTTGCAGAGGGTCGGGAACGAAGGCGTGCGGGGGTTTCTGGTGTGCGGAGGGAGGCAGAGACACTCGGGACGGCCGGTGAAGCTTGGGTTTCGACCACGGGACGGTCGGGTTGGCCAGCAATGCTTAGGTTTCGGCCGAACGCGTGGTTTTCGACTTCTCCTTCCACGGCCGGCTGTGTGGTCCGTGCCTCTATGTGGTGTAGGTGTTGCCACGTTAGGGTGTAAAAAGTGGGTGTAGGTTTAGTAGCTCTCATATTACATTTTACGGTTCCCAATTATTCATCTAATATATTTGTTTTTTTAAAAGAAAATTGTTCCATTTTTTTTTCTGCATAATTTCACAACTAAATGCACCGTCCGGCCGTTTGGACAGCAGTGGCAGTACCAGGATAATTCCTCTCTCTCTCTCTCTCTCTCCAGTAAAATCTGCAAACCAATGAGTCACTGACGATTACTTCAAATACAATGCTTTCGTGTTCCTCAACCTCGTTGGACCATGTAACTCTCTCTCTCTCTCTCTCTCTCGTATGCATTACGATATTGAGTCTCTCTTGTTTATATTTTCCTTTCTTTGCGTGTTTGGTGCAGAGTTTTCACTTGGGTTTTTCTAATAACCGGAGTTTGGGAACTTTTAGAAGATCAAGAGTTTGTCATTCTGAGGTGGGTTGGTTACTTTTCCTTTCAACTTTCAAGACAACTGCTTTCATAGTAATGCTTGTTTGGCTGCTGAGAAAACGGATGAAAGGAAGGTCTTTAATACCCTTTTTTCTTTTCCTGTATAAGTAATGATAAAATAAGGGTCATCCAAATTGAACTTTCTGCTTATTGTCTAATGTACTTTTAATGTCCAATTCCTTTTATTTTTTTATTTTAATGGTCTGAAATTTTATGGAATTCTGCTCTTCTATTCGTTGTCTTGTTTGTTTGTGTTTGCTTCAATTACTTTATACTCTTTTCTCAGTTTCTCTTTGATTCACCCCACTTACTTTTGTGCTTGTGTTGCATAATGCATAGTAATTAATGTTTGTTTCTGTTTTTTTTTTTTTTTTTTTTCCCATCTTTTTGTGTAACATTTTAGTGGCTGTTATGAATCTATAGATTAACGTTTGAATGATTTTGGCCTATGTTGTGTACCTTGGAAATTTGAATGTTGTTTTCATTTCTTCTGCTATGCTTACGATCGAAGCATTCAAGAGGATGGCAACCATATATTGATCTTACATCACAATTTATGATAATGGCTCCAACTTTTTTGGATGTTACATTCAAGATGGCGGATTTGTACCTTCAGCACATGTAAAATGAAAATGGGTCCTTCAATTTGCATGGTACAAGAAAAGAGGCCCTGAATAGCTTTTTGGATCATAAGTTTTGGTTAATATCCCAATGGGTGAGCATCAAATATTTTATAGCTCATTTATCCATCCAAAATTGTCACCATAAAAAATTTGTGCATGTTTAATTGAAGGTCTAAATTAACATGTAATATCTGTCTAGCATTATAATGAGATACTTTTGAAAACATTATCTAAGAATAAGTTTTAAGGTACAAAACTTGTGGGATTACAAGAGGACTTTTTTTTTTTTTTTTTCTAAATCATACACATCCAGGTTATATTTTACTTTTTACAGAAATTGTACAGGTGATGTAGGCTTGAGGCCAAAGCAGCATCTTATGTTGAAAAATCTATAGATTCCCTCTGTTAATAGTAATCAATAATCAATATTTAATTACTTATCAAAAAAAAAATAGTAATCAATATTTAATTGTTATTGCAGAGGGAAGAGGGGGAAAGAAAAATCAGTAGAAAAAAAAAAGTCTTACAATTCAATTCCTCTGTTTGAAGGATCAAAAGGTTCAGGAATGATGGTTCTGTTATATTTGAGCTTTGAAAAACTATCAGAACTTGAGGAGTTTCATTAAAAGTGAACCGATAAAAGAATACATTGCCATCTAATGGGTTTAGAAGTTGCTTGACCACTTGCTGTTTATGTATCATAATGCCTCAATCTCTTCTTGATAATGTCATGCAGGAAAGTAGCGTTATAAAGCCAGGGAATAAGCAAGACAATGGCACTATTATAGTGCACAACAAGTTCGTCTCAAAGGATGATCTTCTAATTTCCCACTCTCCAATATCCCAGCAAGATAGCCCGCCTCCTTTGGTTAGTGCATTGAAAGCTTCCGCCGAACAAAGTGTTGCCAGTTTTCACTTCCCTGGGCATAACAGAGGACGCGCTGCTCCATCTTCATTAACTCAGCTAATTGGTTTAAGACCATTTGTTCATGATTTGCCTGAGCTTCCGGAGCTTGATAATCTCTTTTCTCCAGAGGGGCCTATTTTAGATGCACAAAGACAAGCAGCCAAACTCTTTGGATCATCAGAGACATGGTTTCTTGTTGGAGGTACCACTTGTGGAGTCCAAGCAGCAATAATGGCAACTTGTTCTCCGGGAGAATCTCTAATTCTTCCTCGGAATTCCCATATATCAGCTATATCTGCCATGGTATTATCAGGTGCACAACCTAAGTACATCATTCCTCAGTATGATTTTGCCTGGGACATTGCTGGTGGCGCGACTTCATCCCAGGCAAGTTTATAATACTTGGGTCCATGTTCAAAGCATTGTTAACATGTATTGTCTTTTCACCTTTAAAGGAAGTTTATTGCTGATAAGAATTGGAATTCCAGTGTAACCTTTGGATAAAAAAGTTAAAATGATCAAGATGATGTAATTCTAAAATGTTTAATTTAAAGAGAGAAAAAAAGATCATCATGATGACCTTTTCTTTGTCTCTTTCATTTTAACAGCCTTTTTTTCTACTCAAACTATATATTATGAATCAAGATGGTCATTTTTACAGGTAGAGCAAGCAATCAAGGAATTAGAGATGGAAGGTCGAAAGGCAGCTGCAGTTTTCATCACTTCCCCTACTTATCATGGTATATGCAGCAACTTGACGGAGATTTCCGAGCTCTGTCATTCTCATGGAATTCCTTTGATTGTGGATGAGGCTCATGGGGCACATCTAGGATTTCATCCCCAGCTGCCTAATTCAGCCCTCCAGCAAGGAGCTGATCTGGCTGTACAGTCTACTCATAAAGTCCTATGCTCTCTTACGCAGTCATCGATGCTACACATGTCGGGGAATATTGTAGATAGCGAAAGAATCCATAGATGTCTCCAAACTCTTCAAAGCAGTAGCCCTAGTTATTTGCTTTTAGCATCGTTAGATGCTGCTAGAGCTCAATTAAGTGAAAACCCAGACACTATATTCATCAAAGCAATGGAATTGGCCTTTGAAGCAAAATATTTGATCAAAGAAATACCAGGCATTTCAGTGCTTGACCTTGCAAGCTTTTCTAACTTTCCTGCCATTGATCCTTTGCGACTCACTATTGGTTTTTGGCAGCTTGGCTTGTCTGGTTATGAAGCAGATGAGATGTTATGTAGTGATCATGGGATCATTTGTGAACTTGTTGGGACTCGATCTATTACTTTTGCAATAAACCTTGGAACTAGTAGAGATCATATTCAGAGGCTTGTATTAGGAATTAAACATCTAACAGGAACTCATGCACCAGTTCATGGAGATAAAGGGAGGGTGCTGCATAGTGGTTGTACACCCTTTGCGGACGTAAAAATGAGCTTGATTCCCAGGGATGCCTTTTTTGCTAGTAAAAAGAAGGTGAGTATAGCAGAGTGCCTCGGGGAAGTTTGTGGGGAGCTCATATGTCCATATCCACCAGGAATACCAGTTCTGATCCCTGGTGAGGTTATTACGGAGAAAGCTTTGGATTATCTGCTGGATGTTAGAAGCAAGGGTGCTGTTATTACTGGCGCTTCTGATCCTTTGCTCACTTCCATAGTAGTCTGTAATGTGTAGTATAGACAAATGGATTTTGGCATATATTCCAAAACAGCAACATCAATGCAAACTAAATATGAATGGATTTTGGTATATAGACAGGGAAATGATATCTATTTTGCTCCTGAATGCAAAGGCTAATCAAATATCTTGAAGACTTGGAATTATTGGGAAAAAAAAAAATTATATATATATTGAGTGCAGAAGCAGCATAACTGAATCTTTAATTTTTGAGTCTAGGAGGTTCCAAAGGCTCTGTTTCATTGGAGGTGAACGGAGGAAAGTTGGACATGTTCTTGTGGCTTGAATCTTACTTGGTCGTTTGCTATATACAGTTCTATTTTTCGTGTCCTCACGACCGACTTGACTTTTTACCCAAGGCCATAAGAAGATCATCTTTTTTATAAGTAATGTATATTTCGAAATAAGGGACTGTATACAGAATACCCCTAATTCATAGAGAAAAAGCAAAAATCTAAAAAATTAGAAAAAGTACATTTAGACAAAGTAGTCAACGTCACTCTCCATGTGAACTAGGTTTGCAGCACTATTTTTTTCAAATTGAGCAAACCAATCTCACAATCTTCAAAATGGTGTGCATTCCGTTCTTCTCATAGACACTACATCAAACACAATAGAACCATTTTCCAAATTTGCACTAACAAACGGTTGCCCATTTGCCCCCTCCAACTCCCCAACAACTCACTCACCGTTCGAGACATAACCCACACAACACCAAACAGCTACAACAATGCGCTCCACAACTTTGTAGCAACCTCACAATGTAGGAACAAATAATCGATGGACTCTCCACAAGTTTTACAGCTCTCCATCACAATAATATATTAATATCCCTCTTGCGTAAAGTATCCAAATAGGCCATAAGAAGATCCTACATTCTTTTCTTTGACTTGAGTAATGCTATTTAGTAAATTGTTATATGACTATTATACAATTGGGATACCATAGCAGTAAAATCAACCCTTGATTTTTTTTTTTTTTTTAACAAGTGCTGATTCAAGGACTGATTTTCATTGCTACATTATCAAGTTGTTTGTTACTCAAATAATAATATACTAAGTAGCATTATTCTTACTGCTAAGCAATTCAATAATTTCCTTCATTAACAACTAAACACTTCATCATCAACGGACCGTAAACAGGCATAGTAATCCTCTAACAGAAACAAATAAGAGAAAATTCAAAACTCACCTGAATCAGCAGACGTGCAAATGCACACACTTGAATTAGGAAGTCATGCATGTACATAAGTGTAAAATCAGTTGATCTTGGATACAGTACATAGTGTCAAAAAACCATATATTTTCTCTTATATGGGTTCTTCACACAGTCCCAGAAACCAAGCTTACAATACCTTAAACCCCAACCTGAACTGTTCTATTTCATCTTTCACACCAAAATTCCCCATTTTTTTCTCTGGAAACAGAATCCAGTAATGTGGAGCAAACTAAGATGAGATACAACATGAATTGTCACTAATTATGGTTTGGCTTACTACTGTACATCTCCTTTGTGGCAGCTGTAGCTTGCTTCTTTGCAGGTCGATCAACATGATCAAAAACAGGGGCCTCAAGGCAAGGAAGCAGCCCTGGCCTATTAAGCTGCAAGTCTGGACAGTCATCTGGACCTGCCCATGCCAGGGGACTCGCTGCTGCAAAAGAATAAAAAAACAAAAAAGAAGGGAATTGTTATTAGTTTGGCACTATTATGTTTTCTCCATGCAGCAAAGATGTCATCATTAAGGTAATGGATGTTTTCTCCATGCAGCAAAAGATGCCATCATTAAGGTAATGGAGAAAGATAAAAGGTTTTCCACTTATTCCTATGCTGCCTTTTGCTGATCCAGTTCTCTAAAGAATCATTTGCATCCCACACAGAAAAAGGAAAAAAAAGATTAAAGAAATATTGACAAAAGAGGAACTGTAATAGAAATGAAATATCGGAGGCTGGTAAAATGAAATAGTCATCCATAGTAAGGAGACCTTAAATAAAACCCACTGAAAGAACATAAAAGGATAAAGGGTAAATATGACAAATAAAAAAACATAAGAACATGACTTGGAAGCATTAGAAAAACCCTTTGCCAAAAAAGTCTCACTCCCATCTAAGCCAATGAACTCTAGCTCAAATGGCATCTCCTTCTATAGCAAGTACAAGGTGGAGGGTGTCCTGGACAAAAAAAGAAGAAGGGGTAATTACCTTTTCTCCATGAACTACCAAAAAATGCGCGATGCCCCCATGAACTACCAACTCGACCAAAATAGAGCATTCAACTACTAAAGACAACCATTTTCCCCCCTTCCGTCAGTCAAAGAGGTTAAAACAAACGCTCAACGGGTCACGTGACCGTCACACGCCGTTTTACCCTCATTTTCTTTCTCTTTTCCCCCCATGAACTACCACCATCTTCCTCTTTCCCCCCATAAACTATCACTATCTTCCAACATGCCCCCATGTAAAACGGCACATGACCCGTTGACTGTTTCTTTTAACCCCTCTAACTGACGGAAGGAGGAAAAATAGTTGTCTTTGGTAGTTGAATGCTCTATTTTGGTCGAGTTGGTAGTTCATGGGGGCATCGCGCATTTTTTGGTAGTTCATGGGGGGAAAAGGTAATTACCAAAAAAAAAAAAAAAAAGAGTACCCCATCTAAACCTACTGGCTTCTTGCCCATTTAACATTCATCTCACAGAAACGTAGTCTCCAACTTTCATAGGTTGGCACCCTTGAAAACATCTTTCTACTGTTGTGGTTTTGATATCAGAAGATAATCATTTCAGAATGTCGATATACCATATTCAGGAGAATCCCATCTTAGAGACTAGAACAACCATATGAGGATAAATTACATTAATTATTAAACGGCGATTAATAAACAAACCAGAATAAAAAGCTTCAGAGTTCTTGTAATAAGGGGACTCTGTGTACAAAGATAGTTTCGAGAGTGACATTTAATAAAAGCCTCAAATCTAAATGCGAAGACTGCCCCCACCAGATTGAATGAAATTAAGCCACAACTTAAAACAGGTGGGGCTTTCTCTTCTTCAGCTAAATGCAGAGTTGATTATAAAAAGTGGATTTTCAATTTGTTTTCAAGCAGTAGGTAGCTTTTTCTGCATACCTTCACCAGGTTCAAGAGGTCTAGTGTTATGTGAAGCTGTCAGAAGAGGAGTACGCTTTCTCACGTAATTTTTCTGCAAAGGCTTTGGAATTTGAAATGAAAATTGTGAGAGAGTTACCCCATCTCTCGTATACTCTGGATGTTCCAGCAAGTACCTGCAAAATCAAAAGCCCCACAAAAGGCTGTTAAGGAAATAGGGAAAAACATTGGGTTCATTTGACAAAACTTTTTAGAGGGTACCTTTTTTTTTTGGCTGTGATGTGACATAAAGATAAAAATAGTTTTAAGTATTTTGTGTTTTGAGTAGTTTGTTAACGCTTTTGCTTTTTAGCAAAAAAGCAAAAAGCTACCCTAAAAAGCGTCGTCAAATGAGCCCATTATGCTTGTGAAACTTTGACCACCCACAAGCTATTTAGTTCTTCATTTACGCATATTTTTACAAGAGTAACGCAACAGGAAAAAACTTGAATGGGTGGTACCAACATACTTTTGGATCTCCACAATTGAGCGTAGTCTCTTGCCTGATGGTGCTTCATAATATCTGTATAAATTGGACACAGCAAATTAGAATGAAGTTGATCATTGAATCTAACATTTACCTAAAACTTCAAACTCCAAAATAAAAAATTTGAAAGCAAATAAAATAAAATTTGAAAGCAGAAGTCAAAGCTACAATTAGGTCCAATGATAAACCTCATATATCAAACAGAAGAGAGCAGCAGCAGCTCATCCAGTTTTCATCTATAAGAGACCCAAATATCCTCATATTAAAACTCGGAAATGGGACTGAAAAGATATTACCACATCATGATGCAACCAATGGAAGTAATCAGAAGACTTTGTATACAGTAAACATTACATGACTCGCACAAATTTCATTAAGCATCAAGAGATTACTATAAAAGCAATCACAGTGTACTCCAGCTCTGACATTCAGATATCACATTTACCAACAGATATGAAGCACCTAGCCACATACCTAGTAACAACTATATACCTAACATATCCAAGGGATCACAAGCAAACAGCAATTCAAAAGGGGTCTTCTAACCTCCAGCTACTTCAAGGATAATGAATGATACATGTGCTTGAGTGCGTCTAAATGTGTGGGTTGGGTGTTTGGGGGAGGGAGGGGGTGCAGAAGAGAGGAAGGGGAGATCTCTTCAGCTTAGAAAAAGTGTCCTAGAACAGTACAGTGAGACATGAGAAGCACCCTTCAGGGAAAATTTGCTTATAAGTCATTGCAGAGAATTCATTCAGATTTTCTCCTCATAATTCCACAACAATGTCGAAATTTCTTTGAGCCTTGATATAACCCCAGCAGGAATGCAGACTTTTTAGAGTTAAGGTCAAAAAATAAAATTCCAAACAAAAGGTGAGACAAGTAAAAAAGAGAGAAATCTGTAAAAGATTAAATTACCTACACATTATAGATGTAATCAAATAGGAAGGAACACATACATGTCCGCAAACTTGGTGCTTCCTTCACCTCTAATCCGTAGAAGCCGTTGCCACCCAGGAGGAGGCTGCGCAATATTAGGCTTATCAATTGCCCAGAGCCTGCTGCCATCTTGAGAAATGTCCGCCGGATCATCACATGATATATCAGGCCGCCACTCACGAGCTGTTTCACAGTAAAAAGGCCGTTCCAGAATATGTTCACGTATTTCTTCATATTTTTCTTTTGTTGGGATGAGCCTCCATTTAAAACATTTGGCACACTGGACAGTGAAAGCCCCAACAGATGGCAAAACTCTGGAAGATGAATTTTGAGCCAAGCATCTTCGGAATGGTAGAGGGTGGGACTGAATAGGGTCGGGAACAGGTTCAATTGCACCTGTACCATTAGCTGAAGGGTCATAAAGCACCAACTGCTTAGAGGCATTCTCATTAGATTGGCCATCTTCATCCTCTGTCTCAAGAGACCCATCCTCTGAAGAAGAGGATGGAGAAGAAGAGACGTCTATGGGTCCCTGAAGAGTATCATTTTCTTCCTTTTTGACCCTAGGGGAAAACTTTTCAGGGGATGACCGCATCTGACAAGATCCCAAAACCCTGTCACAGAAAGCACCACCAAAACAAAGCATACACAAAATTCAATAGAAGAACTTTACACCAATTACACGTGTAGAAATATATCACCATGTTAATCTGAACCATTCCATATCCATTACTTTTAAAAAACACAAACCAAACACAAACAACACGCATGCTACAATGACATAAGTCGCAGGGCAGCAACAATCACCACCACCAACACAACTCATTCACAAACAAATTTATCTCTTTGCACGCATCTAGTGACACTGATTTCCTCACTACAAATCGAGCAATACTCCACTTAAAAGCAGTTATCATCCTATACTAAGTGCTGCAAATGAAAGAGAATAATAACATGAATTAAAACACCATAAAAAAAAGGAAAAATTATACTCTACCAACCCAAAATGTTATTCCATTTGCAATCAGCCCACCAAACTATCAATTGACTCGATTAGCACGTCAACTTAAAAGAATTCTTGCAATATGCCCCCAATGTCTAAGGCCCCGTTCACTAAACCCCTTCCCCCTCCCCTCCCCTCCTCATCGTCAGTTTGTGTCAGTACGGAATCTATGGATAGTAGAGAAGTTTGAAAAAGAATCCAACATTTTATTTTATTCCAATTTTACCCCAAATCTTTCGATATGAAAAACAAAAAAAGTTGGGAATAAACTGAAAAGTTGGGGGTAAAATAGGAATAGAATAAAATGTTGACTTCTTCCAAAAGCTAACATTTCAGTCTATTCCAATTTTACCCCCAACTTTTTAATATGAAGAACAAAAAAAAGGTAGTAAACTGAAATATTGGGGGTAAAATAGGAATAGAATAAAATAGTTGGCTTCTCAAGAAGCCAACTATTTCAGTTTCCTGATTACCCGTACTGACAGGGGGAAAAGGGGGTGGGGAGGGGAGGGGGAAGGGGTTTAATAAACAGGGCCTAAATCAGCCACTAAATGCAACAGAAATTGCTAACCCCGTCGTCTGGGCCAACAAAGCTTGCAAAATTACCAAATTTCCCATTATGGGATTGCAGGTGCCGTTGAAACACCTAATCCCAATCCAAATCTATCTTTTGAACCATAGGGCTGAGCACTGACTCAATCAGAGTCGGAAAGGCGAACAATGGGGCGTCTGCCTAACCACCGGCTTTGTCCATCTTTTCTAAGCTTATGTACAACATGTTTAAGATTGGAAACTCTACTAATAGCATATTCCCTTTAAGAGCTAGCACGGGCGTTGAGGTATCCCCTTTTTTGACATACACGAATGGGGCCAATCAGGAAGTAGGAAGAGTCGAAAATATTAGACCAGATATATCTTTATCTTCTGATAAAGATAAATCTGTCAAGAATTAGTTCTCTTATGTTTCTACTACTACAAGTTGTATGGCTTTAGGTTTCTACATTATCTTATGTTTCTACTACTATAAGTTGTATAGTTTTAGGTCTCTTATCTACTGGTTATACAATCCTTATCTACTGGTTGTACAGTCCTACTAAAGGACTTCTCTATGGTTTCACGATAGCTTTGTACAGTCCTATCCAAGGACTAACTCTCTTCTTATAAATACAGTCTCTGCCCTACGGTTGAAGTAGGCAGAATTATCCAATAAATCTCTAAATTCTACATGGTATCAGAGCCATCTCAAGACTAACGTCTATGGCAATTCCATTTGAAACCGAATCCTCCACCCAAACCTCACCCCCTCTTTCGTCCTATACCCCTTCCGCAACCACAGTCCCTCTTCAGAATATTCATCACCATATCTCGGAAAAACTAAACCAAGACAACTACATCCTATGGCACTTTCTGATGGTCCCATTCCTAGAGGGCCAAAATCTCTTCATTTATGTCGATGGAACACATCCACGACCTCCTCAGCTTGTTCCAGACTCAACATCCGGCCTTGTTGCAAATCCAGCCTCTCGACTCTGGTATCATCAAGACAAAATGATCTTTAGCGCCATCATCTCCACTCTCTCGGTTGAAGCTCTACCCCATGTCATTGGTCTTACCGCTTCTCGGGAGGTATGGCTAACTTTAGAAACTCTTTTCTCCGCTCAATCTCAGTCCCGAATAATGCAACTCAAGCAACAATTAGCTACCTTAAAGAAAGGTGCTCTTACGATCTCCGCTTATTATCAAAAAGCGCAGGGATTCTCACATCTCTTGGCTGCGGTTGGCAAACCCATTGAAGCTTCGGAACTTGTCTTCACTATACTCGCTGGTCTTGGTCCAGAATTTGATTCTCTTGTCACCTCTGTGACCACACTACAAGATTCCATCTCCCTCAATGAACTCTATGGGTTTAGGCTCTCTTATGAGATGCATTTGGAGCAACACAAATCAACCATTGATTTGAACATCTCCACTGCCAACACTGCCCAACGCCAGAGCCAGTCATATTCCCGAAACAACCGTGGATACAACACTGGCCCACACACCAACAATTATTTCCGCGGTAGAGGCCGTGGTCGTGGCAGAGGACCACCTCAGCAATTTTCTTCATCCGGGAACTCCCCCTCTTAGCGACCAACATGTCAAGTATGCCACAAACAAGGCCACACAACAGCCACATGCTGGTTCAGGTATGAGCAAAGCAACCAGAATGACTCCTCTTCGATGCATGTCAAAATGGCCTCAGCAACTCCTGCTCTTGACTCCTCCTGGTATTCGGATACTGGCTCCAATGTTCACCTCACAAATGACCTATCAAATCTCAACTTGAATGCTGCTGAATACACTAGACCTGACACGATTCGAGTCGAAAACGGGCAAGGTTTGAAAATCTTACATTCTGGTCGTGGTATATTGCCTACACCCTCACACAATTTTCATTTATATTCACTCTTCCATGTTCCTCAAATCCAAAAGAATCTCATATCTATAAACCAGTTTGCTCGTGACAATCACGTTTTCATTGAATTTCATCCTAAGTTTTTCTGTGTTAAGGACCTTCACACCCGCCAGTTGCTCCTCCAAGGCCCGAGTAGATCCGGCCTCTATCCATGGCCTTCCTCTCATGCTCCTTCCAAGAACTTTGTTGCCTATTTCGGTGAAAAAGTCCCCTTGGACCAATGGCATCTCCGGATGGGTCATCCAGCTTCTCCAATTATCAATCAAATTATCCAGTCCAATAAACTGCCCATGACTTCCTCCAAGTTATCTTCTGTTTGTTCATCATGTCAATAGGGCAAGAGTCATCGTCTTCACTTTAGTTATAGTCCTTCTATTTCTAGTAATCCTTTGCAATTACTTTTCATTCATGTATGGGGCCCCGCTCCTATCACCTTTGTAAACAATAATCGTTTCTATCTAAGTATTGTGGATGATTTTAGTAAATATACTTGGTTCTATCCTCTCAAATTAAAATATGATGTTTGTGCTACTTTTCTCCGTTTCAAGCAACTTGTTGAAACATATTTTGGTACCAAAATTATCTCTGTTCAAAGTGACGATGGAAGTGAATTTCGTCCTCTTCAAACATCTCTCACTACCATGGGAGTGTCCTATCGTCTTAGTTGTCCACATACACATCATCAAATGGGATCTGTTGAAAGAAAACATCGACATCTTGTTGAAATTGGTCTCTCCCTTCTTGCTACTGCCTCTGTACCTTTCACTTTTTGGGACTTGGCTTTTGAGACTACAGTCTATCTCATAAATCGACTCCTTTCCAAAGTTACCAAGCACAAATCTCCCTTTGAATCCTTATTCAAAATCTCACCTGATTACAAGTTCCTAAAAGTCTTTGGCTGTGAGTGTTGGCCTTTCCTTCGCCCGTATAATTCCACCAAACTTGCCTTCCGGTCTCAATCGTGTGTCTTCATTGGGTATAGCAAGAATCATCTTGGATACAAGTGTCTCCATATTCCATCTAGTAGAGTCTACATTGCTCGGCATGTCATCTTTAATGAGCAAAACTTTCCCTTCTCCAAATCCATTCCAAACCAATCTTCTAATCCCCCTCCCATTCATCCCAGTATCTGTGTCCCTCTTATTCAACCATCAAACACCCAAGGTAATGCCACCAGCAGCTCCTCTCTCGAGCCAAATTCGCCTTGTATCCCCTCATCCTTACCCTCCACAACCACAAACACAGACACTTCACATACCAATGCTCTAGTTCCTTTTGATTCTCCTCTTGCTTCCCAACCACTTCCCCAACCAAGAGTGCATGGCATGACTACCCGATCATCGAATCAAATTTTTAAACCTACAAAATTTACATGGCCGAATTCAATATCCACCTCCTCAAGCACTCATGGCAGTAATTCAGGAACAGGAAATTGAGCCAACTTGCTACACTTAAGCATCCAAGCATACTGAATGACGCAAGGCAATGAATGAGGAGTTTGATGCCCTCCTTAAAAATGGTACTTGGTCCCTTGTTTCACCTTCTCCATCTATGAACATTGTCGGGTGTAAATGGGTGTTCAGAATCAAGAAAAAGGCTAATGGTACAATTGAGCGGTACAAGGCTCGTTTAGTAGCTAAAGGGTTCCATCAACAACCCGGAATTGATTTTTCTGAAACTTATATCCTTGTTATTAAACCTATAACTATTAGAACAGTGCTCTCCATTGCTGTTTCTGCAGGTTGGGCTATTCATCAAGTTGATGTAAGCAATGTTTTCCTCCATGGCAGCCTCCAAGAAACCGTGTATATGGTACAACCGCCCCGTTTCCAGCATCCTTCACATCCTATGGCAGTTTGCAAATTACACAAAACATTGTATGGCTTAAAACAAGTACCAAGGGCATGGTTTTCAAGACTAAGTACACAGCTTCTAGAATTACATTTCACAAGCTCCAAGGCCGACTCGTCCCTTTTTGTCTACAATGCTCATGGGATTAAAATCTTTGTCTTGATTTATGTTGATGATATAATCATCACAAGTTCACACAAAGATGCAATCTCTAGACTTATTTCTGATCTAAACTCATCATTTGCTCTCAAAGATCTTGGATCTCTACATTTCTTTTTAGGTGTTGAAGCTACTTGGTCCTCGGATGGTCTTCATCTCTCTCAACAAAGATACATCCTTGATATTCTCAAGAAGACCAATATGCATCTTGCAAAACCGATTGCCACTCCAATGTCCTCCTCCACAATTCTAAGCAAGTTTGAAGGTTCTACAATTACAGATCCTACTCTCTATCGCAGTACTATTGGATCACTTCAATACTTGTCTCTCACTCGACCGGACATTGCCTTTGCTGTCAATAAGGTATCTCCGTTTATGCAAGATCCTAGAGACCCTCATTGGTCTGCTGTCAAGCATATCTTGAGCTACTTAAAGGCTACAGTTGACTACACTTTTTGCATCCACAAACTCTCCTCGCATCAGCTTGTTGCATTCTCGGATGTTGATTGGGCTGGTTGCCCAGATGACAAGAAATCAAGGTTTGGATATTGTGTGTTTCTCGGTAAAAACTTGATTTCATGGAGTTCCAAGAAGTAGCCCATTATGTCACGTTCAAGCACGGAGTCCGAGTATAAAGCCCTTGCAAATGCTTCTGCTGAATTGATTTAGATCCAGTCCCTTCTCCAAGAACTTCGTGTTTCTCTTCCACGAGCACCACTCCTATATTGTGATAACATTGGAGCAACTTATCTCACTTCCAATCCAATCTATCATGCGCGTACAAAGCACATTGAGATAGACTATCATTTTGTTTGAAATCAAGTTGCAGACAAGTATCTAGAGGTCAAGTTTATCTCTAGCAAAGATCAGCTTGCCGATGTCCTAACAAAGGCTCTTCCTTCCAGCCGGTTTCTTCAGCTTAGTTTCAACCTCAATGTCAGACTTCCTACGTCGAGTTTGAGGGGGCGTATTAGACCAGATATATCTTTATCTTCTGATAAAGATAAATCTGTCAAGAATTAGTTCTCTTATGTTTCTACTACTACAAGTTGTATAGCTTTAGGTTTCTACATTATCTTATGTTTCTACTACTATAAGTTGTATAGTTTTAGGTCTCTTATCTACTGGTTGTACAATCCTTATCTACTGGTTGTACAGTCCTACTAAAGGACTTCTCTATGGTTTCACGATAGCTTTGTACAGTCCTGTCCAAGGACTAACTCTCTTCTTATAAATACAGTTTCTGCCCTACGGTTGAAGTAGGCAGAATTATCCAATAAATCTCTAAATTTTACATAAAAACCTCCGATCCCATCTGACCCCGCCTCCTAAATGTCAAGAGTCGGAGTCAGAATTGGGCAAAAGAGTTGGAAATGGTCTCCTAGGCAAGAGCACAGATCTTGTTCTTCGACAAAGAACAAACATTCTCTTCATCTTCGAATGAAGAACAGATATGTTCTTCGTCTTCATCTTTTTAGGAACAGGCCTTAAGTATGAGGATTGGAGAAGACCTTCGAACACAACTTATATAAGAAAAAGTTGAGAGAAGAGAAACTGCAGGCTGAGGTAGTAGCTGCGGTCTAGAGAGCTAGAGAGAGAAGAAAAGTGAGGGATAAGGTTAGGGAAATTAGAATATATGCTCACCTAAAATGACACTTTTTAAAGTATATTTAAAAGTCAGGTTGGGCCGGGTCAGAATCGGAAATCCTGCCATATTCCAATTCGAACTCTGATTTTTTCGAAAATATTTAAAAAATCATGCCATAATCTGACCTGAGAACCGTCGGAAGTCAACCTATGCGGGTCAAAACCGGGTCAGATTTTGAAAAATCAGTTCTTTACCCACCCCTATTCAACCTCGCACCCTGATCTACAATCCCTACACACATATGGCAGCACTGCCACTGAACGAGCACTCTGTCGTGAGTCAACTAGCAACCCCTACACGGCCATCACCAAAACTTCAATCACAAGCAAGCAAGAATTGAAGCAAAAACAAGAGAAAGTGAAAATGCACACTCCCACCTATGATTACAGAAACCAAACAAACCTTTAGATAACTTTCTCAAATTAATTGCAGAACCCAAAATTAGCTTCAATTTAACCCTTCAAATTAGCCTCTCAAAACACACCAAAACTCACAAACAAGCAAACCCAATTTTTTCTTCAATCCAACCCTTCAAATCAATCATTCCAAACAAATTCATAAACCCAAAAATTCACCTCCAATCCCAAAACCTCTTCAAAGTGCATGACTTGAACCTTATCCATACCCAATAACCTCCTCCATAGCTGCAATTCATTCGGCACCTGCTGCTGCCACCCCTGTGTGAAGCTCGATTCCTTTGACATGCCAACGACTGCTGCATGATGCCTATGAGCCATCAGTCCGAGTCCAAGAAAATGCCATAGAGTAGCTGAAGGAGTTGTGGAGCCTTTGGTCACACTTGAAGTCATGATAGTATTGGATGTTAAGGGGAACTTGGCATTTATAGGTATTGGTTTTACGATCTTAGGGTTGAGTATGAGTGAGAGGCTGATGATGAGGCTGTAGATTGTTGGACACATAGTGCAATGTTTGTTTCATATGGCCCAAGTAATTGTGGAGTATAAGAAGCAACACAGGCCACATTTGGTCGGATTGGAGGTAAGTACGAGTTGGGAAAGTACTGGAGATTCGAATTCCAATTCCAAGTTTGGGAGTTGTGGGGATGATTATGGAATAAAACGACATTAGACTGAGGAAGATCATTTCTAAGCCTCAGAATGCTTTCATCAAGGATAGGTAGATTCTTGACTCTATCCTTATAGCCAACAAGTGCTAGGATCAGATCTGGGGAACCAGGTGTGTTGTGCAAGTTGGATATTGAGAAGACCTATGACCATGTCAATTGGGACTTTTTATTGTATTTGCTAAGGAGGTGCGGATTTAGAAAGAAATGGTGTAATTGGATAGCTTTTTGTATCTCTTAGATGTGCTTTTTTGTATTGGTGAATGACACTCTGTCGAGATTCTTTAGTAGTTCCCGTGGCTTGAGACAGGGAGATCCATTGTCCCCCTTTCTATTTCTTATTGTCATGGAGGCGTTAAGTAAAAAGATTTCTGCTATAGAGAATGGGGGTTATTATCAAGCTTCTCGGTGGGATCTAGGAGTGGAAGTACCCTCAACATTTTTCATCTTTTGTTTTGCGGATGACACCTTATTTTTTTGTGAGGCAAATCCAAATCATCTACGTAGTTTGCGTAGTTTGTTTTTATGCTTTGAAGTGGTTTCAGGTTTGATGATTAATATGGCTAAATTAGAGTTGGTCCTTGTTGGAGATGTCACTAATGTTGAAGGTATGGGTAACATCTTGGGCTGTAGGGTTTTTCCTTTGCCTATGAAATACTTAGACCTTCCCCTAGGAGCTTTGTTTAAGGCCAAATCTATTTGGGATGACATTATTGAGAAAATAGAACACTGCTTGGCTGGATGGAAGATGATGTACTTGTCGAAAGAGTTACCTTGATCAAAAGCACTTAATCCAATCTGACTACTTACTTCATGTCTCTTTTTTCTCTCTCGGTTGGTGATGTCAATCGCATAGAGAAGTTGCAGCAGGATTTTTTGTGGGATCGTATTAGTGAAGAGTTGAAATTCCACTTGGTTAGCTAGCTTAAGATGTGTACTCCAATTTCTGAAGGAGGGTTGGGGGTGCAGAATTTACTTTTGTTTAACCTAGCTCTTTTGGGAAAGTGGCTTTGCCACTATGCTCATGAGAGGGAGGCCTTATGGAGTGTGCTTGTGGATTCTAAATATGGCAGCTCGTGGGGTGGGTGATATTTTAATGAGGTCCATGGGTTGTATGGGGTAGGGCTTTGGAAAAATAGCAGGAGGGACTGGAGAAAGCTTTCTAACCATACTAGATTTGTGGTGGGTGACAAATCCAAAATTGGATTCTGGCATGATGTGTAGTGTGGGGATCAAGTCCTCAATATAGCTTTCTCGGTCTTGCTCAGTATGACCAATGTAGTGTGGGGATCAAGTCCTCAATATAGCTTTCTTGGTCTTGTTTAGTATGGCCCGATTTAAGGAAGCTCCTGTGGCAGACTATTTGGATCTCTCAAGTGCCTCTCATCAATGGAATGTTAACTTTCTTATAGGAGCTCAATTGGGAGGTCACATGCTCCCCAATCGATTGGGCTATCTCTTAACTCGTTCTTCAATTTGTTGTATTCCTTAAGATTGAGACTGGGTGGTGAAGACAAGCTATGTTGGGTACCTTCCAAGAGAGGGTTGTTCGATGTTAGATCATACTACAATGTCCTTGTTTCTCATGATAATACTCATTTCCTTCGGAAGAGTATTTAACGGAATAAGGCCCCATTAAGAGTGACGTTCTTTGCTTGGTCGGCTGCATTTGGGAAGGTCCTTACCATAGACAACCTTAGGAAGATGCATATTATTCTGGTTTGATTGGTGCTGGATGTGTAAAAAGAGTGGGGAGTCAGTGGATCACCTTGTGCTCCATTGTGAGATTGCTAGTGCTCTTTAGAACGCTATCTTCAATAGTGTAGGGCTCGCTTGGGTTATGCCTAGTTGAGTGGTAGACCTCTTTGCATGTTGGAGAGGGCATGTTGATAGGCCTCATTTTGATGTAATATGGAAAATGATACTGTCTTACCTTATGTGGTGTCTCTAGAAGAAAAGAAATTATCGGAATTTTGAGGATCGTGAGTAGACATCGGTGGAATTAAATGCTTTGTTCTTTAAGACACTTTACCATTGGCTTGTTGTCTTTGATTTTAATATTTCTAACTTTTAAGCTTTTCTAGATCTCGCCTCTTCTTTTAATTAGGTGTTTCTCTTCTATACATCTTGTGTTACCTAGGATGCGCTTTTTAATAATACTTGCAATTACTTATAAAAAAAATAAAAAATTTCTAACTTTGATATTGTTATTATTATTTTTCTTTTTTTGAAATAGTGACACATTTCATGAGGCTTGTCAAGAGTGATTCGGTCATTTCATACTTTTAAGGGGTGCTACAAACATATCAGAAGAATTAACAAAGGTACTTCAGACATTTTGTGAGGTTTATAGGGGCAAAATTATGTCATCTCCAAAGACTTCTCTGGGGTGACTTGATCATTTCATAAGCTTGATTAGTCCAGGCAGCATGTGCCACTCACCGATTGCAATTGTCATCACATTTAACAAATGATTTAGACGGCGGGGTGCATTGCAATAATTCTTTCAAATTGGAGCATCAATTGATTTAATTGATAGTTTAGAGGGGGATGCAAATGAGGTGATAGTTTGGGTGGTAAGGTGAAGTCTTCCCATAAAGAAAAAATATCAACAAAAAGAACAAGATTTAAAAGATATTCTGTGGAAATGAATCAAGCTAGAACATATATATGTTTCAACTACAATAACGAATCTAATTATGTTATATGCATTTCCAACCACCAACCAACCAAAGACAGCATATATTAATCAAGAGAGAAAGAAACGAATTTCAGAGAACCAAAGTAAAAAGGAAACCAACAGAAGGAAGAAAAAAAAAAAGAAATCGATTGCACCAAACCACATTTTCCTTCCCTTTACAATGTGATTTTCAGACCACGAAAAAGAGCCTACCAAATCTCCAAAAGAACAAAGTTTTTTCTTCCCAAAATGCCCAAAAGAAAACACACCCACAAACACAAACACGATAATATGCGCTACGAATCATTAACGATCTCTTTGGTTGCCGAGGAAACAAGATAAAGGATATATAACAAAACAGACAAAACCAAAATCCGATCTACCACTCCAAACATAAACCCAGAAACAAAACAACCAAGTGCATGAGAAAACAAGCAAAGAGAGGGAGAGAGAGAGAGAGGGTGTTACAGAGATCAGGAACAGAGAATCAGGGCCGTTAGAGCGATGAAATGCGCAGATCGTAGGGTCAGCGTAAAGATTTGGAGATGAAATTCTTTGCCGGGCTCCTACTGTCCTAGAAGGATGACGCTTACGAACTCGTCTGCCAAATATGGAGTATTTGTCTTTTTTGTTTCTATTTTAATCTTCGTATATTACGGTTTTGCCACTGCATTTTTGGGTCCCATGATAATGCCCACTTGCTTGTGTCTTTATGTAATAAATGTCTTCATGTCGTTAGAGTAGAGTTCGGTAATTGGGTTGCCTAATTTTGTCCAATTGCTTTTATATTGGAATCATCGGAAGGGTAATGCTATACATATAAAATATGTTAGGTTATTTTTAAAAAATGGGACATATGAATCCCTCTCGTCTCTCTCAGCTGGCCCTAGAGAATCTGTTGAGAGTTTTGTTCGTGGGGGGCGAGGTTCCACGCCTCCCTCCCCAGTGGTGTTTTCCCCCTCCCGACTCGCCCTTCTAGGTTGGGGATGGTTTTGTGTTTCTCCCTGGCTAGTGCCATTGGAGTGTTTGTTTCCTCCAGCCATTAGGGCTGTGGAGTTTTTTGTTTCTCTGGATTAGATCCGGTAGTGGTTGTTTTTCCCCGACAGAAGACTAAATAGGATTTGGATTGGGAAGTGATTTTTTGGTGTGTTTTTTCGGTAGAGTCTCTGACCTGATCTTTATCTGTTTGGGTTTCTTTCTTTGGTGTCAGATCTGTTCACTTCGACGGATTCTTCCAAGACACGCGCCTCACCGCAGTGGTCGCCGGCTTCTTCCGGTCCAGCAGCCTCCAGCCACGGCCGTGTCGGTCCTTCACGCTCGGCGCGTGGCCTACACACGACAAGGAAGTCTCTCCCTGGTCCAGCACGTGTGAGTTATGGCTTGTCTTCCAAGGTGAGGTTGGGGGTTTTTCAGTGGATCCGAGGTCTTCTGGTGGATTTCTGATGCTGAGGAGGTCTTCAGTGGCGGCGCGTGTGGTACACGCGCCGTCACCGGCAACGGAGTCACCCGACGCCGATCCCGATTTGTGTTTCTGTTTTAGGGTGTTTTATTTCGTTTTTTAGTGAAAAAAAAAATGTTAGGTTATTGAAAGAGATGTGTTAGTTGCACAATATAAATGTAGACAACATCTACACAACAAGATATATTGGTGGGACTCATGCATGTGGGTCTTATGTGGGTCCTACTAATGTGTTTTGTTGTATACCTTTATGTTGTGCAAAAATTATTTTTCTTATTCATATATCACACTGTTATTCTACTATATTGATGTGGCATTGTTAATTCGGATTAGGATCTTTTACAATTTTAAAGAAACTTTAGATTGTCAAATTATGTGAATTCATGTTTGTTTTTTTTTTTTTTTTTTCTTTTACATCAAACGGCGTGAAAAATGCTACATGTAACATATTAAAGATATGACATGATACTGAGGCAACCAAAAAAAAAAAAAAAATCGTTCCATAAGGCTTTTTATTCACTTTTGAAATGACGTTTCTTCTTTACTAAACCAAAAGATAGCTTTTTACTAAAAGCTTTTCTACGATATAAATGATAAAAATCTGATAAAAATACATTCAATTCTCATTGTTAACATGTCACATTTTTAATAGGTAGCATTTCTCATATCGTTCGATGTAAAAAACAGCATGAATTAACATAATTTGAGAATTTACAATTTTAAAGATCAAAATGTACAAATATATTGGGATTATTTGAAAAGGAAAATGATTTTTGTACAATCAAAAGTGCACAACTTTTACACAACTAGAACACATTGGTGGGACCCATGCATGTGAGTCTCACCATGCATAGGTCCCACCAATGTGTATTGATTATGTAAAAATTGTGCACTTTTGGTTGTGCAACTAATACATCTCATTTGCAAATATTAAAAGATCTTGATACTCTAAAGTTTTTTAATAAAGATATACTACTGAATTCACACTAAAAATAAAAATTTGTGTACTAAACTGTGTTTTTCTCTTTATTTTTGGTGGAGTTATGTTTTTGGGATTACAAGAAATTTAGAGGTTCTATTTCATGATTCAGATTAGATTTTATAGATGAAAAATGTTTGGTTTCATTCTTTTGCACATTTTATGTTCATTGCCATACAAGATATATGAAAATTTATCATTGAATCCGTGGGGCCACATGTGAATTCTACATATTGAATAGTAGACTTGCGAAAAAGAAGTGCAAGAGATTGACATTAACCGCATCTTTTTAATATAGTTAATAGGTTGACACGTCATTTCACATTACACATTTTAGTAAATGACGTGATACTATGTATGTCATAAATATTACAAAATAAAATCCAAATGGCAAATATATTTATTTTTTATTTATTTTTTTCATTTCACTATAAATGAAAAGGATTTTTTTGGGTTTTTTGCAACCACCGAAATGTCCGCAGCCGGTTGGGGTTTTTGGTGACTATGTTTGCCTGATTTGATGACATTTGTTGTTTCGTCATTTAAATGAAAAAAGATTATAACCGTATCATATCTCGTTTTATAAATAAACTTTTGCTAATATTAACCCCGACACGGGTGGAGAAAAAAAAAAACAAACCGTTCGAAATTTTCTATTCTGCTATTTATTGCAAACCAACCTCTGAACCCAGCTTTCAGATTCTCAAGCTCATATATATTTTTTTTTGTTTTCTGTCCATCTCTTCTTGTTCCTCTGTTCTACAATGGGGTCTAGGAATTCGAAGTTCAACCCAGGAGAGGAGAAATATGGAAGACAGGATGAGAAAGATGGTAGTGGTACAGATAAAGAAGAAGAGAATGAGGTCAGAGTGGTTGAGAAGGCCATGGTTATTGTATTTGTCTTATTCCTAATTTCTATTTTATTTTATTTATCTTTTTAATTCCTTGGGTGGTACATAGTATTTCTTTTAGTTGTAATTATTTTTAATTATAAATATCTCACTTAAATTTGTCACCTTAAGCCAATCTATTTTGCCGGCCGGCCTGTTTGATTGCCTGCATTACCATATGATATGCAGTTTCAATGCCCTATGATTGTGTTATATTACCGTTTCTTATAGAATTGCATTTTCTTCAATGCTCTCTATGTTATCTAATCCATCAAATGGAAAAACATGGAAAATAGAAATCAAATGGAAAATAAACAAAATAATAATCCAATTATGTGATTCTTTTTATAGAATGTTTAGACAATAAATGGTGGAAACTGATTCATTCCATGTTACTTTAAAAACATGTATAACTCCAAAATATATATATATATATATATATATTTTGTTGGAGGACAAACCACCGTTAAAATAGGCAACTAGAGATAATCTTAAATGGAAGGGTTACAAGTAGGGCTATAAGCGAGCAGAGCTATTCGTGAACATGTTTGAACTTAACTCGGAATCGATTCATTTATTAAATGAACAAAGCTTAAACAAAAAAATTCAGGCTCACATAAATTTAAGCTCGACTTGTTTAGGCTCGTATAACCTAATTTGTATTATTTTTAACTTTGTAATGAGAACATGTTAAGTATATATATATATATAAGTTGAATTATTTCATAAAATGTCCAAATCGGCCGTAAAAAGTGCTTTAAACACCAAAACAAAAAAAAAAAAACCGACTTGGGAGGGAGGCTGTTTGCTTCCCTCCCCACCCCTTCATGTACCGTCTCACCATGTAATCACTACCTCTTTTGAGGTATTCTCCTCATCCACCCACCTATTGCATCAAAGGATTTGGAAGGGAAGTCAAAAACTTCTCTTCCAACCCTTTCCTGAACCCTCTGCCTCTTTTGAGGTGTCTATCCTGTTAGAACTTTTTCTAGCAAAATCTATGTTTTTTCTGTACCCTGTTTCTACACAACAGATGCTACTAGTTTGCTCCATCTTCATCCCCCGTGTGTTTTGTGATTTTTTGATAGATTGTAAGTTTGATATCTTTGGATTCAGATCTACGCCTCTCTATTTATCTTTGCATGACACGCTCCTCATCAATGGGTTCGCCGACGTCCCCTGCATCCACCGATCGTCGTCGCTCCTCCACCCTACGCCCACGCACCGATGCGTAGCCCACACGCGCTTGGGGGAGTTTCTTTCTTTCTGGCGCGTGGTGGCTCCGCTCGCCTCCCCTGCCTTTCTCTGCCAAGACTTTTGGTGGATCCAGTCGGCGCCGTCATTTCCCATTGATGAGAGGCCACCACTTGGCAGCGTGTGGTTCTCACGCGCTGTCAATATTGGTTCCCACCCTGCCTTCCTCCACTGCTGCTGTTTATCTGTTATCTTTGTTTTTTGTTTGTGTTTGTTTTTAGGCTTTTATGTTGTTACTTCTCCTTGTTTATCTTTGTTTTGGTGTTTGGGTCCTTGTGACTCTCTATACATCTCAAATCACCTTTACTGATGACCTCAGTTTTTTAGCATCCGTGCAGAAACTAATAGGTCCGCATCTTCGAAAGCATTGTCCCCACGTACTTTCATTCTTAGTTTAACTTTTGGATTGCCGAGCTCTTGTTATGTAATTTATTTGTTGTTATAATTTTGTTTTCATATATCAAAAAAAAATTTAAAAAAAAATAAAAAAACAGAAAAAACGGGTAGCTTTAACCCTACCAAAAAATAAACGAGTAGCTTTACCCCTACCCAAACTCAACAACCACGTGAAGGCTGTAAATTGCCAAGCAAAAACAGCATTAAAAAAAACTCTAGACTATTGTAATTAGAGTTAAAAAAAAAAAAAAAAAAAATCACTGAAGATCCCTGTAAAAAAATAAATGGAAAAAAATGCCTACAGTTAAAAATATTAACTGAAGTTCTCTCAGAATTTACCCATGAAAACAAACCACTCGCTCAATTGGAGGCATTTTTTTTTCTCAGTAACAACATATTCTGCATATTCTGCAGATACTAATTTAATATTCTCTGAGAATGAAATCAACTTTAAACATAAATTCAAAAGTTGATGCTCGACTTTCTCAGTAACTTCCTCTCAGACATCAAAGAGAGCATTAAAGTAGTCAGTATTGTTTAGGACACTAAATAAATGAAAGTGAAAATTCGGTCTTTAGAAACTGAAAGAGATGATCATAGAAAAAGTTTCATATTTCCTTATTCTTCCTACATTTTCTCAAGAACCAAGCAAAAAAGAAAAAAGAAAAAACAAATCAGATAATAATAATAAACAGGATCAGTTCTTATTTTCTTTTGCTGGGCAGGCCAAGGACTTTGCACAAACCCACCAGGAAAGTAATCAAGATTATCTCACCAAAATCATAACTGAATATCAATGCTTCATTGAATAAATCTTTCAAATTACCAGATTAGTAAACACAACTCCATTCTTGAGAAACCAAATAATTTATTAACAGAAAGAAAAAGTAACAGCAAATAACTGCAGTGCTAATTCATTTCCACTCACCGAGAGGCAAGTTCTTTAACTTCCTTGAAGAACTTCCCCCACCAACAGAAAACCCCATATAGCTAATTTCCTAAGATTTCTCCAGAACCAAAACAGAGGTCAACAGTGATTCTAACTCTATAAGAAAACAATAGCTAGAGCTTTCCGTATGGTGATTCTTCAACTTCAACTGTAAGAATTAGCAGTAAACATCCATCATAGCAGGAAGCATCATCAATGACAAACCCCTCAATCAGGGTATGGTTGTAATCAGCCAGGACAAACACTCACGAAAAGAAAAAGAAAATTCTCTGCATTTGTTTTTTCGTTCTCTCAATAACCAAACAGAAGATAAACACAACTCCAACAAAAAAAAGAATCATCAAACAAGATTTTAATCATATTAGGTTATTTTATCGCATAAATTATAAACATAATCAATAATTAGAATTTAGATGCAGATAGTAAGGCAATATCAAAATGCATTAAAATAAAGATTTAATATTCAAAACTAGCTTCCTTTTATTTCCTATTCCCTAGATTTTCTCGGCATCCAAACATTACATAAAAATACACAAACTTCATTAACATAACATAAAACCCAAACTCAAATCACGTAGATTCGACAAATAGGCGCCGACCCATGACAGAGGAGCCCAAATCCTGATCTGGGTATTGCAGAAAGTACAGGAGCAAAGATCAGACGGGGCTGAAGAGCTGGGAGAGGTGGGGCTTGGGCTCGGAGTTCATGCCGATAATGATGACCAAAGGAATGAAGCCGTAGTGGGTGATGACCTTGGCTTTCTTCACGGTCCAGGTGCTCCACTCCTTGAGGCTTTGTGCCGTGGATTTCTCCTCCGCCGAGCCCTTGGACCCCTTGCTGCTCGCCTTGCCCTTGCTCTTCAGTGAAACCCTAGACGCCATTGATTTTTTTTCTTCTCACGGTTTCTCTCTTGTCGGGTGGTATTTGATTAGGCAGAAACCTAAAACCCTATAGAGATTTATTATGGGTCTCACTAACGTGACCATTGGATCTAACCAGGGTAGTCACAGCCGTAGATCTTAATTGTTTAATAAAAAATGGGTTCCACCTAAGGGAAAAAATCTACTCATTTTCATTATTATTATTATTATTTTTGAGAAAGATATAAATATCATCCTATTGTAAGTTTAGTCCATACATTTCAATATGGACACTTCAAAAAATAAACATGTATAAATGATCAATATTTTTCAAATTAAAATTTTAATATCCTTGGTTCAAATTATAAATATTGGTAAATTTTTAATATTTTTTAAAATAGATTTTTAAGCTCTGTTTTGTTTCGACATAAAATGTTTTATGTCTAAAAATATTTTCAACCAAATCATTTTGATTTCTCTAAAAATATTTTAAGTATTTAGCTCTTACGGAAAATGAGCGATGGCAAAAAATGGTCGGAGACCACCATGGCAGATTCCGGCAACCTCTGGTGACTGGTCGCAAGTTTTGATGAACTTCGGTAAAGGTTCAGTAGCTTTCAACAAACTCCGACAATTTCTGGAGACCTCAAATTCAAAAAATGGCTTAAGGTTTTAAAAAATAAAAACCATTTTACAAAAAATTAAAGGTCTTTTTGGTAAACTGAAAATGTTTTCAGTTTGACTACAACTTTCGGTCGTACCAAACACCAAGCAATAAAAATATCGTTTTTCAAATAACATGATTTTGAAAATATGAGTAATGCTACATATCATCTTTATGTCCACCTTTTGTCCTCCTATAATTGATGTGGCTCTTGAAATCACCATTGGATCAAAATTTAATAGTGATCTATCATAAATTTAATAGTAATTTTAAGAGCCACATCAATTATAAAAGACAAAAGATAAACATAAGGGTAGTATGTAGCATTACCATAAGAATGAGTAATGCTACATGTCATACCCATGTCCCTCTTGTGTCCCTCTAAAAATGAGGTGGCTTTTAAAATTACCATTGAGCTTGTGATTGATCAAAATTTAATTTTGATCACATGGTGATTTTAAAAGCCACCTCATTTTTAGAGGGACACAAGAGGGACATGAGTATGACATTTAGAATTACTCCCATAAGAATACTCATAATCATAATCATAATTTTTTGAAGTGAAATCCACTTTATAGTCTACTACTGCAGATGGGAAGACAGATAAAATGATCCGTGAAAAAGAGATTGAGAATTTAATTAAAAAAAAAAAAAGGAAAAAAAGAAAAAGAAAAAGAGAAACTCGAGGGATAGACTCATTCCTGCAGCCAAACGGCCTGGATATAGGCGAAGAAAAAGTTGAGAGAGAGAGAGAGAGAGAGAGAGAGGGAGAGTGTAGTTAAGCAGTTGCAGGTGGAGAGGATTGGTAGAGAAGAGCAAAGAAAGAGAGAAGATGGGGGGAGGAATGGAGACGAACAAGAACAGGTTCATAGAGGAGTGGGGCGCAGCCCGAGAGAACCTCGAGCTCAACTTCCGATGGACTCGACGCAACTTTGCCCTCGTCGGCATATTCGGCCTCGTCGTCCCCATCCTCGTCTACAAGGGCATCGTTCGTGAATTCGTAAGATTTCCCCCCTAATCAACTCAAACTCATTTCATTTCACGCTCACGTTTTGTTTTCGTGTCTCTCCGTCGGATCTGTTGCTAGTGCCCCTGATGATTGTAGTTGTAATTTTCTTGAAATCTTAGGGTGAGAATCTAACCGAATCCCTCTGCTTGCATCTGAGTTGTTGTTGTTGATGATAATGATGATTCGAATTGTGCGAGTTGACCTTGTAGCTACGATTGTGGTATTTGATCGTATTTTTGTTGGAATCTAGGGGTGAGAATCTTATTCGATTTCCACATTCAGATCATTTCTGAAAAAAATGAGCGCTCAAATTTTGATTAAAAATAACCTGTGTGGCAAGCCTCAGTCATTTACATAAATTTATCACAAGATTGCTGATTTCATAAACTTCAACTGTTTTCTTGTTCAATTTTTTTTTTCTTATTTGATCTCATGAATTCAAAAGTTGAGAGATATTCATTTGTTACAGGTTCTTTATGCTATGTGATTTATTCATACTAAAATTTGAGCATTGAAACTTTGTTCAACAATGCTACTCTAGCAGTGTGTTACAGTAAGGCTGTTGTTATGTGTGTCGGTTCGGTAACACATTGGTGGTGAGAGATGTGGATTATTATTGGAAAACATCGTGTTCTACAGTTGAGGTTCTAGTTTATAGATACATGTAATGTAGTTGATATGGTAAAATCTTGAGCTGTAACTTTCCATGGGTGAGATAATTCAGGGGCAAGGTTGATGCAAATAACAGGTCGCTTGACGACAGTATAATGAGCCTTGTTATAAAATAGGTTTTTTTTTTTTTTTTAAACTAGTTTTTCCTCCTGATACACATACCTACATCTGGGTCTGTTTGTTTATCAAGTGACATACCGTTGTTTGCTACACAGTCTTTCAAGAACAACTAGAGTGGCATCAAAATCACCGTCATTCATTTATCAACATTGTTTTTCTTGATGATAAAGGAAGAATCTTGAAAGAGAAAAGAAAAGAAAAGAGCCAAATTACTCCCTTGACCTCATGATTTATTTTGTTTTCTCCAATGAGAAGAAAAGCAATTATGATTCTCTTGGAAGTTCTTACTGAAGATTTCTGTCTCCTGAGTGATTGTTATAGTTGTAGGTTCATGGGAATAAGGCTGGCAGTTAGCGGTTAGTAGGTGGTTATTAATCACCCGCCTTTTCACCCCTAGCTAGCGCATTATTGGGTTGTGACATGGACATTCCAAGAGGCCTTGCATATTGGTGTCAGACACCTAATGACATGAACACAGCTCAGACAGTCAGATACATGCCGGACATGTGTTTGAAAACTTAAAAGAAAAGGGTTTTGAAAATTATACACGGGTTTTGAGATGGCAGGACACTTATGGGATACACTTTAGGGTGAAAAAAACAAATTATTACTGAAAGGTGGGGTCTTGGAATGGATTTTAACAACTTTTGGGCCAAACTTGAAAAAGGAAAAGATAGATAAGATTCAAATCTTAGAGATTTGATCATTTGCAGTTCTTCCTCTCCCTCCATTGCCCTCCTTCTCTTGCCTTTCCCTTTAAGAAAGGATTATAAATTGCTAAATGTGTGTGTGTGTGTGTGTGTGAGAGAGAGAGAGAGAGAGAGAGAGAGTTTGCCTGCTATTTTTTTTTAGTAAGTAATTCAATCTCATTAAAAACCGTAAATGGGCACAATCCCAGTACACAGAAAGTTTGCCTGCTAAATTAAATTAAACATTTTATATGCTAAATTAAACATGTTTCTTTTTTAGTGATAGGGGCCAGGAGTTTTTGAGTTAGTTTCTTGCATAATTTTCCTCTTTTTTTTGGTGCTACTTCTTATATCCTTTCCTAACTTTTTCTACATACTGAGAGGCACAATTTTGGAAATAATTGATTCTATCATTGCTTCTAATTAACTTTACATGTGTAGTTAAACTATTTCATCTTTTAAACAGAAAACTAATTTAAAATATACCTGAAAATAATAGTTAATTGATTAATTAATTGACACCTCCCCTTTGTGTCATATCCTAGTTTCAAAAATTTATCTATCACCATATCCATGTCATGTCTTATACATGTCCCACGCTGTTATAGGTGCTTCTTAGGAAAAAACCTTACTCTTCTCTTAAACTTAAATGAAGAGAAGTTTAGGTATGCACAAGATGATTTAATGGTTGACAAACCTGCTACACTTTATAATATGAGTTTATAAGTTTCTAAGCCAATGCAAAAGGTTTATGAGAATGATGTGAGAGGTCCATTACTGGTGCCAAGTGCAAGTCTAGTGTATTGTTAGAGTCTTGGGCTACCAAGCACAAGTGCATGGATCAATTCTTGAGGTGACCAGTTTAAACAAAATAGCTAGAGGATAGGTCCGTATCCAAGTTATCACACTGAGACCATGCTTTGGTGGGATCAATACTGGGTAATGACCTATTAATGTGAGAGGTCTAGAATTGGTGCCTTGTAATATGTGGGGGAGGTATAGTGGGAGGAATTGAGTACAAGATCTTTTTATTTTGTTTCATGAGAAAGATGTGAGAAGTCTTGTACTCTAGAAGCATGATGTATTATTATTTTGAGTTATATAATATGCCTTCTACTCACTGCTTTATAGTGAAAGTTTGTGTAATTTTAGTAGTGGTGGGGAAAGATCATTAGTTTCTACTTCTCGGGGCATGTAATTATCTTTATATATGGTATATTATATTTGCTCCAACATTGATGGATACTAATTAGATGGTCAACTTTGTTTGTTATTGTACATACAAATTACAATCGTGTATCTTTGACATCTTGAAATTGCTTTTACTTTTTGTTTGTTTCTTTTCTGATTCAGTAAGCAATTTGCCTCTATTTTGTGTTTGCTTTATGTATTCATGTCCCATGTCATGTTTATCTTGATCTACTTTTTACCAGCAAATTTTACCAAGAAGCTTGTAAAATGTGATTTTGCCCCTGTAATTTTCTTTTAATATATGGCTTTATTTTAACCGTAGAACTGTACTAAGAAAGTTATACTGTTGAACTTTCTTCTCAGCACATATGAATTGATTCCAAGAGTAATTCGGAAGCAAATTTTGATCTTCGTCTGATAACTTAACTGTAATGCATGCATTCAAGGCTGTCTTTTTCAATCTTCTCTCCTAACTATTTGAAAAAATAACTATTTGGTCTAGTATTTAATTTTGCTTCTTGTTTTAGTAGGATTCAAAATATGCTAACATTTTGTCAACCGTGGTTACAGCATATGCAAGACGAGGATGCAGGCAGACCCTACAGGAAGTTTCTGTGAGACTTCAGGAATGCTTCATAATAATTGTGGGAGTAGAAGAACTAGGTTTCTCTATTGGACCACATAAATGGTAATTTTCATAATCGGGGAAAGTACTTGCTGTTCTTTGATTCTCTGTAGCATGTGGTGTTCAGTCAGTTTTCATTGTACTTTGCTGTCAAGAATACTGAATATTTGATGACCAAGTTCTGCCTTTTGTGATCAGTTCACTCTCTTTGGTTGCCCTTTTACAGTTGAAATACCTGTTTTCAAACTGCTGAATGCTAATCTTATATGTTCAGGAACAAGTTTGATTCATTTAGATGAGAAGTTTGAAATAGGTATTCTATACATCTAGTCTATATGTCTCATATTCATCAGCAGTTTTACTTTTTCACATAACGTTTACAACTTGCCCAGGTCATGTCCATAATACCTGGCAACTGGATCACTGACCAAAATCTGACTAGATTTGTTTAAGCTTTTAGGAATAATGGTGATTTAACATATTGTCAGACTAGACATCATGAGTTCGAACTTTGACTATAGTTTATTCCTTTTTTTAGTTAAATATTTGAAGTGGTACGCCCTACTTGTTGAGAGAAAATTTGAGTCTGCATATCAGGACTATCAAAGTATTAATTAAATAATTAAGGAAAAATTGTACCATTGATCTTTATGAGTGTTCTAAATTACAAATCACTCATTGTGGTATAAAAAATAATTGTAAGGTCTTTGTGGTAGGTGAAAATTACAAACTATTCCTTGAAGTCGTTTTCTATCTATAAATTTAACAGAAATCGTTAGGTTGCTACGTCAATTCAATAAAAACATGATATGTGTCATCCTCAATAAAAAAAATTAATATATTAAAAATTAAAAACTTCAAATTTTATTTTATTTTGTTTTTTTTAAAAAGAATGAAAAATAGGGGTTTTGGCAACAACCTCTGGGGTGGCTCGCTGCCTCCCTTATGGGCTGGGGGTGGTCGTACGCTAGCCCCAGTCCCATTGCAAGCCACCGCTATAGGCCAAGGGTGGCTCACCACCAACCCCTTGCTCTGGGGTGGCTTGCGAGCCGTCCTAGATGGGGGTGGCGGCGAGCCACCCTAGAGAAGGAGCCGGCCACCTCTAGGGTGATTCGTATAGGCCGCCCTCAGTGGGAGCAACCCTTCAAACCCTTAAGCCTTGTTTGGTTCGCGGAATAGACCCCTGGTATGGAATTACTATTTCTATAGAATAGTCATTCTTTTGTTTGGTAGGGGTCTATTCCTTGGAATAGGTATTCCTTTACGAAGAGGAATACCTATTCCACTAAAAAATGAGAGGAATAGCTATTCCTTGGGATAAATGCAATATTTTTTTTAAAAAACTATTTATTTTATATTTTATTTTTTTAAAAAAAAAACCAAAAACCAAAACCAAACCCTTAACTGGTTGGCCAGCCAGCTAGTATATGGAGACGGGGGTGGTTGCGCCACCCCCGAAACGCCTCGTGGTCGCCTCGTGATGGACCCCGAGGCGTTCCGGGGGTGGTGCGACCACCCCCAGCGCTTTTGGGGGTGGCCACAGCCACCCCCGACGAGTATTTTGGGGGTGGCCTGCCACCCCCGATTCGGCCACCCCCAAAGCGAATCGGTGGGCAGCCAACCACCCCAATGGGTGGTCGGCCACCCATGGGTTTTCTTCTTTTTTTTTTTTTTTTTTTTTTTTTTTTTTTTTTGTTTGTTTTGTTTTTTTAATAATTTGATTTTCTTTTCAATTTTTTTTTTTTTAAAAAAATGCGGGGTTTTTTAAGTAATTTTGATTAAATTCTAATTAAAATCTATGTATTCTTACCACACTAAAGATTATGAATAGTTATTCCATTCCGCCACCTCCTATTCCTAGGAATGACTATTCTTTTTCCTAATGGAATAGCTATTCCGCAAACCAAGCGAGGCCTTATTTTTCCTTTTTCATTTTTTTTTCTTTTAAACAAAATTTGAAATTTGAAATTTTTAATATATTAATATATATTTTTTATTGAGAGCGACATATGCTACGTTTTTATTTGACTGACGTGGCAACATAATGGTTTTTGTTAAGTTTGTGGACGAAAAATGACTTAAGGAAGTAATTTGTTATTTTTGCCTACGACAAAGACTTTATAATTATTTTTTATACCATAGAGAATGATTTGTAATTTAGGCTAATCACATGGATCAATGATGTAATTTTTCAAATAATTAAATTCACAATTTTTTGTCTACTTAAATTTTTGAGATAAATAATAACATATTACTCTATCAGACTTAGGGTGCGTTTGAGATTGTGATTTCGTAGACAAAATGTGCGATTTTAAACTAAATCGCAATAAATGAACCGTTTGGAAATTGCGTTTTTTAAAAATTACGATTTAAAAACGAAGAAAACTGTTTTTTTTTTTTTTTTTTCAAATCGTAGACAATTGAATGCTTTTTTGAAAATACAGAATTTTAAAGGCTAACCTGCGATTTTAACGGTCAAACTACGATTTTATCAAATGCTTAACTACATTTTTAAAAATCACTTATTCAAATTACACATTTTAAAATCACCATTTTCATATCTCACTTTCTAAAATAGTAAATTAAAACAGACATTAGTACTTTAGAGAACTAAAAAACAGGCAGGCGCACGCGTGAAGAGAGAGATTTTATATTTTACGAAAAGATCGCTTAAATGTGAAAAAGAAAGAGAAATGATCCTATACCTAATACCCCTATGAATTTTGGTCATTGACAAATAAGGACCCAAACTTCAGATTTCATATTTTGATAATTAATTAAATATCCAAGTTTGGGCCATTTTACATATAGGTCCTTCCGCATTGTTCTCCATTTAACTGAAGAAGTGACAATTATCCTGTTTTCCATTTAACTAGGATGCGTTTGAGAGCGGAATGAGTAATTCATTTTTTATAATGGAATTTTTATTAGGAATGAAAAAATGTTGAATTGAATAATATTGGTGTTAGAGTATATGATAAAGCTCTAAGGCTTCGTTTAGTTTGTAGAATAGACCCATTGAATGGAATTATTATTCCTATTGTTTGGTAAGAGTCTATTAATTTGAATAGTTATTCTTATTGGATAGCTATTCTCTTACGAAGAAGAATACATATTCTTCTAAAAAATGAGAGGAATAGTTATTCCAATGGGAATAAATTACATTTAAAAAAAAAAAAAAAACCACTCTTTTTTTTTATTTTCTTTCAATTTTTTTTTTTTTTTAAAAAAAGAAGGAAAAAAGAGTGAAAAAACCAAAAACCAAAACCCTAAACCCCCTTTACAATGGCTGGCCGACCACCCTAACGGCCAGCCACATATGGCGGCAGGAGTAGTGTGACCACTCCCAAGGTCTCTCGAGGGTGGCTGATGAGTATTTGGGGGTGGCTACGGCCACCTTCGGAGACCACTCTGGTCTCCAGGGGTGGTTGCAGCCACCCACCAGTTTTCAATTTTTTTTTTAATTTATAATTTGAGTTTTTTTTTTTTTTTTTTTTTTTTTTTTTTTTTTTAAATAATAATATGGGTACTGATTTTAGTAATTTCCTTCCTCCTAAGTGTTTTTCTCTCTAAAAACCTAGGGGGGTGAAGCTGTTGGCCTTTAGTCCTTGTTTTTGGGGCTTGAAGACATTGGTGGAGATTTTGGGGGGAGTTTTGTTGCATACGGGAACAGGCTAGCAATGGAGGAAGAGTTAACGAAGAGGTGGGGGAAGTTTTCTCTTAACAATGATGAGAATGCAGGGGTGTCGCTAGACGTGGCTGAGATTGAACCTATGGTTCATCGTTGAAAAGTCTGTTTGGTGGGCAAGATTTTGGCGGAACGCATTGTCCCAAAGGAATAGGGCTCCTATAATCAAGATCTGGCAACCGGTGGGATCAGTTTCGTTCCAGGTTATCGGCGATATTCTTTTTATTGCAGAGTTCACTGAAGAAGGTCATAAGATCCGAATAATGGAGGGTAATCCTTGGATCTTTGATGAGAGTTTAATTTCCTTGGCTGATTTTGACGAGTTAACACTACCAGCGGCCATGACTTTTGACCATGTCTCCTTTTGGGTTCGCATGTATAACTTGCCATTGGCGTGCATGGGGAAGGAGGTTGGGAGAAAAATTGGAGCCTTTATTGGTGTGGTGGAGGATGTTGATGTGCAGGACAATGAGCTAGGGTGGGGTGAGTATATCAGGGTTAAAATCCCGGTGGAGTTGACAAAACCATTGGCGAGAGGCTGAATGTTATATGTTATAAACGGATTTGGATAGCTTTCAAATATGAAAAGCTATCCAAATATTGCTACCAGTGTGGGGTAATTTTGCATGGCCAGCAGAGTAGCAATGGCGAAGGGAAACGACGGGACTCAATTCCAAATATTGAATTGCCGTTTGGACCGTGGTTTAGAGTTGTCTTTCCTATTCGACGTGGTTTTCCAAGGTCTGGGAAAGAATGGGAAGGTGCCTATAATGGCGTTTTCCAGTCGAGGCGGTCCCCCCACGATGCAGGAACCCTAATTACAAAGAACTCGAGTGAGTACAAAAATGGTGTTGGTGGTATGCACTCAGGTAGCGGCTGGCGTCCAAGGGAGCAGGGGTCCGATAGCAATGGTCAGTCGGGTAGCCCGGAACCAGCTTCTCAGTCAAATGGTAGCCAGGACGACGGTGCTAACGTAAGCCCTAACCCTAGCTTTGGGACGATGAAGACTGTTACACCTCTTTTGGAAACCCACCGTGAAGTGCGGGATGGCATTTATGAGGAGGATTCGGTAATGAAGAAGGGGAAAGAAACGGAAGAGTTCGCGGAAGGAAACGTATGTAATGATTGTGCAATTCCTATAACTTAGGAACATGCAATTCATTATAAGGGTCAGGATGCTCTCAATTTTTTTGTCCGAATTTGATACAATTCGGGCAGGTTGTTGTGAGTAAGCATTTATGAGATTCACCTGACCGGATAAGCAGTTGGGCAGCCCAACTTTTATTTGGTCAGGTAGGTCTCATAAATGCTCACTCACAACTACCTGCCCGAATTTGATAGAATTCAGACAAAGAATTTGAGGGAATCTTAATTCCAATTATAACGCACGATTGGATTTTCATGTGTCAGATTCGTTGAAGGGTATGAAGGGGAATTTACCTCAGAAATATGTAGGGAGCTGGGACGAGACATTGGGCCGGATGGTTTGGCAGAGTTTGGATCCACAGGAGGTCCAGTTGGTGAAAGGACCCAATTCAAACTCCTACTTTCAATGTGTCTCAGAGCATGTTATCTCAAAAAGTCCAGAGACTTCCAGAGGATTATCTCCAATAGTGACGTCAAGCTCCTCTACAGAGATGCCCATCCAGTATGTTCTCTCTAGTCCTCATGGACAGCAAACTGGGGTGGAACGTTTGACTAGAACCAACTGGAAGAAACTTGCCAGGTCCCGTAGTTCCTCTGCTCTAGGAGTAGGCCTTGACGGAACATGTGTTATGGAGGGAGATGATGGGGGAGGCCCAGAGTTGCCCATTCTAAGAAGCTCCGAGAAGATGATGGCTCGGTTCAGGGTGGAAAGGCGGTGGCTGGCATCCAGCCCCGCCAGCATAAATGAGTATCTTGAGTTGGAACTGCTGGGGGCTTGGCAACCCCCTAGCAGTTTGAGTGCTTTGCCGTTTGGTGAAGGAAAAGTTGCCCAATTTGGTTTTTCTCATGGAAACCAAATTGACTCAGAGGAAAGCTGGTTTTTTTAAGGTACGTTTTGGGTTTTGATAATTACTTTGTTGTTAATTGTAAGGGACGTAGTGGAGGGCTTATCCTCCTATGGAAGAATAACATCCAAGTCTCAATCCAGAATTATAGTTGTAGACATGTTAATCCTGAGGTTTGTTTCAGCAACAATGGGCCTTGTTAGAAGTTCACAGGTTTCTACGGGCACCCTGAGGCTATCAAACGTCCAAAAGCTTGGTCCCTGTTGCGTCATGTGGCAAGACTTGCACCATGGCCCTGGTTAGTAGTTGGAGATTTCAATGAGATCACAGGGCCGGGGGAAAAAACATCTTGCTCAGTTCACCCAAGCAGACAGATGAATGATTTTCGAAACACTTTATCTGACAGTCAACTGGGGGACTTGGGTTTCTCGGGGCAAAAATTTACATGGAATAATGGTCGTTCGGGGGCGGGGAACACTCTGGAACGGCTTGACAGGGCAGTAGCCAATCCGGGTTGGTGCAATCTTTTTGATGTTATGGAGGTGCAGGTGCTTCCCTGCTGTTCTTTGGACCACATCCCACTATTTGTTTCTTTTTCTAATTCAACGGAGGTTCTGTGGACAAAGCGGAGACAATTCTGGATTGAAGCTGCCTGTGTGAAAAATGAGCATCCAAAGACCATTATTAAAAAAGAATGGATAAAGGTCCCAAAAAGGAATTTTTGGGATACAGTAAATCGGAAGTTATCAAGATGCAGGAAGTCCCTCCAAGTTTGGGTTCGAAAATCAGCTAAAAAGGAGGAGCACAAAATACAAGGTAAAACGCAGGAGCTACATTCTCTCCAACAGTTGTCAAATCCGGAGCTGTGTGTTCAGGAAAGGGAGCTCCAAAAGGATATTCAATCTCTGCTGGAACAGGAAGATGTAAAGTGGAGGCAAAGGGAGAAAATCAACTGGCTAAAAGAAGGGGACAGAAACGCTAAATTCTTCCATGCATGTGCAAACCAGAGAAGTAGGGGCAACCACATATCCTAGATTATGGACAACGATGGCCATATGTGTACTTCTCAGAGGGTTGTGGAGGATGCTTTTGTGGGTTATTTTCAGAGTATTTTCACGGCATGGGATAATTTGCGGGTGGCAGCTTGTATTCGACATGTGGAATGGAAGGTAACCCCTTTAATGAATAATGAGTTATTAGCTGAATTTACTATGGAAGACATTGGCCAAGTGCTACAACAAATGGCTCCGCTTAACGCCCCTGGCCCGGACGATTTCCCTGCTGTTTTCTATCAACAAAACTGGTCTACTGTCAATGAGGAGGTTAGTGCTGTTGTTCTTCATTTCTTGAACACCGGAGAGATGGACCCGAGTATTAATCTTCCAAAAGTGAATTCCCTTGCATGTGTAATTGATTTTCGTCCGATTAGTTTATGTAATGTTTTATATAAACTTATCTCTAAAATCCTTGCTAATAGGCTGAAAGCAGTGTTACCTTATATCATTTCTAGCACACAAAGTGCTTTTATTCCTAGTAGGTTAATCACTGACAATATACTAGCTGCTTTTGAAACAATGCACTCAATGCAGACAAGGATGCGGGGCAAGGTGGGATTTATAAGGCTCAAACTTGATATGAGCAAAGCATATGATCGTGTGGAATGGTGTTTTCTTGAAGCAATTATGACAAAGTTGGGATTCTCTCCCAGGTGGATAAAATTGATAATGACCTATGTGATATTCGGTGATAGTTAATGGAAACCCGGTGGGGAGTATTCAGCCTACGCGAGGCGCTGAGTTCCCTCCTCAATCATGCTGAGCAAGTGGGCACTATTACAGGGGTTTCAACATCTCCAAAGAGTCCTAAGCTCAATCATTTATTCTTTGCAGACGATAGTATGATTTTTTGCAAAGCCAATTTTGTGGAATGGAGGAGGGTGCTGTGTATTTTGGATACGTATGAGGAGGGTTCGGGTCAGAAATTAAACTTCCAGAAAACAGCAATGTTTTTTAGTATAAATACAAGTGCAGAAAAGAGGCAGGAAATCCTCAACTTATCAGGGCTCTCCAAGGCAACACGATACAATGCTTATTTAGGATTACCATCTTTGATTGATAAATCCAAACTGCAAGCTTTCAATTCAATAAAGTCAAGAGTTGAGAAGAAACTGAGCAACTGGAAGATTAAATTCTTATCTCAAGCTAGGAAGGAAATTTTGCTTAAAGCTGTGGTCTAGGCCATTCCAACAAATAGTATGAGTGTGTTTCTTCTCTCTCAAACCCTTTGTAGAGATCTTAATTGTATGATGCAGGATTTCTGGTGGAGTAACATGGCAAAGTTCTCAAAAATTCACTGGATGAGTTGGGAGAAAATGGGGACTGCAAAATCTGTGGGAGGGCTCGGGTTTAGAGATCTCTCTATTTCAATAAGGCTCTCTTTCGGTGCAAACAACCCCGAGGATGCTACCCTTTAATTCTATTGTATCTTGCCTATTGATTTGGATACTAAACAGTGGAATTTGGACTTATTATCGGTTCTTTTCAATGGAGAGGAAGCTCGGGTTATATCAAATATTCCAATCAGCCCGTCTCTCCCTCCTGACAGTTTGGTGTGGCAGGGAACTTCTAATGGCCTATTCTTAGTGCGCAGTGCATATCGCCTAGGGAAAGAACTCCATCAGCGATCGTTGGGAGCATGCTCAAACTCTGGTAAGGAGGCAGATAGTTGGCGTGCGATCTGGAAGCTTAAAGTCCCAAACACTGTGAAGGTCTTCATGTCGCGTGCATGTCATGATATTCTGCCAACTAGGGTCAATCTGTTTAAAAGGAAGGTGATGGAGACTTCCTTCTGCCTTTGCTGCAATTTGGGGGAAGAAACTACTATTCATGCTCTGTGGTCATGCCCAGCCTCAAGGGATGTTTGGGGATGTGGGCCGAAAATCTTTCAAAAGTCCTATTCCTAGGGAGCTACTTTCATGAAAATAATTGAGGGTTTTATGGGCAGGTTCAAGGGTGAAGAAATGGATTTAATGGCTGTTTTGGCTAGAAGAATATGGTTGAGAAGAAATACTTTAGTATTTGAAGGTTTGTTCACACCTCCTGGAAAGGTATTTTCTTGTGCTGCTGAGAATTTACAGGAATTTACCTTATGTCAACATGAGGGGCAGCTTGGGATCTCCCTTCAGGAAGAAGATAGGCCCTCTGCAACCAAGGTATGGCAGCCCCCTCCATCGGATTTGATAAAGGTTAATTGGGACGCAAAAACTAATATAAAAAAGGGTTGTGTTGGCATTGGCATTGTTGTTAGGTACTGTGGGGGCCATTTCTTGGGTGCAAAAAGTATGTATTTTCCTATGGCAGTAGATGCAAAGACAACAGAAGCGATGGCGGCCATTCATGCGGTCTTGTTTTGTAAGAAGGTGGGTTTTCTTGATGTGATTTTTGAAGGAGATGCTCTGCAAGTAGTTTGAGAAATGAATTCAAAACCCCCTTATGCTAGCCGAATAGGCCATTATGTAGAGAGTTTTCAACAGGAAAGTGTCGGATTGAGATATTCAACTTTTGCACATGCTTATAAAGAAGCTAATGGGGTAGCTCATGCCCTTGCACGACATGCGATTTCTCTTAAGCTTGATAATGTTTGGTTGGAGGATATTCCTCCTTTTATTTTGGTTATTGTAACTAGGGAATTGGTGGTCCCTAGACCATAATTTGGGGTTAGTTTTTTCAATGAAATAGTATCCTGATTTGTTCAAAAAAAATAAAATAAATAAAGAATATGAATAGTCATTCAATTCCACTCTCTTTTATTCCTGGTAATAACTATTCCTAAGCCTATAACACTTTTTTTTTTTTTTTTTTTGACATGTCCACACAAGATGGGGAGGGGGGATTCGAACTAGCGACCTCTGTTTCATAAGGCGTGGTCTCCAGCCGATTGAACTACCCCGTGGGGACTAAGCCTATAACACTTGGAATAGCCATTCCCATTGCCCAAGTATGAATACCTATTCCAAAGCTATTTCATTCTACCTTCTTCTGTTTTTAATAAAAGCTATTAATTTTCTTAATGGAATAGTCATTCCACGTACAAGACCTAACCTTAAGATTTTGTGTTTAAAAGAATTTGATTTTCAGATCCCAGCATGATGTTGGGTATAAGGATGCAAGCCTTGGTTATTGAAAATCCTAAAGATATGCCCTTCAAGGATTTTTTTATTTTATTTTATTTTTTTAAAAAAGAAGTCAATTTCATTAGGATAAATACTATTTATTATTCTCTTATTCTTCTTCCATTATTTTCTAACGAGAATGGTTAATGCCAGTTCTTATACCCAGGGTCGGCTCGATACATTTTGATGTCTAAGACAACAAGGTTAAGTGATGCATTTTTTTTTTTAAAAAAATTAATATTATATTTTTATTTAAAAATTGATTTTCTTACTTTTTGGGATGCAAAATTGTTGTCTTTTTAAATTTTGATTAAAATTTTGGCTGTTCAATACTCATTACAAGGCCCAAAAAAGAGTAATTCTTTTAGTACATTAAATGTCCATCAAAAAATGAGGTGACTTTTAAAATCACCATTAGATCAAAATCATCATTTGATCAATTGCACGCCCAATGGTGATTTTAAAAGTCACCTTATTTTTTGATGGACACTTGATGTACTAATAGAATTACTCCCCAAAAAAATCTCTACCCACAACGTAATTTAATATTGAGAAATACTTGGCTATACACTCCCATCACACTCTTATCACACCCTTATTATTATTATTTTCATTCTTTACATTATTTCTAAGAATAGAACGTATAAAGTTAGAAAATAGATTTTATTTAAGAATGTCTTTAATATAAATATTAATATTATTTGATTCTTTTATTTAATACTATCAATTTTTTAAGACTTATTTCACAAAATTGGCTCACCAACATTTTTTTTCACCAATTGTTGTCTCTTTAAAATAGATTTTTTTTTTTTTTCACCAAATTTGTTGCTGCTCATTTTAGACCATTTCAGCAAATTGATTACCAAAATAGTCAAAAAGCTATTTTAATGAGTGTACTACAAATGCTCTTATAAACAATATATAATCATGAGCACAACAAATATACTTACTGTATAAGAATGGTTGGAGTAAAAAGGTAAAAATTTTTGGAGGATTGCCTAAATTTATGGTGAACAAATAGAGCTATAATTGCCTTTTGGTTTTCTTTACAATCATTCATTTTTTCCCATACTTCTTAAACTTGTAATATATGTAGCCAATATAGATGAGTGGCAATAAAGAAAGTTTAAAAACTTAATTCATGACCGTAGGAGGGTTGAGGACAAACGAATGAGTGAGAATTTTAAATTTGAGTTGGATGGAGCCTCCAGCTAAACTAAATAAAGCAAGTTCTGATGTGAGTAATTAAAATTAATTTTATACAAAAGTAAAAGAAAACATGCTGAGCCTACTTGATGCTGAAGTGAGTTTTATAAAAAGAAATAAAAAGAAAAAAAAATTGCCTAGCCTACTTTGTGTGAGTAGGCCAAAAAAGGCTGTTGCAAATGGGTGGAACTCTTTATTTAAAGAAGTTTCTATATTTTGTGCCATAAACTAATATTATTGTCCAATATGGATGATCTATACTAATCATGATCATGACGAAAAGCTCAAAGCATGAAAAATTCATTTCATTACCGAGTGAAGCTTTATCGTACTGTTATAGACATGCAACTACATGAACTTAAAAGACGTTTTGATGAGGTGAATTCTAAATTATTATTTTGTGTTGCGTGCTTAAGTGAAGATGACTCATTTGCTACTTTTGACAAAAAGAAATTAATTCGACTTGCTCAATTTTATCCGAATAATTTTTCAGCAGTTCAATTGTCATGTTAATTTGATAACCAACTTGAAACATAAATCATTAAAATGCGTTTTAGTGAAGAATTTATAACACTCAAAGAGATTAGAGAACTTAATGAGAAGATGGTAGAGATGAAAAAGAATATTGTGTATCCATTGGTTTATTCATTAGTGGCATTGTTGTTGGTTCTGCAGCTTCAACCGGTTACAACAACTACTGTTGAAAGTGTCTTTTCAACTATAAATATTGTTAAGAAAATCGTTTTCGTAACTGAGTATGAGATTTGTGAATAAATGATTATCTGGTTACGTACATTGAGAATGATATATTTAAGAATAAAAACAATGAAGAAATCATGCAGCGATTTCAAAATATGAAAACTCGTCAATGGCAACTGAATAAATTAACGGTAGACATGACAAAAGTAATTGCAAGTTACACATTTATATGTTTTAAACGATAATTAATTGATTTTTTTTTGAATTTTTTTTATTTATTTCACTAGTTATATATATTTTTTTTTAATATTTTTAATTAATTTTTGTTCAACTTGTTTTTTTAATCTTGCCCCCATGCGAACCAAAATCCTAGCTCCGTCATTGTTAAGGGCCTCTCCTAAATCCGTCATTTATTTATTTCAAATCTTCTGTGTTGTTAACTATGTGTGTTATAATCCCAATCGTCTTTCTTAATTTGGATGTAGTTGAGCTATGAACAAAAGTTGGATGTTAAAGCGTCGATAGTCACAAGATTATTTTGATGGTGTGATTGATTTTTCATTTGGACAACCATTAATGGTGATTATTTAATTTGTGTTTTGGAATGTTGTAATTTTTCTTATATATGTTAGTCACTGATGCCAAATTTTTATTTAAGTTCAATGCCAATGATGTTTACTATGAGTTTTGGACAATAAGAGATTATTGTGTCTAGATAACAACTTTTGTTGTAATGAATTTTTTATGAAATGATTAATACTTTATTTGGTTGGAAAACATGTTTTGGTAATGGCTATGCATGATGCCTTGTTGATGTGCCATAATCAGTACAAATAAAAGCAATTGGCAAAAAAAATAAAGGTTTATTAGTCATCAACGACGACAAGCTAATTGCCGTTGATAAGGAGTTATCGGCAACGACAACCTGGCCGTTGATGGTAAGGAGTTATTAGCGACGATTAACTATGCAACGACTAGCTTGTCCATTGGTAAATAACTGGACATCTCCAATTAGTGAAATGGACAATAAAGATTCTACAATAGCATTTTTACACAACGAAGTCGTGGAAGTCCCTTTGAAAGAAAATATAATTAAAGCTATGAAAATTAAAGGAAAAACAACGAAATAATAAAACGGACACAAAGATTTTTCGTGGTTCGTTCTATGACCTATGTTAATAAGATAAAGCCTAAAGCCAGATGTTACATTGTTACTCAATCTTATTCACTTAATGAATTTACAATATAAAAGTTCTCTATTTATAAGAAGGTGGCCATAATACAAAATAATATGAGAGATCAAATCAAATTAGATTTAAATGTATTCAAATCAGATTTGATTTAATTATTATCAACTACAAACAATGCTGAAATCAAATCCATAATATAAAATTAAATCTTATAATATATTCTAACATCTTTAACACATACGTACTCTTATGTGTCCGTATCCATTCTCACCCACCAAACCTTCAAATTAATATGGAAACACCCACTACTAAGATTACCAAAATAGATTTTTTCACAACTCTCTAATGGTTTGATATTTTTATTTATTGCATAATTTACTAATTTACTCTTGATGAACATGATAACATTGAAGAATGGGGAAATTCGTACACATCTCATATTTTCTTACACTAGTCTTGATCAATATTAAAACCTTTGCTATAGACTAATTTAAAAAAAAAAAAAAACCTAACTTGACAATTAAAGAGCTGTTTGAGACACCTCAATATGGTAAGGCAAAACCCAATTGTGGAGAGAAGAGAAACTCAAAATTCTCTTGGTCCACTCTTACCATCTCAGAAGCTTTCCTTTTTAATCTCCAAATTCGAAAGAAAAACTAGCCGTTGCAAAATCTCTCCAAGCTATAGCTCATTGTTTACATTACAAATACTGTCTTTTTCTCTTGTTTAGACAAAATAAGTCACCAAAATCTCCATTAGATTTTCTTCTACGAGAGAAAAAGATTGAGGAAATCTTTCTTTGGTTAATTAGATTCTTTCTAGGATTTGAACCATGATCTCTGCTCGTTGTGCAGCTTGCAAGTATTTGAGAAGAAGATGCCATTCCGATTGCATTTTCTCTCTTTATTTCCCTCCCAATGATCCTCAAAGATTTGCTTCCGTTCACAAAATCTATGGTGCTAGTAATGTCGCAAAGATCCTCCAGGTAAAATATTTTTCTTACTTCATTTTATTAAATATATATACTTTTATCATGAACTCATTACACTATATATATATGTTGATTAATTACTGTTTGTCTTTAATTAAATTCAGCAACTCCCACTCACTCTCCGAGCTCAGGCAGCGGAAACATTGTATTTCGAGGCAAAATGTCGTATTGAAGATCCTGTTTATGGGTGTGTTGGCATTATCTCTCAATTATATCAACAACTACACAACGGAGAAAGCGAGCTGGCTAAGACCCAAGCTGAGATTGCCTTCCTCAATTGTAATCCACAAGTTCAGCCAATTGATGAAGCCAACTCCAGCAACTTCAACAATTTATTGCCCCATCAATATTGTCCTCCTTCCACTCCAAATTCTTGGTTTAATTAGATTTTTTTCAAGGATATAATTTCCTATGAACTGGGATGTACGTAGGAATTCTTTCAACTCAAGTGTCAAAACTGCTTTGCGTCTGTTGAACATGTGAGAAACACATTTTTTTTTTTAAAATGAAAAACATTTTTAAGAATATATGACACTTATAAAAAGATTGGGTTGAAAGAATTTTCTTACCACCTAATTTTTAAGAAATTTCTGTCATTTTTCCAAATTCCAATTTAACACGATGCAAATAAATGATTTGTCTTTTCCCTGATTGATCAGCAAATAATTTATTCTATATTTCTATGGATATCAACTGCATAAGCTTTGTCTTGCATTCTAAGCTTTCATGGACTATTATTCCAAGAGGCGTGAAACAAAAAAAAAAAAAATGCATGGAGCCCCCTCAAGGTTAACAAAGAAGACAAAAAACAATTAATTTAGGATATATTCTGGTGGTAGTATTCAGGCTAGGGTTCAAGTACTGCAACATTTTATATATTGTGAGCTGAGTAATGCTTATACTCCACGCGTGATTAAACAGTAATCACATTGGTGATGTGGCATGACCCGAGTTAGCTAGTGAGAGTTTGAGAGTGGTCTGGATTGAATCACTGTAGGTTGGCCATTGTTGGTGTGCGGAGGACAGTGATTGGGACCGCAGACCTTGGCCCAACTCTGACGAGCTCCACCATCACGTTTAGCCAGCTGCATGCTTTAATTTCTGGAAACACTCATTTCCTCTCTGATCATCTTAATTTCTATCATAGGATTTAAAAAGAGTTGAGTCCATCAATAGGTCATGTGTCCTTTGGAGTTAGTAAAATATATTTCAAGCTTTTTTTTTTTTTTTTGGGGGGGGGGGGGGGGGGGGGGGGGGGTTAATTGGGGGTTAATTTATTTGTAGTTAAGTGTCCCTTTAAAAAATTGTACCATTTCTTTTAGGGACCTTTTGGTTTTGGTGGGGATGGGCAATATATCATGCCTAACTAAAATTTCTTTTTTACGAAGTAACTCGATTGTCCATAAATGTCATTTTTTTTTTCTTTTTATATAAAGTAGAAAAGAAAAAAAGAAAAGAAGAGAAACACACATTTGAATATATAATCACCCAGACAGCTTTGACCGTGTGGGTTGTCTTCATTTTGCAATCAAGGAAATTTCCCAATCTTGTGATGAGAAACAAGAACGTTTTTTTGGCGATAAGGAGTTATCAGCGACGACTAACTATGCAACGACCAGCTTGTCCATTGGTAAATAACTGGGCATCTCCAATTAGTGAAATGAACGGTAAAGATTCTATAATAGCATTTTTACACAATGAAGTCGCGGAAGTCCCTTTGAAAGAAAATATAATCAAAGCATTGAAAATTAAAAGAAAAACAACGAAATGATAAAATAAACACAAAGATTTTACGTGGTTCGTTCTATAACCTATGTTTATAGAATAAAACCTTAAGCTAGAGGTTACATTGTTACTCGATCTTGTTCACTTAATGAATTTACAATATTAAAGTTCTCTATTTATAAGAAGGTGGCCATAATACAAAATGATATGAGAGATCAAATCAAATTAGATTTAAATGTATTCAAATCAGATTTGATTTAATTATTATCAACTACAAACAATGCTGAAATCAAATCCATAATATAAAATTAAATCTTATAATATATTCTAACATCTTTAACACATACGTACTCTTATGTGTCCGTATCCATTCTCACCCACCAAACCTGCAAATTAATCTAGAAACACCCACTACTAAGAATATCCAATTAAAATAGATTTTTTCACAACCCTCTAATGGTTTGATATTTTTATTTATTGCATAATTTACTACTTTACTCTTGATGAACATGATAACATTGAAGAATGGGGAAATTCGTACATCTCATATTTTCTTACACTAGTCTTGATCAATATTAAAACCTTTGCTATAGACTAATTAAAAAAAAAAAAAAAAAAAAAAAAAAAAAAAAAAAAAAAAAAAAAAAACCTCAATATGGTAAGGCAAAACCTAATTGTGGAGAGAAGAGAAACTCAAAATTCTCTTGGTCTACTCTTACCATCTCAGAAGCTTTCCTTTCTAATCTCCAAATTCGAAAGAAAAACTAGCCGTTGCAAGATCTCTCCAAGCTATAGCTCATTGTTTACATTACAAATACTGTCTTTTTCTCTTGTTTAGACAAAATAAGTCACCAAAATCTCCATTAGATTTTCTTCTACGAGAGAAAAATATTGAGGAAATCTTTCTTTGGTTAATTAGATTCTTTCTAGGATTTAAACCATGATCTCTGCTCGTTGTGCAGCTTGCAAGTATTTGAGAAGAAGATGCCCTTCCGATTGCATTTTCTCTCTTTATTTCCCTCCCAACGATCCTCAAAGATTTGCTTCTGTTCACAAAATCTATGGTGCTAGCAATGTTGCAAAGATCCTCCAGGTAAAATATTTTTCTTACTACATTTTATTAAATACATATACTTTTATCATGAACTCATTACACTATATATATATATATATATATATATATATATATATATATATATATATATATATATATATATATATATATATATATATATGTTGATTAATTACTGTTTGTCTTTAATTAAATTCAGCAACTCCCACTCACTCTCCGAGCTCAGGCAGCGGAAACATTGTATTTCGAGGCAAAATGTCGTATTGAAGATCCTGTTTATGGGTGTGTTGGCATTATCTCTCAATTATATCAACAACTACACAACGGAGAAAGCGAGCTGGCTAAGACCCAAGCTGAGATTGCCTTCCTCAATTGTAATCCACAAGTTCAGCCAATTGATGAAGCCAATTCCAGCAACTTCAACAATTTATTGCCACAGCAATATTGTCCTCTTTCCACTCCAAATTCTTGGTTTAATTAGATTTTTTTCAAGGATGTAATTTCCTATGAACTGGGATGTACGTAGGAATTCTTTCAACTCAAGTGTCAAAATTGCTTTGCGCCTGTTGAACATGTGAGAAACACATTTTATTTTTTAAATGAAAAACATTTTTAAGAACATATGACACTTCTAAAAAGATTGGGTTGAAAGAATTTTCTTACCACCTAATTTTTAAGAAATTTTTGTCATTTTTTTCCAAATTCCAATTTAACACGATGCAAATAAATGATTTGTCTTTTCCCTGATTGATCAGCAAATAATTTATTCTATATTTCTATGGATATCAACTGCATAAGCTTTGTCTTGCATTCTAAGCTTTCATGGACTATTATTCCAAGAGGCGTGAAACCAAAAAAAAAAAAAAAATGCATGGAGCCCTCTGAAGGTTAACAAAGAAGACAAAAAACAATTAATTTAGGATATATTCTGGTGGTAGTTTAAGTTGTTTAGGCTAGGGTTCAAGTACTGCAACATTTTATATATTGTGAGCTGAGTAATGCTTATACTCCACACGTGATTAAACAGTAATCACATTGGTGATGTGGCATGACCCGAGTTAGCTAGTGAGAGTTCGAGAGTGGTCTGGATTGAATCACTGTAGGTTGGCCACTATTGGTGTGTGGAGGACAACGATTGGGACCGCAGACCTTGGCCCAACTCTGACGAGCTCCACCAGCACGTTTAGCCAGCTGCATGCTTTAATTTCTGGAAACACTCATTTCCTTTCTGATCATCTTAATTTCTATCATAGGATTTAAAAAGAGTTGAGTCCATCAATAGGTCATGTGTCCTTTCGGAGTTAGTAAAATATGTTTCTAGCTTTTTTTTTTTTTTTTGGGGGGGGGGGGAGGGGGGTGTTTAGTTGGGGGTTAATTTATTTGTAGTTAAGTGTTCCTTCAAAAAATTGTACCATTTCTTTTGGGGACCTTTTGGTTTTGGTGGGGATGGACAATATATCATGCCTAACTAAAATTTCTTTGTTATGAAGTAACTCGATTGTCCATAAATGTCTTTTTTTTTTTTTTTTTTTTTTTTTTTTTTTTTTTTTTCTTTTTATATAAAGTAGAAAAGAAAAAAAGAAAAGAAGAAAAACACACATTTGAATATATAATCACCCGGACAGCTTTGACTGTGCGGGTTGTCTTGATTTTGCAATCAAGGAAATTTCCCAATCTTGTGATGAGAAACAAGAACATTTTTTGGGCAGCAGCTGCACTATAAGATTGAGAAAAATTCACTTATAATTCTTGATTTTTCATTATTTTTTAAAATGTAACCAAATTTTAAGAGGTGTCAATTTAAGATATTAATCTTTCAATTTTTTCTAATTTCAAACCTTCGTTAGAATTTTCTGTTAAATTCTATTAAAATTCCTAAAATATCCATGTGTTTATATTTTTTTAAAAAAAACTTACGAAATTTTCAAGGATTCAAGCATAGGTATTATTGCAAATTCCGTTAAATTCTGTCCAATATCTAAATTTTAGCAATTTTTTACCTAAAAAAAAATTAAGGGTATTTTGAGAATTTTGACAATCTTAAATACAAGTTATGTAGTGCTATATATAGTATACTATATATATAATGAGTTTATACATATATAATATATATATACTAAATATAATTACAACTTATATTTTTTTTTTTGGCTTATATATATATATATAATGACTCATATTTTTGTTAATTTAGTGCTATATATAGTATATAGGGTTAGGGTTGTAGATATATTACTAAAAGTGATGGGGCCGGGTAGGGGTGTATAACTGCTAATCGGATAACCGGGAAACTAGAAATAGCAGCAACCAAATAACCAATAGGATTTTAGAAAACCTGTTAAAAATAAAAATAATTATATATATTACAAAAAAAATATATATAAATAAGCGCAACTGTAATCAATTGTACACGCCTATGGCTGGGAGAGTAGTGTGGCACAGGACCCCTAAGACTTCAAGTTGAGTTGTTTTAGGGTTAAACCGACTTAAATTTGAGTCGTTTTAGTTAAAATAAAACTAACAAAAAAATGACTGAAAAACCTCAATTTCAATATATCTAATGGACATATAAAAAACCTGGGCATGCAACCTGTAAATATTATGCGTAAAAGGAAAAACTGCTGCTGAATAGGAGACATATCTCAATCTTGACATATAAATGAATCAAACTAGCTTGTTCCGAAAGAAGATTTTAACATTCAGTTTTGCAGTTTAAATATTAAAATTTTGTTGGGAAACATATTTGCAATTGTTATTGTGATTAGTAAGATGTAACCCTACTGTATCTATGCATCCCCGCCACACCCAAAAAGTCACGCACAAAAACTATTCAAATTTTTTATTTTATGGCCAATTGATCGATATCAGACGTATCAATATATTAGTTCAGTCGTAATAGAAGTTTTTTTTTTAGCCAGCTTTATTTAATTTCTGGAAACACTCCTAATTAAAGCCTTCTTCTTTGGTTTCTGATATTTCTCTCCAAAGATTTAAAGTTGTGACTAACAAGACTTGAGTCCATCAATAGGGTCATGCATCCTTTCGGGTTAATTTATTTGTAGTTAAGTGTCCCTTTAAATTATATAAAATTACATTTCTTTTCGGGACCTTTTGGTTTTGGTGGAGGTGGGCAAGAATATTAAATAGCCCCCCAATTTTTTTTTTTTGAATAATCACCTCAAAAAATTCGTACAATCGGATTGCTGCTTCTACACATGATTTTCAGTAAATCAGTAGAACTTGGCAATTATACCTTTTTATTAGTTTATATTTAAAATAATATTTTTAATTGTACCTTTTCGACCTTTACCATAAGCCAATTAATTAACCAAACATCATAATTAATCTAAAGCAAAAGTCAAAATCTTGAAACAGCTCTTCGTAAAAGAAAGAAAATATTAGACGTAAAATTAGAACAAATTTCACCCCAAACTATCGTTTTCATTTATAATTTAATCCAACTCACTGCATATAAATATTAATGCTGCATGCATGCTTGAAGCCTGAACTACCACGTACACTCAGTACATATTCGACAATGTCTTCCTTGAAACTTGCCTCCCTTCTCTATCTTCTAAGCTTTATTCTTCTTTTCAAAGTTGCATTTTGTGAGCTCCCTCTCCATCACAGGTGTTCAAGCCCTGAGAAGTTTACCACTAATGACCCTTTTGACAAAAACCTACAACAGCTCGCAGGGAATCTTTCAAACGAAACACCAACCAATGCAGGTTTCAGTCTTGGCTCCAGGGGTCAGGGCCCGTATGAAGTATATGGACTTGCTCTTTGTCGCGTTAATGTCTCATATGCAGACTGCCGGAGCTGTGTTGCTAATGCAAGCAAAGAGATTCTCAACCGTTGCCCAAATAGCAAAGGTGCAACCATATGGTATGAGAAATGCTTGTTTAAGTATGGAAATGAGAATTTCTTTGGCCATCTTGACTTACATGGCGTGGCTTTTTGTTCCCCGAATAATTTAAGCCAGTCCATTATATCATTTAACGAAACCAAAGTAAATATGTGGAGCCAACTTGCCGATGAAACTCTTGTATCACAAAATTTGTATGCAGTCGGAAGTTCAGAGGTCAACGGATCAGATAAACTGTATGGTTTTACTCAGTGCACGAGGGACATTTCTAGCTCTAATTGTGAGGTTTGTCTTCGTTTTGTACTCACGAAACTTTCCGAATATTGTGATGGGAAAGACGGAGGACGCATTTCGGTCGTGAGTTGCAGCGTAAGATATGAGATGTACGAATTTCTCAATGCTTAATTGAGTGTTATGATCATAATCAAGAGTATAAGAAAAATCTTTTAGTATTATCACTTGTAAGGGAATGGACTATTGCCCAATTTAATTATGAATCATCTACAGTATAACCATTCTCATTTAGTATTTAATGAAATTTCCAACATATCCCAATCGTCTATATATATTGGGTACCATATCCATTAATTGTCTCCTCATCTCTCATCCAATCCTCGCCTCATAAAGAAAATGAAGCGTGCGACTTGACGAGAAGGCATAGGATAGAATTGCTATATTAAGTCACCATCTAGCTAACATAAGATAGAATTGCTATATTAAGTCACCATCTAGCTAACATAGCAAATCACGTACTCGATATATCTCGTCCATGTCTCATACTATTTGATCGGTCACACCAAATCAAACATCTTTAATCCCTCATGAATTTACAGCTCATAGGAATACTCGACCTTGTACTGTATCTAAGATTCTCATAATTATATAAAATAAATAAAAATCTACCCTAGATACTCATGTTAATTAATTTAAACTTGACCGCTTTCCTAAACATGGTCCACGGACCGAATTAATCATGGTCCTAAATAAGATACTAAAGTAGTGACGCCAAGTATCCACTTCATGACATAGTTCTAGGTTTAAATGGCATAAAAAAAAAAAAAAAACCATCATTTTGGTTTTAGGACAAGTTGGGCAAAAGATTCATGTTCGTTGCCGTGACCGAGTGGCCTGTGGACGGGACTTCCAGTAAGTCCTAGTTTTTATGCGTGTCTAGACGGACAATTTATGGTCCAAATAGCCTTACTTGAGAGCAGAAGCATGAACACGCGTGTCCAGACACCCACTTGCATATCCGGATAGGCTTGTATTGAAGTTGTTGGAGTGAGTTTCCCCAGCTCACTTCTCCCATCTCTCTCTCTCTCTCTCTCTCTCATATGGTTTGCCTACAAACCCTAGAGTTTAGCATTTTGAAACTTTCAAACTCAAATCCGACATCAAAAACATAATCCTCGGGATAGAATCTACGTTTGCACCGATTAGTTTGAGATAAATTCAAAAATCCTAGTTCCTTTAAATTTAGTGCTGATTTTTTAGAGTTTGAACTTTATCTCTCAATTTTCTTTAGGTATTAAATACTTTGAAGTGTTCTAGACAATTTCCAAGCGTTAGGTTTCACTTTTGGTGAGAAATTAAGGTAAGACCCAAAACCCTAGATTTGTCTACGGGTTGTAAATTAGCAATTTGTGACTTTGTGTGTTTAACCCTAAGATAATCTTATGGGTTATTGTTTTTAGTTAATGGGTTGTCAAATGGAACATTTAGAAATTTATGGTTTTTCAAAGGGTCTTAGTTCTTGAGCAATTCAATGACTATATAAGAATTTAGAGTTAAAAAATATTATGTGTTGGTTTTGATGTGTCATGTAATGTAATAATCCAGTGGTGCATTGCAAGGCTTTCGTTGGGGATCCTTCTTTAAACCAATTACCGAGCAGCTAAAGTGAGTATTTTACTCACTAAGAACAGATGTTATGATTTTATTCTCATATTATGTTATGAGAAAATGTTATGTTTTACGCCTGTAAAATGGATATTCTAAAAGATTTTGTTGATATGGATCAGCTTTAAGATAAAGACGTCGGGTTTCATGTTGTAAGTTAATAAGAAATTCTCATATTTACGTTCGGACGTAATCCTGATCATGTTCCAAAGAGGTAGCATCAATTTTTTTAGGTTGGATTCTTGGAAATTTAGAGAGACATTCTTCTTTCACTGAAGCATCAATATATGTTACTAATGGTCTATCTAAAGGTCTATTTAACCTCTAAATGACTCATCTTTTTTTCTTAAAGAATGAATCAATTTTTTGCTTGCTCATATTTCTCTAAGCTTTAAGAAAAAAATATGGATCAAGAATTAAATATGGCTAGTTATGTTGGGTGAAAAAAAAGGTGTGGTCTCTTTATTCTTATCTCTTTGGGGTCTTTAGTCAGACACCTTTGACCTAGTTACAAGCCATAGGATTCGGTTTAATGCATTTAGTTGGAGATTTGGGTAAATTTTAATGCAGGTGAAAAAGGAAGCAAAATACCATGGTAAGGGGTCAAAAGACAATTTAAGACGGCATAACCTTACTAGTTTTTACTTCTCAATTAGTTTTAAATTCCTCTTATGTTGTGTAGCTTAGTTTGTAGCTTGTTAGTTGCATGTTTCTGACTGCAGCCCAACAAAGACATTTGTCAATTCTCCCACCTTCATAATGTGAGCACCAAGCTTATTCCCATAAGAAAAGAAAGGAAATAATTTAGTTATCTATATATATATATAAAAAAAAAAATTACTGTGAAGTTCAATTCAGATTCGATTATTATATAATGATTTTAGTTCTCTAATAGAGCATAAGATAGAATTTTATAAAATTTGTTTTTACTTTTTTGTTTCTTTTCGTATTAGCGCCTGCATGTTATTTTATTAGTATATGAATCTTGGTACATATTTATGAAGTTTGACAGATTTACTTTATGATACACATATTGTGTTACAAAATTGTTCATTTCTATTTTGAATTGTGTTACAACTTGAAAAAGCGTCGGTAACAAAACAAGCGCCAGAAAATAAGCGTAGGTACATGGCTGATTTTTTATAGTGTATATATATTAATGTTTTTCTCCTAATGGAAGACTGGGCTTTAGATACCTAATAGGATTAAAAAAAGTAAAAATAAAAATTAAAAAGTTTCAAAGCATCCTGAGATTGTTGTCTCAGACCTCTAATGTATTGTAAAACAAATTTGAAAGAAAACACAAAGTTAAAATAAAATAAAGTGGAAAAATAGAAAAGAGATAAGAGATTTTACGCGGTTTGGTCTATGACCTACGTCCACAAGATAAAGCCTAAAGGGCTACATTTTATTCTTATTTCTCTCGATGAATTTACAATACAAATAATCCTTATTTATAGGGATATAAGGAGAGTACAAAAATATATAAAAGAATATCAAATCAAATTGTATTCAATTCTGATTTGAATACAATCAATTACAATTAAATCATACAATTTCGTATATTCTCCTACCATATCTAATCACAATTATATGAAAAATATATTATTTAACATTCCCCATCAAACTCAAGGTGGAAACTTGTGAAATCTTGAGTTTGCTTTTTGAACATAGCACTGAAGGAGGTGATGGCGCCAGAATTGGAAGTATCGGCGGCTCTTGAACATCGGCAACTTTTGGGCTAAAACAGGCTAACTATGGCCTTACAACTATATATAGTATTTAGGATTTATTAGTGCTATATATATAAAACTCATATTTTTGTTAATTTAGTGCTATATATAGTATATTGGGTTAGGGTTATAGATATATTACTAAAAGTAATGGGCCGGGTAGGGGTGTACAACCGCCAATTAATAATCGCTAATCGGATAACCAGGAAACTAGAAATAGCCGCAACCTGATAACTGGTAGAGTTTTAGGAAACCGGTTAAAAATAAAAAATGATTATATATATTACAAATAAAAATATATAAATAAGTGCAACCACAACCGGTGGTACACGCTTAGGGCTGAGAGAGTAGTGTGGCACAGGATCCCTAAGACTCCAAATTGAGTCATTTTAGGTTAAACCGACTTCAATTTGATTTGTCTTAGTTAAAATAAAACTAACAAAAAACGACTAAAAAACCTCAATTTCAATCTTATGGACATAGACCTGGGCAAGCTGTAAATATTATGCGTAAAAGGAAAAACTGCTGCTGAATACGAGACATATATATCTCAATCTTGACATATAAATGAATCAAACTTGTTCCAAAATAAGATTTAAAGATTCAGTTTTGTCAGTTTAAATATTAAAATTTTGTTTGGAAACATATTTGCAATTGTTATTGTGATTAATTAGTAGGATGTAACCCGGCCTACTGTATCCATGCATCCCCACCACGCCCAAAAAGTCACCCCAAAAAACTATTCAAATTTTTTATTTTATGGCCAATTGATCAGATCGAGGTATCAAATAGTTTTTTTTTTTTTTTTTTTTGAAGGGAATATGTAAACATTTTATTAATTCACCCAAAGGGTAACAAAGTTACAGTCATAAACTCAGACCAATAAGGGACTCATTAAATGTCCCATTACAGTTACCCCAAATCTCAGATTATATCGATAGTTGCTACAAATAAACCTAATCAACAGGAATGTGCCTCTGCGTTGACATGTGAACCTCTACTTGCACTATGGAGTCGGTCAATTAGTTCAGTCGTAATAGAAGTTTTTTTTTTTTTTTTAATTTAGCCAGCTTTACTTAATTTCTGGAAACACTCCTAAATTTAGCTTCTTCTTTGGTTTCTGATATTTCTCACCAAAGATTCAAAGTTGTGACTCACAAGACTTGATCGAGTCCATCAATAGGGTCATGCGTCCTTTCGGAGTTAGCAATATATACAGTACTTCTAGGGTTTTTTTTTTTTTTTTTTTTGGGTGGGGGTTTAATTTATTTGTAGTTAAGTGTCCTTTTAATTAATTATAAAAAATTACATTTCTTTCGGGACGTACCTTTTGGTTTTGGTGGATGTCGGCAAGTATAAAGTAGAAAAAAAAAAAAAAACTTTGGAATAATCACTTTATCAAATTCGTACCATCTTATTCCGGTACGATGTGAACTATATGTTCTTCGATTTGTTTGATGCCTAAATTAGCTTACGAGAGAAAAGTATGCTAAATACATAAAATAATCAATCTTTCGTTTATACGTATATATGGGTTTATTTATAGACAAAGAGGTGGAGTTCAGCCTGAATTCGAATTCCTGCTCCTACTTGATTTATGAGTGCTTATCAGAGTCTGATTTGAACTTGGATTCCTTACCAAACCTGGAGTGTGATTCTTTCCTAATTAGTTTTGTAGTATGATTCTAATCCCGAATTTTCGGGAATTAAAATTGAATTGGAAGTCTTATCACAATTCAACTTGGAGTAGGACTATTGACCAGATTCTTCGACGAGTCATAATTGGACATGGATTGTGACTTCTAATCCAAATTTAATCCGATGACTGAGACCTGAGTTCCCAAATATGCTTGTCCCGAGCTTTGGCTAGCTGAGTTGACTTTCGGTCTTAGGATGTTTGCATTCCTGGGATCCAATCAGGATATACCTCCTGTCGCGTATTCTCAGAAATAGCTGCTTAGTGTCTATCTGCCAAAATAGAACTACCCAGGAGTCCTGTTGTTTCAACTTTACGGCCGACAATTCTCCTTGGGCTAGTACTGACCCGAGAGCCCATGATTCTTTAGATGGGTTGATATGAGTGGAATTATTTCCAACATTCTTCTATACGTCATTTTTCGTTATTGTGATTAGGTAAAATTGAATTCTAGGTTCGTAAGACTCGTCTACTCCATCTACCTCTTTACAACTATATATTTAGAGAAATGATCAATTATTGTACAACTCTTAACATAATTTTTGTCCAACTTTGATTACATACATGGCAGTTTTTTTTTTTTTTTTTTATCAAAAAAAATGATGAAACCACTGTTGAGAAAAATACGTACTATGTATATTTTTTTTAATGGACCTATCAATTAAAAAACCCTTTGCAGTGAAGTAAACCAATTGGCCATAAATGTTCTTTAATTTTTCCTTCTATACGAAGAAGGAACAATCCCAAAAGAAAAAATAAAAAACTGAATAATCACCTCAAAGGTAAATTAGTAGAACTTGGTAATTATATCTTTTTATTCGTTTATAATTAAAATAATGTTTTTAATTGTACCATTTCGACCTTTACCATAAGCCAATAAACCAAACATCATAATTAATCTAAAGCAAAAGTCAATTTCTCGAAACAGCTCTTCGTAAAAGAAAGAAAATATTAGATGTAAAATTAAAACAAATTTCAACCCAAACTATTGTTTTTCATTTATAATTTAATGCAACTCACTGCATATAAAATGTTGCATGCATGCATGCTTGAAGCCTGAACTACCATACCCACATATACTCGACAATGTCTTCCTTGAAACTTGCCTCCCTTTTCTATCTTCTAAGCTTTATTCTTCTTTTCAAAGTTGCATTTTGTGACCTCCCTCTCCATCACAGGTGTACAAGCCCTGAGAAGTTTACCACTAATGACCCTTTTGACAAAAACCTACAACAGCTCACAGGGAATCTTTCAAACGAAACACCAACCAATGCAGGTTTCAGTCTTGGCTCCAGGGGTCAGGGCCCGTATGAAGTATATGGACTTGCTCTTTGTCGCGTTTATGTCTCATATGCAGACTGCCGGAGCTGTGTTGCTAATGCAAGCAAAGAGATTCTCAACCGTTGCCCAAATAGCAAAGGTGCAACCATATGGTATGAGAAATGCTTATTTAAGTATCGAAATGAGAGTTTCTTTGGCCAACTTGACTTCCATGGCGTGGCTTTTTGTTCCCCGAATAATTTAAGCCAGTCCATTATACCATTTAACGAAACCAAAATAAATTTGTGGAGCCAACTTGCCGATGAAACTCTTCGATCGCAATATTTGTATGCAGTCGGAAGTTCAGAGCTCAACGGATCAGATAGACTGTATGGCTTTACTCAGTGCACGAGGGACATTTCTAGCTCTAATTGTGAGGTTTGTCTTCGTTTTGTACTCACGAAACTTTCCCAATATTGTGATGGGAAAGACGGAGGACGCATTTCGGTCGTGAGTTGCAGCGTAAGATATGAGATGTACGAATTTCTCAATGCTTGAGTGTTATGATCATAATCAAGAGTATAAGAATATCTTTAAGTATTATCACTTGTAAGGGAATGGACTATCGCCCAATTTATGAATCATCTACAGTATAACCATTCTCATGTACTGTTTAATGAAATTTCCAACATATCCCAATCGTCTATATCTATTGGGTACCGGCCATATCCATTAATTGTCTCCTCATCTCTCATCCAATCCTCGCCACATAAAGAAAATGAAGCGTGCGACTTGATGAGAAGGCATGGGATGCAATTGTTATATTGGGCTTGTTTGATAGAATACATAACAGCATAGTATTATTATTGTTTACATGTTTTTGTTTTATTATTTTTTTATACTTTTCATCACCAATCAACATCAAAACATTCTCATTTTTTTCACTTTTTATGTCACTTCAATAATTTTTTATTACTATATATTCAAATAAAAAAATTTACTACAATACAAATTTTTTTTTTCACTTTTTTATATAAATTCTTTTTATTTTATATCACATCATCACTTTTTACTAATTTCAAAACTAACAACTCACTACTCTGTTCTGTACATATCTTTGCTAAACAAGCCCATTAAGTCACCATCTAGCTAACATAGCAAATCACTCGAAATATCTCGTCCATGTCTCATAATGTTTTATCACACCAAATCAAACATCTTTAATCTCTCATGAATTTACAGCTCAAAGGAATACTCGACCCTGTACTATATCTAATATTCTCATAATTATATCAAAAACAAAAAGGACATAATAGCCTGGTCTATGAGCCATAAAATAAAGGTTTGCTTCAAAAAATCTACGTACGTACCCTCTAGATAGTCATGTCAATTCATTTAAACTTGACCGCTTCCCTAAACATGGCCCATGGGACCGAATTAATCATGGTCCTAAAATAAGATACTACAGTAGCGACGTCAAGTATCCACTTCATGACATAGTTCTAGGTTTAAATGGCATAAAAAATCAATAAATAAAAAAACCATCATTTTGGTTTCAGGACGGGTTGTGCAGAAGATTCTTGTTTCGCTGTTGTGTCCGGACGACATGTGGATGGGACTTCTAATAAGTCCTAGTTTTTATGCGTGTCTGGACAAACAATTATGGTCCAAACAAACTTACTCGAGAGCGGTAGCATGCACACTCGTGTCTGGATAGCCCACTTGTCTGTCCGGACAGGCTTGTATTAAAGTTGTTGGAGCGAGTTTCCCCGACCAGCTCACTTCTCCCATCTCTCTCTCTCTCTCTCATAGGGTTTGCCTACAAACCCTAAATTAATTTTAGCATTTTGAAGCTTTCAAACTCAAATCTGACATCAGAAATGTGATCCTCAGGGTAGAATCTACGTTTGCACCGATTAGTTTGAGGTAGATTCGAAAATTCTAATTCCATTTATATTTAGTGTTGATTTTTGAGAGTTTAAACTTTATCTCTCAATTTTCTTTAGGTATTAAATAATTTGAAGTGTTCTAGACAATCTCCAAGTGTTAGGTTTCAACTTTTGGTGAGAAATTAAGGTAAAACACAAAACCCTAAATTTTTCTGTGTTGTAAATTATCAATTTGTGTGTCTAATCCTAAGATAATCTTATGGGTTATTGTTTTTAGTTAATGGGTTGTCAAATAGAACCTTAGAAATTTCTGATTTTTCAAAAGGTCTTAGTTCTTGAGCAATTCAAGAACTATGTGGGAATTTAGAGTTTAAAAATATTATGTGTTGGTTTTGATGTGTTATACAATGTAATAATGCAGTGGTGCATTATAAGGCTTTCGTTGGGATCATTCTTTAAGCCAATTACCGAGCAGTTAAAGTGAGTATTTTACTCACTAAGAAAATATGTTATGTTTTAAGATGAGAAAATGTTATGTTTTACGTCTGTAAAATGGATATTCTAAAAAAATTTGTTGATATGGATCAGCTTTAAGATAAGGACGTAGGATTTTGTTGATATATGCATACATGCATATATTATGCATATCCATATATATAGTATTAATTATAGGTTTTTTAACTTTGTTATGTTGCATTTTTTTTTTTTTTTTTTTTTCTAAACGTAGATGGTGTACAAAACCAAACCTTAATTTGAACTATTTGGTTTAATTATATATATATATAGCACCAAATTTGGTTTAATTATGCATATAGTACAATATGTAAATTAGGTTAGGGTTTACGTACTTATCAGTATACCATATATATATATAAGGAACTTAACATGTAAACTCCAAGTATAGAATTTACATATAGCATATAACCCTAAAACCTAACCTTATGTGTATATGCTATGTACACCGTAATTATATATATATATATATATAGCACAAATTTAAGATTATGATATATAGTTAATAAAATAAGATTTTTTTTTTTTTTTAAAAAAAAAAATTTAATATATATTTGGAAAAAAATAACATTTGGCCGCGTGTAGTAAATACACGTGGCCAATTGTACACGTGTATAAAATACACATGTCTGATTGGACACGTGTACCAATAGTCATGTCTATTTGGACACATGTATTAATACACGTGTCTGATTAGACACGTGTATTAATACACGTGTCTAGTCAGACACATGTATTTTATACACGTATACAATTGGCCGCATGTATTTACTACACGAGGCCACTTGTTTTGCTTATACAATCAGCCACGTTGTCATCAAGAAGTACACGTGGCTAGTTGCCCGCGTGTCTACAATAACCGATATTGTAGACATGTGGCCGATTGCACCTTTTTTTATAGTGTCTCTTTATTCTTATCTCTTTGGGGTCTTTAGTCAGACACCTTTGAGCTAGTTACAAGCCATAGGATTTGGTTTAATGTATTTAGTCGGAGATTTGGGTAACTTTTAATGCACGTGAGAAAGGAAGCAAAATACCATGGTAAGGGGTTAAAAGAAAATTTAAGAAGGCATAACCTTACTAGTTTTTACTTCTCAAGTAGTTTTAGATACCTCTTATGTTGTGTAGCTTAGCTTGTAGCTTGTTAGTTTTTACTTCTCAAGTAGTTTTAGATACCTCTTATGTTGTTTAGCTTAGCTTGTAGCTTGTTAGTTGTTTCTGACTGCAGCCCAACAAAGACATTTGTCAATTCTCCCACCATCATAATGTGAGCACCAAGCTTAATTATTCCCATAAGAACGGGAATGATTTAGTTATTTATATAAAAAAGAAAATTACTGAGGAGTTCAATTCAGATTCGATTATTATATAATGATTTTAGTTCTCTAATAGAGTGTAAGATGCAATTTTATAAAATTTGTTTTTACTTTTTCGTTTCTTTTCGTATTAATTAGTGGCTAGCTGCATGTTATCTTATGATTTAGTATATGAATCTTGGTACATATTTATGAAGTTTGACAAATTTACTTTTTGATACACACATATTGTGTTAAAAAATAGTTCATTTCTATTTTGAATTGTGTTACAACTGGAAATTATCGTCCGATTAATTATCATCCAATTGTGCAAGATGAACACGTGCCGGCCACCAAATTGTGTAATTCTATATATTGTAATCATTCACAGACCGTGTCCATTGCAAGAGATTTTGAAGTTGGAGGTGCATTTTTCTCACATAATTGTGAGGCAAAATTAAAACACGGCTCTCATATGCTTCGATCAATAGTTTCTCGCAACTATTTATCTTGGTCTTTCCTTTCCGCATCCTACTTTGCTTCAATTGTTGCCACCATTTAGCTACTCGCCTCCCATCTACTAGCTAGCATTGTTTGGCACCAAGGGGCGTTCCCTTCTCGCTCTACGCTCCGCAAATTCGGTTAATTAATGGGCTCATCCTCAAGGCTAAAATTGTCATCCTCCTCCACGAAACGCAGATTTAGTTGACAGCTACACCCGTTAGCGCCCCCTCCCCCCATATTGCAAAAAATTGCTCAGTCTGTGCGCCTATTTGATCCCAAAACCGCTCAAACTGGGCATCTCATCATGTTATGTCCCATCGCGCTCATACACATTGCTAATGATTTCTTGTTTATTAACTCTTCCATGTGCTCCTTTGCGTGCCACATTAAGAAAGAAAACCTAGGCTCTGATGCCAACTAATTCAGTGTGCCGTAAAGGGTTTCTGAATCTACAAGCACACAACTCGATCACTTCTCATTTACAGAACCAAGAAAAAATCAAGGGATTGTAGGAAAATTGGAGAAAAATCACTCATAGTACGTGTTTCTTATTGAAAACTAACTAAGTACTAAAGTTTAGCGGCCAAACCTTCCTTTTTAGCCTTAAATTGAAGTAAAGCAGAAAGGAAAAAAAAATGTTACAAAACTACCCTGTCACAATCTCGTTCGAATGTGACAACAAATCTTACTATAGTTCGAATGACAATACAATCGACGCTCCTTGAAACAATGTCGTTCTAACGGTGTACGATTGCTCGAATTACATGCAATCGAGCTAGCGATTGAAGCTTTATGACCCAAACAATATCCCACAATGTTAGCCTCGTTCGAACGCGAGATGATGTCCTTCGAATGCTACCTTCTTTTTTCTCAAAACTCTTAATGTAATTATGGGCTATTCGATCTACATCACCGGGTATTATGGACATAGACCTGGGCAAGTTGTAAATTGTTGGTACAATTTTCTAATGGTGACGTGTCAACGTACGAATGGTCTTTGTTTGGTCGGGTGTTCGAGCAGAGCTTCTAAGCTTTGTTTATTATGACTTACAAAATAATAAAGGCTTGCCGGGGGTTGGCCGACAATACTTCCTCCAATATATGGTAAAGTCAGTGAGAAATTCTTGAGCATAAGAGTAAATGCTATCAGATAAGTTAGGTGATACCAGATTCATGGCTTTTATTTATACCATCCATCTTTCATTATTTTACATGTGTGAGCATTTTCAATCTCCAGTCTACTGTTCACTCAACGTGGATAAACAATGGTTCGAACATGACATAAACGATTGCCATTTATGGTGCTCTGACCTTTCGGCATGATGAACCGGCCTATAGAACGGTGCATGATACTGCTATCCATCCTGTTTCCTGACCTGATTTGACCTTCTAATCTCGTCTAATAAATGCTCAAAGATCTTAATAAATGCGGGATTCTTCCATCTTGGACTCTCCATGACGACCTTTATGAGATACATACTCTTACCCTCGGCATAATCTTGGAGTTCCGACCACTAAGACAATTGTAATCATTTGGTGTCAGCTTCTCCCTGAGGAGCAGGTTCACCATCCGAGCAAGATCTCACCTTCTGGCCAACCTGTTGGCCCTTGTTGTGCTGGACCATTTCATGGACTCATATTCGGCTTGTGAAGGTATAATTACCCAACATAAATATTATGCGTAAAAGTAAAACTGCCGCTGAATACGAGACACATTTCAATCTTGATATATGAATGAATCAAACTAGCTAGCCTGTTCCGAAATAAGATTTTATATAACATTCAGTTTTGCAGTTTAAATATTAAAATTTTGTTTGGATACATATTTGCAGTTGTTATTGTGATTAGTAAGATGTAACCCTACTGTATCCATGCATCCCCACCACACCAAAAAAGTCACCCCCAAAAAACTATTCAAATTTTTTATTTTATGGACAATTGATCAGAGGTATCAATTAGTTCAGTCGTAATAGAAGTTTTTTTTATTTAGCCAGCTTTACTTAATTTCTGGAAACACTCCTAAAGCCTTCTTCTTTGGTTTCTGATATTTCTCTCCAAAGATTTAAAGTTGTGTCTAACAAGACTTGAGTCCATCAATGGGGTCATGCGTCCTTTCGGGCTAATTTAATTATTTGTAGTTAAGTGTCCCTTTAAATTATAAAAAATTACATTTCTTCTGGGGACCTTTTGGTTTTGGTGGAGTTGGGCAACAATAAAGTAGAAAAAAATAAAAAATAAAAAATAAATCTGAATAATCAAATTCGTATCATCTTATTTTTTGTTGGGACAGTTTTCGGTATGGTGTAAATTGCATATTCTTCAATGTTCTTCACGCTCCCTAAGAAGGGTGTTGATCTGATACTTAAATTAGCTTATGAGAGAAAAGTATGCTAAATGCATAAAATAATCAGTCTTTCGTTTATACCTTGGTATGGACCTATTTATAGGCAAAGATGTAGAGTCGAAGCTAAATTAGGATTCATGTTCCTACTTGATCTAAGAGTGCTTATCAGAATATTTTAGGCTCGAATTCCTTACCAAATCTGGAATGTGATTCTTTCCTAATTCGTTTTATAGTATGATTCAAATCCCGGATTTTCGGGAATTAGAATTGAACCGGGAATCTTATTCCAATTCAACTTGGAGTAGGATTGTTGACCGAATTCTTCGAGGAGTCTTGATTGGACATTGATTGTAACTTCTAATTCGAATTTCTTAGGATGATTGATACATGAGTTCCCGGGACATGCTTGTCTCGGTCCCGGGGTGTCTGCATTCCTGAAATCCAATCAGGATATACCTCATATCGCATATTCTCAGAAATAGCTGCTTAGTGTCTATCTCCCTGGATAGGACTACCCAAGAGTCCTGCTGTCTCGGCTTTACGGCCGCCAATTCTCCTTAAACTAGTACTGACCTGAAGGCTCATAATTCTTTAGATGGGTTAGTTTGAGTGAAATTATTCGCAACATTCTTCTATACGTCATTTTTTGTTATTGTGATTAGGTAAAATTGAATCCTAGGTTCTTAAGACTCGTCTACTCTCTCTACCTACCTCTTTACCACTATAATTTAGAGAAATGACCATTATTGTATAACTCTTGAGATAATTTTTGTTCAATTTTGATTACGTGGTAGTTTATTTTTTTTTCAAAAAAAAAATGATGAAACTACTGTTGACAAAATACTATATATATATTTTATGGACCAATCAATTAAAAAACTGTTTGTAGTGAAGTAAACCGATTGGCCATAAATGTCCTTTAATTTTTCTTTCTATACGAAGATGGAACAAATCCCGAAAGCAAAAATAAAAAAACTGAATAATCACCTCAAAAAATTCGTGCCATCGGATTGCTACTTCTTCACGTGATTTTTGGTAAATCAGTAGAACTTGGTAATTATATCTTTTTATTCGTTTATAATTGAAACAATGTTTTTAATTGTACCCTTTCGACCTTTACCATAAGCCAATTAACCAAACATCATAATTAATCTAAAGCAAAAGTCAATTTCTCGAAACAGCTCTGCGCCAAAAAGAAAATATTAGATGTAAAATTAAAACAAATTTCAACCCAAACTATCGTTTTCATTTATAATTTAATCCAACTCACTGCATATAAAATGTTGCATGCATGCTTGAAGCCAGAACTACCACACCCACATATATTCGACAATGTCTTCCTTGAAACTTGCCTCCCTTCTCCATCTTCTAAGCTTTATTCTTCTTTCCAAAGCTGCATTTGGTGACGACCCTCTCCTTCACATTTGTTCAAGCCCTGATAACTTCACCACTAATGACCCTTTCGACAAAAACCTACAACAGCTCGCAGGGAATCTTTCAAACGAAACACCAACCAATGGTTTCAGTCTTGGCTCCAGGGGTCAGGGCCCGTATGAAGTTTATGGACTAGCTCTTTGTCAAGTTAATGTCTCATATGCAGACTGCTGGAGCTGTGTTGCTACTGCAAGCAAAGAGATTCAGAACCGTTGCCCAAATAGCAAAGGTGCAACCATTTGGTATGAGAAATGCTTATTTAAGTATCGAAATGAGAATTTCTTTGGCCATCTTGACTTACATGGCGTGGGTCTTTGTTCCCCAAATAGTGTAAGCGAGTCCATTGTATCATTTAACGAAACCAAAATAAATTTGTTGAGCCAACTTGCCAAGGAGACTCTTCGATCGCAAAATTTGTATGCAGTCGGAAGTTCAGAGCTCAACGGAGGATCAGATAAACTGTATGGTTTTACTCAGTGCACGAGGGACATTTCTAGCTTGGATTGTGGGGTTTGTCTTCGTTTTGTATTCAAGAAACTTTCCCAATATTGTGACGGGAAAGACGGAGGACGCATTTCGAGCGGGAGTTGCAGCGTAAGATATGAGATGTACGAATTTCTCAATGCTTGAGTGTTATGATCATAATCAAGAGTATGAGAAAATCTTTAAGTATTATCACTTGTAAGGGAATGGACTATTGCCCAATTTAATTATGAATCATCTACAGTTCTCATTTAGTACTATTTAATGAAATTTCCAACATCTCCCAATCGTCTATATTGGGTACCATGTCAATTAATTGTTTCTTCATCGATCTCTCATTCATCCAATCCTCTCCTCGTACCGTGTAATTTGAAGAGAAGTTCTAACATATGATTGAAATTAAAAAAGAAAAAAAAAGAAAAAAAAGAAAAAAAAAAAAAGTGAAAGATGGATACACTAAATTGACACTTTTTAAAGTTTGATTTTTTTTTTTTTTAAAAAAAAAGATGAAAAATTAAGAGTTATAAGTGAAATTTTCTCTTATTATTTTGAATTGTGTTTATCATATTTTAGTTTGCCTGCGTAAAAAATCAATTGTTGACTCCGCCACTTATTATCATATGTGATTAAAACTTCCTTTTTATGGACTACCAATTATAAAAAATAAAAATAAAAAATTGCTTTGTTGCGAAGTAAACCGATTGGCCGTAAATGTCCTTTCTCTTTTTTTATCAAATTCATGCAATCGGATTGCTTTCTACACGTGATTTTTTGGTAAGATATTGGATAAATCAGTCGAACCCTTGATTAAACATTTTCATTCGTTTATAAGTATAATAACTTTAATTTTAAATTGTATTTTTTTCAACCTTTACCAAAAGCCAGTTAACCAGAAAATCATAATCATAAGCCAGTAAACTATTTCGTTAACACATTTAAGCAAAAAGTCAAATTTTCTCAAAACAGATCTTTGTAAAAGAAAGAAAATTAAAACAAACCCCAAATGCTAGCTCAATCAATTGGGAACCACGCCTCATGAAGCGGAAACCACTAGTTCGAATCCCTCTCCCCCTCTTGTGTAGTGTGAACATGTTAAAAAAAAAAAAAAAAAAAATTTAAACAAATTTCAACTCAAACTATTGTTTTTATTTATAATTTAATCAAACTCACAACATATAAAATGTAGCATGCATGCTTGAAGCCTAAACAAACACACCCGGATATTCGACAATGTCTTTGTCGAAATTTCCCTCACTAATAACGATTCTATCTATCATTTTTGTTGAAGCCCTAATAAATGCTTATTAAAGTATCGAAATGAGGATTTCTTTAGGCAGATTTGTTAGGAAATTAATCTATTTTTCAAGATCTGAGAGAACGAAAAAATAAGAAAAAAGCGTAATGAAAGACTTACAGAAAATCATACAAGAACTCAAGATTTATGTGGTTCACCACTAAGGGCTATGTCCACAGAGTTGTAGCAGATTTCACTATAATTGAGAAATAATACAAAAGACTTTTACAATCTAGAGACGTTGATTAAACTACTCAACTCTCAAACCACTTATAGAAAATCTCTTTAAAAAACCTAAAAAATACCTCTCAGTGTTTATACAACTTTTTCATAACAACAGAGTCTCAAAATAGGTCTTTAAATAGAAAAATCGGAATTTCCAGGTGGTTGTGTCCAGTTGCCCTCGCGGCATGTCTGGACGCGACTAGGGTTCTGTAGCTTCATGCCCCGCGTTTCTAGACACGCCAACGCGTTGCCTAGACATTCCTCAAAACTGGTGCTTTTTGGAACTCCTGTCTAGACGGGCCCTTCTGCCTATCTGGACGAGCTTGGCAAAAAATCACTTCCTGGGGTACCTGTCTGGACAGGGTGTGCTGCCTATCTGAACCAAACTCCACAAGCCAACAATCTCCCACTTGAAGACTGGTCTGCTTGCCAACTTCGTGCTCCGCATCCCTCCATGCCTTAGGCACTGCTGCTGCAACTCTTCCCCTTGTCCTCAACCTTGAAGACTAACTAAAGTTGCGCACAGCTTCAGTTTCTCAATAGTTATACCTTTTTGTCAACATGTTTGTCGGATTCTCCTTTTCATGTACTGCGAATCCCTGTAGTTGGCGCATGTAACTATCCTCCTCCAACTCATCATGAAAGAATGTTGTCTTCACATCTAGTTCCTCAAGATGTAGATCTTCTGCTGCCACAATCCTCGTCACTATTTTGATTGTTGTCAACTACACCATTGGAGAGATTATGTCTGTATAATTAGCACATTCCTTCTGCTGAAAACCCTTGACAACCAAGCTTACCTCGTAACCCGTGATATCAGCATGTTTACCCTTTATTTTGTACACCCACTTGTTATGCAAAGCCTTCTTTTCTCTTGCTAGCTCTGTCAACTCCCTTATTTGGTTAATCATCAATGAGTTCGTCTCATTCTTCATGGCTAACTCTCACTTGATTGAATTTTGAACTTGCAAGGCTTCATCATAAGTCTCTTATGCGCACCTCCTCACTTAGAATCAAATCCTGAATATCCTCATGCTTGAGTTTACTCTTCCCTGCAAAATTGCTTACAGCCATTCTCATGGCCTTCCAACGCAGAGAATGACAAGGTTTAAAGAATGTATAAAGTGTGAAAAAATTCAATATACGAAGACAATGTCTCTAGATGTTCAAACAAGATTGAATTCTGCGTACTTAATGTTGAGTGCGGTTGAGAAATACCAAAAAGCTTTTACTCGACTTGGAAAGGAAGATGGTAACCCTTTTATTGTTCCAAGCTATGATGAGTGGGAAAATGCTAGGGAATTTGTGAAATTTTTGAAACCTTTTTATGAAGCCACATTGAAGTTTTCTAATGCAACTCATGTCACCTCCAACTCATATTTCATTCAACTTTGTATTATTATAAAGACATTATCTGATGGGTGTATGAGTTGTAATCCTATCCTTACGTACTTAATGTTGAGTGCGGCTGAGAAGTACCTAAAAGCTTTTACTCGACTTGGAGAGGAAGATGGTACTCCTTTTGTTGTTCCTAGCTATGATGAGTGGGAAAATGCTAGGGAATTTGTGAAGTTTTTGAAACCTTTTTATAAAGACATTATCTGATGGGTGTATGCGTTGTAATCCTATCCTTAGTGCAGTGAGTTGGGATATGAAAAAAAAGTATGAAAAGTATCGGGGGACTATAGAAAAGGTTAACTTATTGTTATATGTCGCTCATGTTCTTGACCTGCGTACCAAGTTGAAGGAGTTACAATATTACTTGGTAAAATATAATGCAGTGGCTCTAAGTGGGCAAAACAAATCGAGACAAATGTGAAATACTTCTTAAACCGTTTGTGGGAGCAATACAATAAGTTATATGGAAGGCGTTTGTCTAACTTTGATACAGGCGTGGAAAGTTCAATTGTTACTTCTATAAATGTTAGTGTTGGTGATGATGATGATACACTTACAAAGACGAAATATATGAAGGGTTTCATCTAACACCTTGAGGAAGAAAACAACTTGGAATGTATGTCGGAGGCGTTATTTTTTGGATGGGTGTGAAGCATCAACAAATGAATTTGACATTTTACTTTGGTAGAGGGTTAATGCACCCAAATATCCTATCCTCGCAGAGATAGCCCGTGATATATTGGTCATTCCTATTTTTATAGTTGCATCTGAGTCTGTATTCAGCAACGGAGGACGTACATTGGATCCCTTTAGAAGTTTATTATCTCCATTGACAGTTGATGCCTTAATTTGCACACAAGTCTGGTTAAAGAGCAATGAAGACTTGGAGAATGAAAATATTATTGAAATATTTGATGAGCATGGTAAATATTTATAAATTCAGTTTACTTTTCATTATTATTAATTCATTTTAGTTATTTATTCATTTAACTAATTCTTCTTCTTCTTCTTCTTCTTTTTCCTTCTATTGTAGTTATAGTCTTATAGATGATTGAGAGCAGAGCTACAAAAAGCCAGAAATTGGACCATGCTGGGATATGTTTAATATTTGTTTATGAACTTTTTTAATGTGTATAGACTTTTGGGTTTGAACTTTTTTAATATGTTTATGGACTTTCGGTTATGAACTTTTTTAGTATGTTTATGGACTTTTGGGTTTGAACTTTTTTAATATGTAATATATTTATGAACTTTTGGGTTTTTAATAAGTAATTATGTATGGATGTGGAGTTTTCAAGTTCAAATCTGCAATTGATGAGTCTCAAGATGGCACAAATGAGAATATTTTTTCTTCTTTGTTATAGTAATTGAAATTTATTGATTGAATTAGGTCCAATACCTAAAAAAAAAAAGGGCTAAAACGTTTAAATTAGCCCAAAAAAGTTTAAAAAGGTAGGTCCAATACTAAAAATAAGCCCAAAAAAGTAATTTTTTTTTTTTTTTTTTAAAATTTTTTTTTTAAAAAAAATATCACCCGACCCGGATAACCGGTTTTACTCAGGTAACCAGGTAAAATCCGGTTAACTGGGTTAACTGGGGTACCCGGGTCCTGGTTTGGGCCCGGTTGTTGAAAACCAATAACTTGAGGCCCTGGAACCAATTTTCTATTATTATCCAAGAATCAAAAACTGGCTTCGGGTTTACATCCCTATTAAAAAAAAAAAAAAAAATACGGTGATAATTTTGGTTTGAATGAAAATTTATAGTTCTGTATCCGATGTGATAATTCTCATATACTATTTAATAAAATTGTCTTTATTCCTTAATATGCTTCACACGTCTTGATAGATGCGTGCACGCGTGGATTAACATCAATGGAGTAGATGTCATGTTGTCAGAAATTGTAAAATATGGATCCAGCTTGCATGCAGTAAGAAAAATTAACAGCAATTTGCTGTGCTGTAGTTATTTAGACGGTGGAGATTTAGTTTTGCCTTTCTAAATGAAACGTCGTCGTGGGTAAAACGAATAAAAAAAATCTCTCGCTCCTCTCTTTCTTTTCTTCTGTTTTCTCTCTTCCTTAATCTCGATTCCTCAAACAAAAACGCACTCCACAACTAAAATTGAGAAAAATCAGTCTATTATTTTGGGATCAACTCCAAAACAATGTCAGCCCAGAGAAATTATCAGTCGCTCAACAATATAATTGGTAAAGCATGGTCTCTGAGTCTGAGATGTTTGCGCCACAAACCCAAACATGAATAAACCCATCCTCAAAGGGATCAAAAACCCACATATCGGAAAACCCATATCAAATAAAAGCTACCGGCTTCAAATGTATGAACTTCTAGTGAGAGAGCACTGGGTCTTGGAGGAATGTCTTGGTGTTATCTTGACTGGGTCTGAAATGGGTTTTTGATTTGTGGGGATTTCCTGAACGGCTTTGAACGTCGACACTATTCTTGTTGGTGGGGGCCGGGGGATTTGATTGAAATCTCTAAAACTTTCATTGTTATTTGTTGCTCTCTCTCTCTCTCTCTCTCTCTCTCTCTCTCTCTCCAGGAACTGTGTATGGAACCAAGATAAAGGAAGAGAAAAAATAAAAAATAAAAGAGAAGAGGAAGGAAGAGAGAGAGAGGAGCGAGAGTTTTTTTTTTTTTTTTTTTTTAATTGTTCATTTTACCCACGACGTCGTTTCATTTAGAAGCCAAAACCAAATCTCAACCGTCCAAATAACTACAGCAGATTGCTGTTAATTTTTCTCACTGCATGGAAGCCGGATTCGTAAAATATAACATATACCGTTGCCTTTGGGTACCACAATTTACAGAGAATTTAGAGGCCCAATCACCGCAAATCATTTTCATATTGACATTCATTGTTATCACCAAACTGTGTGTTTGGTAAAAAAATTTGACGTGAATTTTTTATGTTATTAGTAGTAAACCGTGATCGATATGATATAAAATACAATATATATATGAATTTTTATAAAGAAAAGTGAAAATTTTTTGTTTTGTGGTGCGTTTTTTTTTTAATTTAAAAAAAGTAAAAAAAAGTTATTAATGTGATATAAAAATATATATATATATTTTTTAAAGTTGACTTTTGTTTAGAGAAAAGTAGGGGTAGGAAAGGATTTACCAAGAAAATCAATTATGTATGTCCTAGAAGTTGGTTAGTTGCCTCTCGGGTGTGTTTTGGTAAATGTATTATTGGTGAATGTTTTTTTTTTTTTTAAATAGTAATAAAAAATTATTAATATGATAAAGTAAAAAAAAAATTAGAATTTTTTTTTTTACAAAACAGTAAAAAAATTTTGTTTTGTAGTGTGTTTTTTTGCTTGAATAGTAATAAAAAAATAAATGGAGTAATATAAAAAGTGAACAAATTAAAATGTTTTGAAGTCGACTTCTAAAGAGAAAATTGGACATGGAGGGCAAGGTTTGTCAAACAAGTGCTCATGCAGATGTAGCAATTGGAAAAATGAATTGATTGTGGGTTTTTTTTTTTTAAAAAAAAAAAAATTAACAAAAAAAAAAAATCAAAAGAATAAAATACTAAAATCTATTTTTACCTTTATGTCACATTAAAAGATATTTTTCAAATAAAAACAAAAAGAAAAAAAAAACGCAAAAGTCAGACTGATAGGCAATGCTTTTAGCTAATATATGAGGTAATTTATGTTTGGGGGTGGTTAGATATCGTTCCGTTGTCCATCCCAGTTCATCCCTCTTGGAAATTTACTGTACGAAGATGTAGAGCAAATGTATAGCGGAATGATTTATATTATTTTTCTTTATGTTTATGTGAACTCTATGTAAGGGGATCTGAATGGCAGTACAAACTGTGAACATTAAAAAAAATGTGTTAGTTTGATGTGAACATTACAAAAAAGTGTTAGTTGTGGGTGGTATATATATATATATATATATATATATAAAAGATTTGATAATGCGTTTTGAAAAAACTTCTTGTTTTTTTAAAAACTAACGAGTAACTTTAAACACAAAATACTCAATAAAATATAAGAAAAATTACACTTTAGTCTTTCAAATTGTCAATCATTTTGCAAGTAACCTTACGAATTATCAAAGCTTAGACTCTGCCCCCAAACTACCAAAACGTTTCAAAAATGCTAATTTTGTCGAAATGTGCCTATAATACCCATGTCATGTGTCATTTTTCAATAAAAAAACTATAAAACTATAAAAAAAATTAAAAAACTAAAAAAAAAACTAAATTTTGTTTTTTATTTTTTATTTTTAAAAAAGAAAATAGGTGTATGGGGGTGGTCGCGCGGCCACCCGGCCCACCCCCGGGCCTCGCAACAACCCCCCTAACGCCCATTTTTCTTATTTATTTAAAAATAAATAAAATTTATTTTATTTAAGTTTTTAAGTCCTTTTTAATTTTTGTTATTTTTTAATTAAAAAATAACGCATAGCAGGAGTATTATAGGCATATTTTGACAAAATAAGTATTTTTGAAACGTTTTGATAGTTTGGAAGGTCAGAATCTAAGCATTAGTATTTTGTGAGGCTATTTACAAAACGACCGAAATATAAAAGGTTAAATTGTAATTTTTTCACGAAATATATATTTTTATAAAAGTAAGTACTTTAACATTGTTTTTAGGCAAATGCTTCCCCACCCATCCACCTTAATTCAAAGGAATGACAAAAGAAGCACAACTCTCAAAAGCCGAACTGATGAGAAGGCATGGATGGGCCTATGAATTTCACACGAAGAAAGGACAAGAAATACGACAACATATATTATAAAGTAAGATGCTGCTTTTCTCAAATTTCATGACTGCAATTATTGGACCTCACAAGCTTCCAAATTGAATAATTATTACGACCAGACAACAATTAAACTTGCATTTGAAATTGTGATTTCGTAGATAATAAGTGAGATTTTAAATTAAATTGTAGAATATAAATCATTTGAAAATTGCATTTTTAAAAATTACAGGTAAGATGGTACTTTTTTGAAAACGCAGAGTTTTAAAGGCTAAACTACGATTTTGTCAAATTCTTAACTGCATTTTTAAATTTTTATTTTCAAATCCACATTTTAAAATTGTTATTTTAAATCGCACTTTTTAAAATCGCAAACTCAAACGAACCCTAATTATTGCTTATTTAATTCGTTTGGGAAATATTTTTTCTTATTGAAGAGGCTACAAAAATGGAATTGTTTGTGGAAAAATGCTATATACTAAATATTTACCTAAATTTTATCTCATTATATTGACGTGCGGTAGGATTTAGTAGTTATTGGATCAGCTCTTGGTTAAAAAAAATTTTAATGACTATTGGACCATATCACGTTAGAACAGTGTGATAAAAATAGAATAAAAATATAATATATAACATTACTCTTATTTGTACAGAAGGGTTTTACAATAGAGAAAATTATTAATTGCTAGCTGCATACTGTCTAAATTAGTTACCATTAACAATTTTAGGGGTAGACAGAAGGGATTAATAACCGTTAATTGGTTTATAATATATATATATATATATATATATATATATATATATATATATATATATATATATATATATATATATATATTAAATATAATTAAAAATAATAATAATATCCCAAGGTTAATGACTACAATGAATCAAATGATCACTACTCTCTGTATCTTCTTTTGACAGATCTCAAGCCGAATATAATTGTAAAATTTATGGACAGTGATATTCATTATTCACAATGTTGATTCAAGAAAAGGCTTCTGATGATGATGATGAATATTATTATTATTATTATTATCTTTTGAGTTGAATAGAGAGAAGATATCAGGATGATGTTTTGGTTTTTTTTCCTAATAATATGACATTTTAATTTTTTTTACTTATATCAGGAACTTTTGTTTTCGTCGTGCATAGAAGGTTCCTATATACATATGGCTGATGTGTTATCGTGTATTAAATAGGAAATGGGTACGAAGGTCTTAAAAAGAGGTTTGAATATGGCTCAAAACAATAAAATAAGCCGGTTACTTGATAGGCAGTTAGCAGTTGTAGTTTGGTATTCAATAATCACATAATCACCAGTTAGTGGTTAATCGCTTACCGGCCCTAGTGGAGTGATTGTGTTTACTTAAAAGTGATAACCGTCTAAAACGATTGTGATTGCGGTTAAGATTATATAACTGCAACCGCAACGCAACTACTTGTACCCCTAAATTAAATGATTGAATTATAAAGATTGTCAATATTTATTATTATTTTTTTTTTGCAGCATGTTAATTTCATATTGATTCCTTTATTAGATGAAATTAGATTTTATAAATAATTTTAAGTGAAAATTACATTTAAGCCTCCCAAACTACCAGTAGTTTTTGAAGTAGCTACAAACTACTAACCCTTGGACTTTGGCTCCCCAAACTATCAAAAAGTGCCAAAAAGATCCCATTTGTCAAAATATTCTTATAATATCCTTGTCACGTATCATTTTTCAATTAAAAAAATAATAAAAGTTAAAACAATTTAAAAAACATAAAAAAATTTTAAATATGAAAAATAAATAAATAAATAAAGGGGGTGGTCAGACACCCCCATTTTGGCCGATGGCGATGGCCGGCCACCCCCTTTTTTGCCAAGGGGATGGCTTGGTTTAGGGGTGGTCAAAACCACTCCCAAGAGGCTAACCACCCCAATTTTGGCCTGGGAGTGGGTTTGGCCACCCCAAGGGCCAAACTCTAATCTTCTCTTCTTTTTTCTTTCTTTATTTTTTTTTTATTTTTTTTTATTTTTTTTTTGATCCTTAGGGCCAAGGCTTTTGGGAATAGTCAAACCACTTCCATTTTGCTTATTGGGGGTAGCCGAACCACTCCCAAAGGCTATGGGGGTGGTTCGGCCACCCCAAACCGGCCTTGGAGCTACCTCAACCACCCCTTTGGTCAAAATGGGGGTGGCTATATTTATTTATTTATATTTCTTTTTCCTTTGATTTTTAAATTGTTTTAAATTTTATTGGTTTTTAATTGAAAAAATGACACATGACAGTGGTATTACGGAAATATTTTGACAAATTAAGTCTTTTTGGCATTTTTTAGTAGTTTGAGAAAGGGGAAAGAGTCCAAGTATTAGTAATTTAGATGGCTACTTTTAAAACGGCCGGTAGTTTTCGGAGTTTAAATGTAATTTTTTTAAAAATTTTAAATAAATTGAATTAATCAATGTATAGTGATAGAGAAGTGTAGCTAGCGTGATTGCATTGGGTGTGTAGATTTTCTATTTTAAATGAATAAATTAAGTAAAATTATAACTTTACTAGTATTTTAGTAATAAAGACACTTTCCTGTGCGTTAACAAACGTAAAAGACAAACCCAACTTTTTGTATATTGTCACGTTGCCACTTCCTTTTGTATGAATTTATTTTAACAATTCATTAATATTTCCTAGCGATCTGTTAAAGAGGAAAATTGTAAAATCAACTGTGAAAACAGACCAATAAAAACGAGGAACTTAATCAATTAATTTTTAAGTAACGTTAAGAGTAATATTTCTTGCACAATTTTTGAACTTCTATATAATTTTAACAATTTTTTTTAAAGATAAATCATTAAATATTTAGGACTCACATGTAAAAAAACAAATATAATAGTTAATCATAAAAAAAAAGGTTAAATACCTTTCTAGTCCTTGAATTTCAAATTGTATCACAGATCAGGGGCGGAGCTACTCTTTGGCAGGCCCCCCCCCCCCCCCCCCCCCCCCCCCCCCACAAGCCAAAGGTTTTCCTCAAAAAAAAAAAATTTAAAATTTAAAATTTTACCTCTTATTTTTTTTTCTTAGTTTTAGTCCCCCAATTTTTTTTTCCTCAATTTGGCCCCCCCAAATTTTAAAACCTGGCTCCACCCCTGTCACAGATGATTCTTCAATTTTGAAAAAAGACCGAATTAGTACCTCGATTAATTTTTCATCCAAAAACTAATGGTCGACTATGTGTAAACCTCATAGGTTAATACGTGACATTATATAAAAAATTAAAAATCTTTAAAAAATAATTAAAAAATGAAAAAGAAAAAAAAAAAAAAAAGGGGGTCCTTGGCCACCATGGGGTGGCCGGCCACTCCCACTTTGGCCAAGGGAGCCACCCCCTTGGCTAGTCTGGGGTGGCCGAACTAACCCCCAGCCACCCCATGAAAAAAAAAAAAAAAAAAAAAAAAAAAAAAAAAAAAAAGGCAAGATGGTTTTGCCCTTGGGGCCCACAAGGGCAAAATAAAAAAAATAAAAATTTGGAGGGTTTGGCCTTGGAGGGTGGCTGAACCACCCTTAAGGGCAAAAACCGATCTTGAATTTTTTTCTTTTCTTTTTTTTGTCAAGGGGGTGGTTCGACTACTCCAGATTGGCTAAGGGGGTGGCCAGCCACCCCCATGATGGTCAAGAGGAGTGGCTTAGCCACTCCCTTTTTTTTTTTTTTTTTTTTTTTTTTTTCAATTTTTTAATATATATATTTTTAATTTTATTATAATTTTAATTAATTTTTAATTTTTTTTATATAGTGCCATGTGTTCACCTCAAAAGTTGACATGTGACGAACCGTTAATTTTTGGACGGAAAACTTAATTGAGGTACTAATTCGATCTTTTTTCAAAATCAAAGTATCATCTGTGATGCAAATTGAAACCTAAAGATTAAAAAATGAAGTTTTCAAAACTCAAAGATCATAAGAAGATTTAACCCTACAAAAACAATAAAAATTATGCAAAAAAACATAGCTCCTCGTACTCTTTAAAAATAAAGAAAACCACTAAGATCTTTTCCTTTTCTGAGGAAAAAAAACAAATCATGTCTGCTCACACGTGAATGTGCCGGAAAAGATAATAGCCACCAGGCCCACCGCATTGGTGCTGCACACGTTAAAAGCAAGGTGTAGGTGACTGTTTAAATCTTTTTTTTTTTTTTTTATAAATGTGATTAATACTTTCATCCATTTCCGTTCAAAAAGTTAAGGCCCGTCACGTCAAATAATCGATTGTCACATGTTTTATATGTCAACATTATTATTATTTTAAATATATATATATATTTTTTACAAAAGAGGTAAAAAACAATTAAGAAGTGGAAGACCACCCAAATGATTAAATGGGAATGAACGAAATTACTATTTGACAAAATGGGGGTGATTTCTAGGCCAGCCATAGGGGTGGTAGAGCCACCGAAAGGTTTTCCCCAAAAAGGCTCCCTCAAGTTTCAAAGTTATCTCAAAAAAGTAAATTAAAAAAATAAAATAAATTAAAATATTACCCATATACTTTTTTATATTTTAGTTTTGCCCCCTAATTTTATTTTATTTTTAATTTTTTTTTGCAATTTAAGGGACCAAATTGCAAAAGCTCGGTCCACCCATGAGTATATAGAACATATGACAATCAATGATAGATTTGACATGGCAGCCATTAAATATTTGGACGAAAAATGAATAGATGTATCAATTGTGTTTATAAAAGTACTAGCAATAGTTTGTCTAATATTTTTTTTTGAATTTAGAGAACCAAACTACTTGTTACTTTTCCATTTAAATAAACATTATATTAGTTTCTCTTATTATTTCTCTATACTATTTAAATATTATTTCAGATAAATAATAGGGGAAAGAGAGATGGAAGAAATAAAAGAGAAATTCTCTTAGATTTTGTTGGAAATAATCATATTCCAAGTTGAATTGGAGTAGCTAGTAGTCTCGGTCCAGGTCCAATAAGGACTTTTTCAAGAATCAGATCAATAGTCAAACTCCTAGTTTTTTTTTTTTTTTTTGAAAATAGTCAAACTCTAATTGAATGGGGTTAAGACTCTTATACCAAATCAAATACCAGACACTCCTAGTTTAAGTAGGAGTAATAAACTCAATTCAAGTTTGACTCTGCATTTTTACTTATAAATAGGCCCATACCCCACATATAAATGACAGATTGATTATTTTATGCAATGAGCATATTTTTCTATCATAAGCTAATTCAGGCATTTGAACTAAAATTTTAAGGTTCATTTTGGTGCGTGATTTTTTTGTATTATATCATCTCTTTTTTTGATTATATTCAAAATTGTAAATACCGATAATTTCTTTTAAAAAAAATTAGGTTAGATGATTTAGACAACCTGAAATAAAATTGAAAAAAATTAGATAAAACTAGAATAAAATTTAAATTTAAAAAACCCACTCCAATATTTTTTTAAAAAATAATCAAAAATAAAATAGTACCCAATCATGCTTAAGTACCGAACCCTTTCCAATTACACGTGAACTTTTACCCATTGCTTTCAATTCACTTTCACTTGTGGAATTATCAAAGAAAAACCCCAAGTTGAATTTTGTGTAAATGCTAATCATATTCCATATATGCCTTTGGGCAGTGATACATGCACTATAAATACATTATAAGTGTACACTTAGGGGTGGGGTCCATACTTGTGGGTCCTTTCTAATGTGCATCAGAGTTGTACACTTGTAGTGTACTTGTTGTAATTCTAGTATTTTCCTATACCTTTTAGGCATGAATAAATATCGGCTTGATGTGATAGGACAACCGAAGACTATCATATCAGTCTCCAAAAAAATTTATTAACCATATATCTAAAAGGAGGTTAATTAAGTATACGTTAATATAATGCGAAATTTAAAATTTAATAGCCACACAAATGTAATGAAAACAATAAAGACAATCGAGAGGCGGGACATTTTGAATCAGCTTTTCAACGTCACCAAATTTGTTTCGATCAAAATTCGGAATTAACGGTTATATTTTGACAATATCAATGTTCAAAACATGCGGAAACTCGAATAATCATTTTACTGCTTAACCTTTAAATTAAAATTTACAACTAAATATGTTTTGACACTGGATTTATCAAATTTACCAGCAACCATCTTCAACATTCGATCTGATGGTTGTTGTCACTAAATTTCTCCGATTTGCGGTCGTGACCATCAAATCTCGGATGGCGGTTGGAACTTGGGGTGGGGGTAAAGCAGAGGGTGTTGCAATTTATTGTTTTGTTGAACAACATCAGCGGCAAAGGAAAGTGAGAGTATAACGTACGTACGGATAGCATTGCTCCGGTATAACCATAATAACCCTGTTGGTTCGGGCAAAGAGATGCTTTACTCTTTTCTCTCAACCATCTCGTTTGGTGAAAATTGTGAGAACAACAATGGTGAGCACTACCAATACTCAAAACAATGCCTCGGCAGCGGCTGAGACGGTCGGCGGCAACGATGACATCGTAACAGAGATCCTCGTCCGTGTCCCGGTAAAGCCTCTTCTCCGCTTCAAATGCGTGTCCAAGCGTTGGCTGTCCCTCATCTCCGACCCTCACTTCTCTCGCCGCCACCACCACCACAACCACCGCCGCACATCTCTCTCCGGCATCTTCCTCCGCAGAAGAACCCCATCACACTTCCAGTTTGTCTCTCTTGATGGAACCCATTCTAGCCCTCCATTCACATCCCTCGACTTCATTGCCCGCAACATCGATGACCCTGCGGGTATCAAGATTATACAGTCCTGCAATGGATTGCTCTTGTGCCGTAGCGTCAACAATATACTGACAGACCAGACCCATCATTACTACGTTTGCAATCCGACCACCAAGCGCTTCTCAACGCTTCCTCGTCTTAGTATTGAAGGACCCATTACCGTATTTGGCCATTCCTTGGCTTATGATCCCTCCAAATCGGCTCATTACCAAGTGGTTTGTGTTCACAGCAGTACTGCCTCAGTGTATGTTTACCAAATCGAGATATACTCGTCCGAGACTCGTGCTTGGAGGCCTTGTGGCTCTACGTTCGTCGCGCCGTTCGACATTGTGTTCGACAGCGGCGTGTTTTGGAACGGGGCGGTTCACTGGCTTAGTCCCTCGGGCTCTGCCCTGTGTTTTGATGTTGACAAGGAGGTTCTTCTACGAAAAATGCCGAGTCTTCCGGGTTCAGACGCTTGGGGAAAGAGGAGGTTCAGATATTTCGGAGAGTCTGGTGGCCATTTGCATCTCGTTGAGGTCTACGGTTCTCGCACAACCCAATTCAAAGTCTTTGAGATGGCGAGGGACTACTCTAGGTGGTTTGTGAAGTACGAGGTGGATCTTAGCTCAATTGTTGTCGCATTTCCAGAGATTGTTCGGGACTTCCTCGACCCACGTGACTCTTGTTACTATGCGTTCATTATAGTTTTTGTTGTTACCAATGAAGAGGAGGCAGAGCTCTTGTTGCACCTACCTGGTAAGATCATATCTTATAATCTTAGGGACAGGAGTTTCAAGAAGCTTTGCGAGTTAACACCCTATCATAATGAGACTAGGAGTTCGTTGCAATTTGGATGGCTCGATGCATATCAATATTTCGAAACTTTGGCTTTTGTTTGATTTTTTATGTGACTGAAAGTTGTTTCATAGTTGTCACCTTTCAAGTCATTGTGGATTTCATTTGGTGCCCATTATTACTTGCATTTCCAGAAAATGTTGAATTGCTAAGTTGTGGATATGTATAAACTCGACTTGATCATGTAATGCTATGCTATTTGTATGTATGGAAAGGACCTGTTGAATGTGGAATAATATCTAATTAGGAAAATGAATTGTTGGGCCTAATTCATTAGATTCAGAAGATAGAATGTCGATTGGCTCCTTGGAAAATGATGTACTTGTCTAAGAGTGATAGGATTACCCTTATAAAGCGCACATTTTCCAACTTGCCTACTTATTTCTTGCCCCTATTTTCTCTCCTTGCGGGTGTTGCAAATTACATAGAGAATCTTCATCGTGATTTCTTATGGAAGAGTATTTGGCGGACTAAGGGTCCTTTGAGAGCAGCATTTTTTACTGGTCCGCGGCCTTTGGAAAGATCCTACCTATGGACAATCTAAGGAAGTGACATGTTATTGTCGTCAATAGATATGCTATTGTGTAAGCACTTAGATTTTCTTGTTCTTTTTTCTCTTTCTAGCTAGGTGTTTCTCTTGTATGCTGTCTTTGTACCTGAGTAGCGCTTTTCGCTTTTCAATGATATTTCGATTACTTACAAAAAAAATAAAAAATAAAAAATCATTAGATTGCTTATTGTGAACTGTGAATTTAGATATTCATCATTACACTTGTTAGTGATTGGAATATTATTAGACAGTACAGATTCAAGAAAGATAGCTTGTGTTGGCTTGTTGCTTCAGTCCTAAACTGGATCGATATCATTGCCTGCAATCACTATGGATGTGTCTTTCATGGTTATGATAGGACTAGAGAGGGATAAGTGAGCCGAGAGAAAGACTTTTCAGAGTTTCTTTATTCTCAATCACTATTGAAGTGCTAAAATTTTCAATTGAAGCAAACGTGCTTCCACAATGTCACTTCACCAAATAAATGTCAATCAGTCACACTTAAATGGGGAAATAAGCCATCCACCTATCTATCATGGCAGCACACTCCTTAACCATGTATTCTGCTGCAAAGTGGCCTGCTCCCTGCACGAGGAAGAAGAATATATGAAACTTTGTTTAGATTTCCACTTGTAGACATTTAGATTGAGGAATCAAGTTCAGGATTTTCTTGCCTTTACAGTCACAAATGTCAAAGTGAAATACTCATTGATCAACTTCTTTGTGTATCTGCAATTCCATGAGAAAGAGAAAATGTTTCAGGCTACCGACATCTTGAGATTGGATCATGGGAGAGAGAAAGTCGGGGGGGTGGGGGGTGGGGTTGGTCTTAAGGAATTAGCTACTTGAGAGACTCACCCTGTAGTTTGACCACCTAGTGACCATACTCTCCAGCTTTCATCTGTAGACAAACCGAGAGAATTTATCCATTCTTGTGTGCCAATGTGTGGAATTGACATGTCGTGATCACCGCTGTTGGAATTAAAAGATTGTATTAGCCAGTATTGTTGGTAGCTTACATTTGCTTGCATATATTGTTGAAATTTTGCTTGGCAAAAGTAAATAAAGAAAGAAGAATGTTGAAGTTTTGCTGCATATATTGGGTGTTCAAAGTTTAGGCATTAGCTATACAATCATATATATTTTACTATGTGATTGATGAAGGAAAAGGCAGGATTATGCAGTCCCAAGTCCTAGATGTTCTTGATGTGAATGGACTGTCTAAAGATGTGTCAAAAAAAAAAGGCCATGCTTGATAGATGTAAGTAGAGGTTTAGAGTCGAAATCGATTAAGAGTTTTCATGCTCAAGAAATCTATGAGAATAGCCCTAGATATTGAGAGATAAAACAATATTTGATGTACATTTTGTTGATTCTGCATATCATGGAAAAGTTTTTACATTCACTATCAACAAAAAAGTTCATGAAAAATGAAAACAGAGGTGCTACATTTTACCTGTATATCAAGAATCGTAGGTCAGCATTGGTGAGATTTCGATGATAGCCAACAACATTAGTGACATCCTTAGTATAAGCTAAAGTGGTGTTACAGTATTGCCAAAATGTTTTTGTCCCCTGGAAGAACATCGCAAAATAATTCTAGTGATTCTAGGTTATGACTGTTGGATACTATGATATATGTGATTCACTTGCATGTACCTGTCGAACACCAAGAGCCTCTTGGACACCTTTGTTATTCGCCCAGATGTAGCACAGCATATGGTTATAACTCTGACATGAGTTGAACAAATGTGTTAATCACTTGAGCTTGTATCAATTGAAATATTATTGGGATACAGTTTTCCTTCAAACTGAGTTGTGTTCATAATGCATGTGATTCTCGTCAGTTTAATAGATTGAGTTGAAAAAAATTTCTTTAACCCAGTTTAGAGAAAAACTTTGTATATGTTATTGCACACATAAAGAGAGAGAGGGAGAGAGAGAGTTACACGACACCAAAGCGAAGGGCTAGACACTTTCGAGAGGTATCTTTGGACCGACTCTACGTCTTCATTTGGCGCTGGCATTGCATTGCTGCAATATGGTTCCAAAATGTGTACCAAATTTATATCATTTGTCAGCTGCAAATTCAAAAGATCACCCATTATCAGTGGATATGGAAGTTGATAATGAAACAAGTCTAAATAAGGACAATTTTTGTGATCTTCTAACCTTACTAATGGCAGCAACGTCTGAGGTGCAGTCATAATTGGTAGCATCTATATTCACATAATTGCCGTTGCAACTTGTTTTGGCCGACTAAAAAGCATGAAAAATGACAGACTAGAGTTTAGTAGAAGATATTCATTAGAAGTAAGACAAAGAAAGATCAAAAAAGAAGAAGAAGAAGAGAACACCAAATTACCTTGTAGAGTTGATCTGATATGAGAGTAAGCCGATGAGCATAAGGGACTCTTGCATTCATGTCAGTGAATGAATCTGTCACTGGATTTCCAAGCACATACCCCTGATAAACCATTTAACATCATTTAATCAACCAAACTTTGAAGATTCAGAATCATAATGCTTGATTTTAACGTTTTTTTTTAGAAAAATGAAACCATAGAAATTTATTGTAGGAACAAGATTTAAAGTCATCCGGTTTAAATGAGAAAGATAGTTAGATCATTTACTTTGAGGTTAAGCAATGGCACAGTTCCACCTTCGTTACCTGCCACAGCATGATGAAATGAAATACCAATTTAGACAGACAGTATTTAGAAAATTATAAGTGTTTTATTTCAATGAAAAAAAAAATTGGTTCTATGGCTACTTGGGTTGTTTAGTTTGAATTAACTTACAACTAAAAAAAGAAAAAAAGCTATGCTTAAAAAATAAATAAATGGGTTAAATACACTTAATAAGCCCCCTGACCTATTAGCAATTTTTAAAAAACCCCCACGTATTGACATGTGTGACATTTGGATACATCAAACTATTATTTTGCTGTAATTAAGTCACTTTTATGTCATTATTTCAAAATTACCCCTATTTTCTTAAACAAAACTATAAAAAAAAAAAAAAAAAAAAAATTTCATGCAAATTCTTTCTGTACTAATCGAACCTTATTCTATGTATTTTAGCAAAAAAATAACATTTATTTATTTATTTAAATTCAATTACTTTTTTTTTTTTTTTTTTTTTAAAGAAAACAGAGATATGTTTAGAAGAATGACATAAAAGTGACTTAATTTTAACAAAATTGTATTTTGATGTGTCTAAATGTCACACTTGTCAGTTCTTGAGACTTTTTTGAGAATGATTGTTAGTTCGAGGGGCTTAAGTGTATTTAATCCTAAATAAAGATTAATAAGAATATATTCATTCCGAACAAAATTTTCCTTCAAAATGGATTGGAAAGAAATTCCTCAAACTCAGTCTATTAAACCGATACACGTATTACCTATCACTATTTGTTGCACAATCATCGGAATAGGTATTCCGGAGTAGGAGTCGCCACCGACATAGAGTTGATTTTCCAAAAACTGAGGGTGTAAATCCAACCACTGCAAAAAAAGTTTGAAATTAGCAAGACAATGAAAACACCTCAATCACTGCATGAAGTTTGAAACAGAGACATCTCTTCTCTCACACCTTTATTAGAAATTCATAGGCTTGTGCTACAAATTTATAGTCGTCCATTTCATAGCCTTCCTGGCTTTCTGAATAAGAGAACCCAGCTCCAACGGGTGCATCCAAATATATGATGTTGAGGCTCTGAAAATCATAATCACATTTCATCAAAATGGGGGAAAATAAAATAAAAAATAAAAAAAATAAAAAATCTATAACCATAAATTTACAAAAAGCAGTTAAATTGCACACCTGCGTCCATGCCCATGGGTTATCCTGAAGTGCTGGTAGGCTTCCATTGTAGTTTCCAAGTGTGAAAGTTAAAGGACCTATATAATAGAGACGTATAAATTTGGTTGTTCTTCATGAAGAAAATATTGTGTAGATTCACTAGTCATATTATATGTACTGCCACTTGGGCCTGATTGAAAACATGAATCCCCTGTAAATGTAGTCCGAACTAGTGTCGGCTAAAAATTAGGTTTGACCCTTATCAGAATTAAGCTTGGCCGCTCATTCATATTTCGGCCCGATATGAAAAACCATGATTCCGTCCCTGTTTTTCATACCCTTGTGAGTATGTGACAACCCAAGTCTAGAAATCCAACTGTAAGTCAACACAAATGTGACCTATTTTTGTGGGCTCAAAAAAGGATGACAGAAGAAAGTGAGAAGCTAATAAGGGGATGAGGGAAAAGAGAGGGAAAAAGTTCTTAATTTTCCCCTATTTTTGGTTGGGATTAATTGAAAGAGGGATACCATAATTAAATCATTTTTCTGCAATTTTTCACTTGATAAGGGAAAAAGATGAGTAAAAACATACCACTCTCAAAGAAAAACCCGGCGAGGCTAGAGCAACCAGGGCCTCCAGTGATCCAAAACAGGAGAGGGTCTCTCGAAGGGCTTCTTTGTGACTCAACAAAGTAGTAAAATAGCTGCACTGTCTCGTTATCTCCTACACCAATATATCTGCATTCACAAAAATCCAACGAAAAATAGATTAGTGTTTTTTATACACAGTTTTTTTAGAACTTAAGTTCTAATTGTATTTGAATCACATAGCGTTATTAGGTTGCTCTAATACCATTTTGTAACGATCCAAGAAGGCACTAGTCATGGACGGAATTAGCATTTGGAATTTGTAGGTAAAACTAAAAACAATAAAAAAAACAAATGGGAAAAACATAGTGGCTTGTGGGGTTCAAGCCGGCTTCACTCTAACGCTGGTCACATTTGCGGTATCACTCTCCCTAACAACCAATGTGGGACTAAACTGGCATATGTTTTTAGAGCACGTAATTCTTATATGTGAGAATCAAATGCTGTGATGATGAGATATATGAGTTTAATAGATTAACTCAACAAAATTTGAAACAATCAGTTGGTCTTAAGAGAGAACAACTCTTAACTCACCCAGTTTCAAGCGTGAAGGGTAGCTCGCCGTAGCCCGGTAGAGCGGTGACGATGGTTGAGGTGTTTGAGGCGGAGGCTGCTGCCACTGAGAAAACCAGTAGAAGAAGAAGAAGACGCAAAAGTGTTAGAAGTTGCTGTTTAGTTGCTTTCGGTGCCATAATTTCAAAATGCACCAAAAGAAGTTAAAACTCTGTTTTTGGATTGAGATAAAGCTGGAGAAAGATCCCAGAAGCTGGATTTATATACTTTTCTTTAATCTCTCTTTACATCATTTTCAGAATCGATATTTATGCTACCTGTAGCTGTAAGTCTCAAATCTCAGTTGTTTTTTAACTGTATTTAGCTAAAGGTCAGCGACCCCAGATGACCGTACGTTGAGCGTTGCGTTCAAGACATAAGGAAGAACCTTTGGTAACCATTTTTTTTTTTTTGGGTAATGATTGGGAGAAGCAATATTTTCAGAAATATTGCTTGTCCATGGCAAAATGGTAATATAATAATATTAGATTTTTTTGGTATTCAAGGGGTAGCTCAATCGGCTGGGGATCACGCCTCGTGAAGCGGAAGTCACTAGTTCGAATCCCGCTTCCTCCTTTTGGGTGGACATGTCAAAAAAATAAAAATAAAAAATAAAATAAAATAGACCTTTTTTGAACTTCTTTCTATAGCCTATTTTAGAATTTTTTTTGGGCATTTATCTTTGGGACAAAGATCCTCTCCAATTCAAATGAATTTGAAAGGATCCAATTAATTTTATTTGAGGGCTAAAATTGTCTTTTTATATTTTTTATAAACAATTTTGCCCTTTAAATAATACTAACCAGATCCTCCCCGGTTCAAATCCTCCTGTTCATTTGAACCGGAGAGGATCCAAATGCTTGTCTTTGGGTCATTTTTCACTCTCTCTTAAATAGATTCTCAGACAAACGTTTCTTGCAAGCCCTTTCCTTCTAATAATATTTCTAATCCTGCTTTGATCTTCTCTTAAATTGACTGTCTTATTTTCATGAACAACATTTTATAGGCTAATGTGACGACCGGGTCCCATCACTAACCTGTATATATATATAGAGAGAGGTTGTTATAATATGTATGGAACAAGGGTTTATCAATCTCTGGGACAATTAGCTAAAGCAGTGGATGTTGTAACGAAACTGATTGAAAAGAATGTGGAATTGGCCATATTAAAATTACCTTTTTGGGAGGTCCATTTGATGTCCAAAAATTGCTCGGCAACAATCCAATCAAGTGGGGGAATGTTTGGGTGGAGCTGGATTTAAATGTTGGCTAAGAAGAGTAGCTACGAACCGTGTGGACCATCCCCATAGAGGTGGTGAAGGGAGGATCCCAATTGATAGAAAAAAAAAAAAAAAAAAAAAAAAAAAAAAAACCCTGCACTTCGAAGAAGTAGAAAGATGAATAAATATAGTGATAATTTGATTCTTTGCGGTTTTAGTAAATATGATAGAATATTGACTTGTGACAAACCACGTGTGTTGGTACAATTTTCGATATGAAGACATGTCGTCTTTAGATGCGCTCTCTCCACAACCTACAAGACAAAATGATTAAACATAGGAACTTGTTGGGTGTGTCGACGGGGTTTCACTCCGAAGCCTAAGCAGTATGGTGATGTGTCGCCTTTAGATGTGCTCTCTCCACAACCTACAAAACAAAAAGATTAAACATAGGAGTTTGTCGGTTGTGCCAACAGGGCCTCACTCCGAAGCCTAAGTTAGATTTTAGTAGACAAATATCAGGGAATGTGAGTGCATAGTAAAGTCATAGAGATCAGAGAATTTTGATACCTGGGGTAGTGGCATATTTATATGCACGTAGTTCTAATACATTTAGAAATACTCCGATCGTAATTCAATTAGGATTCTAATCCTAGATTGTGTGGGATTATATCTTATCTATTGAAGAGTCCAGTTCGAGTAAGACTAGTCTTCAACCGAATTCAAACAAGTGCCTTATCTCATATCTTGTGGAATAAGAGATTATCCCAGAAATTCAAGGATATAGTCTTTTTATCCCCTTTTAGGGATTATGGATCGGATCTTCCCATAATTCCTTGCGACAATTCCGGGATAAGTATTCCAGCGTATTCCATCCATATCTTCTCGTGGTGCTCATGAGAAAGTCGTTCCCGGGACTAGTAATGTCCCGAGACTTATCAATTGTGCTTATCTTCGACCCTGATAGCCGAGGATATTCATTAGATTCTATAAAGAATATCTGAGGTAGTTATGACCGACCTGATCTTCATGGGCATTTCTTCGAGTCGGTTGGGCCGATTGGGTCCCCAAGCCTGACCGTGAATTTGTTTGGGCTTTGAGAATGATAATTTTCCCAACAACATGATATTGTTATGTCAACTATAATCAAATTTAATTATTTAGTTATTAATGTGATAAGTGTCACGTGAACTTACAAAATTAGTGTGACAGTTTACGTGAAACTATCACGTCAATTACAGTCAAATTTAATTAATTAGTAATTAACGTAGTAAGTGTCACATAAACTATCATTTCAATTTTTTTTAAAAAAAAAAAAAGAAAAAAGAAAAAGAAAAAGATGTAGAACATCTAAACAGCAATGCTGCGTGCATTCTTATGGAAGAAGATTAATAAATCACTAAACAAGTGGATTTCTAGGTGGTGATTTTTCTGTAAGAAAAAAAAATATATAAAAATCACCACCTAGAAATTGAATTGTTTAGTGATTTATTAACACATTGGAATTCCTTGTCTGGTGAAGACCTGACTATGCACGTGCCATGTGGAGAAGGACAAGACATTAGCATATGCAGTAGTCCGCGGGTGGTTACTGGAAAAGTTTATTAGTTAGAAAATTTTGGTGTGTGTATATATATATATATATATTGTTGACCTGCTGTTCACCTGCTGTTCCTAAAATGAATTACCGGTCGACTGGGGACTAAACATAATTTCGGCCTTTAAAGAAAGATCCTACAAACTCATTATTGAAAAAAATTATAAAAAGATATAATAAATTAATTAATACTATGACATTTTTTTCTTCTTCATGTTTTTGGTAAAATCGAAAATACTTTCAGTGAACCAGGAAAATCTCATTTAAGCTGCGTAAAATGGTTTCCTTTTTTTAATTTTTGTAAACCATTTTTTGAGTTTTAACTTCTTCTTCTTCTTCTTCTTGCATGTGCACTCTCTCGCAATTCATTGTCGCCAGTTTTTGTCGTCTCCACTGTTGTTGATTTTCCATACGAGCCAAACGTTAAAAGATGTTAAGCTGAAATCATTTTTCAAGATAAAATATTTTACGTCCAAAAAAATGAAACCTTAGTGTCATTTCTATCTTGCCAATAACATGGTTGCGAGATGTCCCTTCTTTTACTAGGCATCCCATAATCTATCTAGATTAATACTGTAAATCCCAATGTCAACTTGTCATTGGATCATGAACTTGTACATTTGTTTGGTTAATGTTTGTTGGGAATAATTTTATTCAAACCGGCCCATATGAAGAATCATGGGCCTTCAAGTTAGTACCGGTTCAAGGAGAATTGGCGACCTTAAAGCCGAGACAGTAAAACTCTCGAAAAGTCCTATTCTGGGAGATAGACACCCAAACTAGTCATCCTCGGAAAAGCTATTCTCAAGATTACATGACAAGAGGTACATCCTAATTGAGTTTGAGAAATGTAAACATTCTGAGACTGAGAGTCAACTCACTCAGACAAGGCTTGAGATAAGCATGTCTCGGGAACTCAAGTCTCATTCAGCCGAAGCGCGAGACAAGCATGTCTCGAAAACATAAGTCTCATTTCGCCGAGGCCTGAGACAAGCATGTCCCGGAAATTCAGGTATCAACCTCATTCAAAAAATTTGGATTAGAACCCTACTCGAAGTTGAATTGAGGTAGGAGTCACAATCTAAGTCCAATTAAAATTCCTTGAAGAATCTAGTCAACAGTCATATTTCCAGTAGAATTGGGATAGGACTCACAATTCAAATCTAATCCCTAAAGATCCATGAATCCTTAAAGATCTAAACCATATCCTACGTCTACTAAGGAATCCAAGTCCAAATCATACTCTGACGGCACTCCTAGGTCAAGAATGAGCAAGAAATCTAATTCAGGTTGATTCTACTTCTTAGCCTATAAATAGGCCTCTATACCAGGTATTAACACATACATATTATTTTATGCATAGAACATACTTTTCTATCAGAAACTGACTTACGTATCGAAACAAGACACTACTAAAAGCGTGAAGAACATCAAATAACACGTCATTCACACCGTACCGAAAACTATCCTAACAATGTCTTTATTGGGGATTAGGACCAGTGCAATACCCCTACCTTATTTGAACAATTTAGAGGGTAGGGTTATGTAAGTGTAGAGGAGGGTCTCACTTGTTTGGACATTTTGAGCCCTACTTGCTTCACCTATTTGAACACCCCTCCAAATAAGTAGAGTCTTTTCCTACGCTCACATATTCCTACTATATTGTGGTACAATAAGGCAGGATAGGATATATTCCTAGTATATCTCTAACCCTTTATTAGACCCCCTATTTTATGAGCTGTTTTCATTATTATTATTTCAAACTCAACCGCAATTCATCAAGCATATACCATGTACTTTTTAACGCAAGGATAACAGATCTTTTATCACTTAAAAAGATAAAATAATGGCAGAAAACGAATTTGCTGGCGTTTAATTTAGTCACGTTCTCCTTTTCTTTTTCTTTTTCTAAACAAAAAGGGTAGGTGGGAGAGGGTCGGCACTTGGCACCATCATCTATAAAAGAACAAATGTGTTTTAAAAAAAAAAGTTAGGTTGGAGGTTCGCTTACTTTGGGTGTTCAATTTTTTAAATCTAAATTAAACTATTATTTGGTGTGTGAATTTCGAGACAAATAAAAATTTTTGAATGATTGATAGAGTTTAAATTGTATTTAAAATCATATTTTGGTGATAGTTGTATGAGAATATTTTTTTTTTCACGGAAAACAATTGTAAAAATAATTGGAGGTATGAAAAATTGTATAGAATGATTAGAGGTATGAAAATTAGTGTAGAATAATGATTAAAATAATTAGTTTTTAATATGAATGTATTATAAACAAATAATTATTAATATAAATAAATATGTATTTTTAATCTAATAAAAATATGATTTTTTTTAAATCCAAGAAAAATCGAACACCAACACAAACTTCCAACATGTTCTCCAAGCTTCACTCTCTCGCTCTCTCCCCTGTTTCTCTCTCTACATTTTCTCTTTCAAACAGTCAACTTGACCAGATCCGAGCGGCAATGGAGGAAGCATAGGAGTTGGTACGCGAAGGACACGAAGGAGCGGATGGCGGGCGTTGAGCACCTACACGAGGTGCTGGAGGGCTCGCGGAAGAGCCTTGAGTGAGGCAAAGATGACAACGCTGGTGGACTGTTGCTTGGATCTCCTCAAGGACAATAACTTCAAGGTCTCTCAAGGGGCTCTCCGATGACCACCTCAAGCTCCACTTCAATGCACTTGTCCCCGCTATCATCGATTGCCTTGGCCAGAGACGTCAATGGAGTTACGAAGTAAATTTTACACGTTACTATAGATTTCAGTAACGCGACAAAGAATTATTACATTACTGTAATTACTCATGTGTAAAATTTAACACGTTAGTATTCCCATGTTTTTTTGTAGTGCAAGCAACCCGTCCGCGTGAATGGAAAGATCGGTGAAGTGAATGTCTCACACGTGCTCAACAACCTGACAGATGGGTTGCTTTCTTAGCTCGTTTGCCACCAAAAACCGCCGTAGCCAGAACCTCGCCAGAAACCTTGCCAGAAACCACACCCAGCATTGCCGGAGCTCCAGGCATCCCATTAGCAACAGCGTCGATGCCTTAATAGCGAGGGAGGAGGCCTTGGACAAAACAATAGGGGTGGGCAAATTATCCGCCTACCGACCGCTTACCGAACCGAACCGCCATTGACCGCCTACCGACTTTAACCGACTAATTTCGGTTCGGTAGTCGGTATAAAATTTTATTCCGAAAGTCGGATCGGCAGCCGAACCGAATCAAACCGCCTTTTAAGCCGCAGCCGAACCGAACCGTCTTTTAAGTGGTAACTGAACCGAACCCGAACCGAATGTTATTCCAACCGATTAACCGAACCGACATAAAACGAAACGATGTCGTTTTAGTAAGAACGAAATGTATGATCATTTTTTTTTTCCTTTAAAAAAATCAAAACGACGTCGTTTCATTACCCATTTTAACCGAATGTTAACCGATTTAACCGACTTAACCGACCGCCTATTAACCGCCTTACCGACTTAACCGACCGCCTATTAACCGCCTTACCGACTTAACCGACTGTCTATTAACCGCTTAACCGACTTAACCGACCGCCTATTAACCGCTTAACCGAAATAAATTCACCGACTACATTCTGACAAAAGTCGGTTAACCGACTTAACCGCCTACCGAACCGACGCGCGTTTGACGCTTTGAAGAAGTCATTGGCTGACTTGTGTTGGAATTAAAGAAGTGCCTTGGAATTTGGTGTGAATTTGGGTTAAATGGGATTATATTATATATCTGTCCTTATTTGCAAAATCCGAACACTATTGCAAATAGAATTCCAATTCTATTTGCATCCAAACATGTTATACACGTCTCTTATGTCTAATTAAAAATTAAAAAAAAAAAAGAAAAAAAAGAAAAAAAAAAAAAAAAAAGAGGGGTGGCTGACCTTGAAAATAATCACAGATTCACATATCAAAGCTAAAAGTTGAGCAAGAGAGAGGGAGAGATTAACCTCGAAGTGTGAGCTCCACGGGTCAATCACCTTAGTCTTTTGGTACGGATCATAGATATTCTTTGTTCTGGTTTGGAAAACATTTTCCAAAATCCCAACAAATATATGTTAGGGTTTGGTTTTTATCAAAGAATTGAAGAAGATAGGAAGAAAGGCAGAAAGAGAGAGCATACGTTGTGGTGGGGCTTGTATACTCGTGGAGGTTGTCATTGGCTGGCTCCAAAGCGGTTTTGTGAGAGCATATAGCTGTGGAACTGCCTCCAAATGGGGGTAGCCGGCAACTCCATTTTGTCCAAAGGGATGGCTGGAGCTACCTCCCTTTTTTCTCTTTTCTTTTCATTTTTTTTTTCAATCTTTTAAAGCCTTTTTCTTTTTTTCTTTTAAGTTTTATAATTTTTATTAGGCATAAGACATGTGTCGGTTTCTTAGAAAGTTAAAGTGGACTTCTGTCAATTTTTGAACTGAAGTACCATCTCTATTTTTAGCTATAAATTAATAAGGTACATGGCACAAAAAATAAAGTAGTTAAACAACAAAGGGTAAAGGGTTGAACGTATTTAACTATAGTTTAAAAGAGAGATGTACCAAAAAAAAAATAAAAAATAAAAAAAAATGTATGCATATTAGGCCTCTTTCAAACAATGAGCTAGTTGGAATAATTCGGATTTAGCCTCTTTATTGATAGCTTCCTCCTTTCAATAGAAGTACATGTAGAAATAATATTGATTACACAGAAAGGCTAGAATAACGACTAGGACTCTAACTAGAATGATAATTAGGACTCTGACATAATATTGGACTTAACCATGTTTTCTGCAGCAAAATAAATTACCAAATAAGTTGGATCAATCGCACCTAAAGAGGGAAATAAGCCATCCATCTATCTATCATGGCAGCACACTCCTTGACCATGTTTTCTGCAGCAATGTGGCCTCCTCCCTGGGCAAAGAAAAAGATTATATATATATATATGAGACTTCGTTTAGATTTGAACTTGTAGACATGATTTAAGATTGAGGAACTGAGTGCCGGTAGGGGTGAAAATGCGGTTATTATATTTTTATAACCACAATTGTCTCGCCTTTGACTGTTAGCAATTATTTAAAGCTATAACCATTTTTACAATTAGGCATTTTGGGCTTATTCTTGGGGTGTTGGACCTTCATTAGACCTCTTTTTTTGAGTTTATTTTTCCCCCCAATTATATGGTGTCATTTAAAATCCTATATGAAACGACGTTTGTGTGTGTATATGGGGGGAGGGGGGGGGGGGGGGGGGTGCTAGGGGGTTAGTAACTACCTCTGCCTATCCCTAAAATCGCTAACCACGGCTAGGCTAACCGCTTCGTCCTAGGTAATTAGTGGTTATTAGGCGGTTATTATTAACCAACCGCCTTTTCACTCCTAATAGTAAGTGGATGACTTTTCTTACCTTCAAGGTCGCATATATCAAAGTGAAGTTATCACTAATCAACTTCTTCGTATACCTGCAAGTCCATGAGAAAAGAGAAGAGATTTCAGGCTACTGATATCTCCAGATTGGAAAGAGGGGGGAGAGGGATTCTAAGGGATTAGCAACTTGAAACCCACCCTGCAGTTTGGCCATTAACAGACCATACTCTCCAGCTTTCATCAACGGTCAAATTGAGAGACCTTATCCATTCTTGTGTGCCAATGTTTGGAACAGTCATGTCATGATCACCACTGTTGAAGTTAAAAGATAGTGTTAGCTATATTTTAACAAGTCCTGGCCTTGATGCTATTTGTGGCCCAAATAGAAGAAGAAAAAAGAAAAAGAAAAGAGAAAGTCCTCCATGTGAAGAACTCCCTAAGATCTGTGAAAATAATGTTTTACTTGATAGATGAAAGAAGAGGTTTAGGGTCAAAAACATTTTAAGAGTTTTCATGTTCAAAAGTTGCTGAGTCTATTGCCTTAAGATATTAAGAGATGAAGCCAATTTTGATCTGCTTAATGACTAAAACATTTTGTCAATTCTGCATGTTGAAACATATAATAGGATATATGAAAGATAAAGAAAAGAGAGCGGAAGCATAGAGAGAAGAAGACTGATAAAGACCGTACCGTTAGGACTACATCTTGAATATATTGGTGTGTGATAAAATTGTATTACAATGAGTGATATTTATAGAGGGATTAGGAGTGGTGAACAAGAAAATTATAGACTAAATAAGGAAGAGATTAATAAACCTAGCCTAATTGAGAATGAAAACAGAGGTGCTTAAGTATTGTGCTAAGATTTTACCTGTATATCAGACATCTTAGGTCTGCGTTGGTGAGATTTCGATGATAACCAACAACACTTGTGACTGTCGAAGTATAATCTAAGGTAGTATTACAGTATTGCCAAAAGGTTTTAGTCCCCTGCCAAAACAGAAATTTCTTTGTCATCCTATGTTTTGACTGGATATTATGACAGAGAATTGCTGTTTTGTAGGCTGCCATACGACTTGGGTGGCATGACAGTAAAAATCAGTCATTATTGATTTAAATGCTGATTTTTATTGTTAGGTCAGCCCAATTATATAACAGTCGTATAACAGTCTACTAAATAATGTTACTCATTATAATATATGATACAATGCATATACCTCTCGAACACCAAGAGCTTCTTGGACACCTTTGTTATTCGCCCACACATAGCTGAGCATGTGGTTATAACTCTGATAAAAGTAGAACCATTGTGTTAGTTACTTCAATTTCTTTCAAATGAAATAACTTTGCTTGTTGATACAATATCCCACACACCCCACACATACACACAAAGTAGTTTGGCTTATTTCTAGTGTGAAAATCTATGGAGATCCTCCCGTGCAAAAATTAACAACAAAGATTATCTACCACAAAAAGAAAATTGGAGTTGTACCTCGTCTTTCTATTTTTACAGTTAATTTTTGCACAAGAGATCTCCAGTAATTCTTAGGAAATCTTCATTTACAACCCCAAATTTTTCATCACTTTTGCAATCATAACCTCAAACTTTAACAAGTTTCAATATATTTAGGGTATCAATCTTTTAATTTTTTTCAATTTCAGCCCTATGTTAGAATTTTCTATTAAATCCTATTAAAATTCTCAAAATACCCGTCATTTTTTTAGGAAAAAAAAATTGCAAGGATTTAGGTGTTGGTAAAAATTTAACGGAATTTGTAAAAATACCTATGCATGAATCTTTGAAATTTTTTGTAATTATTTTATTATTTTTTTTTTTAATAAAAAGTACTTTGGGAATTTTGACATAATCATTTAATGGAAAATTCTAACCAATGTTGAAATTGGAAAAAAAAAATAAAAAAAAAATGAAAGATTGACACTAAATTAATACTTTTCAAAGTTTGAGGTCACCAGAGGTCACCAAGGATTATAAGCGAAGTTTTTCCTTTCCTCTTTTACTGAAAGTAAGCCAAACTTGAGAGAGAGAGAGAGAGAGAGAGAGAGAGAGAGGGGTTTACCCGACACCACAAGGCAGAGGTAGACTTTTCTGAGAGATATCTTCGGACCAGCTCTACGTTTTGATCATTTGGTTCCGGGGATCCACTCACACAATTTGGCTCCAAAATGTTTTGGGTGTTTATGTCTCCAATCAGCTGCAAATTAATTAAATGATCACCCGTTTGTCAGTGCTTATTAATTAATTACAAGTTTTGATGATTAAATAACTCTAAAAAAAAATAATATTATATCTCTCATCTGTGATCCTCTAACCTTGTCGATAGCATCAATGTCTGAGGAGCATTGATAATTCCCAGAATCTACATCCACATAGTTGCCGTTGCAACTCTCTTTTGCCGACTACAAATTATGAAATATGTAAAGGAGTTTAATTAGAATCAAATACATTTAGTACAAGATCGAAATCTATCACAGCTAAGAAAAATTGTATTAATATTCTAATATAATATTAAATTTACTTTATAAATAATAATTTAACATAGCATTAAAACAAAGTTTACGAGTTTAAACCATGACTTTAATTACCGTTTATTCTACATTTTATTCGAACCAAAAACACCAAAGAATATTTCAAAGTTATATTAATAAAAATGCTTTACCAAAAAAAAAAATAAAAAATTGACTATTAAAAAAAGTAACAGCATATATTTCCTCGTGAAGCCCAAAATTTAGGTTACTTTAGTGATGGTTCAATACATACAACTACTGGATCTACCTAAAAAGTATCATATGATCTAGATCAAATCACTCGACTGAATTATCCTAACCGTACGTTTAAAATTGAATGGTCATGATTAGATCGCTCCGATATACTACATTCATTTACTCATTACTTCAAAGCAAATACTTGAAGTGTGTGGGTCTTTTAAATACCAATTTGATTTTTTCTTTTTTCCATGTGAGTCTCTTTATTCATTGCTCTTTAATACCTTCAATTTCAAATATTTTCCAAAACACAAAATATATATATATTAATTTTGAATTTGTATGAATTTCTTTGTAGAAAATTTTGTTCATTTTCAAGAAATTACCTCGTAGAGTTGATCTGAGATGAGAGTCAGCCTATGGGCATATGGGATTCTTGCATTCGCATCAGTGAATGAATCTGTCGCCGGACCCCCAATCACATAGCCCTGATAAAAGTTCAACAATATCACATAATCCTAATAAAATATTTAAATATATATATATAACTTTGAAAATTGAGAATTATAATGCTTCCATGTTTTCTGAGAAAAGAATAGAAAGTTAGTCAAAAGTCCATCCTCTTTGATTGAAAAAATATTGTTAGATCCCAGTACCTTTAGATTAATCAATGGCACGCTTCCAGCTTCGTTACCTGCAACACCGTGATGAAAATCAAATGCCAATTTTAGAGAGACAGTGCTTTTAGGACAAGTAGAGAATTTAACAAAGTATTAGAGTCAGACGTTTTAGGTTCGAATCCTAATTCTGTTAATTCACCTCTCATTTAACTAAAATATCCCATATGTCCGGCATTACCTATTAAAAATGAGTTTGAGTCACACGTGAATAATGGTGTTAGTATTAATGATCAAATGATGAGATTTACCCCTTCTTATGAGCTTAAATTTTTAGAATAAATGGTGATTTAATTGACATAATATCAAAGCCAGAGGTCATTTGATTATTGATCAAATAGTTCACACCCTGACTTCGTTATTTCAATTAAATAATCAACATGTTGGACCTCACCTATTAAAAATAAAGTTTGAGCCCGTATACGTGAGGGGGAGTTTTAAAATATTGATCAAATAGTTAAATTTACATCTTTCTATCAGCTTAAACTTTTGAGATAAGTGGTGATGTAATACAACACCATAATGAAAATCAAATGCCAATTTTAGAAAAACAATACTAAGCAAATTCCGAGTGTTCCATATCAATGAAAAAAGAATGATAGGATCTTAATTATAAACTAACGTGTGTGGCAGTCTACCCAATACTTACTACGTCAGCATGCAGTTAGATAATTAATAATTATATTTGATTATGATTGACATGACGATGCCATATATATGAACACTACCACGATATTTATCACGTCAACCACTAAACGACTATTGAATTTGTTTGTAGATAACGTAGCAGTGTTATTTGGCTTTGGTTCGTAGGGAAAGGAGTGGGTGGAGTTAAGTAGCTAGCGGTCTACTAAAAACATGAAGATTAAAGAGAAGAGGTAATAAAGTTTTGGTTCCAATGAACTTATATAATTACCTATCACTATCTGTTGCACAATCATCGGAACAGGCTTGCCACCGAAGGACTCGCCGCCGACATATAATTGATTGTTCAGAAACTGAGAGTGTTCGCTCAGCCACTGCATATATATATAAAATTTGAAATTAGTTAAAATAAATTTATAAGTTTGAAATACCAGACACCTGCTCGATCTTAACGAATCTCTTATATATTTTTCCATTTTATCTCGCACCTTTTGAAGAAATTCGTAGACTTGTGCCACATATTTATAGTCATCCATTTCATAGCCTTCCTGGCTTTCTGAATAAGAGAATCCAGCTCCAACGGGTGCATCCAAATATATGATGTTGAGAGTCTGGAAATCATAATCACATTTCATAAAATAAAAAAAAAAAATGAAAAAAAAAAATGAAAAAAAAAAAAATAAAAAACTCTCCAAATATTAATCAAGTCCCCATAAAATGAGTGTGCACTTAAATACACACCTGCGTCCATGCCCATGGGTTGTCGTGAAGTGTTGGTAGGCTCCCATTGTAATCTCCAAGTTTGAAAGTTAAGGGGCCTGCATAATAGTCAGGTATATATAAAATGAAAATTAAAGGATTAAATTTATTATTTTCTACTAATTTCAGTTTTTTTTTAAATAATTAATAATTTAACATGATATATTATAACAGGGATTCGATCCTCGAAAATTAAGTTTTCACGGAAATTTAGACACTTTAAGAGAGAGGAGTTGTGGAGTTCACCACCTCTAGGCAAGTAGGCTCGATATATATAATATAATGTCTTGAGTAGTAGGTGGGCTTGATACCCTAGACTACTTCGGGCAAGTGGGCCTCACAATACCCTTTTTAAACTATTCAAATTTTTATGAAATTCTAATAACCTAATTGCACAGAATCCTCATCCATCAAGACAAAGATTTTGAATTTAACTCTTGACTTCACAGTTTATCGTTTATTTTAATTAAATATTTTACGTATTAAGTCTCACAGGTTTTTTATAAAAAAAAAAATGACCTCTAGTAATAGGAACTTAATTCCTCCAACGTTAACGTACATAATCTATAAATATGTCATATGTTCTTACATATGAAAAACATATGTTTTTTTAATTGTAAGAATAAAATATATTTACTCTTCCAACTTTGCCTTTGCAATAAAAAAAATAAAAAAAATAAAAGTTGTATTTTTCACATGCAAAACAAAGCATTTTTATAGAACAGGTCAAAGGAAAACTATGTCCAAAAGCAAATATTGGGCAAGTCATTTATAACATATGCCCATTATCCCTAAAATGAATATATATATATATATATATATATATATATATTAAAAAAAACAAAAAAACAAAACAAAACAAAACAAAAGAAGAAGAGGAGGGGAGGAGGAGTATTATACCACTCTCAAAGAAAAAAGGGCCAAGACCAGAGCAACCGGGGCCTGCAGTAATCCAAATAAGGAGAGGGTCTCGCGAAGGACTCCTTTGAGATTCAACAAAATAGTAGAAAAGCTGCACCGTCTCATTCTCCCCTACACCAATATATCTACATGCGCAAAAATCCAACATTATATATTTCTTTTAATTAGATCAATAAAATTCCAACATATATATATATATATATGATTTCAAACAATCTGTTGGGTCAAAGAAAACGCAAAGTTTTATAAATCCTTCAAGCTAAGAAAGAGAATCACTCACCCAGTTTCAAACGTGAAAGGAAGCTCGCCGGAATAACCCGGTAGGGTGGTGACGATAGTTGAGGTGTTTGAGCTACAGGTGGCTATGGCGAAGAAAGCAGCCGAAAGAAGAAGTAGACGTAAACCCATCCAACAAGGTTTAAGCAAAACTCCTGCTTTTGTTGCCATATTCATTTTATGACGTCTCACGAAAAGAGCAAATCTTTCTTAGGACGTTGCCTATATAATTACAGAAATATTTCAGAAGGGATTTGGTTTGGATCCTGGGACGTTGCCTATATACGTATATATTCATTCTTTTGAGCATCATAGTCGGTGCTATTGCTAACGGTAAGTCCCCTCAGAGACCTACAAGACTACCAACCATTTGGGTAGAGAGGCAATAGTCAACGAGAAAATAAATAAAGGAATAGCAGCTGGTTCTTTTTTTTTTTTTTTTTTTTTAGGCAAATTCTTTTTTGTTTTTTTTCTTAATCAAATAAGGGAAAGGGAATACAGGGATTCTAGGCAAATTCGTTGTTCCTATTTATATATGATTTTCATATTAGACAGGCTGGACTTTTTTTTTTTTTTTTTTTTTTTTTATTAAAGAAATGTTACTTTTCATAATGAAAGTGTTAAAATATTACTTAATATAAATAGTTAAATTCACATTTTTTTTTATTAATTTAATCTTTTAGAATAAAAGATGATTTACCACTAATTACTTGTGAAAGGTTGATGCCACCTTGACCTGCAGAGTCGAACTGAAGGTCTGGTGAGAGGTTAAATTCAAATTAGATAGTATTATTGTCACTTGTATGTTATTTAGCGTCGTAGTCATAATAGGTTGGGGAGGTTGGGGGGGTTGGGGGTTTCGATTCAAAAAAGTCACGTGTCCCTAAATTTACGGCAACATAAAGAGGCAGAAAGTATATTAAGATAATTTAAAATTATTTGTCTGAATTTGAGAGAATTCGAACGGGTAATTGTGAGAGACTATTTATGAAATTCACCTGACCGAATAAATGATTGAACAGTCCAATTTTTATTTGGTCAGGTAGGTCCATTAAATGGTATTTCACAATTACCTGCTTAAATGTTCTTAAATTCATATAAATAATTTGAGAGATCGTTGTCCAAGATAAACTGCAGAACTTCACTTGGAGTGTATCTTTTGAAATCTCAAGGGCATTTTGGGGTTCAAGTTGAATATTTTAAATAATTATGGGCATTTAAAATTGCCGCCAACGAAAAAGATGAAGATAAAAGTTAGCGTCATTAAAATATTATGAGAGATGAAAGTTTATACGTAATACACATCTTCATTCTTCTTAATATACTCTTGAATTGGCCAGAAAAAATGTATTCAAATTTATCAATAAAATTTGAGTTTAAATTTGAAAAATGATGGGTTCAATTTTAAGGCTAACAAGAAAAGTTAAATGGATAAAAAGTTTCATTTTATGAAATTTTGTTTTTAGAAAAAGTGTTCTAATATGGGCTATGAGTTCGAACACTTTTTTTTTTAAGAAAAAAAAAAAGGTTTTAATATGACATAAAAAAAAAATTATTAGTATTTAGAATATATATTTGAATTCATAGTGTGTTGTAGATTCGTTGCCATAAACATCCACTTATGAATGTGTTTAGACGTTATTTAAAGTTTATTATGTTTTGAAATTCAAATTTTATTATTATTATTATTATTATTTTAATGTTTGCCGGATTTGTAATCCATGTTTTTTATATTTGTTGGATTTGTAATGTTGTTGAATTTCATTGCAAGAAAACTCTTCTCATTTAATTGTCTTATATGTAATTCCTTTATTATTATTCTTATTTTTTTCAATTTCTTTTTTCTTTACCAACTACAGATAAATGGTGCAAAAAGTTAAATAATGTATAAGATAAAAATTTCATGGCAAAATAATTAGCAAGTAATCTAAACAATAATGTTCAATTATAGATAATGCTTTTTTGTATTTACTAGATACAGGAATAAAAACTTCAATGCCCAAAACATCTATTCTCTCGTATGCAGATAGTAATTATATAATACGAATATAAATATAAATATTTAAAAGTGGTAATCGTATTATGCGTATATAGATATATCGTTAATTTTTTACCATAGACTATGTAGCTTTAATTTTTATACAATTTCAATCACTCACTAACTGCAAGAAGGTACAATTATTACAATATTCTCACAAAGGCCTGTTACAATTGTCTCCTTGAGCCGCGAAACAGACAAAATGAATTAACATGACAATAATTGTGCGTAGTCAACAGTCATGGTATTGCTACTTGTATTTCCACGGAGAATTATGGGCCTGTTTGACAAACTATTTCTAACCTTCGATTTTTTCTTTTTTTTATTTCTTTCAAAAATATCAAATTAAAAATATTTTAATTTTTTTATAATTTTTATATTATATCAATTATATTTTAATACTATTTAAATAATAAGAGGCTGTCCAGTACATGCAGGAAGACCCAGTGAGGCTACATTTTCGTGAGCTTTCAGCCCACCGAAAGGGTTCATCGCTGTTATGTAATGCACAGTGTTCCTCCTTCTCCTAGAGTTGGCAATGGTGGTAGTGGCCGTTGCAGTAATGGTGGCTGGAGACAGAGTAGCCATTATAATTATCTGAAAAAGAGAAAGAATTAATTAAAACACTTGTAAAAACACTTTGGAAAAAGCAGAAAATAATTTTAAGGAAGTGCTTAGAGTGATATATAGGAATATGGGTTGCCTCTTTTGTTAAGTTTGTGAAGTACAAAGATAGAGTGAGGGAAGCAAAAGAGAGTTTGTATGGGGAGAGGGATAGAAGAAAATGGATAAGATGAAGATAGTATGATTGGTGGACAAGCACGAATTAAGATTAGAAAAAATATTTTGCACCTAACAACAATTTGTAAATCTATATATTTATTCAATGAATACTCTGTTTTGTAAAGTTAGCCAAAACAGCTCAGTTTCTTTCACCATATATATGAATCTTAGCAAACCTCTCCCAAAAGAAAATATGAGCTTTCACAAACCAGGGATGTATTGAATTTCTAAAATTCATGCATATCTTGTTCACTCACGAAAACATGCAAGAGACAGAACTTTCTCAAGAAAGCTAGTACCTTATATTCATGCATAAACCAAAACCCGAGAAACTCGTGTACTCATGATAGAATTGAAATGATCAATGATGTACAATTGAAATGCATCTACTAAGCCAAGAGATTACAACTGAACAGAGCATAATTCAAATTACAAAAAATATAAGCTATATCCTATTCTTTGGCTGTATCAGAAGCGGTGTGATCATCTTGAGCAACTGCAGGCTTATCCTCTGTTATTGGAATTGTATAGCAAACTGGAATTTGAGTCTCTATGTGGATACAATGGCTGATGTAGATTCTGAGTTGGAACATTTTGCGGCAGGAAGAGACGAGCTGGAATTTATGGGATTGGTCATCTTAACATAAACTGCCTAAGGAGTTGGAGATTGGACACCTACAACATTTCATATACGTGCACGGTCATATACTAGCGAGTTTTTAACTGTACACAAGACAAAAATCAAACAAACCAACAGAAATCCAACTACATAAACCTTACCCACTAAATAAATAAATAAACACGCAGGGAACAGAGCAGCTTGTTTCGATCCTCTGCGACTTACCACGTTCGTCAGTGGAATTCTTCAAATAAAGAGAAAATCACAGTTAATGAAGCACCCAATGGCTCCAACATGCAGTTGGGGAAATGAATGCCCGTTGGTTGGGGAAGGAGATGCAGAAGGTGGAATTGAATGGGATATGCGAAATACCTCATTATGCCGTTCCCACGAACTGAACCGCTGCCCAGTCATCCAGATCCGGCCGAGACCCCTCCTGAAACACTAGTGAGATCTGGAAGGTCATGAAGAGCAAGTACCTACCGAGAAGAGGGAGAAAGAAGAAGGGTTTCAACTAAGAATTGGAGTCTTCTGGCATCTTCTGATGTGTTCATCTGAGGGTCTGGGTGGAGAGTATGAGTCGTGAGTCTTTAATCAGGGTTAGATGCAAAGTTTTTAGATTTTGGCGGACAAGGTTTAAAATTTGAAAGATAATCTCTGCACTCATTTCTCATAATAGTTCCATAACAAGTTGACATGACTGGTAATATTTTATTAATTTTTTATAAAAAAAAAAAAACAAAGAAAATAATAAAATATTACCAATCACGTCAGTTTGTTGTGGGACTGTTGTAAAAAATGAGTGTATGGATCATTTCTCAATTTGAAATGGGATAGCGCAACTCCTCGATAACATACAAACAACTGTCATGCATCTTGTCCATTAAATGCAAAGGACAGTGATATTTGAGGGAATCCGGATCCGTGTAAGAATCTTCTCAGAAAAACAAAAACAAAAAAAAAACGTGCAAGTTAACATCTCCCTCAATTATTGTTGGAATTACTTGTAATTCAAAGCACCGAATTTAAAGTAGGAAAATATTAAATTTACAACACCAACACAACAACCACACAACAATCCCTCACATGAGGGTGGATCCCACACACTGGGGCCCACCCTCATGTGAGGGGTTGTTGTGTGGTTGTTGTGATGGTATTGTGTATAAATCAAATCTCTTTAAAGTATCTTTCTGAGACGTACTGGTCCCGATGCAGCGATGTGGACCACATCTCGTACACTACCTCTTGGGAGTTGGGAGACAAGACAAATGAGCTCTAAAGAGACGTCGAAATTTTTAGCAATTAAAATATTAAATTTATTATTTTTTATTATCTTAAGCTTTTAAAATAAATAATAATTTTTTCGTAAGTTTTTGCTACAAAAAAAATTTTAAATCCAGATTTAGATAATAAGATACACAAAATTTATTGTCATTTGTCTCACTGTCCAAGGTTGTGACTCATTATCTACTTGTAAATATAACTTATTTCATTTCATAAACTTGAAAATAATTAGAGCCTCAAAGACCCTAAATAACTAGAGACAGTTTTTGAGGATACAATATCTCAAATACTCTTCGAGATACAATTAATCTAAATTCTCCAACTCCGAAAGCAAAGGAAAACTTCTTGTATAGGGAAATGATAGATCTGTCCCATGTTCACCTTTTAATATTAAAATAATATATATCATTTTTTTTTCATTTATCCTTTTTGATTATTTTATTTTTTATTTATATAATACATTATTTTAATATTAAAAGATGGACAAATGACGGACAACCTCCCTGTCTATCATTTTGTATATCAACCAATATTTGCCCAAACGTGCACCAATTCAAGCCCACTTTGTTAAGAGCATTCACCACTATTAAGGAATCACCCTCCAAAATAATGCTAAAACTAAATATTAATTTGTTGAAAAGCATATACAGATATACTTGAAATGTGGGTATCGTGCAACTCGTGAATTCTCGTAGTATCCTACTTTCATGTCTTTATCAATGGAGCCGATTCCTTAATAAATAAATAAAATTGGAGATAATTTTACATTTTTCTTTTTGTTTTTTTTTTTAAGAAGAACCGGGAGAGGAGCCGGTTCGGCTTAGGGAACTTGGAATTACCAATTATTTCATGCATGAGGTCCACAACCACAAGGACCACAACCAGTAGCCGTACCGAGGGAATCGCGTGCGTGAACCAAACAAAGCCTTAGGGTTAGGGACGAAAATGGCGTGAGCAGAGGAAGAAGATGGAACGTGTTGGGTTTCGCAGAAGAGAGTGAAAACTCAATGAGAATCTGAAAAGGCTGTCAAAAGGTAGTTGGCATTAAGTGAAAAATCAGAAGCTTTTGAATTGGCAGCCAAATATTCAAACAAAAAGGTTCCACGTCCGGTTACGACCCATGGCCAAGGCTAGCAACCCACGGCTTGACCGTGGCTGAGCCAATTGGCTCTTCTTCAATTCGAATTTAGCAAAAAAAAATTTCTTAACCAAAATGTTTAATTAAAATGGGCGTTGCCATTCCTAATTAATATGGGCGTTGCTTATAAAAAAAAAGACTCCTAGATTCCCCCTACTGAATCTAGGTTCTATCTTTTCCTTGTTGTCATTCCTAAATGTTTAATTTTAGCTAAATAAATACTTTATATTTATGTGATCGAATATTCGGTTCAATTCAATTAAACCATACTTTTTTTTTTTTTTTTTTTTTGTGAGTTATGTCTTGTGTTTTGTTTGCTTGAAAATATTTGCTATTGTCTTTACGTCCATCTGGGCTTGTGTACCTATTATAGATTGTGTTTTGGGTTATATTTGGTTGTTAACTTGATGGTAGGGTGTAGAAGAAAGAAGAATTATGTTAAATATTGTAATCTATGTTTGAATATATTATTTGGTGTACATGCAGATTATGTTATAGGTTTTATTGAATCTTGTGCTCTACATTTCAACACCTTATTTGGTGTACCAGATAGGTAAAATCTCTTCTATATAAATATTGCATGGCTTGTCCTTTTGAATGGAATCTCTGTTTGGATTTTTTTTTTTTTTTTTTTTAATCTTCTTGTTGATTAAAAGAATTATTTGAATATATATATATATAATAATCTAAGGCTTGTATGACAAATATCTACAATAGGTGCCATTGAATTCAAATTTTAGAATGGAAGTCTAATTTTTTTATTTTTTATTTTTTGTCTTCATGATATTATTATTACTAAAATCAAACTACCCAATAGATCAAACAATGAATCAAAGTTGAAACCAACTATATCCGTTGGCTACAACATAATGATTCCAACTATTTTATCCAATGCCTATCATCAATGATCAAATATTACAAAGAGAAGAAACAACTGAGAGTGTTTCTTGTAAGTTTCACTAAGGTCAATAGTGCTAAGCATGAATTGTGTATCTAACTCACATGTCCAAATTACTTTGTGATTACCAAATGCATGAGCTATAGAGAAAATATTGGGAAAATATCTTGTATTGGCGGGCATTGGATTCAAATTTTGTAGTGCAAGTCTATCTTTTTGTTTGTCATCATGGTATCTTTTCTGCTATCTTGTTATTAGTCCAAAACAAAAAACACATCTTTATATGATTCATTTGCTATCTTGTTGCACGCATATTTTTCGTTCATATTCTCACTTATTAAGTTTCTTTACCTTGCAATTGTGTGTGATTCAATTAAACTATAAACAAAGTAGAAAAGTTTAGTTTTACCATTTAATTTAATTCATCTTATCATTTTGTTGAACCAAGGTTTTGTGCTAAATGTTAGGTATCATGAATAGTAGGTTTTAGTTAGTTATTTGGTTCTTCACTTCTTATGTTCCAACCATATTGATGCAAGGAGTAATTAGGTTTTCTTTCTTTTTAGTGAGTTTAGTTTTGCAATCATGAATTGGTCATGAAAGTAGTTTTTTCTTAGAGAAGTTTTATGATTTACTTGGTCTGCTAATGAAAATCATCATGTTTGAAAAATAAAGACTCCTAATTTAATTGTGATAAGTGTGTGATTAACAGTGCAACAAAATATTAAATGCGAAATTTAAAAGAGACAAATATTTTATTGATGAAGTGTAAACTCTTATCAAGAGAAAAATCATTTCGAGATAGCCAAACTCAAGAAATCCACTATTTAGAAGACAAAGCTAGTTACAAGACAGTAATACTCACATAACTCGATGCGGTAGTCGTACCTCTAAATCTGACACATACTTATGCGTGAACGCTTCCCAACCACACATCCTGTCTGAAGGGGTTTTCAATGGACTCCTTTAGCTTAGAGCTCCTTCCTAAGCTAGACTTGAAGCTAATCAAATCACACACACAAACTCTAAGAGAGCTAACCGATACAACGATCTCTGCCTAAACACCCTCTCTTAGCACACTGGAGTTTATATGATACTCCTTACAAATAAGCAGCCTATGAGCCTCTTTAAATAGGCTTCAGTATTCCTAATTCTACTCAAACTCGGATTTGTATAGGCTGTGTCCGGACCTGGTCTCTAGTGTTCGGACCTGCAACTAAAACTTCGAGAGAACACTGAAGCGCATTCGGACTTGCAACCCTAGCGTCCGAACGGTTGCATAAAGAACTTCTATCATTCGCAGTCAACGCATTTGGGTCTGGACCTTCTTGCAGGCTTGTGCTCTTTGTGGTCATGTCTGTTGGGCCGTCCAGACTCCTTTCCAGACTTTTGATCTCGGACTTCAGTGTCTGTTGAGCCGTCCGAACCTTTATAGGACTTTGATTCTCGGTGGTATCGGGGTACCAATTTTCCTCAGTTGGCAAGGCAGGAAAGGAGTAGTAGGCTTGGGGATTTTGCTGATAGGCCTGCGGATGCTGCATCTGGGATTCGGATGAATGTGTTGATTCCAGCCTTTGGTAGCACCAAGCAATGGTGTGGCTAATCCTACTACAAAATTGACATATATGCCGGGAAGAAGGAGTAGCATCATTGTTGAAGTAGGTTCCACGACCACGATTGCTAAAAGATGCGCCTCGACCACGAAAATATGTGCGTCCACCAGATGAAGAGCCTCCACCACGGTAGCCTCTACCTCTTTGCATGGCAGTCAGAGAGGCGTAATTGGCAGAAGGCTGAGCGAGGTCGATGGAGGGAAGTTGTTGATCAATCAGCATCTCATGAGCCATGAGGTGTCCATACAGCTCATCAAAAGATAAAGGATCCACTCGGGTTGTTACAGAAGTAACAAATGGATCAAACTCAGTGCCAAGGCCTTTAAGAAGGAAGGAAACACTTTCAAAGTCATTGAGAGGCTGTCCAGCAACAGCCAAAGTGTCGCTCAAGGTTTTGGTCATCTGGAAATACTTAGTGATAGAGTTATTTCCCTTACTGACCGTGGCAAGTTGAAAGTAAATCTGCATGACACGAGCCCGGGCTCAAGATGCAAACATGGTGACCAAGGTGTTCCACAAAGTGCTGGTTGTAGCACAGCCAACTGCTTGAACCACATGGTTCAGTGAGGGTGAAAATGAGAACGCTGAGGATCATTTGATCCCTTTGACACCACGCAAGAAAATCTGGATTGACCATGGTGACCGAAGCAATAGCAGCAATGTTGGTATGTGGAATAGCTTGGGTAGGAGGCTGAGAAGAACCATTCAGAAACCCGAAAGCATCTTGCCCTTTGATGTAGGCAAGGATATGTGTCCTCCAGGCCATGAAGTTCCCTTTGGATAGCTTGATATGTAGGGAATGATTCATGTTGGGGACGGTAAAAATAATAGAGTTAGAGTTGGTTGGGTGGGGCGGTGAAGCCATGGCAGACACAAAAGCAATGGAGATAATAGGAGAGGGAGGTTCAAAGGCTATGGCAGCAGCGGGCATGGTTGATTTAGAGTAAGACATACGAATCAAAACGTTGGTCTATATGTTGCTCTAATACCATAATAGAACACCCACAGAAATCAAACTTTTTGCTGAATAATTTCCATCGTGCTCATCTCAGTGAGCTGCTATTGATACTTATAGGCTTTACAGTATATTGTGTTAAGTATAACTCTAACTCTTTATTTTTTGAATTTACTCTTATCTCTTTATCAATACATGCTGGATATTATCACAACATGCGGGTTACATAGAAGTGTAGTATAGTTCTAGTATAACTCTAAGTTCTATCTTTATCACTAGAGTTTTGGATGGGATGATTATCCCTAGACTCACGTATAGGATGTGAGTCTTTAGGAGATAAGTCTTGTGTGTTAATACGAAGAAGGTATAATTTTGTCTCTTGCTTAAAAGATTCGAATGGTCGTCTGATTTGTGGTAGAGATAATATTGGTAATTTTTTAGTGGAGCTTTTCAATTCTCGTTTTACCTCTACTCATCATATTCTTGATAAAAATCTCTTTAAGTTGGTTGAGAAAGTAATTACTGAGGAAGAAAATGTTGAGCTATGCTCAATTCCTGTTGAGAATGATTTTTTTTTGGCTATTACTGAGCTTGGTCCGAATTAGGCTCCTGGCCCAGATGGTATGACAGGTCTTTTCTACAAATCTTACTGGCTAATTGTGAACATTAGTGTGATTACTTTTGTTCATTCTTTTTTTGGGGGTGGTTTCATGCTTAAAGAGTTCAATCATACTAATATTGCTCTTATTCCCAAGTTTGATAATCCTTCGATGGTTAATCATCTTAGGCCGATTAGTCTTACCAATTTCAACTACAAGATTATTTTGAAAATCTTATCTAATCGGTTTAAACCTCTACTACATAAAATTGTTTCTCCTGCCCAATCTGCTTTTCTTAAAGGTTGATCTATCCATGACAACACTATCTTAGCTCATGAACTTTTCACTCGATGAAGCAAAAGAAAGGTAATGGCGGATTAATGGCATTGAAACTAGATATGGAGAAAGCATTTGATTCTATGGAATGGGATTTTTTGCTGAAAATTCTTTATTTGCTTGGTTTTAATTCTACTTGGATTCAATGGATTCAACAATTCATTTCCACCACTTCCTTCTCTATTCTTCTTGATGGAGCTCCCTTTGGGAAATTTACTCCCTCAACGGAGCTTGTATTTCTATCTCTAATAGCTTGAATGTTTCTATTTGGAATATGCCTCGGGTTCCTTTGATGCATGATTTCATTCTTAGACCAAATCCTAACTTGGTTAATCACCCCTGTTTTTGTGTGGTAGATTTAGTCTTACCTAATGCAAGGGTGTGGAACAGGTTGCTTTTAGATGATCTCTTTGATTCTTAGTTAGTTCAATGCATTCTTAGCATACATCTTCCGCAGTCTTTTGGTTTTGATCGTTGGATTTGGGCCCTTTCTATTACTGGTCTTTTCTCAGTAAAATCTGCCCATGAGGTTTCTCTGTCTTTGCCTGGAAGAGTCTCTCCTCTCTCCTCAGAAGCTTGGCATAAACTTTGGGGGTTAAAATCCAAGTTAGACTTAAACATCTTCTTTGGAAGGTTGCTTGGAATATTAAAAATAAATAATGACTCATAACAAGTGTAATTAACCGTAAAACATGCAACCAAAATATAAAAGCGGAAAAGAAACAGACGCAGATATTTTGATTACGAAGTGGAAACTCTTTGCACCAAAGAGAAAAACCACTTCGGGGCAGCCAAACCCAGAAAATCTACTATCAGAAGAAATAACTAGTTACAAGACAGTCGTACTCACAAATCCTATTACAGTAGTCGTACCTTGAACTCTGACATGTACCTATACGTGAACGCCTCTTAACTAGACCTCCTGTATGAAGAGTTCTTCAATAAATTCCTTTAACTTAGAGCTCCTCTCTAAGTTAGACTTCAAACAATTGAATCAATACAACACCAAAATAAAACTCTAAGAGAGTTAGCACATCTAACCATTTCTGCCTAAACACCTCTCTTAGCACAATGAGAATTCTACTATGGAATTCTTAAAATTACACAGCCTATGAGCCTTTTTAAATAGACTTCAGAAATCTTAATTCTACTCACACTCGAATTTGCATAGGCGACGTCCAGATTTGCAACTAAAACTTTGAGTAATCACTGAAGCGCGTCCGGACTTGTAACCCTAGCATCTAGACGGTTGCATAAAGTACTTCCATTGTTTGCAGTCATCGCATCAGCTTCCGGACCTTCTTGCGGACGGGTGCTCTCTATGGCTCATGTCTGTTGGGCCGTCCGGACTTCTTGCAGACGGATGCTATCTATGGCACTGCGTTGTTCGGACCTTCATAGGACTTTGAGATTCTGAGCTAGACGTCTAAACTCTGACATTTGGGTGTCCGGAAGGGTTGTAAGGAAAACCGACTTTCTGAGCTGTAAAGTCTCCAGAATATTTCATTCAACAGGAAATTGTCTTTTTAGAGATATTCTGTGCAGATTCATGCCTTGATGAGTCATTTCCATGTTGAAATTAATATTCTGCAATATTCTTCTGGAAGACTCTGGAAATACGGTGTTCCTGTTAAGGAAGTCCTTGATATGGAAGCGTTTTTGTCAACCAGAAAGTAGCCAATTAAAAAAAACCAACAAACTCCTCATTGGCCATTTTGGGACAAAAATGACTTATACCCAAAAATAAAAAATACTCCCAATTTTTGTCTCAAAAGGACAAAGGGTAAATAGAGTAATAAAAAGCCACAAAAAAAAAGAAGTAAACCACATAAGCTTAATGTAAACAACAAATATTAGTGTTTAACAAAAGTAGTCAAGAAAAAACAAATGTTAATCAAACAACTGATAAAAAAAAAAAAAGTGACGTAGCACTTAATCTTTTGGCAGGTTTCTAAAAAAGAAGAGAGACAAGTAGAGTTAATCTTTCACACAGATAATCAGAAATTTTTGGAGAAAAATTCAGAATTTTATTTTATTTTATTTTTCCATAATGTTTAACTCTAAAGCACGCATGTGTCTAAAACTGATAAACCAGTTAAATTGCAAATCAAAAATATGCAAACATATAATTGAGAGTCAAGTAATTTATGAGCTAAAAAATTATCTGCAGATATGAAATTTAAATAGGTTACTCAACTCATGACATGCGTGTCGTGTGTGAAGCTTTCTCAACAAGGCATATGTTCACTAATAAGGTTTAAAACAATTAAATTTTTGGGATAATTACACTTAACCCCCCTGATTTATCCACGGTGTGGCGATTTACCCCCCAATGTACCAAAATTGGTACATGACCCCCCCGAAATTGCCAACGTGTGGCAAAATCAACCTTCCGTCCAATCGACTGTTCGTTTGGACGGAAAGTCGGTCACGTGCAAGTCACGTGACTTGGGGAGGGTCTCTGTCTTAAACGGTCACGTGACTTGCACGTGACCGATTTTCCGTCCAAACGAACGGTCAATTGGACGGAAGGTTGATTTTGCCACACGTTGGCAAGTTCGGGGGGAATATGTACCAATTTTGGTACATTGGGGGGTAAATTGCCACACTGTAGATAAATCAAGGGGGTTAAGTGTAATTATCCCTAAATTTTTTTAAAAGAGAAAATTTATTGTTTGATTAGTCAAAAATCAAACTTTATCTTACTAGGGCTTAGCTACCCTCATCTAATACACGCCCCTTAAGTTACAACACTTTTTCTTTAACTTAGTTCGTTAGTGATCGTCTATTTTCACAATGATTTGATCACTTACTCTTTCTATAGGGACAAGTGTAAGAACAGTTTAACAGCACATTCAGTAATGGATCTTTTTAATATCCATATTTTTTGAAAATTTATTTGCTTTTTATTCTTTGTGCTATAACCTAGAAAGAATGCCAGAATTTTTAGATTCTATGTTCAACTAGCGAGTTGGTCAATTTTGACCATCTGGGCAAAAATTTATCTCTTAACAAAATTTTCAGTGAAAAAAACTAGAGATAAAAGAATTGACCTTAAGGGAGCTTTGGATAGTGCACAGATTCATCGCATGAGAGGAATAAACTATCTAACTTTAAGATGCGGTAGAGAAACTCAGCAAATATCAGACTACAAATCTCAACTATATATAAGCATATTTCATTAATGCACAAAAGACTGAGATATCAAGTTAAGATACATGAGATATCTAAAAAGCTAAACAAAAGAAGAAGACGAAAAAAAAAAAAAAAACTTTTGTACTTCATCTGCCCCCCCCCCCCCCCCCCCTTTTTTATTATTGAAAAATAAAAACACACTTAAAAAGAAAAACAACAAAACACATGCTTTTCAAAGATGAAAACTAAGATACCAAAGCCTAAATTTAGCATTTATAGAAAACCAACCTGTCCTCATAGAGAGGTTTGAAATTACTAGAAAAGCAGCTGCCCGACGTGCTTTTCTCAATCCTGATGAAAACCTACAGAAAATTCTCTAAAGGAAACTAGAGAATGATGAGGATAAAGTTCCAAACAGAAATGCAAAGTAAGATCAAAGCAATATGACAATGAATATAAAATGCTACGCATAGATCCCGACATGCTCTAGGATAGCAACCATGATCCTAGGCATGCCAAATACTCACCTTACTACTAGGTGAGTCTACTCTCCCTCAAGGGGTGAATGGTCTCTTCCTTCCTTACCCATACCTTCTTGACTTTCGGGGCAGAGATGTGAGCCTTGTCCAGTGTGTCCAATCTGCTCAAGACACTCTTCATCATGCTGAATAACCCTTTATAGAGTTGATTATCCTTGGTCTTCTAAGGCTTCAACTCGAAATAGTTTTGCCTTGTTGTGGCTAGTCTTGCCACAGTGACGGCATGAAGGAGCAACCCTTTGGTGGCATTGTCGCTTTTGTTGGGAAGCATAATGAAGCTTGGAAGGTTTAGAGCCAGATTTACCTTGCTTTGGCTCTGGCTTCTTGATCCAAGGTTTCTGAGAGCGGATCTAAGGGCAATGCTATCTGATGTGATCGATGATGCCGCAGTAATGATAGGTAGGCAAGTTTCTTTTGTTGGAATGTTTCATGACAGGCTCTGCAAATTTAATGTTAGCATTCTCACACATAATAATGTTGAAACATAGAGGAAGAAGAATTATTGTTATTTCATAATCTCATGCGATTACATCGTTTAAATAGAGAAACCTTATGAACTAATTTGGAAAGAAAATAGGCAATACAATCAGAATAAAATCAGAGAATAAAATGCAATCAGGTAAGACCCAATATGGAAAGGTCCGCTATTTTTAACTCCCTCTCAAGCTGAGGCATAGATGTCTAGCATGCCCAGCTTGGATAAGGCTGAATGAAGAGTACCACTAGAAACACCATTTTTCAACATATCCGCCAATTGTTCTCCAGTCTTCACATATGGTGTGCAGATGATACCTTCTTTGAGTTTTTCTTTAATGAAGTGTCGATCAATCTCAACATGTTTGGTTTAGTCATGTTGGACTGGATTATGAGCAATAATGATGGCTACCTTGTTGTCACAATATAGTCGCATTGAGTCCTTGGAGTCAAACCCAAACTTTGTCAAGAGTATTTTCAACCATAATATTTCACACACTCCTTGAGCCATAGCTCTAAGTTCCGCCTCTGCACTAGATTTGGCAACCACAGACTATTTCTTGCTCCATCATGTAACCAAATTACCTCCCACAAATGTGCAATAACCTGATGTAGACTTTCAATCTGTAATCGAGCCAGCCCAATCTGCATCTGTATAGGCTTCTATTTTCAAATGATCATGTTGAGAAAACAACAGTCCCTTACCCGGTGAGGATTTTAAGTAGCGAAGAATACGATAAACAGCTTCCATGTGAGGCTCTCGCGGAGAATGTATGAATTGACTCACCACAATAACAACATATGCAATTTCTGGACGGGTATGGGATAGATAAATCAATCGCCCAACCAATTTCTGATATCTGCCCTTATCCACAAATGGGCTTTTGCCACATTCTCCCAGTTTAGCATTTACCTCTACTAGATTGTCAGTAGCTTTACACCCAAGCATTCCTGTTTCTTTAAGAAGATCAAGTATATATTTTCATTGGGAGATAAATATATCATGCTTTGACTTTGCTACCTCAATGCCCAGAAAGTACTTCAGAGTCCCCAAGTCTTTTATTTCAAACTCATTTGCAAGATGATTTTTTAAGTTCTGCATGTCCCCATCATCATTGCTTGCCAAGACATTATCATCAACATACACAATTAAAGCTGTTACCTTTCCTTGAGAGGAATGCTTGATGAAAAGTGTATGATCAACCTGACTCTACTTGTAACCAAATCTCTACATAGCCCGGGAAAACCGTTCAAACCATGCTCTTGGAGATTACAAAGCCTTCTTTAGTTTGCACACTTTTCCTGCTGAGGACAAATCTTCCAATCCAGGGGGAATTTTCATGTAAACTTCTTCTTCTAGGTCTCCATGAAGAAATGCAATTTTTTACATCAAATTGATGTAGAAGCCAATTTAAGTTTGTAGCTATAGATAATAGAACCGTAATTGAGTTCATTTTTGCTACAGGTGCAAATGTTTCCTCATAATCAATCTCATAGGTCTGGGTAAAGCCTTTTGCAACAAGTCTGGCTTTGTATCATTCCACAGAACTATCGGCCTTGTGCTTGATAATGAACACCCACTTGTATCTTACAACCTTTTTTCCATTAGGTAATTTGACCAAATCCCAAGTCTTGTTCTTGTGAAGAGCTTTAATCTCTTCACGCATCGCTGTCCTCCATTTTGGATCATTAAGTGCCTCCTGTAGATTTCTAGGAACAAACACAGAAGGCAATTTGGATACAAAGGAACGACATGGTGAAGAGAGATGTTGATAAGAAACAAAATCAGACATTGGATGGTGTGTAACGGGCAGACTTGTATCATTAACAACAGGTATTACAGAATTCATATCAAAAGTAGACGGAGTAGTACCAGAAGGAGTAATACCTGAGCCCAAATAAGATGTTTGGCATGTAACATTAAGAATGGTCTTAGCTTTCTGGCGTCTGGAGTAAACTCAACTCTTTCACAGGTGGTGCACATGGCTGATCAGTAGGTTCAGTTGGAGACTCCTTAGTAACATTTTGTTGCTCCAGCTCTGGCATAGGAATAGGGACAAGTAACGGACTCAAAAAATATCATCCTCTTCAATCGGACTCTCCCTCTGAAGATGAGTAGGGGTGGACGAGAAGTAGGATTGTTGCTCAAAGAAAGTGACATCCATAGAGACAGTATTTTCTGGATGGAGGGTGATAACATTTGTACCCCTTTTAAGTGGGAGAGTAGCCAACAAAGACACATTTGAGGGATCAGGGGTCTAACTTACTCCTAGTAGGACCATGAATATGGACAACGCAAGCACAACCAAATTTTTTTGGAGAAACACCTTTTGCAGTAAAGAGAGGTGGGGACAACACCTTGAGGGGTGTTTGGAAATCTAGAACCCGAGAAGACATCCTATTGATGAGATATGTAGCAGTGAGTAAGGCATCCCCCCAATAAGATTTGAGAACATGTGTGTCAAGCATAAGGGAACGAGTTACCTCTAACAGGTGCTGATTTTTCCCTTTAGCCACACCATTTTGCTGTGGAGTATCAACACACGTGGTTTGGTGGATAATGCTGTGTTCGTGAAAATAGGCCTCGAGATTATTAGACATTCGCCCTCATTGTCAGAGCGAACAATTTTAATCGTGGCATTGAACTGAGTCTGAGCCATCTTATAAAACATATGAAACACAGAAAACACATCACTTTTGTCCTTTAACAAGTAAATCCATGTGGTTTGGAAAAAATCATCAATAAAAGACACAAACCACCGATAACCAAATAAAGAAACCACTCGTGAAAGACCCCACACATCAGTATGAACAAGAAAAAAAAGGTGCATCACTTTTATTGATACTAGGAGAAAAAGACACACGATGGTGTTTTGAAAGTTCACAAGTTTCACATTGAAACTTAGAAACATTATTATGCAAAAATAACGCAGGAAACATGCGTTGCAAAATTAAAAACGAAGGATGCCCTAAACATTGATGCCAGAGCCACATTCTAGCTGCCGAGTTATCCGCCCGAACTGTATGATAAGCCTGAATGAGCCGACCATGTGTGTCAGGTTGAGAGTCCAGATAGTACAGGCCATCCTTCAAGCTACCACTGCCAATCATCTTCCTCTTGGCTAGGTCTTGAAAGAAGCAATAGTAAGAGTAAAAGATTACACGACAATTCAGCTCAATGGTAATATGTGCAATGGATAAAAGATTAGCAGCAAGGTTAGGGACATGAAGAACAGAGGCCAAGGTCATAGAAGGGCTCACAGAAATAGGTCCTTTACCCGATACTGACGACAGAGAACAATCAGCTATTCTAACTTTGTCTCTGCCTGAACAAGGATTATATGACAAAAATAAAGGAGACATACTAGTCATATGATCAGAGGCATCAGAGTCAATGACCCACGGATCATCAGGTGGAGTTGCAGATGCATCAGAGTAGTGGCCAAATTACCTGTAAGAGCGGAGGATGATGCTGTAGTAGCAGGTGTGTCCAATCGAGACATAAGTCGACGGAGTGATTCTACCTCATCTTTACTCAGTCCCCCTATATCTGTAGTAGAGGAAGACGTATCAAGTGTGGGAGTGGTCGTCTCAACTGTAGAAGTATGATGGGCTCGAGGTCTAAATCCTCCACCTGTGCGACCCCCACGACCTCGGGTAGGACGGCCCTGAAGCTTCCAACAAGTCTCTCGAGCATGTCGTGACCTATTACAGTGGTCACAGAATAATTTGTCTTTGTCATCTGAGGTCGCATATGCTGTTCTGTCCCTATCTCGAAATCTGGAACTATTGCTCGGAGTGCGTTGAGTTGCACCCACAAGAGCGGATTGGGACTGTGAACTGGAATGAAGTATAGTGCTACAACAACTATCCTCATTTTGAATGTAAGAAAACACCTCTTGTAGTGATGGAAGCGGCTCCTTCCCAAAAATCTGAACTCGCACAGGATCATACTTTGAATTCAATCCACCCAAGAACTCATAAATGCGTTCTTCTTCAATCATCTTCTTAATTTGAGCAGCATCAGCAGCGCACATAGGTTGCAAATTCAAATTCTGATAATGATCTAATTCTTGTTACAAACTGTGAAGTTTATGAAAATAAGTGGCTACTAGAGAATCACCTTGCGTAAGACCATGTATCCGGCGCTTCAAGTCATACTTCAGTGCAGCATTCCCCACTTTGGAATATGTCTGAGCAGCAGCATCCCAAACTTCTTTGGCCGTATGGAGAAATAAATACCCCTGACTGATTTCTGGTTGCATTGAATGCAGTAACCATGACATAACTGTGGAATTTTCTGCTTCCCACTTATTATAATCGGGGTCATTGGGTTGTGGTTCTTGAATTCTGTCATTTAAGTATCCCATTTTCCCTATGCTTTTAATAGATAAAAGAGCTGATTGTGACCAAGCAAGATAATTGAGCCTATCCAATTTGACAGTTGTGATTTGAAGAGTTGGATTTTCACCAAGGGAGGTCACCACCTAACTCACTACCCCTTTCGTCTGATTTGTCTTCGACATTTTTGAATCAGACATCCTACCAACTATAGTGCTCCAACACAACCGGTGGGTTTAAAAAAATTACAAGGAAAGATGGAACTAGAAATTGAACCATAAAAATAGATGATTCATTCTACAACTCTTTTTTTTTTTTTTTTGGTGCCTATACTACAGGTCGTTTAGCAGGGTGAACAACAAACCTAGAACCCCTTCTGAACGACATGTCGTTTTGTGATAAATGATGTGTCATTTAGTCAAGCCGAGGCAGAACCATCTCGCCGTCGCTGGAGCTCCACGCACCGCCGCTCATGTTCGCCGGTAGGCCTCAAAAACTTCAGGATGAACCAAAACTCGCCGAACAGAACAAGGAAGGCCACCTTGTTTGCAATTGGTCCATCAAACACACCGAGTAGTATTCGAGACTGATCGGTGTTCACCAAAAACACCGCTGTTTGTTGGAGGACCAGCCCAGAAACCGTCGTTAATACCTTCTATGGGTTGTGCGACCTAGATTATGGTGAGCCACGTCTAGTTGCACAATCCCAAAGGGAAGGCGCGGCAAAACAATGGTGTGGCAGAAAAAATTAGGAAACGAACAAAGAACCCAAGCACCCAGAAATGAACGAAACCCTAGGTTGGCTCTGATATCATGTTGAAACGTAGAGGAAGAAGAATTATTCTTATTACTTCATAATCTTATGCGATTACATCGTTTAAATAGAGAAACCCTACGGACTAATATGGAAAGAAAATAGGTAATACAATCAGAATAAAATCAGAGAATAAAACGCAATTAGGTAAGACCCAATATGGAAAGGTCCATTATTTTCAACAAATAATGCCCTTACCTTTTTGAGATAGATGTCTCATATGCAAAAGGACATATTTAGACTTAGAAGGCTCTTCAACTTTTCATTTCTTGGGAGCATCCTGCTTATTCCAAGGTCTTTGGGATTTCAACAGATAACAATTTGGTCTAATGTGACCAATAATCCCACAATGATGACATGTAGGAACAAACTTGGCTTGAGTTTGTTTTCCTAAATGATCCTTGGATTTAGACTTCACATAGTTATTTAAGCAAGAATTTTCACAATTATCCAAACAAGCCGTATTGACCTTTACTTCATCAACTTTCATTGGCTTAACAAATAGAGACTTGATTTCAAAATTAGAAGCATCCAAGTCATCAACAATCATACTAGGCTTGTTAGAAACATCTTTTTGCACACAAAGCATGCTTTTCAAATTATCACTAGAGAGTTTATTTAAGAGATCTTTAGATTCTTTCAATTCATTTTCAAGTGATTCAACAGTTTTAATAAGCATGGTATTCTCAGATTTTAAAGAGTCAATTAAAGCAAGTGATTCAGACAATTGAATAACCAAGAACTCTCTTTCTTGCTTAACTTCATGAAGCTCTCTAAGGGAATTAATAGAGAGTTTACCCAATTTCATAAAACCCTCAAATAATTCATCATTAAAAACATTATCACGTAACTGAGAAGAATTCATATCAAAAGGAGTCATGGATCACAATCAGGAATTTAATCCAAAAAAGAGTGAACCCGCTCTATTACCAATTGAAAAATAAATAATGATTCCTAACAGGTGTAATCAATTGTCAACTAAAATATAAAAGTGGAAAAGAAATTGACACAGATATTTTGGTTACGAAGTGGAAACTCTTTGCACTAAAGAGAAAAACCACTCCGAAGCAGCTAAACCCAAAAAATCTACTATCAGAAGAAATAGCTAGGTACAAGACAGTCGTACTCACAAATTCTATTGCAGTAGTCGTACCTTGAACTTTAATACGTACCTATATGTGAATGCCTTTCAATTAGACCTCTTGTCTGAAGAGTTATTTAATAGATTCATTTAACTTAGGACTCCTTTCTAATTTAGAATTCAAACGGTTGAAAATAAATTGGTGCATGATGATAATCAACCCGTTCCTACCAAGCTTATTAAACAACATTTTTCCACTTTGGGTCTTCACATTGAGGCTTGGAATGCTGCTTCTAGTCCCTCTCTTTGGACTCCTCCGAGGGTTAATGGTATTAAAGGATACTTTGATGTGGCTGTGAGGGACTCTTGCTGTTGTTGTTGCAGTCATTAAGGATTCTTCAGGTAATATTATTATAGTTGCTACCCAACGAATGCTTTCTACAAATAGTCTCGTTGTTGAAGCTTCAATAGTTCTTCTAGCTTATCGGTTGGCTTTATATTCGAGTTTCAATCATTTTATTATTGAAGGGATGCCATTTTAGTTATCCAAGCGATAAGCTTTTCAGTTCTCTCCCTTTCCTTTACGGTCTCTGTTCTTCCTCTCTTTGGAGTTTTTTCTCAAACACCCCACCCACATCGTTCCTTTAAGCCTCTGTTCCCTCAGCAAAATTCTGATTCTTCTCCCACATCTCTTTTTTTTTTTTTTTCTTCCCAGATTTTTCTGCACCTCACCCACGTCCTTGCGCCTCTGTTCCAGGACCAGAATTCTGCTCTTTCTTTTTTCCTTCTTTTCACGTTGTCTTCGCACCTCTGCTTCTTGTTCTTTTTGCTCTTTTTTTTTTTTTTTTTTTTCTCAGCCCAACACCCGCACCCCATGGCTGGCCGAATCTCCTTTGGTCTCTTCTCCCATTACCACAAATTCCCCACCCACTATCGACAGTCCCATCCCACAGAATCACTCACCCGCACCCCTCTCCAGCTTTGCCCAATCCATCACCTTCTACATCGATGACCCATTCACCGAACACCAGAAACCCACCGGAAAATCGGGCCTCTCTCACGGTTTCTGCCCATTTGGGTTCACGGGTTCACTACCGGCGGCAACCCAGTCCTCTAATCTCTCAAAATCTCTCATGGGTCTCAATGTTTCTCTCTCCCCTAAATCTCCCTGTTTCTCTCCGGGTCTCTCGCCCTCTCTGTGGCTCGGACGAGAAAGAAATAAAAAAGAATAGAAGAAGAAAAGAGAGGAGGGGAGGAAGGTTCGGGAGATTGGGAAAGAAGAAAGAAGAAAGAAGGAGAGAAGGAAGAGCGGGTGTACTGAAGAAAGAGAGCGACAGACAGGAAAGTAGAGCGAGGGAGAGGGAGAGGGAGAGGGAGAAAATATTAATTAAAAAATCTTAACAGATGAACAGTAAATAGGTTACCATTGCTTATTTACTGTTCACTGTTAAAAAAAAAAAAAACCTAAAGAACTGCTGAAGAGGAAAAAAAGGCAAAAATAGTCAAATTTGATTATTTTGAAGAAATTTAACTCTCCTGCTGGAAATGCTCTAATTAAACAGAGGACAGAAATGGAGTCCCACTCTGTTCCATCCATTCCATTTCCATCCAAACAATTTGTTAAAGAATTTCCAGACAGAAGATGGGCTTATTAGAACACAAACTTGTACTTTTAACCCCAGTGTGAAGGCTTTCTTGAATAGTGCCATAATGTCTGCACTCTATACTAACATGCAAGGAGGGTGCCAATACCTCAGAGAAAAAATAAAAATGAAAAATTTATTTTACAATCCAAGTAGCTCCAATATTATTATTATGCCTGGAATTGCAGAATATACAAAGTTTGAAAAGAAAAGAAAGAAAGACCAATTCTCACCTAACACCTACCCTCTTAGATAATCTCATGGAGCATGGGTTTAGAAGCATTTGCTGGTGAATTCTCTGCATCACCCACTATGCTTGTACTTGCTGATGGGTTGTAATAGCTTGCAGAGGTTCCTTTGTTCGCAACATCACTCATTAAGGTGGTTTCATCATCAAAATTCCAGTCAGTCAAATATCCAGGCCTTGAAGTCACAGAGCTCACTTCCATTTCTCCTGAAAGCATTGCCACCACACGCGACATTGACGGCCGTAACGTTGGGGATGCTTGTGTGCACAAAAGAGATACTCCTATCATGCGTTTTGCTTCTTCCTCATTGAACTCTGATAATGTGGAGTCCATAAGATCAATTTCACTGTTGTTTTCATGCAAGTGCCAAGCCTGAGAAGGATATGTGTTATCAGGCTTCAGAATATATTAGTATCACAAATTGTTACAATGAATCAACTTTGTAAGGAATATACTAAAGAGGTGGTGGATGTGAGCAGTCCAGTCCAATTGTTTCAACGAGTCTTTACGGTTCAGAAAATAGTACAAACCTGTTGGAAGTGAGTATTCTAATTGTTTCAATGAGGCAACTATATTTGCACCATATCTAGATAAATCTAGCCCATTTTCGAAACTCTTCCTCAGGCTCATTTTGTGATTCTAAGAAATCACTCTGTTTTAAGCACTCTTATGTAAAATGTGTCGTGGCATATGGATAACCAACACATCCAGATTGACATTTCACTATCAATGGAAGTTAGTGTAAACTCCATAAATCAGGATCATCACAAATTATGAATAAATGTGAAAGAACAAAGTAAAATAAAACTTCTGTCTTATCTTGAATTTCAAAAATAACTTTGACAGAGGCCATTTCATAGAAAATAGCGTCTTACTAGGGGAGATTTGGCTACAGAGACGCATTTCATTTCCTATTAAGTGCAAACTGGACTCATTTTTGGATGCTCTATATAAGCATATAAAATTATTCTGCTGCCTTGAGACATCCAGAATTTCCTCCTAATATGATCCAAGTTTTAATCTTGTTTCAATATGTATAGGTGTGGATGGTCATGACTATCACTAACCTGGAACCCATAGCTACAGAACGATAAATGCTACTGAACTTTTTGAAGTGGACTGAAAAGTCCATCTCATTAGAAGACAGATGACAATGTAAACACGGAGCACAAAAATATTGTTCATACCCATTCAAGAAGATAAACTTTTTCTTCCTCCAAGCTTGGGTCAGAATTTGGCCTCCCGCTAACAATCTCTAGAGCCACAACACCAAAGGCAAACACATCAGCTTTCTCTGTAAGGTGCCCACGCATGGCGTACTCCGGTGCAAGATACCCACTACATCAGTAACAATCATATGCACAATTTAGTACAAGATAACTTATAAAAAAAAGACAAAATAAAGGATTATATAGTTCAGAAAGACAAGGTGCCTAAATAAGCCTTATGATCTTACAATGTTCCTGCAACGCGGGTGCTTATGTGGGTCTTTTCATCATCATAAAGCTTGGCCAAGCCAAAGTCTGATATTTTGGGGATGAGATTAGAGTCAAGCAGGATATTACTGGCCTTCACATCTCTGTGTACAATTCGAAGTCTTGACTCCTCATGAAGATATGCTAAACCTCTTGCTACACCCAAGCATATATCATAACGTGTTGACCAGTCGAGATTTAAACTTCTTTTTCCTATAAAACTTAATCTGCTTAATACATAACACACACACACACACACATATATATATATGGAGAGAGAGAGAGAGATTCACATACCAAATAGCGCTTGATCAAGACTTCCATTCTCTAGAAACTCATAAACAAGTAGTCTTTGATCTCCCTCAATGCAACATCCGATCAATTTCACAAGGTTGCATTGTTGCACAGCAGATATAGTAGCAATCTCAGTTATGAACTGGTTATTTCCTTGGCGTGATGCTACAGATAGTTGCTTCACAGCAATTACTCTCCCATCTTTAAGTGTTCCCTATTTAGTACAAAGTTTCAGAAAAAAAAAAAATGCAACGGAAAATATTTTAAAAAACAATTAGTAGGATGATTTTGATCTATCAATGTAAATAGAAAATGATTGTCTGGCCGAGTAGGGTCGATGGCTTAAATACTTTTAATTTACACCACTTACCTGATTGATGGCCCAAGTACAATCTATGCAGAACCAAACCAGACAATATCCATTTATAGATAAAACTTATGAGGATAAAAGTCCAACATTGTAGTTGCTTATTTTCACCATGAAATTTTATGTCCAGTCTAATCGGTTTCAATTTAAGCCTCATACTTCAAAGGAGAAGTATCAGGCAGGGACGACAAGGTTACCCCATCTAAATGTTCTGCCAAGAATTAGCCTGCTTTCATTTGGGCCACAACTTCAATTTTTAAATTCAAAAACTTGTTTCCAGAGTATTTTTTTCCTCCTTTGATACACAATACATCTAGCAAACAATAAATTACCAAAAAGATCAATCTATAGATCTCATTGCATAGATCAGGTAAAAAGCCATACAAAATGTCCAGAAAAGAACAAAACAAGAATGAACCCAGTATCTGATGCTCCTAGCAAAACTTAACGAAAAATCGTCCTGTGTGTTAATGATACTCAATTATTCAGTCAGAACCTCCTAATACCAGAACATTTTGAAAATATTATATTCTCACCAGAAGTGATTCCTCAAAATTCTCTGCCCTCCATCAAATGTAATTACTCATCTAATGATTCCCACTGTTATCAAATCTAACATACATCGGCCAGGTGCGATTTTTCTTAAACATTCCATTTCAACAATCGAGAAAGAAGTTCCCAAACTTTACACCATGCATGAAAAAATTAAATTGCTGAGATGTTTAAAATTTCACTTTATATATATATATTCGCAATCCTTCACTCTCTATAAACTTTTTCTGTTAATCAATTATTTTTAATACCAAAGTCTAGCCAATTGAGATATAATGCTATATAATGGAACTCGTTTGTGCATAAAGTGCTTTCTTCTTTTAGTATCCTGAGTAAGAACAAGTTGCATTGAAGAGTCCTAAGTCCAAGGTAGCCCTAGAAAAGGAATAAAAACCATAATTTTGAGTATGTGTAACCAGATCAAAGAAAGCTAAAAAAAAAGTGTAAAGATTTTATAATATGGCAACTTATTCTAGTTTGAATTTGGGAAAATGACGTGAATCAGAAAAATAACTACAAAATATGTTTCTTCATTTGATTAAGAACTTTGAATATCTTTCAACTTCAAAAGATAACCATAATAGAAAATGCATGTGTAGTAGAACTAGTAGAAGAAACAGAAGGGCTTATGGATATCATAGGACAGGGAACCCCTGGCAATTGGGGATCCCTCCTTTTATCCTTACCCCCTTCTCTTTGGGCAAGGGAGCCCCTCTCACAATCTCCCTGTTATTGCCCTGCCCCCTCTTTTTGGGCAAGGAATAACAGGGAATCCGGATCCGGATATCGTATTATGAATCTTTAAATATTTTCGTATCACTTTACTTCTACAACAATTGCAATTTCCATCATCTTGCTAATCACAAGCACAAGATACCATAGTAAGGAGTGCATGCAATTTCACAAAACAGAAAGGCAGGAAATATAAGGAACATTAAATAAAAGAAAAGAAATGGTGAAAAGGTGATGTTGCTAGCTGTGCTTCATTACTTCTTGGAAAGTGCAATAGATATATAACAGCTCTAGATTTATATCAGATAGTCAACTAAATTTTTGTCCACTGACATACGTTCAACCACTTACCTTAAAGACAGGTCCAAATCCTCCCTCTCCAAGCTTATTAGCAGGACTAAATTCTTCTGTAGCTGTCTTTAGTTCAGCGTAGCTGAAAGTGAATGTTCTAACAACTATTTCCAAGAGCTCTGCAATTTCAACATAAATACAGGTTGATCTACTTATCAATTTGCTTCAGTGATTTGTGAGTGAAAATGCAACATAGTTTTTACATGTTATATCGAGGATGTCTCCTCTTGTTAAGCAATAATCATCAATGTGTTTTAGTCCAAAATGTTGTTGGACTGAAGATGGGAGATTCAGTAGCAAGAACATATATAGAAAGTTGTCTATAGAATGGGGCTTTATCGGCAAAGTGTTACGTGCCTACGTAACGTCAGATGAAGAAAAATAAAAAAAGATAGATTTTGATAGATTTTAGGGTGATTCGAGGTAGCCTGACCTCTCAAGAACAAACGTGAGTTTGCTAATATAATTCTTTTCATACTTTCAATAATCAAGCAACAAGTTATATAGACTTACAAGACCAAATAGAAACATAATTGAAAGACAATTCTTAGAGTTAAGTATGGCATCTCCTAATCTCCTGCATATGATACGTTTACAACTTCTATACAATTCTAACAACTTTTTTTTTCAAATTAATCATTGGATTTGATGATTGATTTTAGGGACGACTTCACAAAAAGGTATCGAACTATACCGCATTTTGACGGAAATGTATTGAATTATCATTTCTGTCGAACCCGGGGTTTTAACTATCAAAATGAGTCCCAAAAAGGCATTTCGTCTGGTCTTGACGTTAAAACATGACGGAAGTCAAGTCACGTGACTTCCACGTAACCTTTTTAATGCATTCTACCCGTTTTACCCTCACCTAAACAAATAAATTACGTCTCTTCCCACCTTCCCCGTTTACTCTCTCTCAGTTACACACACGTAAACCACAAATAACCCAGATGAAAGGAACGAATGGTGAGCTCGAGGATGAAGAGCTCGCAGGCCTTGGCAAAGAGGATGGGGGCCTCGGCAGAGATCATGCGCACGTTTGTGTCCTGCATGACAAGCATACGTGACTGGCCTAGGCACTTTCGACAATTTCACTGTTGCCGGCATCTTAGAATATCAGTCTTCAATATCCATTCAAAAGCTTTCACTCTTCCAGCCGGTTCTCCCCCCTCTCAACGGCACTTCCTTCGTCACAAATTTCATGGCCAAACTCCGTAGCTTAGCAAGTGCTCAATTCCCGGCAAATGTCCCCCAGAAGGTTGACAAGCGCTTTTTCTTCACAATAGGCCTTGGAACAAGCCCCTGCCACCAAAACCAAACCTGCCAGGGGCCTAACGGAACAAATTTTGCAGCTTCTGTGAATAACATATCTTTTGCAGTCCCGACCACTGCCCTCCTCCAAGCCCATTTCTTTGGGCAATCCAAATGGAGTTTATCGGCCTGACTTCCCGACCAGTCCGACATTTCCTTTTAACTACACGGGCAACTCGCCAAACAACACGATGGTCGGAAATGGGACAAAGCTAGTGGTTCTGCCTTTTGACGCTAGTGTGGAGCTTGTCATGCAGGACACAAGCATTCTTACTCGGCTTCTCGCTGTGGTTAAGAAAATAGAAATATGGTGCAGTTTCATATGGTGCAGTTTCAATGATGAGAATTTGTTTATAGTAAACTTTCTTGATCGAGTTGAGACTACTCTGTTCTTTTGGTGATCGAGATGCCAATCGTGTGTGTGTGCAGTGTGTTTTCTGTGTTCGTCCTGCGTCGAGACTACTTAAAGGAATCCATATTTCTTCTCTTTACCACGGTAACAACTAATTAACAATGGTACGTAGAGCTTAGAAATTTCATAATATTGTACGTAGTTGCTTTATAAGGCACGCACGTCCCAACTCCAAGCATGAAATAAATGGAGGGAGGTGCGCAACTGGATAGCCTTTGAATGCCATAATAAGTTACAAAAAAAACATTTGGGCTTAGCAAGGATGGATGGGTGAAGTTGGTAATGCCATAATGGCAGTTAATATGGGAAGCATGTTTGGGCTACCCCAGTTGATCGAATGGTTTCGAGAAATCTCAATCCAAATGGCCTTATCCAACCCCACCAAGAAGACTGGACCCATTCACGGTCAGACCACCTTTATCGGATCCAAACACAATAGACTTGTCAGTTATAGAATTCAGTAGTACTAGTACTACCACTTTGTTGTCATATATATATATGAATTAATCTCTGCCGACTCTTAATTGCCATTTACATATAATGACACTTTTCATATTAATTTACATCGGGCGAGAGATCAGAGGTGTCGAAGCTCATTGTTAAGCAGTGCAGTTTTCATCTTCTGGGGTGTGTTCGCTTTCTCATGTTACAGTAATCGTTTTTTCCTGTGGAGATGGTGCATCCAAAGACAAAACCCACATGGCTCTGTTACACTCTGTTTTAGGAAGCTAAAACAGAGGAGATTTCATAAATGAAAATTTGCTATTTAAAAGGCTCTCAGAACCATTCCTCAAAGCACAAAGATGGATATCTAACTTACAAATGATAATCCCATACTTGTTCCACGTACCAGCCCACACTCACCGCACCACTACTTCACTGCACCACCACTTGACTTCACTGCACCACATGTAGTCACAGCACATGTAGTCAGGCGTGTGGCCATGGGAAGCTACGGTATTGAAGCCAATGTTGAAGGAGTGGTTCAAGAACTTCGTGTACAACACTGAATTGTTTTCTTTTCCTGCTTGTAGAACATCTGTGATGCTGCACTGAGATTTGAACTCTTCTCAACTAAACTGTCCAGTTTCTCACCTCGTGAAAGTACACTGTCAATAGTTTTATGAAGGATAATTTTAGTTTCATCCAACTCCCTCTGAATTTTTAACAACTTGTCAGCCTCCGCAGGATCCTGGAATTTTGTCAAAGCTTCACTCAGATAGGGCCATGATTGGGTCTTATCTGCTTGTGCAGTCTTCCATGAATCACCAAAATTTTTCTGATACCCATCTAGCAACTGATTGAGCAGAGAAAAGGCACTTCAAACTGGGTAGTGATTATCCATAAAGCCCAATGCACAAAGGCCATTACTCTTCGTGCTGGACGGATTGGCGATGGGAGGGAGGGGTGCGCTTGGCGACGGTGCGAGAGACGAAGACGATGAACTCCTTCACGCTCGACCTTTGGAAGTACCCGAAGTGTCTCACGTCCAACGCCTGCGCCAAGATCACCGGATCCGACCCCTCCGGACTGCACTTCAGCACTGCCAACGCCGTGATCTTCATCTCTCTCTCTGTCTCTGTTACAGGTTTGGATGTTGATTGCTGTTAAATCGTCATATCTTGACTGGTTGTCATGGTATGAGGTTAACTCGTTCGGCTAAGAGGTGTTCTTGTTGCTGCTGCAGTTCTTGAATGTCATTTGTTCGGTTGAGATCGGGTTTTAATCTGGTCGGATTTGAGTTTTCAGGCCATTGAGTTTTCCAAACTCTCTTTCTTGAAAACGACGTAGTATGGTGAGTTGTTTGTTTGGACAGGATGGGTATTCTGGTTTAAATAAATCACGTGCATGCACGTGACTCGACTTCCATCACGTTTTAACGCCGAAATCAGACGGAATGTCTTTTTGGAACTCATTTCGATAGTTAAAACCCCGAGTTCGACAGAAATGATAGTTTAGTGACCTTTCATCAAAACGCATTATAGTTCGATACCCTTTTGTAAAGTTGTCCCTTAATTTTAAAATTTTTTTTTGAAGTTGTACAAGAGTTATATAAAAGTTGTAAATGAATCATATCTCTAGTACTTAACACAATATCGCAAAGGCCACCTCACTAATAAATAAATAATATAAACTCACACATAGGCATAAGTTCCATATTTCTACTATGTAGACTAAAAATTAATGAAGTTCGACAACTATCATAGATGTACAATATGATTTTTGACTTACCCGCATAATCATTGGTTGGAAGCTGTTTTCTTCTTCGAACAATATAGAAAGCCACAAAAACAGACAGAAGGCTTAAAACTCCAGCACCAACAACGACACCTACGTACAGACCAGTCCTATTCTTGTTGCTTGGGGGTTTGTTACTAACCGTGGCCCTAAAATCTATACAAAAGCAAGGCCATCAATAACAATGGTACTAGTGTGTGAAAAAAGCAGTTCTTAATCCTCTGAATTGCAACTACAATTTTTGCACTATATTACCTGCGGTAGCACTGATGGCTGAAATTGAAGGTCCATAAGTACCTTGAGTAGGTATGCAGCAAGTTCCTTTCCCAGCCCAAAAGAGATGGACTTCAAGGTAGTTTTCTGATACCTGGACCTGAAATACCTTTGGAACGGGTTGCATAGAGACTCCACCAGCCTCCCTTCTAATGTCAAAATCCTTTAAAACAAGATTCCCCTGGAATAAACAAAGTCAAACCTTGAAACAAAACACAAATGATGTCAATATTCATCATATTCAAGGTAATTTCTTGATTGATGTATAAGACGGTCACTAAATTTGTTAAGACAGTTTTTTCTGTTTTGGTTGAGAAATATCCATCATGATCTCTTAAAATTGGCATTCTGCTAATAGATTTTCTTAAGTATTGATGAGGATTTTGTTATATCAGTATTTATCACTTATCATTTATCATAAAAAATAAAAAAGGAGAGAAAAATAATATATATTGGGTTGAAAGAGCTTAGCAGGTAATGAAAAATGATTTCAAAAGACAACAGTTTTGATTCTAAAACAATTCAATAATATGATTCTGACCTGGATATAAATATCGAAGACACGCCTCCCAAGACTTTGCCATGTGGAAGTGTCTGGAAAAGCTGTTTCTACAAACTGGAGCCTTACAGTGTAGTTTCCGTTCTCAAGCCCCAAGCCATAGTACCTTAATGATGAAGCAGATAATCGAGTTGTCTCTGTTAACAAAGTACTTGTGTACTGAGGATTTCTGCTCCCAGTGAAATATCCAACATTGCTAACAGCCCACCTGTATGTGTTGGTCACATAATACGTGGCTGGACCAAGTGTCTCGTTATCCCTCTCATAGACAATACCATCAAAAGATGGAATCTGAGGACCACCACACTTAATTCCAAAGTTATAATCTGAAATCCAATACAGAAGAAGCACTTAATCAATGTGTAAGCTTAGAACAGGTGATTAAATGTACAAGGTTGGATCATGTATATGCTGATGTGTTCATAAGCATGTTATGCATTTCAACACTGGATATGGTTGAAGTTAGAAGCCTAATTCAAGTCTACTAGTCCTTTACTATGAAACTAAAATGTCAGGTGTAAAATTGTTCAGTTCATCTTTTAAGTTCAATTTTTTTTTTTTTTTTGTTGGCAAATTAGTTGTGATGCATAATTGCCAATGTTAGCCCTTTAAAAAGATATGTCCAGTCCATTTTTCGTAACTATTTAAAGATTAGGAATGCTTCCTGATTGTACTGTATCCATATCAATGTTTGGTGAAAATTTGAAGATGGATCACTCGTATTCTCCTTAGAAACACCATCCTAGAGTAGAATCTTCTCCTTGTTTACCTTAGTACCTACTAATCCTTTCCATTCTAGTAATCAAGAGTATGCTTTTAACTGTACTTACATATTCCAGGGCCTCGATTGCAAGGAAAGCTCCGTTGTAGGCAGCTCAATCCTGAAGGCAAACCACTAATGCAGAAGGAAATGAACTTAGACAAAGAATATTGAATTTAATGTTGCACATGAAATGCAAATTATAAGCAGCATATCTGATTCATACAAAATTTTCTTATTGGGATTAAGTTTAACTCCTGATAAGAGAAATGCTCCCTTGGTGATATGCAAATAAGCATTCTCTTAATAATACTAACTCATGATTAGGACTGTCAATTTTTTACATGACTCACGAATCCGACATGAAGTTAAATGGTTAGAGTTAAGCTTAAAAGGGTTGACCCGTTAGACCCGTTTAATAAATGAGTCATTAATGGGTCAACTCATTTGACTCACAGGTTGACCCGTATACTTTTTTTTTTTTTTTTCCAACATTAAAAAGTAAATATAAACAATCACGTTACCTCTTTCTTTCTCTCATTGTCTAAAGAGTAAAGACTAAACTAAAAAAATTTCACAAAATACAAAACAAGTCTTGTTTTTTATTGAGTTAGAACTTCAACCAAAAAGACAAAGACTGAAAGAAAAATAGTCGAGTGTTTTTCTTCTTCAAGTTTTCGAACCCAAAGTTGAACCAAAACAAGTAAACAATAAAACGCTTCATACTTTCAATTGTGGAGTAATATGATTATTCAAACAAGATGTTTTTTTTTTAGTTTATTTTTGTGTTTTTATTTTTATTTTTATAGACTTTATTATATAATGGGTCAAACAGGTCGTGTCAAAGTTGACCCTTAACGAGTTGGCGGGCCAAACGGTTTGACCCGAACCCAACATGTGAACCCATTTTGCTAGCCCTACTCATGATATCCCCATGATGAAAGAGGGTTCTTTGAATGGAAATGCAAGATAGACTAGATAGTAATTGCAATCACTACAAGTAACCAAGATATTGAAATTGATCCTCGACAGGACAACAAATTTCCATGAAGAGAAATGTTAAATTTAGGAAAAATTGATTTTATATTTGTTGTTAAATCTAACCTTATCTTTTTTTCTTTTTTCTTTTGTTTTTTGAGATAGAAATTATTTCACAGAGTAAAGTTTCCTATATTTTCCATGTACTCAATTGGGATTTGATAGTCCCCCTTGCTAGGTATCAAATTGCCTAAATGCTCTAGATTAGTTCCCAATGTCCTGTATTAGGAGAATATAGATTAGATGCTCAGGTAGGACAGACATTGGACCGTATAAATCTCATTAAGATGACATAACCTGGCTTGACCCCTTCTAATTCATAAAATGAATTCTTCAATTTGCATATTTTGGTACCTGATGACTAGTTAGCTGTTGAAGTTTGTGACGGAATCTCCCTCAACAGATCTAAGTTTGAAACAATGTGTAGATATAGGTACAAATATTTAGGTATCACATATTTTTTCTCCTGGCCTTTCAGTTATCCCATATTTAATACCATTGATTTGGCTATCACATGATAATATTACACCATGGCACAAGAATACCACAAAGGTAAAGGGAAAAACAAAAACGCATAACAATCTGAAGCATGGGATTGTTCTAACACATAGAAGTAGTGGCATGGGGAAGATTAGGGATGATGTGATTTATTTATCTGTAAGCTTAACTATGCTTAATAGACCAGTTTGGCTTCTTCTCCATCGGATACTTCCTTACCTTGCCATGTCACGCTCCCACTCCAATAACGAACCCCAGTGGTCCACTCCTTTTAATGGACATCATATATATATATAAAAGCCGAGTTTTTCCTTAGAATGGCATAGAATAGTGACATGTGGCATGAACCCATACTTTTTAGTGACTAAACCGGTTCTTTAAATACTGAACCGGTCTTTTAAATATAATCTCTCCCTCTCTCTCTCTCTATTAATGATACAAGTAGCATATTTCTCGCAATTAATGATATAAGTATGACTCTTTGGTATTTTTATATTTTTGGTTGAAATCTAAATATAACCGGTCTATTTAATCTCTCTCTCTCTCTCTCTCTCTCTCTCTCTCTTAATGATACAAGTAGCCTCTCTCTCTCAATTAATGATATAAGTATGACTCTTTGATATTTTTATATTTTTGGTTGAAATCTAATTATGTTTCCATTTTGTTTGTGAAATTTGTGATTGAACAATTCTTCATTTGAATGTTTATGAGATTTTTTTTTGTTCATTTGCTTTTTCGAATGTTCAGAATTATATAGGATTGGAATATAATAGGTATCATACCAACATTAAAAAAAATTTCTACTAATTTTCTATTTTATATTTTGATAATCAAAATCGTGGTTTTCTTCTTGCTATTTTTCTTCTTCATACTTATTTTCATTCTAAACTACACCTATGGAAACAAATATTTTAACATGTTTTAATTTATATGAATTAAACTAAAAATAAGGGTCTTATGTATTAATTCATTTAAATGTTTTATGGGATATTTGTTTTTCCTTTATGTGATTTTTACGATTTTCATTTATTTTTTTTTAAGTGTTATTCAGCTTTTGAAAGTCAAAAAAGGCAAAATTTTATTTGATTATTGTGCACAAAAGGAATATAAATGCTTTTAAAACACTAAAGAGTTAATTAAGCATTAAATTTGAAATGTTTTTTTTTTTTAATGTTCAAAATTATATGGATTTTATTTTTATTGAAACATATCATATCATATCATATCATATATATATAAAAGTCAAGTTCCAACTTAGAGTTGGCCTAGAATTAGGACACGTGGCATGAATCAATACTTTTTAAACATTGAACCGGTCATTTGAGTAAAAAACTTGTAATTTAAGTAAAACTAAACCGGTCTGTGTATTTCAAGTAAAATAAATGGTGCATTTAATATGACTAATTAACTATCTTATATTGAATAAAACATGAATAGAAACGTCAAAATTTTTTTGTCATTAAATCCTCATTAATTTCTACTTCTTTCTCTTCCTTTAAGTAAAACTGGAAAAAAAAAAAAAAAAAAAAAAAAAAAAAAGTAAAATTGAATTGCTCCATGTATTTGAAGTGAAATAAACGGTGCGTTTAATATTCCTAATCAAATCTCTTCCATTGAATAGAAAATGAATAGAAACATTTAATTTTGTTGTCATTAAATTCTCACTAATTTCCACATCTCTCTCTCTTCCTTTAAGTAAAATCTTTTACTCAAACACCGTTTCCCCTTCCACTAAATGTCCGTTACAAACTAAACCTCAAAGTGTCAAATGTCAGTTTTTTTTTTTTTTTTTTTTTTTTTTTTTTTTTTTTTTTTTTTTTTTTTTTTTCCTTTGGGAAATATAAAAAGTCACTCCAATATCTCTCACTTTCTCAAATAAATATATGGAAAAGTAATAGTTTGTGGCTATGCAAAACTGCAATGTTGTTTACATTACCGGAGAGTGGTGCTCAAAGTAAAGAGAGCGAAATTTTTGCTATTGTTGGAATCTTTTTGTTTGTAATACTGCTATAACCTTTTTTTTTTTTTTTTTTTAGTTTGCCTTTGATCAAGTTTGTCGGGGCTTTGTTCAATAGAATTGTAAATAATATGTTTGTATTTATTTTATGTGTTTCTGTTTTTCTGATTTGATTTTCTATCCTTATTTTTGCATTGATAATTTATATTATTATTTTTTTTTATTTTTGTTGTAAAAGTAGTTTCTTTTACGCTATATATAAGAATGATGGTCGAATTAAAAAATATCTATCTAACTGTAGTTTCTTCCTATACCTACAAATTTCTTTGGAACTGGAAAAAATATATAAAAAAAATAGTTATTTTCTATTATATTAGTAGTTATCATTTTACATTTTTTTTTTTAACTTTATTTTCTATGATTTTGTTCTTTCTTTACATTTTTTTTTTGTCCCTATTTCCTAATTTATATTATTTTTTTGTTACAATTGCTTTTTTTTTTTTTTTTTTCTGTTTTTTTTTTCTTTTTCCTTTTCTAAATTTTACATTGAATTCAAGGAAACCATGGAGAGAGAGAGTTTACATTAATTGTTGTTTTGAGTACGAGGTATGACGATTTTTTAATTTACATTGTTCACTGATTTTTTTTTCCATGCATAATGCACATTGTTAACGTGCTTAATTGACAAACAATATTGATTTTCAAGGTTTCATATGAACCGGAAAAGTATATGGAAAAGAAAACTCTAATTTATTCTATTAGTATTTTTTATTTTTCATTTTTTGCCTATATTTTCTATGGTTCTCTTATTTCATTTCCTCTGTTCCTCTTTTTTTTTTTTCTTTTTTTTTTTTTTCCTTTATTTTTTATGTAATTAATATATTATTTTTCATTCAAATTGCTTATTTTATCTTTTGTAAATTTTACACTAAATTCAAGAAAAATGATGCTGAGAGAGAGTTTCCTATGGTTGTTTTTTGTACAGGGTATAATGATTTTTTAGCGTATTATGTTTATTGAGTAGTTTTTTATTATTTTGTGTAATACAAAAAAGATAACACTATTATATGGACAGAAATTTCCTACAAACCGGTTTGTAAGAAATTTCTTACAATCCACATATAAGATTGATATGTGTCATTTGGCATGTGAGAAGCATATGATATTTAAATATCATGTACTTCGTACATGCTTTTTTAATAGTATTAATAAATAAAAATGTGTTTCTCACATGTTTAAAGGATATGTGTCTTTTTTAAATGTGAGTTGTAGAAAATTTCCTATAAACCAGTTTATAAGAAATTTTTGTCCCTATTATATTATATTAGTGTTTTTCAGTTTTCATTTTTTATCTATATTTTCTATACTTCTCTTCCATTTTTTTTTTATTACTATTATGAACTAAATTATAAGGAAGAATCCCGCGAATAGCACGGGTTACAAGCTAGTGTTAAGTAATTTACAAGCTAGACAACAGCTAATTAGTTTCTATTTATAATTTAATGCCAGTAAAACATTATAATTATCAGAAGAAAAGAGTTAATGATGATATGTGCCCCACAGAAAAAATTAAAATATGAAAACTTTGTTCCAAAATGTACGCGAGGACAAATTAATTAGCATGTTGAGAGGCTCATGATTTATCTGTTTCGAACACCCTCATGGCCATAATTGACAGCTTAAGTAGTTTACAAGAGCCATATTACAATGAGAACAATAACATTTATACCTGGATTGGAAACAACAATTTGTTTTGTTCCAGATTCATCTGGGCAAAAAATTCAACCACTAAAAGTAGAAAATATAATATGGAAAGATTTACCTGCTGTTTAAACTTTCTATTGTGAATTTGTTGGAAACTACATTGCTGCATATATGATCTAAATGTCAATTTCATCATTAGTGAAAGCAGAAGCCCATATGAAAAATTCAAGATTTTGTACGATTGTTAATAAAAAAAAAAATGTTATTCCAGAGTAGCAGGTTATAAATATTGGAAAAATAAATAGAAAATAGATAATATTCAAATATAATACACACTATCAAGTAAACAAAAACATACAGTTGTAAATTTTGTTCGTTGATCCAATCAGGAAAGCTTCCCAATATATTATTGTACGACAAATCACTGCAAGCATAACATTACAAGGATGTTAGGTACATGCTCCATCCAATCAGTAAACAATGCCATGAATAGTAGTAATTAGGCATTAGCCAAGTGACATTAATGCATTGGAATAAACTTTTGACCCCTCAATTTTAAATTCAAAACCTCTATTTTCAATTTTTTCTCATAATGCCACACTTGTTTATGCTATTAGCTAAATCCATATATCTAGATAAAGTTGTGATAGTTCAAATAGGTAAATACAAGAGTTCCAAATAGGGAAAATCCTATTAAGAGTTTCAAGTTTTTAGTTGAAATGACTCTGCATTCTCTCCTATAATAATTTTTTTGAAATACTATAAAATTAAGCCAGTACAAATCAATGTAGTTGTGATCAGAATTTACTCTATAATTTCTTTCAGAAAAACTGAAAATCCAAAAGAGAAAAAGGAAACACTTAATCTTTTAGAATAAACAATAATTTATTGCATAGAGATCAAAACTTGTATTAACTTGAGAGCAGCACCTAGATTTATGATCTCCCAATGTAAAAGCACCTTCTACAATATGATTGGTATATCTCACTATAATCTTGTGAATGCACATAATGTCTTATGCACTTACATGTTGAGAAGATTCTCACTTTTGTTTACAGGCAGTATGCCATGTAACTTATTATTTCCAAGAAACCTGATAACGAAGGAAACAATACATGCTTCAATACAAAAAGGAGTATGTTGGGATGTATACTGTGCAGCTAAGCAAATGAGGGATATTACAAGTAAGAGAGCAAACTCAAATTGAAAAGGGAGTCCGGAATCTGCCCTGCTATATTGTTGAAGCTCAAATCCCTGGAAAGATATATAATACTGTCACATGGACTGATACAACAGTAACTATCACATGGTTGTGAGATATATAAAACCAGTTATCTACAAGAAGTAATTAACACTTATGATCTTCATGCAACTGGAACGGATAAAATTTAAGCCTTATGCATCATCTAAACAATATAGAAGGAACAAGAAAAGGACGGAGAAAGGATAAATGAAGATGAAAAGAAATCGGATGAGTTTTATATACTATGCAGTGGTCCTAAGTCGATTACAAACAGGTTAAGTTCAAATTTTTTAAGCTGGGAGAAATAACCTGATAATTATGTCAAAACTTGAACAGTCTTTAGATTTTAGTGCAGCAATCATTACAAATTTCTTTTTTCGGGTTGAGTTGGTCCAATCTAACAAAAAAAAAAAGAGGTTCCTGCTTTCATAGCTTTGGATACAATTAAAATTCAATCTAACACGGTACAAGCCCTGCATGAATCTAAAGGGTTACCAACCAATGGCTACTACTTACAGCTGTGTCAATTTTTGGTATTCTCCTATATTAGGTGGAATTGAATCAGAAATGTTATTGTTCCTCAGCACTCTGCAATGCATGTAAGTAAAGTGTTATACCATATTCAGGAAGAGCAACAAAGAAGGGAAGAAAACATATATATTCATCTTTAGGAATTTCTGAATCTTAGCCTCTATGATATTGCCTTACAAGATACTTAGAGACTTCATATCCTTTATGAATGCCAGTGAAGAGCTCCCATTAGACAACTCACTTATTCTCCTACATAAATATAAGACATGAAATTGTTAAGATCTGCAAAATGGAAAAAATAATAAAAAAATATATACAATAAAAAATAAAAAGTTCACTAAAAGATGTAGACACTCACAACTCAGTCAGAGAAGTCAAATCGGAAAGCGTTGAGGGTATTGGACCTTGGAAAGAGTTTCCTTGAAGCCTCCTAAAATAGAATTTGGGAGTACTTAAATCATAAAGTGTGAATAATGCATCTTTTATGTAGAATAAACAAGTAAAGTTCAAAATTTGCTCAATCATAAGTCTTATAACAGTAATGTTTCTTATTGACATTGTGGTGTAATGAATGCTTGACCCTTGTCAAGGATGATTAAACAAAGACAAAAAATGATAAGGCTAACAATATCATCTTACAAGACAGAAAGCTTTGACCAATTCCCTATGAAGTCAGGTATCCTGCCTGTGAGTTCAGTGTCTGATGCCCACCTGATACCAAAAGAAGTATTTCCTCAGACAATTCAATTGCAGCTTTTGTTTTTATATTTAACCACATGTACATTTTAGAAAGTTTTCAATTGGAAAAAAAAGACATGAATTTCTTACACGGTTTGGAGGTTTCGTAATTTAGCAAATGTGGAAGGAATCTCACCACTAACTCCAGAACTATCAAAGTAGCTGTCAAGGGAAACAACTTACATGAATCTACTGATAACAGCCTATCCTCAGCTTATATGAAAATTTAAGTAATATTAGATAATGGATTTAACAACCAAAAGAAAGGTTGCAAGCTATCTTAAGAAAAAAAGATAAAAGTCTTGCATAAGCAAAACCGTTTATTATGGCATTTTATAAGATTGACTGTCACAAAGTTCTTATAATCTTGAGCCTCAGAGTAGTAGCTTTATTAGAACCATTTGCAAAGTCTTCATCACTGCAACAAATTGCAATCTAATGGTTTTGCGGACTGACAGTGAAAAAAGAAATTCAGCATTGTACTAGAACTTACATTTGTTCTAGATTCACTAAATTCCCAAGCTCAGATGGCAGAGAGCCCGAGAAGTTGTTTGATGAAAATGACCTGCAAATTTAACAAGTGAAACAATAAATGAATTACAAGCAAAGGATTTTATTCTCTTTAGGGTCAGATAATCAAGATCAGGTATATGAAATGCAGAAAGCAACAGAACAGACATGCTATTTTGTGAAAACACCTATTTAAACCTACTACCATATAAAGACAAAGGCAACAGGAAGAAATGAGTCTCATTTTAAGAAGATCACAAATATCTGTAGAAAAGCAACAACAAGAAGACGCCACATAGATGAATTAGGAAATTGACAATGAGTATGACTTACAATGATATTAAATTGGTAAGCTCTCCAAGTTCCTTTGGAAGCTCCCCTGATAATGCATTAATGCCAATACTCCTAATGCGTTAAACATCAGAAAAAGAGGAAAGGTTAAATAATATTAATGTACTATGTCCTAGGAGTTTCAAATGAAAGTAAGTTGAGCTTACAGGTATTGCATGCGAGTTAGATTGCGGATGGATGCGGACAGGTTACCTGTCAAGTAATTTTGGCCCAAATTCCTGTAAGAAATGGAGGAAACTTAGCATATTTCACAGTGCCCAATGCAAATGGACCATTGCGGAAAACTAGCACAACACATCTAGCATAAATTTCAATTCATTGATATTGTGCACCACAAATTCAAGGTCTAATTTCAATCCTAGCTTACATGAGAAAGAAGGAAACCAAAACTATACAAAACCCAAGTAAACAAACATATAAAGAAGAAACCATACAGATTGGTGAGGAAAGTTAGAGTCCATAGCTCTTCTGGGATTACACCGACAACATCCAAGGCATAAACCTTCCTGCAAAGAAAATAAAATTCCAAAAACAAGCAATCAAAAATAATGGAAGATTCATACGTACAAGATGTTCAAGATACTTTGAAGTGTAAGGTGTCTGCCATTACATAAACTATCTGTCGGTCACTTAACATAATTTTACTGAACTTTTCAAGGCTATTTAAAGCCAAAAAGTGGATTATCATATAGAAGGATTGCACTTCAATTTTGTATTGAAATTGCTCATGTAACAACCCACCCCCAATGACACAATATTGTCCACTTTTGGCTCCCCAAATAGAACTTCCCAGGAGGTCACCCATCCTGGGATTGCTCTCGCAGCAGCACGCTTAACTGTGGAGTTCTGATCGATTCATGGTCATCACGACTTTAAAACGCGTTGTGTCATATAGGGTGCATTTATACATATAAGCACATCCTCATTCCCAAGCGATGTGGGACGTCACAATCACCCCCCCTTAGGACCCAGCGTCCTCGCTGGCGACCCTCATGGGATCACCCCATTCTTGGCATCCCAGCGAGTGCCCGCCGGCAACCCTCTTGGGCTTGTGCACGCTCCCACCATCTCAGGCTGGGCAATGGCTCTGATACCATTTGTAACAACCCACCCCAATGACACAATATTGTCCACTTTTGGCTCCCCAAACAGAACTTCCCAGGAGGTCACCCATCCTGGGATTGCTTTCGCAGCAGCACGCTTAACTACGGAGTTCTGATCGGTTCATGGCCATCACGGCTTTAAAACGCGTTGTGTCATATATGGTGCATTTATACATATAAGCACATCCTCATTCTCAGGCGATGTGGGACGTCACAGCTCACATTTGATGTGAATTTAATTTGTTGAAGTTCAAAATTGTAAGTTTAATCTAAGGTGGTAGATGAATGCCTGCTCAAGAATATTAGTAACTATTGTCACAGCAAAAAGTTTTGATACTAGTTTATTATAACAAAATAAAAATTTGGATGACAACCTAGCAGAGAAGAGGGAAAAGAAATAGATTAATCACACTCAAAAGAAATTATTTACATAGTTCAGCATAAAAATCAACTTCCACAAGCAAAAAAATAAAAAATTGGGAAAAATTACACTAATAAAGGATGCAATATAAGAGGTGGTGAGAAATGCTCAAACTTAAGTCCCAATATACCAAAGCCCAACTCATGTGGGCACTTTCAGCCCCAAAAGTTACGAAGCCACTTTCCACATAAGCGGAGCACTTTAGGCTAAAGCCCCTCTTAAACTTGTGCTAACCAACACAGCTATGTACACATGGTGGTCACGAGACTCACGACCATATGGCATTGTTACCAGCATGGGCTACTCGGGGTCAGACCCGATCGCTAGTTTGTGCATATCGGTGTACCGGTGTTGCACCAGAGGATATTTCGAAAACACACAAACCCTATCAGGAATGGGTAAGTATTGAGACAAGAGTTACAAGAACTCAAGAAACAAGATGTATAAGATGGTATGTGTAAATTAAATTAATTGTTGTTAACGTATAAGCTGAAGTGACATGTAACATTCAGACTCTTTTCTCTATAAATAGAGTCGTCTTATATACAATCAAATCATCAAGGAAACATGTAGTTAAGCAAAGGCTTTGACGTGTAGATGTATGCCATAGGCCAAATCAGCTTAATTATGTGTCTCTCTTTCTTGTTCTCAACTCTTCCCTAAATTATGAGCTTCTATATGGTATCAGAGCCCTAAAAACTCATGCAAGTATCGATCCTGTGCCAATTTTTTTTTGGTTTCTCTCATCCCTTCCGCATCTGCAACCACAACCAAAATCCATAGTCTCACAGAATCATAACCGCAAACAGACCTCAACCTCTGTCATCTTCCACCATAGTACTCAACATGTTCCTGTAAGTGATCTTTAAAAGGAAATTACTGCTTTAATACATTGGCATTCTCTTCTTCAGAACCCCTACCCTTGCATTTTATCATTGCATCTTTTTAGATTACTTGATCTGAAGATTCCAAACCATTCGCATCATCACCATCACTTTCTTCATCAGATTCATCAGCTTCAATTTCTTTCCCAGAATGATCTCTTTTTGACAGCTCTATTTCACCAACTTGCTCTACAGTTTCAAGATAATCTTTTGCATCATTTTGAGCCTTTGACAACATATTAAGCTTTCGGCCAAAAAGGCTAATGAAGCTCTTTTCTAGTCGAGGCCGGCCAAAAAGTAGCCAATGTCCATGTTCCGGCAATAGTTGCCGATATTGGCCAAACAGTCGTCAAAGTCCAAATTCCGTTCATAGCAACCAATGTTCCCATTCAGGCCATAGTAGCCAATTTTTTTTGTAGCCTGTTCAAGATCCAAGCTCAACGTATGTGATCTATCATTGGGCTTGAGACAAGAGCTACAAGAACTCAAGAGACAAGAGTTATAAGGTGGTTTGTGTAAATTAAATTTATTGTTATTATTGTAGAAGTTGAAGTGATGTGTAATGTTCAGACTCTTTCTCTATAAATAGAGCTTGTATATAATCAAATCATCAAAGAAATATGTAACTAAGCAAATGCTTTGACGTGTAGATGTAAATTACAGGCCGAACCACCTTAATTGTGTGTCTCTTTCTTGTTCTCAACTCTTCCCCAAATTATGAGCTTCTATAGTAAGGGTCTGAATAAAACATATGGAGTTGAACAATGATAGTATGATCAGAATTTATCATGTGCATACTTCTTATTGATATCAATTGCCTTATATGATGATATATCTTAATGCGAGAAAACCTTTTCTTTAAAAACTATGAGTTCTAAATTCTTTCATTTGATTTTATCTCACTGAATCGTGAACTTCCACTTGATTTCCTTTCCACCTGTGAAACACACTTGTGTTTTGCAGTTAGTCAGTAACTAGATGGTGAGTCCTTTGAGACAATATGTACTTGTGGATGATATAGTCAAGATCATCTTTGAGGAGCTAGACTCAAAGTGGTTAGAGAGCATGTGGGATAGTGATGGAGATACGCGTAGGGAGATGATCAAGATTCTCTATTTGATTTATCTTTTTAAGACTAGATCTTGATCTTGATGTAATTAGGGATGTTTGTTATGTTTGGAGTTTTGTTTACTTATCAATGATTTGAGGTTATTTTGAGAATTGTAACGCTTTGGTTTTAATTTTATCACTTTTGGGAGACTTAGTATTGCTCTGAATATTTATTAATTTATGGAATTATTTTAGATACACTATCTTATATTAAGTTTCAATTATTTATGTTGTTCATTTTATACAGAGTTAACAGATAGATAGATCCTTTTTGAGTTATTTATGATGTAAATAGGTCTTGGGAGGCACGCCGAGTTAACTACATGTTAGTTAATTCTTGGGGGTGTTACACTTTAGGATCATGTAAGACAAATTCTTAGAATGTTGTCTTAGCTTGGTTAAGATGAGAATTATAGGCGGCGCACATGAAGTTTTTTACAACTTCATGAAACCTAAATAAAGCCAAATGTGAGATCTTAGACAGGCACTCGACAAGCCACTGTGCAAAGAAACTCAAGATAGGACGCCTTTATGGCGACTAGACTAAGATCGTACAACATTTGAGTGTGACAAGCCAATTGAGTGGGAGTTCCACCATAGCAGACATTTCATATTGTATGTGTTATAGATGACCAATCAAGGGAGTGACTGGATGGATCTCTCCTCCATCACTATGACGTGTGAGTAATTCACATCTCATTAAATGGCCTGAAAAAAGGAAAAGGAAAGCACAAATTTAGGGCAGTTTCAAACGCTCACCTAATCCCTTATGACATTTGTGTACACCCTTTTTATATGTTTCCAGCAAAACCATACACACCGCCCCTAGTGCACCAAGTTTTTCCATACTCTCACTCACACACATGCACATGCAGTCTGTCCCATCAAATACCAAACTCTATTTAGTTTTCTTCATGATTCCTTTTCTCTCTAACTTACAACCCACTGAGGGCCAAACCCTTTTCAGCTTCTAGCTACATCTCCTCCCAAAAGACAAGCACACAACTCCAACTAGCTGATCAATATATAGAGATGGAGAGAAAGGTCATCCCCACCCACGTGGTCGTCATCTACTCCCTTTCAACCAGAAAGGTCATCCCCACCCACGCTCAAGCTCTCTCTCTCTCTCTCTCTCTCTCTCTCTCTCTCTCTTAGATTTCTTGGATAATTTAAGTGGGTCGGATTTTTAGCTTTAGATACAATTTTAGATTTATGGGTTTTCTCTGTATTCATGAAAAAGCATAGTTCAGATGGTGGTGTTGTGCTTCGACATGTTCGTCGTCGCTCACTACAACAACAAGATGCTCCTCCCCCGGCCTTCAATGAGGGTCACCACTAATTCTAAAATAAAACCCCAACTCCTTGTGTTGGTTATTAGGATTGCTATCTTCTTATCAAGAGAAGTCGCCTCTATTCACTGATTAAATTTGTTGCAATTATGTTTTGGCGGAGACATTGGAAATGAGTGAGTGACTAAGGGTGGGCAACTAAAGAAACTCTACTATGTAATGTATTTCTTATATTCTTTAACTGTGATTGTAAGGAACTGTATGGAATTGATAAAATGGATGGAAAGATAGAATAGAAAGATGGAATAGAGCGAAATGGAAGAAGATGAAATCGAAAGCTAGACCTTCGAGGGAATCCAGCACCTCCAGGCTTTACTAGAGAAAGCTTAAACTCCAAAAACTGATTAAATATTTGACAAGTTTGATATAGATTCATTCGTGGACCTGGGTTATATACAAACTTGCAACTGTAACTACCCATAACTACTAACAACCCAACCCACTAGCTCTAAAACTAACTTCTAACAGTTCAGCCCATCAGGCCATCTTAACCTAATTAACCCTATTAAGCCCACTATATTATTCCCTTACATACTGAGGCTGAAGAAAGTTTTAAGCAGGTCAGAAGGGGCAAACCCCTGTTGGCTCCACCTCTAGGAGGAGATGATTAGATGAGCTATCAGGAGGAAACAGTTTGTTAGTTCATAGAATATTGGTAATATTCGGTGCAGAAAACCTTTTGGATATTTTCCAAGTGTTTTGGGTTTGTTTTGGCTTATTATTGGAGCTTTTGTGATCCCACGTTAGAAGCACGTGAGAAGGCCGTTCAAATGGCAGCTGCTTGGTTGAAGACGAGTCCTCTTTGCCTTCCCCTGTTAGAAGGACGTTGGAAATCCAATTTAACGGGACGCCTATGACAAGAAGATTTCTTACTCCCTTCCTCCGTTCAAACGGAATTAGAGCTGTTCTAATGGCACACCACTGGAAGACGATTTAACCTCTCTGCCATCCTTCGTCAAAAGGGCATCAGAAGCACATTCGAGCATCAAGCTACAATTGGCTCTCCATGAGATTTTGTAAGATCCTGTCTGAAGCCCGTTCTAACGGAAGCTAGACTGAGGAACTGACAAGTGTCAAAAAGTTAGCGATGGAATCCTAAGTTTTTTTTTGTTTTAACGGCAGCTAGACTGAGGAACTGACAAGTGTCAAAAAGTTAGCGATGGAATCCTAAGTTTTTTTTTGTTTTAACGGCAGCCTGCGGAACAGTTGATAAAAATTAGATTTTTAGCTTATTCAAAAAAAGCTTGAAGAGACATTTTTCCTGGAGATTTTCATAAGCTCTAAAGGGGTTCTTGGGTATTTGGTAAAAGTGTGTAGGATGATCCTAGGGAGTTTATAGATTCATTTTCCATCACCAAAATAGTGTGACCAAGTGTGTATGTTATGAAAGCTTTGAGCTTTGTTCACACTTGAAGTGTTCTTGAGTTTTAGCCAACAAACCATATACAAAATATTGTCTGAAGAAGAGTCTACCGAAGGATCTGTAAAGAGATGCACTGTAAGAAGATTGGAGGGCTTAGAGGCTAGCAGGTGGTTAGTTGTATTACATGAAATAGGATATCACAAAGGATTGTAAGTTTTATCTTATCTTGTAGTCTGGATCTTCTCTATAGTGATTTTCTGGTTTTGACTGCATTAGAGTGGTTTTTAAACATTTGATGTGTTCGAAGAGTTTTTCCAGTTGTGTGTTTGTATGATTTAGTTTTCAAGTAATTTTATTACTGTGATAATTATTGCTTGATTGTTTTTTATTGGAGTTAGAATCATTCCTTGAGTTCTTTCACAGCTTATGGATATGGTACCCAATATGGATGAGTGGGAGATATTGGAAATTAATTTGACCCAGAGAGTCCACATGGATTAGTGGAATTTTATTTCTAATTAACATAATCTTTTAAGGATTATTAAATAGTGGGTGAAGTGCTAAAAAGACAACTTTAGCACACTTCAATATGCCTTGAAGTTGTGCACTAGTTGTGCTAAGGGTTGTGCATGAATCACAACCCCTATTTGATAACTACCAACTACCTTAATTAGATTATAATAAGCTACTATATTGAGTTGCTAAAATTTTTGTCTACTAGAACTTCTCCCTTCTTAGGACTCTAATAGAGAAGACTGAATATACGTTTTAGAATAGCACTCAGAATATTGTTCATCTCTCTCTAGAGTAACCATCACTATCCCTAGAATTTGAAATGTGAAAATTATAAGGAGACCCTAGTATTGCTTCCTAGTTGACGAAAAAGAGCTCTAGTTCATTATATAGTGCATTGAATGGCATGGGCCGTAAGGTAAGCAACAAATCCAACCTGTGGAAGATCCGTTTAGAGTAAGTTATATAGAATAGCCCTCGATTCAACGGTCATGATAGGACATCTTTTTGCTAAAAAATTCATAAAAAGTAAAATAAAAAGATATGTGGCACCAAACGGCTATGTGGCAAAAGAATTGCCATATCAGCAATTTTAGAAATATAAATTTATATATATACATATATAAAAGGGAATATTTAATAATAAAAAAAAACTGAAAAAAAAAAAAAAAAAATTGTTGATATGTTACTTCTTGTGCCACATGGCCTTTTATTGCCAATTTTTTTTTTCTCATTGAAATTTGGGTAAAATATGCATTGTTTTGTGACCTAAATTTGAAAGATAAAATCTATTTTGTTTTTTATTCTTTTCAAAGTCTTTGTTGTCAACTAGTTTTTATTTATTTATTTATTTATTTTGTCGACCGTTGTCAACCTGTTACTACTATAATAGAGAATGGAGTAGCAAGAAATATGAACGTAGGAGTTGGTCCAAAAAAGATGGCCGAGGTAATCTTCGTTCAAATGTGTGTTATAGGGGCTTACCTTGGACCATTGCAGTACCAGCCAGACATAATATCGAACAAATGTCATGCAAATCTTTTTTTCTTTTTCTTTTTTTAAAGTTTTTTTACCATGACCAATAAAATTGATGCGACCCAATTGAATGGGTGAAACGATCAATAGACCCCATATATATAGAGAAGAGAAACAGTTATCCAAACATGAACACGAAGCACTTCAGGTTTTCGTTTTGGGAATAACTTCAATTCGGTCCTGGCAAAAAGTGGGGTTTTTTTGCCTGCCAATGATAATTTGACACGTGAGCTTGAAATAAAAAAGCAAATAAATGCAATACACCCGATTAAAGACCCAAGATGAACGCTGACTCCTCATCTGATACGAACCGAATTGAAGACCCAAGATGAACGCTGCCGCTGCCCGATTGCCGACACCAAAAAGCCGCCGCTCACGCCGGGACTTTTGAGAAAGACCGATCATCGGAGAGAGAGAGAGCCACCGTGAGAGAGAGGATGCAGATCGAGAGAGAGACTGAAACTGAGAGACCGAAAATGCAAAAGAAGAAGAAGAAGATGGTTCTGGCCAAGAGGATGGTTTGGGGGGATTAGGGGCGGACGGACGGGATTTGGGGGGATTAGGGGTGGACGGCTTTGGCGTCGTTGTCCAGTCCGGTGGACGTGCGGTGATTTTGGGCGGGCGGGATTTAGGGTGGATTAGGGCGGACAAGATTTGGGGCTAATTAGGGACGGACGGACGGACGGGATTTGGGGCAGATTAGGGGTGCCCACGCCGGGACTTCGGCGGAGTGCTCCAGTCCGGGCGGACGTGCGGTGATTTTGGGCGGACGGGTTTTGGCAAACTGGGCGGTGGTTTTTCTTTCTTTTGTTTAGAACATAGACTACTTCAAATCAGAATGGGAGAGAGGGATTGGGTGCTTCACTAACTTTTCAGTTTTTTGTCTTTAACTAATGTGTCAAGGGGCTATTGGTGGGCAGAAACCCACTGCTTTTTGCCAAGACCGGATAGAAGGGGCAATCTTTGGTTTTTATGTATAAAATTGTAATTTTAAACAAAAATAGAATTGGATAGAAACAGAGAGAGACAGAGCGAAAACAGGTAAGAGAAAAGTACGTACAGTGCCGTAATGTGACAAGTAGTGCCATTGTCGTATGAACAGTTGCATTTGATAAAGGGATTGTGATCTCCATCATCGATGGTGGGGAAAGAGCCGATGGCCGCTCCGCTGCATGGTTGCCCACTTATATTCCATTGGCCTAATGGTGCTGAGATTCCCCAATTTTGAAATATTGAATTGAAAACCCTTACTGCAATAAAATTCACAATTATATATCATTGGAATTAGCGTGGAAAACAAATACTGACTCTGTCATGATTGCACTCAAAAGAAATCTCACCTAGTTAGTATATAATTTAGGGTGTACAAGCATATTGAGCGGTTAATAACCGTTAATTGTATAATCACTTTTGTATGAATTAAGAAAAATTGTTAATCCCTTAAAGTGGGGCAGTTAGTAAATTTAAGGGTAAACGGAAACGGTTAATAACCATTATATATATATATATATATATATATATATATATATATATATATATATATATATATATATATATATATATATATATATATATATATATATATATATATATATATATATAAAATGCCATGGGTTTGGTGCATTTGATATGTGGTTTTTGTTTGAATTTAATGAAATTTATCTTTATTTATAAAAATAATTCTTGAGCTTTGTTATATTTTGAAGCATTCTACTTATTTAAAAAATGGATACTTGCACTATTAGTCCCTGGGGTTGGCCTAAATTACAAATCACTCCCTGTAGTACAAGAAGTTCATAGATGGTCCTTGTGATAATTAAACTATAATTATGAATCACTCCTTGAACCTGTTTTTTGTCCACCAAGTTAACAGATTCCGTTAGTTTGTCACGTTATACCCAATAAGAAATCGACACGTGTCTATTACAATAAAAAATATAAATAAATAAAACTTAAAAATTATTTTATTATATATATATATATAGTGAAGGGGTGGCCGGGGCGCGGCCACCCCCAAAGGCAGCTAGGGGTGGCCCGAAGGCCACCCTGAGCCCCTGAGGGTGGCGTGCGACCACTTTAGGGGTGGCCGCTCAACCGATAGCCACCCTTTAACTATTTTATTTTATTTTATTTTTTTAAAAAAATTAAGTTTTATTTATTAATATTTTTTATTGTAATGGACACGTGTCGATTACCTATTAGGTATGACGTGATAACTAACGGATTCTGTTAACTTGGTGGACGGAAAATGGGTTCAGGGAGTGATTCGTAATTATAGTTTACCACAAGGACCCTCCTATTGGGTATGACGTGTCAACTAACGGATTCCGTTAACTTAGTAGACGAAAAACGGGTTCAGAGAGTGATTCGTAATTATAATTTACCACAAGGACATTCCATAAATTTTTTGTACCACAGTGAGTGATTTGTAATTTAGATTAACCTTAGGGACCAATGATGTAATTATCCATATTTAAAAAATGCCTAAAGTCATCGAAAATAGGCCCTTAAAAGAGGCTCAAGGAATGCCTACAATACCAAAATACACTCATTTCTAAAAACACGTTTATGCGGTGCGGTTATAAGTTTCAATAACTGTTAAACGACGGTTATTTTAAAGCGGTTAACCGCTTAAGGTGGACTAGTTACGGTTACAAAAATTAGATAACCGCCTAAAATAGTTACGATTAACGGTTAGAGACAATAACCACAAAACACAACCGCATACACCCTAGTACATATTTTGAGTGTTTTTTTTTAAAAAAAAAAAAAGTTAAATTGCTACTGTTGGTGGCCTATCAAGAGGAAATTACACTTTTTTTTTGCTTCTATGCAATATGGAAATTACATTTAACTAACCTAAACCGACACCTATGTTAAAAGACATTTCTATATGATTAAGAGTGTTTGGTTAGAATAAAAAGTTGAATAAAGTTGAATAATATCTTATTTTTTTCAAAAATAAATCATATTTTATTTAACTTTTTTTAATTTTTTTTAAATTTTATCTCACAAAGTCAAACCTCGTAATTCGCGCAGTATATTCGAATAATATTTGGATTCAATATCCAAACGGTTGATGTGTCAGTTCCAATTAACTTTTGATTTTTTTTTTAACACGAATTAATTTAAAAATTAGTTTGCACTATCACACCTGCATTGCAAGTAAGTTGTGGAATAAAATATATTATATAACATTATGATATATATATATATATATTAATTCAAATCATTTACCCTCTCCCTCTTGATTAGGTGCAGCATAAAGTTGACCAACAATTGCAGGCGTGGCAATAAACAGATCATACGTTTCAAACAAAGACACGTACGGCCTTTTTGATATGTAAGGATAAGAATTATCTTTTTATTTTTTTAAGTTATTGTGGCAAACCACGCGCTTCAAACAAAGACATGGCCTTTTTTATATGTAACAATAGGAATTTTTTTTTTTTAAAAAAAAAATTATTATTATGATTCGAGATAAATCATTATTAAATTTTGATTCAATTTAAACCATGCATATTAATTATAAAAATAAATAAATGAATAAAAAAAGATATTTAAAATTGCTATTTGTACATCGTAGAAAAATTCATAACTCCCACCAAGCTATTGATCAGCCCCTAAGTTGTCAAGGTGGGGGGTCAGACGATTGACGGCTTGGGGGGTTGCGTGTGGTGGGGTGCCTGGATTGATTGTGTGGACGTCAGACAAGAAAGAATAATTACTAAGAGAGAGGAACTGGGAAGGGCTTTGATTGATTTGGGTTGAAATTGAAGACCCAATTAAACCACAACGAAACCAAACTACGTGGCATTTTTTTGCTCTCTAAAACCTAGTTGACAGTGAATACTAACCAACTAGGCAAATCATACATATACACACTTTTTAGTACATATTTAATATATACACTCAATACATTTAGAGAAATGTTACATATACTTAAACTTTTAAAAATAAAACTTTATTATGATGATGTAGAGCTTATTTATTGGTACCCATAACATTTCTTTTCATTAATTGTTTTAATCATGTCTAATGAATGAGCTCAACATCAGTTAGTAAGGTTCTCTTTATAAAAATTTAAGTACATGCATGTAATATTTTTCATACATATTTAGTGTGAGATATATGCATGTGCGACACATCTTGTGTGCATGAATTTTACACCAAATATAATTGGATGTACAAAATGTATGCATGCAAATAATACACCTCAACCAATTAACTAACCTGTATTTTATTCTAAACCTGCTTGTGTGTACGGTTGACTTATCCGGTTGTATAAAACATTTAAAATTAACTGGTATCTACTAACCTTAGCCTGTTTAATTTTTATTTTTTGTCACGAAAGCAATTTGTCGAAAGTTTATCCAAATCTAGACGACAATTTTTTAAACACTTAACCAGATTATGCTTAAGTTCCTTCAATTTTCTAGTCACTTAACGCCACAAAACGCTGTTTAATTAATTCTCTTTGTTATTTTTTCCCTCAAAGGAAAATTAAAGAAGACGACGAACATAATTTTAAGGATACGAAGACTCTTTGCATTGGAAGTTGGAACCAGAGTAAGGCAAAAAGCAGGCGGTTTTCTTAGGAATAGTATTCTCTCCATTTTATTTAAAATAGGGACTAATCATTTCATAATTAAGATTTTGGTCGTATTTTATTTTGTGGCATCTGAAGGTCTATCAGCGTTTTCTTGCTTCTTTTTTTCTTTCTTTCTGGATAAGTAGGGTTGTATTCGAGCCGAGCCGAACTTGGAACTGTCAGATTCGGCTCGAATACATTATTGAGGAGCTCGAACTCGGCTCGAGCTCGAGTCGAATTTGAAATCAATGTTCGAATTCGGCTTGTCAAGTACCTAGCCAAGTTCGAGCTTGGCTCGAACTCGGTTAGGTTCACAAGCCGAGACTTCAATCGAGCTCGAGCGGCTCGAGCTCGATTGGAGTTTCTGTAAATCTTTTAACTTAAAAAATAGTAAAACAAAACTTTTCCAACACCCAACCGGCACAAAACCACTGCACAAAAGGTCTGTGACCACATGAGACGACTACTCCGACATGCTCCATGGCCGGAGACCACCCAGCAATGAAGACCCACCAAAAACCTTCCTTAGATTTTCATGCTCACCCCATTGATCCACTACAATGACCGCACGGCGACACTCCCTTAGGCCAAAGACAGCGGCCCACTGCCACCAAGTGGTGCAATCGCCACTGACGCACCAAGGCCACAGCGCTGAGCGAGCTCTCTCTGCGTTTCCTTTCTTCTCTAGTGTTTCTTCTTCTTTGTTTTTGTTTTGACAAAACACGTCTTGTCTCTCGTGCAACAAAAGAGGGAGAAGATATTTCTTCTCCCTCATTCAGCCACAGCCACACACGTGGCTGTGGCATTATCCAATTATAAATTTTTATAATATATGCAAATATAAATCATTAATTTGTATAATCCCATTCCAGATTCTTCCAAATAAATTAAATTTTTTAGATAAAAAATTATGACTTTAAATTAAAAAATCAGAACTTCAAAAGGTTATGTAAATTTAAATGAATATCTCATACTTATTACTTAATAACTAAAATGCATACTTATATTATAAATCCCATTTTTATCAATATAATTATATGTATATTAATAGATATGTATATATATAAATATATACGAGCAAGTTAACGATTCGAGCTGAACGAGTCGAGTCGAACTTATATAAGCCAAGCTCACGAGCTTTATTCGAATCGAGCCGAGTTTATACGAGTATGTCTCGTTTAATATTCGAGTGGATTATTATGTTCACGAACGGCTCATTTATTATTCGAATCGAGACCGAATCGAGTTTAACCGAATCGAATCGAACCGAGTTCACGAGTAGCCGAACTCATCTAACACCCCTATGGATAAGTAAATAGTAATAGAGAGAGAGAGAGAGAGAGAGAGAGAGAGAGAGAGAGACATACCTTCAGCAGGATCTGTGACAGCGTTGGCTCCATTTTGAGCTTGAGCAAGCTCAGGTAGGCCAAAGATGCAGGCAGCATAAAGAGCAAAGACTAAAACTGGTGATGATTTTGATCCCACCATGTCTGAGACTGATCGATGGAGCGCCATCCACCAGACTGACCGCTTACCGCCTGACTCAATGCATTTCCTCAATATATAAATCCTGCCTTCTGCTCATCCACTGGGTTGTCTATGATTTTATTATGATAATATCAGTCTCAACATCGAAACCATGCCCCACCCACGCGCCTCTGTTGATAGAGGCTTGCAAGTTGCAGTCGCCTTTCGGGTCAACCAATTGTGTAATTTTCAAGCTTGGTTGGCCCCCGTACAGTGACATCGATCACTGACATATTTACCATTTAGGAATGATTCTTGCACTATTATTAATACAACTTCAACGCAACCAGTTTCAGTGTAAAGTATTATTTTTTATTTTTTTTTTGGATTGAAGGCAGTTGTGTTGGAGTTGTGTAATGTTAGTGTAGGAATCATTTTTCTTTAACATTTAGGTCTTCCGCGTCGCCAAAGGGCAGCTTCCATTTTTGACTTTCAGGATTACAACTGCCTTTAATGTAATCAAACTCTTTGAGTTTCTATTTCTGACTTTCAAGAAATATGTTGGGCCATATTCTAAAGCGCTCGTAGCATTTCTCTTGTTGGGATTTGTTAGCACCTAATAAGTCCACATAAGGCCCGTTAACTGTTAGCGACATGTCAGCCGCGATGTGGGCATAGCGTGGCAAATCAGGTTGTTGCGAAATGTGCATTTCGCAACGTGGCCACGCTGTCCCCGTGGCCCAGTACCCACATGGCACAGTGGCCACATGGACTACCATCCACGTGGCCAAAAATTGACAAATTATTTAATTTTTTTTTGAAAAAATAATTCATTAAATTCATTTTTTTTGCAAAATATTTAATAATTTACAATAAACGCAAATTTGAACAATATTGCAATAAATATGAAGCAAAAGAACAATAAATTATTTATAAATAAATGTTACTCTTGTTGTTTTATATACAAAAGTACACTACAAAAACTCTACAAATCTTCACGGCAGTATTTTTGGGAATCACAATTTCCTTTACCAGGCGTCGACTCGCCAAAGGGCGACTAATGCGCAAGGGACGGGTAGCAGGTGAGGGTATCCCAGCGGGAGAATGCTGGCCCAGCGATGATGGTGAATACTGCCGTCAAAGGGGCGAGACTGGACCCTGGGGCGACAGTGGCCCAATCGTCGTTGCATTATCTGCAAATAATAAAAAGATTGAAAAACTAATCTATATGCATATTAAGTCCATAACATTGAGGAAAAATAAACAGTTTACACAATTGTAATCATACCTGCAGAGGTACTACCTACGACAGACGACGTACTACCTCCGTTGTGTTGTGGAGAGTGCTGAGCAACCGGGCTCGTATGTAGTGCCCCCATGGAGGCAAGAATGGACTCGAAGTGTCTCATACGCTGCTCTAATGTGTCATTCTTATCAGTCTAAGCCCGTAGCAGTATCTCCATCGTGGCAAGCCTACCCTCGTGTATAGAGCAGCTCCCAGGTGTACACTGTGATGGACCTGCATGTGAACGGGTGCGGTAGGAATAGGATGTCCCCAATACAAAAGTAATGTTCGGCCCAACTTACCGAGCCTTCCCCACGTATTTAGGCTTTCCAAGCGCCTATTTGTTCGCGTCATTTGATGTCCAACGCACCCTGTCCTCTGAATTTTTTATTGTAAATGGTAGACGATGAAAAATTTGTTTAAACTTTTTTTCCAAAAAAACAACACAATTTATATATATTAGTAGCACAATATATTTTTTTTATTACAATTTATATATATTCATAACACAAATTATTGATTACAATTTTCGATTTTAATTTTAGTTTGTCATTGTTGGTTACGAACATATTTTTATAAAGTTAAAATGTTGGCGAATTTGTTTATTTTGTTTTTTTCCTAAAATTATCAAAATTCATAATAGCACCACAAATTCATAATAGCACACTAAAATATATCACAAATCTTCTCAAATCAACAATTAAACCCCCAAAAAAAAATACAACACAAAAAATGATAGTAACATAAACGACAAAAAAAAAATCACGTTAAAAAATTACAACACCTAATGACCAACCACAGCAAAACCAAAAATATATATATGTCATTTATATACAAACCCAACAAAATCAATAACATTGAATAAAAAAAAAAAAAAAAAGTCTACAAGTATAGATTCCATATTTCCACGTACTGGAAAAGAAAAAAAATTAGAAAAATATCAAAACAAATACATTAAAATGTACAAAGTTCATTATAGCAAAAAAATCAAGAAAAAAATGTAAAAATTACTCATAGTGGATTTTGTAGTGTAAGGATGGTTGCCTAGCCTGTGTGTACCTGCATTTTTGGAGGAAAAAAAAAATCGTTAAAAAAATTGTATAAACCGAGAGAGAGAGAGAGAGAGAGAGAGAGAGAGAGAGAGAGAGAGAGAGGGAGATTTTATGAAAGACCGATAGAGAATATGAGTGAGAGTGAGAGGGAGTGGACGGTGGAGACGAACGCCGGAGGGGAGGCCAAACTCGCGATGGTGGGGCGGGGGACGGTTATGCTGAGAGATAGAGAGAGAGATCTGGGCGAGGGGAATTGTCCCGAAAGGAAGCTACCCATTGAATTTTATTTTTTTTTGGTTTAGGGCAGGTGGCGGGCGCGAAATTGTCCCGTGCAGGGCCTCTGGCCCAGTATTTGCCACGTGGCTAATGGGCAACGTGAATTAGTAATACACGTCAACCATTGTGTGACATGGTTGTAAACACGTGGCTATTATGCCATGTGATTTAGTCACTCACTGTATAATATTTTAAATAAATTTATAATATGTATATTATATTTGTAATACACAAATACAAACCCTAACCTTAAAACTAAACCCTAAACTCTAACCCTAAGTATATATATTACATATAGCACAAAAATAGGGTACGTTAGAGTTCAATAAATTAAATATACTCAAAAAAAGTATATAGGTTGAAATGTATAAAGTAATATAAATTTTTTAACGTGAATAATTTAAAAATGTATATATATATATATATATATATATATAGTACACAAAAGTGTCATTTAGCCACGTCACTCACTGTATAATATTTTATATAAATTTAAAATACTATATATATATAATACGCAAATGCAAACCTTAACCCTAAGTGTATATACTATATATAGCACTAAACTAGGGTACGTTAGATTTCAATAAATTAAATATACCCAGAAAATGTATATATGTTGAAATATATAAAGTAATATAAATTTTTTAACATGAATAATTTAAAAATGTATATATATTGTACACAAAAGTAAACTTTAACTATATATACGTACGCATACTATATATAGCACAAATATAAGGTTAGGGTATATAAATATTATATGTACAATATTATGTATATATGCCAATTAATTAGAAGTTAATTCCATATATTTTTTGAAGTATTTAAATAGTACACAAATGTAAACCCTAACCCTATACTATATATACTATATATAGTATTAAACTAGGGTTAGAGTTCAATAAATAAAATATGAGTTGGCTTCAATATGTGGTAATCGGGATCAGTGTCAACATTTTAAGCATGAGGACGTGGACGACCATAAAAAAAAGGGACAGAATTTAGACAGAATTATCAAGTGATTTTTTTTTTTTTATTAATGACAGGTACCACTTGTAATACTTTTTGAAATCGAGATATCTTTCTTATTTCGGCCCTAACCACAGCTACCTTTAGGGTATTTAATCTGAAAAATTATTATGAGAATACGTGTAGTATTTTCGTATCTGTTTGAGACATACCAATTAGAAAGAGAAAAAAAAAACCATGTGGAAGTAAGTTTCATGGGGTTGGCCTAAGTTACAAATCTCTCATTATGGTACAAAGAGTTTATGGAGGGTTCTTGTGGTAAACTATAATTACAAATAAGTTCCTGAACACGTTTTCCATCTACCAAGTTAACAGATTCCGTTAATCAGCCACGTTACACCCAACAAGAAGCCGACACGTGTCCATTACAATAATAAAATATAAATAAATAAAACAAAAATATTTGTTTTTTTTTAAAAGAAAAAAATACTGAAAGGGGGGCTGTGAGTTGGGCAGCCACCCCTTTGGCCACTCCCAAAGGCATTTAGACGTGGTCGGGGGTGGTGTGCGGCCACCGCCAATGGCCGGAGGTGGCCAAGGTGGTGCGCGGCCACCTCACCCCACCGGCAACCACCCCTTCAGTATTTTCTTCTTGTTTTTATTTTTTATTTTTAAAAACAAATATTTTTGTTTTATTTATTTATATTTTTATTATATTTTATATTTTTTTCATTATAATGGACACGTGCCGGCTTCCTATTGAGTGTGACATGGCCAACTAACGGAATCTGTTAATACAGTGGATGAACAACGTGTTCAGGGACTGATTTGTAATTATATTTTACTACAATAACCCACTATGAACTTTTTAAACTACAGGGAGTGATTTGTAATTTAAGCTAACATCGTAGACCAATGGTACAATTATTCTTTATTCTTTTTAGTTTTGACTGCTTCAAACGCGAAGACGAAGGTCACATGATTACCACAGAGCTTTTCAGATCCATACCATGCTTTCATGTGTGTCCGTCCTTCAAAGTTCAAACCCATTTCTCTCTTTCACTTTTTTGTTTATTTTTATTTATTTTTTTGGAAAAAGTACACATAACCCCTTCAAACTACCAACTCATTATTAATTTACCCTCCAAACTACCAATTGTGTTAATGTCTCCCATTAAACTACAAAAAAATGTTAATGTCTCCCTAATGACAAAAATGCCATTCATAAAATTATTAAAATAAAATAAAAACTAAAAAAAAATGTAAAATAACAAAAATTTATTCCAAAAAAAATAAAAAATAAAAACTTTTTTTTGTTTTTTTTTTTTAAAAAAAAAAATAATTTTCAGTTATTTTTTCCTTTTTTTTTTTTTTAAAAAAAAAGTCTTTTTTCGTTTTTTTTAATTTAATAAAAAACTGGTTTTTATTTTTTCTTTCTCGTTTGTTTTTTATTATTATTTTTTTTTTTGTTTTTTTTAAAATTTTTTAGTTTTAGTTATTAGTACATTTTTGTCCTATTCAAAAAAAAAAAAATTAGGCTCAATTTTGTCCTTTTGTTAGTCTTAGGGAGAACATTCACATTTTTTTGTTATTTGAGGGGGGGGGGGACATTAACACAATTGGTAGTTTTAGTAGTATATTGACAATTGAGTGTTAGTTTGAAGGGGATATATCTACTCTTCCCTTATTTTTGCCTTCTATAAGAATCTCTCCGCATAAGCCATCGATGTTCATATAGTTTCTGGTTATCTTTAAATCTCAATTTTTAACCCTAGATATCTGAGAGAATATGAAGGGATAAACCACCAACCCCATATCTCTTGTTCAGCTCCAATAAATAAGTTCTATATTATCTTGGTACTCATCTCTTAGTAAAAGATTTAGGGTCTGTTTGGGTTTGCGATTTCAAAAAGTACGATTTAAAATCACGATTTTAAAATGAGCGATTTGAAAAAAGTGATTTTTAAAAACGCAGTTAAGCGTTTGGCAAAATCGCAGTTTAGTATTTAAAATCACAAATTAGCCTTTAAAATTCTGCGTTTTTAAAAAAGCACAATCTCACCTGCGATTTGAAAAAGCAGATTTTCTGCGTTTTCAAATCGCAATTTTTAAAAACGCAGTTTCCAAACGATTTATGTTCTACGATTTAGTTTAAAATCGCACTTATTGTCTATGAAATCGCAATCCCAAACGCACCCTTAGTACCCTTAGCATTTCTCTAGAACATACCATATATATCATCAAACCAAATCTAAAGATTTAAAACTTTTAAAACTATTTGTTTAAAAGCTAGAAAAACTATAATCAATCGTGAACAGAAATAAAGATTAATTCAGGATTAATTCACTGAAGCAAATATATGGTCAAACCACATAATCACATAATTAAGAATTTTGTACAAGTTTTCACATTTGTTTCGAATTAAAAATAAATAAATAATAATAAAAAAAACTTACAAAAAATTCTTTTCATAAATGATTTAGGTCCCATGATGTGATCATCATTTACACAAGATTGACACAAGTCAATGCTGATCACAATGAAGGAAATAGCTTCCACTTGTCTCGAATGTGTAACAAAAATTTCAAACCTCCACAAAGATCTTTGAGTGAGGCTACTTATCACATGAAATTGGATAACAAGTCCCAAAAATCAATAGATGTCCATTATTGCTAGACAATCGAGCCACCCTTCTATAACTATCTCTCCTCCATCCTTTGCCCCAAGAATTTTTAATTGACCAAAATTTTTTATTATTCTTGTCCGTACCAACCCCAACTACTACATTGAGGAGCATTCGGTTTTTGGTCCATATATATGATCCTGTCACATGAAAACCAAAAAATAGAAAAAGTAAGAAAATAATAAAGGACGATCGCGTACGCATTCAATTACGACGCTTAATTTGTCCCAATATTCTACGATCTCAACGTAATTCAAAAATACTGCATTCTTTTTATAGAATGACAAAAAATAAAAATAAATATAAAAATAAAAAAATGTTCCTTAGGGTTAGGGACGAAAATAACGTGAGCAGAGGAAGAAGATGGAACGTGATGGGTTTCGCAGAAGAGAGTGAAAACTCAACGAGAATCTGAAAAGGCTATCAAAAGCTGGTAATAAGTGAAAAATCGGAAAGGTAGGTGAGAACAAGTAATGAAGCTTTTGAATTGGCTGCCGACGAGGAAAAGCCAAAAATTCTAACAAAAAGATTCCACGTCCGGTTACGACCCATGGCCAAGGCCAGCAACCCACGGCTTGACCGTGGCTGAGCCGAGGCTCGTCTTCCATTTGAATTTAGAAAGAAAAAAAAATACAATTTAGCTCTTCAAACTACCAGTTATTTTTCGGATAGCTCCCGAACTACCAATACTTGAACTCTGACCCCCAAATTACCAAAACCTTTGAAAAATACCCATTTTGGCGAAATATCTCAATAATACTCATGCCACATGTCATTTTTCAATTACAAAATAATAAATAAATAAAAATTCAAAACAAATTTCAAAAAAAAAAAAATATTATTTCTTAATTTTATTTTTATTTCATTTTATTTTTTTCCAAAAAGATAGGTGTTTGGGGTGGCGTTATTCCCAAACTGCGACCTGATCTTCCAGACACCCCTCCGGCCACCGTCCGTTTGCAACTCCGTGATGGCCAATTTTATAGCTCGGCTCGGCAAGTTTCAATTTGCAATCATGAGAAGTTTTTTCATACAAAGAAGTAAGTGCCTGATCACAAGAAGGTGAAAATCGCAGCGCTGAAGCTTTTACATATTCGGTAATACGCCGACCCCTTGGGCCTAAAACGAACTGAGAGGCCGGGGTAAAAAATAAAAGAGGTTGCGTTCCCCCGTTCGAGAGTAAGAATCCTAGCCAGGTGAAGATCCATTGGATGGCGGGCAGAGTGGAAGCAGAACCGGAAAAGGCAGCAATTCCAGAGAGGGTTGACCGAGCGGAGGCATCAGAGGAAGCAACACTAATGGAAGAGGCATCACCCGGACTAGAAACACAAGGGCAAAAGCTTTTCCGGTAGCGAGAAGGAAGGCGCCGAGATAAAGAGAGAAGTCCAGCTGCAGAGCCAGCACCGAGAGAAATCCCCTTTAGAGATAGGGGCGAGTACCGGGACCATTATCGAGATAGGGCAAGAAGCGGTAGATCGCAGTTTGAGAGGGACTCGTAGAAATAAAAGTGTTTTAGGGCTTTCAGTCTTCTTTAAGTCTGAGACTCTCTTTCAGTCACTCGTTTTAAAAAGATTTGAAGTGATTCTGTTATTAAAGTGAGACTTAGAGAAAACGTTCCTTTCCGTCAAGCACTGTAGTCAAATCAATCTCTTGCGTAAAGCGAGGTGCTTCTCTTCGCCAGTGTTTTCAGAATCTTCCTTACGCTAAGTCTTCCTTGGCTCTCCCCTATATCTTTTGTTTGAGATGATTTCAACCGGGCTCAAGCTCATCCCACTTGCTCGTCGTTTGCAACAAAACAAAATTCAAATTGGAATCATTTATAACCTTCGAAATATCAATATCATAGACATCGAAGGATAGAAAATTAGCCATGTTTGCGTTTGGAGAGGCAGGGACGAGTTTGCCGAGCTGCAGGCGTGCATCGTGATCAACGACGATGCTGGAAAGAAGCAGTACGTCCTCCGAATGATCGCAATATTTTGAAAAAAAAAATAAAAAAGAAAATTTTAGGTTTTTTTTTTAGTTTTTAATTTTTTTTGACTTTTTTTTTTTGAATTGTTTTTTAAATTTTTTATTTATTTTTTGAATTTGTTTTAAATTTTTTTAATTGAAAAATGATACGGTAAGGGTATTATAAGAATTTTTCACCAAAATGTGTCTTTTTCAAAGGTTTTGGTAGTTTGTGGGACAGAATGTAAGCCTTGATAGTTTGGGGAGCCATCTGAAAAAAAAAAAAAAGGTAATAGTTTGGGGTCTAAATTGTATTTTTCTCAAAAAAAAAAAAAAAATTCTAACAAAAAAAATGACATTTTAAAGTTAACCACTGACATTGAAAATTTTTAAATTGTAAATATATAACTATAAAAGCGCTGAAAAATCATCACTCATAAGTAAATTACAAAAAAATATATATATACAAAGTCAATGGCACTAAAAACTTCTAAATGGTAGATTATCAATAGCATTCAAATGGCTGGTTAAAGAAAAAACTTGAAATTGGCCGGTATATATGTCACTTAATATTCAAATATTGGGTTTCACAATAACGGATTTACCACCATAAATAATGATTACATTTAATATGGGCCTAATGCACATAATTTCAAACCTCAGGCCACGAACATCTAAGCTCACCCAAAGAATTTTTTTGTGAAAACTTCTTAATTGCACTCCCTTCGGCACCATTCGGTGGTTGGTACAAAGAAAAAAAAAAAAAAAAAAGTCAGAAAATAAAACAGGAAGTGTGGTGATCTAGTGGTGTAGTGTAAAAGACATGTGTATGAAGATGGTATAGTGTAAGACGACGTTTGGTTAAAAAAAAAAAAGTTAAATTTAAAGCTTCGTTATTTTTACAATTGATTTCATGCTATAATAATAAATAAAAACTTATTACCTTCTTTCCCAAAACCTCCCATTCATGACTTCGTTTTATTTAAACCAAAATTCCTTTCTTGTCTCCGCTGTGCCCTTCATCTTGGTTTAGAGCGGTCGAACAAGTGCTTTCACAAATCGCAGCAAGGGTGGAAAAAATGGAAGAATTAAAGGTTAGATGTTGTTATCGGATGGTTGATTGACAAGACAATGGTCTTTGTTGGGGGTTGTCTGTCGAAATCTGTGAGTAGCTGGAGGTAGACGAAGTCTAATATATAAAGGGTGAAATGTACAAAACAAATCTCTTTATTTTTTCTGCTTGAACTGCGAAACAAAGAAATGAATTAACATCACAATAATTGTGAATCTGAAGGTACTTTACAGTTTCTTTCACGTGAATGTTGAAACTACTTCCCTCCACTAACTCAGTACTCTTTAATTTACAGTCTTTTGTCAGGCGAATACAATTCAAGTAAATGAATCACGTGAATTGTAGGCTTTGCAGCCGTACTGAGGAATCACGTGAACCAAACAAAGCCTTAGGGTTAGCGACGAAAATGGCGTAACCAGAGGAAGAAGATGGAACGTGTTGGGTTTCGCAGAAGAGAAACTCAATGAGAATCTGAAAAGGCTGTCAAAGTTGGTATTAATGCTCCGTCTGTTTCGACGTAAAATGATTTCCGCCGTAAAATATTTTCGACGAAATCATTTAAAAAAAAAATAATTTTCTTAAAATATTTTCCGGCGTTTGGTTCGCACGAAAAAATTACGAAATGAGAAAATACAACTGTCGTCGAAATTTGACAACGCCTGGTCGCTGTTGCCGGATTCCGGCGAGCATGTTTGGCCGGATTCGGCCAAAATTGCCGGATTCCGGCAGAACTCCTCTGGATCCAGTCAAATCCGGCCGGATCCCGGCCATTTTGGCCAGATCCGGCCGGATCCATCCAAATCCGGCCGAATTCTGGCCAGATCCGGTCGGCTTCTGACCATGGCCGGAATCTGGTCCACCGGCATCCGGCGACGGTGGCCGGATGTCACCGGATTCCGACGCCGGCAGTGTTCCGATGGCCGGATGCCGGTGCCACCTAAATTTCGATGATTGACCATTGCCGAATTCCGACAATCGGATATCAAACGTGCGTGTAAGGACGAAAAGTTTAATTTAGAAAAACGATTAGTAAATCGCTTTTCAAAAATTAAAGAAGGTTTTACGGTCAAATCGAAAATGATTTTTGTTGACCATTATTTTCGCTTCTATCAAACACTATAAAATGTCAAAATCATTTTACGCCGAAACAAACAGAAACCAAGTGAAAAACCGAAAAGGTAAGTGAGAGCAAGTAATGATGCTTTTGGCCTTGGTTGGCAACTCTTACTTTTTTTCTTTTCTTTTCTTTTCTTTTCTTCTTTTTTTTTTTTTTTTTTTTTAAGTGTTTATAAAAAGTGGTTGATGTGATATAAAGTATAAATAATTTATAAAAAAATTTGTATTATAGTAAATTTTTTTATTTAAATAGTAATAAAAATTATTTATATGAAGTAAAAAGTGAAAAAAATTTAATATTTTTAAAGTTGATATTTTTTGCTGTTTCTTTCACGTGAAAATATCTCCCTCCACCTGCTCACCACTTTTTACGGTCTTTTGTCAGGCGAATACAATTCATGTGAATGAACCTGAACTGATTTTTTTCTTGAATTTTTCGTTTTTGAAAAGCATTTATTATTATTATTTATTTATTAATCTAGTCTGGGCAGATTCCGATTGTCCAAAAGTTCTACAAAGGCTTCAGCTAGTGTGCCACTATTGGGCGTCTCATAGCTAGGGATGTAATCGAGCCGAGCCGAGCCAAGTCGAGTTTGAAGATTTCAAGACTGGCTCGTTTATGAGTCGAGCTTAAATAGTCGAGCTCGAATTCAAGCCGAGCTATAAATTGCATGTTCAAGCTCGGCTCATTTAAAACTCGAGCGAGCTCGAGCTCAAGCTCTAGTTCGTTGAAAATGACATTCGAGCCGAGCCGGGTTACTGGACAAGCTCGGCTCAGCTAGAGCTCGATGTAGACTATTAAATTTTTCAATGAGTGATCAAAGCATAGTTCAAGCCCCTAACTATTTAATATTGTTATATTGTTATATACTAACTATTAATAACTTAATATGTTAATTTAACATACTAAATATTGTTATCAAAGTATTATAATTAATATGTAACACTATATATATTATACTATATTTACTATTTACTAATATATATGTAAGATATGAACGAACTAACGAGCCGGGCGAGCGATCTGGTCAAGCTTTAAAAGAGCTAAGTTCGCGAGCCCCTATCGAGTTTTGTCGAGCGAGTCGGGTATGTATCACTTACTAATCGAGCGAGTTTCTACAGTAACGATCGAGTTTCTACAGTATCGAGCTCAAGTTTGGATCGGGCTAAACTGAGCGGGTATCGAGTGGGCTGTTGAACGGATTGGTTTATTTCCATCCCTACTCGCAGCCATCCGAATGACTAAAAAGAGTACTAAAATGTCAAAACATTAAAAAATAATTTCCTTTACAAAATGCTCTACAAAATCTTAAAAGAAAACAAAGCATACATATCAATTATCATCCCATTCTCGATATGCTCCCAAATTACTAATTGTGTCAATGTCCTTCCTCAAATACTAAATAATATCAATGTTCCCCAATAACAAACATACTATTCAAAAAATTGTAAAAATTCTTAAAATTATATAAAAACAAAACAAATAAACAAAAAAATTATTTAAAAAAAATTGAAAAAAATAACAACCAAATTTTTTTCTTTTTTTTTTTTTTTCTTTTTTTTTTTTAGATTTTGTTTTATATAATTTTAAATATAAATGAGGGCATTTTTGTCAAGTTTCGTCTAAAAAGCACACATGTGGCGCACATGTTTTAGTTTCCGTCAGGTGAGACAGAAAAAGCTAATGGAATGGCTACATTGCAAATTTTTGTAACTTTGTTGAGGTTGATTGCAACTTTTCTCACTTTGGTTTCTAAATTGCAAATTTGGTAAAACTTCATGGGATAAAGTGTAATTTTCCCTAAAATAAAATACTTGTTGGTAGAAATGTTGGTGGTGGTGGACATTTGTAACTCTTGCCACATATGTAAGAGTAATTCTATATGTATATTAAGTGTTTATCAAGTGTCCATAAAAAAATGAGGTGGTTTTTAAAATCACAATTTGATCAAAATTATCATTTGATTAATCACAAGCCTAATAGTGATTTTAAAAGCTACTTCATTTTTTTATAGACACTTGATGGACACTTAATGTACATATAGAATTACTCCATATGTAAGTCACATTACTTTTTTTTTTTTTTTTTTTAAATGTAGGGTACAAGCGGTTACAGTTGCAGTCATTACTTCTTAATTGCAACCATCTTAGACAGTTATCACTTTTAAGCAACTATCGCCCCACTAAGGCTGGTTGGCAGTTATTGAAGGCCAAACAAATCACAATCGATAACCGCATGTTAAGTAATGACCCCTTTGTGCCTCTTTTAGTGTTTTAGACATTTTTTTAGCCTTTTTAGTAAGGTTGACAATTTTTGATACGACCCGCGAATCCGACATGAAATTATAGGGTTTGAGTTTAGGCTAAACAAATCCGGGTCATAAACGGGTTGACCCGTTTATGGCATGTTTATAAGCGGGTTATGGTTGACCCACCAACCCGATTAACTAAACGATTTGGCCCGTACAACTCATTTAGCTAATCGTGTCGTGTTTGGGTTGGCAAGTCAACCGGATTAATCCAAACCCAATACAGCAATCCGAATTGCCAACCCTGCTTTTTAGGGTCTATTTTAAATCGTTGTGGACATGTTTTAGTGTTTTAGAAAAGAGCTTAGGCCTTCTTTTTAAGGCTTATCGAGTATATTGCCAAATCTTAATATATAACATGATCATACCGTTCGGAAGTTTTTCATAACCTTCCCTTGGGAGAGTTCTGAGGATGTATAAGAAATAGTTCGGAGTTTTAAGGGGCACAACAAATTTAGAGTAGTTACACCACTCTTAGCACCCCTGTTAAAGTAGTTTTTTAGTTATTTTGGTGAGACAATTTGGTGAAAATACACAAAAATACATTTAAGCAACTTCATTATTATAACGAAAAAGTTTTGGTGAGTGAACAGTACTCACTAACAATATTGAAGTACTGTTTACTCACCAAATGATTAAAATATCATTAAATTCGTTTTCTATCTCCCTTTTAATATATATATATATATATATATATATATATATATATATATATATATATATATATATATATATATATATATATATATCGTTTATCTCCCATACTGCCCATTCTTTTCATCCCTCTCACTTGTAATGTTAATTGCTGAGTAATGCCTTGATAAGAAAATTGAAGAAAAACTTGATTTTTTTTTTAATCTTTCAGTTTTTGAGGTCTTGGTTCGTTTTAGTTAATTGGGTGCCTTTTTCCTAAGTTTTCTTAGCATCCAAACATAAATGTTTTGAAATTCTAATGAGTAGAGTACATTTCCGTATTCATAAATATGACCATTAGAAAACAAACAAAATTTTAAAAATATGACCATTAAGAAAAGACAAATATTTAAAAAAAAAAAAAAAAAAAAAAGAGTATAGAAAAAAATAAATAAATCTGAAAAAATATTATTTCAATGGAATAGTAATATTTGTCTGATAGTTAAAATGGTGAGATTGCTATGGTGCTTTAACAAATTGATGGCTAAAATAGAAAAAATTAATTTTTAGCTAATAAAATTTAATTAGGCTACTAGAAATTCTGTTAGGAATCTAGCTACTGAGATAAGTGACAAATATAGATTTGGCTTTTCTTTTGATGATGCTTGGTGAAAAATGAAACACACTGGTGCAATAGAGAAACCCTTGGTGAAACAGGTACCTGCATCGGGATATAATGGATGCCTATTTTTTTAAATTCATTCAATTCACGAAAACCTCTTTAGGTGAATATTAAAAAAGAAAAAAAAGAAAAAGAAAAAAGGCTGATTTTAGAATAGTCCCTTTAATTTTAAAATGCACTAATGTGACCCATCAAACTACTAAAGTGTGTCAAAAATACTATTTTTGTCGAAATATTCATACAATACCCTTCTTCTCTTAAAAACAAAAATAAAAAACTATTTTCGAAAAAAAAATAAATAAAGAAAGAAATTTAAAGGCCACCCAGCTTCCTATAAAGGCCACCCAGATCCACCATTGGAGGTGGCGTGTTACCACCCTAATGGGCTGGGGGTGGTGGCGGGCCACCTCAGCCACCTCTTTTCTTCTTGTTTATTTTTTATTTTTTTGTTAAAAATTTTATTTTTTTTTTTTGAACTTTTTTGAACTTCTTAGTTATATATGTATTATTAATAATAACACGTGTCGTCATTTTATTGATGCTAACGTGGCATATTAATGAAATCCGTCAAATGTTTTGACGGAATTTGACTGTTCGTAGTGATTTAGTTTTATAAATATATATTTTTAATATATTGATCATATTTTTTATAATCTGTAATTTAATATTATATCAAAATATGTGTAATGAGTTCAAACCTTTATATGATGGAAATATATCCACGGTTATCTATACGCTAATATTGAATGTGAAACAGTGGTTATCACAGTATGAGAAAATCTCAGCAATTTTGAGGGAGGATTAGAGTAAGAGAGGAATGTTATCCACATCACACACTTCGGTACAAATTCTTAATTTTTTTACTTAACTACTTTATGCATCAAACTTGGGAAGAGAATTCAACATCAATCGAACTTAGGGAGTGTCATGAAGTCACAGGGAGTAGTGGCCTTTCAATTGATTTGGTCGGTAATTAGATGAAGCACTATGACGTTTAATTGTAGTCTTTCATTTGAGAGCTGATATATGGGGGATGAAAAATCGTCCTCCACCCCCCTTTTGTGTTTTAAAAACAGAAAAGGGGGGGTGGAGGACGGTTTTTCGTCCCTCACAAATCATTTCCCCTTTCATTTAATGTTTGTTATTTCATTTGAGTAAGACACTAACGTGCATGGTAATCAGTGGCGGAGATAAAAGGGGGCGGGCAAGGGTGCTTGCTCGCCTTAAATGTTTAAAAAAAAAAAAAAAAAAATAGAAAGCTTAATCCAGCCCTAACCCAGCAGCAACATCCTTAAAAAATAGAAGTTACCCTCAAATTTGGGCTGATATTGAACTAAGAAAACCCAACCCAAAACCAAAATGAGACACCATGAATGATTGACACGTCTCAAATCTTCCTCTACACGCTACTACGGTACTTTTATATATTATAATAAAAATATAATATATAAAACAAAAAAACAAAAAAAACAAAAACAAAAATATTTGTCATTATATTTTATTATTTTAATTCTACCCTTACTAAGACTGATTCATGACTCCGCCACTGATAGTAATTGTCTTTTAATTGATGTTGTTATTTAAATAAAGTACGAGAAGGATTCTATGGATCAATATCCAGTCTAATATCTCGAGGACTTATCTCCAAAGTTTTGTAGTTCTCATAGGAGACGTTATCACCAAGTCGTTAGTTTTCTTTATTAAAAGAGTTGAATGTAATAAGAAAAGGCATGCAAAATTAATCTTAAACCTTATGTTTGAAAATGTCTAAGTTCCCTTAAAACCTAACAATCTATCAAAATAGATAGGAAGAAGAATTTAGATCCAGTTTTTTTTCTTGTTGAAAGACGTGTTATAAGACCTGTTACATATTCACCTAACAGGGAATACATGCTGTTTTTGAACGTCTAACCTTTTATTGTTATTGGTTTTCAGCAGGTAAGTGTTACTATGGTTACGCTCACGTAAAATAATCATAGTTAGTTGCCCACTCCTACCCTCTGTTTTAATTAGAAAAAAAAAAAAAAAAAAACCTCTAATTCTATTCAAGTCAATATATATTTCTCTATCTTATTTCCAAGGCAGATGGTATACTTTAGTTTTTAAGGTTAAATACCTTTTTGCCCCATGTGGTTTAAAAACTTTATTTTTTACTCTATAAATATTCATTTTTTTTTTTACATAGATGGTATATGTGCTATGGGAAAAGACGAAGATGGTACCTCTGTCCAAAATTGACAGATTTCCACGCCAGCGACACATGACACCATTAAAATTGTGACATGTGGTAGCCATATTTTTTTAAAAAAATTTGATGCTTTTTTTTTTAAAAAAAAATAAAAAATAAAAAATAAATAAAATTGTAAAGGTGGCTTTTGTGCCACATGGTGGTGGCCGACCATCTCCATTTTAGCCAAGGGTTGAGCTCAGCCATCCCCAAGGCCAGTTTCGGGGGTGGTCGAACCACTCCCAATGGCCAAAATGGGGGTAGCTGAAACCACATTCATTTGGCTTGGCCATCCCCCCCACTTGGCCTAGGAGTAGTTCGGCCACCTTCAAATCGGCTAGTCTGGGTGGTCGAACCACAGCCGTGGCTCGAACCATCCCAAGGAAGAAAAAAGAAAAAGAAAAAGAAAAAAGAAAAAAGAAAAGAGGTTTTGGCCCTTGGGGGTGGCCGAACCACCCTAGGCCAAATCTGCCACCCCAAGCCACCCCCATTTTGGCCATTGGGGGTAGCCAACCCAACCCCAAGGGTTATGAGGGTGGTTCGGCCACCCCAAAACTGGCATTGGCCACCCCCTTGGCCAAAATGGGAGTGGCTGACCATCTCCATGTGGTCCAAAGGGGTGGCTCAGTCACCCCTACAATTTTTTTTCTTAGCAAAAAAAAAAAAAAAAAAAAAAAAAAAAGCCCTCAAAATTAAAATATATATATATATATATATATATATATGACAGCCATTTTAATTGTGCCACGTGTCGCCGACATAGAAATCCGTTAGTTTTGGACAGAAAAATGAATGGAGGTACCATCCCCATCTTTTTCCATAGCACAGGTACTACATATGAAAAAAAAAAAAAAAATGAAAACTAATGAGACAAAAATTAAGGTTTTCAAACTACAAGGGGTGTAAGGTATTTAACCCTAATTTTTATTATATTTAGTTTTAGAACTTTAAGCATGGTTTTTTGCTCTTCCTTGGAGAAAAATTGACTCATAGATCAAGACAAATTAATCTGCATCCAACGACCCACCACATAATCAAGTTCAATAGCAATGCAGAACCAAGAAGTCATGTAAGAGCATCCTTGGTGAGCTTTTTATTTTAAAATTTTCATAAAAATTTAGTGAAAAACTTAAAAAAAGCTTACTTCAACAAACTCTCTATAATTTTTTTTGTCTCGATTATTGTTTGAATTTCATTTCAAATTTGGCTCACAAATTTTATGAACTATTAAATATTTTATCATTTTTCGTTTCGTTTTCCGCCTTTCTCACTGCTTCACTTTTCTCTCTCTCCCTTCTTCACTTTTCTCTCTTGTTCACCTCCTTCCCCTCTCGTGATTCTTCTCGACGCTCCAGCATAACAGTTACACAGTTTATTATCCTTATGAAAAGAAAGGAATTCCCTCTCTCTCTCTCTCTAATTTTACACACCGCCATATATACTTCTTTCCGGAACTTTCCAATCCCCCAACATCCCTACGTACTCAGTGCATGACACAGTGAGAGAGAATGTTCAAGAAGGCAGTGGAGGCGAAGTCGCACCAGAGACTGTCAGGGGCATACAGGAAGAAACTTAGAAGAATCGCAAAAGGCCTTTTTTTTTTTTTTTTTTTGTGATTGACTACAATTTTGAATATCCTTTGGTAGTACTAGTGATTAAAGTTGTTAAAGTTAGGGGTGTACAAACAGAGCGGTTATAACCGCTTTAAAACCGTTAACCGCCTAGGCAGAGGCGGTTAGCGGTTATAGGATTTGGAAAAGCGGTTAATAACCGCTAAATACCTACCCATATATATATATAAACCTCCATTTAAACCTCTAAAGGAAAATGATTAGGATCATATCTATTTATAACTCTCATTCGTATTTTCGCATGAACTACTCCAAGATTGATGATAATAATGATATAGTAATATTTAAAAGGCCCCTCTAAAAGTCTATGGTTTGGTCAACTCTTTTCTATTCTCACACCCTCCTTTCGTTGCATTCAGACTCCTCTGTTCTACACTATTATTAATATATAGTGTAGCTCTCCAACTCAACAACTCTACGCAGCTTCGACCGATCTCCTGTGATTGATTACATTCGATCTCCTACCTTTTTCTTTTCGCGTATATGGGATCCGTCGTGATATTGATCAAGAAAGGAATTTGAAACAGAGGACTGAGAATTAAAGATGCAGGGGGGGGGGAGGGGGGGGGGGGGGGGGGGAAGAGGGACAGAGTTTGGGTATACCCCCACTTGGGTTGTCGCTGTTGGCTGCAGTGTTATAGGCCTCATCTCTGGCTGTCGAGCGAATCCTCCATTACCTTGGCAAGGCATGCACATGTTGGTCTTTCAAATCAATGCCTGGAAGCTTTTAGTCCCACATCGAAAAAATAAGAAAAGCTGGAAGTGAACACTGGCTATAAAAGAAAAACCCATAAGCTTTGAGTCCCACATCGAAAGATGAAGAGAAGCTGTAAGTGAACACTAGCTATAAAAAAAAAACGAATGCACTCAACAAAGGTATCCTAAAAGTGGTCAAAACAGGCCACCAAAATTAGCTAAAATCTTAAATTATAAAGCGGTTGTATAACCGCCGATTATTTACTCAATAACCAACAGGTGGTTATATAACCGCCTTCGCTTAGGTGGGTAGTGGTTACGGTTGGTAAAATACAATAATTGCCTAGGCGGTTAAAGGTTTTAGCTAATAACTGTCGGTTATAACCGTTTGTACACCTCTAGTTATAGTTAAAGTGGTTGCTGTCAAAACTAATAAAAAATAATATATGTTTAAAATAAAATATATATATATATATATATATATATATATATATATATATATATATATATTTATATTTACAGAGCTTGATGTAAAAAGCTTTTTAAAAGTGATAGATAAAATAACAAAAATAGATTGTTTAGCTAAAATTTGAACAAAATTTAGTGAGCTCACTAGGAATGCTCTAACCTCCTTAATTATTATATAACAATTTAAAAGTACTATTACTATTTATTTTTCTTTTTTTCTTTCTAAATTAACATTGCATTATCCAATTTTCATAGTTAAAAGTATAGGTGACGATTCGTGTTCGCGTGTTGGGTTGCAGTTATGTCGAAATATGGATATAAGACTATATAGGACAACTCAAGTTAACCTTTCTGATTAACCTGTAAATTTCGTGTTGAGTTCTTGTATTGAATCAATTATTGTCAGCCTTCAATATCACGTGTTGGATTAGAGTTGTATCGAAATATGAGAATAATAGTATATAAATCTATTCTAATCCGATCCATTTAATCAACGAAATTATGCCCATTAACTTTAACTTTTTAATTTTATATTCGATTCGCATATCAAAAGTTGTTAGCGTGATTAAAAGGATGCAGTCCACGATTATCCTTATCACAACAATTATGATCGTTATCCAAGAGTCAACTTTCTTAAAGAGCACGTAATGATTTATGCACAAAAAAATACGATAGTTCCATTTTGTACATTCGCTCTTCTTTTTCTGCTCAAGCGGCTGTCATCAAAAATTTCTCTGGAGTTGTTATACATTGCAGTTCTATCATCAGCTCTTCATGCTGTGCACTTATTGGTGAAGCCCGAGCAACCCTTTTAGCTGCTCAGTTGGCCCTCTTTTTGTGGATCTCTTCTTTTATCATAGAAGGAGACTCCCTCACTGTTACTCTGGCACTCCAAAATCCATCTATCACTTAAAACTGGCGTATTGCTTCTACTATCTTTCACATATATTCTATTATCCCTCCCACATCTAGCTGGTCAGCTAGTCATGTTAACCGAAGTGCAAATTTTTGTGTCCATCATGGGCCGCAACCAGACTTCACTCTGGCTGCATTCCCATCTCCTCTGCTCTTTCAGTCAAGGGGTAGATCAATTAGATGGAGACCACGTCTTATGAAGCGAAAGTCATTAGTTCGAATTCCTCTTCCCTCTTGTATGAACATGTTAAAAGAAAGAAAAAAAAAAAAAAAAAAAAAAAAAAAAAAAAAAAAAAAAAACTTATCCTGTCAGTACGCATCAGGGAAGAAAAAGGGGGAGCTGTCTGTATCGGCATCTCTGCCATTCTTCTAAAGATGTGACACCAACGTGTAAGTTAATCTTCTAAAAAAAAAACGTGTAAGTTAACATCTCCCTCAATAGTATTGTTGGAATTACTTGTAATTCAAAGCCTCTTTTCTGGTCCCGATGTGGCGATGTGGACCACATCTCGTACAGTCCACCATTTGTGGGACAGATGACCTCTAAAGAGTCATCGAACTTTCTAGCAATCAAAATATTAAATTTTAAAATAAATAATAATTTTTATGTAATTCTTTTGCTGCAAATAAAATTTTAAATCCAGATTTAGATAATAAGACACACAGACTTTGTTGTCATTCGCCTCACGTTCTAAGGTTGTGACTCCTTATTTACTGGTAAGTATAAATATTAACCTTCATAGTTTATTCTGGAATTAGTCGGAAGTTAAAAAAATTCTAGGTGTTGGCTACACGCGGCATTTATAAATTTACACCATGGGTCAGTACAACTAACTTTATTGGCTTCATTTCTGAATCCTTTTTCTATCTTGAAAATTCTCTCTGAAACATAGTGTTGTTTTATTTGTCTTTGATTTGTTTAAATGATTTTTTTTTTTCTGTATTGTTACGAAGTTAATTATAGTTCTTTTACTCATAGATATATATATGGTTCAAACCTTAACATCACAATTTACTCCCATTTCAAAACTTCGAATGAGGGTCATGTGCAAATTTATGCTCGTTGAAATTCATGGAATTTTTTTTTTTTTTTTTTTTTTGGAGAAATATCACTGATTTCATTTCATAAACTTGAAAACAACTAGAGCCTCAAAGACCCTAAATGATCAGAAACGGAGTTTCTGAGGATACAATGTCTCGAATATTCTCTAAGAGACAATTAATCCAAATGCGAGCCGTGACATGTTGAACTCCCTCTTTCACGAAGCTATGTGCTGCTGAGTTGGCCCTCCCTTTTGTATGATATATTCTCCGACTCCGAAAGCAAACATGCTTCAATATTTGCCCATATTTGCCCAAACCACGCTCCAGTTCAAGCCCCTTTGTTAAGAGCATTCACCGCTAGCTACTAAGGAATCAGAAATGTGGATATTGTGCAACTCGTGAATTCCTTAATAAATAAATAAAATTTTGGAGATAATTTTACTTTTTTTTTTTTTTTTTTTAAAGAAGAACCGGGAGAATAGCCGGTTCGGCTTAGGGAACTTGGAACTACCAATTATTTCATGCGTGAGGTCCACAACCACAAGGACCACAACCAGTAGGCAGTAGCCGTGAACCAAACAAATTAAGCCTTAGGGTTAGGGACGAAAATGGCGTGAGCAGACGAAGAAGATGGAACGTGTTGGGTTTCACAGAAGAGAGTGAAAACTCAATGAGAATCTGAAAAGGCTGTCAAAAACTACCTGGCATTAACTGAAAAATCAGAAAGGTAGGTGAGAGCAAGTAATATTGAAGCTTTTGAATTGGCAGCCAAAAATTCAAACAAAAAGATTCCACGTCCGGTTAAGACCCATGGCCAAGGACAGCAACCCACGGCTTGACCGTGGCTAAGCCAAGGCTCGTCTTCCATTCGAATTTAGCAAAAAAAATTCTTAACCAAAAAAATGACATTGTAAAGTTGATGAAAGTACAGGTGTATAAGTTGATGAAACCTTTGCTTGCCTACATTGCCAAAAAAAGATGTTGCACAATTATCGTATACATAATATACTTGCAAATGCCTTTTCGTTAATTTAGAATATGAAATGATCAAATTTAATACTTTTAACATCAATCTCTCTAAATTTTTTCTTTTATGTTTCATCATTTTATTTTAGATGTCCAGTGAAAGTGGAATTACATGATGCAGGTGGTTCATTGGTCGCATCTTTGTTTGGAGAAGATATAGAAAAATTCTTGAAATGCTCTATAACAAAATTAATGTTATATATTACTGAGATAGGAAAACAAATAAGAAAGAGAAAAAATTTATGGTAGCTCAAAATATTTTTGTTACTCAATTCTATATTGAATATAATTATATTTCTAACAAAATTAATATAACAGTATGACAAGACTGAATCTAGGTTCTATCTTTTCCTTGTTGCCATTCCTATATGTTTAATTTTAGCTAAGTAAATACTTTGTATTTATGTGATCGAATATTCGGTTCAATTCAATCAAACCATACTTTTTATTTTTTATTTTTTGTGAGTTATGTCTTGTGTTTGTTTGCTTGAAAATATTTGCTATTGTCTTTACGTACATATGGGCTTGTGCACTTATTATGAATTGTGTTTTGGGTTATATTTGGTTGCTAACTTGATGGTAGGGTAGGGTGTAGAAGAAAGAAGAATTGTGTTAAATATTGTAATCTATGTTTGAATATATTATTTGGTGTACATGCAGATTATGTTATAGGTTTTATTGAATCTTGTGCTCTACATTTCAACACCTTATTTGGTGTACCAGATAGGTAAAATCTCTTCTATATAAATATTGGCTTGTCCCCCCCACTTTTTTTTTTTACATTTTTTTTTTTAAAAAAAAATCTCTTGTTGATTAAAAGAAGTATTTGAATATATATATATATATATATATATATATATATATAATAATCTAAGGCTTGTATGACAAATATCTACTATAGGTGCCATTGAATTCAAATTTTATAATGGAAGTCTTTTTCTTTTTTTTCTTTTTTTGCCTTCATGATATTATTATTACTAAAATCAAACTACCCAATAGATCAAACATGAATCAAAGTTGAAACCAACTATATCCGTTGGCTACAACATCATGATTCCAACTATTTTATCCAATGCCTATCATCAATGATCAAATATTACAAAGAGAAGAAACAACCGAGTGTTTCTTGTAAGTTTCACTAAGGTCAATAGTGCTAAGCATGAATTGTGTATCTAACTCACATGTCCAAATTAATTTGTGATTACCAAATGCACACTACAAAAAAAAAAGGTAATTGGCCACGTTCAGTTAGCCACGTGTACGGACACTGTACACATGGCTAACAGGTTGCCACGTGTCATTGGCGACGTGTTCCGCGCGTGGTAGATCCGGTTGTAGCTAAATGCACATTTAGCCGCGTGTACAGTAATACACGTGTCCAATTGGACACGTGTATTATGATACACGTGGCCAGACTGCCACGAGTATTAAAATACTTGTGGCAGACAGCTTGCCACGAGTATTTAAATACTCGTGGCAAGTCTGCCATGTGTATCATAATACACGTGGCAGACGGCAGTCCTTTTTTAAATTATATTTTTTATTTAAATAAAATTATTTCATATATTAAATCTAATTATTTAATATAATTTTCGAATTAATTAAATTTTTATTTTTATTCCTTTTTCAAATTTTAATTGTATTTTTATTTCATTTAATTTTTAATTGTATTTTTATTTCATTTTATTTTGTAATTGTATTATTTTTTAAATACCTAATTGTATTTTTATTTAGGCTAATTATTTTTGAAATTTATTTTGTAATTTCTTTTTTTGCAGTAATTTTGTTATTGCCGGCCTAAAATATCGCAAAATCTATTTTACCCCAAAATAGAAAAAAATGAAATTACACATATCAATTATTAATAACATATTTGTTAACTATACATATCTTCACAAACCAAAAATAATTACATAAAATATCTACGACTCGGAAGGGCGTCTCTGCAGTACCGTCGTAGGAGTATACTGGCCACCCAGCGATTGTTGCACAATGGACGGTGTAATAGGCGATGGTGTCCCGACAGGGGAGTGCTGGCTCAGCCGTCTACTGAGCACCTCCTGTGCCATGCATGCGAGGCCATGAATGCCTCGAACCCTTGCATGCGCTGCTCCAAGATGTCGTTTCTCTCTCGCTCGGCACGTAGCTCCGCCAGCAAATCCGCCACCTCCCGGATATTTTCAGCCAAAGCCTGGGACGTGCTAACTGATGGAGCCCTCTGTGAACGAGACCTGTACGCGAAACACGTCCCATGAATAGGAGTAACGTTCGGCCCAACCTGCCGAACCCTCCCCGCGTACTCAGGCCTCCCAATCGCCTGTTCGTACGTGTCGTTCGGTGCCCAACGCACCGTGTCTTGTGAGACGCTCTGCGTGGCAGCGAGATCAGTAGATAAATTCTGCGCCATCCTCTCCTGTACGTCATCAACATAAAATACACATATATTAAATAATGTCATATCACACACATAACTTAGGATCCGTGTGCGTTCATTCGGGTAAGTGCCGTCCTTCCTTGTGTGCGTCTTCACGAACGACTCGGCGCGGGTGGGGGGTGTGCCAGATGTACATGCCTGTCGCCATCCAGTTGAAATATATAACAAACAGAGAGCAAGAAAATAGTGGCAATTAGCAACAATTGGCAACAAATATTGTATTTACATATATTTGTTCATACCTCCTCGTGATTAAATCTAGCATAACTTTTAGATCCCGTACAATGGGGGAGGTCATTCTGCTCGTGCAAACGCTTCATCCGTTCAGAGGTCGCCTACGCATTGAACATGATGGTAAAAATGTAAGCATTGACACAATTAAATTAGTAATCAAAATTAAATTAACTAATTTACTAAAAAACACAACATTTTTATGTCATACAATCAAAGACCTACATACCCTTTTTTGCTCAGTGCACCAGTCGGTCAGCAGGAACTCCACATCTTCTGCGTCATACTTCTCCAAAAATCTGACTGGCACTCTCGCACGTATAATATCGGGTGTGTCACCGTCTCGAATTTTTAGCTTGGTTTTGAACTTTGACTTCCACGAGCGGTGCTTGCGGCCAATATCATTCAACGCTTTCTGTTATGCCCTGCGCTCATCTACTGATACAGGTAGATGGAACTCCTCCTGCACATTCAATGTAAGCATTAATTTTTAAACCTTCAAGAGAAACTTAATCTTAGATTTAATTTAAATAAATAAATTAGATTCATAACCATACCATCAGCGCGTGCCACATAGCCTTTTTAATCTGCTTATGTACTTTGGCCCATTCGTCCCGCATATGTATGAATGACCCACTCCTAATGAGCATGCCCTCAGCCCACCTAAACCGATTGCAAGCTCGCCCTACAGGTTGTATCACAGCATTGTACTACAATACAATCTTCTTCCCCCTCGGGAGCACCCAATTTCTCTCTGGGTCCCTAATCACCTCATAATAGATGCTCCCGTCTGGGTTGTACCCTAATAAAAAAAATATACAACATTTAATTGTTTAACACTAAAAAACATAATTATATTAATAAATTGAAAATTCAATTTATTTTTCTTCCAAACTTAATATTTATTTTCGGTAACATAATATGAATTTTAATGATGTCTAAATATGTACTTACCCATCAACCGAATCTGGTCAATCTCTATGTGCTGGGTCGCCTGCGACCTCCTCGCCAACCCCTCCCGCTAGGGGAGGCTGCTCATCATCCTCTGAAAGCATATCATGGGGGCTATCGGGGGCCAAATCATTGGGATCCAACATCGCAACGTCCCCCTCATGTGGAAGCTGGCTCCCCCCCAAATCTGGCATCTGGCTCTCACTGGCTAGTGGCACCTGGCTCTCACCAGATAAAGGCACCTGTCTCTCACCAGATAAAGGCATCTGGCTCTCTCTAGGCTCCGGGCCCTGACTCGTTGCCGATGTTGGTATCTGTCTCAACCCCATAATCTGGCCCTGCATCGCCAGATGTGCTGGTATCTGTCCCAACCCCACATCCAGCATCTGCATCTCCTCGGTCTGTGACAGGAGAACCCTATCATCCTGTGTCTCACTATCAGGGTTACACGTCGTAGGTGGAATATATGTATACGGAAAGTACAACGCATAACCATGTGGCCCCATCCCCTCTCACAGCCACCATCGAGTCACGTTACCCGGTGAAGTGAACCCTATCTGAGATAATGTCGGGAGCTCCGAATATGGAGAACTGGAACATCCAGCTGTGCTGGTCTGCCCGTGATCTGACGTGGGCACGGCCACCGTACCCAGCATCAACGGTCTGTAAGCGGCATTTGGGTGGTGTGGCCACGCCGCAGTATATAATGCCGTCGAATCTGTGGCCGTGGTCATGGAGGGCAGGGGTGGGCGGGGTGCCCGATATGCACAAGGAGGCGGTCTCTGGGCCATCGATACCTGCGAACAAATGTAGACAAATTAATTAAAATTTGTATTTTATATATTTTTAATGAATATGCAAATTATACAATGAAATTTATGCAAATAAAAAAAATTGTATTGAGTTCAAGCGAATTGTACTAACAATAAATATATCAATCATTGTATCAGATCAATGTTAGGCCTGTTGTACTCGAATTCATCATTCGTATTGGGTATGTCATCAGTGGCTAGTACGAGCGGTACGCACTCATGATAGGTTGTACCTGTCTCATTACTCCCTTCCCCCTGACCAACGTCGTATACGTTGCGCGGTTTGGTCTTAACTGCACAAACCCAATTTGGGTTCCTTCCATCCTTGATGTAGAATACTTGATCTACCTGAGATGTAAGCACGTACGACTCGTCCTGAATCAATTCTCCCCTGTGGACGAGGTGATTGAAGTTGACAAGCACTAGGCCATACTCGTCTATTTTGAACCCTATGTCCATCGTAGGGTCTGCCCAATTGCACTTAAACAAGATGTACGTAGTCCTGTCATAGTACTCGACCTCAACTATATCGGTTAACTGTCCGTAGTACGTTTCGTCGTCAACGGTTGGAACACATACGCCGCTGTTCTGTGTCCTCCCCACATCATGGGCAAGCGTGCGGAACAGTTTCCATTTACCACGTACCTGTTGTACTTGACTGCTGTCTCCTTCAGCCCTCTACAACGCATAACCAATTTATGGCCCAATTCCTCCCTACGTTGATCGTCCAGGCCATCAACCTATGTTATATTTACATATATTAAAGATGACATTGGTTAATTACACCCAACACAGGTAAATTTTTTCAATTTCAAATTTACCACTATTTCCTTACATATGCACGGTACCATTCACAGAACTGCTCATGATGTTGTGCTTCAATAAGAGCCTCCGTGATGCGACCCCTAGTGCATGATCGCCTAAGCGCGTCTTTGTGCATCCTACACGCAATGTATACAATTACGTAATAATAGTTATTAATATTTTTAATAGAAATTCTATTAAATATATAAACACTACTTACATCCGCAAATTGTGAAACTCGTCAGAGTTGAACACAATATAACGATGAATCTGGTGCATTGTCAACCGGTTCAGGGTAACTCGCGTGCCCGCCCCCTTGGATCCATCAGGATTTCGCTGAGGTCTGTTGTGAAAGGTTGGTGCGTTATTCAGATACCTAGAACAGAACGTTATCAGCTCCGTTGCTATGTACCCCTCTGCAATGCACCCCTCAGGAGCTGCTTTATTGCACACATGCACGACGATAAATTGACATCGTTTATTGAACCAATTAAATCAACGAAATTTTACTAACAAAATTTTACCTCTCTGCCGGGTACATCCACCTATACTGCACGGGTCCGTCGGGTCTACACTCGCGCACAAGATGCACGACCAAATGGACCATGCTGGTAAAAAACCCTGGAAGAAATACCTGTTTTAGCTTGCACAACGTTATACAGACGTCACCCTACAGTCGGTCCATCTCATCTTGTGTTAGCTTGGTTGAGCATATGCCTCTAAAAAATGCAGAAATCTCCACAAGAGGTCTAACCATTTTTTCTGGCAATGACTGACGCAATGCAATTGGGAGAAGCTGTTGCATCAGTATGTGACTATCATGGCTCTTCAACCCCGAAATTGTACGGTCCTTGAGCCGAACACACCGTGAAATGTTCGAGGCGTATCCATCCGGGACCCTCACATTTCGAAGAACCTTAAAAGAATTTTCTTTGTCCTCCCTAGACATGGTGTGACAGGCGGCAGGCATATATGTCTTACCATTTGCGGCTGTGAACGGATGCAACTTAGGTCTCAACCCCATTTCTTGCAAGTCCAGCCGAGCTGCCAGGTTGTCCTTTGTTTTCCCTTTGATATCCAAAATAGTGCCAAGTATATTATCCATGACATTTTTTTCTATGTGCATGATATCAAGATTGTGCCGAAGCAGATTGTCTTTCCAATACGGCAATCTAAAAAAAATACTTTTCTTCTTCCACAACACATCATCAGAGCTTGCTGCACCCCTCTTCCGCTTCTTACCCGCGTTCTCATCCCCAAACGCAACTCCGTCTAACCGTTGGATTATCTCGTCTCCACTTGGCACGTTTGGCGCGCTGTCAAATTCTTCAGTACCGTCAAATGTTCTTCTGTTCAGCCGCCACAGAAGTTCAGTTGGCAAGTATCGCCTGTGCCCCATATAGCAAAATTTCTATCCGTTCTTTAAATATTTAGAACGTGTCGAATGCATACAGCAAGGACATTCCTTCACACCCTTGTTAGGTCAGCCTGATAAATCTGCATACGCTGGCAGGTCGTTTATTGTCCACATCAACTGAGCTCGCATATTAAAACTTCCCATCTTTGAAGTATCAAATGTCTGCACCCCAACATTCCACAATTCTAGCAACTCATTAATCAGTGGCTGAAGGTAGACATCAATATCCATACCAGGTGAGTTCGGTCCAGGGATAACCAGTGACAGGATGAACGACGTCTGTTTCATGCACATCTAAAGAGGCAGATTGTACAGCACAAGAATTACGGGCCAGGTGTTGTGGGATGTGCTCATGTTCCCAAAAGGATTAACTCATCGGCTGTCAAACCAAGCCGAACGTTCCTGCTGTCTGCCATGAAATCTGGATGTAAAATGTCAAACGATCTCCATGCCTCATCGTCGGCCGGGTGCCTCAAAACGCCATTCCTAGTGCGACCTTCTGCATGCCATCTCATATATGGTGCAGTATGCTCAAACATGAATAGCCTCTGTAACCGTGGGATGAGTGGAAACCACATCAACGTCTTCACTGGGCATTTTTTCCTCGATGTTATGACCTCACCATCCTCATCTACATGTGTATCAGCCCTCCACTTAGATTCTCCACAAACGTCACATGAATCTAAGTCTTTATTGTCTTTCCAGAATAACATACAGTCATTACGGCACGCTGGAATCTTCTCATACCCTAGACCCATGGAACTTAGGAACTTCTTCGCCTCATACGTACTAATTGGCAAAGTCTCATCACAAGGAGACAATAGCTGATTGATAAACTCGAGAATGTCTGAAAAAATTTTGTTTCTAATACCTCCCACGCACTTCAAATTGTACATGTGTGCAGTAGCACTCAATTTACTGTGCTTGGTACCAAAGTGAAGTGGCTTCTCAACAGTCTTTAACAACTCTTGGTACTTCAATGCATCCCTGCAAGAGGTTCCTTCGTCAACTTGTTGCGGATCCGTACTGAAGGCTTCAGGAACATCGTGCATGCCGAAGGCGTCACGCAACATGGCGTGCATGTCACCCCCTTGTTCTGTGAATTCACCATGTTCAGTGCTACCGACAGCCGGATCTATGCCACTAGGATGACTCGAACGCTGACCAGGAACAGTAGACCCGGCCGTGGTCTCACCGTGCATATACCACAAATTGTATCCCGGACTCATCCCCTTACCTCCTGTCAGGTGGGCAAGAACGTAATCTGGAGTGTGACGCTGGTTATTTCGACAATACTTGCATGGACAGTAAATTTTGCCATCGATAGCCGTACATTTACTAATGGCAAATGCAACAAACGACCTACACCCGTCGTTATACTTTGTCGTACCCCTACGTGTTGACATCCAAGACTTGTCCATATTTCTCTGTGTAGGAGTAAGAGACTAGACAAATCATATTTCTTACAGTATAAACTTGTAAAAAAGGAAGATCATGTGTTACAATTTGGCGGTTATGGTTTTAGGGTTTAGTGTTTAGGGTTTAGGTTTTATTGTTTTTTTCTTTTTAGGGTTTAGGGTTAGGATTTTAGTTTTAATTTTTTTTTTTTAAGGGTTAGGGTTAAGATTTTAGTTTTTTTCCTTTAAGAATTTCGGGTTTAGGGTTAGGGTTAGGGTTTTAGCTCTTTTTTTTTTTTTTTTTAAGGGTTTAGGGTTTAGGGTTCGGGTTTTAGGTTTTAATTTTTTTAGAGGGTTGAGGGTTTAGGGTTTGGGTTGTAGTTCTAGTTCATTTTTTTTTTTTTTAATGGTTTAGGGTTTAGGGTTAGGGTTTTAGTTGTTTTTGTTTTTTTTTTAAGGGTTTAGGGTTTAGGTTTTAGGGTTAGGGTTTTAGTTATTTTTTGTTTTAAAGGGTTTAGAGTTAGGACTTTAGTTGGTTTTTTTTTTGAAGGGTTTAGGGTTTAGGGTTCGGGTTTTAGTTTTTTTTTTTTTTTTTTAGGGTTTAGGGTTTAGGGTTAGGGTTTTAGTTCCTTTTTGTTTTTTTAAGGGTTTAGGGTTTAGGGTTAGGGTTTTAGTTCTTTTATTTTAAAGGGTTGAGGGTTTAGGGTTAGGGTTTTAGTTCTTTTTTTTTTTTAAAGGGTTTAGGGTTTAGGGTTAGGGTTTTAGTTTTTTTCCTTTAAGGATTTCGGGTTTAAGGTTAGGGTTTTAGTTTTTTTTTTTTTTTTTTTTTTTTTTAAAAGGGTTTAGGATTTAGGGTTAGGATTTTAGTTTTTTTCCTTTAAGGATAGAGGGTTTAGGGTTTAGGGTTTAGGGTTTAGGGTTAGGGTTTTAGTTCCTTATTTTTTTTAAGGGTTTAGGGTTTAGGGTTAGGGTTTTAGTTCTTTTATTTTAAAGGGTTGAGGGTTTAGGGTTAGGGTTTTAGTTTTTTTCCTTTAAGGATTTCGGGTTTAAGGTTAGGGTTTTAGTTTTTTTTTTTTTTTTTTTTTTTTTTTTTTTTTTTTTTTTTTAAAGGGTTTAGGATTTAGGGTTAGGATTTTAGTTTTTTCCTTTAAGGATAGAGGGTTTAGGGTTTAGGGTTAGGGTTTTAGTTTCTTTTTTTTTTTTTTAAGGGTTTAGGGTTTAGGGTTAGGGTTTTAGTTCTTTTATTTTAAAGGGTTGAGGGTTTAAGGTTTGGGTTTTATTTTTTTTCCTTTAAGGATTTTTGGTTTAAGGGTTTAGGGTTCGGGTTTTAGTTATTATTATTATTTTTTTTTTAGGGTTTAGGGTTAGGGTTTTAGTTCCTTTTTTTTTTTTTTTTTAAGGGTTTAGGGTTTAGGGTTAGGGTTTTAGTTCTTTTATTTTAAAGGGTTGAGGGTTTAGGGTTAGGGTTTTAGTTCTTTTTTTTTTTTTTAAAGGGTTTAGGGTTTAGGGTTAGGGTTTTAGTTTTTTTCCTTTAAGGATTTCGGGTTTAAGGTTAGGGTTTTAGTTTTTTTTTTTTTTTTTTAAAGGGTTCAGGATTTTAGTTTTTTCCTTTAAGGATAGAGGGTTGAGGTTTTAGGGTTAGGGTTTTAGTTCTTTTTTTTTTAAAGGGTTTAGGGTTTAGGGTTTAGGGTTAGGGTTTTAGTTTTTTTCCTTTAAGGATTTCGGGTTTAAGGTTAGGGTTTTAGTTTTTTTTTTTTTAAGGGTTTAGGATTTAGGGTTAGGATTTTAGTTTTTTCCTTTAAGGATAGAGGGTTTAGGGTTTAGGGTTAGGGTTTTAGTTCTTTTATTTTAAAGGGTTGAGGGTTTAGGGTTAGGGTTTTAGTTTTTTTCCTTTAAGGATTTCGGGTTTAAGGTTAGGGTTTTAGTTTTTTTTTTTTTTTTTTTTTTTTTTTTTTTTTTTTTTTTTTTTTTTTTTTTTTTTTTTTTTTTTAAAGGGTTTAGGATTTAGGGTTAGGATTTTAGTTTTTTCCTTTAAGGATAGAGGGTTTAGGGTTTAGGGTTAGGGTTTTAGTTCCTTTTTTTTTTTTTTTTTTTTTTAAGGGTTTAGGGTTTAGGGTTAGGGTTTTAGTTCTTTTTTTTTAAAGGGTTGAGGGTTTAGGGTTAGGATTTTAGGTCTTTTTTTTTTTTTTTAAAGGGTTTAGGGTTTTAGTTTTTTTCCTTTAAGGATTTCGGGTTTAAGGTTAGGGTTTTAGTTTTTTTTTTTTTTTTTTTTTTTAAAGGGTTTAGGATTTTAGTTTTTTCCTTTAAGGATAGAGGGTTTAGGGTTTAGGGTTAGGGTTTTAGTTTTTTTTTTTTTTTTTTTTTTTTTTTTTTTTTTTTTTAGGGTGTAGGGTTTATGGTTAGGGTTTTTGTTTGTTTTGAAGGGTTTAGGGTTGTGGATTTACGGTTTAGAGTTTTTGAAATTTTGTAAGGGTTTTTATTGGTGTTTTTTTTTTTCTAAGGGTTTGTGTTGGTTTTACGGTTATGATTTTAGGATTAAACTCTAACCCTAAACTTTAAGTATTTAAAGTTTAGAGTTAGAGTTTAGCTATTTCTTAACGCGTAGACGGTCAATTTTATTTATTTTCTTTAATTCTTATTCAATTTTTTTTTTTTTTTAATTTATCATTTTCAAAACTGTCATCGTTGGTTTATAACGGGAAACTAATGGCGGATATTGTTTGATTTTTTTCACTAACAAAAAAACTCCTAAATTCATAATAACACATTAAAATATATATATAAAACCTCTCAAATCAACCATTACAAAAATCAAATTATAAACACTAAAAACACAACAACATAGTGAAAAATTTCGTGGCTTAAAAAAAAAAGTAAATAAATTAAACCCTAATCAAATTTTTTCACATGCAGCATTGTTAAAAAAAAGAAAAAAAAAAAAGAAAAAAAAATTAATTAACCAAATTAATACTTATGGACCGAAATACCTGGTCCATAAAAACAAAAAAAAAAAAAAAAAAAAACCAAATTATATGTATACAACTTTCAACAAGTCAGTAACATTGGAGCAAAAGAAAATGGGAATAATAAAAAAAATATTACAACCTTAGCATATGCTCAACAAAAATACAATCCTCAACAATATATATATCACAAGGAAATGAACACAGTCGGATATACATGTAGAAGGAAAAAATAAATACAAACAATGAGACACAAAATACTCACAAAAAATTTCAGGGTTTATGGATTTAGGGTTGCTTATATATATACACACCTGCATATATGGAGGAAAAATAAGTTAAAAAACAGAGAAAAATATATATGTAGAAACCGGCCGGTAGACAGAGAGCTAGAGGAAGAAGAAGATTACCTGAGCAAATTAACGCACGGCCGTGCCCAGCTGCCGGAGAGTAGTCCCAGTAGAGAGAGAGAGCTAGAGAGAGAGAGAGAGAGAGAGAGATAATTAGATCCGGTACCCGTGTATATATACGTGAGAGAGAGGGAGAGAGAGAGAAACAGCCGGTGAGAGAGAGAGGTGATCGATGGTGGACGGTTACCACGGCAGAGACAAGGCCGGAGGCACAGTAACGGGCTGAGCTCGACGGAGAGAGAGGGAGAGAGAGAGAGAGAGAGAGAGAGAGAGCTACCCATTTCTATTATATATATATATATAAAATATTATATTAATATAAATTTAAAATAATATGCACGGATGGCCAGGTGGCGCGCGGGAGAACTCCCGCGCAGTACACGTGTCCAATCGACGACATGTTATTATAACACGTCTTCAATTGGAGACGTGTATTTAATTGTATTATATATTTAATAAGTAAAATATATTATAATTATATATAAATGTGTGTATAAGTTATTCACGTGCTACAAATACAAACCCATGCAACCATGCAAACCTATTCATAATAAAAAAAAAAAAAAAAAAAAAAAAAAAAAAAAAAAAAAACGTACAACCCTAAGTGTATGTAATGCACACATTGCTAAACCCTAAGCTCTAAAACTAAACCGTAAACTATAAATCAAAACTAAATCCTAACCATAAATTTAATCACTAACACTAAGTATATATATATATACTATACTAAACCCTAAATTAAAACTAAACTCTAACCCAAAAATTAAACCCGAAAACCACTAACCTCATCGTGTATATACTATATATACCTATAAACGACCATAAATGTATATACTATATATATCTATAAACCCTAACCATAAATGTATATACTATATATAGCTATAAACCCTAACCATAAATGTATATACTATATATATCTATAAACCCTAACCGTATGTACGATATATAGCTATAAACCCTAACCCTAAATGTATATACTATATATATCTATAAACCCTAACCGTATATACTATATATAGCCATAAATCCTAACTCTAAGTGTATGTACTATATATAGCCATAAACCTAAGTGTATATCAATTATATATAGCCATAAACATTTATTTTTAAAGAATGAGAAATATGAATATTTAGCTTTTTAATTTTTAATTTTGCTATTGTTTGAGGAGATTCTCTCTTTAACTTGATTGAATAAAATTCGACTGAAATGCCGTAAAAAAACTATAAGATATACGCTATAGTTTTTTTCAATTTTTCAACTGTTTAGATTTAATATTACAATCTTTCTAATACAAAATTAGAGTAAATATACTGTACTTTTTTGTAACAGCACATAAGCCAAATTCATTCGAATTTCTATGATATCGGAACAATCTAATTATAATAAATCTAGGATTTAAAGTTATATTTAAAAGTGTACAATAATGACACGTGAAAAAATATTGACATTATTATTTATAAAATGTAAAATCAAATAGGTTATAACCCATAACCCTAAGTGTATATATTATATATACTATAACCCTAAGTGTAAATACTATATATATCAATAAACCCTAACCCTAAGTATATATACTATATATAGCTATAAATCCTAACCATAAGTATATATACTATATATAGCCATAAACCCTAACCCTAAGTGTATGTACTATATATAGCCATTGACATAAGTGTATATAGCTATATATATAGCTATAAACCATAGTGTAAATACTATATATAGCTATAAACCCTAATCCTAAGTGTATATACTATATATATCGATAAACACTAACCCTAAGTATATATACTATATATAGCTATAAACCCTAGCCCTAAGTATATATACTATATATAGCTATAAACCATAACCCTAAGTGTATGTACTATATAAGGGACTAAACCATAAGTATTTAATTTATTATGTAGCACGTAACCCTCAAAATAATTGCATTTACTATATATAGCCATAGATAGCAAGGTTAGGGTGTATATATATACAAGTCATTATAAATGTATATATAGAGTATATATATAAATGCATGCATATCTATATATATAGTATTAATTATAGGTTTTTTTAACTTTGTTATGTTTGAAATTTTTTTTCTTTGGTTTCTAAACGTTGATAGTGTACAAAACTAAACCCTAATTTGAAGTACTATTTGGTTTAATTATGCATATAGTACAATATGTAAATTAGGTTAGGGTTTTTTTATATATATACTTCATAAAATAAGGAGTTTTTTTTAAAAAAAAAATAATAAAAAAAATGAATGAACAGAAAACAATTTTTTTTTTTTTTTTTTTTTTTTTTTTTTTTATGTAATAAATATTTCTAGGGGAAAAAAAAATAATAACATTTGGCCACGTGTTCTTTATACACGTGGCAAAATATGGACACGTGTAAAATACACGCGTCCAATTGGACACGTGTATTTTTACACGCGTCCAACTGGACGAGTGTATTAATACACGCGTCTATATACACACGTGTAAAAATACACGTGTCCATATAGACACGTGTAATAATAAACGTGTCCATATGGACACGTGTATTAAATACATGCGTCTATGGACGTGTGTATTTAATACACGTGTCCAATTGGCCGCGTGTATTAAATACACGCGGCTAATTGGGCCGTGTATACTACTAGCCACGTGTCATAATGACACGTGGCTAGTTGGACGCGTGTCTACAGTGACTTGTACTGTAGACAAGCGGCTAATTGTCGGTTTTTTAGTAGTGGCATGAGCTATAGGGAAAATATTGGGAAAATATATTGTATAGGCGGGCATTGGATTCAAATTTTGTAGTGCAAGTCTATCTTATTGTTTGTCTTCATGATATCTTTTCTACCATCTTATTATTTGTCCAAAACAAAAAACACATCTTTATATGATTCATCTGCTATCTTGTTGCACGCATATTTTTCGTTCATATTCTCACTTATTAAGTTTCTTTAGCTTGCAGTTGTATGTGATTCAATTAAACTATAAACAAAGTAGAAAAGTTTAGTTTTATCATTTAATTTATTTCATCTTATCATTTTGTCGAACCAAGGTTTTGTGTTAGATGTTAGGTATCATGAGTAGTAGGTTTTAGTTAGTGATTTGGTTCTTCACTTCTTATGTTCCAACCATATTGATGCAAGGAGTAATTAGGTTTTCTTCCTTTTTAGTGAGTTTAGTTTTGCAATCATGAATTGGTCATGAAAGTAGTGTTTTCTTAGAGAAGTTTTATGATTTACTTGGTCTGCTAATGAAAATCATCTTGTCTGAAAAATAAAGACTCCTAATTTAATTGTGATAAGTGTGTGTTCAACAGTACAACAAAATATTATATGTGGAATTTAAAAGAGATAAATATTTTATTAACGAAGAGAAAACTCTTATCAAAAGAAAAACTATTCCGGGATAGCCAAACTCAAGAAATCTACTATTTAGAAGACAAAGCTAGTTACAAGACAGTAATACTCACATAACTCGATGCAGTAGTCGTACCTCTAACTTTGACACGTACCTATACATGAATGATTCCCAACCAAACATCCTGTTTGAAGGGGTTTTCAATGGACTCTTTTAGCTTAGAGCTCCTCCCTAAGATAGACTTGAAGTTGATCAAATCACACACACAAACTCTAAGAGAGCTAGCCAATACAACGATCTCTGCCTAAACACCCTCTCTTAGCACACTGTAGTTTATATGATACTCCTTACAAATAAGCAGCCTGTGAGCCTCTTTAAATAGGCTTCAGAAATCCTAATTCTATTCAAACTCAGATTTTTATAAGCTGTATTTGGACCTGGTCTCTGGCATTCGGACCTGCAACTAAAACTTCGAGAGAACACTGAAGCGCGTCCGGACTTGCAACCCTAGCGTCCGGACGGTTGCATAAAGAACTTCCAACATTCGCAGTCAACACATTTGGGTCCGGACCTTCTTGCAGACTTGTGCTCTTTATGGTCACGTCTGTTGGGCCGTTCAGACTCCTTCCAGACTTTTGATCTCGGACTTCAACATCTGTTGAGCCGTCCGAACCTTTATAGGACTTTGACTCTCGGTGGTATTGGGGTACCAATTTTCTTCAGTTGGCAAGACAGGAGAGGAGTAGTAGGCTTGGGGATTCTGCTGATGGCCTGCGGATGCTGCTGCTGGGATTCAGATGAATGTGGTGATTCCAGCCTTTGGTAGCACCAAGCAGTGGTGTGGCTGATCCTACCACAAAATTGACATATAAGCCGGGAAGAAGGAGCAGCATCATTGTTGAAGTAGGTTCCACAGCCACGATTGCTAAAAGATGCGCCTCAACCACAAAAATATGTGCGTCCACCAGATGAAGAGCCTCGGCCACCGTAGCCTCTACCTCTTTGCATGGTAGCCTGAGAGGTGTAATTGACAGAAGGCTGAGCGAGGTCGACGGAGGGAAGTTGCTGCTTAATCCACATCTCATGAGCCATAAGGTGTCCATACAGCTCATCAAAATATAAAGGATCCACTCGGGTTGTTACAGAAGTAACAAATGGATCAAACTTGGCGGCAAGGCCTTTAAGAAGGAAGGAAACACTTTCAAAGTCATTGAAAGGCTGTCCAGCAACAGCCAAAGTGTCGCTCAAGGTTTTGGTCATCTAGAAATACTCAGTGATGGAGTTATTTCCCTTCTTGACCGCGGCAAGTTGAAAGTAAATCTGCATGACATGAACCTGGGTTCAAGATGCAAACATGGTGACCAAGGTGTTCCACAAAGTGCTGGTTGTCGCACAGCCAACTGCTTGAACCACATGGTTCAGTAAGGGTGAAAATGAGAACGCTGAGGATCATTCGATCCTTTTGACACCATGCAAGAAAATCTAGATTGACCATGGTGACCGAAGCACCAGCAGGAATGTTGGTATTTGGAATAGTTTGGGTAGGAGGCTGAGAAGAACCATCCAGAAACTCGAAAGCATCTTGCCCTTTGATGTAGGCAAGGATCTATGTCCTCCAGGCCATGAAGTTCCCTTTAGACAACTTGATATGTGGGGAATGATTCATGTTGGGGACGGCAAAAATAATAGAGTTAGAGTTGGTTGGGTGGTCGGTGAAGCCATGGCAAACACGGAAGTAATGAAGATAATAGGAGAGAGAGGTTAAAAGGCTATGGCAGCAGCGGGCGTGGTAGATTTAGAGTCAAACATACGAATCAAGACTTTAGTCTATATGCTGCTCTGATACCATAATAGAACACCCACATAAATCGAACTCTTTGCTAAATAATTTCCATCGTGCTCATCTCAGTGAGCTGCTATTGATACTTATAGGCTTTACAGTATATTGTGTTAACTATAAATCTAACTCTTTACTCTTATCTCTCTATCAATGCATGCTGGATATTATCATAGCATGCGGGTTACATAGTAGTGTAGTATAGTTCTAGTATAACTCTAAGTTCTATCTTTATCACTAGAGTTTTGGATGGGATGATTATCCCTAGACTCAAGTATAGGATGTGAGTCTTTAGGAGATAAGTCTTGCGCGTTAATACGAAGAAGGTATAATTCTCTCTCTTGCTTAAAAGATTCGAATGGTTGTCTGATTTGTGGTAGAGATAATATTGGTAAGTTTTTGGTGGGGCATTTCAATTCTCGTTTTACCTCTACTCATCCTATTCTTGATGAAAATCTCTCTGATTTGGTTGAGAAAGTAATTACTGAGGAAGAAAATGTTGAGCTATGCTCAATTTCTGTTGAGAATGATTTTTTTTTTTGGCTATTACTGAGCTTGGTCTGAATAAGGCTCCTGGCCCGGATGGTATGACAGGTATTTTCTACAAATCTTACTGGCCAATTGTGAAAGTTAGTGTGATTACTTTTGTTCAATTTTTTTTTTGGGTGGTTTCATGCTTAAAGAGTTCAATCATACTAATATTGCTCTTATTCCCAAGTTTGATAATCCTTCGATGGTTAATCATCTTAGGCCGATTAGTCTTACCAATTTCAACTATAAGATTATTTCAAAAATCTTATCTAATCTGTATAAACCTCTACTACATAAGATTGTTTCTCCTACCCAATCTGCTTTTCTCAAAGGTTGATTTATCCATGACAACACTATCTTAGCTCATGAACTTTTTCACTCGATGAAGCAAAAGAAAGGTAATGGCGGATTAATGGCATTGAAACTAGATATGGAGAAAGCATTTGATTCTATGGAATGGGATTTTTTGCTGAAAATTATTTCTTTGCTTGGTATTAATTTTACTTGGATTCAATGGATTCAACAATGCATTTCCACCACTTCCTTCTCTATTCTTCTTGATGGAGCTCCCTTTGGAAAATTTACTCCCTCAACAAGGAGCTTGTATTTCTATCTCTAATGGCTTGAATGTTTCTATTTGGGATATGCCTTGGGTTCCTTTGATGCCTGATTTCATTCTTAGACCAAATCCTAACTTGGTTAATCACCCCTGTTTTTGTGTGGTAGATTTAGTCTTACCTAATGCAAGGGTGTGGAACAGGTTGCTTTTAGATGATCTCTTTGATTCTCAGTCGGTTCAATGCATTCATAGCATACATCTTCCGCAGTCTTTTGGTTTTGATCGTTGGATTTGGGCCCCTTCTATTACTGGTCTTTTCTCAGTAAAATCTGCCCATGAGGTTTCTCTATCTTTGCCTGGAAGAGTCTCTCATCTCTCCTTAGAAGCTTGGCATAAACTTTGGGGGTTAAAATCCAAGTTAGACTTAAACATCTTCTTTGGAAGGTTGCTTGGAATATTAAAAATAAATAATGACTCCTAATAGGTGTAATTAACAGTAAAACATGCAACCAAAATATAAAAGCGAAAAAGAAACAGACACAGATATTTTGATTACGAAGTGGAAACTCTTTGCACCAAAGAGAAAAACCACTCCGGAGCAGCCAAACCTAGGAAATCTACTATCGGAAGAAATAACTAGTTATAAGACAGTCGTACTCACAAATCCTATTACAGTAGTCATACCTTGAACTCTGACATGTACCTATACGTGAACGCCTCTCAACTAGACCTCCTGTATGAAGGGTTCTTCAATAGATTCATTTAACTTAGAGCTCCTCTCTGAGTTAGACTTCAAACTGTTGAATCAATACGACACCAAAATAAAATTTTAAGAGAGTTAGCACATCTAACCATTTTTGCCTAAACACCTCTCTTAACACAATGAGAATTCTACTATGGAATTCTTAAAATTACACAGCCTATGAGCCTTTTTAAATAGACTTCAGAAAGCTTAATTCTACTCAAACTTGAATTTGTTTAGGCGATGTCCGGACCTGCAACTAAAACTTTGAGTAATCATTGAAGCGCGTCCGGACTTGTAACCCTAGCATCCAGACGGTTGCATAAAGTACTTCCACTATTCGCAGTCATCGCATCAGCGTCCAGACCTTCTTGCAGACGGGTGCTCTCTGTGGCTCATGTCTGCTGGGCCGTCCAGACTTGTTGCAAATGGATGTTTTCTACGGCACTGCGTTGTTAGACCTTCATAGGACGTTGAGATTCTGAGCTAGGCGTCCGAACTCTGAGCTGTAAAGTCTCTAAAATATTTCATTCAACAGGAAATTTCCTTTTTAGAGATATTTTGTGCAGATTCATGCCTTGATGAGTCATTTTCATATTGAAATTAATATTCTGCAATATTCTTCTGGAAGACTCTGGAAATACAGTGTCCCTGTTAAGGAAGTCCATATGGAAGCGTTTTTGTCAACTAGAATGTAGCCAATTAAAATAAACCAACAAACTCCCCATTTGGCCATTCTGGGACAAAAACGACTTATACCCAAAAATAAAAATTACTCCCAATTTTTGTCTCAAAAGAACAAAGCCCCCCCCACCCCCAAAAAAAAAAAAAAAAAAGTAAACCACAGAAGTTTAATGTAAACAACAAATATCAGTGTTTAGCAAAAGTATTCCAGAAAAAACAAATGTTAATCAAACAACTGATAAAGAAAGAAAAAGAAAAAGAAGTGACGTAGCACTTAATCTTTTGGTAGGTTTCTGAAAAAGAAGAGAGACAAGTAGAGTTAATCTTTCACACAAAATTTTATTTTATTTTATTTTTCATAATGTTTAACTCTAAAGCATGCATGTGTCTAAAACTGATAAACTAGTTAAATTGCAAATCAAAAATATGCAAACATATAATTGAGAGTCAAGTAATTTATGAGCTAAAAATTTCTCTGCAAATATGAAATTTAAATAGGTTATTCAACTCATGACATGCATGTCGTGTGTGAAAGTTTTCTCAACAAGGCATATGTTCACTGATAAGGTTTAAAACAATTGAATTTTCTAAAAAGAGAAAATTTATTGTTTGATTAGTCAAAAGTCAAACCTTATCTTACTAGGGCTTAGCTACCCTTATCTAATTCACTCCCCTTAAGTTACAACACTTTTTCTTTAACTTAGTTCGTTAGTGATCGTCTATTTCCGCAATGATTTGATCACTAACTCTTTCTATGGGGACAAGTGTAAGAGCAGTTTAACAGCACATTCAGTAGTGGATCTTTTTTATATCCATATTTTTTTAGAATTTATTTGCTTTTTATTCTTTGTGCTGTAACCTAGAAAGAATGCCAGAATTTTTAGATTTTATGTTCAACTAGCGAGTTGGTCAATTTTGACCATATAGGCAAAAATTTATCTCTTAACAAAATTTTCAGTGAAAAAAACTAGAGACAAAAGAATTTACCTTAATGGAGCTTTGGATAGTGTACAGATTCATCGCATGAGAGGAATAAACTATCTAGCTTTAAGATGCAGCAGAGAGACTCAGTAGATATCAGACTACAAATCTTAACTATATATAAGCATATTTGATTAATGCACAAACGACTGAGATATCAAGTTAAGACACATGAGATATCTAAAAAGCTAAACAAAAGAAGAAAAAAAAAAAACTTTTGTACTGCATTTGCCCCCCCTTTTTATTATTGAAAAATAAAAACACATTTAAAAAGAAAAACAACAAAACACATGCTTTTCAAAGATGAAAACTAAGATACCAAAGCCTAAATTTAGCATTTATAGAAAACAAACCTGTCCTCATAGAGAGGTTTGAAATTACTAGAAAAGCAGCTGCCCAATGTGCTTTTCTCAATCCTCATGAAAACTTGCAGAAAATTCTCTAAAGGAAACTAGAGAATGATGAGGATAAAGTTCCAAACAGAGATGCAAAGTAAGATCAAAGCAATATGACAATGAATATAAATGCTATGCATAGATCCCGACATGCTCTAGGATAGGAACCATGATTCTAGGCATGCCAAATACTCACCTTACTACTAGGTGAGTCCACTCTCCCTCAAGGGGTGAATGATCTTCTCCTTCCTTACCCATACCTTCTTGACTTTTGGAGTAGAGATGTAAGCCTTGTCCAGTGTGTCCAATCTGCTCAAGACACTCTTCATCATGCTGAATAACCCTTCATAGAGCTGATTATCCTTGGTCTTCTGAGGCTTCAACTTGAAACAATTTGCCTTGTTGTGGCTAGTCTTGCCACGGTGACGGCATGAGGGAGCAACCCTTTGGGGGCATTGTCGCTTTTGTTGGGAAGCATGATGAGGCTTCGAAGGTTTAGAGCCAGATTTACCTTGCTTTGGCTCTTGCTTCTTGATTTGAGGTTTCTGAGAGCGGATCTGAGGGCAGTGCAGTCTGATGTGGCCGATGATGCCGTAGTGATGATAGGTAGGCAGGTTTTTTTTGTTGGAATGCTTCATGGCAAGCTCTGCAGATTTAATGTTAGCATTCTCACACATAATAATGTTGAAACGTAGAGGAAGAAGAATTATTCTTATTTCATAATCTCATGCAATTACATCGTTTAAATAGAGAAACCCTATGAACTAATATGGAAAGGCTGAATGAATGAAGAGTACCACTAGAAACACCATTTGTCAACATATCTGCCAATTGTTCTCCAATCTTCACATATGGTGTGTAGATGATACATTCTTTGAGTTTTTCTTTAATGAAGTGTCGATCAATCTCAACATGTTTGGTTCGGTCATGTTGGATTGGATTATGAGCAATACTGATGGCTACCTTCTTGTCACAATATAGTCGCATTGAGTCCTTGGAGTCAAACCCAAACTCTGTCAAGAGTATTTTCAACCATAATATATCACACACTCTTTGAGCCATAGCTCTAAATTCTGCCTCTGCACTAGATCTGGCAACCATAGACTGTTTCTTGCTCCGCCATGTAACCAAATTACCTCCCACAAATGTGTAATAACCTGATGTAGACTTTCGATCTGTAATCGAGCCAGCCCAATCTGAATTTGTATAGGCTTCTATTTTCAAATGATTATGTTGAGAAAACAACAATCCTTTACCTGGTGAGGATTTTAAGTAGCGAAGAATGCGATAAACAGCTTCCATGTGAGGCTCTCGCGGAGAATGTATGAATTGACTCACCACACTAATAGTATATGCAATATCTAGACAAGTATGTGATAGATAAATCAATCGCCCAACCAATCACTGATACCTGCCCTTATTCACAAAGGGGCTTTTGCCACATTCTCCCAATTTAACGTTTACCTCTACTGGATTGTCAGTAGTTACACCCAAGCATTCCTGTTTCTTTAAGAAGATCAAGAATGTATTTTCATTTGGAGATAAATATATCATGCTTTGACCTTGCTACCTCAATGCCCAGAAAGTACTTCAGAGTCCCCAAGTCTTTTATTTCAAACTCATTTGCAAGGCGATGTTTTAAGTTTTACATCTCCCCATCATCATTGCTTGCCAAGACAATATCATCAACATACACAGTTAAAGCTGTTACCTTTCCTTGAGAGGAATGCTTGATGAAAAATGTATGATCAGCCTGAATAGCCCGAGAAAATCTCTGCATAGCTCGAGAAAATCGCTCAAACCATGCTCTTGGAGATTACAAAGCCCTCTTTAGTTTGCACACTTTTCCTACTGAGGATGAATCTTCCAATCCAAGGGGAATTTCCATGTAAACTTCTTCTTCTTGGTCGCCATGAAGAAATGCATTTTTTTACATCAAATTGATGTAGAGGCCAATTTAAGTTTGCAGCTATAGATAATAGAATCTTAATTGAGTTCATCTTTGCTACAAGTGCAAATGTTTCCTCATAATCAATCTCATAGGTCTAGGTAAAGCCTTTTGCAACAAGTCTGGCTTTGTATCATTCCACAGAACCATCGGCCTTATGCTTGATAGTGAACATCCATATGTAGCCAACAACCTTCTTTCCATTAGGTAATTTGACCAAATCCCAAGTCTTGTTCTTGTGAAGAGCTTCCATCTCTTCATGCATTGCTGTCCTCCATTTTGGATCATTAAGTGCCTCATGTAGATTTCTAGGAATGGCATGGTGAATAGAGATGTTGATAAGAAACAAAATCAGACATTGGATGGTGTGTATATGACCTAACTCCTTTACGTTGTGCAATAGGCAGACTTGTATCATTAACAATAGGTATTACAAAATTCATATCAAAAGTAGATGGAGTAGAACCTGAAGGAGTAGTACCTGAGCCCGAATCAGATGTTTGGCATGTAGCATCAGGAATGGTCTTAGCTTTCTGGCGTTTGGAGTAAACTCTCAACTCTTTCACAGGTGGTGCACATGGCTGATCAGTAGGTTCAGTTGGAGACTCATTAGTAACCTGTTATTGCTCCGGCTCTGGCATAGGAGTAGGGACAGGGAACGGACTCAAAAAATCATCATCCACTTCAATCTGACTCTCCCCCTGAAGAGGAGTATAGGTGGACGAGAAGTAGGATTATTGCTCAAAGAAAGTGACATCCATAGAGACAAAAGTATTTTCTAGATGGAGGGTGATAACATTTGTACCCCTTTTAAGTGGGAGAGTAGCCAACAAAGACACATTTGAGGGATCGGGGGTCTAACTTACTTCTAGTAGGACCATGAATATGGACAAAGCAAACATAACAAAAAACTTTTGGAGAAACACCTTTTGCATTAGAGAGAGCTGGGAACAACACCTCAAGGGGTGTTTGGAAATCTAGAACCCTAGAAGGCATCTTATTGATGAGATATGTAGCAGTGAGTAAGGCGTCCCCCCAAAAAGATTTGGGAAAATGCGTGGCAAGCATAAGGGAATGAGTTACCTCTAACAGGTGTTGATTTTTTTGTTTAGCCACACCATTTTGCTACGGAGTATCAACATACGTGGTTTGGTGGATAATGTTGTGTTCGAGAAAATAGGCCTCGAGATTACTAGACATATATTTGCCCCCATTGTCAGAGCGAACAATTTTGATCGTGGCATTGAACTGAGTCTGAACCATCTTATAAAACATCTGAAACACATAAAACACATCACTTTTGTCCTTTAACAAGTAGATCCATGTGGTTTGGGAAAAATCATAAATAAAAGACACAAACCACCGATAACCAAATAAAGAAACCACTCGTGAAGGACCCCACACATCAGTATGAACAAGAACAACAGGTGCATCACTTTTATTGACACTAGGAGAAAAAGACACACGATGGTGTTTTAAAAGTTCACAAGTTTCACATTGAAACTTAGAAACATTATTATGCAAAAATAACGCAGGAGACATGCGTTGCAAAATAAAAAATGAAGGATGCTCTAAACATTGATGCTAGAGCCAGATTCTAGCTGCCGAGTCATCCACCCGAACTGTATGATAAGCTTGTATGAGCCGACCATGTGTGTCAGGTTGAGAGTCTAGATAGTACAGGCCATCCTTCAAGCTACCACTGCCAATCATCTTCCCCGTGGCTAGGTCCTAAAAGAAGAAATAGTAAGAGTAAAAGATTACACGACAATTCAGCTCAATGGTAATACGTGCAATGGATAAAAAATTAGCACCAAGGTTAGGGACATGAAGAACAGAGGCCAAGGTCATAGAAGGGGTCACAGAAATAGATCCTTTACCCGATACTGACAACAGAGAACTGTCAGGTATTCTAACTTTGTCTCTGCTTGAACAATGATTATATGACGAAAATAAAGGAGACATACTAGTCATATGATCAGAGGCACCGGAGTCAATGACCCACAGATCATCAGGTGGAGTTGTAGATGCATTCAGAGCAGTGGCCAAATTACCTGTAAAAGCAGAGGATGATGCTGTAGTAGTAGGTGTGTCCAATCGAGCCATAAGTCGACGGAGTGATTCTACCTCGCCTTTACTCAGTCCTTCTATATCTGTAGTAGAGGAAGACGTATCAAGTGTGGGAGTGGTCGTCTCAACTGTAGAAGTATGATGGGCTCAAGGTCTAAATCCTCCACCTGTACGACCCCCACGACATCGGGTAGGACAGCTCTGAAGCTTCCAACAAGTCTCTTAAGTATGTCGTGACCTATTACAATGGTCACAAAATAATTTGTCTTTGTCATCTGAGGTCGCATCTGCTGTTTTGTCCTTATCTCGAAATCTGGAACTGTTGCTCGGAGTGTGTTGAGTTGCACCCATAAGAGTGGATTGGGACTGTGAACTGGAATGAAGTATAGTGCTATGACGACTATCCTCATTTTGAATGTAAGAAAACACCTCTTGTAGTGATGGAAGGGGCTCCTTCCCAAAAATCTGAACCCAAACAGGATCATACTTTGAATTCAATCCACCTAAGAACTCATAAATGCATTCTTCTTCAATCACTTCTTAATTTGAGTGGCATTAGCAGCACACATAGATTGCAAATTTTGATAATGATCTAATTCTTGTTACAAACGGCGAAGTTTATGAAAATAAGTGGCTACTAGAGAATCACCACCTTGCGTAAGACCATGGATCCTGCGCTTCAAGTCATACTTCAATCCAGCATTCCCCATTTTGGAATATGTCTGAGCAGCAGCATCCCAAACATTTTTGGCCGTATGGAGAAATAAGTACCCCTGACTGATTTCTGGTTGCATTGAATGCAGTAACCATGACATAATTGTGAAATTTTCTGCTTCCCACTTATTATAATCGGGATCATTGGGCTGTGGTTCTTGAATTCTGCCATTCAAGTATCCCATTTTCCCTCTGCGTTTAATAGATAAAAGAGCTGATAGTGATCAAGCAAGATAATTGAGCCCATCCAATTTGACAGATGTGATTTGAAGAGTTGGATTTTCACCAAAGGAGGTCACCACCTGACTCATTACCCCTTTTGTCTGATTTGTCTCCGACATTTTTGAATCAGACATCCTACCAACAATAGTGCTCCAACACAACCGGTGGACTCAAAAAAATGACAAGGACAGATGGAACTAGAAATTGAACCATTAAAAGAGATGATTCATTCTGCAACTCTTTTTTTTTTTTTTTTTTGCCTAAACTACAGGTTGTTTAGCAGGGTAAACAATAAACCTAGAACCCCTTTTGAACAACATGTTGTTTTGTGATAAATGATGTGTCGTTTAGCAGGGTTAACAACAAACCTAGAACCCCTTTTGAACCATCTCGCCGTCGTTGGAGCTCTACGTGCTGCCGCTCACGTTCGCCGGTAGGCCTAAAAAACTTCAGGATGAACCAGAACTCGCCGAACAGAACAAGGAAGGCCACCTTGTTTGCAATTGGTCCATCAAACACACTGAGTAGTATTCGGGACTGATCGGTGTTCACCAAAAATGCCGCCGTTTGTCGGAGGACCAGCCTAGAAACCGTTGTTAATACCTTCTATGGGTTATGCGACCTAGATTATGGTGAGCCACATCTAGTTGCATAATCCCAAAGGGAAGGTGCGGCAAAAAAAATTAGGAAACGAACGGAGAAAAGCACCCAGAAAAGAACGAAACCCTAGGTTAGCTCTGATACCATGTTGAAACATAGATGAAGAAGAATTATTCTTATTACTTCATAATCTCATGTGATTACATCGTTTAAATAGAGAAACCCTATGAACTAATATGGAAAGAAAATAGGCAATACAGTCAGAATAAAATCAGATAATAAAATGCAATCAGGTAAGACCAAATATGGAAAGGTCCGTTATTTCAACAAATAATGCCCTTACCTTTTTGAGATAGATGTCTCATATGCGGAGGGACATATTTAGACTTAGAAGGCTTTTCAACTTTTCATTTTTTGGGAGCATCCTGCTTATTCCAAGGTCTTTGGGATTTTAACAAATAACAATTTGGTCTAATGTGACCAATAATCCCACAAATGATGACATGTAGGAACAAACTTGGCTTGAGTTTGTTTTCCTAAATGATCATTGGATTTAGGCTTCACATAGTTATTTAAGCAAAAAATTTTACAATTATCCAAACAAGCCGTATTGACCTTTACTTCATCAACTTTCACAGGCTTAACAAACAGAGACTTGATTTCAAAATTAGAAGCATCCAAGTCATCAACAATCATATTAGGCTTGTTAGAAACATCTTTTTGAACACAAAACATGCTTTTCAAATTATCACTAGAGAGTTTATTTAAGAGATCTTTAGATTCTTTCAATTCATTTTCAAGTGATTCAACAGTTTTAATGAGCATGGTATTCTCAAATTTTAAAGAGTCAATTAAAGCAAGTGATTCAGACAATTGAATAACCAAGAACTCTCTTTCTTACTCAACTTCATCAAGCTCTCTAAGGGAATTAATAGAGTTGACCCAATTTCATAAAACCCTAAAAGAATTCATCATTAAAAACATTATCACGTAATTGAGAAGAATTCATATCAAAAGGAGTCATGGATCACAATCAGGAATTTAATCCATAAAGAGTGAACTCGCTCTGATACCAATTGAAAAATAAATAATGATTCCTAACAGGTGTAATCAATCGTTAACCAAAATATAAAAGCGGAAAAGAAATTGACACAGATATTTTGGTTACGAAGTGGAAACTCTTTGCACTAAAGAGAAAAACTATTCCGGAGCAGCCAAACCCAAAAAATCTTCTATCAGAAGAAATAGCTAGGTACAAGACAGTTGTACTCACAAATCCTATTGCAGTAGTCGTACCTTGAACTCTAACACGTACCTATACGTGAACGCCTCTCAATCAGACCTTTTGTCTGAAGAGTTCTTTAATAGATTCATTTAACTTAGAACTCATTTCTAATTTAGAATTCAAACGGTTGAAAATAAATTGGTGCATGATGATCATCAACCCGTTTTTGCCAAGCTTATTAAACAACGTTCTTCCACTTTGGGTCTTCACATTGAGGCTTGGAATGTTGCTTCTAATCTCTCTCTTTGGACTCCGCCAAGAGTTGATGGTATTAAAGGAAACTTTGATGTGGCTATGATAGACTCTTTTGCTGTTGTTGTTGCAGTCATTAGGGATTCTTCGGGTAATATTATTATGGTTGCTATCCAACGATCGCATTCTACGGATATTCTTGTTGTTGAAGCTTCAATAGCTTTTCTAGCTTCTCAGTTGCCTTTATATTCGGGTTTCAATCATTTTTTTTTTTTTTTTTTTGAAACAGTGAGCTCAATGCTCCTTGCATTAAATCTAACAGGCCCGAGGGCACGTCACAGTGAGTAGAAATACAAACGCATGCTACCCACTAAGCTAGAAAATCTGACTTGGGTGCTGTCTACAAATAAACAAATATTACAAGATCAGGCATTTGAGCCATTTTCTACATGTAAGCACCATTTCTAAAGATGAAAAGGCTGATCTGGGCAATACAAGCCCTAAAACAGATCAGTAATATATGAAAACCTATAGACAGACTTAAAAACAAGGAATATAAAAACAACAAACAAATATACAAACAGAAACATCAAACAAGCGGTCGCCGGAAAATCTCGCCGGTGCCGGCGCATGAACAACACGTGTTGTACACGACACCACCCCAGTGACAGCCAACCGCCGGAAACCCTTCCCACCACCGGCCAAGACTAAGAAATGACACCTGTGACCCACACGGGCAGAAACAAAGAGTGTAAGCCTTGGCGCGTGCAGGCCACGCGCCGACCACCGTAGACCCACATGGCCGTGGCAACGGCGATAGGACCGGAGAGCGACGTCAAACTCCACTAAGAGGCGCGTATCTCGAAAAGCTCGGTGGATGGGCGTAGATCTAGCAACGAAAGTGAAGAAACGCAATGAAGCTCGGCCAGAAAATCCACCCCGAACGATCCATCTTGCTTGCCATTCCTGCCAGAAACACAAATACAAAAACACAACCAAACACTAAAAACGATATTCACTCTATTGGGTCTACAAACCAGAGAGAAAAAACCACTCCATAACCCTAAAGGTTAGGAGGCAAAACACCCCTGGATCTAGCCGTGGGGAAGACAAAAAACCTTCTAAAAGGTCACAAAAAACACTGTGGGAAGGAGAGAGGCGTGAAAACCTCCCTCCCCCACGCCTCAAAATCTACTAACTCTCTCTCACTGTAGAAAGTATCGGGGGTTTCAATCATTTTACTATTGAGGGGATGCCATTTCAATCAAAATCTCCTAAGTTTTTCAGTTCTCTCCCTTCCTCTTCGGTCTCTGTTCTTCCTCTCTTTGGAGCTTTTTCTCAAACACCTCACCCACATCGTTCCTTTAAACCTTTGTTCCTTCTGCAAAATTCTGATTCTTCTCCAACATCTTTTTTTTTTTTTTTTCTTCCCAGATTTTTCTGCACCTCACCCACGTCCTTGCGCCTCTTTTCCAGGACCAGAATTCTGCACTTTCTTTTTTTCTTCTTTTCACTTGTCTTCGCACCTGTGCTTCTTGTTCTCTTTGCTCACTTTATTTTTTTTTTTCCTCAACCCAACACCCGCACCCCATGGCCGAATCCCCTTTGGTCTCTTCTCCCATTACCACAAATTCCCCACCCACTATCGACAGTCCCATCACACAGAATCACTCACCCGCACCCCTCTCCAGCTTTGCCCAATCCATCACCTTCTACATCGATGACCCATTCACCGAACACCAGAAACCCACCGGAAAATCGGGCCTCTCTCATTGTTTCTGCCCATTTGGGTTCACGGGTTCACTACCGGCGGCGACCCAGTCCTCTAATCTCTCAAAATCTCTCATGGGTCTCACTGTTTCTCTCTTGATCTCTCTCTCCCCTAAATCTCCCTGTTTCTCTCCGGGTCTCTCGCCCTCTCTGTGGCTCGGACGAGAAAGAAAGAGCAAGAATAGAAGAAGAAAAGAGAGGAGGGAGGAAGGCTCGGGAGATTGGGAAAGAAGAAAGGAGAGAAGGAAGAGCGCGTGTACTGAAGAAAGAGAGCGACGGGCAAGAAAGGAACACAGAGGGAGAGGGAGAAAATATTAATCAAAAAAATCTTAACAGATGAACAGTGAATAGGTTAACATTGCTTATTCACTGTTCACTGTTAGAGAAAAAAAAAAAAAAACTAAAGAACTGCTGAAGAGGAAAAAAGGGCAAAAATAGTCAAATTTGACTATTTTGAAGAATTTAACTCCTGCTGGAAATGCTCTAATTAAACAGAGGACAGAAATGGAGTCCCACTCTGTTCCATCCAAACAATTTGTTTAAGAATTTCCAGACAGTAGATGGGCTTATTAGAACACAAACTTGTACTTTCAACCCCAGTGTGATGGCTTTCTTGAATAGTGCCATAATGTCTGCACTCTATACTAACATGCAAGGAGGGTGCCAATACCTCAGAGAAAAAATAAAAATAAAAATGAAAAATTTATTTTACAATCCAAGTACTAATATTATTATTATGCCTGGAATTGCAGAATATACAAAGTTTGACAAAGAAAAGAAAGAAAGACCAATTCTCATCTAACACCTACCCTCTTTGATAATCTCATGGAGCATGGGTTTAGAAGCATTTGCTGGTGAATTCTCTGCATCACCCACTATGCTTGTACTTGCTGATGGGTTGTAATAGCTTGCAGAGGTTCCTTTGTTTGCAACATCACTCATTAAGGTGGTTTCATCATCAAATTTCCAGTCAGTCAAATATCCAGGCCTTGAAGTCACAGAGCTCACTTCCATTTCTCCTGAAAGCATTGCCACCACACGCGACATTGACGGCCGTAACGTTGGGGATGCTTGTGTGCACAAAAGAGATACTCCTATCATGCGTTTTGCTTCTTCCTCATTGAACTCTGATAATGTGGAGTCCATAAGATCAATTTCACTGTTGTTTTCATGCAAGTGCCAAGCCTGAGAAGGATATGTGTTATCAGGCTTCAGAATATATTAGTATCACAAATTGTTACAATGAATCAACTTTGTAAGGAATATACTAAAGAGGTGGTGGATGTGAGCAGTCCAGTCCAATTGTTTCAACGAGTCTTAACGGTTCAGAAAATAGTACAAACCTGTTGGAAGTGAGTATTCTAATTGTTTCAATGAGGCAACTATATTTGCACCATATCTAGATAAATCTAGCCCATTTTCGAAACTCTTCCTCAAACTCATTTTGTGATTCTAAGAAATCACTCTGTTTTAAGCACTCTTATGAAAATGTGTCGTGGCATATGGATAACCAACACATCCAGATTGACATTTCACTATCAATGGAAGTTAGTGTAAACTCCATAAATCAGGATCATCACAAATTATGAATAAATGTGAAAGAACAAAGTAAAATAAAACTTCTGTCTTATCTTGAATTTCAAAAATAACTTTGACAGAGGCCATTTCATAGAAAGTAGCGTCTTACTAGGGGAGATTTGGCTACAGAGACGCATTTCATTTCCTATTAAGTGCAAACTGGACTCATTTTTGGATGCTCTATATAAGCATATAAAATTATTCTGCTGCCTTGAGACATCCAGAATTTCCTCCTAATATGATCCAAGTTTTAATCTTGTTTCAATATGTATAGGTGTGGATGGTCATGACTATCACTAACCTGGAACCCATAGCTACAGAACGATAAATGCTACTGAACTTTTTGAAGTGGACTGAAAAGTCCATCTCATTAGAAGACAGATGACAATGTAAACACGGAGCACAAAAATATTGTTCATACCCATTCAAGAAGATAAACTTTTTCTTCCTCCAAGCTTGGGTCAGAATTTGGCCTCCCGCTAACAATCTCTAGAGCCACAACACCAAAGGCAAACACATCAGCTTTCTCTGTAAGGTGCCCACGCATGGCGTACTCCGGTGCAAGATACCCACTACATCAGTAACAATCATATGCACAATTTAGTACAAGATAACTTATAAAAAAAGACAAAATAAAGGATTATATAGTTCAGAAAGACAAGGTGCCTAAATAAGCCTTATGATCTTACAATGTTCCTGCAACGCGGGTGCTTATGTGGGTCTTTTCATCATCATAAAGCTTGGCCAAGCCAAAGTCTGATATTTTGGGGATGAGATTAGAGTCAAGCAGGATATTACTGGCCTTCACATCTCTGTGTACAATTCGAAGTCTTGACTCCTCATGAAGATATGCTAAACCTCTTGCTACACCCAAGCATATATCATAACGTGTTGACCAGTCGAGATTTAAACTTCTTTTTCCTATAAAACTTAATCTGCTTAATACATAACACACACACACACACACACACATATATATATGGAGAGAGAGAGAGATTCACATACCAAATAACGCTTGATCAAGACTTCCATTCTCTAGAAACTCATAGACAAGTAGTCTTTGATCTCCCTCAATGCAACATCCGATCAATTTCACAAGGTTGTATTGTTGCACAGCAGATATAGTAGCAATCTCAGTTATGAACTGGTTATTTCCTTGGTGTGATGCTACAGATAGTTGCTTCACAGCAATTACTCTCCCATCTTTAAGTGTTCCCTATTTAGTACAAAGTTTCAGAAAAAAAAAAAAAAAAAATGCGACGGAAAATATTTTAAAAAACAATTAGTAGGATGATTTTGATCTATCAATGTAAATAGAAAATGATTGTCTGGCCGAGTAGGGTCGATGGCTTAAATACTTTTAATTTACACCACTTACAATCTATGCAGAACCAAACCAGACAATATCCATTTATAGATAAAACTTATGAGGATAAAAGTCCAACATTGTAGTTGCTTATTTTCACCATGAAATTTTATGTCCAGTCTAATCGGTTTCAATTTAAGCCTCATACTTCAAAGGAGAAGTATCAGGCAGGGACGACAAGGTTACCCCATCTAAATGTTCTGCCAAGAATTAGCCTGCTTTCATTTGGGCCACAACTTCAATTTTTAAATTCAAAAACTTGTTTCCAGAGTATTTTTTTTTCCTCCTTTGATACACAATACATCTAGCAAACTATAAATTACCAAAAAGATCAATCTATAGATCTCATTGCATAGATCAGGTAAAAAGCCATACAAAATGTCCAGAAAAGAACAAAACAAGAATGAACCCAGTATCTGATGCTCCTAGCAAAACTTAACGAAAAATCGTCCTGTGTGTTAATGATACTCAATTATTCAGTCAGAACCTCCTAATACCAGAGCATTTTGAAAATATTATATTCTCACTAGATGTGATTCCTCAAAATTCTCTGCCCTCCATCAAATGTAATTACTCATCTAATGATTCCCACTGTTATCAAATCTAACATACATCGGCCAGGTGCGATTTTTCTTAAACATTCCATTTCAACAATCGAGAAAGAAGTTCCCAAACTTTACACCATGCATGAAAAAATTAAATTGCTGAGATGTTTAAAATTTCACTTTATATATATATATATATATTCGCAATCCTTCACTCTCTATAAACTTTTTCTGTTAATCACTTATTTTTAATACCAAAGTCTAGCCAATTGAGATATAATGCTATATAATGGAACTCGTTTGAGCATAGAATGCTTTCTTCTTTTAGTATACTGAGCAAGAACAAGTTGCATTGAAGAGTCCTAATTCCAAGGTAGCCCTAAAAAAGGAATAAAAACCATAATTTTGAGTATGTGTAACCAGACCAAAGAAAGCTAAAAAAAAAGTGTAAAGATTTTATAATATGGCAACTTATACTAGTTTGAATTTGGGAAAATGACGTGAATCAGAAAAATAACTACAAAATATGTTTCTTCATTTGATTAAGAACTTTGAATATCTTTCAACTTCAAAAGATAACCATAATAGAAAATGCATGTGTAGTAGAACTAGTAGAAGAAACAGAAAAGGGCTTATGGATATCATAGGACAGGGAACCCCTGCAATTGGGGATCCCTCCTCTTATCCTTACCCCCTTCTCTTTGGGCAAGGGAGTCCCTCTCACAATCTCCCTGTTATTGCCCCGCCCCCTCTTTTTGGGCAAGGAATAACAGGGAATCCGGATCCGGATATCGTATTATGAATCTTTAAATATTTTCGTATCACTTTACTTCTACAACAATTGCAATTTCCATAATCTTGCTAATCACAAGCACAAGATACCATAGTAAGGAGTGCATGCAATTTCACAAAACAGAAAGGCAGGAAATATAAGGAACATTAAATAAAAGAAAAGAAATGGTGAAAAGGTGATGTTGCTAGCTGTGCTTCATTACTTCTTGGAAAGTGCAATAGATATATAACAGCTCTAGATTTATATCAGATAGTCAACTAAATTTTTGTCCACTGACATACGTTCAACCACTTACCTTAAAGACAGGTCCAAATCCTCCCTCTCCAAGCTTATTAGCAGGATTAAATTCTTCTGTAGCTGTCTTTAGTTCAGCGTAGCTGAAAGTGAATGTTCTAACAACTATTTCCAAGAGCTCTGCAATTTCAACATAAATACAGGTTGATCTACTTATCAATTTGCTTCAGTGATTTGTGAGTGAAAATGCAACATAGTTTTTACATGTTATATCGAGGATGTCTCCTCTTGTTAAGCAATAATCATCAATGTGTTTTAGTCCAAAATGTTGTTGGACTGAAGATGGGAGATTCAGTAGCAAGAACATATATAGAAAGTTGTCTATAGAATGGGGCTTTATCGGCAAAGTGTTACGTGCCTACGTAACGTCAGATGAAGAAAAATAAAAAAAAGATAGATTTTGATAGATTTTAGGGTGATTTGAGGTAGCCTGACCTCTCAAGAACAAACGTGAGTTTGCTAATATAATTCTTTTCATACTTTCAATAATCAAGCAACAAGTTATATAGACTTACAAGACCAAATAGAAACATAATTGAAAGACAATTCTTAGAGTTAAGTATGGCATCTCCTAATCTCCTACATATGATACGTTTACAACTTCTATACAATTCTAACAACTTTTATTTTTCAAATTAATCATTGGATCTGATGATTGATTTTAGGGACGACTTCACAAAAGGGTATCGAACTATACCGTGTTTTGACGGAAAGGTACTGAATTATCATTTCTGTCGAACCCGAGGTTTTAACTATCAAAATGAGTCCCAAAAGGGCATTTCGTCTGGTCTTGACGTTAAAACATGATGAAAGTCAAGTCACTTGACTTCCATGTAACCTTTTTAATGCGTTCTACCCGTTTTACCCTCACCTAAACAAATAAATTACGTCTCTTCCCACCTTCCCCGTTTACTCTCTCTCAGTTACACGCACGTAAACCACAAATAACCCAGATGAAAGGAACGAATGGTGAGCTCGAGGATGTAGAGCTCGCAGGCCTTGGCAAAGAGGATGGGGACCTCGGCAGAGATCATGCGCACGTTTGTGTCCTGCATGACAAGCATACGTGACTGGCCTAGGCACTTTCGACAATTTCACTGTTGCCGGCATCTTAGAATATCAGTCTTCAATATCCATTCAAAAGCTTCCACTCTTTCGGCCGGTTCTCCCCCCTCTCAACGGCACTTCCTGTTAAGACAAGAAGACCTTGCTGCCCAAGGATCCACAGACGATTCCGCAAATCAAACTCTTGAAGGCCACGCATCCGCAAACCATACATACCTTACACGTCCAGAAATCAGCATCCCTGTGATTACTCAGAATATACACGATTACATCGATCCCGAGTATCACGATCCTACAATCACGTACTTGTGATTCACTGCGACAGTCTTCCCCAAACGGTCATATACTGCCTTATATGACTAACGGCTATATGTTGCCTAATTCTGTTCTTCTTTTCTATTTTTTCTCCTGTTGTATTTCTTTCCTTGTATTACACATGTTAGCTGTATAGGAACGATTACCTTGTAACTTCCCTATTAAAGCAGATTCTGTAAAGCTCTCAAAACTTAATATATAGTGGACTACTTGCAGCTTGGAATTTAAGCTTCCAAGTCTGTCTTTCGTATTCTCTGTTTTTGCATGGTATTAGAGCCTCAAACGGTTCACACCAACCTTCGTCGTTTCCTTCCTCTTTTTTTTTTCAAATGGCAGAATCATCCAACACTGCTAATACTTCCGCATCACCACTCAATAACCCCAACTCTCCACCTCCAATGACAGAGAACATCACATCTCTCCCCATAACAAACATTCAATCTCACATTGCTCCCAAACTTCAACTGGATGAGCACAACTATATGGCTTGGGTCTTTCAGTTTCGACCTATCCTTCGCACCAATGATTTGATGGGCATTGTTGATGGCTCCGAGCCATGCCCTCCAAAATTCATCCCAGGTCCAACCAAGGACTCCCCTGCAAAACTGAATCCTGCTTTCACTCTATGGGAAAAGAAGGATCAATACCTTCTCAGTTGGTTCATTGCAACACTCTCTGAAAAAGTCCTCTCCACTGTCTATGGACTGGAAACCTCCCGACAAGTATGGTGTGCCTTAGCAAATCGTTTTGCTGCTCCGTCTAAAACTCGGATCCAGGAGCTGAGGCGCCAACTTCAAGGATTACGTCAAGGTATAAATCTTGCCCTGACTATGTTCATGCTGCCAAGACCTTGGCGGATCAACTGGCTATGTTTGGAAAGCCAGTGTCCGATGAGGACCTTATATCCTATATCATTGGTGGATTGAATCCACGGTACAATGCATTTATCACATCCTTTGCCTTGATGACAAAGGATGAATCCATAACCTTGGAAGACTTCCAGACGCTGCTGATAAGTCATGAACAGCTACTCAACAATCAAAGTGCTGATGCTGAAAATACTACCTTTGCGCTGCATGCACAGAAGACAAGTAATAGTCCTCACAGGCCACGATTCAACCCCACTCATAAGCAAAGTCAGCCCTGGTACTCCAACTCAAAACAGAATCAGACCCAGTTCTCACCTCAGTTCTCCTCTCAGAAAAAATTCATTCCAGGGAACTCATCTTCCCAAGGTAAGTCCAATTCTGGTTCTTTCACCCCAAATGACTCTAACCGACCTCCTTGTCAAATATGTGGGAAAAGAAATCATCAGGCATTAGATTGTTTCCATCGAATGGACTATGCCTACCAAGGGCGGCACCCTCCAAGTGAGCTAGCTGCCATGGTCTTTCACTCCAATGCCATCACTGAGGAAGAAGACTGGCTGGCCGACAGTGGAGCCAACAACCATATCACGGCAAACTTGGAAAATCTCTCCATCAACCAACCATACAATGGAACCGAGGCTGTCACAGTTGGTAATGGTGGTGGGCTCTCTATTACACACACTGGTTCTACTTCTTTTAATACCCCAAATGCTCTTTTACATCTTAAAAATGTTCTTTGTTGTCCTCAAGCCTCTGCAAATCTGTTATCCATTCAAAAATTCTGCAAGGATAATTGTTGTTTCTTTAAACTAACCGATTCTTATTTTCTTGTGAAGGACAACCTAACTGGGGAGATTCTCCTACAAGGGCCTAGTGTGGGTGGCCTTTATCCTGTCAACCTGAAAATTTTTTCTAAAAATAAGCTTCATAGGCTTACTGCCTTCTTGGGAGCAAAGACTTCATCCTCTACTTGGCATAAAAGACTTGGACATCCACACCACCGAATTTTTCAGCAAATAATGAGTTCAAATCAGCTTCCTATAGCATCCTCTAAGACTGACTCAGTTTGTATAGATTGTCAACTTGCTAAGAGTCGACAACTACCCTTTCCCAAATCACAAACTGTTACTCATGCCCCTTTAGAGCTTGTTCATAGTGATATTTGGACCTCCCCTATTTTTTCAATAAGTGGATGCAAATACTATGCTATTTTCATTGATGATTTTTCACGATACTCTTGGTTATTTCCCCTTAAAAATAAATCGGACATGCTTGAGTGTTTTATCAAATTTAAATGTTTAATTGAAAACCTTTTATCTTGCAAAATTAAGCAACTTCAAACTGATGGAGGTGGAGAATACACCTCACATCCTTTTAAACAATTTTTGACAACACATGGCATTCATCATAGAATCACATGCCCTCACACATCCCAACAAAATGGGATTGCTGAAAGGAAGCATAGACATGTCATTGAGACAGGTCTAGCTCTCCTTGCTCAATCCCATTTACCACCCAAATATTGGGTCGAAGCTTGTCTCACGGCGGTGTATCTCATCAACTGCATGCCCCACAAACCCTGCATAATGTTGCACCATACACTAAACTTTTTAAGGCCGAACCATCATATTCTGACTTAAGGGTCTTCGGCTGTGCCTGCTACCCCCTTCTTCGCCCATATAACAAACACAAGCTTGAATTTCGAAGTAAACAATGCATTTTTTTAGGGTACAGTTCAAACCATAAAGGTTATCGATGCATGGACCCTACTACTTCCAGTGCCTATCTCTCACGAAATGTAGTCTTTGATGAGAACCTCTTCCCTGCTCAAAAAAGGGCCACTGCTGCACAGCCTTCTGCTCAGGAAATCTCCCCTGCCAACAGTTTTGGTCTGCTACCCTCACATTTTTATTCTATTAACTCTCTGCCCACTACGCACACACAAAACACTTCTGTCACTTATACTAATGCTGCAGGAATTGTGCCCCCTACTACTGCGCCTGACACACTCCATTTAGACAATGTGGCCACTAATGAGGACAACACCACCTCTTCTCAACCAAGGCCAGCCTCTCCTTCTACCAATCCAGCCATTCCTGCAACCGACCTCCCTCTGCCTGATCTACCAGTCAACACGAACACTGCAGACCTACCAGCATCACATTTACCGAATCCCCCACAGGACTACCTATCCCCTGATAATGAACCTGTTGTCATTGTCCCTAACCCCCAACAGGTCTCTTATCCTCAAATAAGTTCATCTACAGTCCCCTTAACCCACCGTGTCACTCGATCTCAAACAGGCAGCCTTAAGCCCAAATCCTTCCCTGATTTTAAACTCTACAATGCTACTAAACACCCCTTAAAACTTTTTCCTTGCTACCACTCTACCTCCCGAACCAACCACTTACAATCAAGCTGCTTCTAACCCTCACTGGCGTGCAGCTATGGAATCAGAATTCCAGGCCTTGTTGGACAACCACACTTGGACCCTTTGCCCGAGACCTTCTCACCGCAACATCATCAAGAACAAATGGGTCTTCAAACTCAAACAAAAAGCCGATGGAACTATTGATCGATACAAGGCCCGGCTCGTTGCAAAGGGCTTTCAACAGCGTGACGGCATCGACTATCATGAAACTTTCAGCCCGGTAATCAAACCTGCCACAGTTCGGCTACTCCTAGCACTTGCCCTCAATTTCAACTGGCCTCTCAAACAGCTTGATGTCTCCAATGCTTTCCTCCATGGAGTACTCACTGAGGAGGTGTTTATGGAACAACCACAAGGTTTTGTTCATCCTCGCTACCCCAACCATGTGTGCAAGCTCGGTAAGTCACTCTATGGCCTCAAGCAAGCACCAAGGGCCTGGTTCCATCGCCTATCCGAAGCTCTTCTCGACCGAGGTTTTGTTGGCTCTAAGGTGGACACGTCCTTATTTTTTCTTCATACCTCTTCCCTTCATATTTTCCTACTTGTGTATGTTGACGACATTATTGTCACAGGCAATAATCTGCCTGTTATTAACAATTTGATCTCAAGCTTGCAGGCCGAATTCAATCTCAAGGATCTTGGTAATCTATCTTATTTTTTAGGCATTCATGTACACCACGATCCTCAACATTTGCATCTCAGTCAATCCAAGTATATTGTGGACCTCCTTTGTCGTGTCCACATGGATGGAGCTAAGCCTTACTCAGCCCCATGCACTTCCGGAAAGCGACTCACAGCCTCTGATGGCGACCCCCTTCCAGACCCCACATTATATCGGCATGTCATTGGTGCTCTTCAATACTGCACGCTCACCCGGCCTAATATTTCTTTCACTGTCAACCAGCTTTGCCAGTTTCTCCATTGCCCCACGACTGCTCACCTCAGTGCAGCCAAACGGGTGCTACGCTACTTGAAAGGCACCCCCGATTTTGGACTACTCTTCACCAAAGGATCCCTCAGTCTACACGCCTACTGCGACTCGGACTGGGCGGGGGACCCCTCTGATCGCAGGTCTACCGGTGGCTATGGCGTTTTTCTTGGCTCCAGCTTGATTTCCTGGCATGCAAAGAAGCAGCCCGTGGTCTCCCGTTCCAGCACAGAAGCAGAATACCGTTCCTTAGCCGTGACCACTGCCGAACTCTACTGGCTCCGGATGCTACTCCGAGAACTCCAAGTTCCTCTTCCAGCTCCTCCACGCATCTGGTGTGACAACATGGGTGCCATTGCCTTGGCCTCAAACCCCATCTATCATGCCCGAACCAAACATGTTGAAGTGGACTACCACTTCATTCGGGAGAAAGTGTTGCATAAAGATCTTACCATTAGCTACATTTCCACTCATGACCAACGTGCAGACATATTTACAAAGGGGCTCACCTCTGCCCGGTTTCTCTTCCTGCGTGACAAGCTGATGATTGTTGCACCCCCATCAGCTTGCGAGGGGCTGTTAAGACAAGAAGACCTTGTTGCCCAAGGATCCACAGACGATTCCGCAAATCAAACTCTTGAAGGCCACGCATCCGCAAACCATACATACCTTACACGTCCAGAAATCAGCATCCCTGTGATTACTCAGAATATACACGATTACATCGATCCCGAGTATCACGATCCTACAATCACGTACTTGTGATTCACTGCGACAGTCTTCCCCAAACGGTCATATACTGCCTTATATGACTAACGGCTATATGTTGCCTAATTCTGTTCTTCTTTTCTATTTTTTCTCCTGTTGTATTTCTTTCCTTGTATTACACATGTTAGCTGTATAGGAACGATTACCTTGTAACTTCCCTATTAAAGCAGATTCTGTAAAGCTCTCAAAACTTAATATATAGTGGACTACTTGCAGCTTGGAATTTAAGCTTCCAAGTCTGTCTTTCGTATTCTCTGTTTTTGCACTTCCTTCGTCACAAATTTCATGGCCAAACTCCGTAGCTTAGCAAGTGCTCAATTCCCGACAAATGTCCCCCAGAAGGTTGACAAGCGCTTTTTCTTCACAATAGGCCTTGGAACAAGCCCCTGCCACCAAAACCAAACCTGCCAGGGGCCTAACGGAACAAATTTTGCAGCTTCTATGAATAACATATCTTTTGCAGTCCCGACCACTGCCCTCCTCCAAGCCCATTTTTTTGGGCAATCCAAATGGAGTTTATCGGCCTGACTTCCCGACCAGTCCGACATTTCCTTTTAACTACACAGGCAACCCGCCGAACAACACGATGGTCGGAAATGGGACAAAGCTAGTGGTTCTGCCTTTTGACGCTAGTGTGGAGCTTGTCATGCAGGACACAAGCATTCTTACTCGGCTTCTCGCTGTGGTTAAGAAAATAGACATATGGTGCAGTTTCATATGGTGCAGTTTCAATGATGAGAATTTGTTTATAGTAAACTTTCTTGATCGAGTTGAGACTACTCTGTTCTTTTGGTGATTGAGATGCCAATCGTGTGTGGGTGCAGTGTGTTTTCTGTGTTCGTCCTGCGTCGAGACTACTTAAAGGAATCCATATTTCTTCTCTTTACCACGGTAACAACTAATTAACAATGGTACGTAGAGCTTAGAAATTTCATAATATTGTACGTAGTTGCTTTATAAGGCACGCACGTCCCAACTCCAAGCATGAAATAAATGGAGGGAGGTGCGCAACTGGATAGCCTTTGAATGCCATAATAAGTTACAAAAAAAACATTTGGGCTTAGCAAGGATGGATGGGTGAAGTTGGTAATGCCATAATGGCAGTTAATATGGGAAGCATGTTTGGGCTACCCCAGTTGATCGAATGGTTTCGAGAAATCTCAATCCAAATGGCCTTATCCAACCCCACCAAGAAGACTGGACCCATTCACGGTCAGACCACCTTTATCGGATCCAAACACAATAGACTTGTCAGTTATAGAATTCAGTAGTACTAGTACTACCACTTTGTTGTCATATATATATATGAATTAATCTCCGCCGACTCTTAATTGCCATTTACACATAATGACACTTTTCATATTAATTTACATCGGGCGAGAGATCAGAGGTGTCGAAGCTCATTGTTAAGCAGTGCAGTTTTCATCTTCTGGGGTGTGTTCGCTTTCTCATGTTACAGCAATCGTTTTTTCCTGTGAAGATGGTGCATCCAAAGACAAAACCCACGTGGCTCTGTTACACTCTGTTTTAGGAAGCTAAAACAGAGGAGATTTCATAAATGAAAATTTGCTATTTAAAAGGCTCTCAGAACCATTCCTCAAAGCACAAAAATGGATATCTAACTTACAAATGATAATCCCATACTTGTTCCACGTACCAGTCCACACTCACCGCACCACTACTTCACTGCACCACCACTTGACTTCACTGCACCAAATGTAGTCACAGCACATGTAGTCAGGCGTGTGGCCATGGGAAGCTACGGTATTGAAGCCAATGTTGAAGGAGTGGTTCAAGAACTTCGTGTACAACACTGAATTGTTTTCTTTTCCTGCTTGTAGAACATTTGTGATGCTGCACTGAGATTTGAACTCTTCTCAACTAAACTGTCCAGTTTCTCACCTCGTGCAAGTACACTGTCAATAGTTTTATGAAGGATAATTTTAGTTTCATCCAACTCCCTCTGAATTTTTAACAACTTGTCAGCCTCCGTAGGATCCTGGAATTTTGTCAAAGCTTCACTCAGATAGGGCCATGATTGGGTCTTATCTGCTTGTGCAGTCTTCCATGAATCACCAAAATTTTTCTGATACTCATCTAGCAACTGATTGAGCAGAGAAAAGGCACTTCAAACTGGGTAGTGATTATCCATAAAGCCCAATTCACAAAGGCCATTACTCTTCGTGCTGGACGGATTGGCGCTGGGAGGGAGGGGTGCGCCTGGCGACGGTGCGAGAGACGAAGACGATGAACTCCTTCACGCTCGACCTTTGGAAGTACCCGAAGTGTCTCACGTACAACGCCTGCGCCAAGATCACCGGATCCGACCCCTCTGGACTGCACTTCAGCACTGCCAACGCCGTGATCTTCATCTCTCTGTCTCTGTCTCTGTTACAGGTTTGGATGTTGATTGCTGTTAAATCGTCATATCTTGACTGGTTGTCATGGTATGAGGTTAACTCGGTCGGCTACGAGGTGTTCTTGTTGCTGCTGCAGTTCTTGAATGTCATTTGTTCGGTTGAGATCGGGTTTTAATCGGGTCGGATTTGAGTTTTCAGGCCATTGAGTTTTCCAAACTCTCTTTCTTGAAAACGACGTAGTATGGTGAGTTGTTTGTTTGGACAGGATGGGTATTCTGGCTTAAATAAATTACGTGCATGCACGTGACTCGACTTCCATCATGTTTTAATGCCGAAATCAGACGGAATGTCTTTCTGAGACTCATTTCGATAGTTAAAACTCCGAGTTCGACAGAAATGATAGTTTAGTAACCTTTCATCAAAATGCATTATAGTTCGATACCTTTTTGTAAAGTTGTCCCTTGATTTTAAATTTTTTTTTTTAAGTTGTACAAGAGTTATATAAAAGTTGTAAATGAATTATATCTCTAGTACTTAACACAATATGCAGCACGCAAAGGCCACCTCACTAATAAATAAATAATATAAACTCACACATAGGCATAAGTTCCATATTTCTACTATGTAGACTAAAAATTAATGAAGTTCGACAACTATCATAGATGTACAATATGATTTTTGACTTACCCGCATAATCATTGGTTGGAAGCTGTTTTCTTCTTCGAACAATATAGAAAGCCACAAAAACAGACAGAAGGCTTAAAACTCCAGCACCAACAACGACACCTACGTACAGACCAGTCCTATTCTTGTTGCTTGGGGGTTTGTTACTAACCGGGGGTGTAAAATCTATACAAAAGCAAGGCCATCAACAACAATGGTACTAGTGTGTGAAAAAAGCAGTTCTTAATCCTCTGAATTGCAACTACAATTTTTGCACTATATTACCTGGGGTAGCACTGATGGCTGAAATAGAAGGTCCATAAGTACCTTGACTAGGTATGCAGCAAGTTCCTTTCCCAGCCCAAAAGAGATGGACTTCAAGGAAGTTTTCTGATACCTGGACCTGAAATACCCTTAGAATGGCTTTTGAGACTCCACCAGCCTCCTTTTTAATGTCAAAATCCTTTAAAACAAGATTCCCCTGGAATAAACAAAGTCAAACCATGAAACAAAACACAAATGATGTCAATATTCATCATATTCAAGGTAATTTCTTGATTGATGTATAAGATGGTCACTAAATTTGTTAAGACACTTTTTTCTGTTTTGGTTGAGAAATATCCATCATGATCTCTTAAAATTGGCATTCTACTAATAGATTTTCTTAACTATTGATGAGGATTTTTTTATATCAGTATTTATCACTTATCATTTATCATAAAAAATAAAAAAGGTAAGAAAAATAATATATATTGGGTTGAAAGAGCTTAAAAGGTAATGAAAAATGATTTCAAAAGACAACAGTTTTGAGGGTGGTGACATGCAGGGGACAGAAACCGTCCCTTTGCAAGCTCTTTTTGATAAAAAAAAATCAAATTTAATCAAAAACTGTCATTTAATATCACATCAAAGGACAGTTTTTAATTAAATTTGATTTTTTTAACAAAAAAAAGTCCGTTGGGGGACGGTTTTTCGTCCCCCAACAATCATTTCCCCGGTTTTGATTCTAAAACAATTCAATAATATGATTTAGACCTGGATATAAATATCGAAGACACGCCTCCCAAGACTTTGCCACGTGGAATTGCCTGGAAAAGCTAATTCTACAAACTGGAGCCTTACAGTGTAGTTTCCGTTCTCGAGCCCCAAGCCATAGTACCTTAATGATGAAGCAGAGAGTCGAGTTGTCTGGAACAACTCTGATAATGAATTACTTGTGTACAAAGTAGTATTTGTGTCCGAAGTAGTATTTGTGTACAAAGTACTTGTGTTCCCAGGATTACTGTTCCCAGTGAAATATCCAACATTGCTAACAGCCCACCTGTCTGTGTTGGTCACATAATACGTGGCTGGACCAAGTGTCTCGTTTTCCCTCTCATAGACAATACCATCAAAAGATGTAATCTGAGGACCACCACACTTAATGCTAAAGTTATTATCTGAAATCCAATACAAAAGAAGCACTTAATCAATGTGTAAGCTTAGAACAGGTAATTAAATGTACAAGGTTGGATCATGTATATCCTGATGTGTTTATAAGCATGTTATGCATTTCAACACTGGATATGGTTGAAGTTAGAAGCCTAATTCAAGTCTACTAGTCCTTTACTATGAAACTAAAATGTCAGGTGTAAAATTGTTCAGTTCATCTTTTAAGTTCAATTTTTTTTTTTTTTTTGTTGGTAAATTAGTTGTGATGCATAATAGCCAATGTTAGCCCTTTAAAAAGATATGTCCAGTCCATTTTTCGTAACTATTTAAAGATCAGGAATGCTTCCTGATTGTACTGTATCCATATCAATGTTTGGTGAAAATTTGAAGATGGATCACTTGTATTCTCCTTAGAAACACCATCCTAGAGTAGAATCTTCTCCTTGTTTACCTTAGTACCTACTAATCCTTTCCATTCTAGTAATCAAGAGTATGCTTTTAACTGTACTTACATATTCCAAGGCCTCGATTGCAAGGAAAGCTCCGTTGTAGGCAGTTCAATCCTGAAGGCAAACCACTAATGCAGAAGGAAATGAACTTAGACAAAGAATATTGTATTTAATGTTGCACATGAAATGCAAATTATAAGCAGCATATCAGATTCATACAGAATATTCTTATTGGGATTAAGTTTAACTCCTGATAAGAGAAATGCTCCCTTGGTGATATGCAAATAAGCATTCTCCTAATAATACTAACTCATGATTACGGCTGTCAATTTTTTACACGACTCACGAACCCGACACGAAGTTAAACGGTTAGAGTTAAGCTTAAAAGGGTTGACCCGTTAGACCCGTTTAATAAATGAGTCATTAATGGGTCAACTCATTTGACCCATGGGTCGACCTGTATACTTTTTTTTTTTTTTTTTCAACATTAAAAAGTAAACATAAACAATCACGTTACCTCTTTCTTTCTCTCACTGTCTAAAGAGTAAAGACTAAACTAAAAAAATTTCACAAAATACAAAACAAGTCTTGTTTTTTTATTGAGTTAGAACTTGAACCAAAAAGACAAAGACTAAAAAAAAATAGTCGAGTGTTTTTCTTCTTCAAGTTTTCGAACTCGAAGTTAAACTAAAACAAGTAAACAATAAAACAATGCTTCATACTTTCAATTGTAGAGTAATATGATTATTCAAACAAGATGATTTTTTTTAGTTTATTTTTGTGTTTTTATTTTTATTTTTATAGACTTTATTATATAATGGATCAAACAGGTCGTGTCAAGATTGACCCTTAACGAGTTGGCGGGTCAAACGGTTTGACCAAAACCCAACACGTGAACCCATTTTGCTAGCCCTACTCATGATATCCCCATGATGAAAGAGGGTTTTTTGAATGGGATATGTGTTTGGTTGTCTAATGCAAGATAGACTAGATAGTAATTGCAATCACTACAAGTACCTAGGATATTCAAATCGATCCTCGACAGGACAGCAAATTTCCATGAAGAGAAATGTGAAATTTAGGAAAAATTGATTTTATATTTGTTGTTAAATCTAACCTTATCTTTTTTCTTTTGTTTTTTGAGATAGAAATTATTTCACAGAGTAAAGTTTCCTATATTTTCCATGTACTCAATTGGGATTTGATAGTCCCCCTTGCTAGGTATCAAATTGCCTAAATGCTCTAGATTAGTTTCCAATGTCCTGTATTAGGAGAACATAGATAAGATGATCAGGCAGGACAGACATTTGACCGTATAAATCTCATTAAGATGACATAAAATGAAATGAATTCTTGACCCCTTCTAATTCATAAAATGAATTCTTCAATTTGCATATTTTGGTACCCAATGACTAGTTAGCTGTTGAAGTTTGTGACGGAATCTCCCTTAACAGATCTAAGTTTGAAACAATGTGTAGATATAGCTACAAATATTTAGGTATCGCATATTTTTTCTCCTGGCCTTTCAGTTATCCCATATTTAATACCATTGATTTGGCTATCACATGATAATATTACACCATGACACAAGAATACCACAGAGGTAAAGGGAAAAAAAAAAAAAAAAACGCATAACAATCTGAAGCATGGGATTGTTCTAACATATAGAAGTAGTGGCATGAGGAAGATTAGGGATGATGTGATTTATTTATCTGTAAGCTTAACTATGCTTAATAGACCAGTTTGGCTTCTTCTCCATCGGTTACTTCCTTACCTTGCCATGTCACGCTCCCACTCCAATAACGACCCCCAGTGGTCCACTCCTTTTAATGGACATGTTAAGTAATTTACATGCTAGACAACAGCTAATTAGTTTCTATTTATAATTTAATGCCAGTAAAACATTATAATTATCAGAAGAAAAGAGTTAATGATGATATGTGCCCCACAGAAAAAATTAAAATATGAAAAATTTGTTACAAAATGTACGCGAGGACAAATTAATTAGCATGTTGAGAGGCTCGTGATTTATTAGTTTCGAACTCCCTCATGGCCATAATTGACAACTTAAGTAGTTTACAAGAGCCATAATACAATGAGAACAATAACATTTATATCTGGATTGGAAACAACAATTTGTTTTGTTCTAGATTCATCTGGGCAAAAAATTCAACCACCAAGTGTAGAAAATATAATATGAAAAGATTTACCTGATGTTTGAACTTTCTATTGTGAAGTTGTTGGAAACTACATTGCTGTATATATGATCTAAATGTCAATTTCATCATTAGTGAAACCAGAAGCCAATATGAAAAATTCAAGATTTTGTACGATTGTTAATAAATAAAAAAAAAATGTTATTCGAGAGTAGCAGGTTATAAATATTGGAAAAATAAATAGAAAATAGATAATATTCAAATATAATACACACTATCAAGTAAACAAAAACATACAGTTGTAAATTTTGTTCGTTGATCCAATCAGGAAAGCTTCCCAATAAATTATTGTACGACAAATCACTGCAAGCATAACATTACAAGGATGTTAGGTACATGCTCCATCCAATCAGTAAACAATGCCATGAATAGTAGTAATTAGGCATAAGCCAAGTGACATTAATGCATTGGAATAAACTTTTGACCCCTCAATTTTAAATTCAAAACCTCTATTTTCAATTTTTTCTCATAATGCCACACTTGTTTATGCTATTAGCTAAATCCATATATCTAGATAAAGTTGTGATAGTTCAAATAGGTAAATACAAGAGTTCCAAATAGGGAAAATCCTATTAAGAGTTTCAAGTTTTTAGTTGAAATGACTCTGCATTCTCTCCTATAATAATTTTTTTTGAAATACTATAAAATTAAGCCAGTACAAATCAATGTAGTTGTGATCAGAATTTACTCTATAATTTCTTTCAGAAAAACTGAAAATCCAAAAGAGAAAAAGGAAACACTTAATCTTTTAGAGTAAACAATAATTTATTGCATAGAGATCAAAACTTGTATTAACTTGAGAGCAGCACCTAGATTTATAATCTCCCAATAAAAGCACCTTCTCCAATATGATTGGTATATCTCACTATAATCTTGTGAATGCACATAATGTCTTATGCACTTACATGTTGAGAAGATTCGCACTTTTGTCTACAGGCAGTATGCCATATAACTTATTATTTCCAAGAAACCTGATAACGAAGGAAACAATACATGCTTCAATACAAAAAGGAGTATGTTGGTATGTATACTGTGCAGCTAAGCAATGAGCGATATTACAAGTAAGAGAGCGAAGTCAAAATGAAAAGGGAGTCTGGAATCTGCCCTGCTATATTGTTGAAGCTCAAATCCCTGGAAAGATATATAATACTGTCACATGGACTGATACAACAGTAACTATCACATGGATGTGAGATATATAAAACCAGTTATCTACAAGAAGTAATTAACACTTATGATCTTCATGCAACTGGAACGGATAAAATTTAAGCCTTATGCATCATCTAAACAATATAGAAGGAACAAGAAAAGGACGGAGAAAGGATAAGTGAAGATGAAAAGAAATCGGATGAGTTTTATATACTATGCAGTGGTCCTAAGTCGATTACAAACAGGTTAAGTTCAGATTTTTTATGCTGGGAGAAATAACCAGATAATTATGTCAAAACTTGAACAGTCTTTAGATTTTAGTGCAGCAATCATTACAAATTTCATTTTTCGGGTTGAGTTGGTCCAATGTAACAAATAAAAGAGAGGTTCCTGCTTTCATAGCTTTGGATACAATTAAAATTCAATCTAACACGGTACAAGCCCTGCATGAATCTAAAGGGTTACCAACCAATGGCTATTACTTACAGCTGTGTCAAATTTTGGTATTCTCCTATATTGGATGGAATTGAATCAGAAATGTTATTGTTCCTCAGCACTCTGCAATGCATGTAAGTAAAGTGTTATACCATATTCAGGAAGAGCAACAAAGAAGGGAAGAAAACGTATATATTCATCTTTAGGAATTTTTGAATCTTAGCCTCTATGATGTTGCCTACAAGATAATTAGAGACTTCATATCCTTTATGAATGCCAGTGAAGAGCTCCCATTAGACAAATCACTTATTCTCCTACAGTAATATCAGACATGAGATTGTTAAGATCTGCAAAATCGAAAAAATAAAAAATATATATACAATAAAAATAAAAAGTTAACTAAAAGATGCAGACACTCACAACTCTGTCAGAAACATCAAATTGGAAAGTGTTGAGGGTATTGGACCTTGGAAAGAGTTTCCTTGAAGCCTCCTAAAATAGAATTTGGGAGTTCTTAATCATAAATTGTGATTAATGCATCTTTTATGTAGAATAAACAGGTAAAGATCAAAATTTGCTCAATCATAAGTCTTATAACAATAATGTTTCTTATTGATATTGTGGTGTAATGAATGCTTGAGCCTTGTCAAGGATGATTAAACAAAGACAAAAAAGGATAAGGCTAACAATATCGTCTTACAAGACAGAAAGCTTTGACCAATTCCCTATGAAGGCAGGTATCCTGCCTGTGAGTTCAGTGTCTGATGCCCACCTGATACCAAAAGAAGTATTTCCTCAGACAATTCAATTGCAGCTTTTGTTTTTATATTTAACCACATGTACATTTTAGAAAGTTTTCAATCGAAAAAAAAAGACATGAATTTCTTACACGTTTTGGAGGTTTCGTAATTTAGCAAATGTGGAAGGAATCTCACCACTAACTCCAGAACTATCAAAGTAGCTGTCAAGGGAAACAACTTACATGAATCTACTGATAACAGCCTATCCTCAGCTTATATGAAAATTTAAGTAATATTAGATAATGGATTTAACAACCAAAAGAAAGGTTGCAAGCTATCTTAAGAAAAAAAGATAAAAGTCTTGCATATGCAAAACCGTTTATTATGGCATATTATAAGATTGGCTGTGACAAAGTTCTTATAATCTTGAGCCTCAGAGTAGTAGCTTTATTAGAACCATTTGCAAAGTCTTCATCACTGCAACAAATTGCAATCTAATGGTTTTGCGGACTGACAGTGAAAAAAGAAATTCAGCATTGTACTAGAACTTACATTTGTTCTAGATTCACTAAATTCCCAAGCTCAGATGGCAGAGAGCCCGAGAAGTTGTTTGATGAAAACGACCTGCAAATTTATCAAGTGAAACAATAAATGAATTACAAGCAAAGGATTTTATTCTCTTTTGGGTCAGATAATCAAGATCAGGTATATGGAATGCAGAAAGCAATAGAGAAGACATGCTATTTTGTGAAAACACCTCTTTAAACCTACTACCATATAAAGATAAAGGCAATAGGAAGAAATGAGTCTCATTTTAAGAAGATCACAAATATCTGTAGAAAAGCAGCAACACCAAGACGCCATATGGATGAATTAGGAAATTGACAAAGAGTATGACTTACAATGCTATTAAATTGGTAAGCTCTCCAAGTTCCTTTGGAAGCTCCCCTGATAATGCATTAATGCCAAGACTCCTAATGCGTTAAACATCAGAAAAAAAAAAAAAAAAAAAGAAAAAAAAAAGGAAAGGTTAAATAATATTAATGTACTATGTCCTAGGAGTTTCAAATCAAAGTAGGATGAGCTTACAGGTATTGCATGCGAGTTAGATTGCGGATGGATGTGGACAGGTTACCTGTCAATATATTTTGGGCCAAATTCCTGTAAGAAATGGAGGAACTTAGCATATTTAACAGTGCGCAATGCAAATGGACCATTGTGGAAAACTAGCACGACACATCTAGCATAAATTTCAATTCATTGATATTGTGCACCACAAATTCAAGGTGTAAGTTCAATCCTAGCTTACATGAGAAAGAAGGAAACCAAAACTCATACAAAACCCAAGTAAACAAACATATAAAGAAGAAACCATACAGAGAGGTGAGGAAAGTTAGAGTCCATAGCTCTTCTGGGATTACACCGACAACATTCAAGGCATAAACCTTCCTGCAAAGAAAATAAAATTCAAAAAGCAAGCAATCAAAAAAATGGAAGATTCATACGTGCAAGATGTTCAAGATTCTTTGAAGTGTAAGTTGTCTGCCATTACATAAACTATTTGTCGATCGCTTAACATAATTTTACTGAACTTTTCAAGTCTATTTAAAACCAAAAAGTGGATTATCATATGGAAGGATTGCACTTCAATTTTGTATTGAAATTGCTCACATTTGATGTGAATTTAATTTCTTGATGTTCAAAATTGTAAGTTTAATCTAAGGTGGTAGACGAATGCCTGCTCAAGAATATTAGTAACTATTGTGACAGCAAAAAGTGTTGATACTAGTTTATTACAACAAAATAAAAATTTGGATGACAAACTAGTAGAGAAGAGGGAAAAGAAATAGATTAATCACACTCAAAAGAAATTATTTACATGGTTCAGCATAAAAATCAACTTCCACAAGCAAAAAAAAATTGGGAAAAATTACACTAATAAAGGATGCAATATAAGAGGTGGTGAGAAATGCTCAAACTTAAGTCCCAATATACCAAAGCCCAACTCATGCAGGCACTTTCAGCCCCAAAAGTTACCAAGCCACTTCCCACATAAGCGGAGCACTTTAGGCTAAAGCCCTTCTCAGACTTGTGCTGACCAGCGCAGCTATGTACACATGGTGGTCACGACCATACGGCATTGTTACCAGCGTGGGCTACCTAGGGTCAGACCCGATCACTAGTTTGTGCATATCGGGGCACCGGTGTTGCACCAGAGGTTATTTCGAGAACACGCAAACCCTATCAAGAAGGGGTAAGTATTGAGACAAGAGTTATAAGAACTCAAGAAACAAGATGTATAAGATGGTATGTGTAAATTAAATTTATTGTTGTTAATGTATAAGCTAAAGTGACTTGTAACGTTCGGACTCTTTTCTCTATAAATAGAATAGTCTTATATACAATCAAATCATCAAGGAAACATGTAGTTAAGCAAAGGCTTTGACGTGTAGATGTATGTCATAGGACGAATCACCTTAATTGTGTGTCTCTCTTTCTTGTTCTCAACTCTTCCTTAAATTATGAGCTTCTATATGGTATCAGAGCCCTAAACACTCATGTGAGTATCGATCCTGTGCCAATTTTTTTTAGGTTTCTCTCATCCCTTTGGCATCTGCAACCACAACCAAAATCCATAGTCTCAGCGAATCATAGCCACAAACAGACCTCAACCTCTGTCATCTTCCATCATAGTACTCAACATGTTCCTGCAAGTGATCTTTAAAAGGAAATTGTTGCTTTAATACATTGGCATTCTCTTCTTCAGAACCACTACCCTTGCATTTTTATCATTGCATCTTTCTGGATTACTTGATCTTAAGATTCCAAACCATTCGCATCATTACCATCACTTTCTTCATCAGCTTTCATTTCTTTCCAGAATGATCTCTTTCTGACAGCTCTATTTCACCAACCTGCTCTACAGTTTCAAGATAATCTTTTGCATCATTTTGAGCCTATGACAACATATTAGACTTTCGGCCAAAAAGGCTAATGAAGCTCTTTTCTAGTCGAGGCCGGCCAAAAAGTAGCCAATCTCCATGTTCCGACCATAGTAGCCGATACTGGCCAAACAGTCGTCAAAGTCCAAATTCTGGTCATAGCAACCAATGTTCACATTCAGGCCATAATAGCCTCTCTTTTTTTCCAGCCTGTTCAAGATCCAAGCTCAACGTACGTGATCTATCCTTGGGCTTGAGACAATAGTTACAAAAACTCAAAAGATAAGAGTTACAAGAACTCAAGAGACAAGAGTTATAAAGTGGTTTGTGTAAATTAAATTTATTATTGTTAATGTAGAAGTTGAAGTGATATGTAATGTTCAGACTCTTTATCTATAAATCGAGCTTGTATATAATCAAATCATCAAAGAAAGATGTAACTAAGCAAAGGCTTTGGCGTGTAGATGTAAATTATAGGCCGAACCACCTTAATTGTGTGCGTCTCTTTCTTGTTCTCAACTCTTACCCAAATTATTAGCTTCTATAGTAAGGGTTTGAATAAAACATATGGAGTTGAACGATGATAGTATGATCAGAATTTATCATGTGCATACTTCTTATTGATATCAACTGCCTTATATGATGATATATCTTAATGTGAGAAAACCTTTTCTTTAAAAACTATGAGTTCTAAATTCTTTCATTTGATTTTACCTCACTAAATCGTGAACTTACACTTGATTTTCTTTCCACATGTGAAACACACTTGTGTTTTGCAGTTAGTCAGTAGCTAGATGGTGAGTCCTTTGAGACAATATGTACTAGGATCATCTTTGAGGAGCTAGACTCAAAGTGGTTGCAAAGCATGTGGGATAGTGATGGAGATACGCATGGGGAGATGATCAAGATTCTCCATTTGATTTATCTTTTTAAGACTAGATCTTGATCTTGATGTAATTAGGGATGTTTGTTATGTTTGGAGTTTTCTTTACTTATCAATGATTTGAGGTTATTTTGAGAATTGTAACGCTTTGGTTTTAATTTTATCACTTTTGGGAGACTTAGTATTGCTCTGAATATTTAGTAATTTATGGAATTATTTTAGATACACTATCTTATATCAAGTTTTAAGTATTTATGTTGTTCATTTTATACGAAGTTAACAGATCGGTAGATCCTTTTTGAGTTATTTATGTGGTAAATAGGTCTTGGGAGGCACGCCGAGTTAACTACATGTTAGTTAATTCTTGGGGGTGTTACACTTTAGGATCATGTAAGACAAATTCTTAGAATGTTGTCTTAGCTTATTTAAGATGAGAATTATAGGCAGCGCACATGAAGTTTTTTACAACTTCATGAAACCTAAATAAAGCCAAATGTGAGATCTTAGACAAGCACTCGACAAGCGACTGTGCAAAGAAACTCAAGTTAGGACACCTTTATGGTGACTAGACTAAGATTCGTATGGCGTTTGAGTGTGACAAGCCAATTGAGTGGGAGTTCCACCATAACAGACATTTCATATTGTATGTGTCATAGATGACCAATCAAGGGAGTGACTGGATGGATATCTGCTCCATCACTATGAAGTATGAGTAATTCACATCTCATTAAATGGCCTGAAAAAAGGAAGAGGAAAGCACAAATTTAGGGCAGATTCAAACGCTCACCTAATCCCTTATGACATTTGTGTACACCCCTTTTATATGTTTCCAGCAAAACCATACACACCACCCCTAGTGCACCAAGTTTTTCCATACTCTCACTCACACACATGCACATGCAGTCTATCCCATCAAATACCAAACTCTATTTAGTTTTCTCCATGAATTCCTTTTCTCTCTAACTTACAACCCGCTAAGAACCAAACCCTTTTCAGCTTCTAGCTACATCTCCTCCCAAAAGACAAGCACACAACTCCAACTAGCTGATCAATATATAGAGATGGAGAGAAAGGTCATCCCCACCCACGCTCAGGCTCTCTCTCTCCCTCCCTCCCTCCCCTCCCCTCCCTCTCTCTCTCTCTCTCTCTCTCTCTCTCTCTCTCTCTCTCTCTCTCTCTCTCTCTCTCTCTCTCTCTCTCTCTCTCTCTCTCTCTCTTAGATTTCTCGGATACTTTAAGTGGGTCGGTTTTTTAGCTTTAGATACAATTTTAGATTTATGGGTTTTCTCTGTATTCGTGAAAAAGCATAGTTCAGATGGCGGTGTTGTGCTTCGACATGCTCGTCGTCGCTCACTAGAATGCTCCTCCCCCGGCCTTCGATGAGGGTCACCACTAATTCTAAAATAAAACCCCAACTCCTTGTGTTGGTTATTAGGATTGCTATCTTCTTAGCAAGAGAAGTCGCCTCTATTCACTGATTAAATTTGTTGCAATTATGTTTCGGCGGAGACATTGGAAATGAGTGAGTGACTAAGGGTGGGCAACTAAGGAAACTCTACTATGTAATGCATGTATTTCTTATATTCTTTAACTGTGATTGTAAGGAATTGTATGGATATATTGATAAAATGGATGGAAAGATAGAATAGAAAGATGGAATAGAACGAAATGGAAGAAGATGAAATTGCAAGCTGGACCTTCAAGGAATCCAGAACCTCCAGGCTTTATTAGAGAAAGCTTAAACTCCAGGAACTTATTACACATTTGACAAATTCGATACAAATTCATTCGTGAACCTGGGTTATATACAAGCTTCCAACTGTAACTACCCCTAACTACTAACAACCCAACCCACTAGCTCTAAAACTAACTTGTAACAGTTCAGTCCCATCAGGCCATCTTAACCTAATTAACCCCCATTAAGCCCACTATATTATTCCCTTACATACTGAGGCTGAAGAAAGTTTTAGGCAGGTCAGAAGGGGCAAACCCCTGTTGGCTCCACCCTTAGGAGGAGATGATTAGATGAGCTATCAGGAGGAAACAGTTTGTTAATTCATAGAATATTGGTAATATTCGGTGCAGAAAACCTTGTGGATATTTTCCAAGTGTTTTGGGTTTCGTTTTGGCTTATTATTGGAGCTTTTGTGATCCCACGTTAGAAGCATGTGAGAAGGCCGTTCAAACGACAGCTGCTTGGTTGAAGAAGAGTCCTCTTTGCCTTCCCCTGTTAGAAGGCGTTGGAAATCCAATTTAACGAGACGCCTATGACAAGAAGATTTCTTACTCCCTTCCTCCGTTCAAACGGAATTAGAGCTGTTCTAATGGCACAACACTGGAAGACGATTTAACCCCTCTGCCATCCTCCGTCAAAAGGGCGTCAGAAGCACGTTCGAGCATCAAGCAACAATTGGCTCTCCATGAGATTTTGTAAGATCCTGTCTGAAGCCCGTTCTAACGGAAGCTAGACTGAGGAACTGACAAGTGTCAAAAAGTTAGCGATGGAATCCTAAGTTTTTTTTTGTTTTAACGGCAGCCTGCGGAACAGTTGATAAAAATTAGATTTTTAGCTTATTCAAAAAAAGCTTGAAGAGACATTTTTCCTGGAGATTTTCATAAGCTCTAAAGGGGTTCTTGGGTATTTGGTAAAAGTGTGTAGGATGATCCTAGGGAGTTTATAGATTCATTTTCCATCACCAAAATAGTGTGACCAAGTGTGTATGTTATGAAAGCTTTGAGCTTTGTTCACACTTGAAGTGTTCTTGAGTTTTAGCCAACAAACCATACACAAAATATTGTCTGAAGAAGAGTCTACCAAAGGATCGATAAAGAGATGCACTGTAAGAAGATTGGAGGGCTTAGAGGCTAGCAGGTGGTTAGTTGTATTACACGAAATAGGATATCACAAAGGATTGTAAGTTTTATCTTATCTTGTAGTCTGGATCTTCTCTATAGTGATTTTCTGGTTTTGACTGCATTAGAGTGGTTTTTAAACATTTGATGTGTTCAAAGAGTTTTTCCAGTTGTGTGTTTGTATGATTTAGTTTTCAAGTAATTTTAGTACTGTGATAATTATTGCTTGATTGTTTTTTATTGGAGTTAGAATCATTCCTTGAGTTCTTTCACAGCTTATGGATATGGTACCCAATATGGATGAGTGGGAGATATTGGAAATTAATTTGACCCAGAGAGTCCACATGGATTAGTGGAATTTTATTTCTAATTAACATAATCTTTTAAGGATTATTAAATAGTGGGTGAAGTGCTAAAAAGACAACTTTAGCACACTTCAATATGCCTTGAAGTTGTGCACTAGTTGTGCTAAGGGTTGTGCATGAATCACAACCCCTATTTGATAACTACCAACTACCTTAATTAGATTATAATAAGCTACTATATTGAGTTGCTAAAATTTTTGTCTATTAGAACTTCTCCCTTCTTAGGACTCTAATAGAGAAGACTGAATGTACGTTTTAGAATAGCACTCAGAATATTGTTCATCTCACTCTAGAGTAACCATCACTATCCCTAGAATTTGAAATGTGAAAATTATAAGGAGACTCTAGTATTGCTTCCTAGGTGACGAAAAAGAGCTCTAGTTCATTATATAGTGCATTGAATGGCATGGGCCGTAAGGTAAGCAACAAATCCAACCTGTGGAAGATCCGTTTAGAGTAAGTTATATAGAATAGCCCTCGATTCAACGGTCATGATAGGACATCTTTTTGCTAAAAATTTCATAAAAAGTAAAATAAAAAGATATGTGGCAACAAACGGCTATGTGGCAAAAGAATTGCCATATCAGCAATTTTAGAAATATAAATATATATACATATATAAAAGGGAATATTTAATAATAAAAAAAACTGAAAAAAAAAAAAAAAAAAATTGTTGATATGTTACTTCTTGTGCCACATGGCCTTCTGTTGCCATTTTTTTTTTTTTTTCTCATTGAAATTTGGGTAAAATATGCATTGTTTTGTGACCTAAATTTGAAAGATAAAATCTATTTTGTTTTTTATTCTTTTCAAAGTCTTTGTTGTCAACTAGTTTTTATTTATTTATTTTGTAGACCGTTGTCAACCTGTTACTACTATAATAGAGAATGGAGTAGCAAGAAATATGAACGTAGGAGTTGGTCCAGAAATGATGGCCGAGGTAATCTTCGTTCAAATGTGTGTTATAGGGGCTTACCTTGGACCTTTGCAGTACCAGCCAGACATAATATCGAACAAATTTCATGCAAATCTTTTTTTCTTTTTTCTTTTTCTTTTTTTTAAAGTTTCTTTACCATGACCAATAAAATTGATGCGACCCAATTGAATGGGTGAAACGATCAATAGACCCCATATATATATAGAGAAGAGAAACAGTTATCCAAACATGAACACGAAGCACTTCAGGTTTTCGTTTTGGGAATAATTTCAATTCGGTCCTGGCAAAAAGTGGGGTTTTTTTGCCTGCCAATGATAATTTGACACGTGAGCTTGAAATAAAAAAGCAAATAAATGCAATACACCCGATTAAAGACCCAAGATGAATGCTGTCACCGCCCGATTGCCGCCACCAAAAAGCCGCCGCTCACGCCGGGACTTCTGAGAAAGACCGATCATCGGAGAGAGAGAGAGCCACCGTGAGAGAGAGGATGCAGATCGAGAGAGAGACTGAAACTGAGAGACCGAAAATGAAAAAGAAGAAGAAGAAGAAGAAGATGGTTCTGGCCAAGAGGATGGTTTGGGGGGATTAGGGGCGGACGGATGGGATTTGGGGGGATTAGGGGTGGACGGCTTTGGCGTCGTTGTCCAGTCCGGTGGACGTGCGGTGATTTTGGGTGGGCGGGATTTAGGGTGGATTAAGGGCGGACAAGATTTGGGGCTAATTAGGGACGGACGGACGGACGGGATTTGGGGCAGATTAGGGGTGCCCACGCCGGGACTTCGGAGGAGTGCTCCAGTCCGGGCGGACGTGCGGTGATTTTGGGCGGACGGGTTTTGGCAAACTGGGCGGTGGTTTTTCTTTCTTTTGTTTAGAACATAGACTACTTCAAATCAGAATGGGAGAGAGGGATTGGGTGCTTCACTACCTTTTCAGTTTTTTGTCTTTAACTAATATGTCAAGGGACTATTGGTGGGCAAAAACCCACTGCTTTTTACCAAGACCGGATAGAAGGGGCAATCTTTGGTTTTTATGTATAAAATTGTAATTTTAAGCAAAAATGGAATTGGATAGAAACAGAGAGAGACGGAGCGAAAACAGGTAAGAGAAAAGTACGTACAGTTCCGTAATGTGACAAGTAGTGCCATTGTCGTATGAACAGTTGCATTTGATAAAGGGATTGTGATCTCTATCATCGATGGTGGGGAAAGAGCCGATGGCCGCTCCGCTGCATGGTTGCCCACTTATATTCCATTGGCCTGATGGTGCTGAGATTCCCCATTTTTGAAATATTGAATTCAAAACCCTTACTGCAATAAAATTCACAATTATATATCATTGGAATTAGCGTGGAAAACAAATACCGACTTTGTCATGATTGCACTCAAAAGAAATCTCACCTAGTTAGTATATAATTTAGGGTGTACAAGCATATCGAGCGGTTAATAACCGTTAATTGTATAATCACTTTTGTATGAATTAAGAAAAATTGTTAATCCCTTAAAGTGGGGCAGTTAGTAAATTTAAGGGTAAACGGAAACGGTTAATAACCATTATATATATATATATATATATATATATAAAATGCCATGGGTTTGGTGCATTTGATATGTGGTTTTTGTTTGAATTTAATGAAATTTATCTTTATTTATAAAAATAATTCTTGAGCTTTGTTATATTTTGAAGCATTCTACTTATTTAAAAAATGGATACTTGCACTATTAGTCCCTGGGGTTGGCCTAAATTACAAATCACTCCCTGTAGTACAAGAAGTTCATAGATGGTCCTTGTGATAATTAAACTATAATTATGAATCACTCCTTGAACCTGTTTTTTGTCCACCAAGTTAACAGATTCCGTTAGTTTGTCACGTTATACCCAATAAGAAATCGACACATGTCTATTACAATAAAAAATATAAATAAATAAAACTTAAAAATTATTTTATTATATATATATATAGTGAAGGGGTGGCCGGGGCGCGGCCACCCTGAGCCCCTGAGGGTGGTGTGCGACCACTTTAGGGGTGGCCGCTCAACCGATAGCCACCCTTTAACTATTTTATTTTATTTTTTTTTTAAAAAAAATGAAGTTTTATTTATTTACATTTTAATATATTTATATTTTTTTATTGTAATGGACGGTGTCGATTACCTATTGGGTATGACGTGATAACTAACGGATTCTGTTAACTTGGTGGACGGAAAATGGGTTCAGCCGTTCAGGGAGTGATTCGTAATTATAGTTTACCACAAGGACCCTCCTATTGGGTATGACGTGTCAACTAACGGATTCCGTTAACTTAGTAGACGAAAAACGGGTTCAGAGAGTGATTCGTAATTATAATTTACCACAAGGACATTCCATAAATTTTTTGTACCACAGTGAGTGATTTGTAATTTAGATTAACCTTAGGGACCAATAATGTAATTATCCATATTTAAAAAATGCCTAAAGTCATCGAAAATAGGCCCTTAAAAGAGGCTCAAGGAATGCCTACAATACCAAAATACACTCATATCTAAAAACGCGTTTATGCGGTGCGGTTATAAGTTTCAATAACTGCTAAACGACGGTTATTTTAAAGAAATTAACCGCTTAAGGTGGACTAGTTACGGTTACAAAAATTAGATAACCGCCTAAAATAGTTACGATTAACGGTTAGAGACAATAACCACAAAACACAACCACACACACCCTAGTACATATTTTGAGTGTTTTTTTTAAAAAAAAAAAAAAAAAAGTTAAATTGCTACTGTTGGTGGCCTATCAAGAGGAAATTACACTTTTTTTTTCCTTCTATGCAATATGGAAATTACATTTAACTAACCTAAACCGACACCTATGTTAAAAGACATTTCTATATGCACACAAATGCACACACAATATATATATATAGATCATATTTTTATTTTATAATTATTTTACAATGTTGATGTGTCAGTTCCAATTAACTTTTGATTTTTTTTTTAACACGAATTAATTTAAAAATTAGTTTGCACTATCACACCTGCATTGCAAGTAAGTTGTGGAATAAAATATATTATATAACATTATGATATATATATATATATATATATATATATATATATAAATTCAAATCATTTACTCTCCCTCTCGATTAGGTGCAGCATAAAGTTGACCAACAATTGCAGGCGTGGCAATAAACAGATCATACGTTTCAAACAAAGACACATACGGCCTTTTTGATATGTAACAATTGGAATTTTTTGTTTTTTTAAAAAATTATTATTATGATTCGAGATAAATGGTTATTAAATTTTGATACAATTTAAACCATGCATATCAACTTTAAAAATAAATAAATGAATAAAAAAGGATATTTAAAATTGCTATTTGTACATTGTAGAAAAATTCATAACTCTCACCAAGCTATTGATCAGCCCCTAAGTTGTCAAGGTGGGGGGTCAGACGATTGACGGTGGGGGGGTTGTGTGGTGGGGTGCCTGGATTGATTGTGTGGACGTCAGACAAGAAAGAATAATTACTAAGAGAGAGGAACTGGGAAGGGCTTTGATTGATTTGGGTTGAAATTGAAGACCCAATTAAACCACAACGAAACCAAACTACGTGGCATTTTTTTGCTCTCTAAAACCTAGTTGACAGTGAATACTAACCAACTAGGCAAATCATACATATACACACTTTTTAGTACATATTTTATATATACACTCAATACATTTCGAGAAATATTACATATACTTAAACTTTTAAAAATAAAACTTTATTATGATGATGTAGAGCTTATTTATTGGTACCCGTAACATTTCTTTTCATTAATTGTTTTGATATGTCTAATGAATAAGTTCAACATCAATTAGTAAGGTTCTCTTTATAAAAATTTAAGTACATGTAATATTTTTCATATATATTTAGTGTGAGATATATGCATGTGCGACACGTCTTGTGTGCATGAATTTTACACCAAATATAATTGGATGTACAAAATGTATGCATGCAAATAATACACCTCAACCAATTAACTAACCTATATTTTATTCTAAACCTGCTTGTGTGTACGGTTGACTGATCCGGTTGTATAAAACATTTAAAATTAGAGTAATGATTGAATACCACCCAAAGATACAACTTTTTACCACCTTGCCTATGTGGCAAGGTGGTCCCCCACTACTTTTTAAATATTTTTATTTTTTAAAAATAAATTAAGGTAGGGGACCACCTTGCCACATAGGTAAGGTGGTGAAAAGTTGTATCTTTGGGTGGTATTCAATCATTACTCTTAAAATTAACTGATATCTACTAACCTTAGCCTGTTTAATTTTTATTTTTTGTCACGAAAGCAATTTGTCGAAAGTTTATCCAAATCTAGACGACAATTTTTTAAACACTTAACCAGATTATGCTTAAGTTCCTTCAATTTTCTAGTCACTTAACGCCACAAAACGCTGTTTAATTAATTCTCTTTGTTATTTTTTCCCTCTCAAAGGAAAATTAAAGAAGACGACGAACATAATTTTAAGGATATGAAGACTCTTTGCATTGGAAGTTGGAACCAGAGTAAGGCAAAAAGCAGGCGGTTTTCTTAGGAATAGTATTCTCTCCATTTTATTTAAAATAGGGAATAGTCATTTCATAATTAAGATTTTGGTCTTATTTTATTTTGTGGCATCTGAAGGTCTATCAGCGTTTTCTTGCTTCTTTTTTTCTTTCTCTCTGGATAAGTAAATAGTAATAGAGAGAGAGAGAGAGAGAGAGATACCTTCAGCAGGATCTGTGACAGGGTTGGTTCCATTTTGAGCTTGAGCAAGCTCAGGCAGGCCAAAGATGCAGGCAGCATAAAGAGCAAAGACTAAAACTGGTGATGATCTTGATCCCACCATGTCTGAGACTGATCGATGGAGCGCCATCCACCAGACTGACCGCTTAACGCCTGACTCAATGCATTTCCTCAATATATAAATCCTGCCTTTTGCTCATCCACTGGGTTGTCTATGATTTTATTATATATTATAATATCAGTCTCAACATCGAAACCATGCCCCACCCACGCGCCTCTGTCGATAGAGGCTTGCAAGTTGCAATCGCCTTTCGGGTCAACCAGTTCAGGTCGTGTGTAATTTTCAAGCTTGGTTGGCCCCCGTACAGTGACATCGATCGCTGACATATTTACCATTTAGGGCTTCCGCGTCGCCAAATAAAGGGTAGCTTCCATTTCTGACTTTCGGGATTACAACTGCCTTTAACGTATTCAAACTCTTTGGTTTCTATTTTGGGTAATGCTTGGGAGAAGCAGAATTTCTGGATTTCATCCGGAAATTCTGCTTTGCAATGGCATATTTGTAAATATTGTAATTACAAATATGCCATTGTAAAGCAGAATTCTTCATCCGGAAATTCTGCTCCTCCGCACTTCTATTTTACTGTAAAGTGGCATGGAAACAACCTTTACTTGTCTTTTCTTCTCTAGTCTTGCTTCAAGCCTTCAACAATCGCGATTCGCGAGCGCGTTGTTGTTGCGTGTGTTGCTATAATTCAGAAAAGCGCCTTTTTTTTTGGCCAATTAATGCCCGGCTATTTTTTTGTCAATGCACGTTGCTTTTTTGCCAATGGCACGTTGCTTTTTTGCCAATGCACGTTGCTTTTTTGTCAACCGGCGAATAAGAATGGACCATTGGCCATGGCTATCAAATCACCTTCCGTGATCAATTATAGCATGCGTTTCTTTGTCAATGCGTGCGTTCAAGGGGGTAATTGCTAAGAACTAGTCAGAGTACCAATTTGATCCTCCAATGTACGTGGCATGGACTTCTGTGCTGTAACTTTAAAACTTATAAAACATAAGCCTAGACTTGACCCGTTTAAGAGGGTAGAGAACGTCTTGAAAAATTGTTCTTGTAAGAATTTATAATATTCCACATAACATGGCACGGATAAAAATTTATTGAACTCATAATGTTATAAGGTTATTTAATACTTCTTAATAAATTGTTGGTTAATTAATTAAGAGAAGTCCTTTCTTATTTAATTCTTACTTTGATAGAAAGTAGAATTAATGGTGAATAAGGATATCGGTCATCTTTTTATCCTATAAATACGCACAATATCTATGAACATAAAGTACAGTGTGTCAAATATTTCGCAAAAAAAAAGTTTGAAATTTATTAATATTACCAAATAAAATGTCAATGGAATTCAACAAGAGCCAGGGACGGAGCCAGAAAGTATTTTGAGCAGGGGCCAAGGCATTTTTGAACAAAAAAAAAAAAAAAAAAACTAAACAAAAGTAATTATAGAAAATAAGGGTTTCATAATACATCAAATTTAATCCAAAACACCTATCAAAATGGAACCCGCCGTTTTTTTAAATCCCGAAAATCATCTATGATTGAATCTATGCTAATTGTTGCAGCAATTTCTCTTTCAATGTACACCATTAAAGAATCCGTCAGAAACTCGTCTTCAATTTTGTTGCGAAGCCTAGTTTTGACAATATTCATGGCTGAAAATGCTCGTTCTGTAGTTGCGGTAGAAACGGGAAGAGTAAGCACAAGTACAATAACTCGAAAAACAAGTTGGTAGATAGCTGATTTTCCGGTACTAACCAACCATTGGCAAAATTCAGAAATATTTGACAATGCTTGAAAACTCGAATGTAGGACTACATTATGCTTGTAATGGTTAAGTTCTATTTCCAACTGTTCCTTTTCAAGATCGGTAAAATCTTGAGGATAAAACTTGTTTACCAACTGACAAATATCATCAATTCTAAAAGATTCACGTGCAGCTCGAGGATCAAGAGCTGAGCTGAGAATAAGCAACTCCACTGCATGCTCACTAAATCGGCGATTTAATTCTTGCAATTGAGAATCTATAGAGGCACAAAAAATATCCACTCGATAATGTTGCTCGATTGTAAAGTCAGCTTGTTGATGGCGAGCTCGACCTCGCCTCTCAACATAACGGGCATTCATATCTGGAATATCTATATTGCGTTTCTCGCAAAATGACTTCACATTGGTAAGTAAATCATCCCATTTATCATCTCTATATTGTTGGATATATGCTTTGGTAGATGAAACAAGATTCATGGCACTTAAAATGTCTTGAGATTTTGATTGCAATTCTTGACATAGATGATCAGTAATCTGCATCGTTTCTTTCATGAGATGCAAGATGAAAACAAATTCAAATGAAGTCATTACTTGATAAACTGAATCTGCTTCTGCTCGTTGGGAAGAAGTAGTTCCCACATCAATGATTTTAAGAATAACTTCACAAACTGGACTAAAAATTTTGATCAAGCTAGAAACTGATCTCAAGTGAGAACTCCAACGAGTATCTCCAGCCCGTTGTAAAGTACTAATTTGATTAAGTCCCCTTCCACTCTCAATCTCATTAATTTCAATCAGGTAAGCAATTTCAGCAGTTTGAGAAATCCGCAATTCTTCAAATCGATTGCATGAGGCACAAACAATATTGACAATAGAATTCAAATTAGTAAAAAATTGATGAACAAGAATAACTTCTTTTGATGCCGCTACTAATGCCAATTGCAAACGATGTGCGAAACAATGAATGTAGTAGGCATATGGACAATCATTTGAAATCAAAGCTTGCAACCCATTCCACTCACCTCGCATGTTGCTTGCGCCGTCATATCCTTGCCCTCGAATATTTTCAATGGCTAACTTATGTTGAGACAATACAAAATATATACCCTTTTGTAGGGTTAGTGCCGCAGTATTAGCGACATGAACAAGCCCAAAAAAACGTTCCCGCACAAAACCATCTTTGTCGACAAATCTTAAAACTATAGCCATTTGCTCTTTCATTGACTCATCACGAGCTTCATCAACCATTATGTAAAACTTTGCATTACTAATTTCTTTGCGAATTGCCTCCTTCACTCTGGTTGAAAAAATATGTAAAATTTCTTTTTGTATCATTGGTGATGTATAAGAGGCATTTTTTGGAGCTTTAGCTATCACTTCAGCAATCTGTTCATTATATGAAACCATTAAATTCAATATTTCAAGAAAATTTCCACGATTCGTTGAATCCACACTTTCATCCCGACCTCTAAAAGCAACACCTTGAAATGCAAGCACTCGAACAACATCAATCGAGGCTTTTAACTGCAGTCGATTGTTTGCAATTTGTTCAGAAGTGAAATTTTCAAACACATTTTGTATATGTTGAGATTGGTTCTTCAAGTCTTCGTATGACCTCTCAGCAATTCTGTGAAATGAATTAGGATCTTTTCCTATATGATTGAGAAAAGCACAATTTTTTCCATCTCTAACTTTCTTCCAATTCTTGAATCCATCTATAGTGAAAACACGTTGCGTAGGATGTCCAGATGGCTTATTAAAGAGAAAGCATGGTAGACAAAATGCTGCATCTGTTTCGCGCGAATATTCAAGCCATGAAGGAAATAGATTGAACCACGAAGGTTGAAAGCTACGAAGATGATTTCGATCTCCGGATTTTGGGTAGTCTGGGTGGATAAATTGGTACGGACCAGCTTTAATGTAAGCTCGTCGAATTTCATCCCGTTGATTAACATTATACTCCCATATCTGACGACGCAATCCAGGATCAAACTCCAATGAACTAATATCAAATTCATTGACGTCAACTCTTCGAGATTTTTTAGAAGAATTTTCAGAAATTACGATATCAGAAGTTGGCGAAGATGCATCACCAACATTGGCATTTGAACTTTGTGTATTTTTTCTTTTGAAAAAGTCAAATATTGTATTTGGCTTTCCCATTATCTACAAATAAATTTATATGGTTATATTAGAGTCTTTAGAAAAGCAATAAAAAATATTTGTAAGATAGCAATTAACAAACTCAAATAAAAAACAAATTGAATACAATAGTTTTTACGTGTTAAATTCTCTAATTAATTGTTTTGACTTATCAACTATAATAACCAATATTCTCAATATTTAATAACCATAATATCCAAATTATAATACCATTTATATTAGGAATTGAGCTTAGAAAACTAACCTCAAAAAGTGCGACTTGCGTAGAGTGGTTTCGCACTGCTTCTGTGCTGCGAATTAATTGTTGTTCTGTGTCATAAAAATCAAATTAAATCAACAATTTCCAAAATCAAAATTTTATAATATTGTAAAGTAAAAACTAATAATAATAATAATAATAAAATTGTCAACAAGGCATTCAATAATCACTAAACAAACTATTTAAGCTATTTAATAATTCTCACCCTTACCAATTTTTCATTTTAATCAACCTATTAACTTTACTTGGACTACTTTTCTGATATCCAACTTTAAACATTATTATAATTTATCAATAACACAAAGTAATCTCACAAATGACACAAATAATCAGTCTCACTCTCACTGTTCTCAACTTCTCATGGTAAAAGTAGCGGTTTTGAATTTTTGGTTTCTCCTAATTCTCTTATTGTGGATGTGAGATTTAAATTTTTTTGGGTAAATAAATTGTTTGAGCAATGCAAACATTTGTCCTAATTCTCCTAATTTTTTGACTTGCTCAGTTGCTTGTCCTGTTGTCCATCGATGCAGATGGAAAAAAATTGAAAAGACAAATACAAATTATGCATGACCCTTTTTTTTCTTTTAAACACAAATTATATTTGTACATCAATACATGACTTGCTGTTGTCCATCCGTTCACTGTAGTAGATGGAGAAAAGTTGAAAAGGCAAACACAAATTATTATTATACAATTACATTTTTTTGTTTGACTTCCTTGCCTTTTCCTGACCTCTTCTTTTTCTTTTTTTGAGTTATCCTGACTTCTTCTCTTTCTTTAGTCTAGAGACTCTAGACTCTTCTAAATAGACTAAACAGTAAACTCTTCTTGTCTTCCTCTTCAACGTTAAGTTTTCTTTCTTCTTTTTTTCAGTTCTTCACGGTTTCACCATATATGACTGGAAAAAATGATTTTTTTTTTTTTAGGGATTTCAGATTTGAGAACTTACAAAGCGATATTGTACTGGCTGGGCGATGGGTCTGTTGGCTTCGTGACTCTGGCAGTCCGTCCCTGAAATTTCCGGTGCAGTGATCGGTCGAATGGTCGCTTCTTATGTAGGAGAAAGATGGTGAATCTAGAAGTGGTGATAGGCGAATTTGGTGGGTGTGGGTCGGCTAACAAAACTGTTAGGATCTGGAGGAGAGGGGTGGAGAAGACTAGAAGAGGTATTTTTGTTTGATGTTTCAGTTTTTTTTTTATTTATTAAATAATAAATATTTTTGTTTTAAGTTGTTTGGTTTGGCTGTGTTGGAATTTGGAAGGGCACCGACGCCCTGTTAAGTGCTTGACGGCGCTGTTGATGTCTTTAGCAATTTAGCAAATTTGTGGATTGTAGACTTGTAGTGGGTTTCTTTTTAGGTTTATTTGGTTAAGTCAAAAAAATTTAATTGGGTAAGGGCCAACAAAATTTGTTGAGTAGGGGCCAATGGGCTTGAATTTTTTTTTTTTTTTTTTACAATTTTATTTTTCATCTGTATAAATTTTTTTTTTCAAAAAATTGGGGGGGGGGCCATGGCCCCTGCCGGCCCCCCCCCCCTCCTCCGTCTCTGACAAGAGCCAATGTTTGAAATTTAGATGCAATAGTCTGAAAATTTCTAAAGGATTAGCATAACTAGGTAACAAAACTACGATATCACAAGTCCTTAATATTAATCCCTCGCATGACTCATCCCACTCTCTTCATAGGCTCCTCCATGCCAATGAATATCATTGTCTTGTTCTTGTCAGTGAAGGAATTGGCAGCCCTCTAATAATTTTCTTCTGTCACAAGGTGCTCAGCTACCACCTCATTCAGAACCGCCATCGCCTCTGCCAATACATCTGGTCTACTACTAGCCACTGACCCTTTGGCTGTTCTTAACCTGCATTGCATTTAGTCAAATTTTCTCTTCATTTCTAACAAGTCACCAGACATTTTCTCGATTTCCAAGTCCTCATTAATTGGTTGTGTTAGTACGCTTGCTGCTCTGGGAGGATTCGAGGGGTGTTGCAGGCCGCTTTCCCTTTTCTTTTCTTTTTTAAAAATAAAATAAAAAATTGTGGCATCCTTCTGCCAGCACGAGACATCTTGGGCTCTTCCAAGTCAATTATGGCACACAGGCTATTTAGATCAATCAACGGGTCGTCAAAGCCGAGTTCGTCATCGGTGTCAGACGGATCCTGTGTGTTGGCATAGACGAACTCCCTCGTGAGTCATGGCATACGATCCCTTAAATATGGTGGTTAACAATGAGAAGAGGTGCATCGGATTGTTCCTGAATCTGTAGTATTTATCTGCACTATAGTCCTTCAAAACAAAGAGAACATGAACCAATTCATTAGTTTACGACGAGATATTTTAACATGAAATTTATAAGAAGAAAACTGAGTTGATGCTTACGAGTTCCAGTTGCTCCCACTTGTCCTCAATATTGGTGAACGTGTTCGTTGTATGGTCCCAATCGAACCTTGTACCGACCTTGCCTCTCAGGAGCATAGTAAAATCTTTGTGATTTTATTTTAAGCTTCCTATTTTATTCTTCACTTGGCGGGTGCTGTAATGACAATTGTCAATACAATAATTGAGGTCCTCGGTGATTTTATTTAGGTGGCTAACGAACGGAGGCATAACTCCTTTTCGGACCAGCCCCAACAAAACAAAGACCAGGTGTTCTTCATTTTCTCGTGACCATACAGCGGGAGGGGGCTTGGGCTAACCCGAACCCCTAATCTGGTGCTTCCTTGGGGATTTTCAAAGGTGGTACCGATATCGTACATCTATGACAATGGCAAAGTAATTTAATTGATTGATATGGTCATTCTGTTATTTCACTCAACAAAATAATAATTAGAATCATTAAGAGTAATATGATTATAGTAATACTTGATACTAAAGTAACATGCCATAAGGAAAATTTTATTAAAAATTACTATGGGATCCCATCCAGATCTGCACTATTCGCTTTTGACTCCATTTAAAAGATACTTGCAATTTCTACAAAGTAAGTTGCCATCTGCCATCCTTTTATTCCTAACTTATCTGTAGTTGAACTCTTTTATATTTCTATAATTACTCCTCGGAGGAGGTGACCTTTTTCTATATGAGTGGAAAAAAAATACTTTTCTATATGTAAATAAGGTATAGATATAAAATTGAGGGGGACCAAGAAATTAATGTGAAAATCCTAAGCTTAAATAATATGCTAGGAACTTACACAAAATAATAATATGCTAGGACTAGTTCTACCAAGGTTCATGTTCTGTTTTTTCTTTTTTTTCTTTTTTTCTTTTTCTTTTTTAGTGATAATACGAACAAGGATTTGAATAACATTATAGTTACAACATACTTAAGCAATTTACCTATTAAGAAAAATTAATAGAGGAAATTTTGTATCAAAAAACTATAACACATAGCTATTATAGCATGTTGGAGAGAGGTGAGGAAGGGGAGGGGAAAAATTGATGGGTAAACGGTCAAAAATGCATGTCCCTTGTCTGAATCACTAGGCATGGCGTGTTGATGGCATTTGGCTTGAAAATGAGAAATCTTACAGCCTTTTTCTTTATTCGTCTATGACTGAACCGACTGGAGAGAGGAGATAAATTTTCAAAAGAGAGAGGTAAAGCGAGAGGGCTGATGGAGTGTCGTGAGGATCGAGGTGGGTTGATGGCATGAAGAAGCTCAAATCTAAAAGGCTGAAGCATGGGAGAAAATATGACGCGCACCTTAAAGAAACTGAGAGAAAATATGCTAAGTGGGAGGAACGAAAAATCAATGGGAAAAAATTTCAAACTGAGCGTGGCAGGAGACTTTAACAGAGTTGTCACAAAATTTCAAACAGCTCCATTATATATGTTGGTACAATTTCTGGTATGGTGACGTGTCGCCTAGTGATTCGCTGCCTCCCTCAACTGTACAACCTTGATTCCTGTAAAACAACAAACAACTAGTCGGGGGTGCCGACTATGCCCACTCCGATGCCTAAGTCAGTTCAAATCAATTTCCTGGAAAGTATCTGTGATTTCACAAGTTCAGAGAATATGCGTCTTTAATACCTGGTGTGATGGTCTTATTTATAGGCTGGTAGTTGCAGTCCTACTGGAATTCTTGAAGCCCAGTTGAACTAGGAGTTTGAGTCCTAGTCTGGTTAAACCTTAACCTTATCTTTAGGAAATTTGAATAAGGCTACAGAGTCCAAATTGAATTGCGTTCATACCTCTTTAATCTTAATTCCACGTTACTAGCTATCTTATCCCGTTAATCATGGGATAGAGGCTTATCCCTGATCTTCCGGGATACTGGCCTTATCTCACTCTAAGACAATTGTAGCACACTTTGACCAACCCCCGAGGTGATAATATCCGAGACATGTTCGTTCCGACAGGACTAGGAGATCTCGGAATATTGCTGCACCGTAACAGGGTTGTGGAAGATCCGAGGTGTTATCATACCGAGGCAATCTTATCTGAGGTGTTATCATACCGAGGCAATCTTTTTATACCGGGTTGTGATTCAAACTTCCCGAACAGTCTCGTAGCTTCTGTCAAATCTCCGAGGCATACATATCTGAGATATGTTCGCTCCGATCAGACTAGGAGATCTCGAGATATTTCTTACCGTTACTGGGTTCGATAGGACCGAGGCGTCATTTTACCTAAACAACATTTTTCTACTGGTCATAACAAATGTCCGAGATATAACACCAAGATGTTTCAAGATTAGGATCCACGTGTCCACGGAGTTAATTTTATCCCCAACAATTACCCCATAATTCTCTAATTTCAAAAATAAATTGAAATTAAGGGAATTATCTATCGCCTGCCAACCTATACCTGCTATTACTTTTGTCATAAATGGCGCGTCTTTTCAAAAGTTTGAATGTTTGAACCTTACCGCTTCTTTTTCTCATAAAGACGTCAGCCCTGAACCGACATTCCTTTGTAATCATGACGTGATATTCTCGAGGTTGCGTCATTTAATTTCTGGGTCTGAAACGTGCGCCCTTTCAGTTTTTGGAGATATTGAAATGATGCCGCCTTTTCATATTTCGGACACGTGGGGGAGCATTTAATGTTTAGGCTGCTTTCACTATTCGCCCTCTTACATATTTTTGTACTCTTTCCTTTCCTCCATTATTGCCATCTTCTTGAGCTTCTTTTTTCTTGAAACTTCTACTTTTCTTTTCTCTCTCTGAAATGGCTCCCAAGAAAGCCACCTCGAATATTCCTCCTACCTCTCAGGCTCGAACTAAAAGGTTTGACGGCTACGTAGACCTTTCTCCCCTAGAGAGCAGGGTGGAAACCACCCTCTTTGAAAGGCATGAGGGTGTTCTACGACTGAACTACGACATTCCTCCGACAGTGAAGATGTTTTATCAAACCCCTGGGGCTCGACTTATTGATGGCGGCGACATCACTTTGTTTGAAAGGATGTTCCTGGCCGGACTCCGGCTACCTTTTTCGGAGATTGCTCGGAATTTCGTCCTCTTTCTGATGGTTGCTCCTAGTCAAATCATGGCCAACGCCTAGAGATATCTGTTCACTTCGTATATCCTTTGGAGGCTTGTGTTGAAGAAGGAGATGAAGATTCTTCAATTCTTGAATATTTACAGGCCGAGGAAGACTTTGGAGGTAATGATCGAATTGTGCGTCCGCCACCCCCCTATATTCATCAAACTTAAGAGTGGGTTGACAAACAATAAATTCTGGGAGCAACAGTTCTTTCGAGTATCTGGGGAATGGGAATGCCCCGAAGGTACTCTTTTGCCCGAGAACCGTAGGATGTCTTGGAGCTGGAAATTGTTGCGGCCTGACCGAAGTGAACCCCTTTCACTTTGCATATCTGACCGGGAAGATGTCATGAAGATAAGCGACTGGTCTGCAGTCAGGGTTAAAGCCGAGAAGTTTGAGGAAGATGATTTCGACAACCTTGTGACCGAGGAGAATCTGAGGCAATTTCTTGGATACAATATTTCGAAGGACAAGAGGACGATCACCAAAAGAGGAGCAGTCAAGAAAAGAAGTGATGCACCTCAATCTCCGAGTCCTGTTACTAAGAAGAGACCTTCTAGCAGAGCCGAAGAGATTCCTAAGGATGTTCCTTTGAGAAAGAAGCGGAACATTCCTCCGGCCGCCTCAGGTGTGAAGAGAACTTCTCCAAGGGTGTTCATGGCTGGAACCAACACTGAAGAAGGATCAGCAGGCTTTCAGGGTTTTGTTTCGGAAGTCTCCCCAACCCAAGGAGCTGGCTCTTTGCCTCCTTTTGCACTGAGAGATGAATCTTGCTCCGAGGTTGATGTGGTCTTTTGTTTACCAAAATATATCAATAATAAATAACCACTCGCAATAGGACGAATCCTTGTAGGATAAGGCTACAGAGAGGGTGTCGAACCTCAAGGACTACGTGTGTGTTGTTATCAAGCTTTTTGAGATTAAAAATAACTTAATTTAAAATATGTTTGATTTGATTTTGTTTTTTAAAAATAAATATATAAAAGTAAAAGACATAAATTTAAAGATAGTAGGGATGAGATAAAGAATAGGGGATTGATTTCACCACTCACTGATGTGAATTTTAAATGTACTCGCAAGTGCACGAATCGTTTGCAATAAAGGGTTTTGCAAGTGCGAGGTCGATCCCACAGGGAATTGTGTTTTTGAAAAACAAATTTATGTCTAAACTAATTAAATCTTAACCTACTTCCAAAAAAGGTTTGATTTTTGATAAAAAGAAAAAACAACATAAAGTAAATAAAGTAAAATAAAACAAAAGAAAAGACACTAAGGTTTTGGAATCCACACCCACCAAATCATAGCAACATATTCTCATGTTCATCAATACACATCCGAAGTTCTCACCATACAACTCTTATGTATGTTATACTATGCTTAATAAAATCATTAAATCATTCAATGAATCCGTTCTTTGCACAAATCACAAAAGATATCCAGTTTAAACCAAATCATTAAATGTATCCGTAGAACGAAACACAATGAATATCTAACGTTTTGATAAATAAAAACCGAAGCAATCAATTATGTGAAATTATCTCAAATCATCAAATGTATCCTTGAATCACAAAAGATATCCAAGAATCATTCCACAAATTGAAAAGAAGTAAAACATAGGAAAAATTAAACCAAATAAAATCGGATAGTATAAACTTACATGAAAATATTGTTGCTCTTCAATGGTGAGGCTTCATCCTCAACCTTAGTTGAAAAATTAGCTACACATGGCTATGAAAAATAAATCCTAAACTAAAGAAAAACTAAACTAAAAAGAAAAGAAAATATTTGGTCTCTAGCTTCTTCCCTTTTTATCTTGAGGCTTAAAGGTCTATTTATAAGGAGAAAAAAATCCTATTTCACAAGGATTTGTAGAAAATTGAGTTAGCTTTCCAACGCCACTTGATTCACCTTAATCGGATACTTGAGCTGAAAGTTATGGCCAAAATACTATAACATGTGCAGAATCTGAATTCTAATCCGACTTTGACTCCAATTAGAGAAATTTCGATTTAGTCCTCTCCTTGATTTGGTTGAACATAACCACATCATCTAGGTCTTGTCAAAGTGTGCTTTCTTTCACCATAAATGTTTTCTCTCAATGACCTACAAAATACTAAAATACCAAAACTAACCAAAAACATTAGAAAATAACAAAACTAAAGGTTTAGTAAATACAAATTAAGGGGTCCACATATGCAATATTTGGCACTCATCACTCACCGCAAACAATGGTCAATAATAAATTAACAAGGAAAATTCATAATATGCATGATAAAGGGCTCGTCTCACTCGAGTAGTCAAAAAATTACCTCTAAATAATAAGTATAATCCATCTTCGATTGGCACGGACCGTCCACCTAACCACTAAGATGCGGTACGACCCGTCTTCCCTAGGCATGGACTAGCTACGTCTTTAATAGGATATACACACAATCAATGGAATAGTATAACCCATCTTCGGTTGGCACGGACTGTCTACCTAAATTACACTAAACTAGGGTGTAGTACAATCCGTCTTCCTTAGGCATGGTCTATCTAATCCTCTTGATCATATGTCAATTAAAACCGTTGTATAACAATCATTCGCATAATCACAGAAAATATGAAGGATTGAGTTCAATCAATATAAAAGACTTTCTAAGACAAGATAAGAAATTCATAATGATTGAATATAAACATTAAAATTAATTCTCACAGTTATACAACTATCATGCATAGAAAAAATCTCAAATTAAAATACAATTAAATCATCGTTACTTAGAAAGGGCTACATCAACGCCCTATTAGGAATTTAGCCGCTCATCGTGGTGCTGGGATGGCCTCCTGCTATATTCTTCTCCTCTTCAACTTGTCAGGCCTCCAAGAAGAATTTTTTGTCTAAATCTAATTAAGCATAAGCCCAAGCACCAAGCACCAAGCATCAAGCACCAAGCACACCTTCTCTTGAAGCTTAGGGGTTTATTTATAGGGAGCACACAAGTCCTAGAAGCCTTTGGAATTCCAGAAAAATCATCTCTTGAGTCTTCTTGTCCAAGTAGGAGATTGAAACTTCAATCCAAGTAGGAAAAGGATTCCAAATTCGGCAAGAATTGTGGTCTTTTATTACGAGGCAATTTTAGCATAGTAAACGTTCGAATTAGAGAAAAGATATTTCTGACATATTTGTTGAATATTTTATTAGCATTCCAACGCCACCAATTTCATTGCAATCCGATATTTGACACAAAAGTTATGATCCAAACACTAAAAATATGCAGAATTCAAATTTGAATCCAATCCGATTTTGACTCTTAGTGGAGAAATTCTGATTTAATCATTCACTTGATTTGATTAAACTTAACCACATCATATAGGTATTCTTTTATGATTGGTTAAGCTTAAACATATCTTCTAGGTCTTCTCAAAATGTGCTTTAAGCCCAAAATCAATGGAATTAATTGCATCTTTATTTAAAACCTGAAAACAATAAAACAACACAAAATCAAACAAATAATAATGCTAAGGAATTAACATATATAAGTTAAGGGGCTTGAATGTGCAACATTCGACGCTTATCAGAGGCGTCATACCAGGGTTCAGATACTCCTCTTGAGGAAGCCAATTTCGGCGCCTCCACAACAACAAGTCCGGTACCAGAGAGATCTGAAGGGGAGGGCGAACCGATACCTAGGACCCATACCGTGCAAGTCACGCGTCGAGTGAAGCACCCGGCAAGGAAAATGAAGTTCGGTGCCCAAGATCGTCTGGTCGGAATAATTTCAGAGGCCGAGCGTATGTGGGGTAGGCCGGTAATAAGGCCTTCTGATGCCGAGGAGGTCCGGCAAGAATCTGTTCCTTTGGGTGAAGAATCTGCTGAAGAGAGGGATGAGGATGTTAGCACCCCCCGAGATGAAGCTTTCGTCGAAGACTTTGTGGAAGAGGGCACTCCTCGGACTCATTCATCAGAGCTTCCAGGAATTCCACCACCCCCCAGCTGTGACTGCGAAATGGGGCATGCCACCCCTCAAGAACCATGTACAGCTCCTGACCAGACCGAGCCCCAAATGGAAACACCCGAGAGGGTAAATACCGAAGGGCCAGGAAATTCTCAGCAAGCAGGTGTTCAGAATACACCGGTGCTGGCCTCGAAGTGGGGGGCGCGGATCAACCCGAAGCGAGCCAACATCTCAAAGCGCCTTAATGCCTAATGAGTCTAGGTCATCACCAAATACGGAAGCTGCTCCTTCTGTGGGCCCTAACTCTTCTTCTAGATTTACTGCGGCCTTTAAAATTTTGGGTAGAGGCCTTCTTGGTCATCCGATGGAGGCCATAAAAAATTTAATTCCCGAAGGGTTTCTGGGAAACGCAGGGGCTTCTTCTCTAGAGAAAATTGCCCAAGGCATTCTTATCTCCCATTACCAGGTGAGTTTCCGAAATCGGATTTTCTTTAGACCAACTTTAAGCATTCGATTATAAATTTGCCTACTTTTTCCTTATAGCTTCTGGTGAAGATGACAGCCCTATGGCAAAGATATGAGAATCGTCAGGTAGTGCAGCCTGTTGCTCCAGCTCCCGAAGTGCAAGCTCGACTCTCGAGCCTAGAGAAGGAAATGGCAACTTTGAAAGCTCTCTTTCAATCTAGAGACGAAGAGCTTGCTTCCCGGGACTTGATTATATCCGAGGAGCGCTCTGCCAATGCTTGTTTAAAAAATGAAGTATTTGAGGCAAATGAGCGGTATACTCACTCTGTTGCAAGTCTTTCTGCTGAACTTGATCGTGCATATCAACTAGCCTCTCGCCTGTTGGCCGTACAGAACGAATGCTCCGAAGCGGGCAAGAATGCCGAAAATGCCGAAGCAGAAAATGAGAAGCTGAAGGCTGAAGTTGAAAGACTCGAGGCTGAAAGGGACAAAGCTGTTAAGGCGCAGGACCGTTCGGAGAGTCTTTTGATCAGGCTTAGAGCTAGATATGACGCGGGCCAGGCAAAACTAAAGCGCTATCTGAAGCAGGTAAGCTATGTGCCATTCCTTCGAGACCAGAGCTGGGCTCGAGGATTCAACTGGGGGTTCGAAAACTTTCAAACTTTGGTGACGAACCCTAAATATAAGTTCGACCCCGAAACTGTTGGGCAGCAACTAGTAGGATTTCCTGACGAAGCAGTCCAAGAAATGGAAGAATTCGGTAAAGAATTTATGCCAGATGTTCCAAGTTGGGGTGCCGACACACCGGATCCCTGATAGGATCCTCTTGAAGAAGCTGCAGGCTAAGGGTTGTTCCTCGGGCCTGAATTTTTCCTTCGTTCTTTCTGAAATCTTTGTAACCTGAAAAGATTTTATATATTACTGAAATGAAATCACTGAATTGAAATCTTAACCTTTCAATTTCCTCATCTCTGAATTTGGATGATCCATATTCATAGCATCTGGAGACCCCCGACTAAGGGGTTTCCTGTCTTGGTATTCTTTCCGTAACCCTTTCGGGTCGTCCGAGGAAAGGACTCGGGTTGATTCTATCTTGAATGTTCTTATCCCTCCGGAAACCCCCAACCGAGGTGTTTCTTCCCATTGAATCCTTTTCATGACCCTTTCGGGTTGTCCGAGGAAAGGATTCGGGCGGATTCTTATCGGGATATCCTTAACCTTATCCCTTTGGAAACCCCCAACCGGGAGGTTTCTTCCATTTGCATCCTTTCCATGACCCTTTCGGTTTGTCCGAGGAAAGGATTCGGGCGGATTCTTTTCTGGATATCCTTAGCCTTATCCCTTCGGAAACCCCCAACTGAGGGGTTTCTTCCCATTGAATCCTATCCATGACCCTTTCGGGTTGTCCGATGAAAGGATTCGGGCGTATTCTTTTCTGGATATCCTTAGCCTTATCCCTTCGAAAACCCCCAACCGAGGGGTTTCTTCCCATTGCATCCTTTCCATGACCCTTTCAGGTTGTCCGAGGAAAGGATGCGGGCGGATTCTTCCCTGAGCATCCCCTCCATAACTCTTTCAAGTCGTTCGAGGGGGGGAGTCGGGTGGATGTTGATGTAGCTTGACCATCTTTGGAGGAGTTTGATGAAGAAGTGCTTTTACTTCGTTTCGAACTGCTGCTTTCTTCTTAGCAGAGATCAATCAATTCGTGGGGACTAGTGGTTCTTCCCTTTTCTTGGTTTTGGACTGACTGAGATGTTTCTTGCCTTGATATTCTTCCCATAACCCTTTGGGTCGTTTGAGGAAAGGAATCGGGCAAAATCTTAACTTTATATCTTTAGTAACCCCTAACCGAGGGGTTTCCTCCCATTGCATCCTTTCCATGACCCTTTCGGGTTGTCCGAGGAAAGGAATCGGGCAAAATCTTAACTTTATATCTTTAGTAACCCCTAACCGAGGGGTTTCCTCCCATTGCATCATTTTCATGACCCTTTCGGGTTGTCCGAGGAAAGGATGAGGGCGGATTCTTTTCTGGGCATCCCCCCATAACTCTTTCGAGTCGTTCGAGAGGGGAGTCGGGCCATTTCTTAGACTTCCACAATTTTTGAAATGAGTTGGAAAGAGATCTTCTTTATTGATGATAAAATTTGTGGAGAAAAAACAAAGAATTACATGTAATATTTCTTCAAGTGCTCGGCGTTCCATGATCTCGGGAGCGTCTTCCCTATCTCGGCCATCAGACGATAAGCTCCTTTCTGATGGCATCCTACTACCTCATATGGACCTTCCCATTTTGGCGCCATTTTGCCTTCCGTTGGATCTTTTGTCATCAAGCTCACTTTCCTAAGTACCCAATCTCCGAGCTGGAACTTTTTAGGGACCACCAGTTTATTGAAATACCAAGCTGTTCGATTCTGATATGCTGCCCATGTAACTTGAGCATCGTCTCTTTTCTCCTGTAAAAGATCTAGATATAACTTGGCCTTTTCGTCGTTAAGCCCAGGATTGTAGTAAGCTACATGAAAGCTCGGGGATCCCACTTCGACTGGTATCACAGCCTCGGCCCCGTAGGTAAGTGAAAATGGCGTCTCGCTTGTTGGAGTTCTTCTTGTGGTTTGGTACGACTAGAGCACCTCTAGAACATATTCAACCCATGCTCCTTTCTTCTTATCGAGCTTTTTCTTCAATGTCCTTACCAGGGTCTTGTTTGTCTCCTCTACCTGACCATTCGCCTTTGGATAAAGTACCGAGGCATAATAGTTTCGGATACGAAGTTCTGAATACCACCTCCGGAATGGTTCACAGTCAAACTGCTTCCCATTGTCTGTGACAAAAGCATGATGGATCCCGAACCGGCACACCACCGACTTCCAAAGGAAACTTGTGATACTTGTTGTAGTTATAGCTGCTAATGCTTCTGCTTCTGCTTCTGCCCATTTAGTAAAATAGTCTACAGCTACAACTAAGAACTTCCGACCCCCTTTCCCTACAGGCATTGGGCCGACAATATCTACCCCCCATTTCGCAAATGGCCATGGAGAAGTGAGGGGAGTAAGCTTCTCGGGACTTGTTTTCATAATTCTTGAGAAAAGCCCAATCCTTTCTGATCGTAGGCCAATAATAACCTGCTCGGATGGTTTTTTGTGCCAACATCCTTCCTCTCGAATGGTCTCCGCACACACCTTCATAGATTTCCTTCAGAACATAATCCGCCTCTGTTTTAGAGAGGCATTTGAGCAGGGGTTCGAAGTATCCTCTTTTATATAGTACTTCTCCAAGGAGGCAAAACCGTGTTGCTTGTATCTTTACCTTCCGAGCCGCAACCTTGTCTTCTGGTAGCAACCCATTTCTCAGAAACTGAATAATCTCCATAGTCCATTCTGGTTCATTCGGTGTTGGATCTGCTTCCATGACGTTAGCCTTCGGGGTTATCAATGGCTCGGTCAAAACGATAATCTGTCGTCTTGAAGCTTCAATCTCTTCATCTGTTCCTGATGCAATCATCAAAAATTCATCTGCTCGGATATTTTCATTCCGAGGTATCTTCGTGATGACGACCCTTTCAAAATAAGATTGGAAATGGCGCACCTGGTCTAGATATCTAGCCATTCGATCTTTTTGTGCTTCAAATTGTCCTTGAACTTGGCCCACAACTACTTGAGAATCACTTCGGATTTCAACATTAGTTGCTCCCATTTCTTGGGACAATGCCAAACCTGCTATTACGGCTTCATATTCAGCTTCATTATTTGTTGTGACAAAGTCCAGTTTTACAGCAAAACCGAACTCTTGACCTTCAGGAATCCTGAGGAGGACACCTACCCCGCTTCTGCCCTGTGCGGAGGAGCCATCCACAAACACGACCCAGGTTAATTCTTTTGGAAGTTCTTCCGCTTCGGGAATGTTGTAAAATTCCACCAAGAAATCTGCTAGAACCTGTCCTTTGATAGCCGTCCGAGGATGAAACTCGATATTAAATTGTTCGAGTTCCATTGCCCAATTGACTAACCTTCCCGAGAGGTCAGGCTTTTGAAGAACCTTCTTCATCAAATACTTGGTTAAGACTCTAATAGCATGAGTCTGAAAGTATGGCCTCAATCTCCTGGCTGAATAACCAAAGCGAACGCCAATTTTTCGATCCGGGGATATCTTTCCTCTGCTCCATGAAGTGCTTTACTCGTAAAGTAGACAGGTTTCTGAATTCCTGAATCTTCTCTGACTAGCGCCGAGCTTACCGCTGAGGGGGATACTGCCAAATAGAGATAGAGTATCTCCCTTTCAGTAGGGCGGCTCAACAATGGAGGGTTCGTTAAGTATTCTTTCAACTTTCCGAAAGCTTCCTCACATTCCTCACTCCACGTAAATGTTTAAAAACTTTATTTTTACTCTATAAATATTCATTTTTTTTTACATAGATGGTACATGTGTTATAAGAAAAGACGAAGATGGTACCTCCGTTCAAAATTGACGGATTTCACGTCAGCGACACATGGCACCATTAAAATTGTGACATGTGGCAGCCATATTTTTTTAAAAAAAATTGAGGCTTTTTTTTTAAAAAAAAAATAAAAATAAAAAATAAAAAATAAAATTGTAAGAGCCACCCCTTTGTGCCACATGGTGGTGGCCGACCATTCCCATTTTAGTCAAGGGGTGAGCTCAGCCATCCCTAAGGCCAGTTTCGAGGGTGGCTGAATCACTCCCAATGGCCGAAATGGGAGTGGCTGAAACCACCCTCATTTGGCTTGGCCACCCCCATTTGGCCTAGGAGTGGTTCGGCCACCTACAAATCGACTAGTCTGGGGTGGTCGAACCACACCCGTGGCTCGAACCATCCCTAAGGAAAAAAAAAAAAAAAAAAAAAAAAAAAAAAAAAAAAAAAAAAAAAAAAGAAAAAAAAAAAAAAGAGGTTTGGGGCCTTGGGAGTGACCGAACCACCCCAGGCCAAATCCGCCACCCCCAAGCCAAATGGGGGTGGTTTTGGCCACCCCCATTTTGGCCATTAGGGGTGGTCGACCCACCCCCAAAGGCCATGAGGGTGGTTCGGCCACCCTAAAACTGGCCTTGGTCACTCCCTTGGCCAAAATGGGGGTGGCCGACCATCTCCATGTGGTCCAAAGGGGTGGCTCAGTCATCCCTACAATTTTTTTTTTTTTCTTACAAAAAAAAAAAAAAAGAAAAACCCTCAAAATGAAATATATATATATATATATATATATATATATATATATATATATATATGGCATCTATTTTAATTGTGTCACGTGTCGCTGACATGGAAATCCGTTAGTTTTGGACAGAAAAATGAATGGAGGTACCATCCCCATCTTTTTCCATAGTACAGGTACCACGTATGAAAAAAAAAAAAAAAAAAAAAAAAAAAAAAAAAATGAAAACTGATGAGACAAAAATTAAGGTTTTTAAACTACAAGGGGTGTAAGGTATTTAACCCTAATTTTTATTATATTTAGTTTTAGAACTTTAAGCATGGTTTTTTGCTCTTCCTTGGAGAAAAATTGACTTATAGATCAAGACAAATTAATCTGCATCTAACGACCCACTACATAATCAAGTTCGATAGCAATGCAGAACCAAGAGGTCATGTAAAAGCATCCTTAGTGAGCTTTTTATTTTAAAATTTTCATCAAAATTTAGTGAAAAACTTAAAAAAATAAGCTTATTTCAACAAACTCTCTATAATTTTTTTGTCTTGATTATTGTTTGAATTTCATTTCAAATTTGGCTCACAAATTTCATGAGCTATTAAATATTTTATCATTTTTCGTTTCGTTTTCCGCCTTTCTCACTTCTTCACTTTTCTCTCTCTCCCTTCTTCACTTTTCTCTCTTGTTCACTTCCTTCCCCTCTCGTGATTCTTCTCGACGCTCCAGCATAACAGTTACACAGTTTATTATCCTTATGAAAAGAAAGGAATTCTCTCTCTCTCTCTCTCTCTCTCTCTCTCTCTCTCTCTCTCTCTCTCTCTCTCTCTCTCTCTCTCTCTCTCTCTTTAATTTTACACACTGCCATATATACTTCTTTCCGGAACTTTCCAATCCCCCAACATCCCTACGCACTCAATGCATGACACAGTGAGAGAAAATGTTCAAGAAGGCAGTGGAGGCGAAGTCGCACCAGAGACTGTCAGGGGCAAACAGCAAGAAACTTAGACGAATCGCCAAAGGCCTTTTTTTTTTTTTTTTTTTGTGATTGATTACAATTTTGAATATCCTCTGGTAGTACTAGTGGTTAAAGTTGTTAAAGTGGTTGCTGTCAAAATTAATAAAAAAAAATAATATCTGTTTAAAATAAAGAAATATTTATAAAGCTTGATGTAGAAAGCTTTTTAAAAGTGATAGATAAAACAACAAAAGAAGATTGTTTAGCTAAAATTTAAACAAAATTTAGTGAGCTCACTAAGAATGCTCTAACCTCCTTAATTATTATATAGTAATTTAAAAGTACTATTACTCTTTATTTTTCTTTTTTCCTTTCTAAATTAACATTACATTATCCAATTTACATAGTTAAAAGTATAGGTGACGATTCGTGTTCACATGTTGGGTTGCGGTTATGTCGAAATATGGATATGAGACTATATAGGACAACTAAAATTAACCTTTCTCATTCACTTGTAAATTTCGTGTTGGGTTCTTGTATTGAATCAAATATTGTCAGCCTTCAATATCACGTGTTGGATTAGAGTTGTATCGAAACATGAGTATAATAGTATATAAATCTATTCTAATCCGATCCATTTAATCAACGAAATTATGCCCATTAACTTTAACTTTTTAATTTTATATTCGATTCGCATATCAAAAGTTGTTAGCGTGATTAAAAGGATGCAGTCCACGATTATCCTTATCACAACAATTATGATCGTTATCCAAGAGTCAACTTTCTTAAAGAGCACGTAATGATTTATGCACAAAAAAATACAATAGTTCCATTTTGTACATTCGCTCTTCTTTTTTTTTTTTTTTTTTTTTTTGAACAAATAGCATGTGCTATTTAGGATCTGAATGCCCGAAGGCTACATTGTGAGCAATGAGGGACATATCCCCCCACATACTCTTAAGTCAGAAGGATCTGACTTAAAAAACAATTACATATGTAGAATCTCAAATTTCACTAAAATTACAATCAGCCCCTAAACAAAGAAAATTCTAGTAAAACTTGAGCCACACATAAGCAACTGTACCTAGAAACAAGAGAATACACAAACACAACTAGCAGAAAATACAATCCAAAAACGTCAGAGGGGATCACTGCCTTCACTGGAGACCGGCGCGTGTACAACACGCGCCTCCCCCGAAACTGCCAGCCAACAGATCAGCCACCCAATACCCGCCCGCCGCCATTGCACGGCGAAAAAACGCTGGAACGAGACACCACGCGCCGGTAGAAGAGAGAACTTCACTGGCGCGTGACAATCACGCGCCGGTCACCAGTGATCCCGACAGCCGGAAACAACAACGGCGGAACAAGAAAACGCCGGTGAACCCATCTGAGCAGCGCGTGTCTCTAGAAAGCCGATGGATAGCCGTAGATCTAGCGTCAAAATTTGAAATCAATTTAGGCACAAAGCTCCACCGGCGAGACAAAACGAAGGCAAGAAAACCCCGCCGGACGCCTCGGGAAGGACCTCCTGCCAGAGAACAAGAAGAACAGAAAAGAAAACAAACACAAATAACACAAACTCCAGAGTCCAAAGGACTCGGAGAACAAAACTCCACAGCCTAAACGACTGGGAGAACAACTACCATCCCCATGGTAAACACCATGGAGGAAGCAAAAAATTCCACCGGGGAAGGGAGGCTTAGAAGCCCCCCTTCCCAGCGATCAACACCCTGAGCCTTTTGTTTTGCAGACAAAGAGAGAGAAAGTCGAAGGAAAAGAGAGAAGTCGTTCGCTCTTCTTTTTCTGCTCAAGCGGTTGTCATCAAAAATTTCTCTGGAGTTGTTATACATTGCAGTTCTCTCATCAGCTCTCCATGATGTGCACTTATTGGTGAAGCCCGAGCAGCCCTTTTAGCTGCTCAGTTGGCCTTTATTTTGTGAATTTCTTTTTTTATCTTAGAAGGAGACTCCCTCACTGTTACTTTGGCGCTCCAAAATCTGTCTATCACTTAAGACTGGCGTATTGCTTCTACCATCTTTCACATATAATATTCTATTATCCCTCCCACATCTAGCTGGTCAGCTAGTCATATTAACCGAAGTGCAAATTTCTGTGCCCATCATGGACCGCAACCAGACTTCACTCTGGCTGCATTCCCATCTCCTCTGCTCTTTCAGGAACCTCTCCTCCCTGTTTTGGAAAGGATTCATCTTTTTTTCCTTTTTAGTTATTTAACTTGTTCTCTCTTTTATTCTGTACTTCAAAAAAAATAAAAAAAATAAAAAAAAAAATCAGTTTACACCACATTCAAATAGAATTAGCGGTGGTTTGATAGTAGATGATGAAAGTCTTCCACATATTTACAAATGTTTATTTTCTGATGCATGAAAAATTATAATTAAATAAAATAAAAAATTTAATGATAATTTTTATTATTATATCATGAGAAGTGTGAATACTTAAAAATTAGCATTAAATACCTAATTTGTACATGTGGCTAAGGCTGAAATCAAAAAGCCGAATTGATTTCAAAAAGTATCACATGTGGTACATAATGTCAATGAAAAAGCCTACTTTATACTTTCGTATAGGTTCTGTTCATTTTTTTTTACGGCCGTCAACATCACATTTCTTAAAATGTTGACACATGTCCCGATTGCCACATATTGAAGCCAACTCAAATTATCATCATACATGGCAATGTATTATAGGTGATACCTATGTTTTTACTGTCACCTAAGATGAAGAAAATATTAAAAAAAAAAAAAATGATAGGCTTGGCCCTTGTGGGTGTCATAACCCCTCCTAATTTTATTATTTTTTTTTTTTAAGAAAGAATTAGGTAATTTTTTAATATTTTTTTCATCTTATGTTGAGTAAAAGCTTGTGCATCACTTGTGATACACCACCACATAGGATGATAATCTGAGTTAGCTTTTAATATGTGGCAATTGGGATAGGTGTCAACATTTTAAGAGTGATGACGTGGATGACCCAAAAAAAAAAGTACGGAATTTAGGCAAAAATACCAAGTGAGTTTTTTTATTAACGACAGGTACCACATGTTATACTTTTTAAAACCGAGGCATCTTTTTTATTTTGGTCCTATTCACAAGTACATGTAGGGTATTGGGTGTACAGGGGGGAGGTTCCATGCCTCCCCCCCGGTGGTGTTTCCCACCTCGCCCTTCTAGGGTGGGGGAGGTTTTTGCTCCTCCCTGGCTTGAGCCAGTGGAGTTTTTGTGTCCTCTAGCCATTAGAGCTTTGAAATTTTTGTTCCCCCGAATTAGATTCGGTAGTGGTTGATGTTCCTCGGCAGAAGACTTCACAAGATTTTGGTTGGGAAGCTACTTTTTGGTGTGTGTTTCGACGGAGTTTCTGACCTGGTTTTGTTTTGTTTTGTTTGGGTTTCTTTCTTTGGAGTCAGATTTGCTCACTTCGACTGGTTATTCCAAGACACATGCCTCTCCACGATGGTCGCCGGCTTCTTCCGGTCCAGCAGCCTCCAACCATAGCCATACCGGTTCTTCACGCTCGGCGCGTGGCCTACACATGCTAGAGAGGTGATCACTCCCTGAACCGGCACGTGTGGATCACGGCTTGTCTTTTAGTGTGCGATTGGGGTTTTTTTGGTGGATATGAGGTGTGTTGGCGGTTTTCTGATGCAGATGAGGTCTCTGATGGCGGTGCGTGTACTACACACGTTGTCGTCGGCGACAGTGCCACCCGATGCCGATCTCGATTTTGGCTTCTGTTTTAGGGTGTTTTATGTTTTTTATTGTCTTTTCACTGTCTGCCTCTGTGATGCTTAAAAGTTACTAGACTATTTGTTGGCTTAGGTGTTAGATTTGTCATCTTTTATTTGTTGATTATGCTTAAATGTAAAGAGTGGCTCATTGTTGTTCCTATAATGATTATACATTGTTTAGATTGCTGTTCAAGTCAGATTTATCTGGCTTAAGGTGTTCGGGGTCTTGAACCTCTTGTGTTTTGTCCTTGCCCTGAGGCTTTTTTCAGTAATATATGATAGGAAATGCTATTTGTTCAAAAAAAAAAAAATGTACATGTAGGGTATTGAACCCTTAAAATTATTATGAGAATACGTGTAGTATTTTTCGTATATGATTGAGACACACCAATTAGAAAGAGAGGGAACAAAAAAAAAAAAACCATGTGGAAGTTAGTTTACTAAATCAAGTGAAGAACCTCCAGAATTCACTATAGTACCACTGCACCATCTCTACCTAACTCCATCTCTTCCCAATCTGTTTCTTCATCTAATATTTATGACTATCCCGCTTTCCCTTCTCTACCCCTCCATTCTGTTTTCCTGAAATCTCTCTCAATTCTCGCTAGCTAGCCTTTTTTCACCACAGACTTTGAATGATTGTGTCTTCTTTGCCTAGGCGAGACGGCTCATCAAGAGATAAATCTTGGCTTTGATAAATCTTGACTTGTGATCGGTGTGTATTATAGTGTTTATCTTATGTTAATCCAACCAACCGCAGATAATGATAAAGATGAGATAAAGATGGAAGAGGATATCAAGGGATAGCAGAGGATATCAAGGGATAGTTTTTTGAAATTTTAGGAAGGTGGGCATGAAGCTGGGCACATTTTTTGTCAAAATTCCCAGCTATTCTAACATCATTTTCTCCAAACGCCGGCAAACAAGCTATACCGGCGTTTAGTAGTAAAATGTCGATAGAACTCTCATTTACCAGCGGCCAACCCAAAACGCAAGTGCCGGGCAATGCACGATTTCTTGTAGTAATAAAGACTCATTCCAAATTCGATGGTAGCATTACTTATCATTCTATTATTGTATTAAGAACTATAAGTCAATAATGGATGATCTTTGAAAGACAGTTTCTATAGAGTGTGCCTCTCAAAAGAATGGTTGTTTGGGCTAATGAAATTGTTGCACCAATGCATACAAGAAAGGAATGGATCTCATTATTAAATTATTGTTCAAAAAGCTTAAGCGGATAAGAAATGATAAATTAATATTTTAAAGCTCTTCATGTTTGACGTTAAAAATGAAGAATATTTACTTGAAAAAATTCCCGTCAACAAGTGAGATCTACCATGTAGAATATTTAACTAAAAATGGGGGGTAAATTGTAAAGTGAAGGTGCTTTGATGTCGTATTAAATTATCAATTGGCCCAAAAGGTTAAGTCGATAAGAAATTATGAGTTTAATCATTTAATTAATATTTTAACACTAGACATATCTCTAGTGCTTTATACAATCAAATAATTGTTCTCCAAAATATGACTTCTGTAGAAATTTCACTAATAAACAATTATATGGAATGAATTCCATAGATTCAAAACCTATTGCTAAAAGAATCATCTTAACAAAACTTGGTCCCGAGCTCTTCTATATGGAGATACTGATTGAATGTCATAGTTTAGTCATTATTGTGACATGAATGACTTAAGACATTTTGAGAAATCGAATCTCTCAATAGTTTGGGTATAACAATGGTGGGGAGGAACATCTAGAGAGTTTACATGTGGAGGAAGCAATCCACAACCCCTCGAGACAAGGATCATTCCATTTCGAGCAATTTTATGGTTATAAATTTATTTTGTTGCTTCTAACGGAAAAATATGGTATCACATTATTTAAATTTTTAAATGACATGATAACATATTCATCACGTAGCATCATGTACACTGTTAGACGCAATAAAAAGATCCAGACAATAAAATGATTCTACCAGTTTATGATCTTCTTCATTATTGCTAGTATAAATTCGGCCGTTTTGCCTCTTCTCCATTGCTTACTTTTGATGAAATAGATTTGGATATGGGACTCTTACATATAAAAACAGGCTACATGTAGATATAAGAAAATACTCACATCTCCATTGACAACATCTACATTTAATTGACCCTACAGTTTATTTATTTATTCAGATCAAAGAAAAAATCGAAACCAAATTAAAGCCCCCATCCCATGACACTTAAAACTTGCCTTGAAAGAAATTCTCGAACAGTCTCGGAAGATGGAAGAGATGCAAGCGGAGCTACAGGCTGAGCGAGCGAGGAATGACCGGTTGGAGCAGCGCGTGCAACAGTTCGACGGCATAGAGCAGCGCTTGCGACAGATGGAGGTCTTCATGTCCTCCATGGGAGTACCAGCACCATGTGTTGGTAATCAGTCTTCTCCTGCACACGTAGGTAGTACGTCGTCCGTTGGTAGTGCATCTGCAGGTATGATTTATATTGTGTATAGGACAAAATTAATTTCAATTTGTTTTCATTACCCCTTTAATTTTGCAAGTAATATTATATACTTTAATTGTCTATATTATTTGCAGGTAATTCGACAACGGTTGGTACGTTGTCGCCTGTTGGACGACAGCTGAGCCAGCACTCCACTGTCGCTACACCTTCGCCCGCTACACCATTCATTGCGCAGCAATCGCCGGTTGGCGAGAACACGCCTGGGACGGTACCTCGTGATTCGCAGGGACGCCATTCAGATTTGTAGATATTTTGTGTAATTATTTTTTGTTCGTAAATATTTGCTTGTTAACGAATATGTTATTAATTATTTGTTTGTGTAGTATGATTTCGTGTTGGTTTTGGGTAAAATAAATGTTGCATTATTTGTGGTCGAAAAATTACAAAACTTGAAAAATTTAAAAAAAAAAATTAATTAACCCAAATAAATTTTAAAAAACAATAAAAAAATTATTTTTAAAAAAAAAATCCAAATTCAGTTTTTTATTTAATTAAAATTTTTATTTAATTTTTTAATTGTATAATTAAATAATTAAATTTAAATTTGATTTAAATAAAAAACTGAATTTGGATTTTTTTTTTTTTATTAAAAAACAATTTGACACGTGTATTGGAATACACGTGTCCAATTTGACACGTGTATTCCAATACACGTGTCAAATTGTGCAGTTTGTGACATGCACATTTGACACGCATAATACGCGTGTCAAACTGCACGTGTCTAACTGTTTGACACGTGTACGACACTGTACACGTGTCAAACTACACGTGGCTATTTGCTGCAATTTTTGTAGTGAAAGCCCCCATCCCATGACACTTAAAACTTGCCTTGAAAGAAATTCTCAAACCCTAACATCCATAAACACCTCCTAATTACCACGAAAGCTATCAACACAAGCTAGATAAACAATTGCGCATTCACCTTGTGGGTGGAGGGAGAAGAAGAAAATTAACCAACCACATAGACATGGCAAAATCACATCAAATGCATAGTACAATTTGTTAGATCAAAGCATTTTACAGCACCCTCCTTTCGAGAAGACAGTCAAGAGTAAAATTTAAAGTCTTTGGCTTGAAGTATGATCTGCCTCAGTGCACCAATAGGGGCTAAGATCATCAATATGACCCCAACTATAATGCAAAATTGATATTGTAAGAATCAAAATCAGATTACATAACTTAATGATAAAAGAAAAATCTGTAAAAATTAAAACATAAGAAATATACTAATGAAACAGCAATTTTCTAGTTAACATACCCAATTTGTGAACCAGGATAAGCTGAACCTCTTAGGTTTATAGATGGTTAACCACATGATGCAAGGCAGCTACAAAATAATAGAATTAGAAACCCACAAAGCTTTTATCAAATTTCTTGCTTTAAGAAAACAGAGATATTATGACATTCAAAGTATGTTGCGGGAGCAAAAGCTGGGAAGCCCTACAAAGAAAGGGAAAGTAATTCAAGGAACATGGTAAGTGCTGCACCAAAGAAGATTCAAGGTTTTTTTCAGATGGAAAGAATCACCCAAGTAGTGAAACTGCAAATCCAAACATACCCTAATTAACTATCTAGTGAAACCACCAAAGTAATAGACCTAAGCACAATCAAGAAAAAAAATGGAAAAAGTACTTACCAACATATCACATATGCATTGCGTATTTGAAACGAAGGAACCTAGTTGGCTTGAAATTCATCTTCAATACCAAAAATGATTCTAGCAAGTCAAAAACTGGAATGGCAAAAATCTACCTTGAACAAACATATTGTATAAGGATTAAAAGAAATGAAAGAACTGCTCAAGTGAACTTGATACTGATAATAGAGAAACTAAGAATGTCATTTTTGACAATTGATTTCATGCATGCTATAATAATAAATAAAAGGAAAAACTACATTTTACCTCCTCAATGTTTCACCCATTTTTCAATCTTGCCTTCAAACTCCAAAGTGAAAAAATTTGCAATGGATCTCAACAAAGTTTCATAATTTTGCAATGTAGCTATTCCATTAGATGATTCTGTCTTCCCTGATGGAAATTGCCGCATGTACACCACACGGGTGATTTTTGCTCTCGACTTCACCAAAATGCCCTCATGTTTCCCTCGTTGTAAGAGAGACAAGCTTTCTTAGGCTCTCTTTAATTCTCTTGTTGTTTTTGTTGTTCTTTTTCGGGTTTTCGCAGTTGGGCTTCTTCGTTAGAATGAGTTCTGTATTGAAGAACTGAGGTTGGAGAAGAGAGACTGTGACGGTGCGCCACGTGGCGAGTTGCTGCTTTTTTTGTAGTATAAGATTCTTCGCCTAAATTGTAACCGGAAACGGAGGCCACATTCACTTTAGGCTTTTCCTCCTTCGGTGAAGGAGTGACAAAGTTGGTCAACGCGTCAGGTCCTCGGATCCTAATCCCAGTATGTTTCGCCGGATCTAGAATCTCGGCTGCCCACTTGCCACACAGCCATTGCAGAACTCCCCAAAACTTCTTGTCATTCGCAAGAACTGACTTCACTGGCCGCCAGCGGGATGACAGGACTCTCTGGTAGGTCGTTTCTTCTGGTTCAACATGTTGGTTTTGGAGCTTATCTCGATGTTGATCGATCTCATTCACTGACCGATTCACTCACCTGCGGTCGAAGGAGGAGAGCTCGTTGTCCTCGTCGCTGAACGAGTCAGTGGCGTCTGGGTTAGTCACAAATATCCATACCTCCCTCAGAGTGTTTGGATCTACTTGTTGTTTTCTAGGCTTTATGTGTTTTCTGGTAAAGTTTCGGTGATATGTGTATTACCTAAATAAAAACTTATTACCTTCTTTCCCAAAACCTCCCATTCATGACTTCGTTTTATTTGAACCAAAATACCTTTCTGCTCTCCGCTGTGCCCTTCATCTTGGTTTGGAGCGATCGAACAAGTGCTTTCATACATCGCACCACAATTGGAAAAAATTGGAAGAATTAAAGGTATGATGTTGTTGTTGTTATGGGATGGTTGATTGACATGCAAGACACGTTGGAGGTCGTCTGTCGAAATCTGTGAGTAGCTGGAGGTACACGAAGTCTAATATAAAGGGTGAAATGTAGAAAGAAAATAAATAATTAATAAAATAGACAAGAGAATTACACAAAACAAATTAATCTCTTTATTTTTTTCTCAACAAAGAAATGAATTAACATCACAATAATTACTTGAATAAGTTACTTTACAGTCTCTTTCACGTGAAACTGCTTCCTTATATCTTTCTCCACCAACTCACTACTTTTTACAGTCTTTTGTCAGGTGAATACAATTCACGTGAATGAACATGAACTGCTTTTTTCATGAATTTTTCGTTTTTGAAAGGCTTTTTTTTAAAAAAAAAATAAAATTATTTATTAATCTAGTCTTTGCGGATTGCCTTTGTCCAAAAGTCCTCCAAAGCTTCAGCTGGCGTGCCACTATTCTAAAATCAGTTATTATTCTAAAATCGGTTATTAGTTTCAAAGGCTTTTTTATATTAGCCAGTCGCCCACTACTACCTTTTTTTAATTAGAAAAAAAAAAAAAAAACTTCTAATTTTGTTCAAGTCAATATATATTTCTCTATCTTATTTCCAAGGCAGATGGTGTACTTTAGTTTTTCTTATGTTTAGTTTTACAACTTTAAGCATGGATTTTTGCTCTTCCTCGCGAGAAAAATACAATTTAGCCTTTCAAACTATCATTTTTTTTTCGGATGACTTCCCAAACGACCAAGGCTTGCATTTTGGTCCTCAAACTACCAAAACCTTTTTAAAAATGTCTATTTTGATAAAATATTTCTATAATACATTTGTCACATGTCATTTTTCAATTAAAAAAAATCATGAAAATTCAAAAAAAATAAAAAAAATTAGAAGCTTTTGAATTGGCTGCCGACGAGAAAAAGCCAAAAATTCTAACAAAAGGGTTCCACGTCCGGTTAGAACCCATGGCCAAGGCTGGCAACGTAACCCACGGCTTGACCGTGGCTGAGCCAAGGCTCGTCTTCCATTCGAATTTAGCAAAAAATTCGAACGAAAAAAATAACATTTTATAGTTTTTAAACCTAACTATCTAACATTGAAAATTTTAAAAATTTAAAATATATAATTGTAAAAGTGCTGAAACTTCGTCACTCATGATCAGTAAGTAAATTTCCGGCCACCTCATGGTGGCCAAGGGGTGGCGCCGCCACCCTCTCTTCTTTTTTTTTATTTCTTTTTTTTCATTTTTTTTTTAAGTTTTTAATAATTTTTTTTAGTTTTATTATTTTTTTTAATTTTATAATTAATTTTTTTTTTTTTTTTTTGTAATTTTTTATATTGTGACATGTGTCAACCCTCAGGATTGACAAGTGGCGGACCGTTAGTTTTTGGACGGAAAACTTGACTAAGTATTAATTTGGTCTTTTCCCAAAATAGAAATACTATCTGTGATACAAGTTGAAAATCATATATTAAAAAATAAAGTTTTCAAAACTCTGGACCAAAAATGTATTTAACCCTAATATTTTTAAACTTAAGTATTTGACAATAAAAAATTTTAAATATATAATTCTAAAAGTCCGAACATCGTCACTCAATTTTTTTTATTTTTTTTTTCAAAAAAAAAAAATATATACGAAGTCAATAGCACTAAAAACTTTTAAATGGATGATTATCAATAGCACTCAAATAGCTGATTAGAACATTCCTAGCACCTGATAAATAAATAAATAAATAATAAAAAAAAAACTTACAACTTCATCAAAATAGTTTGTGATTTCGTATATAAAAAGTGCGGTTTTAAATTAAATCACAAAAAATGAATCGTTTTGAAATTATGTTTTTAAAAAATTACGATTTAAATACACAAAAAAACTGTTTTTTTAAATTGTAGATAATGATGTGTTTTTTTGAAAAAATTAATTTTTAAAAGTTAATTTGTAATTTTAAATTTCAAACTGCAATTTTCAACTTGCATATTTTAAAATCTCTATTTCCAGAGTGTATTTTTTAATATCATAAATTCAAAGAGACTCTAAGTCTAATAAAAGGGGAAAAGGTACATAAAAAATAAAATAAAAAAAATAACATCACAATAATTACCAGAATCTGAAGGTACTCTACAGTTTCTTTCACGTGAAACTGCTTCCTTTTATCTCTCTTCACCTACTCACTACTTTTTACTAGGGGTGTGCATGGGGCGGGGTGGGGCGGGTTTCCGCCTTTTTTGGCCCCGCCCCGCACCTTTGCGGGTTGGAAATTTCCAACCCGCAAACCACACTTGATAAAGACTAACCGTGCGGGGCGGGGATTGCGGGTATTGCGGGGCGGGGTGGGTATTTTGAGTTGCATTTAAGTAATTTTGATTTTATTTTGTAAAAAAATAAAAATTCAAAAAAATACTGGTTTTGTAAATAAAAAATTAAATTCATATTTCCATTCAAGAACATTTTTTATGGAATTAGTCTTTTAAACTAAAAGCCCTATTAATTATAAGATAAAATTCTAAGAAACATAATTTCTATTTTCTCCTATCAACAAAGCATAATTGAATAAATATAAAGAATAAAAAGTTATAATATTTCACTATTCCATTTAATCAATTTTCTTGTCTTTTTCAGAAGTAATGAAAAGATTATTTCAAATAACAATACAATAAAAATGTGTACATTTTAACATCCCATGAAATTGAACCATAAAAATTGTATTTCTCACACAATGAAATGAGCTAGTTGATCCCTTTTTTATTTTCTTTTTTTCTTTTTTTCTCCTTTGTGCGGTGCGGGGCGGGGCGGGGCGGGGACCCGCATTTTTCAAAAGGCTAAACCCGCCCCGCCCCGCATAAATTTCTCAAATTAAAACCCTAACCCGCAAAAAAACTTGAAAACCCGGTCCTCTGCGGGGCTGGGTGGGGCGGGGCGGGGCGGGGCGGGGATTGCGGGTTTTGCACACCCCTACTTTTTACAGCGTTTTGTCAGGCAAATAAAATTCACGTGAGTGAACATGAACTGCTTTTTTTCATGAATTTTTCGTTACTCAAAGGCACTTATTTATTAGGGTTAAATACCCTATTGGTACCTGAGTTTTACGTGATTTTAAATTTAGTACCTCAGTTTTGTTTTGTATCATAGGTGGTACCTGAATTAAGGGTAAAAACCCATTTGGTACCTCTGTTAGATTTTCCGTCTGAATTTTAACGTCTCGCCACGTGTCAACCTCAGAGGTTGACACGTGGCACTACATAAAAAAAAATTAAAAATAAAAAATTGAAATCTTTAAAAAATGATTAAAAATAATAAAATTTTAAAAAAGAAAATTAAAAAAAGAAAAAAGAAGAGGGGTGGCTGGCCACCCCCATTTTGGCCAAGGAGGTGGCCCAGCCACCCCCTTGGCCGGTCTGGCCAGTCTGGGGTGGCCGAACCACCCCCCATGGGGTGGCTCGGCCCCCCAGGGTAGAAAAAAAGAAAAAAAAATTATGGTTTTGGCCCTTGGGGGTGGCCGAACCACCCCCTAGGGCCATGGGGGTGGATCGGCCACCCCCAGTCCGGCCGGTATGGGGGTGGCCGAACCACCCCCATGGCCCTTGGGGGTGGCCGAACCACCCCCTTGGGCCACCCCCATAGCCACCCCCATGGTGGCCAAGGGAGGTGGCTCAGCCACCCCTCTTCTTTTTTCTTTTTTTAATTTTCTTTTTTAAAATTTTATTATTTTTAATCATTTTTTAAAATTTCAATTTTTTATTTTTAATTTTTTTTAATGTAGTGCCACGTGTCAACTTCAGCGGTTGACACGTGGCGAGACGTTAAAATTCAGACGAAAAATCTAACAGAGGTACCAAATGGGTTTTTACCCTTAATTCAGGTACCACCTATGATACAAAACAAAACTGAGATACTAAATTTAACCCTATTTATTGTCTTTGCGAATTCCGGTTGTCCAAAAGTCCTTAAAAGGCTTCCACTGGTGTGCCACAAAAAAGAAAAGAAAGATGCTCTTTTGACTGCTTCAAACGTGAAGACCAAGGTCACGTGACTACCGCAGAGCTTTTTTCAGATCTCTATACCATGCTTTCATTTGTGTCCGTCCTTCAAAGTTCAAACCCATTCCTCTCTTTCACTTTTTTTTTTTTTCTATAAGAATCTCTCCGTAGTCCCCATCCATGGTCGTTATTTTTAAATCTCAATTTTTAATCTTAGATATCTGAGAAAATATGAAGGATAAACCACCCATCCCCATCTCTCTGGCTATCTTTTGTTCACCTTCACTGGAGTTGAGACCCATTTTTAATTTTTAATTTTTAATTTTTAATTTTTAATTTTTTTTAGTTCTTAGCAGTGCTGACTGGCATTTAGGGAAACTTCAATCACTCTTTTCCCACGTGGGAAGGACACTTCAATCACTCTTTGCGCTAATGCTATTGGCCCGCAGAAAGTAACCGTTATAAACTTGAACGTTAAGGTTACCGTTGAAAAGCATTTTAAGCTTGTTCTGCTGGAAAGAATCTGAAACCTCCTATTTACTCTCGTCTCTTCCCCAATTGCACGCAACAAACCTCTCTCTCTCTCTTTCTCATTCCCACAGTCAAACATCCAAGAAAAAAAAACTTGGGGGCCTTGAGAATCGAAGAAAAAGGCGAAAAATGGGTATGGTGGTGGTGATTTCGCTGCCTTTTATTCTCTTCTCCATCCTACTTGGTTTTGGGTGTTACTTCTTCGGAAGAGCCAAAGGAAGACAGGAGGTTCGGACCAATGCTCAAGTTTATGGGGTACCTACACCACCACCAGGGAGTGCAGGAGCACCTAATTCTTACCCCTCGTCTCCTCCAACACATTTCAAGCCTAACAACTCTGCCAATGTTTAAGTCCCTCTAGATCCACCACGCTTATCCGGCTTTTATTTCTTTATTTTTTTTCCTATGCGATGTTGAAGGAGTGTGATCTTTTGATGTTTCACCATGTGTTGAGATGAGTTTTGATGTATTGAAAGCTCAATTGGGAAGTTGCGTTTGGTTTGGGTGTATATTAATTGGTTGTAATTGGAATTAATAAAACATACTGCTGCATATTTTTCTCACTAATTCTTCTCAGCTTTTGCTTTGTCATTGAGCTTCCAATCACGTAATTTGGTCTTATATTGTTACCGAGTCGTTTTGTTAGCGTAAAATCGAGTACTTTGTATGTTGGGCATAAAGAATTCTGTGATACTTTACTTGAATGACTTAATTTTACAATGAGGTGCTACACGACTTTATATACAACCATCAATAAGTCTAAGACATACAACAAGGAAACAATTCTTGCAAATAATTACAGAATAAAATCACTAATTTTCCTTTGCTGAATTTGTGTTAGACAATCTTGTTCTATGCAGAGAATCTTTCCTTCTATAGCAAATTTGGTCTTTTGTGTCACACTGGCATTGGGGATTGATACTGCCTTGTTCATTACTCTTGACTTGGAGAGCACGGCTGATGCTATGGTAAAACAGGTTTGTGCGCAGCTGTCTTGTTGAGGTTGATTTCTTTCCTTTTGGAATGGATGTGGCTTCTGGTCTACGAAGGAAGGCTGCTGTTATGGGAAGATTTGCTGCATGATGTGCAGCATGATATGCGGCTGTTGGGCTAGGAGAAAAGGTTTCTGATATGGAAAGGTTTGAGACATGATTTGCTGCAAGGTGTGTGGTTGCTTGTGTGGGTGAGTTGGCTGCTGAGGTGGGGAGTTTGGCTACGTGTAGGCTGACTTTGGGAAGGTTTCTAAAAGGTGGGTTAACACTCCCCCACAAGATGATAGGGGGTGAAACCACCATCAGCTTGGATTTAAGATGAGTGAACCGGGAAGAAGGAAGGCCTTTAGTAAACACATCAGCAACCTGATCAAGAGTAGAAATAAACTTAAGGATAATGTCACGATTAAGCACTTTTTCACAGATGAAGTGATAATCAACTTCAATGTGCTTGGTTCAGGCATGAAAAACAGGATTGGAGGCTAAGGCTAAGGCACTAATGTTGTCACACCATAGAACAGGAGCCACGGTTAAGGAGATGCATAATTCCTTGAACAACATTCGGAGCCAAAAGAGTTCAGCAGTGGTAGTAGAGAGAGACCGATACTCAGCCTCAGTGCTGGACCTTGAAACAACAGCCTGCTTTTTGGCACTCCAAGACACGAGGCAATCACCAAGAAAAACTGCAAAACCGGTTGTGGAACGCCTATCATCAGGGCAGCCTGCCCAATCCGAATCACAAAAGGCATTTAGCTGCAAATTACTCTTTGTATAGAAGAGGCCATGATCAGAAGAGCCTTGGAGGTAGCGCAAGACCCTTTTTGCTGCAGTCCAGTGAGTGGAACAGGGAGCATGAAGATGTTGACAAAGCTGATTTACAGAATAAGCTATATCAGGCCGAGTGAGAGTGCAATACTGAAGTGCTCCCACAATCTGTCGGTAAGCAGTGGGATCAGGAATGGGACTGCCATTATGGCGAGAGAGCTTAGAACCAGAAGAGCAAGGAGAGTTGGCAGGCTTAGCACCACTCATGTTAGTCTTGTTGAGCAAATCATTAATGTATTTGGTTTGGCACAAATGAAGGCCCTGTGGACTGCGAGTAACCTGAATTCCAAGGAAGAAATGAAGAAGTCCCAAGTCCTTTAAGGGAAATTCAGCTTGGAGTCGGCAGATCAAGGCTGAAATGGCTGCTGGATGTGAGCCAGTGAGGATGATGTCATCCACATACACAAGAAGGTAGAGCTGAATCTTGCCAGAGCAGAAAATAAATAATGAGGTGTCCACCAAGGAGGCAGTGAAACCTATATCAAGGAGGAAGGTAGAGAATCTTGTGAACCAGGCTCGAGGGGCCTGTTTGAGACCATACAAGGCCTTGTGTAACCTGTAAACAAAATCAGGATGAGACTTGTTAACAAAGCCCCTGGGTTGCTCCATATAAACCTCTTCAATCAAAGTCCCCTGCAAGAAGGCATTAGACACATCAAGTTGCCGAATATCCCAAGAAAAGTGGACTGCCAAGGTTAAAATAACTCGAATAGTTGAAGGTTTGATCACAGGACTAAAGGTTTCTGTGTAATCAATGCCACTTCGTTGGTCAAAACCTTTAGCAACTAAACGAGCTTTAAACCGTTCAATAGTGCCATCAGCATGTCTCTTAATCCGGTACACCCATTTGTTTCGAATGATATTGTGATGAAGAGGTCAAGGACACAAGGACCAAGTACCATTGGACATCAAGGCATCAAATTCAAGTTGCATGGCAGCCTGCCACTTGGGATCAAGGATTGCCTTACTATAAGAACTCGGTTCAATCTCAGAAAATTGGGAGTGAAAAAGCTTATAATCAGAAAATGATTTTGGACGAAGAGAGCCAGTTCTAGACCTGGTAACCATGGAATGAGAGGGTGGGGCAGGAAAGGTAGCAGAAAGGGGAAGAGAGGTATCAAAAGTGGTGGTAGGTGGGTTTTTCGGGAAAGGAGGGTGTAATGGGGAAGTAGATAGGGGCTGCAGGGAAGGAGAAAGACTAGTAGGAGAGGTTGGAGGTACTGATGGGGAAATAGCAGATGTAGGAGATGTGGGTAAAATGGGAGAAAGTGTGTCAGGAGAGGTAGGCAAGGAAACACAAGGTTAAGGTGAGGCTGCAGGAGGTGGTAAAGGAGAAGATAGTGGTGGTGATGCAGGGGAGGTACAGGGAGCAAAAGAAGGGGAAGGAGATTGTGTGGGTGGCAAGTGAATAGAGGGAAAATGAACAGGAAGAATAAAAGGAGCATCACCTTTGGCACTTACCTTGGAAGGGAGAAGGGAGACAGCCTGATCTTGTGCTGGGAAGGAAGCTTCATTGAAGACCACATGCCTTGACAAGTAAACTTTGTTAGTAACAGGATCTAAGCACTTATAGCCTGCATGATGATAACCAAGAAATAAACAAGGCTTAGAACGATATTCAAGTTTATGGAGACCATAAGGTCGAAGAAGAGGATAGCAAAGACATCCGAATACTCTAAGCTCTTGATAGTTGGGTTCGCGGTTGTAAAGTTTGAAGAAGGGAGACATGAGTTGAAGGGTAGGAGTAGGCAGCCTGTTAATCAAATGGACAGCAGTGATAAAAGCATCCACCCAATACTTATTAGATAGCTGAGAATGGGCCAAGAGTGTTAATCCAGTTTCTAAAATGTGTCTCAATTTTCTCTCGGCAATGCCGTTTTGGGGAGAGGTATATGGGCAGGACTTTCTGTGTATAATACCATGTTTTGTGAGAAATGATTGAAAATGGTTGGAGACATATTCCCCACCTCCATCCGATTGGAATTGTTTGATTTTGGTGGAAAATTGGTTTTCCACTTGAAGCTTAAATTTTACAAAACTATCAAAAACTTCAAATTTATTATAGAGGGGATAAATCCAAGTGAATCGAGAGAAGTCATCAATGAAAATAACATAATATTTAAAGCCACTAATAGAAGTAATGGGGGATGCCCAAACATCCGAATGAATTAAGTCTAAGGGATGAAGAGAAACACGAGTAAAATTATGAAAAGGCTGCTTTTTACTCTTGCCAAATTGGCATGAATTACAAGCTGCTGTATTATGGAAATCAAAGACAGAAACTGGAAGGTGTTTATCCTTAACCACCCTATTGACAATCTCTAAGGATGGATGGCCTAATCTAAAGTGCCACATTAAAGATGTGGTCTTTATTCCTAACAAAGCTGTAAAGGTCTTGTTGCTCTTAAGAAGCTTCCCTCCAAAGCGCAGTGGATAGAGGCCATTCTCACTCTTCCCTTCTAGGAGCAGGGTGTGCGTCTTCAGGTCCTTGACAAAGTAATGAGAAGAGGTTAGTATAAAATAGCAAGAATTATCAATACAGAATTTTTGAATAGAAATGAGATTGGCTGAGGCTTGAGGACAATGTAATATATCATTGAGTTTAAAGGAGGAATGGGGAGAGTGAAAAAGAGAGGAACCAGTGTTCTCTATAGTGAGGCCAGTCCCATTGCCCATAGCAACTTCCTCAGAGGTCTGAAATGGCTGCTGGATTTGCAAATTTTCCAAGGCATTGGTGATGTGGGCATTAGCACTACTGTCAGCCAGCCATTGGGGTTCTTCATAGGCAGCATTGGTGTTAGTAACCATTGCAGCCAGCTGCTGAGGTGGATTTCGGCCTTGAAATGCATAGTCCATCCGGTGATAACAATCAATGGCTAAGTGGCTGGTCTTTCCACATATCTGACAAGGAACTCTGGTGCTGTTATTGAAGAGACTACCTGGAGTTGGGAGTATTCCCTGAGTTTGGGGTCGGCTAGAGAAGTTGGGACTTGGCTGCAAGTGGCCTTGAGTGAGTTGCTGATGTGAGCCTTGAGAGTGCTGCTGTTGAGGACCCTGGTTGTGTTGATTGTAGGGGTAAGGACCTCGTTTGTACTCCTGGTAGTGAGGTAGGCTTTGAAATCCATGACTTGGATGTCCATGGTTTGGCCTTGGCAGATAAGGTCTCTGAGCATACCTTGATGGTGGATACATTGGGCCTTTGCCTTTGGAGGTTTGAGGATTGTTGTGACGCTATGCTATCAAGGCAATGGTGGAGAGATCTGTGGCTTTGGTTTGCTGTTGATTGAGCAGCATCTCGTGACTAAGCAGTTCATCTTGGAAGTCATCAAAACTGATTTGATTCTCTCGGGTCGCAAAAGAGTAAGTGGTGATGAAACTGGTGAAGGAGGAATTCAACCCATTAACTATAAATGAAATCAATTCATCATCGGTGATAGGATTACCAGTAGCAGCAAGTTGGTCGGCCAAACTCTTGGCTGTGTGCAGGAACTCAGTGCAGGTTTTTGGTCATTGAGTCAGTGTTTGGAGCTGTTTCTTCAGATGAGAGATTCAAGATTTGGATTGAGAAGCAAATTTGGTTGCCAAGGCTGTCCAAGCTTGTTTGGAGGTGTGCAGTCCATAGACAGAGGCTAGGACACTTTCAGTGAGAGAAGAAGTAATCACACTTAGGAGGTACTGATCTTTCTTGTTCCATAAGACAAATTCTGGATTGAGGATTTCCTTTTTATCCTCAGTAGTGATAAACTTTGGAGGGCACGGTTCTGAGCCATCAACGATACCCAACAAATCATGGTGACGCAGTATAGGAAGGACTTGAGTCAACCACATAAGATAGTTATTGTTGTCAAGTTTGAGAGAGGCATTTTGGTTGGTTGTGGGAAGGGAGAAACTGGGAACAACAGAAATCGGGGTTGAGGAAGAGGAAGCCATAGGTAAAATTGGATCAAAGTTGGCGTGTGCCTAGAGGTGCTCTGATACCATAAAGAATTCTGTGATACTTTACTTGAATGACTTAATTTTACAATGAGGTGCTACGCGACTTTATATACAACCATCAATAAGTCTAAGACATACAACAAGGAAACAATTCTTGCAAATAATTACAGAATAAAATCACTAATTTTCCTTTGCTGAATTTGTGTTAGACAATCTTGTTCTGTGCAGAGAATCTTTCCTTCTATAGCAGATTTGGTCTTTTGTGTCACACTGGCATTGGGGATTGATACTGCCTTGTTCATTACTCTTGACTTGGAGAGCACGGCTGATGATATGGTAAAACAGGTTTGTGCGCAGCTGTCTTGTTGAGGTTGATTTCTTTCCTTTTGGAATGGATGTGGCTTCTGGTCTACGAAGGAAGGCTGCTGATATGGGAAGATTTGCTGCATGATGTGCAGCATGATATGCGGCTGTTGGGCTAGGAGAAAAGGTTTCTGATATGAAAAGGTTTGAGACATGATTTGCTGCAAGGTGTGTGGTTGCTTGTGTGGGTGAGTTGGCTGCTGAGGTGGGGAGTTTGGCTACGTGTAGGCTGACTTTGGGAAGGTTTCTAGAAGGTGGGTTAACAGGGCAAACATCTCTTCCGATCCACTTTCTCTTAAAAAATGTCACCACTTGCCGGATATAAAACCCTAGTTTTTGGACGGAAAATTTGACTAAAGTACTAATTTAGCCTTTTCCCAAAACTGAGGTACTATCTTTGATGTGAATTGAAAATCAAGTACTAAAAATTAAAGTTTTCAAAATTCAGGGATCAAAAAATATATTTCACCCTAAAGTTTTTAAACTTAACTATCTGACAATAAAAATTTTTAAATTTTAAATAAATAATTCTAAAAGCGCCGAACATCATCACTCAATTTTTTTTTTTTTTTTAAAAAAAATATACAAAGTCAATAGCACTAAAAACTTTTAAATGGAAGATTATCAATAGCACTCAAAAAGCTGGTTAGAACATTCCTAGCACCTTAAAAAGAAATAAAAATAAAAAATAAAATAAAATAAAAAAAAAATCCTAACAACCTCATCAAAATAGCTTGTGATTTCGTATATAAAAAATATGATTTTAAATTAAATCACAGAAAGTGAATCGTTTTGAAATTGCGTTTTTAAAAAATTACGTATTGTTTTTTCAAATCGTAGACAATGATTTGTTTTTTTTTTTTTTAAACAGAATTTTAAAGGCTAATTTGTAATTTTAAATATCAAACTATAATTTTCAAATAACGCATTTTAAAATCTCTACTTTTAAAGTGTATTTTTTTTAGAATCGCAAATTCAAACGAATTCTAAATCTAATAAAAGGATAAAAGGTACATAAAAAATAAAATAAGAAAATAACATCACAATAATTACCAGAATCTGAAGGTACTCTACAGTTTCTTTCACGCGAAACTGCTTCCTTATATCTCTCTTCACCTGCTCACTACTTTTTACAGTGTTTTTGTCAGGCAAATACAATTCACGTGAGTGAACATGAACTGCTTTTTTTCATGAATTTTTCGTTACTCAAAAGGCATTTATTTATGAGTAGTAATTCACTACCATCTAAATATACAACTTTTTACTATCTTGTCTATGTGGCAAGGTGGTCCCCCACTTTAATTTATTTTAAAAAAATAAAAAAACTCAAAAAGTTGTGGGGGACCACTTTACCACATAAGCAAGATGATGAAAAATTATATATTTAGGTGGCATTGAATCATTATTCTTTATTTATTAATCTAGTCTTTACGAATTCCAGTTGTCCAAAAGTCCTTACAAGGCTTCCAGTAGTGGTGTGCCACAAAAAAGAGAAGAAAGATGCTCTTTTGACTGCTTCAAACGTGAAGACCAAGGTCACGTGACTACCGCAGAGCTTTTTTTCAGATCTATACCATGCTTTAATGCATGTCCGTCCTTCAAAGTTCAAACCCATTCCTCTCTTTCACTTTTTTCTTCTATAAGAATCTCTCCGTAGTCCGTAGTCCCCATCCATGGTCGTTATTTTTAAATCCCAATTTTTAATCTTAGATATCTGGGAAAATATGAAGGATAAACCACCCAACCCCATCTCTCTGGCTCATCTTCACCTGAATGATGGAGAAAATGTAATAATTTTGTTCACTGGAATAAGCGGTGTTGGGAATATACACAACAGGTATATATTTTTTTAGAATTATATCTAACTTGTTTTTCATTCTTTTAAGTTTAGATGAATATATATCTATTGCTTTGTTTTATTGTTTTATTCATAACTAATATGACTCATTGTGTTGCTTAACAAGCTAACCGTTCTTTGGTTATTCCTTATTTGGTGATAGTTGCAGGATGAAGGCACCAATTTTTACTCCATCAAAAATAATTGGGGTAAACGATTGGGAAAAGACGGTTACGAAAATGTAATGAGACCATCGAGTCTCAATGGAAAACCTGAAGCAGATAAGTATCTTCTATATGACATTGGATATTAAGAAAGAAAATGCTACCAACAAGGGAAAGCTGAAGAAGACGTTTGCCAAATAACTATGTTAGTGAATGTTGATGGTTTGATATTTTGATTTTAAGTGAATGTCGAAGGGAACTGCTATCAACAAGGGAAAGCTGAAGAAAAATGCTACCAACAAGGAAGGCTGAAGAAGAAGTTTGACAAATAACTGTCTTTGATTTTAAGTGAATGTTGATTGTTGGATGTTTTGATTTTAAGTAAATGTCAATGTCTAGAACAACAGGATACTGACATTTCTGCTAGACTTAACTAAATTTTTTTTTTTTTTTTTTTTTGGCACCAAATTTAATTTTGATAGACAAGTGGTATTTGCTAATCCCAATCCTACTCTAAATCAACTTATTTACTCTGAGAGCATTTACAGTGGATTATGTATAACCTACCGTGAACCTATTATTATTTTATTAATTTTTGTCTTCTTCTCTCTCCTGAAACTTCTACTTTTCTATTCTCTCCTTTCGCCTGCCTTTTCTCTCTGGCTTTCTTCTTTCTCTCGTGCGTCCCTGCGTGTCCCTCTCTTTGTATCGCCGATGGTTGTTGCTTGGGCAGGTCGGTGGCTTTTGCTCCTGCGTCCCCGGCTGGGCCCAAAAACAAATCGTTGAGAGGAATCGGCGGAGCTCCAACGGTGAGTCGATGGAAACCATAGGATTGAATTGATTGGTAGGTGGGGGGTTAAACTCAGAGAGCATGCTCTAGAGCCATGTGGACAGATCGCACCCGGAGAAGGAGAAGACGAAAATGAGGGAGAGGCAGATTCTGGTGTTTCGGTGGAAAGCATGGCCGGGATGAGTGAATATGAGGTTTTAACAAAAAGAATAATAAAAAAAAAAAAAAAAAATGATTATTTTAATAAAATAGATAAAAAATTTAGATAATCGGTTAGATGATAGTTTTAAGAGTGGATAGTTAAACTAGCAATAAGTAGGTTTTAGTTATCTAGAATAGATTGAAATTTAGACAATCCATTATAAATGCTCTAAGTTAAATTAGTACTCTCTTTTTTTTTTATGTAGTTATTAAATAATATATTTCTCCTAATGTATCTTTTCTTTCAATTTTCAGTTCATGTTAATAGATCAGAATTACACACCAATGTCATCTTCGTTGACCCAACATGAAAAAAAAACTAAACTAAAAATTCCATATACAGTTTTTAATAAGAACACTCACTCCGGCCCATAAAGGGATTGTTCAGCAAAAGATCGGCAATGTTGATGTGTTCTGGTGAACCCAGGGGACAAGGTGCAAGATTTGTGCGCGCATGTGGGGTTGTGTACCTCAAGCAAGAGATCTGTGTTTAACATTGAAAGAAAGAAAGAAAAGGGGTGGCAAATCCCAAAGTTTTGGATCTTTCTTATACTCCGATGAAATGGGATTAATGTTTTGCATATTGGAAGTGCTTTTTCGTGCTTCTTAAAGCTAAAATCTCTGTATTTTTGGCTTTTGAAACAAAGAGAAGTGAAATCTGAATGCTTGAGCAAATTATATCTTAGCTTGTAGGGATTTTGACAAGTGCATTTTGTATTTGTGTTGAGGTTTTGGTTTACTAATTAGCAAGAGGAATGCCTTTGAATGTGGAGATGTCAGCTGAGTCTGACGGTAGAACCTCGATGGCCGAGTTACAAGTGCCTGATAATTTCCTTGTTAATACAAAATGTCCGCCAGTCTGCACTCCTTTTCAGTTCCACGTTTCTAAAATTTTCATACTTCTTTCTAACCAATGTTCTGTTCTTAATTATCAAAACATGCTCTCTTTACATTCTCGTACATTTACAATTGTTAAGATCTAGATGAGAAGGGATGATTTACCTTCCTGCCAATTGGATAATCAAGATTCATTTGATTGTCTAGGGAGTGTTAAAATATGTGAAGAATGCTGAATAGAATATTATATTTCTGTGTATATTAAACTGAATACAAGAGGGTCCTATTTATAGCTAAATAAATCAACTTATAAAAAGAAACATAAATTATGGTAAATCAACATATACGGTAAATGCTAAAATATATATTTAGAATATATTCCCCTCTCAAACTCAAGGTGGTAATGTTGAAGTCAATTTGAGTTTGGAAACAAGATCACAGAAACGTCCAAGTGGATGCGCTTTGGTGAACACATCAGCCAACTGATCAACAAAAGCAATTAGACAAAGGTGGAGAGTTCCCTGCAAGAGATGATGACGCACAAAATGACATTCGATCTCAATATGTTTAGTGCGTTTGTGAAATACATCGTTGTGTGCAATCTGAATAGCACTCCGACTGTCACAGAATATAGGAGAACTAGATGTCTGAGTAGCACCCATATCATGTAGGAGCCAACGGAGCCAGAGGAGCTCAGAGGTGGTGTCAGCAAAAGCGCGATACTAAGCCTCAGTACTGGAGCGGGCAACAACAGATTGGTTCTTGCTACGCCAAGAGATGAGAGAATTACCAAGTAGAAAACAATAACCCATGGTGGAACGACGGTCAGTGGGATCACCTACCCAATCAGCATCTAAATACACATGTAAGTCTAAAGATGAGTGAGAAGAAAAATGCAAACCATGAAATAAGGTGCCCTTCACATAGCGAATGATGCGAAGAACAACAACATAGTGAACTGAGCATGGTGCGGTCATAAACTGATTGACAAGATGAACCGCATAGGCAAGATCCGGTCGTGTGACAGTAAGATAGATGAGGCTCCCAACTAACTATCTGTAGAGAGTGGAATCAGGCAGTGGCTCACCATCAGTGGCTCGAAGCTTGACATTCGTCTCTAAAGGGCTATCAACAGTTTTACAATTAGTAATGCCAGCTCGAGAGAGGAGATCAGAAGCATATTTAGCCTGAGAGAGATAATAGCCATCTGAATCAGAAGAGACTTACAAGCCAAGGAAATAGCTGAGGGAACCCAACATCTCAAATTGCTGACACATATTTTTTTGAAGATTACGAATACCAACAGTATCATCTTCGGTAATAATCATATTATCAACATATAGTAGGAGAAGAATAAGCCCAGCATAAAACCGCCGAATAAACAATGCAGAATCATAGGAGCTAGAAACAAAACCAATCTGAGCAATAGTAGAGCTGAATTTTGCAAACCAAGCATGGGGAGCCTGTTTCAACCCATACAATGCCCGACGAAGACGACAAACTTTGTGCGGCGGATGAGTGTATCCAGGGGGAGGCTGCATACACACTTCTTCATTGAGATCACCATTGAGAAATGCATTTTTCACATCCATCTGAAAAAGATCCTAGTGACGCACAGAGGCAACTACAAGAATGGAGTGGATAGAGGTAAGTCGAGCTACCGGTGCAAACGTCTCTTCATAATCATACCATACTCCTGATTGAACTCCTTAGCCACAAGACGTGCCTTGTATCGCTCAACAGATCCATCAGATTTTGTCTTAATCTTGTATACCCACTTGCACCCCACTGCAGTTTTTCTCGAAGAGAGATCAACTAAGTCCCAAGTGTGAGTTTTGGAGAGAGCAGAGAGTTCTTCAGACATAGCTTTCTGCCAAAGAGGGTCAGTACGAGCCTCACGAAAAGAGTGAGGTTCGTGAAAAGTAGCAATGGTAGAAAAACAATGATATCACAAAGATGAGTGGGAAGAGTTTTTACCCAAGTTGAGCGACAGGGAGAGAAGTGGGGAGTCTCAGAAGAGGTAGTAGGTGGATCAGCAGGCGGGTCAAGTATATTGGAGTCACTCGTCAAGAAGTCGTCAGAAGAGCTTATAGTCCCTGCATCAAGATTAGTAGATTCGGGGAGCAAATCAAAAGAACTTATAGTCCCTGCATCAAGATTAGTAGGTTCGGGGAGCAAATCAAAAGAGACATCAGAAAAGATAGGCGAGGCACTAGAAGGACTAGGAGGAAAAGACTCCATGCTACTAAAGAACCGATGCTCCCAGAATGTGACATAACGAGAGATGCAAAGACGTTTAGCAATAGGATCATAACAACGATAACCTTTATGCTCAATGTCATAACCATGAAAAAAACAAAGGCGAGAACATGGTTTTAATTTAATGTGTTCATGGGGTTGAAGGAGAACAAAACAAAAGCAACTAAAAACACGAAGTAATTGATAATTAGGAGGAGAATCATACAGAAGTTCATAAGGAGACTTATTGAGGGTAGTGGGAGATGGGACTCTATTGATAGTGTAAACAGCAATAAGAGCAGCCTCTCCCCAAAAATGTTCAGGGATAAAAGCTGAAAGGAGCAAAGTCTAAACCATGTCTAAGATGTGTTGATGCTTGCGTTCAGCATGACCATTTTGTTGAGAAGTACTAGGACACGAACGATGGGGAAGAGTGTCATTTTGTTTGAGAGTGGTAAGAAAGATAGATTCACGATACTCTATGGCATTATCAGACCGAAAAATTTTGATATTGCGGGAAAATTGGGTGTGAACCATTTTTTGAAATTTAGAATAAATTTTTGGAACTTCAAACCAATTTTGTAAAAAATAAAGACATGTGTATCGAGAAAAATCATCCGCAAATATCACAAAATAACGAGATCCCCCCATAGTAGGAATGGGCGCAGGGCTCCATACATCAGAATGCACCAAATTAAAAGGAGAGGAAGAAACAGAGTCACTTTTATTAAAAGGTAAAGCACTTTGCTTTCCAAGCTGAGACACAACACAATCAAACGACTCAGACCCAATAGACCCTAACTGACCACTGTGAGCTAATTAGCTAAAGAACTAACCCGAGAAACAGAAGCATAACCCAAACGAGAATGCCATAAACTGAGAGTTGTGGATGGCAACCAAGATGGAGTAGCAGCAGATACAGTAGGGAGAAGCTATAAGATGGAGAGATGAAAGCTCAAACAAACGTCCAACCTTACGATCAGTCCCAATTAGCTGCCCCGTCTGCAGATCCTGCACATCACAACCTCGATTAGAAAAATGTAATTCAAGGCCAAGTACACAAAGTTGACCAACAGATAAAAGATTTAATGAAAGATTAGGCACAAAGTAGGTATTAGACATAGACAATTGAGGAGTAGAAACTGACCTTATGTGACTAGCATTTAGCTGTGTACCATTAGCAGTGTAAATATTGGTAGGACTAGGTAAAACAGATTTGAAGGAAAAGAGGGAAGAGTCTGGTGTCATGTGATTACAACAAGCAGAGTCAATAAACCAATAAGAAGTACCTGGGGTGGTGGACATGACGGTATTGAGATTGGACTTAGAGACAACCTGATGAATAAGTGCCTCAATTTTTGTGGGAGAAAGGGTATTAGGTGAGGGTGCAATGCTGGTAAGAGACATATCTGGTGCATTAGGATGAGTGACAGCAGCAACCTTATGACGAGGAGGTTACGTTTGGGCACGTAGACTCCACCGAAGGGTAGATCGGCCTTCTCTGATCTGGGTTCTGGTGCTCAATTTGGAAGAACATTGACGAAAGTGGCCCGTGGTGGCCGGGCAGCGTGTAGAGTCGGTTGTCTAACAAAAAAATTAAAAAAATTAAAAAAAAAAATTGTTTGGCACGTGACGGTGCTCAGGACGATCCTAGTATACTAGACACAGAAACTTGACTCTAATACCATATTAAAATAACTGAAGAATGCTGAATAGAATATTATATTTATGTGTATATTAAACTGTGTACAAGAGGGTCCTATTTATGGCTGAATAAATCAACTTATACAAAGAAACATAAATTATGGTAAATCAACATATATGATAAATGCTAAAATATATATTCAGAATATTCTAACAGGGAGAAACAATATCAAACATTGCTAAAAATATATTTTGAGTTTGAGTCTTGCTAAGGGTCTCTGATCTCGATAAAATGACTTGCTTAAAGTTTGTAGTCAGAATGCAGTTACCAAAACCAAGAAAGATACACAATGGTCGATTGCAATTTCAATGACTATTCAACAGAAACACTCTGGTTTTTGAGTCAAGTTGAAAATTCAAGGAACTACATAAGAGTATTTTAAGAACAATAACAAGGGCAATGAATTAATTTAGCACCGTGATTTTGAGTCTAGTGACTTCTCATAAATGTGACTTCTCAACGCATGCTGATCATGGACCTAAAGAAAAGATATAGATCATAAAATGAAAAGTGCAATAAATCCAAATATAAACAAAAATTTTATGTGGTTCGATTTAAGAACTATGTTTATTGAATAAATAAAAAATTAGATTAATAAATAAATAAATGCCTTTCAAAAACGAAAAAATTCATGAAAAAAAAAAAGCAGTTCATATTCATTCACATGAATTGTATTCGCCCCACAAAAGACCGTAAAGAGTACTGAGTTGGTGGAGAGATGTATCAAGCAGTTTCACGTAATAAAAAGGGCTTAAGGAGTGGTCTTTGTTTTTAGAGTTATTTTTGTCTTATTGAACAAAGTTTAGGGTTATTTTTGTGTTTTTGTTGGTCTTAGAGGGTCATTGACATTTTTTGATAGTTTGAGAAGATATTGATACAATTAAAAGTTTGAAGGGACATTAACAATGAGGTAGTAGTTTGATGGGATTATGTATACATTTTCTTATATTCTAACATTCCTCTTCAAACTCAAGGTGTAACAATTTAAAAGCTTGAGTTTGTAATAAGTTTTTTTTTTTAATTATTTTTTTGGATAATTGCACCGTTGGTCCCTGTGGTATGCCATAATTATTTTTCACTCCCTATGGTTTAAAAAGTGCATGGAAAGTCCTTGTGGTATGCAATAATTACAAATCGATCACTGGCGTCAAATTCTGTTAAATTTTTTAACAGATTCCGTAAAATACCACGTCAGTGCCACGTGTCGCCATCTTATTGGCGACACATGGCGCTGACATGCACATCTTAATAAAATAATATAAATTTATTAAAAAATAAATAAATATACTTATTTTTTTAAAAAAAAAAAAACAAAAAGCAAAATAAAAGAAAAAATGGGGCAAGGGGGTGGCAGCCACCCCCGGCCACTGGGGGTGGCGCGCGGCCAACCCCTTGCCCCATTTTTTTTTTTTAAAAAAAATAATAAGTATATTTATTTATTTATTAATAAATTTATATTATTTTATTAAGATGTGCATGTCAGCGCCACATGTCGCCAATAAGATGGCAACACGTGGAACTGACGTGGTATTTGATGGAATCTGTTAAAAATTTTAACAGAATTTGACGCCAGGGATCGATTTGTAATTATTGCATACCACAAAGACCTCCTATGCACTTTTTAAACCATAGGGAGTGAAAAATAATTATGAAATACCACAGAGACCAATGGTGCAATTATCCCTTTTTTTTTTGCTGGATATGACAACGGTCGACAACAATGACCGGAGGAAGTCAATGACGATGGTTGGAGATGCGCCTTAAATTTCAATAGGTTAATTATAGGCCAAAAAATCAAAGTCAACTATGAGCTAAAATGGACATGAATTTTAAACAATACCACAAATGTAAAAAAAATTAAGAAAAAAAAATTATAGACCAACTATAAGCCAAAATAAAATCACCAACAATAGGCTGAAATAGACCTGAATTTGAACCATACCAGAAAATAGGCCTCGATCAACATTTTAACCACCAAAACCAAACCTAACAATTGGGCTAAACAAATGGCCTAAAGGTATGCAGCTTGACTTTATTTGATTTTTCTTTTCTTTTTCTTTTTTTTTCCAACTTTACTTTTCTCCTCTTCTTGTTCTTTTTGACCGGATTTTTTTTTTCTTAATTTCTTTGCTTTCCTTTTTTTTCTTTTTTTCACGAACAAAATAACCTATTCTTTCTTTCTTGCCGAACCAGAACCACGAAGAAAACAATCTTCGCATCTCAACATTTCTCAACAACACAAAATAAATGCTTCTTTCTTTCTTTCTGAATCAGAACAACGAAGTGTCGAAGGATGCCGGAGGTGGAAACTAAAGGATTCGCCAGAAATGCTAAGACGTGGATGAAGGACCTGAAAACAGCCATGGAAGACAGTGGGAAGCGCTGGAAACAAATCCGACAGTGCTGAAGCTTGTTGGCGCTGGGCTGGACCGTGGAAAGTGGCGTGGCGACACTGGGCAGTGTATGGCTTATCCCGCACTGGCCGCACAAATGGGCTTTCTGCATCGACCCCTCTCTTCGACTGGGTTTGTCTCTGCAAGTCCAAAATGTCTCTCCAGCAAAGGTATCAGCCGGATTTGTCTTGCCTCCAAGTCTCCAACCAAGATCTATTTAGCTTTAGAGTAATCAATCCACAAAAACCAATATCACGGCTCCAGCATCTTCATCTATCAAAACAAAGAAAGATGCTCATCTTTCTTTTGACTGCTTCAAACGCGAAGAGCAAGGTCACGTGACTATCGCAGAGTTTTCCCATCTATGACATGCTTTCATGTGTGCGACGTACGTGTCCGTCCTTCGAAGTTGAAACCCATTCCTCTCTTTCACTTTTCTCTTCGCATAAGCCAAAAATATGAAGAGATAAAAGCGCCAACCCCATAGAAGACAGAAGGAGGAAAAGACGATTACGGAACAGTAACTAATTAATCCAATAGAATCATTTTCTATGGTGTAGAAATGGCCGTCGTTTTATGCGGAAAATATCTGAAAGTCGGTCTGACGTGGGAGCTCAGAATTGGCTCCCACCTGATAAGATGTGTGTGTTCATAAAACATTTCAGATTCCAATAATATGGCTTCTCGTTATCGTATCCCCAAACATTTACTACCACAACACTTCACGAAGAAGAAGAAACAACCAGAATGGCAACAATAGCCGGCGTAAACCTCTCAACCCCTACAGTGTTGGCCAAGGCAGCCGACTCGCCAAAGGCTTTGAAGAGCCCATGGCTCAGCCACCCTTGGAAGAGGTCCACCCAGTTGGCCGGAGCCGGTCGCATGCACGTCGTCAGACCCCTGGCTGCAGCACCGGATAAGATATCGGAAAAGGTGGCGGAGAGCATCAAGCAGGCTGAGAGCGCGTGCTCCGATGACCCGGTGAGCGGCGAGTGCGTTGCGGCATGGGACGAGGTGGAGGAGCTCAGCGCCGCGGCTAGCCACGCACGTGACAGGAAGAAAGAGTCCGACCCGTTGGAGACCTACTGCAAGGACAACCCGGAGACCGACGAGTGCCGCACGTACGAGGACTGAAAGAATTAATTAGATCATGTTTACGCTTTATATCCTCTTGTAATCCTTTGCTTGATAGTTCTTTATCTGTCTTATACACTATTAATGATAGAACCTTTATCTTTCTTTTTAAAAATGGATTTCTTCTTTAGCCTCCGATCCCCTTATGTTCATTTAAATTCTTATAAAATTTAGGCCACTAAAAAAGAGGGATAACCCAGATAACAATATGATCATACATGGATGTCTGCCTATGAAAATACAACCAGTTATAAAGATATGATCTGGACAGTATCCCGCCTACTAAGAGCACTCACATTTTGAATTATGTAAAATTCACTTTTGTCTAGAATAAATAATAAAAATGCAAAAAAGTCTTCTATTGGTTTATCTATTCAAAAGCTAGAATAGATTTAGCTACCACTTGTTAACCGTGCAACTCTACACGTGGAGTTGTACTATTCACACATCTATAATTTTTTTTCTTTTTTAAGGGAGAGAAATAGAGTTTAGAATAGATAATCCATAATCGGATAGATGGTGCTTTTTAAAATCCTTTAGCTAAACTAGATAAAGTGGGTTTTAATTAACTATTTTATATTAAAAAATAAATAAGCCATTGAAAGTGGTCTAACTTGTCTGGGTTTATTTTTGTCTTTATTTTTACTTTTGAATACTTTGTAGAGGAGTTATAATTACAATTTGATTGCCTGCTAAAGGACATAAAGTGAATGATGATTGATGACAATTTCACACAATGTTGACATTGTGACCTTCTTTTTATGCAATATATTGGTGTGATATTTAACACATGCATCAATTAATGATATGCATCTGTATTATGGCATGAATCGGGACATCTAAGACAGATGAATAGAAGGTTTAGTGGTTAACTCTTCTTGTTTGATTATTTTACTTTTGCTAGCAGTGAATGAGTTTTCCCTCATTGAGATTTCAACAGTTTCCTCTCTTTCTCTTTTCTATGCTCTCTTATGCCATATTAATTTTCAATTTTTCCATTTCATTTTGTGGTTTATGTGTCAATTTCTTCCCCTCTTTGTAGTGACTGAAGTTCATGGAAGGACATTTGGAGTTTGGACACTTTTAACTTGCACCCTTTGCTTTCTTTGTGCATTTAACCTTTAAAATAAGCCACTTTATTTGGCTACCTTCTTATCATTCATCTATGCGTTTGGTCATTTTATTACTGAATACCTAATATATCAGACAATGGCGATTGCAAATCTGGCAACTGTTGGCATCTTTGCAGGTATGAATGTTAATAATCAAATTTGTGATGTTTGCCTATATGTTGTTTTTCCTTTTTGCTTTGTATTTGGGTTGAAGTTGCCTGGTTATTTGCCTTAACTTTGACATATGATTGTCATGATTGCTTTTCAGTTTTCTTTTTTGTAATCACACTTTTATTTTACTAGAAAGCCAATTAGTCAATGAGCTAAACCAAGGGATATAGTCCTCTTTTTTCTCTTAAAACCTTCGTCCCTATGCAATGATCAATCACTCCATGTACCTACCTTACAAGCTGAGCAATTCTAGGTGAAGCTTGGGCTTTGTTCAACCTGCTTGTAGGCCCTGTTTTGTTTTGTTTCTTTGTTTTTCTTGTTGATTTGCTTGGTCATAAGCTGGACCCATGGAAAGGGCATAAGCCCCCCTCCCTCCCAAATAATAATAAAATCAAACGAAACGTTTGACTCTCGTTTCACTAGATTAGAATGTTAGTTAAGGCACTGATGTCTCCTGCCCCTCCATATTTGATGTTATTTAGAAGCATTTACAAGATCTTTACTTTGTTTGGAGTTTTGTTGTTTGGAGTTCCAGACGCTGACTACAAAGTGATTGCAGAATCTTTGGTAAGTTATGCTGAATTCTAAACCCTTGTCATTTGCCTGCATCAGAATTCCGTTTCCCTGATTGACTAGGGCAAGTTTGTATGTTGGATCAAATGTAGAGTTGGAATGGGAATTAGTAGGGAATCAATAATTTGTAATTTGGTGATCATTGGAGCCAATTTCTGAATAAGTTGTATTTGATAACTGTGTTTTATATTGATGAGATGTTCCATTATAAAGAAAATCTTCCATTATTCAAGGTGATAAAACATGCCCTCCATTTGAAATGAACCCATGGTGTGTCTTCATCAATTTGAAGCCTCGATGCTCCAAAGTAGCATGTTACTAACTTCCATTAACAAACACGCTGTCTATAATCTCCATGCATGCTTCACAACACTTTATCTATGGTAATGCTATCAAGACAACTTGCTTAATAGAGTTTGAAGACAAGGACATATTAGTAATGGACAGACTTCAGAGGAATATATATATATATATGTACACAGACAATCAGACATGATCTTCTTTTGAGAAGAAAAGAAAAGAAAAAAAAGAACTATGAGCTGAGCTCAAGAAATCTTTGTGCCATGGGATGCTTGGCTTCTGAGAGATTTTGAGGTTTCAACACTTCAACAATTTCACCTTTGACAAGGAGACAGACAATATCAGCAATCCTCTGGATTTGTTTGACGCTGTGAGAGACGATTATAATTGTCATCCCCTGTTTCTTCTTCAGATTCACAAGCACATCCTCTATGTTCTCAGTCGATATTGGGTCCAAGGCACTTGTTGGCTCGTCCAGCAGCAGAACCTTCCAACAGAGACCCCATTATCAGATCCACCACCAAAACATGTGAAGATATATTATCATGTGTTAAGAGGTGGGGTTACCTCTGGTTTATTAGCAAGGGTCCTAGCCAGAGCCACCCTTTGAGCTTGTCCTACAGAAAGCTCACCACCAGTCTTATTGGAAAAAGAGGGATTAAGGTCTGCAAGCCTTAGTAACTTGTGAACCTCCTCATCACTTAGCTTCTTCCCTCTCAATTGTGGTCCGTATCGGACGTTGTCTGCCACTGTGCCTGGAAAGATAGATATCCATGGTAAGGTGACTAAAACACAAAACACTGGTGAAGAGCAATAGTTGTACCTTTGGCACGGCAAATTAGGCGGCCGCTTAACATCTCCAATGGAATAAGGCCACAATTAGCAATAGTATAATTAAGTTTTGTTCACAAAAAAAATCTTTTAATACCTCAATTATGGTAAAGTTGTTAGTCAAATGCTTTGTAATTAAGGCTTAATTATGATTAAAAAGGGGAAAAAATCTACATACTGCCCTTAAATTACCACCTAAATTACTCAATTGGCAATCTCTTCAAATTACCAAAATATTATCAATGTGATTTCAAGGCCAGCAAGAAGACAAAAATTACTTTACAATTTTTTTAATAAACAAAAATACCCACATAAATTCAATAATAATAATAATAATAATAATCATTTTTTATAAGAGAGAGAGAGAGAGAGAGAATTTTTATTTTTTTTGTAAGACAAATTTTAATTTCTTTAAAAAAAAAAAAAGGTAAAACTTTTTAATTTTTCATTTAATTTTTAAATTTGGTCACCCTTGAATTTTATGTATTTCTTTTATATAACTTTTTTTTTTAATTTTTTTTATTAAGGATATTTTTGTTATTAGAAAAACATTGATAATTTTTAGTAGTTTACAGTGGGACATTATCCATTGAGTAGTAGTTTGAGGGAAGTAGGTGAACTTTAGCTTTAGAAAAAAAAATTGAATTCCAAATTACTTCGACTTTCGAGGGAAAAAAAAAAAAAAAAAAAAAGAAATGAAAACTTACATTAATGGCACCCTAAGTAATTTTGCCTGAACATAAAACTAACAAATTGACTAAGTTTCCATCATTAAAATAATGTTTAGAATAAAGTAAATTTTATTTAATTTTCATAAAAAAAATTCTATGTAGGCAAATATATACAAAATATGTCATTCATGGAAACAAAATGTCTTGCAAGAAGCAATAAAAACAATTTTTCAACTTAATAATTAATTAATTAATATAAATTTAAATCTAAAAAAATCTCGGCCTCAAAATCTATTGAGCGGGACTAACTTTGTTAAAGTGTGTATCATCTTATCCATTGTTCCACTATCATAAACTTATTTCACTGATCAAAGGCCGCCTCTTTATTGTATTGTTCTTAATTTAATAACTGATCATGTAAAAATGAATTAAAACATTTTGTTACCGGCCAATCTCCGAGAGTACTTAGTTAGCGGTGGTAACAAACGACGAAGGTACCTTCGAAGAGAGCGGGAAGCTGGAAGAGCATGCCCACCTTCCGGCGAAGGCTGAGCACATCGAGTTTGCAAATATCCCGGCCGTCCAAAAAGACGGTACCCAAAGGCGGCTCCCACAGGCGGTTCAGTGCCCTCAACATCGTCGATTTCCCACTCCCGCTGGGCCCTATGATCCCTACGATCACGCCCTTTGGTATGTCCACGTTGATCCCGTTCAGTATCGGAACCCCCGCGTCCGATTTCTTTTTCAGATCACGTATCCGAAATTTCGGTTGGGCTTCATCTGGGCCGGGATCGTCTACGTCCACCACCAGTCGTACGTGCTCGATCTCTGCAAAGAAACAAACAGAATCAGATATGAGATAAGATGAGATGAGAGCCGTTGGATATTATCATAAATACCTCAAAAAGGAAGAGATGGTGTTTGAGTTTTCTGTGTATAGAATTTGGACGTACCTAGAGAAGAAGCCATTGTGTGTATTGTGACAGTCGACAGAGAGAGAGAGAGAGACAAAAGGAAATTACAGACTCTATTTATGGACGGTGTAGGAAAAGCCTTCCTTAGTTCCGACTTCCGAGCAGATGGAGCCAACTGCTTGATTGGCTCAGTTGATGACTACAAAAGGATATTGAGAATTTGAGAGGACCATTGTTTTGTGGTGGTCACTATCAGTCTATCACCATGAAATTTCTCTAACTCCACTATCAGTCTATCACCATAAAGGCCGCTCTATATATCGTGAGGCTTAAGACAAGAATTTTAGATGAGGCATTTTTTTTTTATATATTTAAATATTAATATAAATATAAATATAATATAAAAATATAAAAAGGTTTCCTTAATTAATCATTGATTTTAAAATAGTCTCATAAATTTTTGAGTGAGTTAAAGTGTTTTTTGCAGGTAAAACACTTGACAGATTTCGTTAATTTTTAAGGAGTAGAGGTGGCCCCGACCACCTCTGGGGTGGCTGTCCAGTCGGCAGTTACCCTTTCCTTTTTTCTATTATTTTTTAAATTATATATTTTTTAAAGTTTTTAATTTATTTAACTTTTTATATTTCTTTTTTAAAAAAAAATAATTTTTTATTTTAATTTTTAAGAAAATAAGAGTATTATCGAAGAAGAAAAAAAATGACATTTTTTACATACATCGGTAGTTTAAAGAATTACTTTAGCACACTTAAAAATTCAAGAAACTATTTTAAAATCGATTGTTAGTTAATGTGATTTTTTTTATTTTTTCACTCCGAGAAACAACGTTATTACATTGATAGTAATAAATTTGTTAGAAATTCTTTTTTAGCTTCAAATAATTTTTTTTATTATTTTATTTATAACGTTTTTCATATCCTATGCATATTTTTAGCAACATTTATAATAAATAAAAATCCTGATTTATCAAATGAGCACTTTATAACGAGATAATCTAACACTTTTTTGACCTCCACAAGCAAACATAAGTAATAATTGATTAGAATCATTTTACAAAATCCTACACGGTTAACTCCTCTCTTCTTCTAAGTTCTAACAAATGAAATTATTTCTCTCTTAAACATACAAGAGTCCAAGATTCTCTCTTTAAACTGTTCATCTTCCTTCTCGATCTCTTTCACCTGAAGGCATTTTCCAAATTTGTGTTCTTTGAAAGACTTGCTGAAAATCCTCTACCGGATCGGCAATGGCCCACTAGTTCTTTTGCTTCCCAAATTGTTAATAATACAAAAACAATTGAGAATTTTTTTTATAAGACTTACCTATCCAAATAAATGTCAAATTATCCACTCACCTGTTCATACAAATTAGGGGTGTACAACTGGGACGGTTATTAACTGTTAATAACTGCCAATAACTACTAACTAAAAAATCGAAAATAACCGCAACCGGATAATCGTGTACCCCGATTGCGGTTATCAGTTATAAGGTTTTAGGAAACCGGTTAATAACCGAGTAACCGGTTTATATATATATATATATATATACACAAATAATTATATTTATTGTAGATGAGCCTCAAACTCAACCTTTAAATTCAAGGAATGAATTATCTTAAGTTTTTTAATATGAATGTTTGGTATTTTTTCAAATTGTCATCATATTTTAATTATAATACAATTGTCATTATATTTTATAATATTTGTTTGTTTGATTTTCTTTGCAATCATTTTATTTAATCTATGGACTTGATTGTCAGCTCATTGAGATGAATGAATGGTGAATAGTAAAAAAAATTATGCACGCCCAGTAGTATTTACTATTTAGCATTAAATATTGAATGGTTGGATATTTGATTCAAAAAAAAAAAAAACTGAAAAAAATCAACAATGTATGAAAACCGGTTACCCGCTTAAAAACTTATTTTTAATAACCAAATAACCGGCTGTTGGTAATAACCGCAACCTGTTTACCGATTGCAACTGTAGTTATTTAAATAAGAATAACCGTAGTAGTCTCACCAAATTTTACAAGCCAAAATAGCTAAAAATCAATTTTCTCTATTCTAGTTAGCCACTTTTTTAAAGGAACAACATCACTATTTTAACTATTCACTAGCACTATTCTATTTAAATAATATTTTTTCATATTTTTTTTATTCTTTCTCTATTTAATCTTTTTTGAATGTTTTTTTTTTCCTAACGGTCATATTTTTGAATATTTCTTATTCTAATGGTCATTTTTTTTTTTTAAATTGTCTTTTCCTAACGGTCATATTTATGAATATTTGTCTTATTCTAACGGTCATATTTTTGAAAATTTCTCTTTTCTAACGGGGTTGTGCTGGGATTGATTTGTGTGAGAAAGAAAGGAAAAAAAATGAGAAATGACAATTTTTATAATTTTTAATGATTTGATGAGTGAATAGTATTGTTACTCACCAAAAATTTTTGGTTAAACTGGTGAGGCTGATGAGAGTAGTTTTTGGGGGTTTCACCAAATTGCCTCATCAAAATAGCTAAAAAACTATTTTGGTAAGGCTACTAAGAATATTCTTAAAGCATCTCCAGCAATAATAGTCAAAGTAGCTATTGAAAAAGTACAACTCTCTACTTTACCTATTGTTTTTTCTATACTTTCTCCAACATATTCTCTCTTCTACTCTTTATTTTCTTTAAATATAATTATTTTGTGTGGAATAGAGTAAGAGAAAATAGGGAGAGAGAACATAATAAAAAACCGTTTCTAGTGTGAATAGTAAATAGGCTCTTCTGCCTATTTTTTTTTTTTTTTTTTTAACAAATAGCATGTGCTATTGTTGATACTGGAAAACCCAAAGGCATGCAACTTGAGAATTAAGGGACAAACCTCCCAACACTTTAAGCCAAAATGATCTGACTTAAAAATAGTTGCCTAGGCGGAATCATAAATCTCACTAGAATTACATTTAAGCCCCCCTTACAATAAAATTCCAATAAAATTTAAGTCATACATAGGCAGACTGTACATAGAAACAAAGGAATACGCAAACACATCTAACAGAAAAATCACCAAAGTCGGCAGTATGGGCACTGTCATCGCCAAAGACCGGGGCATGTAAGGTACATGCCTCCCCCGGAGCTACCCAGCAGCAGATCGGCCTCCCTATCTCCCGTTACCACCTTTGCACGGCGAAAAAAGGCAAAGCGTGACCGTCACGCGCAGCACAAGAAGGAAACCTCCTTGGCGCGTGACAGCCATGCGCCGGTCACCGGTAACCCACACAGCCGATGCAAACGACGGCAAGACCAGAAGTCGACGGTGAACCCATCTGAGAGGCGCGTGTCTCTCAGAGGCCAGTGGAGAAGCGAAGATCTGGCATCAAAAAATAGAGGAAATGATGAAGTCCGACCATACACTCCACTGGTGACACAAACGATAACAATAACTCACCACCGGACATTTCAAGATGAACCTTCCTGTTAGAGAACGAGAAGAAGAAAAAACAAAGCAAAATGAACAAACTCCATAGCTTTAAAAGCTAGGAGAATCACATCCATCACCAAATCTAGCCGGGGGGAATAAAAGCTCCACAACCCTATTGTTTAGGAGAAATCTATCCTCACTGGAACAAGTAAAGGGAAACAAAAAACCACCCTGACTCACGAGGAGCCAAAGGAAAAATCACCATCGGGATGAGGGAGGCGTGAGGCCACCCCCCCTCCCGGTGAAAGCCATACTCACAGGGGGGCTCTCAAGGAAGAAAATATCAGAGAGAGAGAGAGAGAGAGAGAGAGGAGGCCTTTTGCCTATTTATTATTCGTCACACTAGAAAGAAAAACTTTATTATGCCTATTTGACTCATAATAATTCAATTTGATTATTATGAACCATTTATGGTATGTTTGGGTGAAAAAAAAATTTCAAATACTGTTTTTAAATATCAAATTCTACTCAGATTTATCTAACTTTTTCTAATTTTGTCTTTAGATTTTTTAACCATCCAAACATAATTTTAAAAAACAATTTGTCTCGGTCAATTACAGAGCCATAAATTCTTATGGGCAGGGAGTCAATAGCCAAAAAAAAATTGTTAGAAAGGGCAAGTAAGCTAAACTTTTATTTCTTACCTGAAATTTTTAATTTTTAATTTTTTTTTTTAAGTTGAGGGGGCCCTTGCCTATGCCGGCCACCTAAATCTGTCCCTATTCTCAATATTTATGATTTTTTTAAAAATCACACACCTAAGAGCATTTTTAGTAGCCTCACCAAATTAGTTTTTTAGCTATTTTGGTGAGCCAATTTGATGAAAACTCTTAAAAACCACTCCCAGCAGCCTCACCATTTTAACCAAAAAAATTTGATGACTGAAATTACTAGTCAAATTAGACCAGACATTTTCACTCAACAACCCACTCACCAAATTTTGTTTCACATTTCTCTCTCACATGATTAGCACACTTTTTTTCATTTTTTCTCTCATTTTCTTCTCTCATCTCCCATCTCTCACACGATAATGTCCTTATTTCATGGATATAAATGATTTTTTATAAAAATATTATATAGAGAAAAAATAAAGAAATATGAAAAAATTATTATTTAAATGGAATAGTGAATATTGACTAGTTAAAATGGTGAGGCTGCTGGGGGAATTTTAATAAAGTGGCTTATCAGAATAGAAAAAAGTAAATTTTAATTATTTTGGTGAGTAAAATTTGATGAGGCTACTAGGAATGCTCTAAACCAATTATTAACTATTTTGTTGGATGTCTATTCATCCGGACCCAAATAAATTGTCTTACCGAATACAACCTTTCCCACTCGGATAAAAGTAATCCCAATGCCACGGTCTCGAGAAAATATTTGTTTAACGGATTCTTGGTTCTGATTCTTTTAATGGGGTTGAAAGGTAAGAGACCACTTTTGCAAGTGCATTCGGTGTGTGTACGGAACATATCTCTGCCGTTCATTTTGTTCCAGAACATATCCCACGTACGTGGCTGTTTCACTAGGACCAAGGAGATCTCGGTAACGCAGCTCAGGTTTCCAATTGAATTTACGCATTAGTGGTTTAATTCCATGTTTTAATTTGCACCGCCATCTGCTTTCTGAAGTGTAAAGGCATTGTTTAGTAGGCAGCATGACCTATCTGCTATCTGTCATTGGGATTGAATATGCATAAATATGTTAAACCATGTATTATTAGCATGGTGCATGCCTATTAAGTTGACGGCATTAATTAGAATATAAATTAAATAATTAAACTTAATTTTTCTTATTCGCTTAAGTATTTTGGAAAAGAGATAATTTAATATAATATCAGAATAAAAGTCATGAATTAGAACCGTAAATTATTGGGCGAGTTGTGATTTAACATGATATCATAACAAAAGTTTGAGCTCAATCCTTGTATTTGTCATTCATGTAACGCTGTGATAAAATTAACTAAATGGTAGTCAACTTCATAGTTCGCCTCCCAGTCTTAGTCTAAAAAAAAAAAAGACCACAGAGATCTAATCATCTCCAAAGAAAATTTGCAGCGGAAGACTTTCGCTTATAACACAAAGATAGCAATTAAAATCCACAATCACGATATGAACAACTAGAGCAAGATTAAAATATCATAACATAGATAAAGTCTCCAAATATTATGGTCAAAAGACTAGTCTCCAACATAGCATAAGTATTATAAACCGAGTCTAAGATACGTGAAGCAAAGGTCTAGGTCTGCAATGCACATGACATTCTGTGTGGTGCTTGACTTTCTACCTTGGTAAGGCACATCATTCTAAACGGTCACACGTGCATCAATTTGGGTGGCATCAATTTAGGGCTCTTTTCTAAACTAGACTTCAATGGATTGGTCAAATCACACAAATAAAACTTTAAGATAGTTAGCCGATCTCACAATCTCTACCTTAAAACCCTCTCTTAGCACAATGAATTTAGTATTGAATTCTTACAAAACAAAAGCCTAAAAACCCCTTTAAATAGGTTTTGAAAAACCTAATTGACACAAATTTGGATTTCCCTAGGCGGCGTCCGGGCTAGGACAAAGGACGTCCGGACGTCAAGCAGCAACCTACTTCAAATAACAGGCTTTTCTTCAGAAGTCTTCAATAGCACGTCCGGACGGCAGAGCCTTAGCGTCCGAACGGTTGCTTGTTGTCTTCACTGTTCGCAGCCCGTAGTTTACTATTCGGACACTGCATCAAATAGGAGCTCTCGGGTCTAGCAAGGATAAAGATATCAAGATGGATATGTTACAACGCTAGTAAAGATAGGATAAAGAATGAAATCACCATGAGAAGGTGGGGATGGCACTAATTGAAAATAAAACTAGGGACATTTAAGATGTTTTGGACTTGTACAACTAAGACACGAATGCATTAGTAAGAAAGAGTAATTATATTAATGTGAAAGTAGTAGGAAGGATTAGAGGAGGAAGAAGAAAAACGATCGACGTCGGTAAAAGGTATAAGGAAAGATATGATTGTCAAAGAAGTAAATACAGACATGACCCAAAAGAAGGTCGAGTGACATAAAAGAATCTGTGTATCGAAACTCAGAAAAATATGTAAGCTTTTTGAAGCCCAAAAAGGGGTAACTCACCATGTTTCCAGTTTCCTTTCTCTATGATATTTTCTATGTTATACCTTCTTCCCCAAGCCATCTTTTAGAAGATTGGCATCATTATAAGTTGCCTCCTAAAGTCATAGTTTTGTCTTTTGACAATCTTGTTGTCCATTTGGATGAAGTGAGATTGGAAAATGTTATATGATGTGAAGTTTGGTTTAGTGGGAAAAGGCGGATTATTAATTCCCTAGCTCATGCTCATCCACGCTAAGCCAACCAATATCTCAATCATTGTTTTCAAATTTTGCATATTTTGGTCATCTTTAGGTGTTTGCCACCTAGCTTCATTTTTTTCTTTAATGCTTACATTTACCTTTTAGACATAGTATGTGAGTTTTTTGAACTATTGAAATATATCACCTTTCTTCATATTCTAGTTGAGAATAAGCTGATAGAATTGCTACTCTGAAAAAAAAAAAAAAAAAAATTATGTCGCCATTACTATCATGAGTTACGTCGTTTTAAACTAAAACGACGTTGGTAAGTGTCGTTTTGTTCAATCGACACTAACAAAAAAACAACTCAAAAACCTAAATTATTTTGTAGTATCAACTAAAACAGTAAATATCGCCAATGTGCAAACTGAATGGATTCAAGGGAACTAATGTAAAAAATATGAATAGGGCATTGTTAGACATAATATGAAATAAATATCCGTCCAACAATACGATTAATTAAGCAAATTAAAAAGTAAACTCAGTCATGAAAGCTCAGTTATTCCAAGCTTAACCAAATTGTATGGCAAATATCACCTCGGTATAACTTATTCCATACTTATATGGGGATTTCAGTTTTCTAAGTAAACCAAATTTGCAAAGCTCACATGCAAAATTTTGTATTGATTTCATTCTTTCATAGTTCATACTACCTCCGAGACCATAGAATATTTTTTTTTTCGACAAGGGAGAATGAGTGTTCATTCAGTGTAGCCAGTTGCTTTGAAGAAAATTGCATTATATAATTTCAGAGCTAAATAAGCTTATTGAAACACAACAATACTTGAAAATCCTTAAAAAGAATGACTTGATCTAAGAGATGGCTTATGTGAATCTGAATTATCTCCCTCATAAAAAAATGTCAGTTTAGGTTTATATCTTCGGCTCAACATGAAAACTTATAATAAAGCACTATCAGACTCAACCCAACTGCAGCCAGTATGTTTGGATATCCCTTTTGCCTTCATTATCTCCCTAAGTTCACTTACACCGTCCCATTTCCCAGCAGCTGCCAAAGTATTGGATAGTGCAACATATGCGCCAGGCCGATCATTAGCGTTCAACTTAAAAAGTTCATTGGCAGCTATGCTTGCAACCTCAACATCACCATGCAGCCTACAAGAACTAAGCAGAGCTGCCCAAACATCAGAATTGGGCTTCTCGGGCATCCCTATTACAAACTCCCATGCCTGCTTTAAACTCCCTGCACGACCTAAGAGATCAACCATGCAAGCATAATGCTCCATTTTTGGTTTCATTGAGTAATCTCTCTCCATACTCTCAAAGATTTCCTGGCCCTTCTCAACAAGCCCAGCATGTCCACAAGCTGATAGAGCTCCAAGGAATGTAACATAATTAGGTTCAATGTGGTATTCCTTTTTCATCTTGCTAAAGAGCTCAAGTGCTTCACCTGGATATCCATTCTTCCCATATCCATCAATCATGGAAGTCCATGAAAATACATTCTTTTCAGGCATGCGGTCGAAAACTCTTCTTGCATCCTCTATTCGTCCACATTTAGAGTACATATCTACCAGAGCACTTCCCAGCCTAATGTCAGTGAAATATTCAGTCTTCATAAGTTGACTTTGGACTTGTTGGCCAATTTCAAATGTGGTCAACACAGAGCAAGCCCCAATCAGACTAGCAAATGTAGAGATACTAGGCCGAAAGTTTGATCGTTGCATGTCAACATAAACCTCAAGTGATCTCCTAGCATATTTAATTGATTTGCTGTAACCTTCAATCATCGCATTATATACCACGACATCTTTTTCCACTGTCCTCCTGAATATATCTCCAGCATCATCAACAGAGCCTTGATTCATGTACCCAGAAATCATGGACGTTGAGCATATCACATTCTTTTCCAACATCATATCAAAGACAGTCCTTGCATAACCAACCTTCCCATTCTTAATATACGAGTCAACAAGTGCCGTATAAAGAACATCATCCGGTTCAATATCAGATTTCAGTATCTGGGCATGTACCAGTCTTCCTAAACTACTTGGCAAAGGCACATTACAACCACAAGTTGACGCCTTTAAAATCTTAGAAAACGTAAACCCATCAGGCTTTTCACCAGACAAAACCAGTCTACGAACCAAACTAAGTGATTCTTCAACCTGCCCATGTTTGAGGTACCCACCAATCAAATAATTATAAGCAGAAAGAGTTTTTTGAGATAATTCATCAAACGCCTGGCGTGCATATTTCAGACAACGGCATTTCAAGAACAATATAATGAGTTTGATGGAGATATTGGTACTGGGCCTGAACCCAGTTTTGAGAATATGGGAATGTATCTTTTGGCCATGGGAAGGGTTATCTGAGTTGATGTAGTGCTGCAGAGCAGAGGAGAGAGCGGCGGCAGTTGGGTGAGAGAGAGTCTCTTGTGTTGGCGGGAAAGTTTGGTTTGGTGTAACCGGAAATTTGTGATTCTGGGGTGACGATAACACTGATGGTCTGATTGTCGGTAGTCTGGCGTTTTTCATCTTCCCATTTCGTCTGATACAAAACAACTGCCTGCGGATCGCCTGAGCTGAGAAAGCATAGCAAAGAAGCCGGACATGGAGAGCAAGGTACAATTGTAGATCAGATGAGACGCATCCTTTTGCTACAATCGAAGCAATCAGAAATGTCAGTGATTCCGTGATATATATTTACTTCTACTTGCACAACGGAGATTTGAAAAGATTGTTGAAAGAGGGTAGGAAGGTTTTTAATTTTGGAGCGCGCTGTTCTTTTTATATTCGCAGGAAAGATGCCCCATAAATTAATTACTGAAACAGAAATATCAACTATTGAAGGTTCCTTCTCGGCCATAATTCTAAATATAATAACAAATGAACAGTGAAACCTGAATAGTAAAATCATATGGTTTTTTTGTTTTCTTATTTGGTTCTGAATTTTATTTTATTTTATTTTATTTTTTTGCCATTTCTCTGTTTGCATCAATTGACCGAGGACGAGGATCGATCAATCGATGCTTTATCATTTGAATTAATACTAAAAATCCTTTAAAAAATCTTAATCTCGTGTACAAGCAAGACCTCTAATGATCTCAAAAGCCCGTATATACAAATATCATATACCATGCACAAACATTTCCATCCCTTTTAGCCCTGTACATTGCTTTTAAAAAATATTAAAGGCACTACCTTTCATCCTTTCATTCTCATAATCAGAATCCATGGCTAATTAAACATACTATTTCACCGTAAAAATGAAATATACCGTTTAAAACTCATACTTTTTATGCAAAAATTTAAATTTATTCAAATAAGATAACAACTTAACTCATGTAACTTAATAAATAGTTAATGATCCGTTTAAGTTTGTGATTTCAAAAAGTGCGATTTAAAAAAGCAAATTTTAAAAACGTAGTTAAACGTTTGACAAAATCGCAATTTAACCTTTAAAATTATAGGTTTGCTTTTTTAAAATTGAGGTACCCAACCTAAAGAGACTATGGATGAGTTTTATAGACAGTCTGACAGAAGTAACAACCAAAAAGTATCAACTCATTCTTGAGGAGCTCAACATTTGCTTATTCAATTCTGTATATCCCAAGCAGCAGTAACAACCAAAAAGAGATTCAAGAAGCTAGAAAACAAAACTCAAAATAAATAAAATTGAGGCACTAAAACTGCCCCCAACGAAAAGAGATAAGAAAAGAAAGAAAGAAACCCTATATGGGGAATGAAAAGAGATAAGAAAAGGAAGAGAGAAACCCCATGTAACCATATCGGAAACTTGGCAGGAATCTAATTAGAAGTCCAACCATTTAGTGAAGTAGACACAGGTCTGCGGGGAAATTATGCCATCTGCTGTACATAAACTTATCTGTGGACAAACTCCACATGGAATGGAAGCCATGGCGCCTTTTTTCGGTTCCCCCTTAAGGCCTCCTTTGCTTGTGCACCTATAACAAACTTTCCCAACAGGAATATAATCAAACTCCCCCATTCCATTGCTTTCCACCTCAGTTACCTCATTGTCAAAAACCAAAGCATTCACGATCTCTTTAATTTGCTGTGGCGTGAACTCAACATTGAAGGCTCTACTCTTCCTGATTGTGTCCAAAATTCCCTCCAGTGTAGCAACCTTCTGCTCATATATGATCTTTACACAGTGCTTTTTCAGAAAGTTTATAAATTCAGTATCAAGGTTTCCCTCAACATACCAAGTCCCACCAGTGATTTCCTTTGATGGTTCAAACTCCGCCGCTATGTAGTGTTTTCTACCTTTATTTTGGATGTTGACTACCTCTTTTATCAGTTTCTTAGCTTGAAGCGACTTCAGGGATTTGGTAACCACATTGTCAGGGAGGTTTGTTTCCCGTTTCATGTCCCTTGTCCAAATTGCCATGTCTTGTTTGCTTCTAATCAGATCATAGAGGATACGTTCATGTTCTGTCAAAGACCTCGAAGATGAATTTGATTCTGGTTGTTTACGCTTCAGGGATGAAGGCCCTTGTAATCGGCTCATTTCTATCAAAAGAAATCGCAAAACAAAGAATGTTACTTACATAGAAGCAATACGAACCTTATTTTCATGCATGGTTGGATATGAACATTCAAATTTTTTAACACTACCAAACCAATCACAGAAACAGTCTTTATTTGGGGTTGCTTTACAACAATAGGAATAGGGAAGAAAGTAAAATTTTATTTGCTTCTATTTATCAGGCACCCCCGACAAAAAAAAAAAAAAGTGTTGTGTTCATTACTTCAGAATTTTATCCAAAAACTACCCAAATGAATTTACAAGGAGACATATCCCCTTTTAATCAACTTTATAACAGAACAATCATTTGATCCAATGTGTATCACTATAAAAGGTAGCAACAAATTCCTTAACAAGGTTGGTTTCTCTCAGTATATGGATATAATCACAACTAACAAAAGAATCAAAGAACGGAATCATTTCTGAAAGTCAAAATTCTCATAATAGGTTTTAGTTTCTCCTCAGAATTCTCATTCAGGAGGTCCCTATGGGCATACAATTTCCTATAAGCAGATATGCTCATCTTAATTCTTCCCTATCAACAAAAAATCTTAGCCCACAAGCAGATTGATATAGCTTCTCATCTTACTTGACCCGAAATTTCACAATTTAAATTGGAAGCCCAAAAAAAGAGAAGTCAATTATTTCTTTTTTCTTCTTTTCCTCAGTTTCTCAGCAAGCAAACAGACAAAAATACAAATTTCAAGAGAAAAAAGGAAAAAGAAACGAAGTTAGTATTATTTCCTCAGTAGCCAAACAAGGTCAGAACACTCCCCGAGTTAAACAAAATAATTCAATTCCAATCGTACCCGGTTTGGCTGCTGAAAAACTATGGGAAAAGAAAAACACATACATTAAAGTCAGAGTCTTTGATTATTTATTCATCAAAATGGGTTTCATTATCTGATAACGAACTCGACAAACAAGACTAGAATTGAAGCTTCACAATGTTTCAGTTTAACTTTCCTTCACTCAGGCAGAAGTATCCAACCAAAACACAAATCTAAAGAACCCATTTATATGCTTAATGAAAAGCCCAATTGGAACTTCTTAAAAGAGAGAGAGAGAGAGAGAGAGAGAGAGAGAGAGAGAGAGAGAGAGAGAGAGAGAGAGGAGCTTACTTGTGATAGGAACCGAGGGATTTTTACTGTTTGAACGATAGGCTTTTTTTTTCTCTCTTCACAAAAACAAAAGCAACTCCTAAATTCGCCAGCCACCCCTCGCGCCGCCACTCACGGCCTCCTTGCACGGCCCCAACCACAGTAACACCACTGCGACTGCTCTCCACCACCAGCTACACGCGGATCACAACTTACGGCCAACCTCGCACACCCACAACACACGGCTACGGGCCACCGACAGCACAGCCCAGGAGGCACGCACGGCACAGTACTGCATCCACACGGTCCACCACACCACCACAGCACACTTCTCGCAGACCACCACACACGGCAAACAACACACCTTCACACCACCACACGCACACGATGGTTTAGCAAAAAAAGAATTTTATGAATGAAAACCCTAAAATGACTTCCCTACACTAAAATATATTAATAGTGCATCATTAGACATTATATGAAATTAATATTCGTCTAACAATACGATTAATTAAGCAAATCAAAAAGTAACCTCAGTCATGAAAGCTCAGTTATTCCAAGCTTTACCAAATTGTATGCCAAATATCACTTCGGCTTAGCTTATTCCATACTTATATGGGGATTTCAGTTTTCTAAGTTAACCAAATTTGCAAAGCTCACATGATTTCATTTTCCCATATTGCCTCGGATATGTCAACATGACAACAGAAAAACACATGAAAAACAGATAAAGCATAATTCAAAGAATAAAAACACCTGTTCCCAAAACCTCCCACTGCTGTTATTGGAATTATTGCATTTTCCCATCTTCCATGTGAGGACGAGAAAGCGATGTGACGTTCAATGGTTTTGGCTTCATGTTTTTCAAATACTGGGGATTCAGGTTTGAGATTTTAAGGTAACCAACCTAAAGAGACTATGGATGACTAATATATAGACAAACTCGTCCCGAGAATCAGAAAAGAAAAAAAAATAGTGGAAAAAAAATAAATGGGTTTGATGCGAAAGAAACAGGAGATGAGATGATTCCTTTTGCTACAATCGAAGCAATCAGAAATGTCAGTGATACTTTTACTTGCACAAGGGGTTTTTCCCCTTCTTGATGTATTTTATTAAATTGTTATATTAATAATGTGATAGTAAAAAATGCTAAAAACTAACTGTTAATTTTTTAAAAAATTAGTTTTACAGTCTAATTATCAAATTATATTGTAAAACTGACTTGAATTAATTGATAACTTTTATAGCTGAAAAATATTCTTTGAAGTAAAACTTGTTTCTTCACATGATCAAATTCAGTTTTTTTCTCGTAAAAAATACTTTCTTTTTTTTTCTCTTTGGCAAAGAGTTTTGAGATTAGTAATGTTAGATGTCCTTTTTATGTAATTTCAAAATTGATGTGGTTTTAAAAACATCAAATTTAGTATTAGCAGTTAGTGACAAACCCATGTATAGACTAAGGGGGCAATGGCTCCCCTTGGTTTTTAAATTTTCTTTTAAAGTTTTTTTATTAATTTAAATATCTATGTACTTTTACGGTTAAAAACTAGGTTTGACCTTTACTGATAATAAATTTGATTCATCATTTATACTTTAGCCCCTCAAGATAGAAAAATCCAGATTCCGTCCCTGTTTGGCGTGTCTCAGCCACGTATTAGGATCCTCTCTAATTCATTTCAACCGGAGAATATCTAATTCCTTAAAGTGTAAGGGCATTTTTGTCCAAAAAAATGTGAAAAGATAAAAATACTCTTAGGCTATAAGGAACTGGATACTCTCCGGTTCATTTGAACTAGAGAGGATCTGTTTCCCTCAGCCACCACCGATGACTCTAGAAAGCTTTCATTAATTAAAAAGAAATACCATATAAGTGTACTCAATTTTTTTTGTGTATAATTTTTAATGCGGTAGTAAAAAATATTATTAAATTCAAAATTAAATAAAATTACCGAATTAGAACCAAGCAAAAATTTCATCACCAAATCACCCACTAACAATAAACTACAACCAAAATCAAAACCCAAAATAAATCAAAATTACCGATACCAAAACAAATCTTTCTTTTTTTTTCCCTCAAGCTGAATCATAATCAAGCAAAGATTTCATTACAAAATCACCCACTAACAACAAACTACAACCAAAATCAAAACCCAAAATAAATCAAAATTACCAATACCAAAAGAAATCCTTGTTTTTTTTTCCCTAAAACTGAATCATAATCAAGCAAAAAATTCATCACAAAATCACCCACTAACAACAAACTACAACCAAAATCAAAACCCAAAATAAATCAAAATACGCAATACCAAATCAAATCGTTTTTTTCCCCTCAAACCGAATTAGAACCAAGAAAAATCACCCACACCATCCAACAATCAGCTTATATTATTTCCAAAATCAAAACCCAATATAAATCAAAAGACCTACTGTAGCAAAACAATTCTGTTTTTTGCTTCTTTTTTTCCCCTCAAACCAAATCAGAACCAAGCAAAAATTTCAAACAATATGATTCAAAAATTTCACTAATTTCAGAGAGAAGAGAGTCACCGGCGGTGGAGACGGCACCGGTAGAGAAGAACGCCAGCGGAGAGAGACAGAGAACGGAGGCGAGATCTAGAACATGGAGAAACATTAAGCCAAAACTTCACCCACTACAATATACCCATAAAAATGCTAGAGAGAGAACCGGAGAGTACCAGTTTTTATCTCGCCGGAGACGCCAGAGCTCTTACTGCCGGGCTGGAACCCGTTCCAGAGAGAGAGGGAGAGAGTTTTCGTGGGGGGAATTTGGAGAGGGAGAGAGGGTTTTCAGTAGGGTGGGAGAGAGGAATACAAACGAGATTTAAAAGGTCTGAAGAAATTTTTTATTCATTGAAAAAAAAAACATTTTTCATTAAAGTAAAACTTATTTCTTCCCATTATTAAATTCAGTTTTTTCCCTTTTTTTCTTTTTTACTCTTTGGCGAAGATTTTTGAGATGGACAATGTTAAATGTCTTTATTTTTTTATTTTTATTTTTATGTCATTTTAAAATTGATGTGATTTTAAAAGTATATCTTTAGCATTGGTCTTTACGGGCCGACTTGATGTATTTTGGAGTCTTGGGGAAGAAGTTTAAGAAAGGGTTTTTATTTAAAATTAAATATTATTTATTTAAAATTATATTTTTATTTAAATATCATTCTTCTCGCTTTTTTGATGCAAAATTTTTTATCAAGTTTTTATATTTGAGTTTTTTTAACCTTGTTCCTTTTTATTTTTTTTATAGGAACGTTTCATTTTTAATTGATAATATGGCTAATCCATTTAATCTTTCTCGTGACATTGTTGATCTTAAGTAAGATTTTATTAATTTTAATTTTGAAAAACTTCTCTCTACATAAGCAACTGTAACAGGTATTGTCAATAAAATTATATAAGCGATACTTGCATCAAGAAAAAAATTAAGTCTTTTTATATAATTTTTTTTTTTTTTTTACCTCAAGTATTTTTATATAATTTAATGTGCCAATTTGAGCACTTTCTTCTATTTGTAAAATTTCTGTTAAAACTTTTAGTTCTGAAAATAAAAATTTCTGGAATGATTTTAAGGAATTGCATAGTAAGTTACTGAGAAATAATGAAAATGGAGAAGAAGAGATAAATTCAAATTCGAATAGGACTTGGATAGAAAAATTGAGATAAAAATGGAAACTTATAAAGAGTAGGATTTTTGATAGGGTCTTATAAAGAGTATGATTTAAAATGGAAACTTAGAGTCTTTCCATCTTCTTAGCTTTTTTTTTGGTTTTTTCTATTGTATTTTGTCTTTGAATGTTGGACTTAACTTAATGCCTTCAATTTTGGTAATTAAGTCCTTCATAATTTTTTATACTTTCCATATCTTTTTAGGATTTATTTTTTCTCATTCTATTTTGTTTTTGAATATTGGACTTAACTTAAGGCCTTCATGACCTTCTTTTTTTTTTTCTTTTTTTATTTTTTCCTTTTTTTTTTTTTATTTTAGATACTTGAAAACGAAATTACAAACTAAAGCCTTGACATACCAAAGCTTAACAGAAGGCCTTCATGACTTTTGAGTTCGGAGACTTTCTATATCTTTTTAGTATTTATTTTTTATTTTGTATTTTTCATTCTATTTTGTTTTTTGAACGTTGGACTTAACTTAAGGTCTTCAATTTTGGTAATTAAAGACTTCATGACTTTTGATACTTTCGATATCTTCTTAGCATTTATTTATTTTTTTTGTCATTTTATTTTGTCTTTGAATGTTGGACTTAATTTAAGGCTTTCAATTTTTAGGGTTTCAATTTTGGTAATTAAAGCCTCAAAAGCCAGACTTTTAAGACTTTCCATATCTTCTTAGCATTTATTTTATTTTATTTTATTTTATCTTTGAACTTTGGACTTAACTTAAGGCCTTCAATTTTGGTAATTAAGATATTTATGACTTTTGAGACTTTCCATATCTTCTTAGCATTTTTTTTTAATTTTAATGCATTTCTTAAATTTATTTTTACCATAATTTCGGAGCTTATTAAAGTGTATTGTTGGTAATTAAGGCTTTTTTTCAAAAAATAATAAAATAATAATAATTAAGGCCTTATTAAATTGAGGGCCTTAGGCAACTGCCTAATCCACCTAAGGCTCCAACCGGCCTTGAGTCATTAGGGACACACCCATGTATAAACGAAGGGGGCAATGGTCTCCCTTAGTTTTTAGATTTTCTTTTAAAGTTTTTTTATTAAGTTAAATATATATGTACTTTTAAGCTTAAAAATTAGATTAGACCTTTACTAAAAAGAAATTTGATCCCTCATTTATACTTTAGCCCTCCAAATAGAAAATTCTAATTCCATCACACTTTGGCGTGTCTTAGCCACCACCAATGACTCTAGAAAGCTTTTACTAATTAAAGAAAAATGTTATGTACTTACACTCATATTTGTAAGTGTATAATTTTTAGGGATAATTGTATTGTTGGTCCCTAGAATTGGCCATAATTATTTTTTACTCCCTGTGATTCAAAAAGTTCATGAGAGATCCTCATAGTAAACAATAATTACAAATCAGTCCATGAACATATTTTCCATCAAAAAATTAATAGATTCTATTAGTCAGCTGTTGGGAAATAATCCCGATCTCGCCCAATGGGCCAGATTCACGACCCATCAGAATCATACTCGGCTAATTAGCCGAGTCTGCGTATTTAAGGCGGTAATTTGCCGACTTCCACGATATGGCTAAGGACGGTAAATTACCGACCTTGTACCAGCCAGGGAGGAAACCCCACTACCTACACGACCGCTACTACTTAGGAAGGTGTCCCCACGATCTAAGAGCAGTTGAAGACCGACTGGACCACGATCGCGTCGGCGGTTGAGAACAGATTCCAGTAGTGGTCGTGAAGCATTATTCTCCACGATCTCCAGACGGTTAAAAAACCAACCTGGCCACGATTGTTAAGCGTGTGCCCTGATCCCACTCCAAACCTGACACGTGGTCCAACGAAAGAACCAGATCGCTTGCAACACGACATGTATAAATACCTCACTACTGGGCAGGTAATTTAGATTGCTCATTCTGATTATAAGAGTGATATACACCTAAGATAAAAACTGACAAAGGCATCGGAGTGGGATTGTCGGATTCCCCCCGACCTAGTTTGTTTTACTTGCAGGATAGCGAAGATAGGCTCGACTGGTTCATCAACTACCATATCAAAAACTGTTCTAACAGTTTGGCGCCATCTGTGGGAACGACTAGTACGTGTGTGTCGTTTTCTACGCAAAAACAAAATTATCTGAAATGGTACGAACAAGAGCCACGACCTCAGGGGCAAACGTTCCTCGCCACGAGACGGGAGGTGGGTCTCACCAGAATGCAACTGAGACGGAGGCACGACTGGCCCAGATGTCTAGGGACATGGAGGTCCTAACTCAGCAGAACCTTCGTCTCTTAAGGCGATTGGCGGACGAACGAATTCCTGAAATGGCCGAGGGAAATGAAGAAGAAGAGAGCAATACCCACAACGAAGCAGACAGGGAGAGCAGAAGGGTCACAGAAAGAACTCAGCAAGAAGATCAACCCCGGGCAGCTGAAGGGATCGCAAACCCCCCTCCTGGTGGAGGTATGGTGAATCATCAACATGAAGAAAGAAGACTTAATGAAGCCATCGCCACCCTTGATGAGAAATATGAAGATAAGTATAACCGACTGCAACTCGAAATCCAACAAAACCACAAAGGAAAGACTTCTCGGGTGGATAGCCTGTTGAACAGGTCTTCCCCATTTACCGAGCATGTCTTGGCAATTCAACTTCCGGAGAAATTTAAAATTCCGGCCATTCAAGCATATACCGGGATTGAAGATCCCACTGAGCATCTCGACAGCTATAAGATGCATATGGACCTACATGGGTCCCCTCAGGAGATGGCATGCCGAGCTTTTCCACTTACCCTGTCCGGTTCGGCTCGGGATTGGTTCCGAAAACTCCCGCCAAATTCCATCACAAGTTTTGATGATCTCGGGCGGAAATTCGTAACTCAATTCCTGGCTGGGTGTAAGAGGAAGAAGCCTTCTGGGCAACTGATGGCGATGCGCCAAAAGGAGGGCGAGTCTCTGAAAGACTATATGGCCCGATTCAATCAAGCAAAGCTCACAGTTGATAATCCAACTGACGAAATGGTCTATGCTGCCTTATATCAGGGCTTACGAGTGGAAGGGCCCTTGATGTCGGAAATTGCTCTCAATCACCCTGAAAGTTTGACCGACTTGACAGACGTGATTGAGAAATATGTAAACCAAGAGGAAACCCTCTCAGCTCTGAGGGAATCCCAAAGGCAGAAGGTTGCGGAATCTAACAACTCCGTAAAGAAGGAAAAAAAGAGTCAGAAAGAAGAAAAGCGGACAGAAAACAAACCAGCAAAGTATTACCAGTTCTCTATAGAGGAGTGGACTCCTTTGAATGCTCCCATTAACGAGGTATTAATGGAAATCAAGAAGGATCCGCATTATGAGAGGCCTTTTCCCCTTCACAACAAGCAGGTAAGGGAAGAAAATAGACACAAGTTCTGCGCGTACCATAATGCTCGGGGTCATGTTACCGAGGAGTGCAGAAATCTCAGAATCCTGATCGAGAAGTTTATCAAAAACGGAAAGTTACTCCGTTTCATAGCAGACAACCAGGGCCTGCCTCGGCAGAATCAGAGGCCTCAAGAGCGTAGAGACCGAGAGCAAGGACGTGGGGAGCGTTCTCCTCAGAGACATAGAGAGCGTTCTCCTCAGAGACATAGAGGGCGTTCTCCTCAGAGACGTAATGAGGATCGCCGAGACAGAAGGGATGAACCTCACCGAGACAGAAGCAGAAGCAGAGGCGCACAAGGTCATGAGCCACGGAATGGGCCGGTCATCGCCGACATCCGAACTATATTTGGAGGCTTTGGCGGAGGAGGAGAAACAAGTGCGGATAGGAAGGCATACGCTCGGTATCAGAAACATCAGGAGGTGATGGCTATAGAAAGACCCCACAAATCCCACAGGAGGGAATCTATGGTGGTGGGGTTTTCAGATGAAGATTACGCGGGAGTTTCACTTCCGCATACCGACGCGATCGTGGTCACGCTGCAGGTGGCTAACCACCGAATTCATCGAATGTTCATTGATAATGGGAGCTCGGCTGATATCCTATATTGGTCAGCCTTTCGGAACATGGAGATCAGCCCAGAAAAGGTGATCCCGGCTACCTGCCCTCTGGTAGGATTTGCTGGGGAACAGGTCTTGCCGATTGGGTCCATTGAACTCCCCGTAACTGCTGGGGATTATCCGACCACAAAAACTATTATGGTCAAGTTTTTGTTGATCGATAAACCCTCGGCCTACAACGCCATCATTGGAAGAACAGCACTTAATGATCTGAAGGCGGTCACTTCCACTTCACATTTGAAGATCAAATTCCCAACCGAGAGAGGTGTTGGGGAAGTAAGGGGAGAGCAGGGAGTGGCACGTCAGTGTTACAACATAACGCTGAAAGGAACCCCTTCACAGAAGAGCTGCAGGGAGAAGGGCGAGAAATAGCAATCACAGCAGGGGGAACCAACCGAGGAGATGAAAGAATTTGAAATAGGAGGTAACGGGAAAAAAGTTAGGGTCGGATCCCTGTTATCTTCGGAAGTCGAAGAATCCTTGGTAGCTTTCCTTCGGAATAACACCGACGTGTTCGCCTGGGGCCATGACGATATGCCGGGGATTGATCCTTCGGTAATTTCGCATAGGCTAAATGTCGACCCTAATCACCGACCCGTTAAGCAAAAAAGAAGATGCTTTGCTCCAGAAAGAAACCAAGCCATACATGAGGAAGTGGAAAGGCTGTTAAAGGCCGGTTTTATCCGAGAGGTGGACTACCCCCAGTGGCTGGCCAACGTTGTCCTGGTGAGAAAGTCAAACGGAAAATGGAGAATGTGCGTGGACTTCACCGATCTCAACAAGGCATGCCCAAAAGATAGTTTCCCTCTCCCCCGGATGGATGTCCTTATCGACTCCACCTCGGGGCATGAGCTCTTAAGCTTTATGGATGCCTTCTCAGGGTATAATCAGATACACATGAGCGAACTCGATAAAGAAAAAACCTCTTTCATTACCGACCGAGGGCTGTATTGCTATAACATGATGCCGTTCGGCTTGAAGAATGCCGGTGCAACCTATCAATGGCTAGTCAACAGAATGTTCCGTGACCAGATCGGCAGGAATGTAGAAGTATATGTGGATGACATGTTGGTAAAAAGCCGAAAAGCAACCAACCATCTGACCGACCTCGAAGAAACCTTTGACACATTAAGGAGATATCAAATGAAGTTAAACCCGGCGAAATGTGCTTTCGGTGTCTCATCCGGAAAATTTCTGGGATTCATGGTCTCGAGTAGAGGAATCGAGGCGAACCCTGAAAAAGTCCGAGCTATACTTGAAATGCAAGCTCCTCGTACAACAAAGCAACTGCAACAATTGACCGGGAGAATTGCAGCCCTAAACCGGTTCATCTCTCGGTCAACAGATAAATGCTTGCCCTTCTTCAAGATACTCCGGAAGGCGTTTGTTTGGAACGACGAATGCGAAGTGGCTTTCGGACATTTGAAAGAGTACCTAGCCAACCCACCGCTCCTAAGCTCACCAGAAGAAGGGGAAATTCTCTATCTATACTTAGCAGTGTCACCATCTGCGGTTAGCTCGGTCTTGGTCCGGGAGGAGTCCGGACTGCAAAAGCCGATATACTTCACAAGTAGGGCGCTACACGAGGCCGAGGAAAGGTATCCCCGGATTGAGAAATTAGCTTTTGCCCTTATTACTTCCGCCCGAAGGTTGCGACCATACTTCCAGGCACATGCTATAAGGGTACTCACAGAGTATCCTTTGAAGAAAGTATTGCAAAAGCCCGACCTCTCAGGAAGGTTAGTAAATTGGGCCGTGGAACTCGGAGAATTTGACCTGGAGTTCTATCCAAGAACCACCATCAAAGCCCAAGTTCTGGCTGACTTTATAGCCGAATTCAGCAATCTCCCCGAAAGCCACGAAGTGCCTGCGAAAGAAGCCTGGATAGCCTATGTGGATGGATCATCCACGAATTCCCGAAGCGGAGCTGGGGTGGTCTTGATAACACCGGACAAGGAGGAAATCGCAATGGCATTGAAGTTAGACTTTCCAACCACAAACAACGAGGCGGAGTACGAAGCGGTAATAGCAGGCCTTAGCCTGGCAGAACATCTAGGAGCAAAAAACCTCGAAGTACGAAGCGACTCACAGGTTGTTGTCGGCCACATCCAAGGAGGATCTGAGGCCAAAGGTGAAAAAATGATAAAGTACCTCGCCAAGGTGTTGGGTTTTTGGGACAGCTTTGAGCAAGTGGTGGTTACACAAATCCCAAGAGCCGAAAATGGACGAGCTGACGCATTGGCTCGGCTGGGATCAGCAGCAGACGAAGTAATTTCGGCTTCAAAACACCGGGTTATCATTTTAGACAGACCTTCCGTGGAGGATGTCGGACCGGTAATGCAGATCGATGACGTCTACATAATTCCTGAATGGGCAAGGTACGTAATCGAATATCTCAAAAACGGACAACTGCCAAATGACAAGAAGGAGGCTCGGAAAATCCGGATGCAATCAGCACGATACACTCTTGTCGACAACGTTCTATATCGCCGAGGCTATTCACTCCCATTATTAAAGTGCCTCTCGGCAACTGAGGCCAGTTATGTGTTAAAGGAAATCCATGAGGGAGTCTGTGGCAGTCACTCGGGGGGTAGAATGTTGGCACACAAGGCTGTACGAGCAGGTTACTATTGGCCGACGATGAATCAAGAGTCAATGGAAATGGTCCGAAGGTGTGACAAGTGCCAAAGGTTCGCCAAGTTACAAACAAAACCACCAGCAGAACTTAGCTCGGTTTCTTCACCGTGGCCGTTTGCCCAATGGGGGGTTGACATTGTAGGGCCCATGCTCACGGGAAAGGGGAATTGCAGGTTCCTGTTGGTTGCAGTAGATTACTTCACCAAATGGGCAGAAGCGGAGCCTTTAATGACTATCACGACCGGGGCAATTAAAAATTTCCTCTGGAAGGCAATCATATGTAGATTTGGGATACCTTACGCCCTAATAACTGACAATGGAACGCAATTCAACTGCAAGCCATTCCAGGAGTGGTGCGATGAGCTCAAGATTCGGCATTTTTTCTCGTCGGTATACTATCCACAGTCAAATGGGCAGGTCGAAGCAACAAACAAAACTCTGGTGACGATACTGAAGAAAAAACTCCCGAAGCGTAAGGGAGGATGGGTAGAATACCTACCAGAGGTTATGTGGTCATACCGGACGACAGTCAGCTCGGCAACTTCTGAAACTCCTTATTCACTAGCCTTCGGGGTCGAAGCAGTAATACCAGTCGAAATTGGTTCCCCAAGCTTCCGCATTCAGCACTATAATCCCGGATTCAACAACACAGGATTAAAGCTGCACCTAGATCTTCTGGAAGAAAAACGAGGAGATGCGAAAGTCAGAACTTCAGCATATCAAGAAAGGGCAGCTCGGTATTATAATAAAAGGGTGAGGCCCCGATCGTTCAATGATGGTGATTGGGTGTTACGGAGAATCACTGCGGCAGCTAAAGACCCCACGGAAGGGAAACTGGGGCCGGTCTGGGAAGGGCCATTCCGAGTTATTAAAAGCAATCCAAAAGGAGCGTACCATCTTGAAGATACAAACGGGAAAAAGCTGCAAAGACCATGGAATGCCGAGCATCTCCGGAAATATTATATGTAATTCCGCTTATATTATATGTAATCTGTTTATTTTTAGACTTAATGTTTATCAATAAAATGCAGATTCAGACAGCATATTATATCCGAGTACAACATTCGCAATGCCGAGACTTGAATCACGTTGAGGGGATTCAAGTCGGTCAAGCTCCGAGTTTTGAATCACGTTGAGGGGATTCAAACCGGACCAATGCCGAGACTTGAATCACGTTGAGGGGATTCAAGTCGGTCAAGCTCCGAGTTTTGAATCAAGTTGAGGGGATTCAAACCGGACCAATGCCGAGACTTGAATCACGTTGAGGGGATTCAAGTCGGTCAAGCTCCGAGTTTTGAATCACGTTGAGGGGATTCAAACCGGACCAATGCCGAGACTTGAATCACGTTGAGGGGATTCAAGTCGGTCAAGCTCCGAGTTTTGAATCACGTTGAGGGGATTCAAACCGGACCAATGCCGAGACTTGAATCACGTTGAGGGGATTCAAGTCGGTCAAGCTCCGAGTTTTGAATCACGTTGAGGGGATTCAAACCGGACCAATGCCGAGACTTGAATCACGTTGAGGGGATTCAAGTCGGTCAAGCTCCGAGTTTTGAATCACGTTGAGGGGATTCAAACCGGACCAATGCCGAGTTTTGAATCACCTTGAGGGGATTCAAACCGGTCAAAGTCTTAGATCCGAATCAAATTTGAAGATTTTGTCTAAGTATGAAACCTAAGACAGTATGAGTATGCTAGAAAATAGAGTAAAATATATACAACACTAATATAGAATTTCCGAATGTTATTAATATGGAAAAGCGGAGGTCAACAAAAACGCCGAAACAAAAGGCGTGCTAAGTCCTATCTGTATTCGGTTCCCTAGAAGCTGGGCTATCAGGAGCCTCAATTTCAGCGGCCTTAGTCGAAGCACCCAAGTCTGCCGGCTCAGTCACTTCATCAGCTGTTCCGACGTCTTCACCAACCCAGTCCGGGACATCAGGAATCAAGTCTCGGCCAATTTCCCGTAACTCCAAGATAGCCTGCTCAGGGACATCCATAAAGTCGGTATAATTCAGCCCGAAAAAATTTGGGGAAGGCGTCGGAGGGTTAAGCACGAATTCTTTAAGGGAATCGAAACCCCAGCTAAACCCATTGACCCAGGTTCGATCTCGAACTCGGGTGAAAGCAAGGATCTGACTATGAAACCGATCGGCCTTTGCTTTATAATGAGCAGCCTTCGATTTGTAGTGCTTAGACTTCTTCCGCAGCTCGCTGGACTTCAGTTTAGCTTTTTGCAAGTCGGCCTGAGCAGCCTGCAAGCCCGATTCGGCTTCCTTCAATTTTTCTTCAAGCGCCTCCAACTTCTCCCCCGCAGTGCTCCTAGCCTCTTCAGCTTCCCGCCGAGCATCTTCGGCGATTCTTCTCTGCGCCTTCGCAGCACTCAGATCCGCTCGCAACGCAGTATTGCTACACGATGTGGCCGAGTATCTTGCCTCGACAGCATCCGTATGAGCCTTAAGCGCAAACAGTTCGCGAGTCCGCGCATCGAGCTGGGCGGATAGACCATGATTGGCTACCTCGGCCACATTTCGCCTGAGCTCGGCGTCAGCGATCAGCGCGTCATAACTAGCAAGCTCCGATTCCCGCTCAGCAAGAAGCTTACTCAACCGAGCCACTTCGGATTCCAAGGATAACTTCCGGGCTAATTCAAGCTCAAGCTCAGAAATCCGTTGTCGAAGTCCGGCCATAACCGGGACCTGATTTCGGTGGAAATCCCTATGCTGGTCATAAAGAGCAAGGGTATCCACCAATTGCTGCCGAGCAAAGAAGAAACTTAGAAAACAGAATATCAAAAGCCAAACACAAAAAGAAAAGGGAAAGGCAATTTACCATGGTTTGCAGACGGACTAACGAAGCGATCATATCTTCGGTCGGTATGCAACCAACGGTACTTAACCCCAAATAGTCGGCTGGAGTCAAAGCCCGAACCGCGTCCATAATTGGCCCAGCTAAACGCTCTTCCAAAGAAGCCTCGTCAAATTCATACTCCTGGGCCGGCCTAAAGAACCCAACGGAATCACGAGTGGGTTCCGTCACTGGCCCGTCTTCTCCAAGTCGAGGCTCGACGAAAGGCGTGCTAGAACTCGGCCCTGCCCTTTCCGCGACGGACTGAACCATAGGTCCAACACTTGGCCCTATGGCTGTGTTCTCGGCCTCTATTTGCGCAGAGCCCGTGTCTTCACCAACCTCAACGCCCATTCTTGGTTGCGATATTTGACAAGGCTCGGTATCGGTTTCCACCCGTGCATTCAACAACTCGGGTAAAGCCGAATCTGTTTCAGAAAGGGCGGTCTGGAACACCTCTTCCCTAACCACAGGCGGAAGGATCGCGTCTTGGCTCACGGGTTCCGTGATGACCACGTCCTCGTTATGAAGAGCCGGTACTTCCCCTCTTGTTGAATGTTGAGGCTCAGCCTCCTCCTCGGTACTTCGGGGTGGGCACTCAGAGGCATTCAGGGCGGCCACTGGATCCGAGTTGGGAATGGCCTCATCACGAAGTACTAACACTTCGCCTAGGGATGGGCACTGAGGCGCTCCCTCCTTCTCGGTACTCCGATGTGTGCCCTCGGAAGCAACTATTGCCGAAGGATCGACGCGAAGGGAAATACCCTTAACCGCCGAACCAATCGACTTGAGGTATGACCGGGCCGCCTCGATCCTCGGTCTTTTCCTAACAGGTTCTCTTTCTGCCTCTTCATCTGGTTGAGGCCTTTCTTGCAAAGCCTTTGATTTTTCAGCCGGCTTCTCGACGACCTTCTTCTCGGCCGCCTTCTTCTTCTCGGCCGTTTTCTTCTTTTCTGCGGCCTTTTTGGCTTTAGCTTCCTGTTCAGCCCCTATCCGTTGGGCATCGGCGAGAAGCTTCTTTACAGTTTTTGGAACCTCTTTTGGCTCCTTTGACTTCTTCGGTCCGTCAGAGACCTTCTCTTTACCCTTGAGAATGGTAGGCGCAGGATCTTCTCTCGGTTTTTGGGCCTTACCTTTCCTCTCCTTCAGAAAAGGAAGGTCGGAAATCGGGATTTCGTACCCGAGCATGTTCCGCATATTTTCATTCGTAACAAGGTGGTCGAAATCCAACACCACCTTAGCATCCTCGGCTGATGTAGCCTTCACAAAGGCTAGTATGGTGTCGACATTGTCGACTTGCTCATCATTTAGATCAGGGGCTTCCGACGCCCCGACTCTCATGCGACCCCACTCTCGGGGAACCCTCTGATCCTCTGGCAATAATAACTGTTCCGGCTTCTCCCACTGGCCAGAAACCCGAAACGTTTGCTCCTTCCACTCTCTATTATTTGAATATCTCCAGGCTAGATGGATGATAGCCGGTTTCTTGCGAACAGTAAATTCTACCGTACCGTCTCGGCGGAAACCAGCTCGGTAAATTGTGAAAAACTCGTCTATGGTCATCCTCTTCTGGAGCTTAGTCATCCAGAGAACAAAAGAGCCGAACAAGTACCTCCATCCGTTCGGCTTTACTTGGGAGGGAGCCACCCCAAGCCGTACTAATAATTCCCGAGCTATACCGGGAAGAGGAAACCGACATCCGGCCATCAGCATTCGCTCTGTAATGGTTACATCGTCGCCGGCAATGGACAGTTGATCGGAATGTTGGAAATGAAGGCTTACGGAGGACGGAATACTATAACTCCGGCGGAGGCGTCTCTCCTCAGAGGCCAGAATCAAAGACCTATATCTGTTCTCATGAGGAACAAGAGTAGGGTCGCCCCCGACTTGAGCACCGTCAGACTCAGAATCAGAACCCATGGCGTGACTCAGGGTTTGAAGAAAGTCGGTAAAATATTTGAAGGAAGTCGGTAAAATGTTGAAGAAAGTCGGTAAAATGTTTGAAGGAAGTCGGTGAAATGTTTGAAGGAAGTCGGTGAAACGTTTGAAGCAACTCGGAAAGCCGCTCGAAGATAATCGGGGAGTAGAAAATTTCGCCGGAAAGAAGAATTCTCGCCGGAAAACTCAGAGACGTTTTACGGAATAGTAAATGGTAAAATGTGAGAATGAGGGGTGGGTATATATACTCCTCCTGAGAGTAGCTGAAAAGACGCTAATTAAATGCACCGGGATAAAAGATTTTATTACCGTCGGGTCTACAGCTGGCCTCGGAAGACAAGCCAACGAGCGTCTGGCGCGTGATTCAGTTGTCACGGCAAAAAAAAAACCAGCAAGTGTCGACACGCGCAGCATAGCAACCCAAATCAACCTAATCATAGCCCTGCGATTCAAGGATATGAACCGACTTGACAGCAGGTTTCGAATCTCATGATGACCAAGTCCATTATTTGGGATGGCTCGGATTTCGAAAAAATAAAAAAAAATAAAAAAAATAAAAAAAATCTTCTCTTTCAAAATGTCCCGATTTTCTAACGGCTTCCAGCTTACTTCGAACTAGGCAAAAATGTACAGAAAAATTCCTTTTACCGAAACTACGTCGTGCAAAAGGAATTGGGGGGTAACTGTTGGGAAATAATCCCGATCTCGCCCAATGGGCCAGATTCACGGCCCATCAGAATCATACTCGGCTAATTAGCCGAGTCTACGTATTTAAGGCGGTAATTTGCCGACTTCCACGATATGGCTAAGGACGGTAAATTACCGACCTTGTACCAGCCAGGGAGGAAACCCCACTACCTACACGACCGCTACTACTTAGGAAGGTGTCCCCACGATCTAAGAGCAGTTGAAGACCGACTGGACCACGATCGCGTCGGCGGTTGAGAACAGATTCCAGTAGTGGTCGTGAAGCATTATTCTCCACGATCTCCAGACGGTTAAAAAACCAACCTGGCCACGATTGTTAAGCGTGTGCCCTGATCCCACTCCAAACCTGACACGTGGTCCAACGAAAGAACCAGATCGCTTGCAACACGACATGTATAAATACCTCACTACTGGGCAGGTAATTTAGATTGCTCATTCTGATTATAAGAGTGATATACACCTAAGATAAAAACTGACAAAGGCATCGGAGTGGGATTGTCGGATTCCCCCCGACCTAGTTTGTTTTACTTGCAGGATAGCGAAGATAGGCTCGACTGGTTCATCAACTACCATATCAGAAACTGTTCTAACATCAGCCACGTCACACCCAATAGAAAGCCGACACGTGTCGATTTCAATAAAAAAATATAAAATCTAATAAAAATATAAATAAATAAAATAAAAATATTTGTTTTGAAAAAAAAAAAATACAAAGGGGTGGCTGCCACCAGCGGCCATCCCCTGCCCGGCAGCCCCCATTGGCCAGGGGTGGCTGCCGCTTTGTTTTATTTTTTTTTTTATTTTTTTTTAAAACAAATATTTTATTTATTTATTTATATTTTTATTAAATTTTATATTTTTTATTGTAATGGACACATGTCGACTTCCTATTGGGTGTGGCGTGGCTAACTAACGGAATCTATTAACCTAGTGGATCAAAAATTGGTCCAAGGAGTAATTCATAATTATTGTTTACCACGAGGACTTTCTATAAACTTTTTGAACCACAGAGAGTGAAAAATAATTATGATTAACCATGGACTAACGGTGCAATTATTCTTAATTTTTAATGTGGAAGTAAAAAATATTAAATAATTCAACATTGAATAAAAATTGTTATTGGATTTAAAATTCAATACGTTAATAAATTTCAAAAAATTATTTATTTTTTATACTGTAATTTTCATTTTGGATATGTTATTGGAGTGACACTTTCTTCTCTTTCTTTTTTTTTTTTTTTTTTTTTTTTTTTTGTTTTCTGTGCTTTAATCCTTGTAACATTGCTCTGATCACATTTGATTTGACACACCTAGACGAGTTATAAAAGAGAATCACATTTGATTTGACACACCTAGACGAGTTATAAAAGAGTTGTAGTAATAAGTTACACAAGAGATGCAGCATTACTCTGACCAGGGCGGAGTCAGCTTTTAGGTTATGGAGAGGCTAAATTGAAAAATAATAATTTGGGAGGGTTAAAACTACAAATTTTTTAAAGAATAAGGGTAAAAGTTATATATATATATATTTTTTTTTTTTAGATTTTTTTTTATTTTATTTTTGGGGAGCCCTTTGGCTTGGGGGCCCAAGCCCCCCAAGCCATAGTGTGGCTCCGCCCCTGACTCTGACGGCAATGTAAACCAGTAGACTTAGACATCATCTGCAATCAAACTCTTGATCTTACCAAATACCCTCTTTACACCAATGGAGAAAACAAAAATCAGGAGGAAGAAGACGAAGATCCAGTAATCCACTATGCACTGAAAAGTCAAAATGCCCAAAGGATGCATTTGGTTTTTGCATATTCAAAAAATTCAACTTTTATTGCAGAATTGTTTGTGTAGATATGAACCCACAAAACCAGGTTCGAAATCCAATATCATATGTAATTAAAGCCTTTCCCAATTCAAGACCAATAGATCATAGAATTCATATGCACAACTTACAACAAAGATTTCAATTGCAGATGAAGATCGAAATCAGAATCGGCGATCACCGTCGATCCCCACCGCCGCGATCCCTCTCAATCTGCTGCCTCTGCTTCTCCACGAGCTTATCGAGAGCTGACTGCACAGCATCACGCCCGCCGATGAGCAATCGGGTCACGATTTCCGGGTCGGTCTCGAACCGGGCCTCCTCGAACTCCTTCCGGGCGTTCTCTCTCAGGACGTCTCGCCAGAGGACGCCCCGCGAGTCCGGCCACGCGAAGAACCGGGTCGCCCGGAGGATGTCCCGGTAGAGACTCCGCGCCTCGCGCCGAGTGTTGGTGAGTCGACGCCGAGTCTCCAACTCGGCCTCGTCGTCGTCGAGGGGCTTCTCTTTCTTGACCAAGTGACGGTCTAAGAGCTCTTCCACGGTGTCAGGGCCGTTGTGCAGGAGACGCTGGACGAAAACGCCGTCGTGTCGGGTCACAAGCTTTAGAGGCGTCGATACGCTTAGCCATTTTTGTATCTTCACGGCCATCCCTCTCTTCTTGGTCGGTTGCGGTTGGGACTTGGGCGAATGAAGAGGACTGTGGCACATAGAGATTGAGGTGGCCCTGTTGGGCTTTTCGACAATTTTGGGTTAGGTGGACGAAGCCCAACATTTCTCGGTGACATAAACCAAAATACGATTTTAAAAGGATCTAAAGAAACTTTTTTATTCAAATTTTTTAAAAAAAAAAAAAAAAAAAAAAAAAAAAAAAAAAAACCATTTTTCTTTATGGTAAAACTTATTTGTTCACATTATCAAATTTAATTTTTTCCTCATAAAATTGATGTGACTTTAAAAGTATCATATTTAAGCATCAGCCTTTAGGGACAGGCCCGTGTATAAATTAAGTGGGGCAATGGGCCAATGGCCCACTTGCAGTGACAGAAGAGGGGACGGTAGGAAACATGGCCCCCCAATTTCTTGAAAAAAAAATTCTAAAAAATTCTTAAAAAAAAAAAATTATTTTTAGCCAAAACCCCCTTCTCAACAAACAAAGTCCCATTTTGTATGCTAAGAAAATTTTGAAAAAAGAAAGATATGTAATCGAGTAACATAGAGTTGGATGTTTATCTGATTTCCCATAAATATAGGAACTTCATCTTAACAAAGTCAATAGGGTTATTAGGTTCAGATGAGTCAAAATTTCGATTTCCTTGAGCCAATAAAATAAATTTTCTCAATTTTATTTTTTTTTTTTGGAAAGAAAATTTTCTCAAGTTTGAGTATTTTCTTTTCCCATTTCTATATTTTCTCAGCAACCAAACAAATTAGGTGTTTTTGATTTTTTTCAAATTTTTGATTATAAAAAAAGTTTAATCATTATTTTTAATTAATTAGTTTAGATTTTATAATCTCATTATTTATTACCTTGAGAAAAATATTTAATTTTTCATTATTCATTATATCTTATACTGGGGTGAAAAAAGTTTAAAACATTTAATTAAAAATGATGGGCCCATTGGCCCATTCGCAACTAAATTGAAGTTGAGTTTCTGATGAATTCTTTAATAGTGTACATCAAAAAGAGAAGTTGCAATAATTAGCATAGATTCAATCATAAATGATTTTCATGATTCAAAAAAACGACAGATTTTATTTTGATAAGTGTTTTGGCTGAAATTTGATGTATTACGAAACGCTTATTTTGTATATTTTCGTTTGTTTAATTTTTTCTTTTTGTCAAAACTAAATTAATGCTAATTTTGTTTTTATATATTTATTTCATCTTCAATCTTAATATATTTGTTATTCATGCTTTGACCCCTACCTCTATTTTAATATATTTGTAATTCATGTATTGGCGGCTTGGCCCATACCCAAAATACTTTATGGCTCCGTCCCTGCCCCCTTGGTTTTTAAATATTCTTCTAAAGTTTATATATATATATATATATATATATATATATATATATATATATATATATATACTTTTCGGCTTAAAAACTAGGTTTGATCTTTACTAAAAATAAATTTAATTCTTTATTTATAATTTAACCCCTCAAGATAGAAAATCCTGATTTTGTTCCTGTTTGGCGTGTCTTAGCACCGATGACTCTAGAAAGCTTTTATTAGTTAAAAAGAAATGCTATATACTTATAGCATCCCCAACAAACTCTCCAACTTAAACCAAATTTTAGGTAAAAAAAATCTACTTTTGTTATTTTAACTACTACTTTTAACAAATTTCTTACATCAAGCTCTCCAAATATTTCTCTATTTTAAATGAATATCAATTTTTTTATTGGTTTTAAGCAACCACTCCTAACAAATGAGGAGAGAGGAAGAGTGAAAAGTGAACTGAAAACCACGGGTAATAGTCGCCATTTCTAATGACGACCGAGTGAGGCATCTCCATCTGAGAGGGTTGTATGATAGTATTACCCAACCTACATATGGCTTTGCAAATCCTTCTAGAATACATGTTGATGGTGTAGGTTGATCGTTGGAGCCTATCAACCACATCTCTTTGTGTGCGAGAGTGTGACATTATAAGGCAAAATACAACCACTTGCTATGTTATCTTCACATATCGATTGATGCGTAAGAAGCCATTCTGTTTTAAAGTATTACAAAGCGCAAGAAAGATGTTGGACCATATTTAAAATCACTCATAGCATGAAGTAGGGTTGAGATTGGTCAACACCCAATGAAGCCACATAGGGCCCGTTAACATAGAAGTCCTCTGAGGTATAGAGGCCCTTTGTGTTTCATTTAGTTGGAAATTCAACTTAGCTAACTTAACGTACATTTGCATTAGATGTAATTCAATTTTGAGAATGTCCGATTGCTGAATACTTTGTCGTCGCTATCAAGCAACGATGCAATAGAATCATAGTCAAAATCAGGATCGTCAACCCACGAGTCATCAGAATCGGAACACGCCTCCAATACATCCTCCCAATGTTCGAAATCATTACGTGACGGTCCACCATCATCCATTTTATGTGACAAATGAACTCAACATAATATCTGAATAATATTATGTTTATAACAGAAGCATACATATGGCAATTATTAGTAAATAATGCAATGAACCATTTAAAAAAGAGGCAGCGAATAATAATATAAAAGCTGAAAATAACGACGATTATGGCCGAATGTTATCGAGATGTCAAATTCGCACAACATAAACAACAATCAATACTAAAATGCCGTGACAGTAGTCAAATGAACATAATAGAATTAAACATCGAACATATTCTGATAATGCACTTTCACTAGTCCTCCCACTAAATATGGCGAGTTAGCCACCATTCTTCTGTTTGCTGTCATACTTAAGAACACCTTCGCTTTATTTTTTTTCAGAGACGTACTTGGCAGCCCTCTAATATTTTTCCTCAGGGATGTTAAGCTTAGCTGAAAAATCGTTAAACATCGCCATGGCATCTACCACTGCATTAGAGAGTCGACTTGACACTCCAGCACGAGATGGGCCTTTCCCTAAGTTGGTTTGCATGCGATCAAATTGTCTCCTCATCTCATCTTCGACCACTCACCCGACATTTTCTCAATTTTAACTTCGTTACCTCATGAAAAACGATTGCTGTGCCGTGAGGACTCGAGGGGTGATTCTCACCTCATTCTTCATGCCATCAACCAAAATCCTCACCGATATGCCATCAACTCTCTCTTCAGATCTCCATCTCCTCTCTCTCTCAGATTTGGTACTCATCTCTACAGATCTCTCATCTCCTCTCTTCTGACTTAGGGTTAGGGTGTCGTTTGGGGTTGTTCTGAGGAGGTGTTTAGCAACTTTGTGGACCATAAGTTCCAAGAGCTCGATAGGGATAGAAATTGTAAGCTCTCTGTGAAGGAACTTCAGCCTGCTGTCTTTTATTGGTGTTGCTTTGGGTTTGCCTGCGCAGGACACTTCTCTTGATTCCGATCACATTTATTCTGAGGTTTGTCTCTCATTTCTCTTACCCCAGTCTTGTGCTTTTACTCGAGAATCATCACTATATCACAGTTGTATAGCAGTTTAAGCAGATTACTCTTAATGGTCTAATGGGTTGTTTTTCCTTCTTCTGTTGAATGGTTTTTTCTTTTTACACTATTGCTGTTAGGCGGACATGCTAATTAATTCGAGTAACGAGAATGGTTGATTAGTACATTCAATTTTTTAGTCTATTAGTGTAATGAAAAATCATGAGTTGTATCTAGTTTCTTAATTTAAGGTTGCATTTAGATGTGAGGATTTAAAATCAAGGGATTTGAGTAGCAAATTTTGGTATAAACTGTTTGATACAAGGGTTAACAATACATGATTAGTCTGAGTAAGAGGAAAAATAGAGTTTTGTTTCCACAAATCGTTTGTGTTATGAGTTTCAACTAATATCTTACAACTAGTCATCAATTTATTTGTCCTTTACATCTTACATCTACATATTATCTGTTATCATTATAGCTTTATTTCTTTGAGACCATAGATAGATGGGTATAGAAGGCTTGTGCCAATTGAGGGCAGATTTTTGTTTTGTTTTGTGGGCTCTCTGTTTTGGTAGGAGATGTTATCACATCCTTCTCTCTCATATTCGGTAGTAGCAAATACAGAGTAAATTGGTTCTTGGTAGCTTGTTATTGTACATCTTTTAAGCAATCCTTGGCTTGTTCTAATTGCACCTCTAATTTTTTTGTAATCTCGTGTTCTTTGCGTTATATCATTTCTGCTTTTAATGAACAAAAAATAGAATATATATATATTAAAAGGTAGTGGGTTGTGACTCTTAAGAAACAATAATGAGAAAAGGTTCCTCAATCCATATATATATTTGAGTTGGGTTTTGTTTGTGATAATGTTAGAAGTTACATTTTTTATTTTTTATTTTTTTTTATAACTATTTTATAATGATGATATTGTACTATCAACCAACTAAAGGGTGCTTTTGTTGAATATGTAATACTTTGGGCTTGTCTTTTAAAAATATTGATGTTAGGTAGATATGCTTCTTTTTATGATATTTATTTTTTCCTTGGCAGCCCTGTCTCCGTCCATCATAGATGTCAGAGATTTCAACATCCTCATCCGCTCACATCCAAGGCTCGACGTGCACATGCTATTGTGGCTTGACGTCTTACATGAAAACATCGTGGATAAAGACAAACCCAGGAAGACGGTACTATGATTGCCCAAACTTTAAGTTCGAAACCCACTGCAAGTTTTTTGAATGGGTTGACAAAGAAATAGATACACATAGCCGAACAATCATACCAGAGTTGCGGACAAAGAATATCTGGTTGGAAAGCGAACCGCGTAAACGATAGTCGGTTATATTTGGAACTAAAGAATTACGGGGCTTATGCGTCGGACTTGTGGTAATTCTGATTTGTATTCTTATATCACCTAGAGGTGTTAATCAAGAGATGTTGCCCTTTTAGGTATAGGTTTTATGGCACTTTTAAATTTTGTATAATATTAAATTATTAATCATTTTGTAATGCTACTATCTCAAATTTGTGCCCCTGGTTCTTGTTAAATTACTGTGACAATGGTAAACCTTGAACATATTGTAATGCTACTATAAGGTTATTTAGGCTGTTGTGTCCATTATTTGCTTCATATCATTGCATTGTTTATATCCAAAGGGCTCAAAATTACAAATAAAAACAGATTCCCTATTAGAAACAAGAGGGAATTGATCTAAATTGAAAATTATAAAATCCATTTAGATTTTAATAAAACACAAATAAATTGATGTATTGAGTATTTATGAACATATGAATACCAGAAATTTCATTTTACAAACAATAACTGAAATTTTCATTTTAAAAGCAATACCAGAAATTTCTTCGGCTGGATTACCGTAATCCAACTCACAATTCTTTCTGCCTTTGATGCATTTCAAACTCTCATAAGAGAGAGTCCGTACATCTGAAAAAATAAAAAGAAAAAAGTTCTGGGGTTTAAGAAATATATATTTATTTGGACTTGAATTCTCTTCATTAATAAGCAACAGCAACAAAAAAGGAATCCCAAAGTTTAGCAATTTCTACCCAAGACTTAAAAGCTTAATAATTTCAAGAAATATAGCAAAACACATCTAAATAACTTGCTCATAAAAACAAGTTCAAACTACTTGTAATTTTATTTTATTTTTTATTTTTTATTTTTGTAATTAATGGTTTTCCGTTCAAACCACATATAAATCACAAATGCATACTTAATGGTTCCCGTCACATTAGATGGGAAAATGATAGGTGGGGAACAAATAACTGTCCCCCATCATCCTCTTTTGATTTTTTAAATAAAAAAATATATAAATTTGTCTTTTGATGTTACATCAAAGGACAAATTTTTATTTTTATTTTATTTAAAAATGAAAAAGTGAGTAATAGGGGACGGTTTTCGTCCCCCATGTATCACTGTTCCCATTAGAGGTATTCCACATACTTGAGGCCATTGCATCCCTTACTTTTTCCATATAAACTGAATTGACATCTGATTGGTCTGGTCGTTTCCCAGGTGTAACGTAAGACACCATGTCCCCTTCCTGCCGATCATCAACATCAACTCAGGGGTTTAGTCTACGCATAGCTACTTGAAATAATGGATTGGTCATCCCATAATACTTTCTAATAAAGTTGTGTAAAGTGCAACATGCAATAATAAATAGCAACTGGTATCGCAGTGGGTACGAAAACATTTTTCTAAGATAGGAAATTAGTTCTTCAATACCCCAAAAGATCGTTCAACCACGGATTGTAGAGATGAGTGCTTATAGTTAGATAGCTCTCTCGTATTCCTGGGAAGTTCTTGCCCATGTTGAAATGTGGTCAAATGGTACCGTTCACAAAGAAACGATGGTAAGAACCCTCAATAGCAACAATATCCAGAATCCACGAGGAAGAAGAAACCTGCACCGCATATAAAAATTGACAGGAAAATTTAAGCAAAGTACAAAAACGAGGATGACATATCAAACATTACTAATGAAATATGTTTATGGCATAATACCTTTTTAGGGGTTGTGAAGCGTAGTATCGGATCATTAACACATAATAAAAATGCGAGAGTTGTGCGCACTCCCCTCCCAACCAATGTAGACATAAGTGAAGTAGAGATCTAGGCCCGCCACATACATTATGTTCTGAGTGATTGTATGCTTCCTACCTCGGCATATCGTGTTATTTGCACCGCTCACCTTCACAGCAATGTGTGCCATCAATAGCACCAATACATTCCTGTAATAAAGTATGTATTCTAAGTATAGAATGGTAGGTACTGCACACAATTATAATGCGAATTGCATTGTAAAAATAAATTAGGCACGCATTGCTAACTGTAAACCACGGGTAATAGTTGCCATTTCGAGTGGCAACCGAGTGTGGCATCTGCGTCTAAGTGGGTTAAATGATAGTTTTACCCAACCTACAAATGACTTTGCAAGCCCTTCTGCAATATACGCTGACGGTATGGGCTAATCGTTGGAGCCTATCAGCCACGCAAAACGGTGTGACATTTGTGACTGAGTGGATTAGATGATAGTTTTACACAACCTACAAATGGCTTTGCAAGCCCTTCTGCAGTATACGCTGACGGTATTGATTGATCGTTTGAGCTTATCAATCACATCCCTTTGCGTCCAAGTGTGTGATATTAGGAGGCAAAATACAGCCACTTATGTAGATTATAAAATATCTTTCTTTTTTAACTCTTGTTAACCTTAATGTAGATTATAAGGTTCCTTTGTTTTGAGTTTGACATATACAAATGGTGTTACTTCAAATATAGGATCAAAAACAAAGTCTTGAAAGCACTTCTGCAGAATTCATCTCAGTCTACACATCTCTTCCAAGTTATCATTTTATTTAACTAGTTTTTTTTTTTTATATATATATATATATATATATATAGGGATTTCAGTTTTCGAAGTTAACCAAATTTGCAAAGCTCACATGATTTCATTTTCCCATATTGCCTCGGAGACCGCAGAATGGATATGTCAACATAACAACAGGAAAAAAACACATGAAAAACAGATAAAGCATAATTCAAAGAATAAATACACACCTGTTCCCAAAACCTCCCATTCCTGTGAATGGAATTATTGCATTTTCTCATCTTCCATGTGAGGACGTGCAGGTGAGATGAGGTTCAATGGTTTAGGCTTCATGTTTTTCAAATGCTGGGCTAATATCCAACCTTAAGAGACTATGGATGAATTATATAGACAGACTCTTGTCCAGAGAAAAAAGAAAAGAAAAAAATAGTGGAAAGAAATAAATGGGTTTGATGCGAAAGACACAGGAGACATCTGACACGGAGAGGAGAGCTACGATTGTATATCAGAACAGAGCCAGAAAGTAGATGAGACGCATCCTTTTGCTACAATCCAAGCAATCAGAAATGTCAGTGATACTGCCTTTTACTTGCACAAGGGGTTTTCCTCTTTCTTGATGTATTTTATTAAATTGTTATATTAATAAGGTGATCGTAAAAAATACTAAAAACCAGCCGTTAATTTTTTTTAAAAGTTAAGTATTACTGTCTAATTATCAAATTATATTGTAAAAGTGACTTGAATTAATTGATAATAATCTATTTATATCTAATAACATTTGGAATTATGTACAACATTTCTCCGAAGTAAAAGTTACTTGAATTAGTACTGAAAATAAGTTTGAAATTCCTCTCCCCCTCAATTATTTCAATTCTCTCAAAGAACATCAAATTTAAAATATTTTTATTTTTATTTTTTTTCATTTTTTATATCATATTAATATTTTTCTATTACTATTTAAATAAAAAATTTACTATAACACAAATTTTTTTCACTTTTTCATATAAATTATTTTAGCTTTATATCACATCAATTATATTTTTCAATCAATAAAAAATAATTCCTCTCCCAAAATGAGGGGATGAAAAGTTTCAAACTAGGCCAAAATAAAGATTTTTCCGTTAAGAGAGGAATACAAATTACAATGGAGATTTGAAAAGATTGTTAAAAGAGGGTGGGAAGGCTTTTTTATTTGATAAATGCTAGGCTTACACCCGTTCCCACACACATTAACTTACATCCTAATGTGGCATCAATGACAGGGCATTCTCGATCACCATTAAAATATGTTACTCCTACACTTGTTTTACATTTCTTCTACATCAACAATGAACCTCAACAGCCTGAGGAGTCCATTTTCTAGGACATGGATTTCAAAGTTTTGGACAGCTCGTTTGTCGCAGAAATGGGATTCTCGAATTCCGACAAAGCGGCCTCTCTCTACTCCTTGATGTATGCCACGGTAGCAAACTCACGCCTGGGAAGTGAATTCTCGCAATTGGAGAGGGATTCGAGGGTTTCCGAGAATTGGATTCTAGTGCTTGGATTTTGGATTTCAAGGATTGGAATTTCTTAGAGAGGGAGTCTTGGAGGGAGGAGAAGTGATTGGTCAGGGTTGTGAATAGCTGGATGAGAGAGAGAGAGAGAGAGAGAGAGAGAGAGAGAGAGAGGGCCAACAGTAGAGAGAGACAACGCCGGTGGGAGAGATGAACGATCAGGCAAAGAAAATGGCCGAAAGAGAGGAACGGCCAACCAACTAGTTTCAAGGAGAGAGAAAGAGCGTTGGGAAAAATGACCCCAATGCTAATCTTTGTTTTTAAAGAAGAAAAAAAAATGATTTGGTAATGTCACGTTAGGATATAGGCAAAGGAGTGTGGGGATTGGGCATAAGCCTAGCATTTATATATCTCTCTCTCCTTTTATGAATTAAAAGCTTTATAAACTAAACTCAGCAGTACAAGCACTCCACTGGAAACAAGAGCTCCAAACTAGAACTACAACTAAGCTGTAAACTCAGCTACAATCAAAACACCAAAACACAAAAGTTCAACTGAATCATAACAACTCAGACATTATAAAGGTAATTTCGGATGGAACTTAGCTAAGACCTTAGTTTTTTATTTCCTATCTAATTCTATATACGTTCTTCTCTTCAGTCCGAAGAGTTTTACCATAGAATAAAAAATTTCTTTATAATTACAAATGATATGCAGTAGCACTAAGCCTAACATTTCTTTTTGGAGAAGTGATTCTTGCATAATAGTATTGTACAACTTGTGCACAACACAAGATACATGGAGTGAGACCTATGTGAGTGGAACCCATCACATGGATCTTACTTATGGTTCTTGTGTTGTGCTTAAATTGTGCAATATTATTGTGCAAGAATATATATATATATTTTTTTTATTTTAGAATTCTGTTTTATTTATTTATTTATTTATTTTATAATAGCAGGAAAGATGCCCCATAATTACTGAAACAGAATAATTGTAGATTCCTTGTCGGCCATAATTCTAAATAATGACAAATGAACAGTCAAACGTGAATAGTAAAATCTGATGCTCTGTCAGCAATAATTCTAAACAATGTCGGATAAACAGTAACTGTGCATGATTTTCTTGAAGAGACTTCTCAAGATTTGAAGGATCTGATTTGTCTGGACCCCTTGAGATATTGGAATTCTGTGTTTTCTGGTCTGGGATTTGCGAAATTTACCGATGGCTCTGATTTCGACATCTGGTTTCTAAAAAAAATCATATGGTTTTTATTTTCTCATTTGATTCTCAATTATTATTAATTTTTTATTAGATGAGAAATTAATTTGAAAGAAAACGAGAAGAAGATGTTGGAAAACGAAACATAGTGACCTCTAGTTTTGGTGTGATCATTTGTTTTTGGGAAATGCTAAAGATCCTCCACTCATCATTCCCTCATCACCATTTTTTTCTTAAAATAATTGATTTTTATTATAAAAGGGTGATGAAGGGAGGATGAGTGAAGGATGTGTAGAAAGGCTCTTTGTTTTCAGCTTGAAGTATTTTGGCATTTCAATTTGATGCCGCAAGTTGTTATTAATTGGAGAGCACAAAAAACTTATTTTATGTGATCAATCCATGCTCTGTCTTTTGAATTAATACTAAAAATCCTATATAAAATCTTCTCATAATTAAAATCCATTGCTAATCAATCCTGGAAAATGTTTTAAAGTATTGAAATATGGATACTTACATACTATTTCGCCGTAAAAAATGACATATACCGTTTAAAACTCATACTCTTTATGCAAAAATCTAGATTTACTCAGGTAACTTAAGAAATAGCTAAGTATGTTTAGGTATGAAAATATACACAGAAAGGTATACATAAAAAATGGGGATTAGAGATTGGGTTAGCTCAATCATTACCATAAGGTATAAGCTTTCTAAGCTTTGAAGAGAAAAACCTCAAAGAAAGGCAGGAAGCCCTCTTTCTCTCTCTCTCTTTAGGGTCGGGTATTTGAAATGAGCGAAAAGAAGATTTAGGGTTCATCCTTGATATTTAAGTAAAGCCTTCTCACTCTACATGTTTTGGAAGTTTCACCCAAGCCATGAAGGTGAACATTGATCGATCGGCTAAGTAATCGAGTAATCAATGCGCGATGTGCATCAATTGATAGATGGTGGATCGATCGTTCAATGGTCACTAACCCTAAAATTAAAAAATCTTTGAACACTTTTTTGTGGAACACTTGTACATGAATGCACAAGTATATGCATTTAAATAAGTTTTAAAGCTTTTGAAATATTTGCAAGCCTTGTGGGTTTTACATCAATGATTATTTTAAAATAATTTTCAAGTTTTTAAGCGGATGTTATAGTAGGTGTCAACACCGAACTACTCATAAATCTTTGTCTACGATTTTGCTCTTTCTTCAACTTTTATATTTTATTCTGCCATTGCATTATAAGTTTATTCACATCATATATAGTTCTGAAAAGTAGATTCCTTGATAATTGCCTAGAACATAATTGGTTAATTCCATATTGTCACTAGCGACTGTTAGTCCATAATTCAATTAATACTTGTAAATTCAAACGACAATCATCTTTTTAAAGAGTCATAATTGCAAATCATAGTCTTCTTAAGGATACTGTGAATCTTGGAATATTGTCTTCATTCTTTTACAATTTCATAAATAAAAAGTGTGATTTTAAACTAAATCGGGAAAAAATGATTCGTTTAAAAATTGCGTTTTCAAAAAATTGCAATTTGAAAACTGTTTTTTCAAATAGTAGGCAAATGGATTTTATTTTATTTATTTATTTATTTATTTTTATAAATAACACATTTTCAAATCGCTATTTTGAAATCGAACTTTTTGAAATCGCAAACTTAAACAGACCCTAAGCATGGATTTTGTTAAAGTATGGATTAAGTGATTAAATTTATCTATTTCTATAAGCGTAATCTTTTGGGATAAGTGGTGATTTAACATGGCATCAGAGTAGATGTCCTGAGTTAGAACCATATCTCTTTCTATAAGCTTAAGAAATTTAATTTACCTCTTCATATAAGCTTAAGTTTTTGAAACAAATGGTAATTTAATAGATATAATCATAACAATTGTAGAATTGGGGAGTGAAAGGTTGAGAAAAACAATGAAGAAGCAATTGTAATAAAATTCAAAATTCTAGAGTAAAATTTGAAATTATAAAATTGAATAGAATATAGGACTATAAATCAACAAAACTTACATGATAATTGTGATAATCGAAGATTACAATATTGGTAATGATAATTGCAAATTACAATACTTGAAATGATAGAGATAATTGTTGCAAGAGGAAAAATGAAAGGAAGTCTAAATTTGAAAGGAAGAGAAATTTTGATCTTGCAAGAAAGGCTAATTGTGATAACTCAACCTGTATCCCTAACTATATGGCTGAAAAACAAAACTAAATACTTTCCTGCACAATAAATGGAGTTTCTTTGTGCCATATATAATTGAAAAATTATGACTTGAACAGTGCAGATTCCGTTAAATGAACAATAACTTTTCTGGATTGAAATTATTCTGAATAATTGTGGATATGAAATGTAAACCCCATTCAGCTTCAAAGATATTCCACCATTGATGGAACCAAGTGAGAAGTTGAGTAATTTCAATCTGTTTGTCAAAATGAAAAACACCAAGAGTGACTATACAAATAATTTCGGTATAAAAAAAAAAAAAAAAAAATGAAAGCAAGCATCCATATAATCATAATATATTAATAATTGTAGAATTCGAGAGCGAAAGGTTGAGTGGGACATGAGGAATGATAATTGAATTGGTATAAACAATAATAAATTCATAAAATCTCTAGATTTGATCAATATCTACTGGTTTAAAGAGGCAATTTGGAAGGAAAACTTGGGAAATAATTGTCATGGGGTCTGTAAAATTATACATTGTTCTTGATTTAATTCATAAAATTATAATAAAAGATTGAAGCCACTAATTTAAAATTGAACACATGAAAAATGGATAAAAGATAATTCAAGAACAAATATATACCTGTGGACTGTGTTCCCAAAATCGCCCATTCCAATGATGGGAATTACTGCATTTTCCCATCTTTCATGTGAGGATGAGCAAGTGATATGAGGTAGGATGGTTTTGGCTTCATGTTTTTTCAAATATTGGGATTCAAATTATGATTTTACGGTAACAAGCTGAAAGAGATTTTATTCATGGAGGAGGATGATGTTGTTTAGAGACTATGGATATATGGCTTTATATAGACAGACTATTATTCAGAAAATTAGAAAAGAAATAAATGGGTTTGATGCGAAAGCCATATGAGACATCAGACATGAGAGAGCATGGTACAATTATAGAACAGAACAGTGAAAAGAAAGAAGGTTATAGAAGATTAAAGCCAGATGAGACATCAGACATGAGAGCATGGTACAATTATAGGCCCCCTTTGGTAACCCTCCCCTCAAGTACGAGGGGAATTTTTTTTTTTTTTAACAGTTGTAAAAAGTGATTGATATAATATAAAGTAAAAATAATATATATAGAAAGGTGAAACAAATTTGTATTGTAGTAAGATTTTTTTATTTGAATAGTAATAAAAAATTGTTGATATGATATAAAAAGTAAAAAAAAATTAAAAATATTTTAAAGTTAACTTTTTTGGGAGAAGTAAAGAGAAAGGAAGGGGGAAGAGAGGGGGTTGCCAAACTGGGCCATAGAACAAAAGATTATGATATCCAATAGAAGATAAATGTTAAGTATCCCCATTTTTTAAGGCGTCTTTTGAGAGTGAGTAGGACTCATGGACTTTTACATAGTATCATTGGGCCTTTCCTCCCGCTGCCGCTCTGATGCAATACACGTGATTGGACAATAGTGCCACACGTGAGGGGGCGTGTTAAGTATCCCCTTTCTTAAGGCGTCTTTTGAGAGTAAGTAAGGTTCATGAACTTTTACATGGTATCAGAGCCACAGGTTTCTTGAGATGATGGGTCTATCCCTCCCATTGTTGTCCACGTGTTTGGCTATTAGTTGCCACACGTGAGGGGACGTGTTAAAGTGTTCCACATCGCTAAGATTTCCTTCATCTGGGCACTTTATAAGCCATGGTATCCCCTCCTCTCTTAAGGCGTCTTAGAGAGAGGATTTGGCTTTCCCTCCCGCTGCCGCTCTGATGCAATACACGTGATTGGATAATAGTGCCACACGTGAGGGGGCGTGTTAAGTATCCCCCTTTCTTAAGGCGTATTTTGAGAGTAAGGCTCATGGGCTTTTACAATAAAGATTATGACAAGGAACAGAACAAAACAATAATAGTAAAAAATCTTTTATTGTGATAGCCAAAAGAAACAAAAAATGAAGTGACAATGAAAATTACTATAAAATTTTAGATAGAAATGATTACATCATTCTATTAAGATAAATATGTAATTTTTAACTTTTCGTTGTATGTTTTTTGCTTTTTGTTTTTTTTTTTCCACAGTGCTTTGCCTTTTTCTCAGTAGTTGATTTGGGTAGTAAACTGACTTGATTCAGCTTTTCAAGTCCGAATGAATGCCTAAGCCCAATGCCTAGCCAAGCAAGAAGCCTGCTCTAGAGAAATTAGTCGATTCTGAAAGAATCTGGACTAATTGTGCCACAGTTGAGTGTTTCTGTCCAGTTGCTTTATAGATACAAATAGTAAACACATATTACGGTATCAGAGATGTTAGGAACCGAAGAAAGTGAAAAAAATGGAGAGAGATCAAAAAGATACCTTTTTCTCGATATCACTATTAGATTTTTTATCGATTTTTATTAAATTTTGATTCAATGATGATTTTTACTGTCACAGTTAAAAAATGTATAGCATTTCCCTTCTTAGAATGTGAATACTGTTTCTATTTTTCCAGATCAAATTAGTTTGTCCCTAAAACAGGGTACGTACTAGATCCATTTGACTCAAATAAACTCACAATAGAATATCAACAATCATGGCATTGATGCACTGTGAATGGATGAAACTAAAAACTTCATCATAAATGGTATGCATATCAGTATTTGGCAGTGTTCTGTGCATGTGCATGTGCATGTTATGTATGTAGATATGTAGCTCTGAAAGATTAAAAACTATACTCATATTACGATCTATTGAGGTGGTTTTTGTGTCATCCAATTCTGTTTGTTGGTTTTGAAAAGTGTCGGTGTATTATATCTGAAACTCTGCATGCTTTGTATCAAGGATGTGTTAAATGATCGTAGCTTATTAATAAGCTTAATGCTGGATTGGGAGGTGTGGTCTAGTGGCATTCAGGTTAATTATCACAGTAAGAGCTAGGTTCCAAGGTCAAATCCCATAATGGGAATCGCTTGGGAGTCGGGACTATTGGCTTGTCCATTGGCTCGAGTGCTGTTAGATTTTTTGGTAGAGCTGGTGTTAAGCTATGTTATGATTCAATCGGTCTTGATGAGCACCAGCAGGTAAGTGTTACTATGGTCACGTTCAGGTAGAGTTGACACTCTAGCCGCCCCCTTATGCCCTTTTGATATATAATTATTACAATGCTCCGTACCCAATCTTCCATTTCTTCCTTCTGCCGCTCCCCCGTATATAATTATTATGAAATTAGGGTTTCATGAATTCTTTTTTACATTCGGGAATTTGATTGTGATGAAAATGATCAAATATTTCTGTATGTAATCAGCCATCCGCGCAAGTTGATGCGTGACTTCATTTCCTTCTCTCCTTACAAAACTGATAGTCCATGACTGGAAGGAAGTCAGGAGATTGTGGGCATCGACAATTAGACTTTCGTATCTGCCTAAGCATTCGCCTTCAGTTCCCAGGGCAGAAACTATCTCATGTGCCGCTGTGCGTTGCCCTCAAGCCCAATCGATTGGAAACCAAGGCCGCGTCAGAGCTCCACTCCCTGCCGTGCTGCGAGAGCCTATGCTATTGAACGAAAGTCCCCCTTCCCCCAAAAAGAGGTAAAACAAAAAAGAAATCGAAGAAATATATTCCAAAATGTTCCATTTGCCTCCTACTTAAATTTAAGGGAAAATGTAAAATTAATCTCTTTAGTTTACCTGTAATTAAAATGAAAATGAAAATAAACTTAGAATCCTTATTAATGCAAAAAAAAATAATTTACTCACTATAATCAAATTTCGTCAACTAAATTAATAGATTCTAATAGTGTAACACATTAAAACCAATAAAATTATAATACATGTCATATTTAATTCAGTATCATATTAACGGAATATGTTAAGTAAGTGGACAAAATTTGATTGTAGGAAATAAATTATTATTTTGATATATCTCAAGAATCTTTGAATTTATTTTAAAACTAACCACATAGATTTATTTTACATTTTTTTTAAAAAATTTAAGAGGGACCAAAAACCAAACCCAATCCTTAACCGTCACATACATATAACTCCCAGAATTTGTAACCGTTATTCGGCACCATAATTATAGGTCTCCGGCCAACTTCAAAACAAGAAGAATAACCGATCGATAGACAGGGAACAAAAGAAAAAAATGACAAAGAGATACTCAATCTTGCGGAAAAAGCTTCAGGAAGTCGAATCTGAACTCAGACATGTCTTCTCTCTCCCCGTCACGACCCCGTGTTCCGAACTTCTCCTCGAAGAAATCCATCAAAAGTTCGTGTTCGTCAAAAATCTCCTTTCAGCCGAGGTTGCGTCCCATCCATCGAAGCCCCACCATTTGCAACACCTTGAACAGAGACTCACGGAACTGGAGCGCGACTTCCAGGAGTGGGTAAAGTTCAAAGCCTCTGCTTTTGACCATGTGGAGGATGACAACGCATCCAGATGTTCTTGCACCGAGTCATGCCTCAACGACGATGGGGAGGCTTCTTCTGACTTGGGCTCCCCTGTTTATGAAGGTTTGATCGGAGAAAAGGCATTGGTGGGATTCTCGGGAGGTTTTAATTTAAACCAAGAAAATTCGATGCCGGCCGGATGTTTCAATTGCTTTGTTGAGGAAAAGGCGGAGGAGGAGACCGTCAGGGCTGAGCATGAACAAAGGAGGGTTGGAATTGCGAGCTTATGTCGGGCTATGGCTATTGGGGCGGTTCTTGGTGTGGCTTTCATGGGTTATGTGATGGCGAGGATTTCTGGTTGCTTCCATTATGCAGAACCACGAAGCTTTCCTACTCCTACTTAGAAGAATATGGTGAAATTTTTCTTTTTTCTTTTTTCTTTTTCATTCAAAGATCTGATAATTTATTAATTTGTTGTATGTACTTGAAGAGTATGTTTGAAACAATAGTTTCATTGTTAGTGTTTTTAACGTTAAATTTTTTTTTTTTTTTGGCGACTTAGAATGGAGACGATGGTAATTGAGATTTCGGAGTATCAAATTTCTTAGAACTTGACATAGCAAATTAGCGTGGCACAAGAGTTCATAATTATATACATAGACAAATGCTACCCCGGCCGTTTCACACAAATCATACTTATTTATCATATTCATTTTACGTCCGATACATCAATCGTTATGAAAAAATGTGAAGAGTTGTGTGTGACAAGTCGCAGGCTTTCATTAACTTTTTTTTTTTTTTTTTTTTTAGGGTTAGTTTAGAAACATGTCTCCGCCCCCTCTCTATCCCTATCTTGTACCATTCAACTAAAGTAATCAAGATACATAGGATCAGTTTATTCTTTTTGGCCTAATTTCTATTATTTGTTTGTAATTTCAGCATTGTTTTTCTTTTTTGGGGTTTATTGTGGAAAGCCTACCCTCTTTTCCATTTTTTGATCTCTCGTACTCGTTTCCTATTTGTTTTAAAAAGAAAAAACCTAAAAACTAAAGTAATCAAGTATGGGTGAGATCAGAAAGTAAAGAATTCTGTGTGTTATATACATCTTAAAGTGCTTTGTGTTCGAATGTAAAGGAAAGGATTCCGATCCTTCCTTAACCATAAAGGAGAAGAATAGTGTTCTTAAGAGAATCTTTTCGGCATGAAAAACACTAACATGCCCGTATGCTACCAGAGACGAGGACAACTTAGGCCGTTAACAATTTTAAAATAATCTCCGATTAGCTGTTATTGAAGTCCAAACCTTACAGAATAATCACCTTTCAAAATCGGCATTTTGAGCCCATTTTGATGTTATTGGCATTCATTGAACCTCTTTTTAGGGCCTACTATAGATGGTTTCGGTCATGTAGTGTTTTAGACGAAAAATAATAATCATTTAATAAATAATCAATCATTTAATAAATTTGTATAGTAACAACAATTCTTTTCTATAAAACTATTTTAAAATGACGTTATTTTGGTATATTATTAGTTTTTTTTTTTTTTTTTTCATTTATATAATATGTATTATATATTAGGGTAGTAGGGGTTAGCAGTTTTTGCCAAACCGGCTACAAAGTGATTATGTGGTTATACGGTTAGCGATTAATAACCGCTTCCTTGTACTCCCTATTGTATCTTTAGAAATGTTATCAACTGTAATTGGTATTTTGTCATCGAAAAATGGATAGGGTCATCTGGACCATATTGGCCATTTGTGAAATGAGATTGGCCGGTGGGTCTCCGTGATCTTTTCAATGACCTATGTTATGTTCAATGAGACGGGAGGCATGAACTTTTTATTTTTTTCCCAAGTAAAATAAGGTAAGGGGAGAGTTATAAAGCGAGTCTTTCTCATTTTGATCCTGAAGAAAGAGAGAATGAAAAAATAAATAAGTAGTAGTGGTAACTTTTTTTCTTTGCCTTCTTTCTAGATTCCTCTGGTGTCTTTTGTGAAAATCTCCATGGGAGGGAAGCTTTGTGCTTCTCTCCCCATCACCCATCTCTGTTCCATACCTCATCTCTCCATCCTCCCTGCCAACCGTCCACCCTTCTCACCTTCCGTCATCCATCCTACTTTTTTTATGGGTTTTTAAGCCACTGGAGATAAGGCAGAAGCTTCATCTACCCCTCTATCATTTTCGATGTTTTAAGCCACCAGAGATAAGGCAAAAGCTCTATCTACCCCTCTATCCTTTCAATACTTTACATGTTTTCTGGTTTGTCACCACACAGCGTCTGTATCTGGTCTTTTCCTCCGTCCCTTACCGTGTTCTTTGTAACTTTTGAAAAGGTTTTATGATTGAAATTTTCGAATCTAGATCTTCTCTCCTCCTTCGATTTTTACACGACACACTCCTCACCAACGGGTTCTCTGACGTCCCCGGCTTCCACTGATGGTCTCCGGTTCTTCCACCGCCGCCTGCTCCCCAGCACGTGGCTTGCACGCTCCAGAGCGTTCTTCGCTCTGGCCTGCGCGTGGCCACTCCGTTTGCTCCCACAACCTCCCATCACTTCGGCCATCGGTGGTTCCGGGCGAAACCGGCATTTCCTGTTGTTGAGAGGCCTCCCCTCGGCGGCACGTGTACTTCAAGCGTCGTCACAGATGGCTCCCACTCCTCCTCCTTCTACTGGACTTCTGCTGTTCTTGCTATTTGTGTGTTTATTTATTTGTTTTATTGTGCTTATTTGTTGTATCCCTCTCCCCCACTTTACCTCTATTTTTGTGTTTGAGTCCTTGTAACTCAATACACTTGTGATATCACATTTATTGGTGATCCCGGCTTTGTGGCATCAGTGTCTCGAGCCAATGAGCTCGCATCTTCGGAAGCATTGCCCCCGCGTACTTTCATTCATAGTTTTAAATTTGGGTTACCCAAACCCTTCTGTTTTTGTTTTTTAAATTTTCATCGTAATAGTTTTGATGTATCTATATAAAAATTAAAAAATAAAAATTGGAATGCTTTTTTAAACACACGGCGAGAGGCAGCCTGTTTGACAACTTGATGCTCTCGTTGAGACCTTTGAAGCTGTCCAACTTTGAGGGAGAGGGACCTACCGATGGACTATAGATATCTGCAATGATAGGTGAGAAGATCCAATAAATTAGGCTTTATTGATGGCAAGGATAACGATGAGAGAGTCCCCTTTAGCAAAAAGGAATTACACCCATAGCTTACTTTATAGCTCACACGTTTATTGTTCTTTCATATAATGTACAATGGACAAAATATATTAAACTAAAGAAACTTTGTCACTAAAAACAAAGAAGAAAAACAAGTCAGAAAAATTGAAAAAAAAGGGTTGTGGTTTAAGAAAAGGAGTAGATTCAGTAAACCTAGACACCCTACGTTTAGGCAAAATAGAGAGGGATAAAGTTTTCTCTTTAATATTAAGGTGGAAAAAATTTCTCTCACACAAACTATTAATATGACATGTTCTTAAAGAATACGATTACCTCATATATTTTTAATAGGATTAAACAAGCATGTGAGATGATATGTGTATGTGTACTTAGATCATGAAATTCTCATGTACATTTTAAGTACTTATAAATCGCATGCTCGAAAGATAAATGTTAATTGAATAAACTGAATTTGAGGAATTCCTCTACATTAGTTAAAAAAAAAAAAAAACCTTTGTTATTGTAGAATAGCAATTGCATGGTAGACAATTCTATGCCAATACTGGGAGAGCAACAAATGGGTCCAACAACAATGAGGCAGGAGGAAGAGATGTTGATGTATTTAGGAGGAGAAACAGGGAGATGGAGAGGCAGCCAGAGAGCAAGAGGAGGGAGGAGCAAATGAGGCGAGAGCTGCATGGGCGGGGGAGAAGCTGAGAGTTGCAGAGGAGGCCAAGGAAAGGCTCTGCTCGCAGCACAGCTTGGGGAGCGCAATGCAAAGCCCATTCACCCTAGGCGTGCCTATCACAGCCGCATCTTCTCTTTGATGAACCATCTCTCCTGGGCCCATTATTAGCCTCGGTCTATGTTCTTTTTAATACCAGGTAAGAGGATAAATGCTACATGCACTTTCAAGTGTATTTCTTGATATGGCAATGAAAGTTACAATTTATTCATAATTCAATTGTAATCCATCCAAACTCTAATGATAATTTTCACTGACAAGTCAAAGAATGTGCACTTAAAAGTGCATGTAACATTGATAGCGCGTGGATAATGATCTTCCATTGTTCATTTGGTATATATTATACATGACCATCCCTTCTTATGATTGATATACCAATTCTTATTAGGAAACCATATCAACCTTGAGAGAATAAAAAGATAATCCCTAATATTACTCATTACGAAGAAATATTACTCATTACGAAGAAAACGTATGTCATTTAGACATTTACAAAAGGCATAAGATCTTACTAATCTTTTTTGTTCCTCATTAATCTCTTTTATTTTTGTATTTTTTTTTTCCTTTTCCTTCCAGTTAGAGTGAAAAGCTGGTTCTTTTTGTGTAGTTTCCTAGTAGTTTTGGCATCTCAAATTGTAATTTCCGGTAATTAGAACGTTCTTTGACGTCTTATGAGTTATGACTCTTCTCTGACTATTCTTTCAAAGTTTGGGTGGATGTCTAAAGAAAAAGAAATGTTTGAACATCGAGAAATTAAAAAGTCAGTATGTTTGACTACCATTTTTCCCCTTCTAGCATTACCCAATATTAAGCGACCTACTATTCTTCCGATTCTTGTCCAACTTTGGTTCAAATCTACCATTGGATATCACATATTCTATGATAAATTTTTGAAAAATATGGATAGAGTTGAACGAGAAATGAACAGAAGAAGGAAAAAATTATATTTATATTTATGAGTTTATAACCTCTTATCATGTGGCTATGATTTTGCAGAACTTTATACTTTATGATATAAGAGCTTTAAAAAAAAAAAAAAAAACTTTCTTTACTTTTTAATTTTTATATCCTATTAATTACTTTTTAACATTTTTCTTTTTACTTTTTCATACAAAAATTTAAAACTTCACTCTACTTTATATAACATCAATCTCTTTTTATTACTATTTTTTTTAAAAAAAATTACAACCCAATTAGCATTTTTCTTTTTCTTTATTTTATTCGTTTTTTCACATTTGTGAGTTGTGGATTTAATCATAGAGGTGGCTTTAGATAGTTGCTTAGCTCCGAAGCCTCCGTTGAGAAGAAACTTCAATTTCATACGCAATCAAGAAAAAATAAGCAATTTACCAAAAATAAAAAAATAAAAAAAATAAATGCTGGCGTCTGCCCCAGAAGAAAATATCAAAGAAAGTGACGTCGTTTGATTAACACGGTTAAGGAAGAGAACCATAAACGGCCACGTGCCAATAAATTCTTAAAGTGGAAAACGACTTCGTCAATGGATCCTTAAAATTTAAAAATCATCTTTTATTCCAATATTTGGTCGCAAACATTCAATTTCGCATTCAACAATAGCGGTACGTCGGCTCCACGTATCTTGGGATGTGGGTTTATTTTTTTTTTATTTTTTTATTTTTAATTATATATATATTTGTTAATGTTTTGGTATGAGAAAATAAAACAAAAATAGAAAACTGAAGTCGTTAATAAATATTTTGTTTTCTAGGATTTTTTCTATCTTTATAATAAAGTAATGATAGATATTATATTTTAGGAAAAATGTAAAATCAGTCATTGTAGTTGGCCTAATTTACAAATCATTTCCTTCGATATAAAAATAATTCAAAAAACATCAGGATAAGCCCAAATAATAATTTAGTTCATTGGGATTTCGTTAGTGTGTCATGTCAGCACTTATAAAATGATGACACATGTCACTCTTAATAAAAAATAAAATAAAATATTAAGCCTAAATATTAAAAACTTTAAAAAATTATTTTGTTAAAAGAAAAGAAAAGGAGTGGCCTTCGAGCCAATCTCAAAGGTTGCGCCAACCACCACCTTAGGGGTGGCTCGCACACCACCCCTATCCCATGGGGTGGCCGCGCAGCCACCCCTAGCCTACTTTGTGGTGACCCGCGAGCAACCCACTTTTCTTTTACCTCTTTTTTTTAAAAAAAAAATAATAATAATTTTTCAAGTTGAGTGTCCTTGCTAATAAAGATTAATCCAAAAATTAGAGTTTCTTTCTAATATAGCATATTAAACTGGGATGCGCTCAATTCAGTAAAGTTATACACTACATTCTTTATTATACTTAACTGATGTGATAATATTTATCAACTTTTATTAAGAGCAAATAATTTAAAAATTGGTAGATACTGTCAGAATGTGACAGGTAAAGGTATAAAATATAACATTTTAAGAAATAATTTTTACACATTATTTGTACATTTTTTATATATCACTTTTTTAAATCAACTATTAAATTTACGAGATTCACAATGATCCAAGTGTAAATCCTATATATTTAATAAATAATTTAAAAATGTGGTGTATAAAAAATATACATGCGTGTAACATGTCACTTTCCTACAAAACTTTATTGTTTCTTCAATGGCTAAATTGGTAGAAGAAGAGGCCTTGCTTGCACGTTGGTTTGGGGGGCAGTAGAAAACAGAGAGAGACACACAGGACTACAGGAGAGCTCGCCAGTTACCTCACACGGAAGCATCGTAAAGGTGAGAGGGATATTTTAAGACAGCGCTTTCTCTATACAACTCTTTATCTCTCTCTCTCTCATGCTTTCTTTGCATCCACACGACAGAGAGAGAGAGAGAGAAGACTCTGAGAAAGAAAGAAAGAAAAAGGAAAGAGGAGAGACAACCACAAACGAGAAAGTAAGGTACAGATTCGATCTGACACGATTCCCAATTTCTCATTTTTCGACAATTTCAATGCTCCCCATAAAGTCATTCATTTCCATGACCCTCCATTGTCATGCTTATATCTCATGCTCCCAGAAAACCGCATATGTTTGTCATTGTTAACCATGTTTTGGTTGTGAATTTCAGGTTGGCTTTCTTTTGCTTAGATTTGCATTTGCTGAGAATTGAAATTCATATTTTCTTTTTCTTTTTCTTTTCCATCTTAATTCGATTCAGTTTGTATTGAGCTTCTGTAATGCAGAGATATTATATCAATTTTGTTTTCCTACATTGACCCGTTATCATGTGGCTTTTCTGGGTTCGATTTAGAAGTTAATTATGAATTCAATTTCCCATGTTGCACTTACTTTTAGAATTCGTATCCGTCATTCTCCTTAGATCTACGTCTTTCAATTTTTGTTTTAGCTTCTTGCACTTATGCGATGGGATTCGTTTCACTGAACTTGTTTGCAATTCTACTAATTTACTTGGGTTCAATTTGGAATCAGTGTAAGGGGACCAAATTGTTTAACTCTGGGTTATGTTCATTGCAAATTGTTGTGCTAGTGTGTATGAATTTGATTTGGCTGTTGGTGTATCAGTTTGCAGGGTTTGTGTCTCTTATTGAGCAAATAGTGCTCAAAGTAAAAAGTTTGAATCATAGAAGTAGAAGAAAGGGTAGGACCAATGGACTATGAAAGCAACAGTTGGATATGGGAAGGGGTGTACTACTACCCACACCTCTTTGGTGGTCTGATGCTCACAGCGGCCTTGCTCGGCTTGTCCACCAGCTATTTTTCTGGGGTTGGTGTTCCTTCGTTGCCGTTTTTGGGGTCCGATTTTGGGATTTTCCACAAGAAGAAACATGGGAAGAAGCGTATCCGGGTTTACATGGATGGATGTTTTGATCTCATGCATTATGGCCACGCCAATGCGTTGAGGCAAGCCAAGGCTCTGGGGGATGAGTTGGTGGTGGGTGTTGTGAGTGATGAGGAAATCATTGCCAATAAGGGTCCACCTGTTTTATCCATGGAAGAAAGGTATGTTTCGTTTCTTTTTTCTTCCATTGTAGTTTTGGTTTGTACCTCAATTTTATGTGTTTTTCTACTATAGGGGAATTATAGTTTTGTTTGATACCTTAGAATTGATTGAAATTGGCAACAAAACTTACGAGCAACTTAAATAGGAAGGTGGAAAAACTTTCAGGAACATTTATTGATCATCTTGTCATGGGTTTTGTCCAAATGTTTTGGAAGCTTATGATGGTGCTTTAATTACGCTGAAGACTTGTTTGTGGAGCTTTAGCGTTAATTTTATTGGCCAACAGCTTAAGAAGTGATAATCATTTAGGTAAACAATTAAGTTGAGGCTATCAATTGTGTGGAAAATTGTGGCCAAGTCGAAATCTACTTATAAAAAAGTTAGGGATTTACTTCTTAGATTTGATTGGCTCTATTACACCCCTACATAAATCTCAACACTCCTTGATTTGTTACATATACATGTGTCTGTGTGTCTGTGTTTGTGCATGTAAACATATATACACATGTTTGCTGCTCAATATCTTCTGAGAATAACTTTTGATTTTTATGGACATTGAATAGGATTATCTGTGAGTATGAGTATTAATTGGCTCTGCTCTACTATGTGTTTTTAATCTGGCATATACCATTCATTGGATTTTCTTAAGTGATTTCCACAATGGTTTGGTATCATAAAATTTTCATTATCATCTATTTGGTAGACAGTTTCTGGATAGTTTATGAGTTGAAAGTGTAAACCATATCATCTCCACCTCAGCATGTCTAGATAAATCTGAAGTATCTCATACAGATTCGTGTGAAGATTCCTCTCTTGTGCCGAACTCTAATCACGCCTAACTACTAGATAGGATAGGATTCTGTATGTTTAAATTAGAGAGTTTGAATTCTGTTCAAACTCTAGATAAGATTATGTTTGTAATTCAAATGTTAGATAGGTTTACTTAACTAATCCGAAGATCATGTATTTACTCTCTCTATATATACGTTACTACATATCAATACAAATCATTGAAATTCAAAGTCTATTATGGTATCAGAGCATTAAACTGCTCACGCATAATTTTTCGATCTTTTCTACATTTCCGCTTTTTTTTTTCTTCTTCTTTCACTCTCTCAATGGCGTCCAATTCTGCTGTCCAATTTGTTCCGCCTAATATTGGCCAGCTTATGACCTTCAAATTGGAAAGACCCAACTACATCACTTGGTCCAACCAAGTCACTCCTATTTTGAAGACCAACGACTTGATGGGTTTTGTGGATGGGTCTGAACCGTGCCCTCCCAAGTACGTTCTGGATGACCAAGGGAAAGCTATTGCTACCCTAAGTCCAACTTTTCTACTTTGGACTAAGAAAGATCAATTCGTTCTTTCTTGGCTTAATGCCACTCTCACTGAGAAAGTGATGTCAACCACTTTTGGTGTTACTAGCGCTCAACAAATTTGGGATTCCCTCTCCAGCCGGTTTGCTTCTCATTCCAAGACCTGGATCTCTCATCTTCAGCACCAGCTTCAGAGTCTTCATCAAGGATCTAAAGGATGCTTTGAATATATTGAAGCTGCTAAGCAGTTTTCTGCACAACTTGCAGCTGTGGGTCAGCCGGTTGCTGAGGATGCTTTGATTGGTTACGTGGTTGGTGGCCTGCATCCGTCCTTCAACCCTGTGGTTACATCACTATCTGTGGCTTCACGCTACAAATCTCTCACTTTTAGTGAATTTCAAGATGAATTGCTCTCTCATGAGCTTCTTTTGGATAGCCAAACTGCTTCCAATACTGCCGACAGTCATCAGTTTGCTATGTTCTCCTCCAAGCCTCCTACCAACAACTACAACTGCAAGGCTAAAACTTCTGGCAAGCATTGGAATGGTCCGAAGAATACATCTTCTTCACCGAAGTATCAGCCTACTTCATCTTCTCTCCTTGCCAAACCCCCATGTCAAATATGTGGAAAGTTGAGTCACCAAGCGTTGGATTCCTTTCATAGGATGGATCATGCCTTCCAAGGCCGTCATCCTCCTGCTCAACTTTCTGCAATGGTTGCTACGTCCAATCAAGCTGCTGAGAATGGTCCCTGGTATGCTGACAGTACTGCAAAAATCAGCACATTACTGCCAACCTTGAGAATCTGTCCTTACAACAGCCTTACTCGGGTTCTGATGATGTAGCTGTGGGGAATGGCATAGGTTTGAGCATTCAAAACACTGGTTCTATGAGTTTTCATACTCCTAAGTCTTCCTTTCATCTTTCTAAAGTTCTACATTGTCCTCAAGCTTATGCTAATCTTCTTTCCATCAATCAATTTTGTCGTGATAATGACTTTTTTTCTCCTCAATGGTTCCCATTACTTTGTTAAGGACAACCGCACGAAAATCACTCTACTGGAAGGCCGGAGTGAAGGTGGTCTCTACCCTCTTCATTTGCTGTCCTTCTCGGTCAATAAGCAGCATGCCTTGACTACTTTCTTAGGTGTCCAGATTTCTACAGCTGTGTGGCATTCTCGTCTAGGTCATGCCTCTCAGCCCGTAATTTCTCATTTGGTTCAGCAATTTTCACTTCCGGTCAGTTGGGTTAAGCATTTGGATGGTGTCTGTGAACCTTGTCAACTTGGCAAAAGCAAGCAGCTCCCATTTCAACCTTCTCCCCATGTCTCTTTATGTCCTTTAGATCTCATCCATTCGGATGTTTGGTCCTGTTCTACAAAGTCTTTAGGTGGTTGTTTGTATTGTTTGTATTACGTTTTATTCATCAATGATTTTTCCTGGTTGTATCCCATCCATAATAAATCAGATGTGTTTCGGGTTTTTGTCCAATTTAAGTCTCTTGTGGAAAATCAATTCTCCTCTTCCATCAAACAATTTCAATGTGATGGTGGTGGTGAATACATGTCTAATCAATTTAAGAATTTTTTGGTCACTCATGGCATACTCCATCATATCTCTTGTCCTCACACACCACAATAAAATGGTGTGGCCGAGCGTAAGCATCGCCATATCATGGAAATGGGTCTCTCTTTGCTTGCTCAGTCACATCTTTCTTCACTTTTTTGGGTTGATGCTTTTGTCACATCTGTCTTTATCATCAACCGCCTTCCTTCCGTTCTTGGAGATGTTTCACCGTTTTTTAAACTTTATAACAAAGGTCCGGATTATTCCCTGTTTCGTTCATTTGGGTGTTCCTGTTTTCCATTGTTACGTCCTTACTCCACTCACAAATTAATGTTCAGGAGTAAACATTGTATCTTTTTAGGATACAGCTCTAATCAACGTGGGTATCGCTGTCTAGATCCTATTTCTTGTAAGGAGTATATGTCAAGGCATGTTGCGTTTGATGAAACTCGCTTTCCTGCCAAAGAGGATAACTTATCTCCTCTTGCCCCTGTTGACTCTGTTCCTTTTCCTGCTATTCCTAGCTTTACCTCATCTTCTTCAGTGCAGCTTTCTTCTGTTCCCAGTGCTGTTTCTTCTGCGCAGCCGGATTCTGAGTCAGCTCTCCCTATTTCCAGTGTTGTTTCTTCTGCATTGCAGGATCCTCACTCACCTCTACCGAGTTCTCCTTCATCCTCTCCTCACCTTGATGTTTCCCGACCTCTCGAATCCATTGATCCTATTATTCCTCCATTGTCTATGACTTCCCCAGCTCCTCTTTCTTCTCATCCTATGGTCACACGGTCCAAGACCGGTACTTTAAGGTCTCATTCCTTTCCTAATTACACCTCATTCTTCTCCACTAAACATCTGTTATGTGCACTCTCCAGCATATCTCTTCCTCTTGAACCTACATGCTACTCCCAAGCCGAGAAGTCCCTTGAATGGCGTGCTGCCATGGGAGATGAATTTGATGCTCTGTTGGCTAATAAAACGTGGTCCTTATGTCCTCGTCCTTCTCAGCATAATATCATCCGGAATAAATGTGTGTACAAGATCAAGCAGAAACAAGATAGTTCTATTGATCGGTATAAGGCAAGGTTGGTTGCTAAGGGTTTTGATCAAGAGAGTGGAGTGGACTTCACAGAAACTTTCAGTCGAGTGGTTAAAACTTCTACAATCCGGGTCATTTTGACTCTTGCAGTCTAGTTTAATTGGAGTATTCGCCAATTGAATGTGTCTAATGCTTTTCTCTATGGATTCTTGCTGGAAGAAGTTTACAAGGAACAACCTAGAGGGTTCATTGATGCTTAGTTTCCCTCTCACGTTTGCAAATTGCACAAGTCCTTGTATGGACTTAAACAAGCACCCCGTGCTTGGTTTGCCCGCTTCTCTCAGACATTGCTGGAGCTTGGGTTTGTTTCCTCCACTGTTGATAGCTCTTTATTTGTGTTTCATTAGGGCAGTATCCATCTTTACATCTTAATACATGTAGATGACATCTTGTTCACCGGAACTTCTAGCTCCCATATTGCATCTGTTATTGCTAAGCTTCGGCAGGTTTTTAAACTCAAGGATCTTGGCAACTTAAGTTATTTCTTAGGCATCCAAGCAGTTCGGTCCTCTCATGGTTTACATCTTCGGCAAGCCAAATATATTTCTAACTAGCTGTCTAGATCCAAAATGATGGGTGCTAAGCCATTCTCTTCTCCCTGCCTTGCTGGTTCCAAGATGTCAACTAAAGATGGTGATCCTTTATCTCCAGAAGATACTACTCTCTATCGCCAAACAGTGGGTGCTTTGCAATATTGTACCTTAACACGTCCGGATATAGCTTTTTCTGTAAACCAGTTATGTCAGCACATGCATACTCCTCCTACTATTCACTGGACAGCAGCTAAACAGGTTCTTCACTATCTTAAAGGGACTATTGACCATGGCTTATGGTACACCAAAGGTTCATTGCATCTTCAAGCTTTTTGTGACTCTAATTGGGTAGGTAATCAAGTTGATCGTCGTTCTACAACTGGTATTGGTATTGTTTTGGGATCCTCTCTAACCTCTTGGACTGCTAAGAAACAATCCGTGGTCGTACGTTCAAGTACAGAGGCTGAATATCGTGCAATGGCCCTTGCAACTACTGATCTATTTTGGTTGAGCATGTTATTTAAGGATCTTGGTATTCCTTTGTTTTTGACTCCTCGCCTATGGTGTGATAACATTGGGGCTCTTGCTCTTGCTTCTAACCCCGTTTATCATGCTAGGACTAAACATATTGAAGTCGACTACCATTTTATTCGTGAGAAGGTGTTAAATGGTGATATCTCTATCAAATATATTAGCACTCATGATTAGTTTGCGGATATTTTCACTAAGGGTCTCAGTTCTGCTCGGTTTTCATTTTTACGTGACAAGCTTATGGTTTGTTCCGTCCCCATTAGCTTGCGGGGGGCTGTAAACCGTATCATCTCCACCTCAGCATGTCTAGATAAATCTGAAGTATGTTGTACAGATTCGTGTGAAGATTCCTCTCTTGTGCAGAACTCTAATCACGCCCAACTACTAGATAGGATAGGATTCTGTATGTTTAAATTAGAGAGTTTGAATTCTGTTCAAACTCTATTCTGTTCAAACTCTAGATAAGATTATTTTTGTAATTCAAATGTTAGATAGGTTTACTCAACTGATCCAAAGACCATGTATTTACTCTCTCTATATATACGTTACTACATATCAATACAAATTATTGAAATTCAAAGTCTATTAGAAAGACTGTTTAAATTCAATAGGCATACTGGTTTGAAGTTGACCTAGTGCTTATTTTGAAATTATATGGACTGTTTTCCAGGCTGGCCCTTGTTAGCGGGTTGAAATGGGTAGATGAAGTCATAGCCAATGCTCCGTATGAAATTACTGAGAAATTCATGGACAGTCTCTTTAATGAGCATAAGATTGACTATATTATACATGGTGACGATCCTTGCCTGCTTCCAGATGGAACTGATGCTTATGCCTTGGCAAAGAAAGCTGGCCGCTACAAGCAGATCAAACGCACAGAAGGTGTCTCCAGTACAGACATTGTAGGTACTATGAATCTCTTGATCAATCTCAGAATTATTCCATTGAAGTTTGTGTTCAACATGTCTATTGCCATTACACGGTTGATCAAATAAATTCGAACTTGTGTGTATGAGGACATGTCTAGAAGAAATTTGATTGATAGCAGCAGTGGTTCCTCTCTCTCTCTCTCTCTCTCTTCTGTACCCCTACTCTTCCCAAATCCTCTGGGTATGATTCAATGATTTAAAATGTTTACTTCAAGACTGGACTCACTGTTTTTGAGCCTCTATATGATCGTCACTCGAATTTCTAGATTTTCCATATTAAACTCATTATTTTTTTCTAAATCTCCGTATATATCATCTGAATGTAGGTAGAATACTCTCTTATGTGAGGGAGGTAAAAGATTGTCAGGATCTTAATGGTACTTCTTTGCATGGAGAACCTCATAAAGAAAGTGAATCTAAGGGTGCTCAGATATCGCAATTTCTACCAACATCCCGACGGATTGTGCAGTTCTCAAATGGCAAGGTATATTTGGTTGGGTTCTCATTTTTTATCATGCAAAGACTGTCAAGTATAACCACCTTTTGTTCAGCAGAAAAAAACAAAAAAGAAGCTAGGATTATGTTTTGAAATGCTAAAATTTAATTATCTATCTTTTATAGCTATGAATCCCTCTCTCTCTAGCTCCAAAAACTGTCAGCCACATATATAATCTTTTTAGTGGAGACGTTTTTGGGATTGGTGCTCTAGTACATTAAGATATAAGTAGTTATTTTATACATATAAAAAATATATATTTAAACACGTCTGTAGAGCGATCTGAGTTTATTGAATAATTGGTAGTTCATTAAAGAGAATTATACTTACGCAATAATAACCAATGGCTCAATTAGAATCAGTGCTTTGTATTAAATCATTGACCAAAGGCTCTTTACGGGGAGGGATGAAGAACATCATTTAGACGTTATATCTTTGTGTGGATTCAGTATGTTATTACCATCACTTTTGTCCTAATATGTTAACATAGCTGGGTGATTACATTTTTCCCCTTCCCTCTATCTGGATCTTTTTTTCTCTCATATAACACATTGTTTTCTATTTGTTAGGGGCCTGCGCCAAATGCTCGAATTGTGTACATTGATGGGGCATTTGATCTATTTCATGCTGGGCATGTTGAGGTAAAGTTCTCATATGCTCTTGCTTGCATCTCTTTGTTTCATTTGATTATATAGGTGATTCTGTATATTCCTGTTGCTGTTACTTACATCATCAAGTCAACATTTAATTGGACTTTTTTATGTTGTTACGGTTTCGTTGCAATTAAATATGTAGTTATAAGTGGAGATGATACTATTGAGAGGTGACAATTTGGTATCGTCTCTTGGCCATGATGCAGCTTTGTGGATCCTATCACTTAGGTATTGTTGCATGATTGCCTTTGTACCTCAATATTGGGGATTGTTTTAGACACTCTTAACATGTCACATACCTGAGCCCTGTTTTGTTATGGCTCTGGTTCTGAAGCATTCCATGGTTTGTGCCTGCCTTTGGCACCATCAAATTCGATATGGGTACAAATAAGTTTCTTAATGTTGCTTGCATATAAAAGTTGCATGATTGAATATCGTCACATGTTAAACCCCAAGGGGTTGGCTTAAGTGGTAAAGGCCTTGGAATTTGGTGGTTATCCCCATCAAGTCTAAGATTCAAATCCCCTTTGGTACAAACAATTCTTTGAAGCCACGCCCCATTGTGAAGCCGTGAATTACATGATCCGTGTGGTGGGGGCATCTTGCATGGATATGGGGTTTAACATACAGGGATGGACGCAAGAAGTGGCTCTGCCTTATATATATATATATCATCACATGTTCTCTCTCTCTCTCTCTCTCTCTCTCTCTCTATTTGAAAATATCATTGAACCTTCCTCACCATTTTGTTATAATATGCTTCTCATCATTTTTCTGTGATCTCTCAGATCCTCAGGAGTGCTAGACAACTTGGAGATTTTCTACTGGTTGGTATTCACACAGACCAGACTGTGAGGTATATCCCATTAGTTATGCTTGATTTGACTTAAGTTCATGGTTACTTCCCCACTTTCCCATGGCTTTGGAGTTTGGAAGTTTACATTAGATTATCTATGTATGTTGCCTTATAGTAACGGAAAAAACCGATGAAGATGTTTAAGTTGTTACATGCAGTGAAAACAGGGGGAATCAGTATCCCATAATGCATCTACATGAGCGTAGTCTAAGTGTGCTGGCTTGCCGTTATGTTGATGAAGTTATCATTGGTGCACCTTGGGAAGTTACAAAGGACATGGTGTGTAAATTCATTTCTGATCAAATTTTCTATAGTAGGTATCAGATTATCTTGCTATTGTATTCTGTAATGAACTTCTCTGAGTGCACCCCTCGTATGCTCAAATGATGTTACGCACAAGCAAAGCAGTTTCTGTGTGAAGTTCCCCACCATGTTGTGTTCTTGGAGTAGTTATGGATGTATAAGACATTTGGTTGAATGTGAACATGCTGACAACATTGTTGATTGATATTTGTCTAAAATGTAATGCTTGTGTACCTTGTTAGAGTAGATAAAAGGGCATAATATTAAACAAAAACACAGAGAACTGTAGAACTTTCCAACATCTGAACTGGACCATGATGTTCATACACAACAAAGACATGCTTATCTGCGGTATCTGTATCCATGCTTGACAAAAAACAGTGTATATGCATAATGAGTTGTCATATCTAGTCGGTGAATGCGAGATGAAGTTTGTAATCTTGATACTCTTTTAAAAGCTAGTACAATATGTCCAATAATGCTTGACATCGGGGCTGCTTGTTATTATTTTTTGTCCACATTGCTTTTCTAATTTCCTCACTATATTTTATTTGAACTATTTTGCTGAATAACGAACATTCCCTATATTTGTGCTACTCCTTTAAAAGTTCTCACAATGGTCAGGAATGGTCAACTCATGTTTTGTCACCCATATTTGTTGTGTGTCTACTTTTACATGTCATGTGTTGTAAAATCTTCATGGAACTTTTAAGGATTTTTTTTTTGGTTAGCACGGAAAAGTTTATCATGGATGCTCTTGACAGTATCTGCAAGTCGTACTTATGGGAAAGAGTTGGTGCACATGTTAGGCCAAATTTGCTGATTATCAAATGGAGGGAACATCTTAATTTTTAAGAAGTGAATGTCCATGAAGTACTCTAGATATCCACTTCTAAATATTCTCATTTATTGCATTATTTGATTGAGTGTACATGCACACAATCCCATTTAATGCGCTAAAACTGCTTCCTCCTGATTCATTTTCCTTGAAAGGTTCACATGGCCAATTTTTGTTTAATTAGAATATAAACCTTATTGGTTTGTATTTGTTAACCGAAATATAGTTTGAAGCTCAATCTCTCCTAATAAGTAATTTAATAAAACCTTTATTACTTAAAAGTTAATTTGGAACTGCTTTAACTCCAGACACAACACTAACATAGTTTGGGGTGGAAAATGAGACATGGTGCTCGACATGGCTCCTAGAAGGAAAGTTGAAGAGTAATTTGGCATTTGGTGCCTGAAGTGTGCATGCATATTAATGTATCTTTGACAAGAAAGAATTCCTTCTTGTTTGGTCTATGACTAAAATTAGTACTTGGCCAAACTTGACAATCAAGATTCAATGTTTCTGGTTTCTATTATAAAATGATTGTTGTAACATGGTATACCTTTTCTTTTCCTCTTAAGCGTCATGGGCTCATTGCACTTATGAAGAACTGTGTTATCTTTCTTATAATCTCCATTATCATCATCATCACCGTCTAAGGTGTTTCTTCTTGGCATGAGCAGATTACAACTTTCAACATCTCATTGGTTGTGCATGGGACGGTTGCTGAGAACAACTCCTTGACTGTAAGTTGGGGAATGCTTTTTTTAGTTGAATATGTTCAATTATTATTGCCCATTTTATATATTCACTGGGGATGGTGATGATTTTGTATTGTTTAGGGTGAAAATGATCCTTTTGAGGTTCCCAAGAGCATGGGAATTTTCCGGTTGCTTGAAAGCCCCAAAAATATAACCACGACTTCAGTAGCCGAAAGGATAATTGCCAATCATGAGGCTTACATGGTATGACCTTATTCTTTTGCTTGGCTTGCATGGCATGAGAAATTTCTTTAGACCTGAAAAATACAAATCAGAAAATTATGCATGTAGTTGGGGAATGTATTAATTAATGAACCCATTTGATGAAAGGTATTTGCTGGTTTGATCGAACTGGGCATGTAGGTCAGATCTCACGTGTCGAAAAGGAAGGAGAATGGGGGAGTCTTGGAATATTTCTTTATCCTCATGTGTTAATGTTGAGTCCCTATTCTGACAGGGGAATGCTTTTATACCCCTTTTCATTTTTTAACTAATTTGTTAATGTTCCTTTTTTAATATGTTTTTTATTCATGTTGTGCATTCCAATTGGGCCTTGGGCAAACTATTTATTCAATGTTAGGTGTCCAGAAGAATTTTGGCTTGATTTTCCTGCATTGTTTTGCTTTTGCAAGTTTCAATTATCAAAAGAAATGTTGTTTATGGTTTTGTTATCTTATTTTCAATGCAGAAACGCAATGCAAAGAAGGCTGAGAGTGAGAAGAAATACTATGCAGAGAAGATGTATGTCTCAGGAGACTAGCTCCAACACAAATTTGATCCGGCAGCCGAGTTCCGTACAGTTGATGTTCGACATTTATCCCTCATAGAGTTGCCTGATGTTGTTCAATACATAGAGAAATCACGTACTTTTGTTCTTGAAGGACAGAAGAATGAATGACATAGGAGAATACGTGCATCAGAGAGACTTGGAGGAATGATATTTCCTTTCACATTTTTTATGTTACTCATGTCAGAATAGGGACTCAAATTCTCAATTTGCCAATCTATAAACATAGCTTAGGCCTAGTGTTTACCTTTCCTTTCCTATGCCATTTGATTTTGTGGTGGGTGTCTCATTGAGAGATACTGGATTATGCAAGAAGGGAGTTGCTTCAGTTCATATCAGGACTCGGCATGCCAAAAAGCTAAAAAAAACTGTTCTGCTAGGGCTTTTTTTTTTTTTTTTTTTTTTTTTTTTTTTTTAATTTATTTCTTTTACTAACAGAGTTCCAAGCCATGCTGTTTATGTATCCTAACCATTAAGCCAAGATACCTGTGGTACAGGGATAATGATAAGGCAATAATACTGAGCAAAACTCTTCTTCTTATCTCTGTTGCAAAGGGATACAGGGTGTGAAAAATTCAGCAGCATTCAATTATACTGTATAATCGTACAATGGCTTTGGGCAACCAATGATACCCACTTCAAATTATAAGCAACAATTGCATCAGATCCTCTGGATCAATAGCACACGAAGAATACCGATGCGTATTGGGATCCACATCTATTGTGAGAGTTTATGTGAGACTCAGTAATCTTAAGTAAATTTTGGGTTGTCCGACTATTTATTTGGACAGTTAGGTCTTACATGAACTCTCACAATCGCTGCTCAAATTCCTAACAATTTGGGCCGCTCTATGCCAATGCGGAGTTGCACTGAAATCCTCATTGTAATACATCGGCTACATCAAGGGCTTAGGGCACATGTCTTGAAGAGTTATTGAGATAGTTGCTAGGTCAAGCTATGCTCCTTCCAGCCTGCGTTGGCACAATAAGCCATGTTGGCCACCAGCAAAACTGAGCTTTCTAAGTGGGTGGTAGCATCAAGGAGATTCATGTAACTCTCAGTTGGGGAGGCTGTCTTTTTCCATGAGAAATCTGTCCTATTATCTCCCTATTTTACCAATACTAAGAGCATCTTCAACAATGTTATGCATTTTAGCTAATAAAAAAAAATCATTTACTACTTTACCTACCACTTTTTAATACAAAGTCCAACATATTTTATATTTCATTCTCTATTTTCTTTAAATTATTTTTCACTATTTTTTATATTTAAACTACTTAGAGAGAAGAGAGAAATGACCGTAGCAAAAAGAAATTATTAAAAAAAGAATAAATAAGCTATAGTGCTTGCCTAAAAATAGCTAATCAAAAAACAAAATATGTATTTTTGATAAAGAGAAGATAAGTTGTTGAGCATGATTTTTGCCTCATTAGCTAAATATATATGATATGGAGGTTTTAGAGCGTTGTTAGAGATCGTCTAACATGAGGTGTTAAAAACTACATGTTTATCCTTCTCTTACAAAGTTAACGTAGTAGTTTCAACCAACTTTTAGATCAGTGAAACCCCAACCCCACCTTCGAACGGGGTAAACTCCATATACTTGCCCCCTCCCACGAGAAACAAGTGTTAAGATCAGGGTGCTTGTGTAGGGAGTCGAACTTGGACATCTCAACTGGAAAGTGGTACCCCAAACCAACTCCACTACCTCCGAGCAGGATCCTTTGGTTAATTTTTGTTGAAAAAAATAAAAATAAAAACATTCCAAAATTGGTTAAGATATGAAGTATTATGAACTAATCAGTAAGATAATAATGTGATTTCTAATATTTCTCTACTAACTTATAAGATGAAATATAACCTACAAAAAGAGTATGCCGGTCTCACTATGGCTCATTGCCTCCCAAGTAAACTGTATGAAGACTTCAAAGGACATGATTGTGAATTAGATAGATGAAATATAGTGCTGCAAAGTGCTTATTGATCAATGCTCACAATCCTCTCTATTGAAAGGAAACCCATACCAATTCGATTATGGCTTTTCCCTCTTCCAATTGACAGAGAGAGCATGAATTGTTGGAAATCATAAAATAAAGCAGAACAAATTCTTTACCAGTAGTTATTAGGTAAGCATGTTCTTATGACCGCAGGAAAACATATTGATTATTGACCTTGCTCAGCCTTGATCATTTCTACATTAATTTTGAATAGAACGCAAACCACTGATGAGGGAACAAAGAGAACACATTAATTTCTACATTGGTTGCCCATTACAGCACTTTCGTCTTTTTACACCACTATTTCCCTTTCTTTTTACAGGGAGTTCCCAACATCCAAAACGCCTTCTGGTTGAAGGACACTAACTAGCCCAAAGGCCATCAAAGAAAGGGGCTCCATTCTCAGTCCCCCAATCCCATCTACTACACCTTTCAATTCAGATCTGCTCTCCAAAACGAACAAAAACTAAAATGTTTTTCTTTCACCGGAACCATGTAATGGGAGTGGAAGTGTTCTGGGGAATCTGTGGTATCATGCAGTGGTACTGTTGCTGCCACTGATGCAAGCCATCGCTTCCCGCTACTCCACCATACGCATGTACATTAGGGTGCCCTTGCTCCATGCTTGCATTGCTGTTGTTGTTGTCTTCTTCAACATCCATCGTCGTTGCTTCCATTTCTTCGGCCTCTTCCATCAACTCAGGAGCGTCCATTGCGTAAATCTCAGTGGCCGGTACAGGAGGAAACTGAGAAGGAACCCATGGAACCACAGCCAAACAATCACCATTCTTGTCCCTCATAGCTTCTTCCTCATCAGCTGATTTTACGTGACCATACTGGCTCGACCCAAATAATTGATCTGCCAAACCGTGCAAAAATTTCTAAGCGGCATTTTCACAAACATAACAAGCACAACACAAACTTTTCCTTGTCCAATTGCTAGTTAAAATTTATCTGGGTCTAATCGAAAGAGCTAACCCATGTTACATTGCCAACAAAATGAAATCGGCAAGCCCATAATTCTTGTTTTAATTATTATAATTTTGTGAATAATAAAAGCAAAACTTTCGTATCTAAACTAAAGAGGAGGCAAAATGGGTAATGGGTGCTTACTCTTAAAGCCAGATATGATACGAGAATCAACGGAGAAAGAAAGATTCGAAGGTTGTGAACCGAAAAGAGAAGCATTCACAGGTTTGAAGAGAACAATAGCCCTTTCCTCGTTGGACGGAAGTTCCAAATCCTCCGTCACTCCTCCCCCTACTTCCGGAGGAATCTCCACCTCCTCTTCCTCCATAATCGGCGGCAACTCAGCATCCTAAACACGCACAAAAACCCCAAAATTCGGGTTAACAGGGAGACAGAAAGAAAAAAAAAACGCTTCGCAAAAAGGAAGGAAAAGGAAACGTACGAGGCGGCGAATCTTCCGAGCCGGAGAAGACAGAGAGAAATCGGAGAACTCGTCGCTGAACTCGTCGAGCTCAAGATCCTTCCTCTTCATCTTCTTCGTTATCATGTTCATGGTACTTTGCCTATTCAGATAATCGCACAGTCTGATTGCAAAAAGCGCTAATAAAAGAGTCGGCAAAGACCCAGAGAAAGAGAGAGAGAAGCTTCTCGCCTTCTGTCTCTAGACCTCTCCAGAAGCCGAAATATTGCGTTTTTTTTTTTTTACTTATTCTCTGCCTATAAAAAATAATAAAATAAAATAAAAAGTAATTCTTTTTCTCTCTCTCTCTTTCTTGTCTTGTCTTATACGGTGGACCGAACAATAAGTAGTGCACATGCTGCTGAACCGCTGGTGAATGGCCAACGCGTGTTCTTTTGTGAATTGACTGCCAAGCTATCGAGCTATATGAAAACGAACCGAATCAATAAAAATATAGGCTGATTTATTAAATTAGTTGAATTCGTATAAATTCGGTTAGCATTTAAAAATATAAAAAGAAAATTATTTTTATAATGTGATAGAATAGCTTGAATTATTATAATTGTGAATTTTGATATAGATATGTATGTATCTACGTGTGTATTTATGTGTATTTGTGTAGTGAATGTATAGACTTGTATAAAACATACATATGAACTCAAGATTAAATTGTTGAAGGTTTAAATTAATTTATTTAATTAACTCAAATGATCAAATTTTAACCATAACTAAGTAACTAATAATTCATATAGATTTATGAAAAAAAATGTAAACAATTACAATATTTTTGTAAACGAAGCAAAAGAGGCAGACGGTTAGGTTAGATCTAATTCATTTTTTTGTAAATCTGTTCTTTAAATCTGGTTCATTTTTAGATCTGTTATTTAAATCTTCTTTTTTTTTTCTTTTTTTTTCTTTTTTTAATCTTGTTAAATGAAAGTTAATTTGTTTTGTCATCGTTGGATCTAAGAATCTCATTCTGTTTGGTGGTGCCAGAGACGGAACTAAAACAGGTCCAGGAGTTGTTCGGCCAAGCGACGTATAATTGCTTGAATTTGAAGAAACCAGATTGAAGAAAAGAAGAACGTCGTCGTTTAGTTTTCTCTTTTCCTGTTGTTTACACTTGCCACCTTTAATATCAATTCAGTCATCTTTTCCATGCAATGGCTTGTAATGCAGTGCCTTCCATTCTGTAGTCTTCAGTTTCAAACTCCAAAACGATGGTCAGTGACTCGGTGAAACATTTTTCCTCTTGGGCATTTCTTTTCCTTTCTTTTCTTTGATAAGCATATATATATTTGGCATTATCATCCTCCAACGGACATGACAACCATGAGAATATCGGGTGTTCGAGTGACAGTTGTAATGGTGTCTCTTGTGAGTAGTAGAGGTAGTCATGGTTGCTGATGGTGGTGTTGATGATAATGTTGATTGTGGCAACCATTCTAGCTATGAGTGAAGATGAAGAGTCTTTGTCCGTAATAAAGGTGAGATAGAAGTCGAGATGAACACAACTTTGGGCACGTTAAAAATGTTCTAAAAAAATATTTAAAAAATAAATAAAAAATAAAAAATCACTACCCGGTCTAGATAACCGGGGTCCCCGGTTAACCGGAGTACCGGTTCCGGAGCCGGTTATTGAAATTCAATAACAAGCTCCGGTTCACACCCCTAGTTGGCTAGCACCCTTTATAGTAAAATCCATCTATCACTTACAATTGATTGAGCTTTCATTTGTCACTTTGAGCCTTCTCTTTCTCTCATAATGGAGACGTACAAGATGTTTTCCAACAAAAGCATAATTATACTGTTATGATACATATAGGCGAAATCTACAAGTGTGGCCCAAAAAAAAAAGACACCTACAAGGTGAACATCCCTTTTTCGGTATGATTTTTTTTTTTTTTTTTCGACAGCTGTTTCCTCTTTTCTTTTCATAAGCAATCTCTATATTTTTATGAAACATCTGTTCACTGCTCCACGATCTGCTAATCTCCAAGACTATGATACAAGGATTTTGATATATATATATATATATATTGAAATATTGAAGAATTTCGATATATACTAAATTGATGGAGCCGATCTATTTTCAAGGCAGTAGGGTTTTTGAGCGACACATTACCTCATAGGACTTTGAGCTAAGCATTTTCTTCAGGAGAAAGTAAGAGGATGATGGAAGAATAGCTAAGCATGGGGTACAGGTTGCCGTCAAGGAAATGAGCATACTGTTTAACTGCAGTATCTCTTTCTGGAATGTCGCTGGAGAGGAAGTCAAATGGTGTTGGCTTACTGGTGTCCACCAAGGGCTCCCATCTGAATCCAGGCCGCTCTGGCAATGTAATTGTAACAGGTAAATGACTGGAATTGAAGGCAACATAGATTTCTCCCTTCACCGAGTCAATCTGGGTTCAAGTTCATGCCTCATGAGGATACATCTCAACTGAATACAATGTTAGTCATAGAAAGTCAAAAGCAAGAACATAGTGAAATAGAAAACTGAGGCCAAATTTCCGTGTATTCACATGACTACATGAGAGATGCAAAGCTGTCGGATAAGTGGCTCAAATTCTCTTAGGCATAGAGAGTAATACGAGAATATCAAAATAGTGGTCAGTTGTCCGTACAGTAGGGCTTTGTTATAAATATGTTATGTTGTAACCCTAAATCATTATTGAATATTACCACACTCCTATTGACGTATGCACATTGCCGAACCACGTAAATCTGTGTCTTAATTTTTTCTTGCTCTCTCTCTTTTCATTCCATATTATTCATCATTGTTATGCACGGTAACAACAAAAGGCAAGGGTTTAACTTTGATGGAAACAACAAATGGCCACTAAGGTGTGTTAGTCCTTACGCCATGTTGGTAAGCATCGCCATTCATTTAAAAACACACACAGTCAACAAGCGTATATAGCTGCTCTCCGGTAACCATGGTATGACTAGTCAGACATTTGGGGCAGCTTAGCTAGTCAGGACATAGGGCAAATTTAAATTGTTGAAATGATTGGTTTTCTTCCTTTACAGCCAATGCAAAGTTTTTGACGTCTCCAATTTAGAAACAAAGTTTCACTTCCTCCGAAATAAGACATGTCACAAAGCAACAAACTACATCCCAGGCTACTTCAACCTTTAAATCCATTACCTGAATGCGCCTATTGAAAATGTCACCAACAACAAAACCATCTAACACAATTCATGCCATAGATTTGTTGGAACTGTGTCTACCAAGACTTCACTTAATACATGAATTACATGCAACAAGCAAACCATTCTTCTGATTTATATCCACTTTGGTAAACTAAGCTCGGTTAATAAAAAATGTGACTCTGGTTTGCGTTCAATGTAGCTAGTTATCCTTAGCAATGGGATCTAAGACTATTATCCTGTTCGCAGAGCCAATACCCCAGAGGAGAAAGCACTACGGTACCAATATGAGAGGGAAGTTGACAAGAAAGCATACCAGTGTAAAGGCCACAAAACGGCTGGTTTCAGACCAGTCTGGCATCCCAGGAGCATGACCATGCCACTGCAGCCTCTCTGCTGTTGGGAACTCATTTAAGCCAAGCGACTCACATTCACTGCAAGATCATTACTCACATTCGTTGAGTGAGATTAAAAAAAAAAGGTCAATCAGAAAGCTAACAACATAAGCAAAGTCAATGATATAAAGTAGCACTTACTGGCGGAATTTGGTCATAAGGCAGCAAAATCTGAAAAAGTCTGATGAAGACTCTTCCTTCTTATCCCACTGAAAGTAATTAAGCTGCAACATAGCTGAAAATCAGTAAATAGTCAATAAATGGATTTGATAGAAGCACAGAGACCGGCAAGGTGTAGAGGAATCACATGGTTATCGTGGCAATATGTATTGTTGTTTCCCCCTTTTGTATGACCGTATTCATCACCCATATATATCATCGGAACACCCTGATTAGATAAAAATTAAGGTCAGAAAAAGTGTAATTTTTAGTACCATTTGTGTAAAAATTGCTCAGAAGTTGGTCCCAAAAGATACAACTAGCTAAAGCACATTTATGTCTGATATAGAACAGAAGGTAATTTGGGCAATATATTATGACATTCTACGTGTTGTGTGAACATTGAAATTTATATCAAATTGTGAACACTAACAAAAGTAACCGAGTATTGTTGCATTCCCGGTCCATTTTATTCCTTACCAAGCATAACCTAAGCACCTCCTTTCAAGATTTTTATTTATTATTTTTGTCTTATTATTTTTCTTTTTAGTAATTACTCGTCATTCTTTTCATAAACAATATAGCATGTTGGGGCAATACATACCAGTCTGAGTTACTCTCCTAAGAACAAGAATTTTGCAGGATGTATAAAGCACTATGCAGATTACAAATCATATATATGAAGTGTAGTTGTGCGTGTATGTGGGGTCCTGAGGAGCATATACAAACTAGAAAAGACTCGTTTGAAACATTAAAGGAAATTTCTAATGTCATGTTTGCAAGTCCAAGAAAATTACTGAATCAGACAGTTTAGTGATCCAACAACCATAATCATAAGTTGTTGATCCAACCTTTTCCGAAGGTCAGAACTCCAATACATGATACTCAACTCTAGAACAATATCACTTGAATAATACCCCTAAGTTACAGTTTATACGAGGAATTATCAACATTACTGTTCTACATGTGGAAACCATTCCAGCATCAACTTTTCTATCTATATGCGGATTGGTGGTAAATGAAGTAAAAGTTGATAAAAAGTGATTATTTACTTAAGAGTATACATATGAGATTCTATCCAAATTAAAAATAAAAATGAACATAGAGAATGATGTTGCAAGGACTTAACTTTGAAAAACGGTAGCAGGAGACAAATTAGGTCTCTTAGAGCAACTAATCAAGAGAACACAATCTAGTAACATATGCTACTCATATATCATAGAGATTGAATATATAGTTAAAGAGTACGGATTGGGCTATATAAATTGAACCTTACTTGAGAAACCATGAGGGAGAGGAAGAAATTCCGCATTTGTCTCTTCCTTAATTTCTTGACAGATCTGCTCACAAACTCTCCCTCCTAAATAATTGCTTTCAGAAACAGAATGAGAACTTGCATCAACAAGTAATAGGATATCCAACAGAACTTACAACTCATTGAATAGAATATAGTACTATTTGCAAGAATCTTTCAAAAGATATTGACATAAGCATATGCCGGCACAACCAAAAAACTCTCAGAATGAAGTACTAAATTGATGTTTCATAAATGCTTTTTAACTTCTAACTTATCTCACTAAAGCAAAACCCCTTTGAAAATCTGAAACATATATGTCCAGGACTACGTTGCAGAATGATATGCTCTTGACCTCCTTTTGTGGCTTTTCAAGTATCTGTTCAACAGCTTGTACAAATTTTGTGTCCACTGATGCTTTTCATATTTCATTTGACCCAGACTTCAAGAAACATTCAACAATGAAACACCCCCAGTTTTATACCATTACCATGTAAGGAGCATAAATTTTTCTTTGATCAAGAGGTGGGAAAGAGACAAAAAGATAAATACAGAAAGACAACATAGAAGATTTTCCACCAAACAGAAAAATAAAAAACAAAAAAGTAATAGAAAGGATAGCAATGAGGCATTATGGTCCCAGGACATACTGATCACTATCTGCTTGCTTGGTTAGATGCCTGATCATGCTACATCACTAAAGTCTCTGACAACTAAAGTCATCCCTTTTCTTTACTCTTGCTAAGGACATCTCAGAGAAAATATCCTCTCTGATAAAATTCTTGCAGTCTTCTTCTTTTAAGGACTTCAGACACATTCAAACGATAACAAGATATAAAATACTCAGTTATTAAAGATGACCCACAGACTTCTAAATATACAGAATCTGGTCGCGATTTGCAAATCAGTTTGAAATTTGGCAAAATCTCAACAAAAAGGGGGCAAAAAAAAAACAAGCGTAAACAACTAGTAAGTGGTAACAAAGTGTAACATTATTCTCTTTCTCTTTACATCAATTATTATCATTACCAATCACTATTTCTATTATTGTTATTACTTTGACCAATAATCTATTACTATCATAATATTGATATTTTCTTTACAAAATTGATACTCATAGATATGACTCCATTAGGGATTCCAAGGCTGTACTGCATCAATATAACTATACATTTATGTTAAGATGTCAAGATTCAAACAATTGTACGGTCATTGTATAAACTCAACAAGAAGGCAGAGAAACATACAAATATATGCATGAAAAAGAAGAAGAAGAAGAAGCAATGAATTCAAAGGAAAAATCTAGTCTTATGGAACATATATAAAATGCACATTGACTCACATGCATTTTGATTATGGGCCGGAATAAAGTCATCCATGTCAATTTTGGGGCCTTCAAAGGTGAACCATTACAGAAACTTTGTATGCCTTACACCAATGTCAGATAAATGGATTCATGTAGGTGACCTTATCACACACGAGTAATACCAAGCATCCAGCAAGCAAATCCACATGCAACAATTATAGTATTCATGTATATAAGTATCTACCTGTCCACAGTTCCAGCTATTATTATGATTCTCCCCGTCATTGTTATCTTCCCCATTTGCCAAGTTATGTTTGTCGTTATAAGTCACTAAATCCACCAAAGTAAAACCATCATGCGCACATACAAAGTTGATACTGTTCCATGGCTTCCTTCCTCCTCCCTGGTTCAAGGAAATACTAAGGGAAGCTGCTCAAGAAAAATATTCAGCATACCTAATATTACATGCTTCAAAATAGAATTTTATCACATCAATTGAAACAAAGCTTGCTATCACTCCAAAAGATGGTTTATTAAGTCAGAATTTAAACAATAATATGGAAAGAAACATTGTAAAATGGAAATTTCATGAGAATAAAAAGAATTATCATAGGAGACAACGACTTCATGGGCTACAAAATGGAAGACAACGATGTTACCTGATATAAATTAGAGCTCCCACAAAGGCATTCAGCAAAAGCCCCGGAAAAGGCATCAGTACCCTTGATAAACTGCCGCACTGTGTCACGATACTGAAATTGAAAAGAATATGCATATCAAATCTCACCCACACATTATGGAACAACACGGTAAATGTATGTAAAAAGTGTAAGTATGGTTTTGCCTAGGAGGTTCTATGGAATTAGGAACCGCACCACGCATAGTTGCCAATGGCCTGGGAGGAAAGGAGCAGCAGAAGGTTAAAAAAGTGGAAGAAGAAGAGTAGGATTGAGATTATACAGTTGAAACTCAAAGAGGTCTCAAGAATGGTAACCAAAATTTTCCGTTGTTAAGCTATGGATGCACTGAACTTGAGATCTATTGATTTAGGTGAGTTAGGCTAATCTTAAAAAGCATGAGAAGCCAACACCAGGAAGGTTGAAAATCTGGCATGGATTACAAAGCCTTTGAGAGATGAATTGTTTGGAAGGTGCTGAGGACAATTATCATAAAATCTTCAGATTATTCTGGTCAGGACACCATATGACCACTAACCCAGGAGTATATTACAAGTCCTGCACCTAAAGATACACCTACCAAGGAGAAAGAATTGTAACAAATAATAATTTTGTGAACCTCTTCAAGAAATTCAAATAAATGTAGGATGAAATTCTCAGGTTCTAGTTTGCATGTTCAATCCAAGCAAAAACTCTTTATATTGGAATAGTTAACAAAAGTGAGAGATTCTTACTTAGTTGATTAACAAGCAGAGAAGTAGTCAGCATATATCTTCGTAAATTATAGATGTGGAATGAATACAACAGTTTAATATCTGCTCTGACCTTCCCATTCCATTCTGACCAAATACCCCAGTGAGGAAATGTGCCAACTTGGTATAGGCCACCCGTATCCCATGCTTCAGCAATAAGCTACTTGAAATAGGCATAGAATAAGTTATAAGTTTAGCTGTAACACTTTTGACAACATGGCAGATATACAGATAAGAATAACTGCCAATAAATGATTGAAACCAGTGGAAGTTAGATGCTGGTATACTTGATACACTAGCTTCAAGCAAAAATCCAGAAGCCATATAAAACAACTGTTAGATAATGAACATGAAGTAATTACTACTGAATAAAGAACATGAATGCATTTAAGATGCTTCATGGGAGCAACTAAATCCGAAGAAATCAGTTCATCTGAAAGCAGCAGCTGTAAGGCCGAGGAAACGGTGTATGGGCATTTTCAGCTGGGCACGTTGCAGGTAATAGGGAATCTTCTCAGCATAAAGCTATTAACCAGCAACCTGATTAATAATTCGATACATTTGTTTTATATTATAAAATTATTATCTTTCCATTAATGGCAGATTGATGCTTTATAAAATATCAATAGAAGTATGGATATACCAATTTGCTTTTTATGTCACCTGTTTTATCACACCTTTACTCAAAATGGCCATTCTTATCTTCCTATTCTACAAGTTAAACTCTCTCTCCAATCTCTAGAACATGATCCTAAGGAAAAGAATGGTGATGGCGGCAAGGACCGCTGTGAGAAAGTAATGTTATGGGTTAGAATCCACCATATAATTGAGAAAATTCTCAAAGAAATGTTCTTGATTGAAAACTGAATAATGGTTTCGTTCTACAATAGGCTAATTTATAGGATCTACATTCCTTATTCTCCAAGTAACAACCTTATTAAACGAAGCCCAACCTATATGGCATCCTAGTAGGAACCTCTTTTCACAAATAAAACCCCAAAAATTCCTAAAAATAGGGAGATAAAAATGGAAAAGAAAATTTTTAATATTTATAAATTTTAATTAGAAGTCTTCCAATGGTATAGGTTGAGTCCTGTAAATTGTCCTAAACCATTTCTTGGATCATAATTCATCTACAAGGTTGTCTCTCATTTTCTCACCTTGTAGTTAAATATCAATGGAGTTAAAGTTTCTCAATAGAATTACTCTCCATTTCTCTCACCTGATCAGTATCTAATATGCTCATGAGAGACATTCCACTTCCCCCTGGCCTGCTCTCTGAGACAATCCCTTTTGTAAGGGTGAAATTCAATCTGATGATTTTGTTAGAAACAAACTCTCTTAAAAGCTTAAGCTATTAGGAAACACGCCCATATATATATATATATATAACCAAACACTTTCCCTCTTCCTCAACGAGCAGGACCCACTAACTAACCTGAAAAAGAACGGGTCTAAAGAGAATGCCGGCCTGTGCACATGCAAATAGAAGAGAAGAAACAAGGGAGCCAAAGCTTGAAACAAAGACCCCTCCATCAAACAAGGCTCTAGTAACATTTTAGGAAGCAAAAATTATCTCTAAAGCTTAAGCTATTAGCAAAGTGACACAATTAACAAGCTTGCACCTACAAATTTATCATAATGGAATCTAAGCCAAACCATAAAGGTAGATTATTTAGAGCTTCCCCGAGCCATCATGATCCAAAGGAAACGTGCAAATTCTTTCTCTTCATATACATATAAAAGTTGAAGCAGTATCTGATGAATCTTTTTGTTAATTGTTATTGACATCATTTAAACAAGTTAATTCATTTTCACATGGCCCTCAGATGTCTTAGACTTTTGAGAGAGAAAGCCTTGATGAAAACAGATTAAGATTTGCAGGGGGCAAATAAGAAAGGAATCTATAGTAATAACCTTCACTCCCCGAAGTATTGGATCGGTACTTATCATGTCAATTAATGGAGGACTGCTGAGAGGAGAGCCAGTTGTCAGCAAGTCACCTTCTATTGGCTTCCCATACACATTAATTGCATCCCAGAGACTGTTAACAAAGAAGGAAAGAAAATAAAAAAGACTCAGAAAAAAAATAATCTCCAGTAACAACTAAACTCGGTCACAGAGGATCTGGCAGATAGTTTTCTCAGATAACCTGCTTCCCCTGGTCATAATAGAGGCAAGATCAAAGCGAAATCCATCAACATGCATTTCTGTCACCCAATATCTGTTACACAATATATATGGAGACCTTCAGCTCCATGTAATGGTAGAGATGACAGATTGCAACCCAGAAGTACATAAATGAAACAAAGTTCAAAACTAAAAAAATATGAGCAACTAACAATGGAAGTTACAAGGTACAGTGAAGTGTGTATCATACACACCTTCATTACCTCAGAAAGAGATAGAAGAGAGGGAATAAAACCCATATAAGTAACATGACATTGCACAAGACTCAAGTATATCAAATGGCATACCACTCAATTTTTTTTTATCAAAAGCACCGACAAACTTGAATTAGACAATCTTTTCCTTTTCAGTATCTTCATTCTTCACTGCTCCAAGGCCATGCCTTCTTTAGGGCAATATTAGCATTATCTCTCTTATGGAATTGCAGATCTACTCTCTCTTTTTTCCACTTTAATAAACATTACTTCTTCTTTCTAGTTTTCATAAATGTCGTCACTTCTATTACTAAACACACATCACAGTACAGCAAAGGAGAGTATTGCATATTAGTCTTGGACAGCTTATTTATAGAAGACCTTCAAATTCATTTATGTAATAGGACACCATACAAAAAAGAAAAGGTGCCAGGAAGATATGCTTTTCACCAACTTCATCAAGATCTCGGCGATGTCCATTTATGGCATAGGACACCATAGGAAATTTTTTTGATCTTATAAAGAAACTAAAGCCTGCAGCTGCTGACCCAACTTAAGAATCTTGGACGCGAGATTTCCGCGAAGCAGCAGTGTAGCTACTATCGAAAAATATCCTTTACTTTGTAGCTGAACTGTATTCCTTTTTCATTTGCTGAAAATGGATGCATATCTCAATATAATTGCTATCTCCATTGGCCAACACAAGAAGATTCATTCGATGTAGCTTGGGCTTGCACATCTTACAGTTAATGTATATAAATGCTATAAGAGTATAAGTAGTGAATTTGTTTTGGCTTCTTTTTGTCCCTCACCCTTCCCCCCCCCCCACCCCCAAAAAAAAAAAAAAAACTACTACCCCATTTGCACTTATACCTCTAAACTTTGACTCACTGCAACTCGCCCCTACAAAGTGTAATTTTACCCTATAATATATGTATTGCATACATATGACTGCGTCACGTGAGACTCACGTGTGATAGATTATGTCAACTTTAACAGCCCAATCTGACGCGGGGTGCAACTCGAAACAAAATGATAGTTCGTAGGGGCAAGTTGCAGTGAGTCAAATTTTAGAGGTATGAGTGCAAATGGGGTGATAATTTGGGGGACAAAGTGTAATTTGTAGTTTGGGGGGCAAAGTGTAATTTGCCCTAATTTGAATAATGCTTCACCAGCATCCTAAGCCATAAAGAACAATGATGATACAAATTAGGAAGCAATATTAAGAAATTTTTCATCTTGAAACTAAGCCAAAACCTTAAAAAAGTCATGCTTCATTCTTTTTTAACATTTTTCTTTATTAATATGATATTGATATGATGTTGTGGAAAAATTGGGAAAATGGAACCACAAAAGCAATATATATACCACTTGGTGATGAAGTTTTCAACTATCACCAACCTATGGCTAATATTTAGACACAAGGCATGGCTGAAGGTTTGAAAATCTTAAAGTATTGATTAAATGATTAAATTTACTCTTTCTTATAGGCTTAAGCTATTAGGATAAGTGATGGTTTAACATAGTATCAGAGCTAGAGGTCATGAATTCGAATCCTGACTTCACAATTCACCCCCCATTTCAATTAAACATTTCACGTGTTGGGTCACACCTATTAAAAGGGAGTTTGAGCCCACACATGAGGGGGAAGGTGTTAAAGTATTGATTAAATGATTAAATCTATCTCTTTCTATAAGCTTAAGCTTTTGGGATAAGTCGTGGTTTAACAGAAAAAAATAAATAACATTATTATCATTCTACATGATAACGAAACACACATAAGCGACAATACAAGAAAAAACTGAACTTTAGATGATGAGAGATTGGCATGATTGATATTACTTAATACGCAAATCCCGGCTATTAAATCATACATCATGCCATATTCTAGTCTCTTAGGTTGTCCAGTCATGGCTCAGTTATACTAGAACTTTTATTTCTGAATTACAACAAACTTTTTTGATCATATATAGGTTGGCACCACAGCCATATGGATTATGCTTAGTATTGCAGCCATGTCGTCCCAGTGTAACTGGAAAATCTCAACATGCATCAAACCAGTGACTTTAAAACCCAAAGGAGTTTTTTGTTGTACAAATATCGAGACTGAAAATTTAGGATAATTTTGTAAAAGAATGCTCGTTGTTGCCTAAAAGTATCTTTTATTATAACTCCTGTAGGTTCTCTTGCATGCCTTAGTAAATATATGCATTTTAAGTCTGTAAAAGATGGATACATATATCCAATAGAAGTCAACATAGTCCCATAAAACTATGATTTAAAATATTTTAAATGCCTTGGATATTTGCTGGCTAAAACAAATAAAACAGGAAACTTGAGAAAATAACATAGGATAAAATATCTGTTATAAACAGTTCTTATAAATCTACCTTAAGCTGTCAACTATAAATTGACGTACGACAGGATTGTTGCAATTGAACGTGTTACCACATCCAGAATAATTATAGAACTCTCCCTGCAAAACCACTAAAGAATGTTTATTTCACAGTAAATTATCCAAAGGTATATCAAATGAGGAAGATAGAATTAAATAAAAAAAAATGTAATAAAGCTTTCAAATAGCTCTCAACCCAAGCTTGCTTAAAGCTTACTATGAGATGGAATTCTCACTGGCGCACTTTTAAAGCAATTCTGCATATGAACATTAGATGTTTAAACACCTACATGGCCAAACTCATGTTGGTAGGTGGTTTAATTTATTTATTGGAACAAATTGGGACACATGTGATTAATCTGTTCATTTGTCTCGGATTGACTGCTAAGAAATAGGCACGAGATTGGTGTAAATTTCGTACATGTGGAAAAAAAAAATGCAAAAGAAAAATTGAAAATGTATATAATCCTCAAGAAGTAGAAAAAATTAAAAGGTGAAGAAGAAGAAGAAGAAAATAAAACTTAGGATGTTTATCAAAAACTGAATGGGCTAGAATGGACAGAACCAAACCAAAATGGACCAATTTGACAACAGTAGTAAAAAAGTTCAACTTAACCAGCCTAGAAGGTACAAAATGGGAGCCTTCATGCGCTGGTTGCCCAACAAATGGACCATCTTTGACGACATTAGTCAAAAAACTTCCATCTCATCCAACCACTCCAGTTTAAGAAAAGCAATAGGGTCCATGTCATATCCTTAGAAAACATTTTTTTTTTTTATGTTTTTTTTTTTTTTTTTTTAAACTGCTTTGTGAAACATTATCGTAAATAGACACACAAACGGAACATATAAATTGTTTTCTTTACTATCTTAATTTCATAAGAAGCACTAACAAAGGAGTAGGACTCCGTGATCTAGACAGCTTCTTTTTGTAAAATATATAAGTCCAGTATTCTCAAATCAAACCCCATAAAATACAAGAAATTAGATTTGATCACAGATCTCTCTTCTTGATCACTGAACAAGAGTAACGGTTATTCATACATTAGCTGACCAAATTTACAGGTATTTATAGACTTTTTCATCAAATAGATTCAATGACCATAAAATTTGAACAAACACGACAAATATTAGAATGATGTGCTTCTCTCAAAAAAAAAAAAAAAAGAATAGAAAAGATTAATGTATATAGGAGCAGTTTGTATTATTGAAATTCTCCAAAAGTTTTTTTTCCAAGACTAGCAGAAACAAATTGTAACGTTTTCAACAGACATACCTTAGGTGCAAGCATGTAAAAGACACTATTATCAACACCTCTAAAAGACAAAATGGGGCCATTTTCATTCCCTTCAGCTGTGTGATTGAAAACAACGTCCATGACCACCTGCTTAAGTAGAATTAGAATTGAAAACTTAAAAAATAATAATAATAACAAATGCTAAACCATATTGCAATTGTTGCCACCTCGATTCCTCTTTTATGTGCCTCTCTGATAAGCAGCTTGAATTCATTTATTGCATCATGGCCGCAGTTATGCATACCACGAGATGAATATCTTATCATTGGTGAAAAGTAATTGACAGTTGAATACCCCCAAAAGTTCACCCTGGACAAGAAATGATATTGTATTATAAATGATATGACTAAAATGTGTCAACATGTTTCTCAATTTTGTTTAAAAAAAATCATTATTTCAAAAACAAAATTGTTGTTTTTACCTCATTTTGAGGGAAAGCATTCTTTTCATTGTCGTATTAATAAAATATTTTAGATTAACAGTTTCAGATTATTTTTGCTGGGAGGGGGGGGATGCTATTTTGAGCATGCTGCAGACTGATGGCCAACCCCAAGAAGGTACCCAATGCTACGATGGGTTGACAACCACAAGCATGGGTTCAAGCTCATGGACCCTAAAAGGGGGGACCAAGTCCTGACCCCATAATCAGTTGAGACATGACATATGTCAATGGCCACATGACCCTCGGTTTAGCCATCTGGTATAAACCACAGATTGTGACATGTGATTCATTATTCAGCTACAAACACTAACTAATAAAATGCAGCATGCCACCAAAGAAAAAAAAAGGTTTCAAATTAGAGTTTGAAAACATCATTGTTATAAATTAAAAAGGTAGAAGCATTGTACTTGTGGTCACCCAAGACAGAGTTGTAGCTGAAATACTCCAATTCATTGAACTCATGACATGGCATTAACTCTATACAGTTGATACCAAGTTCCTGCAAGATAAACACTACCTCTTGAAGACACCAGTAATTAACAGTGTATGATCATACATTTTTATTATGACTTTAACGAAGTTCAGCTGTTAACAGACGAATATATTTTGTTGTTGGAAGTATAACTCAAGCAATCATTTTTTTTTTTTTTTTTTTGATAAGTACTCAAGCAATCATTTTAATTGAAATAAATTATGGGCTACAGTTACAAAATCTCACATAAGTTGATGTCAGAATATACATTCAATACGTACAGTTATATACTTATTTATCTATCAGTTGTCTTATCCCAATCATGTCTGTAACCTAAACTTTTAAAGATTTTCTGTGAGTGGATCAAATTGTTGTCCATATCCATTAATTTATGCTTCTTATGATAAGGGCACCTTTTTCTAATCAACAGGAAAATGAGAGATTTCCTCCTGCTCAAAGCATGGTGGAAAAAAAACATTCACCGTCCATTACTAAGTCTTACCATCACCAAGTGCAACCACATTGTAGGCCTTATAAGGTAAAGCACACTTTTGTCTCCCCCCCTTTTCCTCCCCTATGCATGGCAGGACTGCTCCTTCCCTTGGTGTCCCTTGCCCCCTACTCTCTAGAGAAACAAAAAATCATTATGACAGTTACAATCACCGTGACAATGTACCTAAATTTCTTGTGGGTGCAGAGTCTGTTTGGTATCTCACTCTGAATCCACCATGGATTTTGATCTCAATGAAAAACACACTACACCAAAATCCTTATGGAGGCTTCATCTATTGGTAACTGATCAGTTATAATTTCCCTTTTCCTTTCAGTCTTTTAGACGGTAATTGCAGAAAGAACATATTACAAGGTTGCAAAATAAGATTGTCAGCACTAATATATTTTGGACTTTTAAGTACATATAATATTCACTTTATTTAATAAACTTTCCTAGAAAGCCTTACAGGTTTGGTTTAGTTCTCTGGAGCATACCTTCAAGTGATCAAGCTTCTCCACAACACCAAGGTATGTACCAGGGAATTTAGTCCTGCTGGATTCATGCCTTGTAAATCCTCGCACATGCATTTCATATATAATAAGATCTCTCTGTGGGTACTTCAGAGGTAAATCTCCTTCCCAGTCAAACTGAAAACAAGAAATGGGAGAAAAAATAATTAATTTCATATTGGAGACAATTTGTAATGTAACACTAGAAGTTCTTTGTAGGAGTGCTACTTTACCTAAAACAGTTCTTGCAATAACGAGAACTTAACACTACAGCTTTAATTGAAGGGGAAAATCCAGCTTTAATGTTTTAATTTCCAAAAGTTAATGAGGTAAAAACAAAAATTTTTTTTACCAGAAATACTAAGTACGGAGTATCAATTAGCTGATCTCACAGTAGTTTCTAGCTTCTTATCTCAAACCCAACTCAGTATCACTCAAAAACCAAAAAAAGAAAAAGAAATGGTGAAACAGGTTGCCAGAAAAATTCTAAGCAGTCAGGAAACAAGCAGAAAGACTATATCAAGCTAGCCTAGGCTGAAACCACCCTCCGATGCAGTCCCAGCAAATGGAACTCAGACAAACTGTTGCAATGCATGTAAAAGTTTAAGAGAATACTGCCAGATAGAGAATGCCCCAAGATTCTCATAGAAGACATTCCACACAGACCAACTGAGTACCAAGTTCATTTATGGTTTAAGCACTAGTTTGATAAAGATGAAAGGTGAGAGAAAGATGCTGCATCAAATGACAAATGGTGTAAAACTTGCTATTATCACATCATTCATTAACTTTTTGCATAATAAGTTGTCATTTTAACTGTCAGATTACATCTTCTCCTGAGCCGTCATGCTTGCCAAATATCACATCAATCAGAGATTATGAGCTGTTTCATGCATAAACTCCAACTCAACTAAGCATTAATCCAATCTAATTAAAGCTACCTAAATTCCTCTTTCACCATTTAGTAGTATTTATGGCCATATTCTCCATTAAATCTCTGACAATCATTTCCTTCTGCACTACTTCTGCTCATGTCATCTTTGATAATTAGTTGTCCCATGAATTCAGTGCTTAAAATAGAAAATGTTAGTGTTAAACCCATATGTTAAGAAATGTGGGTTTGTCATCATATAATTACAGCAGAATCAATATGATCTATGGCATGCATGATTAGCAAAGGGGCCAAAATCCAATTGTGGGCTTTGATAATTATGACTCCCAAACAAGCTATCAAGTGTGTTATAATGGCTACTTTCACCTAGGTGTAATTTGATCCTACATGGTAACTGTTTGTGTCTGTATATGTGCAACTTTGTTAAAACCCTTACTATCTATATTTTATTTCAAAAGACCCCAAATTGGATAAATAGGCATCAACACTCAAGGTTAATGGTTTGATAATGTTTCACATTTAAAAATAAAACTCAAGCCAACAAACCACATTTTGTTAGAATGTAAATTAAATGATTAAATTCACTATTTCATCTCAACTTAAGCTTTTGAGATAAATGATTTTAACCTGGTATTAAAGCAGTGATCCTGAATTCAAACCCTAATTTCACAATTTACCCCTATTTTAGTTAAAATTATGTGTTGAGTTCCATTTATTGAGGGAGAGTCTAGGCTCACCCATCAAGAGTAGTGCTAGAATTTAAAATAATTAAATTCACTATTTCCTATCAACTTAAGCTTTTGGGATAAACGGTGACTTAACACAAACCTGCTAGTTAAAGTCAATTCCAAGATCCTTTTTTTGCCAATCGTTTCTAAATAAAACCTTTCCAAGAAAGTTAATGGAAATTTCATAATAACACCCTGAGTAATCGCGCTATTTCAATTTACTCCTTCAGTTTTTATATTCGAATTTTAGCTCCTTAAGTTTTTCGAGTTTTTCACTTCACTTCTTCCGTCCAAAACTATTTATGTGGCAAATCCTTTTTGAGTTTTTCACTTCATTCCTTCCGTCCAAAACTGTAAATTACGATACTAAGAGCTCTGGCTCTAATCGTGGGAAAAGGAGGGCTAGGGGTCTCATTGTTGTGCCATGAAGCCCAAGATTCTATCTTGGAATGTGAGGGGGTTGAACAATAGGCGTAAACGCCTAAGGATTAGCAACTTGCTCAGAGAATGGAAGGTGGACATCTTGTGCTTTCAAGAGACCAAAGTTCATAGTCCATCGAGAAACTTTGTGCGCAGCATATGGGGATGTAATTATGTGGATTGGTGCAGCTTGGACTCTTGTGGGGCTTCAGGGGGTATCTTGATCATGTGGGATAAGAGGGTGGTGGAGAAGGTCGATGTATGCTTGGGGGAGTTCACGCTTGCAGTTTCTTTTAGGAATATTGCAGACGGATTTGAGTGGGCTTTTGCGGGGGTGTATGGCCCGAATCACTATATTGATAGGAGGAGGCTCTGGGATGAGCTGGCTGGGATGCTCAATTGGTGGATCTTGCCTTGGTGTATAGGGGGGGATTTTAATATTACTCGGTTTTCTAGTGAACGTTCTGGAGAAGGCAGTGTGTCTGGCATGAGGGATTTTGGTGTTTTTATCTATGATCAGGGCTTGATGGACTTCCCTCTCGCTGGAGGTTCTTTCACTTGGTCTCTCTCTGGCGACCCTCCCACTTGGTCAAGGATTGACCGTTTTCTTGTTTCCCCTGATTGGGAATCTAGGTTTTCTGTGAAATCCCAGAAGAGACTTCCCCGCCTTTATTCTGATCATTTTCCAATTCTTCTTGATTGCAGCGACACTACTAGGAGTAAAAGGCCATTCAAATTCGAAAATATGTGGCTTAAGGCGGATGGGTTCGTGGGTTTGGTGAAACAGTGGTGGGATTCCTATTCGTTTCAAGGTACTCCCAGTTTCGTTATAGCTTGCAAGCTTAAGGCTCTGAAGCAACATTTGAAGATTTGGAATGAAGAAGTCTTTGGTAACGTGGAGAGAAATAAGAGAAAGCTATTTGAAGAGCTTCAGGCCTTTGATTCTATTGAAGGTAGTAGGGCTTTGGGCGAGGAGGAGCAACTAAAAAAGTCAGAGATTGTCAGCGAATTAGAGAGGGTTTCTCTGTTGGAAGAGATTAGTTGGAGGCAAAAGTCGAGGGTAACGTGGTTAAAGGAAGGGGACAAATGTACTAAATATTTCCATTCTATAGCCAACTCAAACAGAAGATACAATTCTATTGATTCTTTAATGATCGGTGATTCACTCTCTTCTAATCAGACAGAGATAGGCGACCACGCGGTTCACTATTATCATACTCTCTTTTTTGAGAAGTACAGTTGGAGGCCTTCGTTGGATGATCTATCCTTTGACACTATCCTGGAGTCAGAGGCTAGCTGGCTGGAAAGACCTTTTGAGGAGGAGGAGGTTAGGAAGGTAGTGTTCGCATTGAAGGGAGACAAGGCACCAGGTCCTGATGGTTTTTCCATGGCTTTCTTCCAAGCTTGCTGGGAAGTATTGAGTCCAGACATTATGGAGGTTTTTTCTGACTTTCATGAGAGAGGTGCGTTTGAGAAGAGTCTGAATACATCGTTTATTTCTCTCATTCCAAAGATTCCTGGAGCTAACTCTCTCAAAGACTTCCGACCTATCAGTCTTGTGGGAGGCATCTACAAGATCATTGCCAAAGTGTTGGCAAACCGACTGAAAGGGGTCTTGGAGAAGGTTATCTCCAAATCCCAGAGTGCATTCATCAAAGGGAGACAGATTCTTGATCCAGTCCTTATTGCCAACGAATGCATTGACAGCCGTGTCAGATCAGGGGAACCAGGTGTCATTTGTAAAATGGACTTGGAGAAAGCTTATGACCATGTTAATTGGAATTTTCTTTTGTATATGTTGAGGCGATGTGGCTTCGGGGGAAAATGGTGTTCATGGATAGCTCGATGCATTTCTTCTGCGCGGTTTTCGGTTCTAGTCAATGGCTCTCCTAATGGTTTTTTCAGTAGTTCTCGAGGTTTGAGGCAAGGGGACCCCTTGTCACCCCTGCTGTTTGTTTTTGTTATGGAGGCTTTGAGCCGTATGATTACACAGGCGGTCAATGGGGGTTTATTGGAAGGATTCTTAGTGGGTAATGTTTCTATCTCACATCTTTTGTTTGCCGATGACACATTGATTTTCTGCAGTGCTCGCACATCTCAGTTACAGAATCTGCGGAGTCTTTTTCTTTTGTTTGAAGCAATCTCGGGTTTGAAGGTCAATTTGGCAAAATCCAATTTAATTCCAGTGGGGAATGTTGAACAAGGGGAAAGATTAGCAGACATCCTAGGGTGTGAGGTTGTTTCTTTACCAGCAAAGTATCTCGGTCTTCCTTTAGGGGCTTCCTATAAGTCCACACGTATATGGGACGGAGTTATTGAGAAGATAGAAAAGCGGTTGGCTAGTTGGAAAAGGTTATATCTTTCCAAGGGTGGCAGAGTTACTCTTATTAAGAGCACCCTTTCCAATCTTCCTACCTATTATATGTCTTTATTCCCTATTCCGGGGAGTGTTGCGGCTCGGATCGAAAAATTGCATCGAGACTTTCTATGGGGAGGGTTGGGTGAAGAGGTTAAATTTCATTTGGTGAATTGGGCGAAGGTCTGTACTCCTATTTCAGAAGGAGGTTTGGGTATAAGAAATTTGGTGATGTTCAATCGAGCTTTGTTAGGGAAATGGTTATGGCAATTTGGGTTGGAAAGAGATGCTTGGTGGAGAGGTGTGATAAATTCCAAGTTTGGTAGCATGTGGGGTGGTTGGTGCACCCAGGAGCTTGTAGGGGCTTTTGGAGTGGGGTTGTGGAAGAATATAAGGAAAGGGTGGGAGACCTTCTCCGGTTTTACCAGATTTGAGGTGGGGGACGGGGAAAGGATTAGATTTTGGCATGACTTGTGGTGCGGAGACTCGGTTTTGAAAGAAGTCTTTCCTGATTTATTTGGTATTGCTCGGGTGAAGGATGCGTCAGTGGCAGACAATGTGGAAGTTTTGGGCGGTTCAACTCAGTGGAACGTGAGCTTTGTCAGAGAGGCGCATGATTGGGAAGTGGATGTGTTTGCTTCTTTTTTCCAGGTCTTACATGCAACCAGAGTGAACAGAGATCGGGCAGACAGACTTTGGTGGGTGGCTTCCAAGAAAGGTTTATTCAAGGTCAAGTCTTTTTTCAGATCTTTGACTTGCTCTGGTGATTCTTGGTTCCCTTGGAAGTGTGTGTGGCGGACTCAGGCACCTCCAAGGGCAGCCTTTTTTACTTGGTCTGCTGCACTAGGAAAGATCCTTACTGTGGATAATCTTAGGAAGAGGCATTTGATCATTGTAGACAGATGCTGTTTATGTAAGAGAGACGGGGAATCTGTGGATCACATTCTTCTACATTGCGACGTGGCGTCAACTCTGTGGAATAACATATTCTCTCGGTTTGGCATTTCTTGGGTAATGCCTAGAAGAGTGATAGACCTATTGGCAGGCTAGTGGAAGTCGGGGAGACCTCTGAGTGCTACAATTTGGAAGATGGTTCCTATTTGCATTTTTTGGTGCGTGTGGAAAGAAAGGAATCGAAGGTGTTTTGAAAACTTGGAGGGTTCCCTGGAGGAGGTGTTAGAGTCTTTTTTGCTTACTTTGTATAATTGGTCAATGGCCTTTTTGTACCCTATTTCAGTCAGCTATGCTGATTTTATTGTTCGTTTTTCTCTTTCTAGTTAGGTGTTTCCTTTTGTATACGTCCAGTGTACTAAGGGGCGCCTTACGCTTTCAATAAGACTATTATTACTTATCAAAAAAAAAAATGCCACCTAAGTAGTATTCCGTGTCACATGCCACATGTTGGAAAAATACTTTTTTACTTCATAAAAAAAATCAAAATCAGAAAATGCCACCCCTACCCCCAGCAGAAGGGGTTGCTCACACGGCCACCCCCCAACGGAGGGATGGCTCGAGTGGCCACCCCCAACTGAGCAGTGGCCCCCAAACTCCCCCAACTGAGGGGGTAGCCACCCCACTATTGGGGCCTGGGGGTGGAGGCCCTCCCCTTCTTTTTTCTTTTTTCTTCAAATGTTGATATTTAAATAAATAACATGTCGCATGTGAGGTGACAAAACTGCTTGCGTGGCATTAACGAAGTGAAATGAATAGAAAATCTAAGGAGTTAAAAAAGTCAGATTTAAAACCCAAGGGAGTAAATTGAAATCGCGTGAAAACTTATAGAGTTTTAACCAAATTTCCCTAAAGTTAAAGGCCATTGTGTTTGTTCTTGCCACTGTGACCCACATTATCTTAGTAATTGCACATAGATGAACCATCTTCCAAAAGTTTCACTCATCCTGTCATTAATTGGTCAAAATCCAACTTCCCTCTTAGGAATTCCCTTCTTATTCTATCTTTTATTTTGTTTCCAGTTGCCCCATTTTGAAAGACTCATTTTGACAACACCAATTGTTAAAAAGATTCCTTGAATCTTAGATTTGAGTAGAGAAAACTAAATGGAAATAGAATAAAATGATATGCTCCCTCAACCCCATTTTATTTGTCCATTATTGTGAAACGAACTACTTAAGAGAACATCATTTATTGCTTTAACGTGAGCTAACACGTAATTAATTTCCAAAAAATATGGGAAGGTTAGGAAAGTCCTATGATTCTCAAAATCGATTTTGGAAAGTGGACATCTATTATGAGATATCTCAAAAAAAAAAAAGGACAAATAAAATGAGAGTAAGGGACAAAAATTCAATTAGAAATGGTTAATCAGCATCAAGGGTAAGTTGTTAATAAGCATCTCAATAAAGATTTTCCCTACCCACACAAAGGACCAGCAAAGTTTTGGTGCTCTTACGTTATTAGCAATTCAAAATAATGCTTCAACTCCAATTCAATAACAGCTGATAAGATATACCAAAGTGTACCAAGGATGTCAGCTGCTTCAATAGCATCTTTTTGTTTTAACCAAAATTTCTTAGCTTTCTGAGCACAAAGCCTGAACAGCAGTAGGTCAAATTTTGAAATCCCTTAAAAAAAATCCAGGATCTTATGTCAGCAACTAAACTTTATCTCAATGTATATTTACTGTAATATTCCAGTTTAGAACACGTTAATTACGTTTAGCTTTACTTTAATATTTCAATATCCAATTTTCTCTTAAGTATTTGCTTTGACTACATGAAATTCTTTTATAGTTTAGTTAATTAAATTAATCTTATAACCAATTATCATGATCCTATACCACAGAGTATTATAAACAGAAAAGTGTCACATGTTTATGTAGTAGTTCAACATTGCTAAATCACCACTTGTCCCAAAAGTTTTAGCTGATAGAAAGATATATTTAATCATTTAATCAATACTTTAATACTCTCCCTCACTAGTGGGCTCAAACACTCTTTTAATAGGTGAGACCCAACACGTGAAATATTTAATTAAAATTTGAGATAAATAACGAAGTCAAAATTCAAATTTAGAACATCTACTCTGATACCAAGTAGAAAAAGGAATTGAGAATAATTCTTATTGATGTCTTGTTCCATACATCTACACATTGGTTAAATAGGAAAAAAAAAACTTAGAACCTAATATGGAAAGCATTACAACGTAATCAAATAAACATAAATAAGCAATAATCACGGTGGATCAAATATTCAGCAAATCTTCAACAAATATATCATATGTGCCTTAAGATCCTCAACAGTAATGAAGAGCATAAAGAAAAATAGACAAAGTATTAATAGTTCTAAAAAAAAAGAGAGAAAAAGAAAAAGAAAGCCACAGTTATTGAAGTAAATGTAGCTATAGTACCTCATCATCAAAAGAAGGTACCATGCAGGCCATTTGGGGCCAGCAGTTACCATCAGGTCCCAAAGCACCAAACTCCCCTCTGCTTATAACTGCCTAAACAAATGAAAGAAATCAGTCTATTGCATTTTAAAGGCAAACCCTGGATTAAGAAAAAAAAAAAACAATCATGCGTAAATCATACTATCTAGACATAGGAAGCAAATAACCTGCCTCACTTAAGAAAAAGAAAAGAAAAAAAAAACCAACAATTTAAATAACTCATGCAAGCCATTACTTTTGCATAAGGATCCAATAGAATCCTAGAAGAATCATAGAAATGTCCTTCTTCTGGGGAAAAATCTCCATCAAATTTGTAGCCATAAAGCATATCTTTGAAGTCTCCTTTTAGAAATACGTGCCAGACATCACCAGTCTTATTAATCAACGGATCAAGAGAGATCTGCTCAGTCACTTTATTCTGCATCAGGTAAATGACAATAACTTGTTATACATACACAATAAACCATGAGACTTAAAGACCCATAAGATCAAGTAAGGGTTCTCAAAATAGAATCAAGCAAATTAATCAAAATAAAGTACACCCAGCTGTTTCAAAAGCTGCTCTAGTAAAATTCAAAACTTGAAAATATCACTGCTGATTACAACATGCAACAACTCCTTAGAATGACAAAATATAATATAAGGCCATAAAAATTTGTTGGTTTTCCAAGATATATAACGGTTCACAAATTTCATTAAGTAGACATACATCCATAACTTTTTGTTCTTAACGACAATATGTTGTCTTCAAAATACCGTAATTCATAATTGGGAAGAGAACAAATAAGTGTTACTGTTGGATTGGGCCTTTGAACATCTCATCTGAAAATCAATTGGTGTCCAGTGAGGGAAGCCAAAACCTTTTATGGCATTCAAAATTGCACCCCGTAAGACATGTTCTAAGAGCCGTCCACATGAGCAGAGTGGCACTGTTACACCCCAACAATCCCTCCCTCAACGTGACGGTCCCGCGACTTGAACCCATGACCTTGGCTCTAATATCATTTGTTAGATCGGGCCTTTGACTATCTCATCTAAAAACCAATTGGTGTCCAATGAGGGAAGCCAGAAACTTTTATGGCATTCGAAATCGCACCCCGCAAAGCATGTTCTAAGAGTCGTCCACGTGAGCAAAGCGGCACTATTGCACCCCAACACCTACTTTCCCTCAAAAGAACTAATGAGTCCTAAACTATTTTATAATGACTAACCAGTCCTACTCAAAACTTTCGTTCCAAATAAGTTCAACCACCTATAATGATTTATAGTCCTATTTTTGGTGCATTTATGACCCCCACCTAACGGAGGTTTGAGCGGTTGCACATCCAACTAAGTACACTCCCTTTCAGTAGAGAATCAAAAACATGCAGCTCACCTCTCCAAAAACACCTAAAAAAGAACTTGATGCAAATTCTTTTTTCACTAGGAAAATCATAGTGAAGTTCAATTCAATACGTCTCACACACACATCCACTAATACCGTCAGTTGATTCACTCCGTTTGCAGTGATAGCACCGTCATTTTGGAGGCAACATAGTTGAGCAACAACATTCAGTTTGATCATAATTATCACAAATAAGCAAAGATATCCATAATGGCTTCGCTCGGGAAGGATTATAATTAGTAATTTTTCCTACTTTATAGATATTAGTAGCTTAGCAATACGGTTCCATTCACCAATTAAATCACTCAAATTCAAGGTCCTAGTAATCGGTGCATCGCAAAGTGGAATATTAGCACAACTAGAACAGCAAAGACGGAGAAATCGGTTAAAACTCACGTCCTGTAAATCGGAGAGACTGATCAGGCATAGAACGGCGGAGACCGCATTGGCGGAGTAAATGGCGAAGTTAACCCCGCCGTCGCGAGCCGTGGCACCAAACGGCATCGGATAGCCTTGGGACACTTGAAACCGCCACGATTCGGGCTTCCCGGTCACCACCGCAGTGCTAGTATCGGACTCGGCCGCACCGCCGCTTGCTTTCGCATTCACAGCCACCAAAGTCCTTCTCGAGCTACCAACGCGCGCTTCCAATTCGAGAGCGGTTTTCTTTTGCTTCGAGACCGTCCTCTTCGGGTTGGTTAGCCGTCGAGCTTCTCGATGACTGAGCTTAGCGGCGCATAGCAAGCGGGAAGTGCATTGAGCTAACTCCATTTCCTTGCTCGGCGAAAGAGATACTCTCAGAGTTTAAACTTGTCCATTAGCGAGTGAGTGTGATCTGAATTCTGAAAGCCTACGGAGTTCGTTTTGAGAGTGCTGGGATTGTATTTTGTCTTCTCTTTCTCGTTGGCGCTATATTATATGATATTATACTAGTGGAACCACCAGTTCTTTCTTTGATGATATTTCTCCTTTTATCTTTGGGCCCGGAAACCTGATGGGCCAGCATAGTCCAGCTCGAATTGTTTCAGGGTCTGGACCTGGGATTCTGACCGTTATAGACGGGCTGGGTCATTATTTCAATGATAGAGTTTACAAAATTACTTGAATCTATTCAAATCTTAATCAAATTCCTTGGTTTAGGTAATCCAATCATTATTTAATTCTAATAAAATAGCTTTATTTAGGTAATTCAATTCTCATTTATGATAAATATTTATATCCTTAGAGTAATGCTACTCTATAAAACACTCGTATCCCTATTTCATCCCTAAATGTGACGCATTTGGATCCCGTCCAATTTAGTGTTATTTGAGGGGTAAAATTGTCCATAAAAGTTATCCTTGTCCAAATATGACATGACTTTTAAAATTATCATTTGATCTAAATCCAATAGTAATCTACCATAAATTTAATGCTGATGTTAAAAGTTATGTCACATTTGGGGATAAAAAAGTGATAGGTATAATACTCCAGTCTCATATTGGAAAGAGATGAGTAGCCCACATAAAATGTGTGCTTTATAAAGATACTCATGAGTACTAAGTTCCGCATTGTTTATTTACTATGTGAAACTATGTTTTATAAGCAATTCTATGGACGTTCCAAATTGACTAATTTTTTTGGGGAAATAGCGCAAATGTAACTAGTATTTTTCTATTAGTCGTCACAATAGGAGACTTGTAAATACCATTACCCATATTCTTATTATATATATTCTAACAATGGCTTGGGTATGTTTTTTTCTAATAAATCTTGAGAAATGCTACATGTACTTAAACTTTTACAAATGAAACTTTACTAAGATGATGTGAAACTTATTCATTGGTACTCGTAGTATTTATTTTTTATTAATTTTTTTAATCATCTCTAATGAATAAACTCCACATAATTTTGTAAGGCTCCATTTGTAAAAGTTTAAGTACATGTAGCATTCCTCATAAATCTTTATCACTTACTTATTTTTACTGGCCAAATTTTTATTAATATTGTAAACCTCTTGTATACTTTTTTTTTTTTTTTTTTAACATGTCCACATAAGAGGAAGATGGGGATTCGAACTACTAATATCTGCTTCATGAGGCGTGGTTTCCAGCCGATTGAGCTACCCCTTGGGAATAACCTCTTGTATACTTAAGTCACTCCTAAATATTTATTACTTGTTAAAAGAAAATTTGACATTTCTTGGGTTGAGCTATGACGTTGGGAGAAGAGCATAGGGGAGCGTTGATGTTATCATGTTAATACATATAGAGTAATGTTATATGCAAGACTTTTATATATTTTTTATTTTTTAAAAGTTATGTGATTTTTAAAATCATTATTTGATCAAAATTTAATAGTGATTTATCACAATTCAATGATGATTTTAAAAGTCACATCACTTTTATGAATAAAAATGAATATGAGTTTTGCATATAAGTAATTCTAAAAGGAGGACTTCTTCGCAAATGTCATGTGACTTTTACAATACAATTGGACCAAAATTCAATAATGATCATATTAAATTCAATGGTAATTTTAAAAAACATATGACATTTGAGAGGACTAAAATCCTCTTTGTAGCATTACTCTTTGCATATAGCATTACACATACATTTATCTATGTAGTAAATATCCATTTGGACTGCATGGGAGGTTGCAGTGCAATTGTGCAATCACTAGGCTGATTGGAGGCATTGGGTGAGAAATCACTGTATTTTTGTATGAGTAAAGCTCTTCTTTAAAACTATTTTTATTATACACATTTTATAGTAGCTGACTTTTCATGTTTTAAATAATTTTTCATGTCAACCACTTAAAAAAAAAAAAAAAAAAAAAAAAAAAAAAAAAAAAGTCACTTCAAACATATCACATCAATTTGTATAAAATAAATAAGATAAATAAGTATAGAAAGTAGAATTACTCTTTTTGTATTTGAGACACGGCTTGTTCCAAAATGAGAGCATACAAGCTTGATTACTTTTGTCGGTCGTCGGTAATCGGCGCGTAGTACCCACGCGCTTTGGAACTTTCTACTCTTTGGTACGCGTGAGGGCCACGCTCCGCCTTTTTCAAGCCGTGCACAATAGTAACCAATTCTACGGGGTCGAATTGTCTCCTGGGTGGTACCGGTGATGGGGCGTGACCTACAAGCGCCGCCGTCCGGCGTCTTTGGCCTTCTTCTCCCACTGCCGACAGCTTGTTTTGGGTGTTTTTGTTTGTTTGTGTTTGTGTTATTCTCTTATTTCTCTGGTCACATCTTGCTTATATTTGGATCAATTTTTATGAGAATTTTTGTTGGCTATTTGTTAGATCAGCCATTTTTCTTCAGAGAGTGAACATTATTGTAAGAGAAGCTTAAATGTTATTCTTGTAAAATTTGTATTATGCTTAGGCAACTGTAAGCCTATGAACTTTTAAGTTGTAAGCCTATGAACTTTTTGCAGAATTAATGATAGCACATGCTATTTGTTAAAAAAAAAAAAGACAAAAGGAAAAAAGAAAAAGGCATGATGACCAGAGACGGAGGAAAGGGGGGGCCGGTAGGGGCCATGGCCCCCCCCCAAATTTTTGATTTTTTTTTTTTATATAAGGTTTAAAAAAAAAATCTTAAAAAAAAATTATTTTCAGCCCATTGCCCCTTCTCAATAAATACCAATAAACAATTTGGCCCTATTCACTAAAATAATTTGGCCTCACCCAACTAATTTTTTTGCATTACCCAATTAAACATAAAAGCCCAAACAAAAATTCCTCTACTACAATCCAGAAGCAAAAAAAATTAGAGAACAATTTGAACAAAAATTGAAAACAATCGACCTCTAGGTCCTGACTTCTCCCCTAACCTCCTTCGTCACTGGACTGTGATTCCCACCGGCAGTCGGCCAGTAGCCGTAGGCAGATTGCTTCCGCTTCGTTTTATCTCAATTGGTGACGGGGGCAACATATTGTTCCAATCTCTCGTCTCAGCTTTGTAAGTTCTCAAAACCCTAACTTCAATGTATTTTTTTTCATTTTTTCTGGAATTCTGGTCATTATAAGCCATAACTCATAAGGTGAACTGAAAAAGAAAATATGAGAACTGAGAAGATTAGTCAAGGTAATGGCAATTTAGATTTGGGTTTGAGAGTGGCCGAGTGAGATTGGGAATTTGGGAACCTATGATAAAAAAACAAGGGAAGAGAATTAAAAAAAGAAAAAAAAGCAAGGAAGATCATCAGAACTGAGAAGATAGTGGCGGAAATTTGGAGGAAGAAGATAGGAAATTTGGAAGAATTGGAAAAAGGAAGTCTTTGGAGTGTGGACCAAGGAAGAGTCTAGAGAGTAAGTCGGTCAGAGAAAAGACTCAAGAGAAAAGAGGAGAAAACAAGAAATAAAGAGGAGAAAAAAAAATAAAGTGATTAAAACAACTACTAATAAAAATAAAGTCTAGAAGACTCAGGAAGTCTATGTCCTCAGTCACTGTGTACTGGTGTCTATCACCACTAGGTACTAGGCACTAGGCACTAACTTGTCACTCTTGATTCGTAAAATGTGAAATTAGAATAAGAGTAATCACTAGTCATTTGTCCGGACTTTGCCCACTCATTATTAATTGTTTAGTTTTTATTTTATAGTATTATAAAATTTTAATTTTAAAAATTATTGATTTAATTTAATTTTTACGGTACAAAACAATAATTACTTCGCAATACAAAAGCAGTATAAAACCACTCAAGACAAGTCACACTTTTTTATGTTAGTTTTCTAAGCTCAATTCTTAATATAAATGATTTTGTAATTTGAATATTATGATTATTAAATATTGAGAATATTAGTTATTATAATTTATAAGTCTAAACAATTAATTTGACAATTTGACACGTGAAAGCTTTTATATTTTGTTGTTCTTTATGTGAATTTGTTAATTTCTGACTTACAAATATTTTTTCTTATTTTTTTAAAGACTTCAATATAAGCATGTAAATTTATTTATAGATAATGGAAAAGTCAAATACAATACTTGACTTTTTTTTTTTTTTTTAAAAAAAAAAAAAAAGCACAAAATACTTTGGCCCCTGCTCAAAACATTCTCTGCCTCCGTCCCTGATGATGACCATTTACCATTTAGTTGAAATGCAGAGATTTTGTCTCGGTCGAAGTACACAAAGGTACTTAACAACATTAGATTGCTTACTGGCTTAATATTTTTTGAATTTAGCTTAGGTAGTATAAAAAATTATAACATATGTGTTATAGTTTATTAATGGTCCAAATTTAATTTTACTATATATTTTTTATTAAAAAAAAAAACTTACAATTAAATTTGAATGAAAAAAAAAAATTAGGACAATTAGGGTGCGTTAAGGATTGCGATTTCGCGAATGTGCTAGCTGTCACACAAAATAAATTAGACTGCCAAAGCACTTATCAGGTCAAGTGGGTTTCATAAGTGTTATTTTACAATCATCTGTCCGAATAATCTCAAATTCGGAAAAATAATTTGAAAAAAATCATAATCCAAAATACAAAATGCTTGTACATTTTTCAAATTCAAAGGAACAAGAAGATGTCTTCATTGAATTTGAATTAGAAAGCGATCAGAATCCTTTGTCAATATAGAAATGACAAAGTGTTACCTATGTGGAATGAGAAATGATTTTTGCACATCTCTTGTACATCACTTTTCTATTTTGATGTACAAAAGATGTGCACGTAACATGTCTCATGCGGAATAGGATCGTCATTTCATTTCAATGAAATGAAAAAGTATTTATTTTAGAGTAATGATTCACTACCACTTAAATATACAACTTTTCACTACCTTGTCTATGTAGTAAGGTGGTCCCCCACTTTAATTTATTTTTAAAAAATAAAAAAATTCAAAAAGTAGTGGGGGACCACCTTGCCACATAGGTAAGATGGTGAAAAGTTGTATATTTAGGTGGCATTGAATCATTATTCTTTATTTTATAGTCAGTATTTAAAATTGATACATCTAATAATGTATATAATATTAATATTAATACATTTTTTAAAAAATTTAAATGATATAGCATTATGTACACCGTTAAATATACAAATATTAAATTCTAACCATTATTTTTTATGAATAATGCTATTCATTTCATTTGATATCGTGATTATATATATTTTTAAATAGTTTTTTTAAATCGGACTTTTGGAAATCATGAACTCAAACGACGTTAACTACTCTCCATACCAATGCAAGCATGAAGCAGCCCCTTTCCAATTATTAAATATTAATAATGAAAATTGAAACAAAGTTAATAGTAAAGGAAATCTTCATTCTTGACCACTACAAATAGGCAAATTTAAAATAGACAAAATGTATTAAATGCTTATAAACAATTATATTAACTCATTTAAAACTTGATAAATCATCCACGCGTGGTATTATATATCTATTATGCTACTCGTGCGTAAGAAATGATCTCATATGGACATGCGTGGCTAGCTACCTCTCTTTTGTTTTTGTTTTTTTTTTTTTTTTTTTAAATAAAAAAAAAAAAACAAATTTATCATGACGTTTTAAATGAAAATTAAAAAAAAATGAAAATTATGTGACATTAATTAACTGGTATCATATGACATAAGTTGATGGAAGGATCTATTTGAAATTTTTTTTAAAAAAATCTAATGATTTAATGGTCAGAAGTAAAAATTTAAGTACTAAATTAAAATCCCATGAAAACTTAGAAATTTAATTTAATTTTTCCCTTCAGCAAAATAAGGACCAAAAAAACCCGCTAAAAAAAAAAAAACTAACAGAATGACTAAAGAACATCAGCAACAGTCTCCCTAAATCTAGATTCATTTTCATAAATATAAGGTAGCACTTTTGCTTCTATATCTATTTTTTTTATTAAAAAAAAAAAAAAAGGTTTTTTCTTTCCTCTTTATTTCTTCTAGCATTTATGTGTCAAAACATTTAAATGATTTTCTTTTTCCCCTAACATTTATTTGAAAAAAATATTTAAATGGTATAGGAAAAATATAAGAAAAATTGTTGTGGAGTTTATTTGAATAGAAAAACAAAAAATAACTTAATTCTCTAAAATTAAGAAAAATTTAATTTAATTTTTAAAAAAAAAAAACCAGAGTTGCAAGTGCTTTTCATGCTGCTATGCAAAAAAACCAAGCCAAACAAGTGGGAATCTACTCATCAGCTTTACACACCCTGGAGAAATTAATTCAGACGAGGAAGTTGGAAATAAAGATTTCAAATGCAATCTCCGGTCACCAATATGCTTAGTTCTTTGCTTTTTGTAATCTTTGAATTAATTAATTAATTAATTAATTAATTAATTTTTTTTTTTTGTACGAAGCGAAAGAGATGCCCACTCCTGATTGGGTGAACTTTCTATCCGGTCAAAGGCCACATGAAAAGCGAAACATAACCTAAAACAAAAATAAATAAATAATAAAAAGTACCGTTCCTCTTTACACTAAATTTTTATACTCGGGTTTAGTATTTGTTTTATGATCAATAATTAAATTTTGTACATATCATAGTGTACATTATTTTAAAATTTTAAAATACGTTTTAATATTGACATAAGGTACACTGTTAGTTATATTAATTTTAAATTTTATTGTAAAAAAAAATACTATCAATTTCAAATGAAATTAATAAAATTGAGAAGATTTTATTTCGAATTCAAAGTGATTTATTTATTTAATTTTTTTAAAAAAATTGAAATTAGAAAGCAAAATTTAAGTTAAATACCTTTGACCCCATGTGGTTTAACAACTTTATTTTTGTCCAATGTGCTTAATTTCGTATCACACATGGTATCTCATTTATGGCTAAAGACGGATATAGTATTTTCATCCAAACACTTATCGGAAGTCCACATCACCAGCTTTAAAAAATTGATGCGTGTCTTTATGCCTAACAAAAAATTAAAAAACTAAACAAATTTAAAAATTTAAAATAAAAAATAAATAAATAAGTAAAGGATGGTTAGAGCCACCCCTCTAATTATTATTTTTTTTTCTAAAAAGTATTTTTTTAATATTTTTAGTTTTTTAATTGTTTTATTTTTAATAGGACATAAAACATGTGTCAGTTTCTTAAGGATGCTGACGTGAACTTCAATTAATTTTTGAATGAAAAATTGACACAAAAGTACTATATCCATTTTTAGGTATAAACGATATACCATCGACATTTGTGATACGAAATGAAATATAAAGACAAATTAAATTTTTTAAATTATAAAGATAAAAATATATTTAACCCTAAAATCTAAAAGGATGCGAGGATTACTCCATAAAGTATAACAAGTACCGATGAAGCCTACTTTTGACAATCTTTTTGTTTCACTTTCACGTTGGGTCGGAACTCCGAAAAATTTGGATTTTTTTTTTTATTGTGTTCATTAAATTAATAATGTTTTCAACTTTTCAGAGCACGTGAGAAGTCAGCACGAAAAGCGTAATAGAACCCAAAACAAAATAAAATAACAAGTGAGGCCTATTTTAATCTATAAATAAAAACAAGTGAGGCCTATTTTAATAAATAAATAAAAACAAGTGAGGCCTATTTTGCAAAAATATTTCGTCCGAATTGGGTTTAAAATTTTGGAATAAATTTTTTAAATTCAGTCCATTATACTAGAGAACTTCTATTGGTATGGTCCTACAGAGTTTTTTTTTTTTTTTTTTAAATGTACGGAAGAGAACATAGAGAAGAATGTTTAAACTTTTGATTAATGCTCCGTTTGTTTCAACGTAAATATTTTCGGCGAAATCATTTTAAGAAATAATTATTTTCTCGAAAATATTTTTTAACGTTTGGTTCACATGAAAAAATTACGAAATGCGAAAATCAGAGTTTGACAAATGCCGCTGGAATCCGCAACGCCGGCCAAAATGGCCGGATCCAACTAGTCTCTTTCGGATCCGGCAGGATCAATGACCGGATCCGGTAGGATCCCGGCCATTTTGGCCAGATTCGGTCAGATCCCAGCCGTTTTGGCTAGATCTGGCCGGCTTCTGAACATGGCCGGAATCCGACGATATTCCGACCAGTTTCGGCCGGCATCTGGCGACGGTGCCCGGATGTTGCCGGATTCCGACGACCGGATGTTGCCGGACTCCGACGCCGACTGGATTTCAACGACCGACAATTGTTGAATTTCGACAACCGGATATCAAACGTGGGTGTAAGGACGAAGAGTTTAATTTTTGAAAACGATTTCCGTTGACCATTATTTTCACCTCTACTAAACACCGTAAAATGCCGAAATCATTTTACGCCGAAACAAACAGAGCATAAACAAAGAATTTGAAATAACATTTTTCTTAAACTAATATTCATCTTCAATGTGAGAATTAGCAGAGTATGTAATTCTTAAATGCATATGAAAAACATTTTTACAATTTATACTCAATTTGTTTTGGCGTAAAATGTTTTCTGGAAAATATTTTTGGCATTTTTCAATATTTTGTGGGAGCGAAAATAATGGTCAACGGGAATTATTTTCAGTTTGACCAAAAGCCTCTTTAGTTTTTGGAAAACAATTTACGGTTTCTATATTTAAACTCTTTATTTTTACACACACGTTTGTGGGAATTCACCATCACCGAGTATTGGAGTTTGTTGGTAGTTCGACTCTACCGTTAAAGATCCCCAAATTTTGGTATCTGTTTGCCAGAATCTAACAGCATTTGCCAAATTCCAGCGATGGTCACCAGAATCCGGCGATGTGGACTAGATTTGAGCCGTATTGGCCGGAATCCGGCAACGGCGCTGGATTCTAAAAGACCAAATTCCGGCCAAATTGGCCTGAAATGGCCTAGTACAGTCGAAATTCGGCTAATATAGCCGGATTTCGGCCTTACTGGTCGTATTCCGGCGACGATTGTTGTATTCTATTTTACGTCATTGGTGATTTTTTCGTATGAGCCAAACACTGAGAATTATTTTAAAAAAAATTATTTTTATTTTTATTTTCAAAAAAATGATTTTTGTTTCGACGTAAAATGGTTTCCATCGTAAAATATTTTTGACGAAATCATTTTTCAGAAAAAAATGATTTTCTCGAAAATATTTTCCGGCGTTTGGCTTCCATGAAAAAATTACGAAAGGTGAAAATGCAACTACCGCCGAAATTCGGCAACGTCTGGTCGCCGTTGCCAGATTCTGGCGAGCATGTTTGGCTGGATTCCTATCAAATTCCTCCAGATCTGGCCGGCTTTTGACTATGGCCAGATTCCGGACAGTTTCAGCCGGAATCAAGTCCGCCGGCATCTGGCGACGGTGGCTAGATGTCGCTGGATTTCAACGCCGGCAGTATTTCTATGGCCGAATGTTGCCGGATTTCGGCACCTCCTGGATTCCGACGACCGACTATTGCCGGATTTCGGCAATCAGATATCAAACATAAGTGTAAGGACGAAAAGTTTAATTTCGAAAAACGATTTACGGTTTTTAAAATCGTAAATATTTTTCCAAAAAATAAAAAAGCTTTTACGATCAAACTAAAAATGATTTTCGTTGACTATTATTTTCACCCTTACTAAACAAAGTAAAATGTCGAAATAATTTTTCAGAAATCATTTTACACCGAAACAAACGGAACAATCGCTGAAAATATTTTACGACGAAAAACATTATACGTCGAAACAAATGAAGCAGTAGTTGATGCCATTTTCAAAATGCCAAAACTCTAAAAGGAAATATGGCAAAATTTAAATTTAATGATAGTACACATTCTCCCTTTAAAAACCACACTGGTCCAATCCATCGGACTGAGTGAACCACAGCACGCTTGTTTGCCAATGTAATGCACCCATCGACCTTCTTGGTTATGTATTGGGCCTCTTTGACCAGCTGATCATGGCGTTAAAACAGTAAAAAAATTATTATTAGATTCAAAATTTAATGATAATTATTTAAGAGTATAAGGGTAAGAACGTGTATATCATTTCTCTTGTAGAAGCGCTCGAGCTATCCCCTAGACCCCTACCCAAGTGGGACACAGAGGCCCTGTTCGAGCTGCACTCGACATAGGGCTCAAGCGGAGCCATTGACCACAGACCAATTTTGACAATTTTCCAACTTAGGTAACAAATCTCTCAATTTATTTTTAATTTTTTAATTAACTTTTCATATTTCCCATAGATTTCCAACTCTACTATTTCTCATCTTTAGATTATTGGGAGCATTAGTTAAGCATTCCATATTTAAGAAAATGTTCATTTTTAGATCGATTATAGCATTAGTTTCTTTTCTTTTAAATCCTTGTATTTACTATGAGTAATAATATGGACTATCTTTTTAGGTTTTTATCCTTTCAAATTGATGTGGCTCTTAAAATCATCATTAGATTTATGATGGATTATTATTGAATTTTAATTTAATAATAATTGTAAAAGTCACATCAGCATTGCGAGGATAAAAGAAAAGAAAAAGTGTTAGGTCCTGTTTGGTTCGCGGAATAGACCCCTGAAATGAAATGACTATTCCTATGGAATAGTCATTCTTTTGTTTGGTAGGGTCTATTATTTATAATAGTTATTCCAATGGGAATAACTATTCATTTACTAAGAGGAATACATATTTCTCTAAAAAATGAGAGGAATAGCCATTCCTTGGGATAAATGTAATATTTTTCAGAAAAAAAAAAAAACAATTTATTTTATATTTTATATATTTTTAAAAAAAAAACAAAAAAAAAAATCAAACCCTTCACTGGCTGGCCGGCCACCCATTGAGCTGGGGGTGGCCGCACCATCCCCAGAACACCTAGTGGTGGACCACCGAGGTGTTCCGGGGGTGGGGCGACCACCCCCGAAGCTTTTGGGGGTGGCCGCGCCCACTCCCGGTTGGCTTCGGCCACCCCCGATGAATATTTTAGGGGTGGCCAAGCCACTCCCGGAGACCACTTCGGGGGTGGTTGCAGCCACCCCCGCCTCTTGGTGGGCGGCCGACCACCCCAATGGGTGGGAGACTGACCATGGGTTTTCTTTTTCTTTTCTTTTTTTTTTTTTGTTTTTTTTTTATAATTCGATTTTCTTTTTATTTTTATTTTTTTAAATGTGAGGTTTTTTTTAGTAATTTTGATTAGATTCTAATTAAAATATATGAGTTCTTACCAAACTAAAGATTATGAATAGTCATTCCATTCCGCCACTTTCTATTCCTAAGAATAGCTATTTATTTTTTTAATGGAATAATCATTTCGCAAACTAAACGAGACCTTAATATATTAGCTTTTTAGTCTACATTTTCACAAGAAAAAAGTTATTCTCAAGAGTGTTTAAAAATCTGTTTTCGTATTGAAAGGCTTTAATTATGAAAAGAGTGGTGCAACGTAAGACACTAGCAATTGCAGGGTTCACTTCATCCAAATGTACCATTTTATAATAGCTTTAAGAAAAATTTAGGGCGGGCCATGGACCCCGAAGCAAAGGTTTGGCCTGCCTTAATTATGAGATAAAAATATAATTTATAATATTATTTATTTTCTAGTACTCTTTTAGAACAGGGGTCTTAATTGTATTGAATGATCAAGATTTTGAAAATGGAGAACTTTATTTAAGGGTGCTGAATTTTCATCCTTTTTGAAAGAAGGTATTTGAATTTCAAAACGTTTCAATTTAAGGTATTCATTTTTCAGAAAGTCTTAATTAGGGCTCTTCCGTTAAGATTTTTCGTTAAATTATATCAAAATCTCATGATACCCTTGTGTTTATTTTTTTAAAAAAAATATATAAAAAAATTCAAAAATTTAGGCATGTAAATTTTTGCAAATTCCATTAAACTCTAACCAAAACCTAGATCATGGCAATTTTTTTTTCTTTTTTTTTTTCCTAGAAAAAAGAGGGGTATTATGAAAATTTTGATAGAATTAAACGAAAAATTCTAACGAAAGACCTCTAATTGAGACTTTCAAAAAAATAAATACCTTAAATTGAAAAGTTTTAAAGTTTAGATACCTTATTTTGAAAAGGATAAAAGTTTGGTACCCTCGAGTAGAATTTTCTCTTTTGAAAATCAGCAAAATTTGACTTACTTTGCTTTTCAAGGCTAATTTTTATAGCTTCCTACAAATTTTAAGAATTGAAGACGTACTTCTCCTTTCGTTCTTTCCCATCGTTTCTTTTGTTGTTAAATTTTGGTTAAACTTTGATTTTTGTTCATAAAATTTAAAATATTTAACTAAACAATAATATCGTCCTTTCGCTCCTAATCAAGCGTATTACGTCCTTCAATTCTGTTACTTAAAAACTTATTATTCTTTTGTTTTGGCATAAAGTATTTTTGGTATTTTTTAGTATTTAGTGGAGGTAAAAATAATGATCAGCGAAAATCATTTTCGGTTTGATCGTAAAAGCCTCTTTAATTTTTAGAAAACGATTTACAGTTTTAAACTATTTATTCTTACACGCTCGTTTATGGGAATCCGCTACCTCTGGGCATTGGAATTTGTTGGTAGCCTGAATCTACCGCCGAAGATCTCCAAATTTTGGTATTCGATTGCTAGAATCCGCGCGGCACTGGCCGAATTCCGCCGACATCACAGGATTCCGGCCGTACTGGCTAGAATCTGGAAATTTCTGCCATAATTCAAAATCATTATATGTGATTTTGAATTCATGCCGACAGAAAGAGAAACTAGAGTGTTATTTAATTTAATTTTTTAAAGTGAGATTATATTAAATAAAATACAAGAGGAAGGGGTGAGACACCCAACATTGAGAGCATTCACATTGAAAACTTACAAAACATGCATGTTAAATTTAACAAACTCTTCGCACAATGTTAAATTTTACTAGTACTTAAGGCATGTTTTAATGCATTTCAAATACAAAAAGCCCAAAAATAAAAGTTATTTATTTTTTAATGTTCTTTCTCTTTCAAACTTTTTCTTTTTTCTTTTCAATTAAAGTAAAATTTTAATGCAAATAGTTCAAAACTTGGCTTTCGTCAATAAAAAAGAATATTTAGTTTAAAGTATATAGAGAAATATTTAGAACACTTGGGTCATTCTCCTATTTTAATTTTTTAAATCCTTCACATATTTTCCTGTTTTGAAAATTAATCGATTTGTATGATTTATACAAGACCCAATTTAATTTTAAAAGTCAAAATATATATATTTTTTTCTTTTTTTTTTTGAAAAAGTCAAAATATATTTCAACCATATATTTAAGATACTTTAACATACAAAATTCATTATCATGAGTTTAATTTGTAAAAAAAAAGAAGTTCAGCATAATATATAATGGCCAAATCTCACGACTATGGGTTGCATCTAATAAAAACCCTAAATCAGAAAATTTAAAATCCCATAAGGGCAATTTAGTCTTTTCATGTCCAATTTTGATTCATAAGTACTCTTCAGTACCACAAGTGTACTTCCCATCCTCCTTTCCTCGGCAGTCGGCACTTTCAATTTGTCTCCAACTCCTCAAGAAGCAGACCTCTCTCTCTCTGGCTCTCATGGCGAGTACCGCGAAAAGGGTCGATAAGATCCGCCAAATCGTGCGGCTTAAGCAAGTCGTGCAACGGTGGAAGCACATGAGCCTTCGGTTCCGGACCGACCCGTCCTGCTCCTCCGATTCCGGTACGAACCGGCGCCCCTCGCCCGGTTATCTCGCGGTGTACGTTGGCCAGGAACGCAACCGTTTCGTGATCCCCACCCGGTTCCTGAACCTCCCGGTGTTCGTGGGTCTGCTGGAGAGAGCCGAGGAAGAGTTTGGGTATCAGGGTAATGGCGGTCTGGTTCTGCCCTGCGAAGCTGGGTTTTTCGCAGAAGTTTTGAAGATTTTGGAGAGAGATGAGGGTAGATTTGGTAGATTTGGATTGGAGGAGTTCATGAAGATGGTTTCCGAACTGGGTTTTGTGTCTTGCAGAGAAGCGACGTCGTATGCGTACATGGTCAGTACTCCTCTCTTGCAGAAAGCTAGGGTTTGACAGTGATTTGAATTGTTTCTTGGAAATGTATACGTTGGTAGACAATACGACGATCTAATATCACTTTAGGGGTGGGGGTGGGGGTGGGGGTTTAGTTCTAACCATCCTTGAACTCATCATAAATAGTTTTAATGTTCATGTGATGGGCTTCAATGAGATGTTGTTGAACTTTTCTCTGTGTCTTTTTTAAGGCTTTTCTGGGCATCAAACTTATGCTGATGCTTACTTTGATGATGATGAAATTTTAGAGAGTAATGAGAATTAGGATATTATGCTGATGCTCTTTGCTAATAATACCCATGTCATTTTCCTTTTTTATAATTTTTTTTTTAAAATAAATAATTTCGTTAAAAATGCTTTTCAGCGCTGAAAAACCATAGAAGTCATAAAATATCAAAAAACCAAAGATCTACCGGAGTGGTGATGACGGAGAAGGGACGAGAAGGTGATGGTGGAGGAGGTAGGGACTGTAGACCTGGCTTAAAAATCAAAGAAAGAAAATGAAAAAAAAAAGGAAGAAAAAAATTAGAGTACAGATGAAAGAAGGGGAGAGGGGAGGAGGAAGGAGACAAAGTCCATTCCTCTAGCCCCAGCACTCACAAAGGAGGATCTCACAGTCTCACGGGAAGAGAAATTTCCTATTTCTTGCATAAAAAAGCTGACAGCTGCTCTCACTAGAAAGCTAGAAAGATGCACCCAACTAAGTACGGACCCAGACATTTGGTTGGGAGGGAGTCAAATAAAAAAATAAATTAAAATATGTAATCAAAGTATAAATATAAAATATATTGGGTAGATTTGGTATTTCTTTATCTTCAAGTTTTTAACGTCTTTTTTGAGTTTTTTCTGTGTTTGAAAAAAAAAAAAAAATCTTTTCTACCTTTTTCCCTTTTTTTTTCTTTTTTTTTTTTCAACTCTACGCAAACAATATGGTGCCATGGTGGAGCGGTGCTTTTCACGGCGTGGTTGAACTGCCTATTAACCCAAAATTTCTTCATTAATATTTCAACTCTTGCAAAGATCAATATTCTCAAGACTTTTTTTTTTTTTTTTTTTTTTTGTTTTTTAAATCTCCATCTTCTCAAGTTCTCAGCACTCAAGAACGAACTTTCAAAAAAATATGCTGAGAAATTTACTCATCTATTTTCGACATGCACTCATACTTTAATTCATTTTTGACGGGTAGGACAAAAAATTTTATTATATATATATATATATATATATATATATATATATATATATATATATATATATATTTTTTTTTTTTTTCTTTCAAATGAACTGGGGGCATGGCCTGTGGGGGGGGGGGGGGCGGCCCCCCAATTTCGTTAAAAATAAAATTAGGTTGAATTTTTTTTTTAAATATATATATATATATATATAAAAGGTAAAAAACTAAAAATTTAGTTTATTGGCCCTTTCAAGAAATTTTTTTAACCACTAGCCCTGGCTCATAAAAGGTTTTGGCTCCGTCCCTAGCCATAGCCCCTACCAACCACCTCAGCTCCGTCCATGCACCCAACTACAAAGCTTATAACCAAGTGAATTATTTCCCCGGCAAAAAAACAAAAAAACTTTATTTAAAGTTTGTGTTTTCTTCTTCACGAAAAAGACTGAAAAAAATAATAATAAGCAGAATTGGAATTTTGTGGCCCCATCTGCCTTTTTGTGTTTTATGGATTTTTCTGCAGAGTTGTTCAGCTCAGGGGATGGTGGGGGGAGCCCATATATTCAAATGACCAACCATAACCATGCATTATGCATACGTAATTCTTTGTCATTTCTATATTGATGAAATATTCTAATGACTTTCTTATTCAAATTCAATCAAGGCATGTTATTGTTCCTTTCAATTTGGAAGATGTACATGTAAAGGTCCATTTTTGCAAAAAGGTGACCAAGGCGGCCTAAAACTGGCTAAAAGCATTTTTAACCTATGTCTATTATAAAGTCTAAAAAGTCCTATTAAGATTACAAAATTACTATTAAGCATTATCTATCTCTACGTTTATTTTATTTTATTTTATTTTATTTTATTTGGTTTGATAGAACTTTTTTCTTATTCCTTTTGTTTTCCTTTTTAAAATAAAAATATTAATAAAATATACACAATTATTTTTATCTTTACGCCACATCAAACCAATTTTTTTTTTTTTTTTTTTTTAAATAAATATGTATTCTCTAAAAATGATTAATAAACACAGTCAATTTAGGTGTGAAACAATTTAAGTACTCCACATTTTTTTTTTTTTAATTTATAAATACACTCTACACCAACTTCACAATGATATATGTGGTGTGTTTTAAGTAATAAATATGAAAAGTCATTTAAAACACGTCACATCAGTCGGTCTGAAATAAGTGTGATAGTGTAATAAATAGGTGTGAAGAGTAGCATTACTCTTTCCATATTAGTTATACAAAAATGTCAGAAAAATGTTTGATTTCGTTATCTTGCACTATACATAGGGTCCCACAGATTTAATTGTCGATTTGCAAAAGCGATGTACAAGAGAATGACACCGAACACATCTCAAAATGTTAACAAGTTAATTGCTAAAAAAATTTAAATGTGTTTGGTGTCATTTTTATTTACACTTTTTTCTTGAAGAAAATATACATATCTCATTAAAAATGTGAATCAAACATAGCCTAAACAGCTCTACAAAATCAGAGATGGATTCTCTGAAGCAACAACAGTGTGAATAAACTCAGGATTACAGTCAAACCAACGACGACTAAGAACCTGTTGTACTCCTACTTGAGCCAAAGTGTGAGCAGCCCTGTTTCCTTGCCGTTTACTATGACATGTTTTCCAGAACTGGAATTCCTCTTAGAGTGTCTTGAATATCTTCTATAACAGTCCCATACCTACTCCAGTTTATCCCTGAATGATTTATAGCCTGCACCACAAGTAAAGAATCTCCCTCTAAAATGATCGAAGAAGCCCCTTATCCCTACAAACCTCCACGGCTCCACCATAAATAAAGCAGCAAGAGCCTCCCCAACAAGTACTGGATCAGCCACAATATTAACTGAATGACAAACAGCCGCTTTCACATTTCCACCAAAATCCCGGACCGTTCCTCCAAAACCCAGCTTTGCATTTTTAGAATCTAATACCACGACCCAATTTGCCTTCACCATACCCACTGGAGGAGGAATCCATTGTGCCACACTCACTACAAAAAACATGCAATTAGCCACGTATAATAAATACACGTGGCTAGATGACAGTTAGCCACGTGTATTAATTACATGTGGCTAATTGGCCACTTGTAATCAATACGCGTGGCTAAAATATTTATATATTTTTTTTAATTTTTTATATTTATATTTGTAATTGGCCACGTGTAATAAATACGCGTGGCTAAAATATTTATATATTTTTTTAATTTTTTATATTTATATTTGCAATTGGCCACGTATATTAATTACACGTGGCCAATTAGCCACGTGTAATAAATACGCGTGGCTAAAATATTTATATATATATTTTTAATTTTTTATATTTATATTTGCAATTGGCCATGTGTATTAAATATACGTGGCCAACTTTTTTTGAAAATATATTTAAAATATAAATATATATATATAAAATAAAAATATATTTAAAATGTAAATAAAAAAGAATTTGGCCACGTGGCTTTAGGCCACGTGGCCAAAATTGGTGTAGGTAGGTGCGTGGGAGTTGTCCCGCGCGCCTACCTGCACCAGTTTGAAATATATCATATATATATATTCTCTCAAGCTCTCAATTCTCTCTCTCTCTCTGTTCTCTCTCTCTCTCTCTCTCTCTCTCTCTCTCTCCCTCTCGCTCTCTCTCTCTCTCTCTCTCGCTCTCTCTCTCCCTCTCGCTCTCTCTCTTAGTGTTCTCTCTCTCTCTCTCTCTCTCTCTCTCTCTCGCTCTCTCTCTCTCTCTCTCGCTCTCTCTCTCTCTCTCTCTCTCTCTCTCTCTCTCTCTCTCTCTCTCTCTCTCCGTCAGACGCGCACCATCGGCCAACTCTCCGTCAGGCGCGAACCACCGGCCAGCTCCTCGACCACCGTGTGGCCGGCCTTCCCGACGGCCTTCCCGACGTCGACGTCTCTCTCTCTGTCTCTCTCACTCTCTGTCGCACTCTCTGTATCTCTCTCTCACTCTCGACGTCGAAGGAAAAAAAAAAAAAAAAAAACTCCAGAATATTAAGTATACGTTGCCCAAAAAAATATAATTTTTTTTTTTAAAAAAAAAAAAAAAACATTTAGCCGCGTGTATTAAAATACACGCAGCTAACCCAAAAAATATATATATATATATATATATATATTTTTTTTAAAAAAATACATTTAGCCGCGTGTATTAAAATACACGCGGCTAACCCAAAAAATATATATATATATTTCTTTTTTTTTAAAAAAAAAAAATTTAGCTGCGTGTATTAAAATACACGCGGCCAATTGTTAGCCACGTGTATTTTAATAGACGCGGCCAACTGTGTAGTTAATGTCACCCGGATCTGCCACGTGTATTTACGTGGCCACTTGCACGTGGCCAACAGTTCGCCACGTGTACAGTGACCATACATGTGGCGAACTGCAAGTGGCAAAAAACAATTTTTTTTTGTAGTGACTAGCCACAATCACATTCTCTGAATCCATCTCCACGTTACCAGCGACTTGGGCTCTACGATAATCATCAGTCATGCCTTTTGCCATGCATACAACTTCCTTCGGGTGAGTGAACAACTTGAACAAGCCTCCATGCACAACATCGATCATTTCGATGAAATCAAAGTCTACGTGCAATCTCGGCAAAAAACTCCAACATCCTCAAGAATAAAGTTATCAAACATAAATTCCAAAACTTCCACAAACGGATTACCAGCATTTGAGCACTTAAGTATTTTTTTACCACAATCCTCCCAAACATCAGAAGTCGAGGGACACGACCAAAGAATATGCAGCACAGTTTCCCGTTCAAAAGTACAAAAAATACAAGAAGCATCTAGATCAATACCTCTATGCTTTAAATTATCCCTTGTAGGGAGTATCATGGCAGGCCTTCCATAATTTTTTTTTTAGGGAATTAGGAACATTCAATCCCCAAATCCTCTTCCAAATAATAAAGAGGTCACATTGATAAGAGCAATTTTCATTAGAAGCTTCTATCATTTCTTTGTCCACATGATAAGCACTTCGAATTGAAAACTCTCCCGTAGTAGTCCCCCTCCATACCATCAAATCATCATGGCCATATCGACTTAAAGGAATTTTTAAAATAACCTCAGCTTCATCTTTCGCGAAAATAGACATAATTAATTGCCCATTCCACCGCTTTGAGTCCTGATCAATAAGCTCACTTACAGAAGCATCCTCTGAAAGTACCAACCTAGGAGATTGGATTGAATAAGAAGTTGGAAGTGGAATCCATTTATCCCACCATATCTTCACCCGTTTACCATCCCCAATCCTACACATAAGACCTTCTTGAAGAAGATCTTTTGCACCGAAAATGCTACGCCATGCAAAAGAAGGTACATTTCCTAAATTAGCCTCCAAAAAAATTCCTCTAGGGAAATATTTCGCCTTTAAAATCTTACCAGCCAAACAATCAAGATTCTGGATTAACCGTCATCCCTGTTTTGCTAATAAAGCTTTATTGAAACATCGCAAATCCCGAAATCCCATACCTTCCTTCGATTTTGGAAACTTCATCTTCTTCCAACTTATCCAATGAATCTTGGATTTATTGTCGTTATGTCCCCACCAAAATTTATGCATCATAGAATTAATCTTCGTACACAGTGATGTGAGTTTTAAAAGTACTCGCAAGCGCACAAGTCGTTTGCAATATAGTGTGTGCAAGTTCGAGGTCGATTCTGTAGGGAATTGCGTTGCAAAAATTTATTTCGAATTAAATTAATCATATTTTCACTTAGTGCTGAATTTTTTGAATTTTTATAAAGCAAAATAATAAACTAAATTAAAATTGAATAAGAACAATTAAAAAAGAATACTAAGGTTTTAGAACCCACCTCACCATATCAATCAACACATTCTTGTATTTTATTCAACCCTAACACCCGTGCTTTGAATGGCTCTAAAGACTTCTTCTTCTGCTTCTTTGCAAATGCCACAAAAATACTACAATTTATCTCAAAGTCCTGCAAAATATTGAAACACTAAAACTAACCAAGAAATCAGAAAATAACAAAACTAAAGATTTAACAATGGAAATTAAGGGGTCCAAATATACAATATTTGACACTCATCACACAGCCCTAAAGGTAACAGGAATACACTCATACTGTATGTTGGAATTGCTTGAATTACTTCCTTGAGTATAATTTCTTTTCCCGCTTGGGGTATAAATTTTATTTTCCAATCATTTAGTTGCTTCCATACTTTATCCTTGATACTTTGAAATTCCTGCATTCGAGACTTTCCCATAAGAGCAGGGAGACCCAGATATTTGTCATACCTTTGGGTACTCGGAACACCCAATAACTGGATAATACACTCCTTATCCGCTTGAGTTGTAGTTCAGCTAAAGAAAATAGAGGTCTTATCCTTATTCAATTGTTGACCCGAAGTCTTTTCATAGCACTCCAACAAATTAGATAATCTCTTCCAATCTTGAGAAGTAGCCCTACAAAACAGCAAATTATTATCTGCAAAGAAAAGATGATTCAAACGAGGCCTTTTTGGAGAAGTAGGAACCCCTGTGAGCAATCCGGAGCTTGCTGCTTGAGTGAGGAGTGAACTAAGAGCCTAAGCACATATAATAAACAAAAAAATATGGGGAAATTGGATCTCCTTGAAGAATTCCTCTCGTCGGTTTGAAATTCTTCATAGGTTGCCCAATAATAAAAATAGAGAAACGAACCGACGAAATACATTGCTTAATAAGCCCACATAGTTTTTCTCCAAACCCCATTCTCCTCGTTAGTGCAATCAAAAAAATTCCAATCTACCTTGTTATATGTCTTGCTCATATCAAGTTTTATTGCCACAAAACGAGTCTTGCCCCAATGTCTCGTTTGCATAGAATGCAAAGTTTCATAAGCTACTAAAATATTATCCGAAATCAACCAACCCGAAATAAATGCATTCTGGTTCGAAGATAAATAAATGGGAGAACAACTTTAAGGCGATTAGCTAAAACCTTAGAAGTGATTTTAATATCATTTTATAAAGGACATTACGAAGGCTAATCGGCCTATAATCAATGACAGAGGCAGGATTTTTCTTTTTAGGAATAAGAACGATGTAAGGGACATAAACCTCCTCATCCATAAAACCCACCCTAATAAATTAAAAGAAGATATAGCTCTACAAACCTCATCACCAATTGCACTCCAATTCTGCTGGTAAAAACCTGCCGTAAAACCATCAAGACCCGCTGATTTAAAAGGCCCCATTTGCTGCAGCGCCGAACTAGCTTCCTCAAGTGAACACGGTTGGAGCACAGCCTCATTCATTTCCGGTGTTATTTTCCTCTCAATGCCCAAGATGCAGCTCCCCACTCCTCCGGCCCCCATAGCACTAAAAAGGGACCTGTAATAGCTAGTATAGAAAAGCTTAAACAACTTCGGCTAGTTCCGAATAGGACGTTCCTCCAGGATCTTGAATTTTAGTTGTCCCATTATTCGCCCGTCTTTGGTTAACCGAAGCATGAAAGAATTTTGAATTCTTATCTCCATTTTTAAGCCATTCCTGCCTGGACATCTGCCTCCATTTCAGCTCCTCCAGATGAACTAGCTCATTCACTTCATTCTGTGATAGATCTATATGTTCCAAATCAGAAACTTCGGCCTCCCCTTGAAGAGCACCTAACTCCAATGTCTTCTTTTCAATTAAGCCAGCCGTGGGATCCATGTTGGATTGTTTCCATTGAAGACACACCTTTTGGGTGGTAGAGATTTTAGACTTCAAAACCCCCCACGTGTTGATATTCATTTCCTTCATCTGCCAAACTTTTTTAATCTCCTTAGCAAAACCATTCTTTTTCTGCCACCATGCTTCATATCTGAATAATTTCTTGCTCCTACGTTGCCCACCAGCGTGACCCTTTAGCAGAATAAATAAAGGAGAATGGTCCGAAGTTCTTCCAGCAAGAACATCCACAAGAAGAAAAGGAAACATTGACGCCAGTTCTGGGTTAGCCACCACTCTATCCAGTCTCTCCTTTGTAAAATAATAATCATCATGTCGCTTGTTGGACCATGTAAAACGTGATCCGTTGAAACCCATATCACACAACGACTGGCTATCTTCCAACGCCCTTTTGAAATCTTCCCTTTAAGTACCTGATCGTCTTGCACCACCTCTTTTTTCCGATGCATCAATAATCTCCTTGAAATCACTACAACACAACCAAGGGCCCGGAGAGAGACTCAAGATGCCTTAGAAGAGCCCACGATTCCCTTCTCTTCCACGCCTCCGGGTTCACATAAACCCCGTAAACTTCCAGTCAACATCAAATACATTCGAATGAACCACAACATTAATATGATTCCTACTGTAATTCTGAATAGTTACATGAAAAGATTCCTACCAAAACAAAGCTAAACCACCGCTTTTTCCAATACTGTTAACGCAACATAAACCATTGAATCCCAAGCGAATTTTAAGAACTTAAAATTCCACCCTACACGCTTGGAGTTTGGTTTCCATTAAGAAAACCATGTTGGGACGCTTTTCCTTCACCATCCGGCAAAGATCACACAAACTGACCGTTGGTTTTCAAGCTCCCGGCAATTTCAGCTAGGCAACTCATGGAGCTGGGCCTCAGCCGCCGCCTTATTAATTATTGATGCTGCATCTGTCAACCTTCCTTTCTTTACCAAACCAATCCCCTCATTATTGACAACACTCCTTTTCTGGCCAATTCTAGTACCAACATTATCCACCAAAACTTCCTGGCAAGTTTTATCCTTCCTTTAGAGTACACTTTGTTTGGCAACAAGGTTGAATTAGCATTTTTCTCTAATCTTCTCTACTTATTTTTGAAAACAAATCATATTTTATTCAACTTTTTCAAATTTTTTTAAATTTTATCTCACAAAATCAAACATCAAAATTCGCATAAATTAAATTCTGATTTCAAAAAATTCAATTCCCAAACAGATAACTGACCCGGATTTTTTTTTTTTGAAAACACCCCTGTTTTGATCGTAGGAGTTGGGGAAACAAAAATTGGATCAGCCAAGCCTACTTCCCCTTGGACCACCGGTACATTAACCAACCCCATATCATGAGAAGGCCCACCAGAACCCAGCCCAGATTTAATAGAAACTCCCCCCTTATTGAAACTTCCAGAACTGCCCTCCACCGGATAACCATGTTTTGAATTTTTGAAAACAAAGATATCTTCAGAAGGAGAATCCCGCAATCCAACAGGTCCAAATAATTTTTTCTCCTCAATCAACGGGCCTACCTGAATTGATATGCTTTCAGCTTCATCCGCCCCGCCCGTGATATCCGGATGTTGTGCTGCACAGTCCTTCTCGAACCGAATGGAACGTACTGACGTCCACTATTTTCTCCCTCCACAATAGGCGGCTTCGATTGGCTTTCAGAAATGCCGGCCACCTCCATCTTCGATTCCCCATGTTTGCTACCTTCTGCAGCTGGACAAAAATTTTCACCAGAAGGAGTCTGATGATGAGATGGACCTTCAGAATATCTTCCAAAACCTCCTTTGCCCGAGTGTGAACGGTTGTAAACTGGCGGAAACCGTAGCCATGATCCGAATTGCTCAGTTGAGGAGTCACCATGGAAAGATCCGGCCAGTTTCCCCAAATCCGACCTAATTTCTGCCATACGAATCCATTTTCAGCTAGTTTGGCATGAATTTGGTTCGTTATAATCTAGCGATGTCGTTGGATTCTGGTCAATGCAATCCAATTTCGACAATCAGATACCAAAATTCAGAGATTTTTAGTGGTAGAGTCAGGCTACCAACAAACTTCAATGCTCGGCAGTGACGGATTCTTACAAACGTGCGTGCAAAAATGAAGAGTTTAAATTCAAAAAACGATTTACGATCAAATTAAAAATAATTCCCGTTGTCAATTATTTTTGCTCTTATCAAATACTTAAAAATATCAAAATCATTTCACGCGGAGCATAGTTTGAAATTGGTAGTTCCGTAGTTGTTTTCCCGTGGATGCCTACTATTTAGTTCAGTAAAGCTTTTCTATTTATGCAGTAGATGCGGATGCATACTACGTCCGGTACACCATTTGTTAAACAGTTGATTGGATGTTTTCAAACAACTGGTTGACGTGCCAAACTTTTCATGCCGAGGAGGTACAATTTATTTTTTTAATTTTGGATGTCATATTTATATTTTTTTAATAATGACGTGATTTTTAAAATTATAATTTGATCAAAATTTAATAATGATCGATAGAAGTTTAATAAAGATTTTAAAAATTACATTATTATTAAAAAGGTAAAAAAAATATGTGTATAAAGTCTGAAATTATTTAACTTACCTTGCTATTCAGGGAGTTTAGGCGGTTCATTAAAAAAGAAAAAAAGAAAAAGAAAAAGGGGACAAACATAAAAGTAGGCCATTTGCTTTTGGTGTGTGTCAAATCAGTTTTCTAAAAGTGATGAAATTATTTCTCGTACTTTGTTTTATATTAGTCGGCCGGATCGAGATTTTTCTTAAATGCCTAATGGCACGTTTGAGAATTGAATTTTTAAAAATTAAAATTGAATTAAAATTTATTACACAAATTTCGAGATTTCTCTATTCTTCTCTACTTTTTTTCAAAAACAAATCACTATTCTTCACTCATAAACAAGAATCGCCCAAGAAAAAATAGTCTGTTAACAAAAGTAGACATAATAAGGATTGATTTTATAGCTTTTGAAAATTCGGGTACTGATTTGATATTCATCTAAAGTATAGGGACTAGTTTTATATTTAACCCTTAAAAAAGGTCTATGAGCTAACTCAGCTAAGTAACGTCATTACTTCAAAAGATAAAATAAGTAAAAGATTGGTTGTACTACTCATTCGGGGTGGATCGATTACCCCTCAAATGATTGGGAGTAGTTGCATCACACTGAGGACTCACCCGACTGGAGGGGTGGTAATTTAAAAAAATAAAAAACACCCCTAAAGACAACTGTTTCCAAATTTAATCCATTCGAGTAAAAATAGGTAAAAATGTTTATCAAAATTGACAAGACACCGATGTATTACAATGTACACCTAAAGAATGGGAATTCTTCTTTGAAGATATTAAAGACAGAGAGTTTTATCCCCGCCACCCAAAAAGAAAGAAAGAAAAAAAGAAAGAGAGAGAGAGATCAATGACCCAATTGACATTTCAACCGATTTTGCCGCTACACTAACCACCCTCTCCTTTTGTCTACTTCCTTCGCTTTTTTCTGGCACTCTAATGTCTGTCTGTCTGTCTGTCTCTCTCTCTCTCTCTCTCTGTGTCTCAGCCACAATAAAGAAAGTCTACTTTTTGTATTGTTGTAAAACAAGTTCCGTTTTGAAATACAATCGGATTGGAAACAGTAGGATTGCATTTGGGAAGATGGGTGTGTTGTCTTGGCCATCTGAAGAGGAGGTAATTCTTGATCTGTTGCTTCATATTCGCCCGCATTGTGGTTTCTTTCTTATTGGGATTCTTTTCTTTTGCTTTGATTTGTGAATTATTACTCTGGGTTCGTTGTTGTCGTTCCGATCTGCTCATTATTATAGTTTGATTGCTGTTTGAATGGTGCATTGTTGGTTTTATAGCACTGCTCTGTTAGAAATCACCAGCTTGAACATCAATGCTGGCTGCTGGTCGTTTTATTAGCAATTTGAAACCAGACAACTCCATGTAAAACTCTTCAATGTGGGTTGAACTTCGATGATATTTGTCTGGCGTTCATTTGAGATTCGCTGCATTTCCCGTTATTCTTTTTATTATTCATTCTAGATTCATGATCAACACATACTTATTTGGCCTCTGGCTGTTCATTCTGTGATGCTAAGGATACATCTTTTATTCTTATGTGCTGCAGTTAAATGATATTAAAAAGATTGTATCACAAATGGCTGGGAGAGGTGTTGAGGAAGTTCGAGTTGTAGTCTCTCCTTATCGGATTTGTCCATTGGGAGCTCACATTGATCATCAGGTTGGCTTTGATGATTCATGCTTGCGAACTTGTTTGTTTAGAATGTGCTTGTGATCTGTGTTTAGATATATATTCAAACCTTGTTTGTTTAGCATATACTCTTTAGGACTTGGCATCAGAATTAACAAACTTATTTTACTGTCGCATTTTTTGAGTTGCTTTTTCCTTTTGTTGACTTCAATATTTATAACTTCTTTACATACAAATGTTTATCTGGCCTCTGTTTACAGGGTGGGACTGTTGCAGCCATGACAATTGATAAGGGAATACTTTTAGGGTTTATTCCTTCTGGTGATACTCAGGTAAGAGTAAGATACTCTTTACACAGCTAACGTCAACAATTGGGTGAGGGGTATTTGGAAATTTCAGCAGTTCGTTTGTATTTACATGACATTTTAGGCATGCACTATGAGTCACCATCATAATCAACAAGTGAAAATACCCAATGTCCCTTCCGACTTGCCACATTTATGTGAGGCCACTAAAGTGCAGAGGCCTTATAAATGTTGAAGGATCTGGAAATATGTGGTCATAAGCGGAGAGGTTTGCAAAAATAGCACGAGAATGGTTCAAGGCCTTCGTGGTAGCAGGAATTCGAGGCTTTAATACATGATCTGAAAATTTGGAGCAAGCCGGTTTTTGGTGATTTTGGTGTTAGAAGGAGCAAGTTTCTGGCTGCTATTCATAATCTGGATATGAAGGAAGGGGGAGAAGAGTCGTCTCAAGAGAAGCGGTTTACAAGGGAAGAACTTAAATCAGAATTAGAGAGACTGTCCAAGATGGAATACATTCTTGGTGACAGAAATCAGGGCAGTTTGGCTTAAAGAAGGGGACAGCAACACTAATTTTTTTCCCAGATTGGCGAACTAGCATAGAAGAGTTAATTCTTTTGGAGAAATGTAGGTTGATGACACTGTTCTTCCAGATGAGGCAGAAGTGAAGGACGAGATTGTTCAGTTCTATTGTAATCTGTCTAAAGAGTCAGTTTATTGGAGACCGAGGTGGATGGCTTGCACTTCTCCATATTGGTTCCGAGTATAGAGGTGGTTGGAGAGAGATTTGATGGGGGGACAAAGTGCCAGGTCCGAATGGTTTCGCTTTGGCGTTCTTTGAACATTGTTGGAATGTATTAGAGCAAGCAACACATGATGGGATTCTTTCAAGAATTCCATGAAACATGTAGGTTTGAAAAATCTGTGAATGCGTTGTTTATCACTCTTGACCCTAAGAAATAGGGGGCTAGAAGCACCAGGAAGTTTTGGTCAATCAGCTTGGTTGGGAGTGTGTATAAACTGTTGGTCAAGATATTGGCCTGTAGACTAAAAAGAATGTTGAGGAAGCTGGTTTTGGATACCAAAATGCTTTGAAGAGGGGAGACAGATTTTGGACTCAGTACCTATTGCCAATGAATGTGTTGCTGCATGATAAGAAGTTGAATTCCATGTTCCCTTGAAGAACTAGATATTGAGAAGTCCTATGATCATGTCAACTGTGATAGTTTGATTTAAATACTTTATAGATTTGGTTTTGATGAGAAATAAAAAAAAGTGGATTTTCTCTTGCATCTTGATTAATAGATGCCACTGTGTTTTATTTGGGAGTTTTACAGGGTTGAGGCAGGGGGTCCGCTTTCTCCTTTACCCTTAATCTTAGTTATGGAGATTCTTAATAACAGTAGAATGGAGCTGGGGGCCATTTGATGACAGGCTTGGTGAGAGGCGTTATGGTTGTAGTTTTTGGAAAAGTATTAGGGTAGGATGAAAGAGGTTTTTTGGGTTTGCTAAGTTTTGGTACAGGATGGTAGGAAGGTTTGATTTTGGCATGATTTGTAGTGTGGGAATGTGGCAATAAAAGAATCAGTTCCTATCTGTTTCTAATATTTGTGGATAAGGATGATTCTAATTCTTGTTTTGGGATTCTTAGAAGACATGAAGGCCCCCTAATGGAATCTCAAAATTGTTTGAGCTTTCTAAGATGGGGAATTAGACCCAGTTGATTCTCTCTTGGGCTATATTCTGAACTCTTTTTTTTTTCTTTTTTTTTTTTTTGGGGGGGGGGGGGGTTATGCGATCTTGGAAGCTTTAGTGAAACAATATGTTTGGGATATGGTGGTGTCTATGGAAGGAACGGAATGTATGCAGTTTTGAAGATTGTGAGATTAGTTTGATTAACTTGAAGAAGTTGGTGATACAAACCTTGTTTATGTGGAGAGTGAAGATACAATCTATGTCTGAGTGTTCTTATTTTGATTTTCTATATATGTGCTCTCGTTTCTCTTTGAATTAGGAGTTTTATGTATACATCCTGTGTACTTTGGGTTGCACCCCTCTGCACTTGTTTGAAATATACTTTAATTATCAAAAAAAAAAAAATGTTTGGGGTTCCATCTTTTTATAAGGCATAAAATGATCTGGTGGTGTGCACTTTTCTTGGAAGAGTATTTGGTGTATTAAAGTTCCTAAGAAGATAACTTTTTTTCTCTGGACAGTTGGGCAAATTCTAACTCTGGATAACCTCATTAAAAGGATTATTTTTCCAATGAACTTGTGTACATCCAACTGGGAGTTAGCTGATTATCCATTGCTTCATTGCTTAGTTGCTATTGAGTTGTGGCCTTTTGTTTTCAATAGTGGCTCCCAAGAAGTTAAGAGATGTGTCTTTTGATTGGAGAGGACTTTTTAGGCTGCATAATACTAGTTTGGTATGCAATGCAACTCGTCTTTGCATTATGTGGATTATTTAGAGAGAGAGGAAATGTCCGTCTTTTAACGGTGTTGAACTCGAGCTTAGATCTTTATTTTTCAATATTTGTATGTGTGGATGCTGTCTTTCAGTGGTGTACATGTCTCTTCTTTTTTAGATTTTTAGATCTTCTGAATTTTGTTTGTAATCTTTAGGTGACTTTTTAAATATTTTATAGAAGGACAAGGATGGATGATTGGGAGGTGGGAATGGTTCTTTCCTTTTATGAGTAGATATATTCTACTCGGATTCGGCATGGAGAGGGTGATAGGTTGGTGTGGAATATTTCTAAGAGGAGGAGCTTTGAAGTGAAGACTTTCTATAGAGCCTTAGCTTGTCAAGAGGCGGTCTCTTTTCCTTGCAAGGGTATTTGACGTGTTAAGGGTCTGAAGCGGGTGGCGTTTTTTGTGTGGACAGCAGTATTAGGAAAGGTTTTGACATATGACAATTTGCGTAGGCGTCAAATAGTGGTGGTAGAGTGGTGTTGTATGTGTAAGAAGAATGGAGAATCCATTGATCACCTTCTACTTCATTGTGATGTGGCACGGGCTGTTTGGAGCTCTTTCTATAGTTTGTTCGGGGTGGAGTGGGTCATGACAAGAAGAGTGCTGGATTTGTTGATTGGTTGGGGCACTTCGCTAGGTCGTGGTCATGTTATGTGTCTTTGGAAGCAGGTTCCCTTGTGTGTTATGTGGGGTCTTTGACGTGAGAGGAATGTAAGGCTATTTGAAGATGTGGATTTACCGGTTGTGGACTTGTATCAAAATGTGCTTAATATGTTATATGTTTGGGTCTCGGCACATAGCTCGAGTCGTATTATGTTTGTTGAGTTTTTACATTCATGTTCTTTTGTTTCCTTTGATTAGGGGCACTTTTGTATACTTCCTGTGTACTAGGGTTGTGCCCCTCTGCGCTTTTTATTCAATTTTATTACTTAAAAATATATATATATATATATACTACTTTCAGTATTATAGATTCCATTCCTAATTTTATGGATTTGATTTCTTTCACATCAAAATTTGAACATTTTGGATATCAAATTTACGTCACTAGAGTGCCAAAAAGCCACGCATTTTGATATTGAACTTCCATGTAAAAGGGGAAAATCTGCTCTCGACCTGCTTTATTAGTGGATTTGATGGTAATCTACCAGCCTGTCCCGAAAAGACCCAAAGCATTTTAAGTATAGTATCAAGGTCAAGCAATTAAGCCTCATTTAGTGCCAGCTATGAAAGAAAAAGAAACTAAAACTTATCCAAATTTAATCCGACATAGAATAGCCTCATCCATATCTGTGGATAATCCAAGTTTCCTAGAAGCCTCACCTTGTTACGGTCTTTTTAATTTTTTTTTTTTCTTCCTTCTATTTTATCGAATGAAATTCTTTGGAGATAATCGACTCAAGCATAATGTATCAGGAGTTTTAAATTTCCAACAAATTTTTCACATTTTCTGATTTGATTGTTGTAGGTTGTATTGCGTTCAGGACAATTTAAAGGAGAAGTTAGGTTCAGGTATGGGACTATTCATATAATCATCTTCTTAATTGTTCTGTTTGCTTTTTATATTGGGTTCCAGTAGTCCAACCTTCCTAATATGGTATTATTATCATCTTTTTAGTGCATCTTTCCTTGAACTTATTGAGTTTCAAACATGTTTAGGCCATGCAAATGATGAAATTGACCACTACTAGCAAGATAGATACATATCAATGATAAAAATTTTGGTTGACACACATTTTGCCTTTTCTTTTGTGATGTCAGATTGCTCTTTAACAATACTCATGAACAGAATAGCGAACCATAAATTTGATATTTTGAAGAGGGCTATGTTAAGGGTTATAAACAGGACTTTTAGAATGAGTTTAAGCTTGTTGTGGTTCTAAATTTAAAGAAACGTAGGGAGAGGATGAGGTGGAGAGGAGAGCCTTGGAATCTCAAGAAGGCCTTCTAGGAGTAGAAGGATTTAAGTAGAATCTCACAATTAAAGAAAGCAAAATATGCTGTTTATTAAGCATAAATCTCGATAATTGTATTTGAAATGCTTACTTATATAGAACTATAGAAGTAAAAACCTAATACAATGTGAAAAACTAAGAACACCTAAATAGAAAGGGAAAAGAGTTCCTAACAATTGTAAAATAGACTCAAACTAGACCCAAATAACAATAAAATAAACTAAACTAAACTCATAAGTAAAAAACGACTAACTTCAAATAAACAACTGAAATCTGTAAAATATCTAAATACACGTAAAATTAGAATCTTAATTTTTTATAATAAAACTAGACCTAGCCAAAATTACTCTTCTGATATGTAGGATCTATTGTGGATACATTAGTGAATGTGATGTTGGCTTTGGAGATCTTTACGAATGGCTTCCGCATTATAGTGTTTTGAATGTCAATTGCATGTCATAATAAAGTGCCTTCGTAATGGTGTTAGTTGATCGTAATCTCTGTTATCTGCATTTGCAATTCCCATTTCATATGACCTTCTATTCCTTTGCTAATAAGGATTGATGATTGTGATGTTTGTCTTATTTGCTTGACATTACATCTTATAATGTGGCCAATATTAAATTTCATTTGCCTTTTGTTATGATTCTTATAGAGTTGACGAAACTCAGCACCCAAGACACACGATTCGGAAAAATGGCAAGGTCTATGCAAATGATTCTTCCACATCACAGGAAGAATGTAGTTGGGGAAATTATGCTAGGGGAGCTGTATATGCACTGAAGCGTGGAGAAAAAGAGCTTGTGCAGGTTAAAGATATTTCTTTGGTCTCATTTGAACTTCTTCATTTGTTTATGATAAGCTTGTTCTTCACAGTAGTTTAAAACTTTTATGTAATGAAACTAGGAAGAATGAAATAGGGCACGTTCGCACATTATGGCACTATATGTTTGCTTTGGGATATGTATAATTATTCTACTGAAAATATGGAGAAACTAATTAGGATGTAAGCCTCATGTTCATTGTTATTTATTGATATAATATTGAGTGGAAAGTAAAACTACCATTTAAGTTGTTTGGGTAGCAAACATTTGCAAATTAAACTTTTTATGGTAATTATAGTCAAGTTACTTTCCTTTATGCTGGTTGTAACTAGGTTTGGTATTTCTAATGTTCAGAAAACAGGTTAATTAAGTTTTGGAGGGTTATATTCACTTGGATAATATATGTTATATGTTTGGGTCTCAGCGCATAGCCTGAGTTGTATTATATTCGCTAAGTTTTTACATTCATGTTCTTTGTTTCCTCTGATAAGGGGCACTTTCGTATACTTTCTGTGTACTAGGGTTGCGCCCCTCTGCGCTTTTTGTTGAATTTTATTACTTATATATAAAAAAAAACTCTCGCTATAAACTCATCTCTTCTGGTGGTTATGATAGTGATTCTTCTGTGAATTTTATGGATAATAGTGATGATAGAATATAAATTTTATGGAAGGAAATGAGTTAATTTTTTTTTCAAGAGTAGCAATTCTATCAGCTTATTTTCAACTAGAATATGGAAGGTAATATATTTCATTAGTTCAAAAATTCACATACTATGTCTAAAAGGTAAATGTAAGCATTAAAGAAAAAATGAAGCTAGGTGGCAAACAACTAAAGATGACCAAAATATGCGAACATTTTTTTTTTGATAAGTAACAAAATATGCGAACATTTGAAAACAATGATTGGGATATAGGTTGGCTTAGTGTTGATGAGCAGCTAGGGAATAATCCGCCTTTTCCCACTAAACCAAACTTCACATCATATAACATTTTCCAATCTCACTTCATCCAAATGGACAACAAGATTGTCAAAAGACAAAACTATGAAGTTAGGAGGCAACTTATACTGATGCCAATCTTCTAAAAGATGGCCGGGGGAAGAAGGTATAACGTGGAAAATATCATAGAGAAAGGAGACTGGAAAACATGATGAGTTATTACTTTTTGGGTTTCAAAAAAGCTTACATATGTTAAGGTACATACTGAACTGAACTGAACTCAATCGAAATAAGTCTTAACCCAACTAACTGGGTTTCGATACACAGATTCTTTTATGTCACTCTACCTTATCTTGGGTCATGTCTGTAGTTACTTCTTTGACAATCATATCTTTCCTTATACCTTTTGCCCACATTGTTTTTCTTCTTCCTCCTCATATCCTTTCTACTACTTTCAGATTGAAGTAATTACTCTTTCTTACTAATGCATTCGTAGGTCTTAGTTGTACATGTACTTATCAAAATTTTTAAAGTACTTATCAAAAAGGGTCTTAGTTGTACATGTCCAAAACATCTTTTATATGCCCCTTGTTTTATTTTCAATTAGTGCCATCCCCACCTTCTCACGGTGACTTCATTCTTTATCCTATCTCTACTAGCGTTGCCACATATCCATCTTGATATCTTTATCTCTGCTATACTCATTTTATGAGCATGTTTCTTGATTTTCCAATACTTTGAACCATAGATCATATATAGGCTTTTTGTTACTCTAGGAAATTATCTCTTTAATTTTATAGGTATCCTACAATCACAATGTTCGCCAAATGTATCTCTCCATTTAATTCTACAAGAAACATCCTCAATTTATATCTCCATCTTAATGTACAATCTGACCACAGTACCAAAAATAATCACTCTTCGGTATCGCTTGACCTTCTAATCTTACCAACCCTTTATTTCGACTCATGTTTTTACTAAATTTGCATTCCATCTGTTTCAAATAATCTACCATCTAGAAACAAGATTATCAATCTAAGTTTTTAGCCAACACCTGAGACCAGACCAAGAAAGCAACTTTAGATGGCATCCGGTTTTGTCCTGATGTCATACTCGAGCAATACAACAGATATGACTTTGGACAAATTTATCCCATAGCCATTTTTTCAGGCCCAAATCAAAAGCTATACGAACTTGACATTTGAACCTCTTTAGGAATCCAGCTTCTGAACTTGAAGATTTTTTCAAGGCAGGTGATAAAACTATTTGTTGGTCAAGTTTCTCGGAAAATCCTTGAAAACAAATAACACACCAATTGTAAGATTGTGCAGTTTTGGAATTCAATTTTCAGATTATTTGTTGAAATTGTTGCAGGGTCTCACAGGATACATATGTGGTTCTGAGGGTCTTGACAGTTCAGGCCTTAGCTCTTCCGCTGCTGTAAGCTTCTGTTTTCTTTTTACTTACATTTCTTCAAGCATGTTGACAGTTGAGAAATTCATAGATTACAGAATCCTGTAACAGAAAAAAAAAAAATTCACAATGTCAGTTAAATAATTTCATTTTCTGAGCAGAAATTATAGAGCTGTCCTATCTTATCTTCATTTTATTTACTTATTTATTTTTGAGGAGGTGCGGAAATCAGGGCTTATGATTAAGGAAATCAAGTTTAACACACTATAGCTAATTATGTAAGAGTTTTAGTTGGCCTTGGTGTGTAGGTTTGCTGTATGATTTCCCAGTAGAATACAATAACTTCTGCCCTACTGCTCCCACCCAAAAGTAATGCTTTATTATTAGAAGCTGATGAAGATGACGTGCTGCTAAAACATAAGGTGGAAGGGTTGATGAGGTTTCTTTTTTTTAACAATTTTGGTTTAATCTAGAAGCTTAAGCTAATAAGAAGTGGGCCCAACAGTGTATGCCAAGCTAAGACACATGAGACCTTCATTGATGCGTGGGCCAGCCTAATTACCTTAAACCAAATGCAGGCCTTGTACGTGCAAAGTTGATGTATAGCAAGTGACTTGTGTGGCTGGTGACTATTTGACACATAGGAATTATTAGCAAACCACCTCTTACTTGTCCGGTCTAATTTTAATTTTTAGGCAGTTTCTATATTTTTGTGTCCTGTTTCCTTTTCCTGGCTGAAGTAGGAATTTGCATTGTTCCTTTCTTGTGGAAGTGGGAGAAAAGAATTCTCTATAAATACTTGTTGTAATCAAGTTCTTTATTAGTTCTACTGCTTATTAGAATGTATCTTTAGGGATTCTCTCAATCTGCTGGTTTGCCAGCTTATTCTCCTCGTGACAAGAAGGGAACCCAACTGTGAACTCTAGGGTAATTGAATTCACTACCTTCTGCCAGGCTAAAGGCAGAAGTTAATAGAAAGCACGACCTTAAGAATTGAACACAAGGCCAAAGAGATCAGAGAGAAACACTAGTCTCTAATACCATGTTGTGGAATCATAAGATGAGAAAAAGAGTGGGAGTCTTTCAGAGAAAGTGGCTTGCCCCTCTTTGTATATCACTACTTACATAGTAAAAGTAAAAGATTTCCTCAGTAATGCTATATAGCTGTTGGCTTTGAAAACTTTTGAGTGCGTTTTCTTTGTATTCAAAATTGTTAATCCATCTAGTTACATGTTTGACAGGTTGGCGTAGCTTACCTGCTGGCATTTGAAAGTTCAAATAATATAAGGGTGTCTCCTACTGAAAACATTGACTATGATAAGTAGGTTTCTTAAACATCTGAATATACTTCTCATGTTATATCTGTTATCCTTATTTTATCAACTGAAAATCACATACATGCATTAAATCATTAGTAGTCCCAAAAGCTTAAACTAGTAGGAAAAAGAAAATTTAATTATTTTATTTTATTTTAACTCTTCCTCGCATGTGGACTCAAACCCCCCACAATAAGTGAGGCCCAACACGTGAAATATTGGTTGAAATGGGAGATATAATATGGAGGGAGAGACAAAGTGGTTGCAAACTATGTGAATACTTGTTCCCTCTTTTATTCAAAGCCAACAGCTCACCCTAAAAAAGGCTTTCAAAAGAGTTTTGAAAATGAACTTTTTATCAGTGAAAACTTATGTTTTTTTTTTTTTTTAAAAAAAAGTTGATCCCAATTTACCATAAATCTTTAGATTTTGTTGCCCTTGGGCTTTTACTTGAGGCTTAAAGAGTGGGTTGGAGTTAGCGTAGGTCCTGGGTCCAAATCATACTAGAGATTTACCATTAACTTATAGCTTTTATCTATCTCCACTGCAATCTAGAAGCTCTTACATTAAACAGTCACCTTGGAAGATAAGACTAGAGTTGTTGTTGGTAAAAAAAAAGCCGATTTAAGAGAAGAATTCTCAACAATGAAATGACTTTTAAACTTCGTTGCTTACAGGGGAAGATGCAAATACTTTTTATAGTCAAAAGAAGCACCTCTTTGTCTAGCTTTTTCACTCATATACCTGGGATATGTACAACTCAAGTCTTTTTTTTTGATAAGTAAGAGAAATATTAAGAGAAATATTAATAAAAATCGTAAAACGCAATCAAGTACACAGGAAGTATACAAGAAAGACATCAAGAGGAAGAAGAAAACAAAACAAGGAAATTATTAAAACTAAACACTAAAGGTGCGAGGAACGCAGTTGACCAAGAGTACAAAGAATGAAATAAAAAGGAAATGAGTTCCTCAATAGTTCTTTCTTTGTCCTCGAACTGTCTATCATTGCGTTCCCTCCACAAGCATCACAAAAGGCAACAAGGGACCATCTTCCACACGACTGCCCTCCGAGAGCGACCACCCGTCCACCAGCATGCGAATAAATCTATCACCCGAAGAGGCATAACCCAAGACAAACTGAAGCGACTAAAGATGGCGTTCTATAGAGCGCATGCAACCTCGCAATGGAGAAGAAGGTGATCCACTGACTCCCCATTCAATTTGCACATGCAACATCTATCAATCACAATGACACGCTTCTTTTTGAGATTGTTCAAGGTGAGGATCTTCCCTTGCGCTGCCATCCAAGCAAAGAAAACCACTTTCAAAGGAACCTCGGTCCGCCAAATACTTTCCAAGGAAAATGAATAGCCTCTTTGCAAGTAAGAGCCTTATAGAAAGATCTAACATCAAATTTTCCTTTGTGGGAAGGAGACCACCAGATATGGTCTTCCCCATCACAATCTACTCTGGTAGAGTATAGCAAAGAGAAAAAGGAGGCCAATACATCCACCTCCTAGTCGTGGGCCGCTCGAAAGAAGCTAACATCCCATTGATAGGACCCGCTCACCACAACCAAATGGTCTGCAACATGTGCATCCTTGTCACGCGCTATGTCACACAAAACTGGGAAAACTTCCTTAAGAGGCACCTCACTACACCACACATCGTCCCAAAAGCGAATCCTAGATCCATTTCCCAGAATAAGTTTGGTATGGCTGCAAAGCAAACTCCACCCCTTCCTAATATTCTTCCAAAGCCCCACTCCGTGTGACCCAGGGGGGTTCACAGAACACCAACCAGCCCAAGTAGAACTGTACTTTGCATCCACAACAGATTTCCACCAAACTCTTCTCTCATGGGCATAATGCCACAACCACTTCCCTAAAAGAGCCTTGTTGAAAATCCTTAGATTCTGGATGCCCAAACCGCTATTTGAAATAGGAGAACAAACCTTGGACCAATTAACCAGATGAAATTTAAATTCTTCACCTATGCCACCCCATAAGAAATCTCGATGCAACTTCTCTATACGACTAGAAACACTGGAGGGAATAGGGAATAGAGAAAGAAAGTACCTAGGAAGATTAGAGAGAGTGCTTTTTATAAGGGTAACTCTACCACCCTTCGACAGATACAACCGCTTCCAGCTAGCCAGCCGCCTCTCAATCTTACTATACAACTCAAGTCTTACTTCTAGCACTTACATAATATCATGAGTACTCTCTAGATGCTGTAAAGTTTCTATGTTTTCGTTCATCTTGTTACAGATATATAGTTAAACTAAGAGAATCAATAATGTTAGTAAAAGACCAATAATCCTAAAACTCCTTCAAACTAGAATTGGCAGAAATATCCCTAATGTACCCTGAATATTAATTTGGATAATTAAAAATGGATGGCTTCTTTTGGCTAATTAAAAATGCATGGCTTCTCTTGGAAGCTTAGGGATGAAGGGGCTGCATATATTCTCTCTAAGTAAGTATTGAGAAGTCCTCTTTTTGCTTTGAGAAAAAGAAAATTGTTGAACAACAGTATTATGTATTTTACGGTATTTAGTTGCCACCATCAAAATAATACCCATTTGTTTAATCATACTAGCCATTTCTAAAGTGTAATTTTGTGCAAATGTAGGCTTATCGAAAATGAATATTTGGGTCTGAGAAATGGCATATTGGATCAATCAGCCATATTGCTTTCAAGCCGTGGTTGTCTAACGTGCATGAACTGTAAGGTAAATTATAAACTCTATTGCCATATAAGATGTTCTAAAAAACCATAAATCTAAATTATCTCAGAAACAACAGATGATTTTATTTAGGTGAAGAGTTAGATTCTATTTCTGTGATGTTGATGTGTTCTGGGTTTGTCTTATGTGCTCCTACATTTGTATATGAACTTTTCTGGGTGCATATTAAGTTCAGTGTATGTTTTCTTGTTTTGTTTTGTTATGTCTTCCTCAAATGTTTCTTTTTCTTTTTATTTTATTTCTTTTTTTGGCTAACCTTTCTCAAATGTCATTTGTTCTTCATTTTAGTTGCATTGAGTTGACTCTGAGGTCCATTAACATATTCATGTATTGATCCAGTGAAGTCTACCTATTGTTATCTCCTAAACATAAGGGTTATTTTTAATTAGAAGGCCTGCATTGTGGCTGCTGCATTAAGAATGATCATGAGGTGGGGAATTTTTACGTCCCAAACCGAAATTGCTTGTATTGCTGTGAGTGTAGAGATAATTCATGAAAATTCTCAATACATGATTCAAATTATAGAAAAATTATTGTACAAACAAATATTGTAAAAGGAAAATCTATCATTTGCCTAAAATTTAATATCTGTTAACAAACTTTAATCTTAAGTGTATAGAAATTAATTTCTAGCCCTTTTCAACGTGTGCTTTTGGTTTTTCAAATTTTATTCTTTGGAGAATTCAGGTTCTTTTGAGATTTCTGCACTATGCTTAGTATGGTCAATACATGCTTTGTATTTCCTTTCTTGTTGTTTCATCTATTTTGACCAAGTCTTAAGTTGGTACACTTCAATTTTTATGTTGTTTTCTTCTCCAACAATTGAATTTAGTTAATGTGAGTTTAATGGTTAAAAGCCTATTCAGGATCTCTTGATTGGTCCATAGTTAATAAGCATCCTCTAGAGTTTTGGAGAAGTGATGTATAATATTTATAATATTATAAGAAGTGGTGGAGTCAGGATTTTTCTCTTGGGGAGGGAAGAGAGGTGGGGTAGGGGAGTGGGCAAATGCTTTGATACCAGGCTCTGGATGTTTCTAGGGTTAATCGATAGGTAGGGAAAATGATTGTGCCTTTTTAAGTTCTAAAGCATGGGCACCATGAAGAATAGAGTTTATGGTCCCAATCTGAGTTAGGAAAAGACTGAAGTTTGAAGAGTTTTAAGGGGCTGGAAATAGGATTAATGGTTGAAGGATTTTTAATTGCAGCAGGCATTTGAGCAAAATTAGGGTTGTTTAGGTTAGTGTTTTTCGGTGGATATCTAGGAAAATTATTTGGGAATTTAGGCAAGGAAAGGGATTTGGTTTTAGGGCAAAACGGAAAAGACATAAGTTGTCAGCTGCTGTTCCTGGTGCTGTGAACAGTACCCAATAACAGTAAAATTGAATTTGGTTAGCTTAGAAGCTAATTGATGGATAAAGGGTTTGGGGTTTTTATGAGTAGGATTTTAGAGAAAGAATACATGTAAAATCAGATCTAGTCTCGGGTGGAATTTGAAGGGAAATTACTAAAAAACTAAATAGAAAATGGGAAGGAGAAGGGGAAGATAAACAAAAGCATCAAACCTAGATTTTCTCGGCGTTGCACCTCAAATAGAGTTACATAACACAATCCTCCAACGTACTCTTTTATGAAATTCTCATGGACTCATTCTTTATTGGATTGGAAATGTTTCATCAAACATTTTATATAAAATTAGAGTAATGCTATTTAGTAAACTCTTTGTATGCTGTCATACAATTGGATGACGTGACAGTAAAAATCAATACTTGAATCAACAATTGATTTTTTTAACAAGTGCTAATCCAAGGGCTGATTCTTATTGCCATGTTACCACTTCATCCAGTTGTATAGTAGTTACACAGGAGTCTACTAAATAGACTCAAAAAATTATACCTAACCTTAGTAAGGACTTGGACTTAATGCCTTTTACCTACTAAACCCAAATAAAGGCTACTAACTTGTGAAACCCATAATAAGAATCATGGGCTACAAGTATAGATCATATCTAGTTCTGATAATTGCAGAAATACTCCTGACTTCCAAGATTAGATAAAACTAAATTAACATAGTACTACCTCCTTGCTCTAGGCATCACCGAATTAATACGGTTGTAACTAAGCCCATAGTCAATCAAAGTGGGACCTAGTACTAACTGTGCATATATATATATATATACTTACTGATTTGTGCCTTGTGTGTGTCTACATCTCAAAGTATGGCATCTCTTTCGCACAGGTAAAATACTTCTTTTGCATTTTAGTATGGGTTTTCATTAATCTGAGCCATTTCTTTAAAATTTGAACTACAGATATATGCTATTCTGCCTCAATTTTGAAAGATAAGAGATATGCTCTTAGCATCTATTTGTTAGCATTATGCTGTCTTTTGAATCTTTCTTGGCATTTGTAGACCAAAGAACATAAGCTCGTACACCCACCGAAGCTGCAGAAAGCATACAAAATACTGTTGGCCTTTTCAGGATTGAAGCATGCTTTGACTAACAACCCTGGATATAATGACCGAGTTGCAGAGTGTCAAGAGGCTGCAAGAATTATTCTGCAGTAAGATCTATTTGTTTGTTTTTTCTAGAACATGCTACTTTGAGAAATCTATAGCATTGTTTAGTTGTTTTAGAACAGCTGAATATTCATCTATATCTTATAACACTCTTATAACACCTTTGTGAATTTATCTAGTTCAGAAAAAGAACCCTTGATAGACTTTCTGGGCTTAGCAATCACAACAGCACAATTTTTCTACAAGACATTTAACCAGTAAATCTCCTAAGAACTGACAGAACCAGAAACAATCAGACCAACCACAACTCAAATGATTAACCAACTGCTGTCCATCCTATATCTCATACCAAACTCCATTAGAAATTGAGGGGAAATAGGCAAGGGACTCACTAATTGATGTCTAACCATAACGAGATATAAACCAAGGTACCATGGACTTTTAATACACTCACAAAGTTCAAAGGGACTGCTGAAACTGTCCCAAATGCGACCAGAAAGCAAATTTTGGATGAGTTCAGGTGCTTCTGACAATCAAAAAATTGGTTTTTGTCAAATTTCATAACCAAACCCAAAGAAGACTAGTTGGGTAATTCGGCTGGACCAACTGTCTGTATGGTCCATATGATCGCACAGGCAGTCCATACAATGGCTTTCCGGCTTCTTCTTCTTCTTTTCTTTATCAGTGCTCAGGTTCTCTAGTGTTGTGAAGCTTTTTATGGTTTGGGATAAGAACAAGAAAAATCGTAACACTGCTTAGAGTATACTAGTTCTAGACTATAATATTATTTCTTCTTTCCACAGTGCTTCTGGAAACCACAAAATGGAGCCTCTTCTGTCAAATGGTTAAGTATTTTGACCTGACAACCTTCTCAAGTTTTAGAATTTTATTTCTTGGTTGCTTGTAGATTAATTTTGATTCCTTTTCCTTTTCTTAATGTAATAGTTAAACCGGAGGCCTATGAAGCTCACAAGGTAACCACATCAATGTCAGAGGTTTTTGCATTGATTATACTAGTTCCTTGAAGTTCTGGTTTTTATATGGATATAAATGTGTATGCATATGGATATGTACATAAGACTAATCTTGCATTTTAGTATACGTATAATACACATATTTGCTTATGATTAACCATCATTCTTTTTCACTTTTCTTTCTTTTTGGGGTACAAGCATAAAGAATGTTAGCCATTGACGTATGGATGTAGAAACACATTTATTATAAAATTTCAAATATCTAAATGTCATTCATTACAATAGATTAAGCGTTGGTTTAGGATATATCTATTAATCTACGAAATATAGGATATAGTAAAACTATCAGAATTTACCAAAGAAAAATTGTTATTTGGTACATTAGATAGACTTTGACTGAACGGTGTTACAATGATTATTAGGTTTCTTGAACCAGATGAATTTGGACTGCACATTAAATGGATCTTCTACAAATTTACCCGAAATGCATTGACCTTTCTGGCCAAAAATATTTGCATAAAACAATGGAAACTATTTATCTTATTTTGTATTGTTCAATTCCGAGATCTCCTTTACTACTTTATGGTTGGTGATGGTTCTGAGGTAAAAGATCTGTTGTCATTATTGTCAAGTGTGAAAAGCTTGAAGGGGTTAACAATGTAATTATGGAAGTTCTTTTGTAAGAGCATTTCCTCATCTTGTGCCAATCTGTTCTAGTTCATTCTATCGAAAAAGTCTTTGGGAAGTGCTGAGAGGAGAAAAAGGAGTCTGAAATAATTGGTCCAGCTTTGAGACATTCACAAACATTGAAAAATATCAAATTGTGAATAAAAGAGATATTTGATTACATTGATTACATTTATTCGGACATGAACTTTAAAAATTCACTTCATTTAGTTTTTTTTGGTTTGGTTATTTTGGTGATGTCTTCATAATGTTCCCTCATGCCATATTGACTCCTTATTTTATCAATAAGTCTGGTTTATTTTACCTTAGCATAGTTTGTTACATTCAGTTTGTCATTTGTTTCTCATCTCTCTCTTTCTCTCTCATCCAATAGTCCCAATTAGAATCCAATCTAGCTAAGAGAGCAGAGCATTATTTCTCAGAGAATATGCGGGTTATTAAAGGTATAACCCTTTTAATGTGATTTCAATAGTATTTTATGGTGAACATAGTCTTGGATTCTATTTATTTCTGTTTTATTTTTTGTCGTATAACTAATAGCTAGTTGAGAGAATGATTATTTCAGGACTTGAAGCTTGGGCTTTGGGCAAGTTGGAAGATTTTGGAAAGCTCATTACAGCATCGGGTTTGAGTTCTATCAGAAACTATGAATGTGGTATAGCCTAATCTCCTTTATTCATAGCTGCTGTTCATCATTGTCTCCATGCACCCCCCCCCCCCCTCTCCCCTCTCTTCCCGCTTTCGTTGTTTCTATTGCAAGTAGTCTATATGTGTGTGTAAAAGACAAATTAAAAAATTGAAAGCATATTTCATAATTACTTTTAGTTTTTTTTTAATTTCTCCAATTTATGTCTTCCTTATATTAGCATTTTTAGGAATAGCGCTAGCTGTTTATGGCTGGTTCCATTTGCCACTTATAAAAGCAGAACTAATAGTAGAACTGCTTCTCTCCACTCAATATCTTTTCTCAAATGAAATGACAGTCAACCTCAATATGTTTAGACCTTTTATGAAACATAGGGTTAGAGGTAATATGCAAAGCAACTTGATTATCACAAAACAATGGAATAGAAGAGCTGGAAGATGAATTTCCTGAAGAAAATGTTGTAACCATGTTAGTTCACTTGCAATATGAGTCATTGCTCTATAATTCACTTGCACTAGATCATCCCACCAAAATCTGCTTCTTACTTTTCCAGGAGCTAGATTACCCCCTAAGAACGTACAGTACCCTGTGGACCTGTGGTAGATCTTCTATTCAAGGGAGAACTGTCCAATTTGCATTGATGAAAACTTCTACCTTGAGATGCCCATTTCACTTGTACAATATACCAAGACCAGAAGCTTGCTTAAGATAACGAACAATACAAGTAATGGCATCACAATGTGGGACTCTTAAGAGTCAAAGAATTGACTCACTATATTGGTTGCACAAGAAATATCTGGTCTAGTAATTGTCACGTGCGTCAAGGTCTTTGCTTGGCGTCTTGCCCACTTTCTTTTCTTTTTCGTATGGAGCGCCTTTCCATGCCACCAATGGCACAAGCCCCAGGTTGGAAGATTCGTCTACAAGTTCAAACCAAAGGTTCAGTTCAAAGCTAGGACCCATCCCAAAGGCAAGGTCAAGGTTCAGTCCAACGCCAAACAATTCAACTTTCCAACTAGTCGATGATATTTATTGGGATCTTCAAATAATTCCCTCTCGTCTTTCAAAAGTTTCTGATTTGGATCGATAGGAACATTAATAGGTCATGCACCCAACATGCCAGTTTCATCTAACAAATCAAGTACATATTTCCGGTAAGAGAGGTTAATACTTGCTTGAGACCTAACAACCTCAATACCAAGGAAGTTTCTAAGTTTGCTTGAAAAAATGTCTTTGGTATGAAATTGATGCTACAGAAATTGTTTCAATCTAGAAATACCTCGTGAGTTATTCCCAGTAATCACAATATCATCTGCATCAGTATGGAAATGGAATTCTAGATCTGTCTTGCATCTGTGATGACCAATTCCAATATTGCCACAATGACTTTTCCAATTCATGCTCTTGTTAATTGTTTTAAACCATACTAGGTATTCTTTAGCTTACAAACACTTTCCTGATACTACCCATGAGCAACAAATCCTGGTGGTTGCTCCATGCAAACCTCTTCAAGTAAGTCTCCATGTTGAAATGGATTCTTGACATCCAACTGAAATAACGACCAGTCAAAGATTAACAACCAGAGAAATCAACACATGAAAAAAAGAAATTTTGGCAACTGGAGAAAATATTTCCTCATAATCAATACCATAAGTTTGTTTGTAACCTTTGGCAACTAACTATGCTTTCAAAAGGGAGCCATTCAAATTAAACTTCACTTTGTACACCCACTTGCAATCACCAATCTTTGTGCTAGGTGGAACAGGAACCAGATCCCAAGTTCTATTCTGATACATAGCCTCCATTTCCACTTTCATTGCTTTCTTCCAACCCAGGTCAGATAGTGATTTTTTAACTGTATTAAGAGATATAGATACTAGAGAGTTGGGAGGTAAAGCATGAAAAAGAAGTGGACAATAAGTGAGATGAAACAAAGTGACTAATGGGATGCTTGGTGACATTAAGAGCGGGTACTTTTATGGAGAGCAATAGGCAACGATTCTGGCCCAGAGGGGGCAACAGGATTTGAAGATTGATGATGAAATTGGCGGGCATAAGAGCAGGTGCCTGCAAGGAACATGAGTATACTTGTAAGGGAACGGGAGATTGTGGAGGCAATGACTCTGAAGGAGAGCAGGATAAGGTACTCAGGATAGGAAATGGAGCGGAGAAGGGTGACTAATAAACAATCACTACGAGAAGCGATAGCGGAGAAATATGGTGTAGACTCAAGGAACGTAACATTAACACTAGTGAAGTATTGTCTTAGAATTGGACTATAACAACGATATTCCTTCTGGATTTGAGAATAACCAAGAAATACACATTTAGTAGTGCGAGCATCAAGTTCATCAAAGTCGGGACCAAGAATATACACATAGCAGATACACCCAAAAAATTTCAGAGGTAAAGAAAACAAAGGAGTGAAGGAAATAATATAGAATGAGGAGTGAGCTATCTAGAATAGAGGACGGCATTCGATTGATGAGATAACATGCAATAAGAACTGCATCACTCCAAAATCATTTGGGATTATGCAATATGAAATAAGAGAGCTCAGGTAACTTCCAATAAAAGATGATTCTTGCGTTCGGCTACACTAATTTGTTATGGAGTGAACTTAAGATGTTTGATGGATAATACCTTTGCTAGACAAATATGTAGCAAAGAAGTAGACTTTTACTCTTTGGCATTATCAGACCACAAGATGGGAACTTTTCGTCTTAAATTGAGTTTTAATTTCATTATGAAAAAGTTGAAATATAGACAATAACTCAGATTTGCATAAAAAATAACACCTTGATCCAAGATTAATGATCATCCACAAATGTTACAAAATAGTGAAATTTATTGGAAGCAACATTTAGTGATCCCCATACATCAGAATGTATTACCTCAAAAGAACTAGAAACCCGAATAGGAAGCTTATTAGGGAAGGAAACATGACGGTGTTTGCCAAGTTCTCAAAACTCACAATGAAAAGAAGACACATGACTAAAATTCTTAACTTAATGCTTCAAAAAAGGAAGACCACAACGAAAATGACATTGAAAGGGAGATAGAGAGGACTGGAGTGCCCGAGGTAGTTAGATAGGTGCAAAGTCAAGGTAATAAATGCCACCAACTTCATGCCTCATACAAATAATCTGCTTCATCTGGAGATCCTAAAATATACACAAAGAAATTGTAAAACATAGCACTGAAGAGTTTTAGTAATCATGCTAATGGATAATAAATTAAAGGGAAAACCAGAGACATGTAACACAAATAATAAGTCAAGGTCAAGACTCAAGTGTATTTTTCTTTTTTCTTTTTGTGGAATATGGACACCTTGCCAATTTCTAGAATACACCTTATCCTTCTTCGACCATAGGAACACTTCACCGATACACCTCATCCCTCTAACACTTACCAACTCAAATATTTTTGTTGCAACTTTCCCAAGAGCTATAAGTTGATGACATAGCAACAGTGCATTTTTTGTTTTTTCAACTGCACACACACACACACACACACACACACGTGTGTATATATATATATTATATGCATCTGTTTTAAAGTTCAATCAGTTCAAAATCTCATTTAATCGTGGCTTGTTTGCAGATATTTCATGACTCATGTTGATTCAGTTAAATCTTTAGATATTATTTTAATAATGAGATTTAATCTTGTTTCAATGCTTTCTCAATTCAACCATTAAAAATTTTGGGGAATTCAGATTGAAATGACAGGATTTGCCCGTATGGGTACTAATTATATTGTTTTGGCCTGTAAAATGGTGTGAATTATCAAGTAATAAATGACCATCCAATCTTTTGTGATTGTTGAGGTTCTGAACCACTGATTCAACTGTACGAGATCATTTTGAGGGCTCCTGGCATATATGGGGCGCGGTTTAGCGGCGCTGGATTCAGAGGTTGCTGTGTTGCATTTGTAGATGCTGACTATGCAGCTGAAGCTGCTTCATTTGTCAGGGAGGAGTATTTCAAGCTCCAACCGAAGTTGGCTGCCCAAATCAACCCAGAAAGAGCGGTTTTGATATGCGATGCATCAGATTCTGCTCGTGTAATCTGACAAGCATCAGATCAACTACTCCTCCATCTATTCTTTGTCAAGTTTGCAATATATTTTTCATTCATACGGTTGGTTGTATTGGGTTTTTTATTTATTTTTATTTTATTTTATATATCGGTACGTCTTTAGTTTCATATGTATTGAAGAATATAACAAACAACTTGTGTTGTTGAGTATATATGCTTCTGTAATTCATTATTATTATTATTGTTATTCAAGAATCAAATTATATGTATATATGGGTTCACATGCATTTTGAACCCATATTAGTTTAACAGATTAGGTTAGAGAATTCTTCCATTTCAGTTTGAAGAAGCTTTGTCAATATATATATATATATATAAGGAATAAATGCATTTTTTGTCACTTTGGTGTTTGACAAATAGCTCCGTAAGTTTAAAAAGTGATTACTCACTCTTTGGGGTAAGCCAAAAAAAAAAAAAAAAAAAAAACAAATTAGCTCATACCGTTAGAAAAGTTGAAAGAATCTATTAATGTGTCATATCAATACGAATATGTTAATTTGTAAATCCACAATTGAATATGTGGGACTACATGTGAGTTCTGTTAGAAATAATTTATATTAATCTATTTTAGTTGAAAGAATCTATTAATGTGTCATATCAATACGAATATGTTAATTTGTAAATCCACAATTGAATATGTGGGACTACATGTGAGTTCTGTTAGAAATAATCTATATTAATCTATTTTACTTCATAGCATGTGAGAAACAATATAAAAGCGTATCTTCATTGTTTGATGATAAGTTTGCCATCTTTGATTTTGCAGACGTTGTCATGTTTGTAGTGTGTGTGGAGGAGTCTAGTCTCTCAACCCTAATTTTCAGATGACCTAATAAAGTCTAATGGGCCAATTCCATTTATTTATAGGGTAAGAGTACATGACTTCTTCAAGTGCTTACATAATATGTCTAGCCCATTATGGACCCAAAATAAAAAGGGACTATGCTAGTCCACTCAATAGGAGTAAATACAATAGTCTTCCACTTGGACATCATAAGTCACTTACAAACAAAACAAACGCAAATATGCATTTCAAAACATTGTCTTTTCCAAAAGTGTTTGCAAGTGACAAGTTATAATACATCGAGAGGATGCATAACATACAACAAGCACTTACAATCACGTGGTCAAAACATAGAATTCAAGTGTAAAACACAAATAGTACAATAGTGATCACTACATATTCATATGAAGCCAATTGAGATTCATACACAATGTCTCGTATCACAACACCAATGTCATAGTTCATTCAAATGCGCGCGAAACAATACATGACAACACAAAATGAGTAGTCATAATACACAAAAATAAACTGCACATAACTCTCACTAGCTCAATGGAACAGAAAACTCTAATAAACCTATATGAGTCACATGCTCTTGAAACACTCTAGGAGACAACCTATTCATTAGCGGATCTGCTAACATATGTTCTGTAAGAATATGTACAACACGTATGTGTAGTTTATTGGAATTATAAGACAAGTCCTATTGGAATGCCCCCAACGTTCATAGTAGGTCTTCTCTTCAGCTGAACTTTTCTTAGTAAGTTCAGCAGGTGCCTCAACCCTCAAAGCCAAATCAAGATTTATGATAGCTAAATTGATAATGACAGACTCATACCGATCTTCATAATTAGTCCCCATCAGAGTTTTGATGTAGATAATGGGAGAGACAAACCTTGATTTCCCAAAACTAAGACCATCACAACAAGACTTTATTATGTATGTATTAAAAAAAAAAAGCACTCATATAGTCATCATATTTCTCATGCTATAGTCACATGCACAATAGACTTTTACGCAAATTGTTCATCTCAAAATTTTGTGCTAGAGTTCTACACACAATGAACTCATACATATGATAAAGCAAAATACTTAAATACGACTTAAAATGACTCGCTATCAAGAGGATAAGACTTAGTCATCAAGTGTAGAGTATTTAACAATTTCTTTACTGTCCTGAGTATCCTATCAAAATAATGATTTACCGATAGAGAAAATCAGTTATCCGTATGGACCTTAGTAAAATTGCAGTTCATAAAATAATCATCCAAGTTTACCATGATTAGTCTCACGATAGGGAAGTATATAATCAATCCAAACCATTGGTCTTATGCACAAGAGCATTATCCATATTGCATTAAAAATTTCAATAAAAAATAAAAAACCTAATTATTTGTCATGATTAGTCTCATGATAGGTGGGTACATAACCAATTCAAATCATGTTTTGAAGTACAGTATTGCTTCATTGCAAACAAGACAAAAAAATAAAATAAAATAATATAAAATAATAAAAACAGGAGTGTCCATAAAAACTAGTCTCTATCATACTCATACACGCATTTCCCATGCATAGGCCATAGCACAAAATAGTACTGTGATTTTAATAGGTGTACTGGACTTCAAGTCCATAAAAAAAATATATATATATATATATATATATATATATATATATATATATATATATATATATATATATATAAAAGCTTACCTTCATTGTATGATGATAAGCTTGCCATCTTTAATTTTGCAGACATCGTGCTGTTTGTAGTGTGTACATGTGGAGAAGTTAGTTTCTCAACCCTAATTTTCAGATGACCTAATAAAGTTTAATGGGCTAACTCTATTTATTTATAGGGTGAGAGAACATGATTTCCTCAAGTGCTTACATAATAGGTCATTAGGTCTAATCCATTACGGATCCTAAATAAAAAGGGACTATGTTAGTCCATTCAACGGAGTAAATACAATATGTTCTACATATTTAGTGATAGATTTGCAAAAGAAATATACAATAGAATGACACCAAACACATTTGTTTACTTAAAAAAAAAAAAAAAACTTTTAATTTTTTTTTTTTCTCACATTCAATTGACACGTCTACAATTGGAGTTAAAAATCATTCTGGGGTCCACTAATCACATTGGAAAAAAAGAAAAAAAAAAAATTATTCTGGGTCCACCATTCACCAATCACATTGGAGATGTTAAAAAAAAAATCACATTGGGGATAAAAATAAAAAATAAAAATCATTCTGGGGTCCACTAATCACATTGGAAAAAAAAAAAATTATTCTGGGTCCACCATTCACCAATCACATTGGAGATATTAAAAAAAAATCACATTGGGGATAAAAATAAAAAATAAAAATCATTCTGGGTCCACCATTCACCAATCAAATTGTAGATGTTCAAAAAAAAAAAAAAAATCACGTTGGAGATAAAAATAAAAAATAAAAATCATTATGAGGTCCACTAATCACATTGGAGGAGAAAAAAAAGAAAAAAAAAAAATTTCTGGCGTCCACTAATCGCGTGTTGACACGCAATGATTTTGCAACCAAAGAAAGTTCAATGTGATGGTTGAAATCTTTCTGGGTCCACTGGACCACTAATCACGTAGGTGATTGGAACAAGCCTATTAACATGTTGTCATGGAATCCTGTACCAACGATGGTCCACTACTCCTTGATTGGCAAGTGGCAAGTCTCTCGAACCGTCTTATTCCTTACTTGGTATCAGAATCAAGGAAAAAGGCTTTCAAAAATATGGAAATGGTACGCAGGGACACTCATCCGTTCTGTACTACTTTTAATTATAAAAAAATATATTATATATATATATTTTTTATTTATTCTTTTTAATTAGGACGGATAAGACGATAAGTATCCCTTGCTTATTATTTCCTTGTAGCATTCTAACGAACATAATTATTTGAGACTTGCTACACAGGGGACGCTCATCCGTCTCATCCGTCCCCTGTGAGCATTTTATTATAAAAAAATAATTTTTTATTAAAAAGTTAGCTTTGATGTCCCATTCTTTTTTCTTTCTTTTTTCTTATTACTTCTAAGCAATTATCTGTCCTGAAAAATAGGCCCATGCATGATAGATAAAAATTAAAAAAAATAAAAAGAAAAAGAATTAAGATCTACCCTCCGCTATTTTTCTTTAAATAATAATAAAAAGAGATACGATACATTGTCACTTCAAGACGCAATTCGATATTGACCAGTCACCTTATTCATGTGGTAAGATAGTCCTCTAATTAATTTTAGAATTTTCTTTTTTTCTTAAAAAAAAAAAAAAAAAACCACATAAGCAAAAATAATAAAAAATTATATACAATGTATCGTATCTCTAATAAAAAATTCTGCACGCATAACTACTCCCAGGGTTATAGTGGGATAAACTTTAAAGATTTGAGCTATATACCCCTAGCCTAGCCTTTATACTATAGGTCACTACGTAAGGGGATTAATTACCTTTTTTATTTTTCTTTTTTTTAATCAACCACAAGAGAAATAGATGAGTGTCGTCGGCAATATTTAATTATCTATTATCTCATGAAATGGACCGGCCTCTTGAGGAGAGTCCATCATCGATAAGCGGTCTAGAATATTTGAGATACCATCTTTAGTAAATGTTTTATATATAAAACGTTGTGGGGGAATATTTTGTTGAACTTTTCAAGAGATTTGGCTTTTCAGTCCATCATGTTAATTAGGTTATACTGTAAGGACAGAAATTCTTATACTAAATGGAATTTTATGACCCAAAGTGGAGGAATTTAATTAGAATTAAATAAAAGAAAAATGAGGAAAGGAAAGAAAGAGAGAAAATGGAGACAGCTTACGAATGTCCACCAGTAAGGTAGAGCCTTATCCTTACAGGGCTACATAGCAAGTACATTTTTTTTTTTTATTATTATTATTTTTTTAATTTGCTGTCGTAATTTAATTAAACAAATGAACGGCCTAGATTAGAGTTATTACACCGGCCGGTAGGGGTGTAAACGAGCTGAGCTACTCGTGAGCTTACTCGAGATTGGCTCGGATAAACTCGACTCGTGCTCGAATCGATTATTAAATGAGCTACACGTGAACATAGAATTAGGCTCAATTATTAAACGATGCAAACTCGTATAAATTCGGCTCAACTTGCTTAAAGATCATGAACCATCTCATATAATGATCAACTCGTATATATACATAAAACTTATTTTTATAGTATATTAACAAACAACATACTATGTGTAAGCATAAATTAAGTAACAAATAACAATGATCATTGGTTAATATATATATATATATATATATATATATTAATTGGTTATATATAATTTATTTGTTATATGTGTATAAAATAGTAAAATGGAATAATATCAAATCTTAATTGTTAGTCATATGATATAATGACAATCCATATACTTAATCATATTATTCATGTAATATAATATGATTATAGGACTATATGATTATATAATAATAGAACATTGTGACATATAACATGTAATCACTTTATTATATGTTATAAGTATTATCATTAAATATTTAATAATTATTACATCATTTATTATTTTTTTTTTTGTAAGTTATATAGTTTATTTAACATACAATAAAAATATATATTAATTGTTTATATGTTATATAATGTAATATTAATTTTTAAATGACCTTATCCCTTTTTTTTTTTTGTATGTTAAATAAACTATATAACTTACAACAAAATCGGTCGAGTGGAGCTTAATTTTTTACACTTGTCATGAGCTCGAGCTCGACTTGAGCTCATTTAGTCGACTTGAGCTTAATTAATTTTTAAAACTCATCAGGAGCTCGAACTCGGCTCGAGCTCGAGATAAATAAGCTCAAGTTCGGCTCGGACTCGTGATAGATGAGTTCGGCTTGAGATCGGGATTGTGATAAATTTAAATCGGCCGAGCTTATACAAACATTATTTGTTCAAGCTTGACTAGTTTATAGCCCTACCGGCTGGTACAATGGTTTTTAAGGATTGCAATGGATTTCAATCCCCATTCTATTAGTGTGAAAAATATGCCATGGTGTTTCTAACTTTTTAAACCAAAACATCGAATAAAAACTAGTCTTGAAAACCTGAAATTTGATCAATTTCGCAAGAAGCGCTACAGACTGGCTTTCGTTGGTTGCCATGCACAGTGATTGTTGGTTGTTCTCAGTGGCTTTCTACTTTGATGATTGGCTTAATCGCAATGAGAGGTACATTATTCTTTCTCGCCTCAGTTTCAGTGAGATTTATCAAAAATGGACATCTCTGTATTGGAGATACATCAATAAGCCATTACGAATCGTTGTTCGTACTTCTGTAAAGGATACATTTTATTATGTACTTTCAGGTGCTGATATTGCAGTAGAAATTCGCAATGAGAGGTACATTGTCCTTTCTCGCCTCAGTTTCAGTGAGATTGATCAAAAATGGAAATCTCTGTACTGCATGCCAAGCATTACAAGAAAGAGAAACTTAAGATTTGCGAAGAAGAAAGAGATCAGAGAGGCTACTCGTAGAACCACCTCTTATGCTTTAGTCAGTAAAAAAATATAGAAAAGGAAAAGAAGAAAATAATAGAATATGCATAAGAGTCACCTCCTCTCTTTTTATAGACGTACCTTTCCAGCTGCCTCTTCTTGGTAGAGTATTAGGGGCTCCCGCTCGTTATTAGTGACAATATTGGAGATTTCCCGAAGAATATCGGGAGGTTACATAAGGTGGTCTAGGCGGTTAACTAACTTGGCCATGCAGGAGAATGTACGTTGAGGGGTGGCTACGTGTTGTCTTCGGTGGTTACATGATGTGAAGAGAGAGATTAATTCTCCGTCTGTTTCAGTGTAAAATGTTTTCTGAAAAATAATTTTAATATTTATTAGTGTTTGGTGGGGACGAAAATGATGATCAACTGAAATTATTTTCAATTTAACCGTAAAAGTCTCTTTAATTTTTGAAAAACGAAATCGTTTTTTAGATTTAAACTTTTCATTCTTGCACACATGTTTGTGAGAATATTCCGCCACCACCGAAGATTGAAGTTTGTTGGTAACCCGACTCTATTGCCGAAGATTTTCAAATTTTGTTTTGTTTTTTGTTTCTTGTTTTCCCTTAAGCAGTGTCTTAGGCATCCAAGAATATGGCCTGTCTGTAATGTCTAGAATGGAAGAAGTTAAGAAGAAGCAGAAGAAGCACAAAGTAGAAGCCATGATAGTTGTAAAAAGGAAGCTGGGAGGTGATACACAAAAGAAGTGTCGCTAAATAAATAAACAAATTAAAAGGCCAAATCCACGTATATATCTTCATGACCTAATTTGTTTTTTTTTTGTTTTTTTTTTTTTAAGTATATCTTCATGACCTAATTATTATCAAATTTGATTTTAGCCACATACTGTAGCCACATGGCGATTTAGCCATGTGAATAATATACCACGTAGTTAAATGATTTGTGTAGGTAATTAGCTACTTGAATTTTTACCAAGTCACTAATTAGCCATGTGACTAAATTTTTTTCCGAATTGAATTTTTTTTCAAATTTTTTTAGGTTTGAAATTTTAGCCACGTGGTTTATTGTCTGCGTTGCCAATTGGCCACGTGGCACATAAACCACATGGCTAATTTATTAAAATTATTATTATTATTTTTATATATATTTATATTTAAAATTTTAGCCATGTGACTATGGGCCACATGGCTAATTTATTAAAATTATTTAAACTTTTTTTTTTTTTTTTTATATATTTATATTTATATTAAAAAATTTAGCCATGAAGTTTATTGTCCACGTGGCACATAAGCCACATGGCTAATTTATTAAAATTATTTAAACTTTTTTTTTTACTATATTTATATTTATATTTAAAATTTTAGCCATGTAGTTTATTGACCATGTTGCTAATTGGCCACATGGCACATAAGCCACACGGCTAATTTATTAAAATTATTTTAATTTATTTTAAGATTTTAGAATTTTAGCTACTTATTTATTGGCCACGTGGCTAATTGGCCACGTGAAAAATCAACCATGTGGCTAATTATCATTAATTGCTAAAACTTTCCTCCAATCCATTTCTAATTTCCCTCCTCTTTATCTCTCTCCTGCTTACTTTTTTTTTTTTTTTTTTTTTCAAATTTTGTCCCCTTTTTTTTTTTATCAGTTCCGCCACCCCCTTTTTTAATTATTCATTTTCATTTTGTTATATTTTCTTCCTTCTTTCCCTTTTTCCCACGCTATCCGTTGGTTCTCCTTTTTTTCTTCCTTTTCTTCACACAGAGAGGGAGATGGAAGAGGGAGACCGAGAGAGCTGGAGAGAGAGAGAGAGTTGGAGCGATTCTTAGATAGATTCGTGGTCGACGACGGAGCTGGAGTCCAAAGGGTCACGACCCGAGAGGTAGAGATCTAGATCGACCGACTCTCAGAGATGGAGGAGATCCGGCCAACTCATGCTCGCCGGCCGCGGATCTTCGTCGACCACAAGTACTCTCTCTCTCTCTCTCTCTCTCTCTCTCTCTCTCTCTCTCTCTCTTGTGCTGATCTCTCTCTCTTATCCTTTGATGTTTCGGTGATGCAGGGATCAGAGGACTGACCAGATTTTGAATTTGATTTTGGGTTTTTGTTGTTTTGGTTTGATGATTTCCGGCGAGTGGTCGAGTAGGCGACTGGGTTTTTGTTGTTTAGGTTTGATGGTCGGCGAATTGGTTTTTTTTTTTTTGTTTGATTTCCGGCGATTGGATTGTTGTTGTTTTGGTTTATTGAATCTAATGTATGTGATTAGGTTTTTCCCATTTTGGGTTTTCGTATTTTTGGTTTGATGGGTTCGATTCCGACGACTGGGTGATTGCCGGTCCTGGCTTGGATGTACGCCGGAAATATCGTATATATACGATATTGGGAGAAAAAAAAAAAAAAAACAGAATAGAATCTGATCTGTTCTTTTTTTTTTCTTTTCTTTTCTTTTTTTTTTTTTTAAAAAAAAGGGTATAAAAAATTATAGTCATGTGGCTTTAATTACACGTGGCTATAAGTGCCCAATTTTTTTAAAAAATAAAATTGCATTTAGCCACTTGAGGTGACATGTGGCTAAACGTCATGTGGCTAAATAGCCACATATATAAAAGGCCATGTGGCTAAATGTACGTTTAACAAAAATTGGATTCACTACACGTAACTTACGTAATTAACTGTACGTGGCTAACAGTTAGCCATATATATGACTCGCATACACATAACTAACTTTAAGCCACTAAAAACCAAATTTTCTTTTTTTGTTGTGGCTCCATGATAGGAATAAGATAAGTTCATAAAACAGTTGAAAGCATGTGCTTTATTAAAGGACAAATTAAGAATTGACGTTACGTGATTCACCATCTTTTTGGATCTCTCTACCAGTACTAGCTAGCATAACAACAAGGTTCATCCGTACTATTTTAGTTAGATATAAGATATTTTGTTTATTAACTATCCATTTAGTTGCTTAGAAAAAGAAAAAAAGTATCCATTTAATTTGACGTTTTTAAAAAAATATCATTTTCAAAACACAGTTAATGCATAATTTTCAAAAATGCAATCGGGCATTTGAAAAAATTGCAATTGAAACTCTAAAATTGTGCATTTTAAAAACGCCTTTCCTTGCGTATTGTGCTAAAACATGTATCTTTATGTTTTCAAATTGTCATTTTTTTTTTCAAACGCACTTCCTATGAACCATAAACCTAGTTCATAATTTTTTTTTTTAATTTTTTTTAAAAAAACCGAGTAAGATAGCATTGCTGCCAAAATAGTTTTAATATATTCTTCTTATTTTTTTGGAATATAGAAATTAAAGTTATTTTTTCATAAATTTAAAATAATGACATAAATGTTAAGAAAACTGATATTTACATTAGAGTGTGTTAGTTTGAGAATGAAATGGGGAGTGGGTAATCAATTATTGTACGTCTGCAATTTTGTTTGAAAACGTGGGTCCAAAATCGCCCAATCAAATACACTCGTAATTAATAGAGTGAGAAATTTTGAAGGAGTACTGCTAGATAGGTGTTGGACATGATAGATAGTGGAAGTAAGTGTCAATATGGGCTTCTATCAGGGTGGATCAATAATTATGGAAAATGCAATTTTTTTTATGCTAGTATCCTTAGTAAGGTGGTGTGGCTCAATTGTTGGGAGACATAAGTACCAGTATAAGAAAAAGATGATGATCAATAGGTCTAAGCTTAAATTTAAAAGGTGAGGTTTGTGGAATTATGGCCCCAATTAACAAATAATTTGCACTCATGATCACAAGCTAGGTTTGACAAAAATAGAAGACCCACGAGGTATTGTCACGGACGGAACTAGCAGGTCGGGGGATTAGGCTCCGTTTCTATCAAAATTAAGCTTGACTCTTCATTTATGGTTTGAACCCGGCCGATGAAAAAATCTGATTTCCATTCCTGGGTACTGTTTCCTCTTGCTGCCACAGATGATCATCAAGTGTAAAGGGAATTATTTGTTGTGAGAAAAGAAGAATAAAATAAAGGCGGCCATGAAAGCAAATGATAATGTAGGCAACTCCTAACAAAGTTCCAAAGTAGATAGCGATGGCAACGTTGGAGGCAGGTACGTCCTATGAAAGAGCCACTCATAAGCAAATTCAGTGAGAAATAACTCCACCACTGTCTACTGCGAAGAGCCCGCGTGATTTGATCTTCTGATAGGGATGAAGCTAAAGCAACTTCTTTAATTTTTTTTTGCCAATAATTGGGGGCAGATAATTAAGACCCAATACCTTCTAACACTTTTATGTCTGGTTAGAACATTTTTTTCAAACAAAATAACAAAAAAATATTATCTAAAAAGCATAAAATAATGGATAATTAATAAACCTAACCATTAAATTATGGATATAAAGCAGAAAATGGACAGTAAGTCCTAAAGTAAGCCTTTTTTCAGAGCTTATCAATAACAATTAAGTACGGTGGACCACGAAGCTTTGACCTAGGGGTTCAATTGTATGTGACGAGATTTTTTTTTTTTTTTTTTGGAAGAAAACATGCTTTAGTCCCTTGAACTATTACCTTATTTCTATTTAGGCATTCAAACTTTAATAAGTGACATCAAGGTCTCCTCATATTACCATCGTGTATGGATTAGATATTTTTACGTTTTTCTTTTCAGAATACCTTAAAGTTATGAAAAAAAATTAAAGAACTTTTGGAAAAAAATAATAATAATAAAAATAAAGAAGGGGGCTAATATGAAAAGGGCCGTCCCTTTTCGGTATTTTTAGTTTTTCTTTTCTTTTTGTTTAATTTTTTTAAATTGTTATTTTTTAATAATTTGAAGGGTATTTTGGAGAGAGAAAAAAATGTAAAAGTATTAAATTTGACACGCTGTACTAGTATGGGGGGCTCTGATATAAATTTTTAAAATTTAGAATCATAAATAAAAATGTGATCATCGCGCAAGGGCTAAAGTATATATTTTCCAAATTCTTTTGTTACATGGAACATTGGGGAAGGGGTTTCAATTTTTCATGTTGTTCAAAAATAGTACTCATTTTCTAAGATGTTTGTTGACAGGTAATTATAACCAGGAAAAAGAAACCCTCGAAACACATGTTTCTTTTTTTTTTTTTTTTTTTTTTTTTTTTTTTTTTAAGGAAAATACCGTTCGGACGAGCCTAGTGAGGCATCTGGACGTCTTCCAGTGTTCAGTGTCGAGTCCGAACGGGGAATGCGATAACTGTGGACAGGGGAAGTGTTATGTAGCCATCCGGGCGGTAGGTCACTAACGTCCTGACTCGCTACAGGAAATACGCGAATTATTGTTGGGAAGTGGGAATTAGGGTTTGTTGGGGGCTGCAGGAATTTTCTATATATATGTTGTATTATAACCCAGAACTTAAGAGAGACAGAATATAGTTGCACTTTCTCCTGTGGACGTAAGCAAATTGTCGAATCACTAAATTTTGGGTCTCTCTCTCTTTTATCTTCTATTTTCTTCTCATATTATTCATCATTGGTGTAGGCAAGATAACAACAAATTACAACAATTGGTTCGAAGCCCAGGTTGATTTCCAAAAAGGAGTGGTCCGGATACATCTGTAGTTGGCGTCCGGAAGTCCCTGTATGAGCCCTCTGAGTCGTCCGGAGATACATCAATAAGCCATTATGAACTTTAAGGTGCTGATCACATTAATTGCATGCAGGAGAATTATCTGTTACCGGTAAAAGTTGATTTCCAAGGACTTATATATATATATATATATATATATATATATATATATATATATATATATATATATATATATCTTCATGTATCATTCAGCTATATATGATTATCCTGTAACGTAACGGCTGTAAGATATATTTGACTTCTTTTCTAACTTCTGTTACCGGTAAAACTTTATACATGCATAAGCTTATTGAGAACATTGTTATATATATCTTCCCGTATATTATGCTGATTAAATTATTTTTCCAAGTTTTTAGTTGTTTAGATTTTGACATGTATTGCGTACTCATTAGATCTGTTTTCTCTTTTTCCGATCTTCTTGTACTGTCTGAGTTCATCACTTTCTGTTAATATGAAACTTTCTTGTATAACTTTAACAACTTTTTGTTAAAATTAACCATTGAATATTTAGAGCTCACATGTAGGAAAATAGATTTAATGATTGATAAAAAAAATAAAATAAAAAATAAAAAAATAAAATTGGGTAAGAATTATAAAAAAAAACATTATTCTATATATAAAGCCATGGCCCATGGGTGATGGGACAAGTCGTTTCCCTACCCATAAACCCCCCACTAAAGTGAGTGACGGCGAGAACTTGTTCAAATTTATTACTACAACCAATTAAATTCTCATAAAAAGTTATCAAATGCAATTTCTTAGCAGGGTTTGGACAAGACATAACTGGATGTGTATTTTGCCGGTTGATTGGTATGTTTTATTGCGTTGCATTGAATTAGTGATCTGGGTTTACTGGGATGTTTTACTAACACGTACATTTTCTTAATTATTAAAAAAAAAATAGCCACTAATTTTGCTCGTAAATCACAATTCTTGGCACTTTTATGTAGGTCAAGAATTGCCTTTGGGATTTGTCGGCGTTTTTTAAACGCCAATAATGTGATTGTTTTTTTTCGTAGTGATCTTCCTTTCTTTTTTTTTCTTTTTTTTTTTTTTTTTTTTTTTTTTAACAAAAAAAATAAGGAAGCTTTTTATGAGCGTTTTTAGATGGGTTTAATCCAATATATTTTTGAACTAAAGACACTTGCAAATTATAAATATGAAAATACAAATTGAATTATAAACACCGGGCAATACAAATATTTATAAATTGTATTTTAAACTTAAACAAAAAAATGCATATGTTTATAAACCCACATTTGCCCAACTCCTTTCCCTAAAACAACGTTATTTTAGTTTAATAAAACAAAACTATTATATACATGGATATAAAGATGCGGATAATATCTACCTCCGCCTACTTATATTTTACTATCATTCCACATATATGCGGATATCAGATATGGTATCCGCCCTCATGGGCTTAGAAGCTAAAAATCCGTCCGCAACCTATGCGAAGGGGCAGATAGCAGATATAGAGCAATTTTTCACTGCCCACTTGAACACCCCTCGATAATGTACACCGTGTATTTTTATTTTTTTTTTGTTCAACTAAATCTTTCATTCACATTTAGGCTTCGTTTGTTTGGATGTAAAATATTTACTGGAAAATGATTTTCCTATTTTTTAGTACTGATACGACCGAAAATCATGGTCAAATCGAAAACATTTTTGGTTGACCAAGAAAACCCTCTTTAATTTCCGTACAATGGTTTTCCTGGCCTTTCTTTAAAACCATAAACCATTTTTCGAGTTTAACTCATTCTTGCACACATTCTATCATAGTTCATTCTTTGTTGCTGGCTATTGTCGGAGCTTGCTGGAATCCACCGTCAGCTACTGCTGGAGGTCATTGGAGTTTGCCAAAACTGCTGCCAGCCGTCGACCAACGGAGTTTGATGGAATCCGCCGCCAGCCGCTACAACTAGAGTTTGTCAGAAGTTGTCAGACATTTTTTGTCATCGTCGGAGGTCACTGACTATTCTCCATCAACGCCAATTTTTTGTACGAGCTAAACATCAAAAAATATTTTACGTTGAAACAAATTGAGCTACAGACTCACACCTAGAGTCTGAAAAACTACTTCGGTATATTTCGAGTAGTGGTTGGGCTTCCACGAGTTGGAGAACGATGTACCACAAAACCAAGTATAGGATTGAATACCTACGAATCTATGATGTCCTACCACTTCGTTTATGGAGGTGTATGGAGGCTTTGTTACCTCTATGCCTGAGTTTTGCGAGGTTGATGGTGATCACTGATTCACTGACACCTATCTACCACTTGGTTAATTCACAACTTTCTGCAATGCGCAATTTGGTGCTTCCTCCACCTTGAGCACCCACACCATAAAGGCGGGTTGGTTACAAAAAACCAAAAGTTATTTCTTTTATTTTTTATTTTTTATTTGAGAGTAAGTTGTGATCAGCGCAAGTGATTTTAATAATTAAAATGTTAAAAAAAATTTGTTGACTTTCAGATAATCTCTGTTAGATAATTTTCAGCGCAAGTGATTTATTAAAATGCAATACGCAATGTGTCTAGCTTTGGGGAAGAGTGTAGCTAGAGAGAGAGAGAGCTACCATTAAGGGAGGTTAGGTGTAAGGGTGTACAAGCGGTGCGGTTATTAACTGAAAATAACTGGTAAATACTAATAACCGGCAAGAACTGCTAACCGAAAAAATCGAAAATAACCGAATAAATAGGTACCTGGTTGCGGTTATCGGTTATTGCAATTTAAAAAATCGGTTAATAATCGAATAACTGCAACCGGTTTTTATTATATATATATATATATATATATATATATATATATATATATATATTATACATGAGAGAAGATGGCCGGTTAGTGATTTTTTGTGACTACAGGGGCTTTGGGTGGGCACTTATAGCACTTGGTAAAGAGGCCGAAAGTGTCAACTTGCTTGATGAAGTTGTTCATGCCCACCCACCCTCCAAATCCAAAGCCGACCACCAGCACCCATACCACTATAAATGTGTTCACTACATACATGACCGTGCAGCTGGGAAGGAAGAATGGAGGTTTTTGTGCCTCATTCTAGATACACACAGTACAACATACCTCAATGTCAGAGACTAAGAAAACAAAGTGTGCAACAGATATTTTTATATTGGTTATTAACCGGAAATAATCGGTAACCATTAATTTGGTATTTCATGTTATGAAAATTGGAAAGTTAGAAAGTAGAAAGCAGGCTTACAAACTTACCCAGCCAAATATTAGATTTTTACTTATGTTACCTAGCCAAATATTAGATTTTTTTTTTTTTAAAAGAAAAAATTGAAAAATTCAAGAATAAAAGAAAACCGGTTTAAAATAATCGGATAACTGGCGGTTGGTAAAAACCGCAACTAGAAGGCTGGTTGCGGTTGTTAAAATAGGAATAACCGGGGACCTCGGTCGCTATAACGGTTATGAGCAAATAACCGCTACCGCAACCGGTTGTACACCCCTAGTTGGGTGTACGTGTGTTTTTGATGGGGATAATTAAAGATCACCTACCGGGGAGAGAGAGAGAGAGAGAGATTATAGGTCTCTCACGAGTTTCTCTTGGGCCTTGGCATGAACGGGCCTTTCTTGGACCTTCTTGGGCTTTAGCGAGAACAGGCCTTTGTACGGCTTCGTTGGCCCCGACCCTCTTTTTTGGAATTCAGCTGAAGTTGGCCTGGTCGGCCTCCTCAAGTTTTTATGAATTTTCATCCTCCAGAGGCCTTCGCAATTGGTGCCGACACACGAGCTTTATTAGGCCTACGCCGGGCCTCCCTCTCGACCGGGTCTCGGGTTAAGTCCATTCCGAATTTATTCTGGATCTATCAATCTCAATGTTCTTTATTTAATAAATAGTAGAGATGTTAGAGTTATTGGTAATTGAATTTTTTGAGTATTTGATCAACCAAAGTAGACCATGAAGAGCTAGCATGGGTTGTTGAGCTTAATTTTTTTTTTCTTATACACGATTCCTCGACAATATCATTGCAATGTAGAACTCATACATACATACCACAATGCATGTGTACATGTGTGTCGTGGAATCTGTGAGTAAGACGACGATCGACCATGCATATATATATATATATATATATCTGCATTCTGCAGTCTGCACTAGGGTTGACAATTTTTGACACGACCCGCGAATCCGACACGAACACTACACGAAAATTTCGGGTATGGGTTTATAGTAATCGGGTTCGGGTCATAATCGGGTCAACCCGATTATGACACGATTATAGGGTTGACCCGCCAGACACGACTACAACCCGTTTGTAAAAAAAAAAAAATTGAAACAAAGAACAAACCTAGCAGCCGCAGGCCGCATCTTTTCTTTTCGGTTTTCCTTTTCACTTTCTTTCCCTTAGTTTCACGCCTCCTCTCCTCTCCTACGGTCTGAATCAGCCGTTTCAACTTTCACTGGTTTCATAATCATGCCTCCTCCGAAGCTCCGATCCCCAGACCCTGACTCCCTAAGCTATCGTCGACCCACTCGTCGTCGTTGTCGATTGAGCGCTGGTTGAACCAGAACGCCCTCCTGATGGCCTCGCTGAGATGGTTGAAGATGTTAGAAGTTGCTCGAAATCCAAGTCCAATCCGAACGGTCGCCTTCTGCATCTCCTTCCTCTGATTTGTTTTGTTGTTGTGGATCTTCTTTGATGATCTTCTTTGTGGATCTTTGAGATGGGGTGTGAGAGAGGCACGTGTACAGGACAGAGACAGAGGAGGAGGAGCAGCAGCGTTGAGACGAGGAAGAAGACGAAGTCACAAGGCACAACGGGTTACCCGGGTCGTGTTCGGGTAACTCGTTTAACAATAGGGTCGTGTTCAGGTTTGGATATTCAACCCGATTAATAATCGGGTCGGGTTCGTGTTGAACCCGAATATGTAATCGGGTCAGCCGGGTCGACACGAACCCGACCCGCTGACCCGGATTGCCAACCCTAGTCTGCACCGCGCGCGTGACTGCATATATATATATATATATTTCTTTTTGAGAAATTTCATTTATAACATATGATTTTTTATTATTTTTGTAATTAAGTATTCAAAATTTAAAAAATGTTAATTTAAAAATATATTTCTTTATATTTCAACTTTTTTCAATTTCAATCTTCAAATCCTATTAAAATTTTCAAAATACTTCTTTTTTAAAAGAAAAAAACTAGATAAATTTTCAAAAATTCAGGCATATGTATTTTTACAAATTCCGTTAAACTTAAATTATTGCAATTTTTTCTTCCATTTTTTTCTTAAACAAATAGGGTTATTTTGAAAATTTTGACAGGATTTAACATAAAATTTTAACGAAATGTTTAAATTAAAAAAAAAATTAAAAGATAAATACTTTAAATTGATACTTTTTAAAATTTAAATATTTAATTGTAAAAATAATAAAAGATAAAAGGGTTATAAGATATGATTCCCACGCCGGTGGTTCTCCTTTGCGGAGTGCAGACTAATATAGAAAGTCTCACTCTCATACACAGGAAAATTCCATGGAAATTGCAAATTGGAGTCCTTGTACGGACGTAAAGAACCTTTTGCTTCTTTATAAGCGCCTTTTTTCCACTCCTGATCAGGCACTCTTCACTCGATCAGTAAAGATGAGTTTTTCTCGTTTTGGTAAAACAAATTCTCTGTTGCTTTTCAATGCCAACCCTTTCTTCATCCAGTTCGGTTACTTCCTAGTTTTCTCTCTACTTGGTTATTTAGCTTTGAAGGTCTCAAAGCCAAGAACTGCGTCGTTTAGGCCTTACGAGGACATTGATGTGTTCTTCACGTCCGTCTCTGCCACCACAGTTTCAAGCATGTCAACTATCGAAATGGAGGTTTTCTCCAACACCCAACTCGTCATTATGACAGTCTTGATGCTTGTTGGCGGGGAGGTTTTCACTTCCCTGCTCGGGCTTCAACTAGCCAAGTTCAAAATGTCCAAAAATCGTCAAATCGATGTTGAATATGAAATCAAACGCTTAGATGGTGATAGTACTCTTACGTATAGCTCTATTGGGTTTTTGGGTTACGTGGTGATGGGTTATCTATTTGTAGTTCATTCGGTTGGTTCTTGTTTGGTTGCGTTGTACATAATCCTTGCTCCAAGCGCAAGAAAAGTACTGAAAAACAGGGGCCTATATATACCGACATTTTCTGTCTTCACGACTGTTTCTACTTTCTCAAACTGCGGTTTCATCCCAACGAACGAGAACATGGTGGCTTTCAAGAAGAATTCAGGTCTCCTACTTCTTCTCATTCCACAAGTCCTCATGGGGAACACTCTGTATCCGCCATGCCTGCTATTTGTTATCTGGGTTTTGAAGAAAGCCAGTAAACGGCCGGAATTCGGTTACATATTGAAGAATTACAGAGATATGGGCTACAGCCATTTGCTCCCTTTTCCTCGTGCCGCTCGTCTTGCTGTGACTGTTTTGGGCTTCATATTGATACAGTTTATACTATTTTGCTCTATGGAGTGGAGTTCAGGAGCCATGGATGGCCTGAATTCCTATCAGAAACTCGTCGGCTCGTTGTTTCAAACTGTAAACTCGCGGCATGCCGGTGAATCTGTCGTTGATATCTCCAACATCTCTTCAGCAATTCTGGTGCTCTACGTCGTAATGATGTGAGTCTTGCGTTCTCTTTGGAGGTTACTCTAATAGTAATTGATTTTTCATTACTTTTATGATTATGCTCTTAAATTTAAAATAATGTCAATTTAATATATTTATGTTTTAAATTTTTTCGATTACACCCTTTTTAGAAATCTTCGTTAAATCTTTTAAAATTTTTCAAAATACCCTTTTATATATATATATATATATATATATATTTGCAAATTTCGTTAAATGCTGACTAATATCTAAATCCTTGGATTTTTTTCCCTAAAAAAATTGGGTGAGTATTTTATGAATTTTGACACCCCTCCGTTAGGATTTAACAAAAAATTATAATGGATTGGTGAAATTGAAAAAAATTTCAAAGATTGATATACTAAATTAACATTTTTTAAAGTTTATGAGTATAACTGCAAAAGTGATGAATGATTAAGAGTGATGAATTAAGTTTTCCATAGTTATTTATTTCAGACATCATATCTATTTAGTATATTATATACCCATTATTATTGTCTTACAACTAGAATTATGTAACATTTGAATTAACAAGGACTTAAAAGAAAAAATTAAGAGCTAATTTTTATTGTCACATCGTTCTAATTATATATATATGACAGTCGAATATTAGTCTACTAAATTGTATTTTTCAACTTTTTATTATAATTCTTTACAATTTCATGTGGTAACATTTTAATAGTAATAAAAAAAAAATTAATAAAATTTAATTGTTTAATAGGTCATGTACTAAATCATACACGAATCATCGCATCAATTTTTTTTTTTTTTAAAGAAATATATAGATAAATTATAGTACTTCCAAGACAAACATTTTTTTTTATTTGCTGAGTGTATCTCGCTGGGATTGCATGATTGGTTTAAGAAAGGTTGAGCGGGCCAGTCAATTCCATAAGATTTGACTGAAATTTTGGATTGGCTAATCCCAAATGCCGGTTGCCACGTCGAGAAATCCACTTGTCTTACTTTTTCCTAACTGAATCATTTTACACTCGATGAGACGACTCGGTGCTTATACTCCACTCATTAAATTTAACAATATATATAAAAATAAAAAAAATTCTGCAACTCCATGGTAATTTTTAGATAGAAGTATATAATTAGTGAAAGCATTCTATATCTAGGTAGATTGGGATTTTTCTTTAATAAAGGAAAAATACTATTTGTTAGGAGGTGATTAAATTCATAAACTAGAATGAATGCTTGTTAATTAATGTTCCTCATGCTGTTCTTTCCTTTCTATGAATATTCCTTGGCAGACCAAATAAACAAAATGTTACACTTTCTCTAGTGTTCTCAAATTATGAGGATCTATATTATAGTTTAGATTAAATTTTTACAAATTTAATAGTATATATGTTATCGAGTAAGGAAAATGATATTTTTACATCTCTTATACGTTAATTAATTTGTACATCTCATTTTTAAATTTACCTTTGGATTTATGGGTCTCACAAATTCAATGATAGATTTGAAACTTCGTTGGATATAAAGTACAAAAAATTTATAGAAAATATAAGTGTATCATTTCTCTATCGAGTAATTATATAATACTATATACCACATTTTTATCTTACTTTGCTGATGTTGCACTACCAATCAACCATTTTTTTAACAATGACTAATTTCCAGTACCACATTAGGAAAGTGAGATAAAAATGTACTGTATAGCATCTCTCTATGTTGTCATATGGTAAATGCGCTACCACATCATTTAAAGAAATACTATATATCATACTGTTATCGAACTTTAATTTGTTGTTATATCACTGCTAACCTGTCCTTAAATTAACACTTACTTAAAAAAAATAAAATAAAATAAAATAAAATGCTGATTAATAGATCCTCTACATTCCTATCCCAATCATTTTGATATATTCTCAACTATAATTATTGAACTCTGAACACTTTACCCCTCGCATAAATTCCACACTAGCCAACCTTGCACCAATGATTCTTAGTTTCAAAATTCTTAAATAGTACAAAATGTTCTCACCCTCTACCAGCTAGATTAGAGCGTTCATACTTTGAAAGCGTGACTAGCTTGTCACTACATCAAAGTGTCGTGGATGCCAATTGGGAATAGAGCAAATTACTATCAACCCCCTCCAAATTCGGACCGAGCCCTACATGATGGAATGAAGTAATTAATACCAAATTTTGACCTAAAATTGATGCAGCTTTTTAAAATTAATATTAGATTTGTGATAAATTGTTATTGAATTTTGATTTAATTGTAATTTTAAAAATTATATCTACCCCTTTTTGGAACGAAGGCAAGATTATTATACCATGAGCATCTGCATATATTTTCTTCTTTACCTTTTTCTCAAGAAAAGATATGTAACTTTTTGCTCAAGAATGGAAAATTGCAAAGTTACCCTTCTTTCTTGAAACTTCAATAGTTGGGCCGGGAAACTTTGTTTAATTACATTTTTGTTGTAGGTATCTCCCGCCATATACTACCTTCCTTCCGAAGAAAGATGATGACCAGATTTCAGAAAAGGTGAAAGAAAGCCAAAGTCGAAGGAAGACTTTAATGGAGAATCTGATGCTCTCACATCTCTCCTATTTAGTCGTGTTCGTTATTCTCATATGTATAACAGAGAGACACAAAATGAAGCAAGATTCCCTCAATTTCAACATGCTGAATATCACCATTGAAGTGATAAGGTGATCGAGCTTTTTCCTCCCTTAATTTCTTTAATTACTATATATATATATATAATTTTTTGAATACGTACAGACGGAATACTGATGATTAAACTTGTCTGATATATAATATATAGTGCATACGGGAATGTTGGGTTCACAACTGGGTACAGCTGCAAACGCCTACAGCTACTTAAACCAAATAGCTCATGTACGGACAAAGGGTACGGATTCGCTGGAAGATGGAGTACCGAGGGAAAAATGATTCTCATCCTTGTTATGTTCTTTGGAAGGCTTAAGAAATTCAGTATAAAAGGTGGTAAAGCCTGGAAGCTTTCCTAACGGTAACGGAGGTCTACTAAAAGTAATTTAAGAGTATGTTGGGTAAAGTATTTTTTTCCCTCTTTTTTTTTTTTTTTTTTTGGGTCGTAGTTTGAAAAAGTGTTTTAATATGATATAAATATGAATATCTTTTTTCTTTTTTCTGTTGGTGGGGTTTACATTTGAGGAAATGTCTTCTATTTTTTACGTTCACTAAAGAAAAATATTGTTTGGTTGTGTTTCAAAGAAACAAATACTAAGAGTCTATTTAGGTTTGTGATTTTAAAATGTGTGATTTAAAAAATTGACTTTTCAAAATGCAGTTAAGCGTTTGGTCAAATCGCAGTTTAACCTTTATAATTATGCGTTTTCAAAAAAGTATTACATAACCTGTGATTTGAAAATGCAATTTTCTGAGTTTTTAAATCACAATTTTTTAATGTTACAATTTCCAAACAATTCATTTTATGCGATTTAATTTAAAATCACACTTCTTGACTACGAAATTGCACTCCCAAACGCATCCTAAACATGTTTATCTTGAGAAAGGAAAAACTACAATTATCTCCCGAAGGCTAGAATTGACACCTTATTTGTAATCACCCTTAAGCCTTAAAAGGTGACAATCGAACCCTACAAACTACCAAGTATTTTCCTCTTGTCCCTCTGTCGTTATTCTCTATTAACTTGAATGAAAAATACATCATGTAACCTACACGTAACTCAAAATCTCCATTATCTCATAACTAAGTTTCATCCAAGAACCCATTAAGTAAAATTGCATGAATGACCAAATCTTTGATTCAGGATAATTCCAATCTTAAGAAAGAGCATGTCCATGATTAAGAAGTGCCTTATCATAATATGTAGTTACATAAATAAAACAAAATCAGGATCATGCAGAAGAGGTAAATCCTGACCAAGCTCACTCAATAGCAGACTCTTCTAGACCAACTCGTGACATACCAATTCAGGATTCAATCTCCTCTTTACTTTTCTTTACATCAGCACATGTTCAGCAAGTCTTCTCCTCAGCTTACCATAAACAGAAATCACCTAGGAGTCAATGCCTGATCAAGCCTCACACCTGCAGCTGCTGTAGCCGCCTGCTGTCCTGGTTTCAAGGCTCCCATGTTTTCTGCTTCTTTTATGGTCAAACACATGTGATTGATAAAGGAACTTGCTCCTCTGTTTGTCTTTTTCTTCTCTGTAATTGTCTTACTCTAAGGACCACCGAGTCTACTGTATACACCCTTGTAAATTCACTCTCTATAAATAGAACTATATCTCTGCACTTGGATTTAACCAAGCAGAGAATTCCTCAAGAATTACACCCATTACCAATTGTAATTTGATTCCCATTATAAAGGTGGCTTACTACATGATAGATAGAAACTATGTAGAGTTGCTAAACATTTAATTAAGAATCACAAGTCAGTTCCTAGCTTGCCACACAATTCAATTATATATAATCGTTTGGACAATTTGACCTTAATACTTTACAAAAGAGAATTATAAAGAGAGGCTATGGAGAGTAAAAGCACCAACATGACATCTGAAGTGGAAGTTGCAGCATGTGACTTGCCTCCCAGATTACCCAAATCCTGCAAAACACACAAACCCAAAGAAGAATGACATCCTGCAATATGTCTAGCTATAATATCATAAAGAAAAAAAAACCATAGAAGCAAAATTGGCTTTGGATCTCCCCTCCTCTTTCCCTTGTAGCCAAAATTCACTTCTAATGAAAAATAAATAAATTCACACCTTAATTACAAAATAGAAGTACTCTAAATAAACAGGTGAAATGTAACACTTACATTATTATAACCCAAGCTAGTGACTCCATTGCAAATAGTTGGATGCCCCAGAAGTACCCCAATTGTCACTTGCACCATACATCCGAAAAATGGGATGATTGTCTCCAGACCAGGAGAAAATGAAAGTTAACCCAAAACCAAATTAACAAGCATTATGGGGTCCTTAGAGAAAATAGTAAAAAGAAGGTGGCTGGTTTAAATCTATTGCTTTCTCTTCATCCAAACGTACCAGATGAAATCCACAACTTTTAAAGAACACTGAGTTAGAAGGTTTTGAATATTTATCCTCGCATTTAAATTTAACACGAAGATAATCCCCCTTTAGCTTAAAAGATTCTTGAACATTGTAATGCAACCATACATGATCTAAGTGTGATGAATAACATTCGTTCCCTCCAAGCCTATAGGTTACACCATTATTGATGACTTCAACAACAATTTGAAAAGAATCTCCATCTTGCCCATCCTCCGTTCCAATAACGGCAGAGAAAGCAACTCTTGTAATCTCCCCATCCAAATGTGCAGGCTCATTAATATCTATTTCACATGAATTACTATACAAAACATCATTACGATGGTTGAACCAATCTGGAATCTTATTTCCGAGAAATATACAGCCAAATTGATGCTCCTTAGGATGTCCCTGTTACACATATATGAAAAATTCAGTAACAACCTACAAATATATATATATATATATATATATATATATATACACACACACACACATATACATTTTACCCTCTTTGTATTGTTTTTATTTTTTGTTTTTTGTTTTGACTCCAATGTTCAAAAATTGGCAATGTCCCTCACTAAGTTTCTAAAATTTTCAACGTAACCCATCCGTTAACTATTTATGTCCTCTCACATAAGAAAGCCCATGTGCTGGTGTGCACTGCACACAGATTTTTAGGGGATGAAAAAATTCAAAATGCCCCCATTTTTCCTAGTAAAAATGTGTGTGTGTGTGAGGGTAATTTTGTGACATTTGCCCCTAAAAACTCACGTGTGGCACACGTGAAATTGATTCCGTCAGAGAAGATGAAAATTGTTAGCGGATGGATAACATAATGACAATTTCCAAAACTTCATGGAAGGACAATGCCAATTTTTAAACATTGTAGGCAAAATCAAACAAACGGTGCAACTTCGGGGTATAAAATGTATATTTCTCGTGTGTGTGTGTGTGAGAGAGAGAGAGAGAGAGAAAGAGAGAGAGAGAGAGAGAGAGAGACCTCACTCAATAATCGAATTCGCACATCATTCCCTATATTCTGACGCAGTTCATGACAATCAGACAAGTCACTCCATAGAAGCGTTGGTAAATTGTATATCTTATCAAAATGAAATCTTTCCAATGACTTGCATTGACGCGCATATACCTTTCTTATATTTGGTGGAAGTTCTTGAATTTCTCTAAGTTTCTTGCAATCTTCTAGGTGAATGTCCATCAATCCAACAAATCTGTTGAACCATGGAGGAAGGCTAACAATAGCGCTACTTGTTAGATATAGATATCTCAAACTAGAAGGGCAATCAAGTTGATCAATCAAGAAACTTGACGATTGCAGTGTCGGAGATACCATTCCAAACCCCACTGGTTCTTCTAAAAATATTGCCAATGACACGCACCCAGTAGCATCCATAAGTTTTACATTTGGTGGAAGTCCAAGAATTTTTTGAAGTTGCTTGCATTCATTCAAATAAAGGAACTCCAATCCAACAAATCTGTTGATGCATTGAGGAAGGGTAACAATATCACTCCTTGATAAATATAAACTTTTCAATCCGAAGAAAGAATAAAAGGTACTCAAGAAATTTGATTCTGATAGGGCACAATTACTAAGATTCAATGTGCGTAGTTTCGGAAATGATATTGAAGAACCATCATTAAAATCGCTTGTATCAGTAGGAGGTTGCAGTTGGAGTAATTCTGACCCTAATGAAATTTCAGATTCCTCTGTGGATACAATAGAGGGCATGGACTGTCTATTATCCTCCACCTTTTGTAGAAACTTAACAACTTTTGAACAGCTGTAGAGAGAAAGGTGCTCTAAATGTTGCAACTGATTAATGCTATTTGGAAGATTTATGAGGTTTGTGCAACCGTCTAAATATATATATTTAATCCCAACGAGGTATCCAATGGATGAAGGTAGTTCTTCTATACCAGTGTCCATAAAGTCGAAGTACACTAAGCATTTCATTTGACACTCAATTTCAGGAAAGTTTTTAAGCCTTGAACAACCAGAAAGGACAAGAGATTCTAGAGATCTTAACTTGAGGCTTTTCGGAAAACTTCTAAGGTTAGTGCAGTTTGCAAGACTCAAACGAACAAGCTTATCAAGGAACCCAACAGAACCATGAACCTCAACTAAACCTACACAATCATCAAGAATCAACCTCGCTAAATTTGGGACCCTTGAAACATTAGGGATTTTTCTTAGGAACTCACAATGAGTGAAATCCATAATTGTCATGTTTTGGAAATTCTGACAAGAAAAAGAAGTAAATTAGTTCAAAAGAAGTATACAATAGAACTAAAAAGGAATAAATATTAAGAACAATAATTCTACCTGGACTCCCTCCAATCCCTTGAGGTGACTATTATGCATTCTTAAAACAACAAGGTTCTCTCCACGAAAATTGGATGGCAAAGATTCTCCAGGATATTTAGACCAATCAAGCAATCTTAACTCGTTAGAGAGAAAATTAGGCTCTTCAGAAAAACGTGCATTACGGCTTATAAACAGTCTTAGCCTTTTCATCTTCATGAAAACTTTGGAACTCAAGTGTATCATGTCTGGTTTAGGCAAATCTATCAATATGCCCTCAACTTTGTTTGTTCCCTAGCAAGACAATGTATAATTAAGTATACAAGCAAAATCATAACATAAAATTCTTCATATTTGAATACTTGCAAGAAGTATGACCATGTTTGTTAAATCTTTTGTCATATGTTCTCAGGAAATACATTAACAAACAACTCAAAACAAAAAATATTTTTTTATAAATTTGTATTATTTACTTGTTGAAGGAATATTTTAACAGAACATGGGCTTAACTTTTTAGAGGCCAGAGCTAACTTATTATTTAAAAAATTTTAATTTTTTTTTTATAAAAGAATAATAATTATTAAAAAAAGAAAAAAAAAAGAAAAAAAAAAAAAAGAGAGAGAGAGAGGTGTTCATATGGCCAACCTAAGTGAAGTAGGGTGTGGTGGTCGCCGTAGGATGGTTGTACGACTACCCATATACTTGTCAATGTGGTGGTGCAGCCACCTAGATCTAAGAGAAATGCTAGTGGTACTAAATCTTTTGTCAAGAGATGAGTACCAAGATTATGTAAAGCTTATTCATTGGAAATGATCAAAACAATTAATAAAAAGAAATGCTACGAATACTAATGAATAAGCTCCACATCATCTTGGTACCCATCTCTTGGTAAAAGATTTGATACCTCGAGCATTTTTCCGGAATAAAGGCCTCCCTCCAAGTAGTTTATGCTCGTAACAGTGATCATCATCACATTCTCAAAATTAATTTGTCTTTTTTTGTATATTTACATATTACTCCTAATTATTCGTTCATAAAAGAAAAGTTAGGCAAAGATACACATAAAAACTGTGCCTGTATTTGAAACAATATAAGCAGTTGCCAATGATGATTTTTTTTTTTTCTTAATTAAAAGCATCACATTTATCCAACTCTTTTGTAACATTATTCGTCAAATTTCATTTAAATAGTTATTTTAACATGAATAAATAATTATTGAGAGTGGGTTAGTTTCAAAATAGAAATTTTAAAGATTATAATTAACCTTTCAGAATTTGCTCAAAATTTTTAGTATCAAAGTGTAATTATTTCCACGAAAGAAAACAACTAAATTATTATTATTATTATTATTTTTATAAATGTTTTTTTGTTCATTTTGATGAATTGAAAACAGAGGATGGACCGGAATATTAATTTTGGTGAAAGCATCTAGATTAAGAAAATAATATATCATCTAAAGTTATTGGATAGTTAAAATGTTTTCTGGTATTGAATTTCATCATTGGAATAGCTATTCTGATCATTGCCCATATGGAAATGACTATTCCTCAATTTAAGGAACAGTCATTCTCTCATGAGTAATGGAAATAGCTATTTCAAGTGTTATATGCTTATTATATACTGTAACAACAAGGCTATTTTATTCCACCTTCTTCTATTTCTAATAAAATCTATTCATTTTTTCTAATGGAATAACCATTATGCATACCAAATGTAACCTTAGTAGAGAAAATTGGGGAATGTCTAGCTCCCTAAGTTAAATAGAGAAATCGATGGCGCATTTTTCCTGTGAAATTAAATTCAACATATATGGATTCGAATACATATATTTGCAAGTAACTTTTCAGCCGCCTTTTAAAAAAAAAAGTTCAATATTTTTCTAGTAAGCTAATTAACTCATGGAAAAGAAATAAATGTAAAATTAAAAAGGAATTTTTAACATAATTCTTACCGTATTTTCTTCTAGGACATGACGAACATCTTCATGAAACCACAATCTACTGCGCTTGCCAGGTTCTTTGGGTGATTCTTGTCGAACAATTTCTCTACCCATTTCTTGCAGCAAGTCATGCATCACCAATGATCTGCCAGACTGAGTTATGAGACACTTATCCTTTAGCTCTTTGATGCCACTATATGAGTGAAAACCACAACTATCTAGTATTTTTGTGACATATTCTACATCCTCTCCTTTGAAGAAACACGCGATGTCAAGGAAAATATTCTTTGCATTTTCATCCAATCCATCACAACTTATTCTAAGTTGTTTGTCAATATCGTTGTTAGGAATTCGTTTGTACTGGTCCAATTTAATTTTCCAATAAAGTATATCTCTACCTTTTAGAGCCAAACCTAGCACTGTTAAAGCTAGTGGCAATCCTCCAATATAACGTACTATATCTTCTGTGACTTCCACATAATCATCATTAGGTTTGTTTCTATTGAAGGCATTCCAGCTAAAGAGCTGAAGAGATTCATTGTAATCCAACTCATTCACTCGGTATGCTGAATCAACTTCATGTGCAATAAGTAAATGTTTATCTCTTGTGGTTATGATGATTCTACTTCCTAAGCCAAACCAATCACCTTTTCCAACTAGCTTTTCTAATTGGACTAGTTGATCCACATCATCAAGAACTAGAAGTACCCTTAAATTGCGTAGCCTCTGCTCTATCAAAGTAATTCCTTGATCAACATTATCAACCATTAGACTCGAATCTTCTAGGATCTTAGAAAGAAGTTTATTTTGCAAATGGATCATACCGTCCTTTTGGTTGGAAGTTTCTTTAATGTTCTCAAGAAAACAACTACCTTCAAATTGAGAAACAATCAAGTTGTAGATGGCTTTAGCAATAGTTGTCTTGCCAATTCCACCAATTCCGAATATCCCTATCATACATGTAGTGTCATTCTTCTCAATATTTAAAAGCGACTTCAAATCTTGTACACGACACTCTATTCCAATCGGATACTGGGCAACTTTGAAGTAAGTCTTTTTCACTAATATCGAATTCACCCATTCAATGATTTCGTGAATAAATTCAGGTTCATTCCTACCAATGCAAAAATATAACAAAGCATATAATGAGTTATGTACATACTTTCGCATTAAAAGAACATAGAGAAATATGATCTAATTACAATGATTTTTTTTCTTTTTATTTTTTCTCAACAACCAATGACATTAGTAGGCTATGATGTAAGAGATAATCTTCCCCTCCCTAAATTCCAATCCTCCTATTGACTACAAAACCTCACCTTATTAGTTAGACTAATCATTTTCACAACCTTTACAAGTATTATTAAACCTTCTAATCTTTTTTGGTTCCATTCCCAACTGCGGGTTTCCCTTGTTGAAACTTATCAAAAGTATCTTTTGCATTTTACTCTAAAACCAGTTGATACAAAAAACCAATTTAAAATTAAACTAAACACTTCTGAAACCCCCTAGAGTGTTTTTCAATGGCTTATTCTTCTTCTTCTTCTTCTTTTCTTTTTTTTTTTTCTTTTTTTTTTTTTTTTTTTGCAGTCAAGAGAGATTTACCGCAACCTTCCTTAAGAAGTAAACTCCCACAAAATTTGTGTAAATACATTTGTGTTAAAAATGATTAATTTTCTTTTTTTCTTTTTTATACAAGTATATAAACAAAATATTTGATGTAAAAATTACTAATTTTCAAAATATAATCTTAAAGAAAATGAAAGTTTTAACGAATTTAGAATTAATTCTTTCGATCTGATAAGATTAAAAAAAAAAATTAACCAGGAAAACAAAAATTCAAAATAATTCAACATTTGTAAAATAACAGTAGGAATTATGTATCAAAAAAGTAGGACTACGAAGAAAAGTTAGTGGTATAAAACTATATATAGCACAAAAAATGAAAAGATCATTTTCAATGATCGATCTGGTCATGAATAAATTATTTAAGCAAATTCTACCCTCTTAAAAAAAAAAATACGATTGAGTGTAATTCTTGAACAAAAATTATTAAAGAGGTCAATTATAAGTACTTTTAAGTAACTTTAATGACATTTTTAAATATAAAAATACTCTACATGTACTTTTTTATTTTTTCCTAAGCATTTCTCACATGCATGACAACTCGTCCCTGTCAAATTATAAGAGAGAAAAAAACAAAGCACAAAAGCCTAAATGCAGTGTGTTCCTCATAATATTTGGCGCATAAAAATTGATTTTATTTTTTTTAGTTAAAGGAATCAGATCGATCGATCACATAGGCTTTAGGATAAAGGGATGAGGCTGATGAATAGAATTACTCTTAGATTACCTGTTACCCAAATGCTTCCCGGACAAATTGGCCACTTCTGTTAAGGTTGTCTTCCACCTGTGCACCTTCATTTCATCATTTTTGAACCTTTCTAGATGTTTAATGAATGCTTCTCCAAAGCTATTAGTTTGATTCCTTACTTCCCACGGATCTACGTCGTAAAATAACGGTAGAATATGTTGGCCTCTTGTTTTTCTACACTCAATGATCTTCATTAGCTCGTCCAAGCACCAATGGGATGATGCGTAGCTTTTAGAGAGTATAATGATTGAAATCTCTGACTCTTCAATGGCTTTAACAAGTGCCGGTGAAATTTCCTCTCCGTTTCTAAGCTTGTTATCCATGAAGGTGTTGATTCCCTTTTGACGCAAAGCTGCATATAGATGGGCAGTAAAATTGTGTCGAGTATCTTTGCCTCTAAAACTCAAGAACACATCGTAAGTATATGGATGGGTGGAAGAGGAAGAGGAAGAGGAAGAGGCTCCTTGAAAGGCCATGGAAGAAGTCATCCTCTATTGCTACACAATTTAGAAACGACTCTGTCCATATATGGCCAGTCATGGAAGTGCTTCACAGCTGGCGTTCACAATCACGGTCTGACTTGTCGAGTATTTTATCCATTGATGGGAACGTGCGGGCAATGAATTTGTGGAGTGGAGTGTTGTGTTGGAGAAACCAAGAAAATATATATATATATATATATATATATATATAAAGAAAGAGGAGAAACTCAAAGAGCACTACAAAAATAATTGGAGCTTGTTTGGTAAGTGATTGTGAATTGAAATATTTATTTGAATAATAGTAAGAAATGATTGATGTGATATAAAATTTGAGAATGTTTTATAGAAAAGTGAAAAAATTTTGTTTTGTAGTTGGTTTTTTTGGTTGAATAATAATAAAAAATTATTGATGTAATGTAAAAAGTGTAAAAAAGTAAGAATGTTTTTGATTTGATATTTTTGGGAGAAGTAAAATGAAAATGAAAATTTAGTGGATGAGTTACCAAACAAGCTCCAAGATGTCCAAAAGTTAAAGTTGTTTTTTTTCCCCTTTCCCTCTCTGGCGATTTTTCATCTGCGAGGAAGAATCCCTCCTCCCCAATAGGTTGTTTTCGGTCTTGTTTTTAAATAAGTTTCATTTCCTCTCTTTGGGTGTCGTTGGCAACTACTGAAGTGAAATGGATGTGTTTTATCTCGCCCTTTTCCGGGATAGAGACGTTTTTTTCGCTTGGTAGGGTGTAATGGCGGACATTTTTTCTCCCGATTCGTGGCCCCCGGTGTCTGATTTCTAAATAGGAGTTCGTGATTTGCCGTTGGTTTTGCCGGAGACGCAATTGCAAGAAGTATCGCACTGGGTTTGGGTTTCTTCCATGGGTTTTCTGGCCGGACAGTATTGATTTCGTATGGGGGGTTTTGATCTGCCGCTGGTGGTTTGGTTAGCCACGTCGGAGACGAAATAGCTCTGTTGTGTTTTCGTGGTAGTTTTGCAGCAGTGGGGGTCTAGGGTTTTCCTCTGGAAGGCGGTTTACGGGAACGGGGATCTGCAGTTTCTGGACGGTTTTGTTTTTCACCGGTTATCTCGCCATTAGGGCGACGTGCGAAGCTTAATCCAGACCGGCAGTGCTTGATTGAGGGCGTTTTTTTGTTGGGTGCGGTTTAGGACCGTGATTTAGGGACCTTTTCCAGATTTTTCTGGAGATTCAGTAGGTGCTTCCAACCGTTTGCGCAAAAAGGGGAAGTGGGAGAAATGGTCTGGCTTTTGCATTTGTAGTTGTTTTTTATTTTTGTTTGTATCTTGTTGTTTTTCCCCTTAGTCTGCTGAGCTAATGGTGGAGTTGTTGTTCCCTCGATGTTGATCCGGAAGGTTGGTTGTTGGTGTTGTTCTTTTGGTAGTATGCTCTATGCTGATCAACCTAGTAATTGCTTTTTGCACAGAATGTGTGATCGACTCCCTCTAAAGATAAGGTTTATCTCAACGTAGAGGCATCATTCTGTTTGGCTTGGTTTTTTATTTGTAGCATTCTCAGGCGTTAAGTCGCTCTTGGATTGTATGTACGCCTGACTTTATTTGTCAGATTATTGTTTCAAAGTTTCTATCTCTAATGTTATAGAGCTTTTATGCTCTGGTTGAGTTCACATTTTAATGAGATCAGTAATTTTTCTTCAAAAAAAAAAGATGTCCGAAAGTTCACTAATTAAAGACCAGTGACATCCTAAAATGTCATTAATTAAAAATCTGTGACGTGTTATTAGTGGCCTTTATATAAGGTCAGTATTCAATTCGTCAATATTTAAGATTTAGTGACGTGTTACTGGTTGACACATGACATGCCACTATTTATATAGTGGCGTGTCTAAATGACACGTCACTAATTAGGGCAAATTTTCTTAAAAAAAAAAAAATTGCAATTCGAAATATATAATTTTAAATTTTTTAAAGATCAATCCATCCTAAACCCTAATCTATTTTCATCAATCCATGATCAACACCATCACATCATAACTATTAAAAAATCAAAACACAAGATTCAACAAACATATATACAATCAATCTCTATCATAGATTCATATCAAATTATACAGATTACAAAACAGAAACAAAAAAAGCAAATATGTATTCGCCAACTAAAACAACCCTAAATGTCACCCAATATCAATCGTCAGCAAGATTTTCATGATCGGGTAACTGCACATCATTTTCTACACCAGCTACGAATGATAAAACAAACACGGTTAGCAAACAATATGATCAAATCATATCAAGTCCTAAGCATTGACCAACATGTGAATTTAAATAAAAATCATCATACCAAGAAAAGAAAAAAAGTCATTAATTATTACCTGATCCGTTATCCATAGACGATATCACATTCATATGATGTGTGGAATTTCTATCTGGCGCTGCATTATTATTAGGGACTACGGGCACGGATGCTAACTGGCGCCACATTGACTCCATTTGGCTAAAACAGGACATAATCTCAAACTGTGCCGCCAACACCTCATCCATTTGTGCCTTGTGTCTCTCCTGCTCACCCTTGAGTGCTCTCTCGAGCACTTCTTGCGAGATTGCGTGCTCTTGATTTTGTGATCATGGCTGTGAAGGTGTATAGTATGAGCGTATGGACCCCCACACAGGCCAAATATTTGGCCCAACCTGTCGAACTATGCCAGCGTACTCCAGCTTATTGCCGAGCACCTGGGTGTACGTGTCTTCCGGTCTCTAGCATATCGTTCCTTCTGTCACACTTGGCATTAGCTCTGCCACCCTCTCTTACATCTTATATTAAATGTTGGTGCGTCAAACAAATGTGCATCGTAAATAAGTTATCACACACATAAGTAAAACAATATATGAAAGGTGAGTAGCATACACATATCTCCTTTAGTGTGTCATTTGGATAGCTTCCATCATTCCTCATGTGAGTCGTTATGTACGATTTTACTTGCATAAGAGGAGTGTCATTCTTGACAGTCTGCCGAAAGAATAACACATGTTTATATATATATATATATAATGTTTACATCTATATGTACGAGATAAACTGGTGTAAATATTTCTTTGTGTGACAACCTAGCAAAACTTTTGGTTCCCGTGCAATGAGAATTATTTTGCAATGCTCGTAATTGTTTCATACGAGCAGGTAACTCCTACACAATTAACATTCTTAATATGTGAGCACTGACACAACTACATGAAATTAATGAAACTACACAAAATAGTAATATAACTCATGACTAACCTAATAATCCTCATCACACCATTTATCCAACAACGAATCCAAATCGTCGGGGTGGTAGTTGGAGAGTTTTCTTTCCCCTACTCTTGCTCATACCATCTCAGGAGTATCGTCCCGCTGAATGCTTGGTCTTTTTTTGTTGTGTCTCCAATTCTTGAGCACCCATATCCCAAAACGCATCTCGTTTTATTTTTTCTAAATCGCAGCTTGGCAGGATGTAAAAGTCCACCAAAACAAGTTAGAAGTTGATAAATAGAAAAAACAAAAACAAAAAACAAAACAAAAATAATAAAAATAAAAATAAAACAAAACGAGAAGTCATATGTGCATATATATATATATGGACACACACACACACACACAATGCATTATATATATTAACAATATGTTATAGACGTTTCATATAACATCTAGTTTTAAACATACCATCAGGGCTTCCCATATATTCTTCTTCGTACGAACCGGTATATGCGCTCAGTCATCCTGTAAATGCACACAAGTCCCGCTCCTTATTAGCTTCCCGGTCTACTGTCTAAATTTATTGGCACTAAATCCTACGAGTTGCCAGCCTAGATTATAATCCATCACGACCCTCTTCCCCGTCTTGTGCAGGTCTGTAATGGTCAGCACTTCGAAACAAGTGATACCATCTAGTGTTTGGCAAGCATCTCATCTCCTCTTTATTTTTTCTTACTTTTCTCAAAAAAGTCAAATCCAAAACATTTTAACATTTTTTTTTTCACCTTTTATATTACATCAATAATTTTTTATTACCATTCAAATAAAAAAACCTACTACAAAACAAAACTTTTTTCATTTTTCTATTAAACAATTTCAAACTTTTTTATACTTTATATCACATCAATCACTTCTTACTACTACTTCAACAAAAATTCAACAACACAAATTACTCTCTTATTACGGTAGAGTAATGTTAAAATCTGTCTTTCTTTTATATCTTTTCAAAATTAATGTGATTTTTAAAATCATTATTGAAATTGTAATAAATTATTATTAAATTTTGATCTTATGGTAATTTTAAAAATCAATCAATTTTAAAAAAGACACAAATAATATGGATTTTTTTTTTTTTCTAGCATTACTTCTTACCGTGTCGTATTAATTATGCAAAGAAGGAAACTAGTATATATAAAACTAATTTTGGAAGGTAAATTCATAAAATTACATAAAATACAGCGACAGGACACAAGTCTCATGCACTGAACAACTATATCAAACATGTTGCGTGCATGTCAATTAAAGCTCATATCTAACCAAATTACAGTTTAAACTCTACTGACCTCATATGTTCAAGTAAAATCAAGAAGATTTATTTTACGATCTAAATTTATTTATTTTTATATAATTTAATGTTATGTTATTTAAAACGGGATAATTACATCACTGGTTCTTGGAATTGGCATAAATTATGAATCACTTCATGTGGTACAAAAATTTCATGGAGGGTCCTTGTGGTAAACTATATATAATTATGAGTCACTCTCTGACCCGTTTTCCGTCCACCAAGCTAATTGAATCCGTTAGTTTGCTACGTCAAACCCAATAAAAAATCGACACGTGTTCATTACAATAAAATAAAAAAATTTAAGTTTTATTTATTTGTATTTTTAATATATTTATATTTTAGAGAGGGTGCTCTTAATGAGGGTAATCCTGCCACTGTTGGACAAATACAACATTTTCCAACTAACCAAGCGACATTCCATCTTAACTTGATACCATTCCAGATAGACGTAGCCTTGTAACACGCCCCAAGCGGCATACGAAGGTACTTCATGGGTAGAGAAGAAGTCCCACATCCCAAGATAGCAGTCAACTCAACAACATTATCCACGTTGCCAACAGGAACCAAGAGGGATTTGGCCAAATTGACCTTTAAGCCAGAGGAAAACAAGAATGACATAGGTATAATGTCTAGAATTACTCATCTTAATCCCAAAGGGGTGGTTGGCTACATGCTACCCATGAGAGTGGCTAAGGGTGATTGTTCAATCACCCTTCAATAACAACGAAGGGCCGAACATATTGCGAGTCCTCCCCTAGGTTTCTCCTTGTCTTGGATATTCCTAGGAGTGAGAGTGTGAGTCTCCCGGTGTCTTTTACGCTTGGGAGTTTTTCTGTCACTGTTTCATACAGTGTGCTGAGTTTCTGGGGTGTTTTGTCTTAGTTTGTTCTCTTCCTTTCACTGAATGGAAGACCTTATTGAAAGCATGAGTGGGGGATGAAGCTTTCAGAAGGAGAAAGGATAGAAATACCTATCAATGAGACGGATACTGCAGATCTCCGAGGAAGAAGTGAAAGATGCCTTTTGGGTAGGTTGATGTCGGACCGTCGTATCCAGAAGGAAGCCTTCAAGACATTAATGTCGAGGCTGTGGAAAACCGCTGAAGCAGTGATCTTTAAGGAAATGCAAGATAACTTATGGCTGCTAGAATTTCCTAACAGGGAAGACAAAGGGCGGGTTCTTGAGGGCCGACCTTGGCTCTTTGATCGTAGTCTACTGGTTCTGAAGGAGATTGATGAAAATACTCCTCCCTCGCATATGGAGTTTTCAAATGCGCTTTTCTGGATACAACTACATGATATGCCTCTTACGTGCATGAACCGGGAGGTGGGGATGCGTATAGGCAGATCTCTGGGAACGGTAGAGGATATTGATGTTACTGGAGATGGTGTGGGCTGGGGTAGATACTTGAGAATAAGAGTGTCTATTGATATTACAAAACCACTTGAGAGGGGCCGGGCTATTGTTCTGAATGGTAAATCCATTTGGATATCGCTCAAATATGAAAAAATCCCGCAATTTTGTTATCACTGTGGGAGGATATATCATGCGGATAAAGTTTGCCCGAATAAGTCCAGCTTCCGGATCAATGAGGAGGGTCCAGCTAGGCCCTGGGGGGTTTGGCTTAGGGCGGACGATTTACGTTTCAGGAAGGAGGGCTCTTCGTCATCCCGACAGTCAGACCATTATCCAGAGAAGCAGGTACTGGCGGGACAGGAACCAAAGGTGCTGGAAGGCATTACGCCCGCTGAGCCCAAGTCTCACTGGAATACAGCTACAACGGACGATAGAGGGGGGTTTAGAAGTCCGGGTGGAGCGGCTGTGAAGCAGGCCGGAGGCGAGAGTCGCAGTGAAGGACCAGATGGAAGTGCTCCGGATGGACCAGTGGGAAAGATGGACGTACAGTGTACGACTGACAACATGGAAAGCGATGAAAATATGGGCGGGACAAGTGGCATTAATGAGAAGGATTTTGTGGAAGATTTGGAAGGAGAAAATGCGGATGTTAGCAGAATAGAAGGAGGAAATCAGAGAGGGAAACCTTTGACTAAAGCTGGCATAGGGGTTAATAACCAGAATGACATGGAAGTCCGCGGGAGTTCTAAGGAGCACGGTTGTATTGAGCCAAGTGCTGAAGCTAGCATTGACAGAAGGGGAGCCACGTTGACAAATGAAAAGGTGACTACAGATGTCCAGGAGGCGGGAAAGAGGTTTTGTAACTCCAAGGTGGCAGTAAATAGTCATGGGCCCCAGCAGGAGATAATGTGTTCAGAAAATGGAACCTGTTTCACGGTACCAGTCCCCCCGAATCCTAAGTACGAACATTACGTGGATCAAGCAAAATCTCAGGAGTCAACGGAGGAGCTTTTGAGGTCCACGAGTAAGGCCCGAAAGTGGAAGAGGAAGAATAGGGAGACTACTAACGATATTACTGGCGAAACTGATCGCAAGAGGAAGCTTGAAGACGTGGAGTGGAGTCATGCAGAAAACCAGGAGCTTTGCCCAAAGAAGAGCCATTCTGGAGGTGAGTTTCTGTTCCATATGGAAGAGGCGGTGGCTGAACCTCAGCCCCGCCTGTCGCCATGAGTCTCTTGAGTTGGAACTGCCGGGGGCTTGGGAACCCCCGGACAGTTCGTGTGCTTCACCATTTGGTGAAAGAGAAGAAACCTGATATTGTTTTCCTTATTGAAACTTTGTGTAGAAGTAGTACTATGGAGAAAGTTAGATGTAAATTGGGTTTTAAAGGGCTTTTTGTGGTTAATCCGGTTGGGAGAAGTGGGGGCTTAGCTCTATTATGGTCGGAGAATCTTTCGTTGGAAATTTTTAATTATTCTCGACAGCACATTAATGCTATCATTAGTGATGAGGATGGAAGGCCAGACTGGAAGTTCACTGGCTTCTACGGTTTCCCCAATGCGGCTAGACGATGGGAATCATGGGAACTCTTGAGATTTCTCAAGTCCTTCCAGCCTTCTGCCTGGTTGTGTGCAGGGGATTTTAACGAAATCCTTGATCAATCGGAGAAGCAGGGGGCAGTGCTAAGGCGGAGTTCTCAGATTGATCAGTTCAGGAGGGCGCTTGAAGACTGTGAGCTGAGTGATCTTGGCTTCTCTGGACCACGTTATACTTGGTGTAATAACAGGAGAGATGATAATTTTATCCTGGAAAGACTTGACAGAGCAATTGCCAATATGGAATGGTGCTCCAGATTCAATTTTGTAAGGGTACAAGTCTTAGAAGCCATTTGCTCGGACCACAATCCGATCCTTATTTTGTTTAAGGACGAACCCTATGAGATTAGGCCTTCACGCCGGGCGTTCAAGTTTGAAGCCAAATGGCAGCTGGATCCTGAATGCAATGATATCTCTAAAGCAGCTTGGGAGCAGGAGACACTGGAGTCTAACAAGTTGAAGGACGTTCAGGTCCGCCTTTCAGCCTGCCAAAGAGACCTTGCACGATGGAGTAGTGCTAAATTTGGAAGAGACGCAGAATTGCTGAAACAGAAGAGTAGGAGACTCTTGGAATTGCAAGGATCTAATAGTCCGAGCCTTATTGAGGAGATCAACCAGGTCCAAAAGGACATTGATCAGATTTTGGAAAGGGAGGATATTAAATGGAAGCAGAGGGCCAAGCAGAATTGGTATAGCAATGGAGACAGGAATACTAAATTCTTCCACGCTTGGGCAAACCATAGGAGGAAGATAAACACCATACGGTCTATCTCGGATGAACAGGGGAGAATGTGGAGGAGACGACAGGACATTGGCAGAGTCTTTGTTAATTACTTTGAGGATATTTTCTCCTCTAGTTGTGATGCCGATGCTGATCTCTCTCAATGTTTGGAAAATATGGAGCATCTTGTCTCGGATGAGATGAACTCATCCTTATTAAGGCCCTTCACAGCAGAGGAGGTGGGCTTGGCACTTTCTCAAATGCATCCGCTGAAATCTCCGGGCCCGGATGGCTTCTCTGCGGGTTTCTTTCAAAAGGCGTGGTGTTTTGTGGGGGAGAAGGTCTCAGAGGCAGTGCTGTCCTTTCTTAATGGTGGTCCTTTTGATCCTTCGATCAATGCTACCAATATATGCCTCATTCCAAAGAATCCTGCTCCGGAATCGGTTAAGGACTATCGGCCTATTAGCCTATGTAACGTGGTCTATAAACTGATTTCCAAAGTGCTTGCTAACAGAATGAAACTTGTCTTGCCGCAGATCATTTCTCCGGAGCAAAGTGCATTCATCCCGGGCCGTTTGATTACCGACAACATTATTGTAGCCTTCGAAACTCTCCATACCATGGCGGCTCGTCTAAAGGGTAGGAATGGGTTCATGGCTATCAAGCTCGACATGAGCAAGGCGTATGATCGGTTAGAATGGGGGTTTTTGGAGGCTGTGATGAGGAGGCTCGGTTTTGCCGAGAGATGGGTTCATTTGATCATGACATGCGTCCGTACGGTCTCCTATACGGTCCTTATTAATGGCCTACCCCATGGCCATATTGTTCCCTCCAGGGGTATACGCCAGGGAGACCCCCTTTCCCCCTTCCTTTTTATTTTGTGTGCTGAAGCTTTGAGTAGAATGCTGGACCAAGCAGCAGGGGTGGGGAAGATTTCCGGGGTTCCTATTCGTAGGGGTGGGATAAGAATCAACCATCTCCTCTTTGCCGACGATAGTATTCTATTTGGGAAAGCTAACCTAGACGAATGGAGGCAAATGAAGAATATCTTGGAAGTCTATGAGAGGGCCTCGGGTCAGAGAGTAAACTTGGAGAAGACTTCTATTTATTTCAGTAATAATACAAAGGAGGAGGAGAGGATTTCCATCTTGCAGGGAACAGGATTAATTCCTACCCAATGCTATGAATCCTATTTGGGATTACCGGCTTTTGTTGGTCGATCCAGAATTGCGACATTCAATTATATCAAAAGCCGTATTTGGAACCGGATGAATGGATGGAAGGAGAAATTCCTTTCCCATGCGGGTAAGGAGGTTCTAATTAAGGCGGTCCTTCAAGCCATCCCAACCTACACTATGAGTGTTTTCAGGCTTCCTATCTCCCTTTGCCGTGATATTAATAGGCTCTTGAGCAAATTCTGGTGGGGGCATATGGAGAAGGTTAATCGGACGGTCTGGATGGCGTGGAAAGGTCTAGGGAGGAGCAAAAATTCAGGAGGACTGGGTTTCCGGGATCTGGAGAGCTTTAATCTAGCCTTGTTGGCTAAACAAGGGTGGCGTATAATCCAGAATCCCAGTTCTCTAGCTGCTAGGGTGCTTAAGGAAAAGTATTTTCCTGAAGGATCGTTGTTTGAGGCATCCTTGGGCTACAGACCTTCCTATTTATGCCGTAGTATCTGGATGGCTAAACCCCTCTTACAGGAAGGCTTAATTTGGAAGGTAGGAGATGGCACCAAAATCAACATATGGGGAGACCGTTGGATTTTCTCTCCCCACTTAAATTCTATTCAATCTCCAATTCGAATTTTGAATAAGGATGCAAAAGTAGCTGAAATTATTGACCAGAATAGTAGATGGTGGAATATACCTCTGATTGAGCAGATTTTCCCTGCCGAGACTGCTGAGAAGATATGCAGCTTGGCCATCAGCCCAGGCATTGTGCAAGATAGGCTGATTTGGGCTTACACGGCGAACGGCATATTCACTGTCCGAAGCGCGTACCATCTGGAATTGGACAGAAAAGCCAGGCATCAGGGGTGTAGCTCTCTGGGACCTCATCAAAGCCCTATATGGAAGATTATATGGAAATTAAGGGTGCCGCGGGTTATTCATCTATTTCTATGGAGAGCTTGCAACAATATTCTTCCTACAAAAGAAAATCTACATAGAAGGAAAATTGTTACTGACCCGCTCTGTCCCCTTTGTGGTCGAGAAGTGGAATCCTCTACTCATACTTTGTGGATTTGTGATACGGCTCGTGCGGTATGGTCCGAAGTGAGACCAAAACCAAGTATGTGCAGTGCAAGTTCAATAAAAGTAGATATAACAAATTGCGAATAATAAAACTTGATGGTCGAGAGATATCAAAGATTTATTACTTTTTGTATCTTAGATCAATAATTCATAAAAACCAAGATTAAGGATGTGGCTCATAAAACAAATATAGGTTGGATGAAATGAAAAGCTGTCTCAAGAAAGCTGTCACTATACAATCAGAAATGTTAAATACTATACCCACATCTCACCCCTATTCCACTGAGTTGATGGGCACTGCCACATCAGCCTTTGATTTTATTTTTTTTTAATGATAGATGATCCAAGGGCTGATAGACACTTCCATATCAGCCCAATGAGATGGAGTGTAATATGTAGCATTGCTCCTGTAGAATAGCTACTAAGTTAGGGAAAATTCTATAATACTATTAGCAGACCAATTATGCTTTATGATATGATACAGAATGTTGGATTGTTGAGAAATAACATATTCATAGATGAGCATAACTGAAATAATAATTCGAGGAATGATGAAAGAAAGAATGAAGTCATTTGTTCAAAGTTAAGGGTTGCTCCTATTAAGGAAAATATGAGACAGGATCACTTAAGATATTTTGGTCATGAACAATGGAGACTAATTAATACACCAATAAGAAAGAATGATTCAATTCAAGTTAAAAAAGAATACATGTAGTCAATCGCGATTAGCTGATAGATCCATAACCAATATAAATCTAATTGAGATTAAACTTAATTGGAATGAATCAAATTATACTTCGCTGAAATATTTTTTAGTAGCTATAGTCATCACATTGCTTTAATTGAAAGAACCTTGGATTCATACGGATATATGCATAATATGTTTATCTGTGTTTATGTTGCATGCAACCAGTCCGGCATTGGAACAATTTGGGCTAAATAACATGTACAATAAGGATGACAATAGAGAAAAAGACGAGGGAAAGTCACTTAAGATGGTTTGATCATGTGCAATGGAGACTAATTAATAGATCAACAAGAAAGAGTGAATCAATTCATGTAGAGAGAGAGAGAGAGAGAGAGAGAGAGAGAGAGAGAGAAAAGTAAGGAAGTGCATAGGATAAAAGTAGTGAAAAAAAGATTAATTAGGGAGGCAATAAAGAGTACATGTTAAATTTGATAAATATGATAGAATGGTAAAAAAAAAAAAAAAAAAAAAAAAAAAAAAAAAAAAAAGAGAGAGATTAAAAAGAAAAGAAAAGAAAAGAAAGAAGAAGAAGAAGAAGAAAGAATACATATAGTAGATCCTAATTTGTTGATAAATCTATGACCAAACTAAATATTATATTGAGATAATGGCCTAATTGGGTTTACACACCTAAATATTCCTTTTTGTTACTATAACTGTCATAGGGATATGCTTAACAACAATTGTCCATGTCTATGTTGTATGCAAGCAGTCCAACATAGGAAAAATTAAGCGCAAACAATAGGATGTACAAGAAGGATGACAATAAGGGCAGTTTAGCGTACCAGCCCACCCCATTGCTTTCGGGGCAGGTCTCTCCCACCCAAACTTCTTTTCACTAAAATGCCCTTCAACAATACAATTTTTTTCCATAACTTCATATCTACATGTTTATTAGGTTTCCTACTCAACCACCACTATGCCCATACCCACTCATTTTTCTGTAGTTTTTACTCCCTCTCTCCGGTTACTATCAATCATCAACATATCTCTTATCCAACTTTCAATTTTTGAAATCCCCATTAAAATTAACATCATCCCTTTTCTTTCTATTTTCTACAACTTATCTAATATCTATGCAATAATATATTACGTGATAGAAATTTTAATGTGTTTTTTTTTTTTTTTCCTTTTTTAATTGCATCTGTATTTGATTATCTATCTTTCTTAATATATATTCCACCCTTGGAATATTTAGTGTTGGTATGTTTCAATTCAAGTTCGGCTCTTCAGATTTTTTGTTTTTGTTTTTATTTTGAACCTGATTCCTTCATTTTTGAGTAACTTTTTCCCTTTGATCTTTTGGTGTATAACAGCATAGCTGATAAAAAATATATGAATACTATCACTTACTTGGGTTAATCAGGGTAGGATGGGGTGCAGACAGGGTTGGGAAATTTTAGATGTTGAGAAAGAAATGAATTGCTGTCCAACTTGGGTATGGGGCAGATGGAGAGATAGGGGTTCCATCTAGGAAAGGTTGGGAGAGGGAAGGAGAAACCCACCCCGTCACATTGCGATTCTTATGCACAGTTGTGGGATACTGAATACGAAATATTTTCCATACTCACCTTTTTGCTGCTTTACTTGTTTTGATTTTTGGGTTTGAACATCAAACTTTAATCCTTCAAGTTCTGACAAAACCCATTTTGGTGCGCTCCAAAGCCAAAGTCCTTGACCGCCAACCTTATTTGTAAAATCAGGGTATCTTGGATTCACCTATAAAGAAAACAAGAAGGTCATGCATTTCACCAATAAAATGAGTCAGATAGAGTAGACACCAGAAGAGAGGGGTTATTACCGATCCATTGCGCTTACTATCACGATAATCCCACCATTGATTTGGATCATCAAGAAGTTCTCTCCAAGAATTTAATACTGGGTCCCCACTTTTCTCTGCACCATCTGAAAATGAGTTAGTCCCCCACTTTGTGATTGGCATGGAAAATATTATTAAAAACATTCTAAACTTTTGACACAATGAAGTCACCAAAGTGCTAAAATGAAAATTTTCAATGAATAAGGTAAGTACTTCTCCAGGTTTTCAACTGAGTTTTGAAATCAAATGCCATCGTCTCAAGCTTCTTTTGGACAATCAAGAGGATGAAGTTAGGGCAGGTTGGATGGACAAGAGAGCTGCATCTAGGTTACCATGGATTGTGTCAAAGAGAAAATATTATAGAATGGTGGCTATGCATTTTGGTTTAGAATTTTGGCCAATCAAGAAACAGCACATCAATAAAGTGTAGTTGAGATGAGGACGTTGTGATGGATCTATGGAAACACTAAGAAAGATTGGATAAACAATGAAGTTATTCATGAGAAGATGGGGTGAGATTATGCCAAGGCTAAACGAACCAATGCCTTAAAACATTAACATAAATATGGAATGTTAATTGAATGCGTAGCAAGAATTCAAATAATTATCTAGGTTATCATAGGAGCTTCCAAGGTTATCCAAAAGCTAAGGGAGCCCACCAGTAATCTCTTGAAAGCAAGCTATGTTTATTCGCATCCTAATTATAATATCCTTAATTCTATCAATGTCCGCGTTGATGAACTTCTATTCTAAGTGGCTACAGAATCCTATTCTCTTGGACTAACTTTGTCGATTAGTTTTAGTGATTTTCTTTTTCGCTTTGCTCTTTCTAGTTAGGTTTTTCCTATTGTATAATTCATGTGTACTTAGGAACGCCGCACGCTTTTAATGAGATTGGTATTATTACTTATAAAAAAATAAAATAAAAAAAGAATCCTATTCTCTTGGACTAACTTTTTTATCGACATAAGGAACGGAAGCCCTTGCCCATTTCTCAGTGCATACAAGCCCCAACATAGCATGTTGCTCGTAAGGAATGCCCCTTGCCCAATTCTAACTGCACATGGGGACCAATGCACTGTGTGGCTCTGGTACAAGATACCCCAAGTCATCTCTAAAGGTCTAGATTAATGAGATGTGACTAATTCAAATTGGTCTTCAGTTTTATCACATCCCTCCCTTTTCAGGGCTTGAGACCATATGTGCAGAAAGAATAAGTCACCAAGCATAAGAAAGTAATGTTAATTGAATGCGTAGCAAGTATTCAAATAATTATAAAGGTGAGAAGCATAGATCATGGAACTAAGAACATATGGATTACCAGAATTTTGTAATGGTATCTCTTTTTCATGAGATGTAAAACTTTTCTTCATTTGAGGATATCCCTGGACGAAGTTGAGGCTATTCACTATAACCTGATACAGTCAAACATTGGATGTCAGATTCAATACAAAATTTCGCATAAATAATATAAAAGAAAAAAGACTGACTTTAAAAGAGACACATGTGAACAAATGTAATTTCTCTATACTACATATGCCAAAATAAATAGCACTACTCCAACAACAATGTATGGGGCTCGATTGTGCAAAAAATTTAGAAGGTTTGAGATTGAAATTAAGAAAGAAAAAACGAGTCTTGAATGGCTGCTGTAGACAGTGAATAGGGCCTCTGAATCATATAGGTAGCTGCCTTTTTTAGTGACTAAGGTTGAAAGTCTGAATTAAGATGTTTCCCCAGATCGCAAAAGATTCTTAAACTCTATTCCAATCATAAGATCGGGGGTGCGTAAATCTAAAATGATTCTGTGGGAACATAAAATTGGTTTCCTCAAATTCATCCAAAAAAGAAAAGTTGGTTTCCTCAACAGTTGAGAAAAATCCACAATCAATCGCAAATTAATTCACTAACACTTGAATTAACACCAAATGTCAGTGAAGCCCTCGGGGCCACATTTTTACTTGCAAAGCATACATGTTCAACGCAAAGGTACGACTAGAAACAAACCTGAATATTGGCCTGACCCTGACTTGTATTCACAAGAGGCGGATCTGCACTCAGTTGGCCAGCTACATGAACACGATCCTTTTCTTTCAAATGACAAGCAGCAATATGAGCCAAATCACCTTCAAAAATGATTGGAATCCTGATTTATGCAAAAAACATATAAGACATTCTTGCATAAGTAGGAAAAATAATACCACAAATGATTACATAAAGAGATAGTTAACACAATTCATTTATTTATCCAAAAAAATAGCTAACACAATTCATAGAATTAATCGAATAAACTACGAACAAAGTTTTCTTAATTCTTCCAACCCGGTGTATTAAATTGACATGTGTCCACACATGTAAATTTAATAGACTGGAATTCCTCCAAACTGAAAACTTTGTCCCTAAACTAATAAGCAAAAGCAATGAAAAGTTTATCAACCCTAACAATGAGAATTTAAGGAGAAACAAGAATGATTATAGCTTGTAACAGAATCACCAAATCAATTCACTTTTGAACAACTCGAAATGTGAAGAATAAAACCGGTACCTATATAACTTACTAGGAAATACATTTCTAGAAAATCATGAATAACAAAATCTCTGTATGAAATTCAAAAAGGCTTTTGACTCTTTTTCTGTTTTGGGTAAAGTGCATACCAAAGTTGGGAAGAGTCAGAAGGATGGTCCTGGGTGATAACGGTCCCAGCCCAGTACTTGCCGTCAGGAGAGGCTTCGAACTGGACTGGAATGTGAACTTTGCCGATCAGGTTCACCGAATTGGCTACCTTGGCCTGAAACGGAATCTCGCTCGGCCTCTCCCACGCCTTAGGAGCTGGCTTTTCTCCGGGTTCGGGCTTTCCAGTGGTGGCGGTGGTGGGCTCAAACACCTTGGGCTTTTCCAGCTTATAAGTAGTTTTACGACTTGCACTATTGCCGGCAGAGGCGGTTTTAGCGGCGGCGGCGTAAGATTGCAGAAAGAGAGAGGGTTGCTGTAGAAACCGACGCCGCTTCGTTGTGGCAAGCGATGATGCAGTTTTTGCCAATGCTCGGCTTAGAAATGAATTCATAGCGCACCCGTTCGGCCCTTTGATTTCTTCCTAGCTTTCCAGGGCACGCCCAACAACTATTTTGGGAAAAGAAGAGGAAAAAAACAGAGCAACCCAGTGATTTCCTCAATCAAACTCTGCTTCTGAAATCGTTTCTTTTAGCTTCCCCGCCACTGGCCAGAGGTAAATCGGGCGTGAGAACAAGGCCGAGCTCTAAATATAAGGGTAAAGCTTCGGCCTGCACTTGTTGGACCTAATCGGCGTAGTCCATAAGAAGGCCCATATTTTGTTGTCTGCCCAAAGGAAGCGGAGGGAAAGGATGAGGCAAATTTTTGAACGTTAATGTCAAATTAATTTGCTTAACAAATTCAGCTAATTTTTAGAACAAAGCTCAATAATAATACTGTTACAAAAGAACCACCCTCTATCAATGCAAAAACACCAACTTGACATCCATTCAAATGATGACAAGTGTTACCCATAATAAACTCTATATATATATATAACTAAAAATTAAAAACTAAAAAAGTATAAAAAAGTAAGAGACCGAAAGAAGAGGGGTGGCCTAAGATACATATATATAGTTTTTTTTAGGTACAAGGTATCCCATTTCACTTTTAGTCAAGCACTATCTCAAGCTAGCCCACGCACAGTAGTAGCAATACCGAGCGTAAAGGCCCACGCCAAAATTTGCAGACTAATCCTTGACCCCATCCCCAACACCACTATAGGAATGGAGCCTTGAATGGCTATGCTCGAGTAGCTGGCTCCAAATGATTGTTTGCACCTAGTTGAGTCTCAAACTCGTGACTTCAAGAGATAATGTTAGAGATCACTACCTTTTTCTTTTTCTTTTTATCCTCCCAAATTAATGTGGTTTGTAAAATTACTACTTGATCAAAATTTAATAGTGATCCATTCGAAATCCAATGATAATTTTCAAAAGTCATATCAATTTAAAATGATAAAAATAAAATAAAAAGATATCACTAACATTAATCTTAATTATATTATATACAGTTAAGAAAGAAGATGGTGGTACATGCATAACATGGAATTAAACAAGTAATCTGCATATTCCGGAAACCTCAGCGGCATTATATGCAATTTTCTATATATTCTAAGTTGTTGAACTTGATTTTTGTCTTTTATTATTTAAATATAAATAATATGGAGATTTTATTGAGATTCTCTTAAAGAGTGCTTTTTTACTTTTTATTTGAAAAAATGTTTTAATTAAAAAAAAAAAAAGTGAAAGTGGTTTTGATTTGTTTGTTAATATTTTTGTTTTGAAAAAAAAAAATCCAAGAAATTACTGATCTAATCATAAAATTGTCATGTAATATTATTTTTTACTCATAATATTCAAATAATAAAATTTAATTTAAAAATAATTTTATTAAGGAAAAAAAAAAAAAAAAAAAAAAAAACTATCGTTGGCCACCCTAGCTACTACCGCTAAGATGCGGATGGCTTTCAAGTAACCAACCGCCCGGGGGTTGCCCAAGAGCCACCTTTTTTTTTTTATTCTCTTCTAATTTTTGTCTATTTTTTAAGATTATTATTTCTTAATAAAATTATAATTTAAATGTGATGTAGCAAATATGCTGATATGGCATAATTTGGGATGTAAAACCAACGGAATGATCCAGCCAAGGAGTGGAGTAGTGGACATTGGTTTTTTCTCCTCCCTTTTTTTTTTATTAAAAAATTTAAATTTTTTGAAGTTTTTAATTTCGTTAACTTTTTAGCTTTATATATTTATATGTTATTATTAATAGCAATATATATAATAAAAATATTATTTAAATGTGATGTGGCAAATATGCTGATATAGCATAATTTGGGATGTAAAACCAACGGAATGACCCAGCCAAGGGGTGGATATTGGTTTTTTTTCTCCTTTTTTTTTTTATTAAAAAATTTAAATTTTTTAATATTTTTAATTTCATTAACTTTTTAGCTTTATATATTATATATATATATTTATATTTCCAAAACTTGAAGAAAATATTACAAAACTGCAAAAGTTATTGCTGGATGAGGAGAAAGTCTTAGAGGAAGTTAAAGATAATTGATTTAAAGATAATCAACTCAAAAGTTGTAAGAAATAGTTTAAAGAGATTGAAAGGCAAGATGTCAAATATCAAAAATATTTGAAGCACATGAAGCAAAAGATCAAGAAACTTGATGATAAACTTGAAAAGATGATAAAAGATATTTGTCTAATTGAAGTATTGGACCGAACACACATTTCTTTTTCGACTTTACGCTTTTCATTGCAGAATTCATCAAAGATCGTTGAGTTAGAAAATGAGTGCAAAAACTCCACAAACTTGATTTCAAAACTTGAGGAAAATATTTCAAAACTGCAAGAGTTACTTAAAATTTTTATAAAGCATTAATAAGTTATAGATTAGTCAATAGTTATTAGTGTATATATAATATACTAACTAATAGTTAATGTTAAACTATTTAGTTTGTATATAATGTCACACGACTCACACTCACACACTAATAAGTAATAAGTAACATAGTTACATATTAACTAACTCTCTTTTATAATTACTTATATTATTATGTTTTTAAATCTAGTATATATTTAGTAAGTTATTAATTTTCTAAATTTTATATTATAATATATGAACTGAATGATTATGTAATACTAAGTTAGTTACATTATAAATTTATAATGTAACTAATGTTAAATAATTTAAATCCCAACGTATTTGATTACTTATGAGTTATAATAATATTAAATTTGTGAATTGTGATTTTAAATAAAAACATTGTTGATTATAATACTATTATGCTAACAACGTAATTTAATAAATTTATGATTACATGAATCACATTGTTACGCATGTAAGTTATGTATCGTATCTAATGATAATATGTAGATCATATGCTTATATAGTTATAATTGTATTCTTATGATAATGATAAAATAATATGATCTATATATGATATATCATATAATTAATAAATTATTATATCCAAATTGTTGATTCGAATTTTTGAAATTTTGAGCCCTAAACGAATCAAGCAAGTTGGGTCAAGCGTTATTCAAGCCGGAAATTTTGAGCCATAAACGGTCCGGTTGGGCCTTAAATGAGCCGGGTTCTCAAGGCCTCAAACTAGCTAGGCGGGTCGAACTCTTAACGAGTCGAGCTCACGAGCCCCCGTCAAGTTATGCCAGACAAGTTGGGTATGTATCACTAACTAATCGAGCGGGTTTCAACAGTAACGAGCGAGTTTGAACAATGCCAAGATCGAGTTCAGATTGGGCTTAACTGGGTGGGTAGCGAGCGGGATCTCAAGCCCGGCCAGCTTATTTACAGCCCTACTCTTTATGATCAATGATATCATCTTTTATCAAAAAAAAAAAAAAACAAACAAACAAACAAACAAGACCCTAAAGTTGAATCATAAACTTTTTATATTTATATTTATTCATTCTCACATTTAAATAGAAAATTACATAGTAAGAATAAAAAGAACGTAAATAGCAAATCTAGTTCTAATGAAAAACAAATCCCTTATTTTTCTACTGGAGATATTGTTTTATGAGCAAGTTTTCTTATTTTCCAAATAGGGATAATAAATCAATTATTTTCCTAAATGGACAAAACGGTTCTTACCTTATTTAACAAGAGTTATGACTTATGATCAAAACTCTAATTCTAATTGGACTATCTTTCCACTGAGTTGTAGACCCTTTCCTAATAGAGACAATAAATCCGTTATTCTCTTAAAGGGACAATATGGTTCTTACTTATCTAACAAGAGTTATGACTTTTGATCAAAGCACTAATTCCAATTGGGCAATATTTTCACCGAGCTATTGACCAATAACACTCCTTCTATCGTAGACTCGTAGGATACAAACCCGTAACAGAGAGAGATTTTGAAATAATGTTGGAGGATAGGCACATTGAACAGTCATTTTAGTGAGTCTATTATATAACATGTTAAGACATTACACAAGTCAAAAGCTTAATCATATGAGTTTAGGTCAACAATGCAGTATAAACCATAAACTATTCATACATTTTAGCAATGTGAGACACTTCACAAGCGCACTCAACAACTCTCCATCATTTACGAGTCTCCTCCACGTTAACTAAACTCTCATTCGGTTGTGAGTCTTTTTACATTTTCAAGAGTGTCATGTGTATTGGAGTAGGAACAGTTATGTCTTGACACTAGTCTCAAAAAAACTAACCACAATTATGATATCAGTTTTGAGAAGATAAGCACATTAAAGTCTTTTTGGTGAATTATTATAAGGAAATGATCAAAACACTCACAATACACAACAATAACACAATACCAAGACACACGACATATATCACACAATTTAAAAGTTAAAACCGATGAGTTTGGACAAACAATCACTGACATTTCGGCTTCGATCGGAGCAAAAGATGCGTCTCATGATCCTCATCTACTCTCTCCATTTTTTAACTGTTGTGCTTTTCACTATTCCACCTTTTACCCTTGAGCTTTTCACTTCTCTGAGATTAGGCACTGCTTTCCTAGAGACGCGCGAGTAATTTGCGCTTTATTACACCCAACTGCCTCCTTCTTCGTACCTCATTTTCTTTTCTCACTTTCTTTACTTTTACACACTTCTTTGCATTTGATTATCACTGGTCGCATGTTTACTTTCCCCACATTCTCAGTTCTGAAGCCCAATATCTGAAAAACATGAATCCAAAACCACTCTGACTCCTTCTCTCTTTCTCACCTCCACGTGAAATTCGACAAAATGCTATAATTTTCATCTTAAGAATTGAAAATTTTGGGAAGAAAAAAAATTCACAGGTATATATTTTTCTTTTTAGAATTATAACTTATTTTCTTTTCATCTGTTTAATTTTAGATACCTTTCCTTTTCAGTTATTTTTGTTTTCACATCTTCATTGTGCGCATATACGCTTTTAGGTCAAAAAAAATTTTCGGTGGATTAATAGAGCTTTTAATCTTAATTTGTTTCTCTTTGTTTGGTTGTATGATGAGGATGGTGTTTGCTCGCTAGATTGCCAATTTTGGTTAAGATTAGTCCTATTTGGGAAGGAGTTTGTTTTGTTGAGTCATTGTTGACCGCTTTCAGTCAATAAATCATTGGTTAAGACTTCCATATTCCTGCTTGGCCCCTCGATTGGCTCTTATTGAGGATGTTCCCATTTACTGTTTCGATTGTAAACAAAAGATGCGTCTAATCTACTCTCTCTTTGCACCTTTGAGCTTTTCAGATCTATCTTCCATGCTTTCATATCTGTCGGTCTTTCAGACTCTGTAAGAGTCTCGGCACAAGTGTGATAGAGCTTGAGAGCATCTTCACTAAACTATCAATTTTTATTTTTATTTTTTTTAAAAAAAAAATTTAGCTAAAAAGATCTATTTTTATTATTTTAGTTAGTTACTTCTTAAGCACCACGTAATAAACTCTTTTAATATTTCTCTGTTTTAACAATTTTTTTTTTAGAACAACCGCCTCAGTCCTCAGATATGGGGAGAGAGACCAGTGTTAAGATAAATATTAAAACATTAAAAATTGGAAAATTAGATTAGAGAATAGATTTTATTATTCATATTTGGCATGGTGTTTGAGAAGTTCTAAAATGGAGAGGAGAACAGAGAGTTTGATTTACGAGGTTTTCTTGTAAAATTTCTTTAGATTCTGGCTAAAAGTAAGTTTGGTTTTAGAGAGCTTGTCGAGAAAATTAAAGAGAAACTTTTCTTAGATAAAAAGTAAAGCAAAAGTGGATCAATATTGTAACGATCCATCCCAAACGATATAATATTGTTTGTTTTTGGCTCTTCCGAACCAGACTTTTTAGGAGACCACCCATTCTGATACTACTCTCGCATAAACATGCTTAACTGCGAAGTTTTGATAGGTTTATGGGGGAAATGATGGGTGGGGGACGGTAAAGTCCCCCAACCGGCTTTTTGAATAAAAAAACAATTTTTTTTTTTCAAAAAGGGGAGGGCAGGGGACGGTAAAACGTCCCCTGCCAATCACTGCTCGGTTCATGGCCATCACGGCTTTAAAATACATTGTATCAAGAATGATGTGTTTATACATATAAGTACATCTCCATACTTAAACGATGTGGGACGTCACAAGTATCCTCTCAAATTATTTGCCCAAATTTGAGGATGAATAATGGATTTAATTAGGATTATATTTTATCTGTAAGCTCTATCAATAGAGCATTTTGTATTGTAAACTTATCAAGGAATAAAAGCAAAATGTAGCCATTTGAACTTTATTTGTGGACGACGTAAAATTCATTATTCTTATTTTATTTATTTTGCTTCTCATTTTATATTTCTATAGCTTTATGCCTCTTTTTATTTTTTGTTTTTTTTTATTTTTTAGTATCAGAGCTATTGACTAACGCCAATTGTTTGATCATGTATTGCAATTCTCTATTTTGTTCTTTATCTTTTGTTTCGGATATATTTCAATCACAAAACCTTTGTTTATGTTCTTGATTTTCCTTTGGCAGATATGAGTCTGACAGAGGTTTTGAGAGGAGAAATTCAAGCGCGTGTGAAGAGGTTTATTTGGGAGAACTACGTGGACCCAAACCACAACCTGGTGGAGAATCTTCCTCCGAGCCACGCTGCTCCAGAGGGTAATGACGGGAGGATATATAATGCTGTCCTGTATCATGTGCTGCCCTACATATTCGGGAACATAGCAATCATAGGGACTTCTGGAAAGGATGCCTGGCCAAACATAGCCATCCCTCTGCCACACTTTAGCATGACTGGTGATGAGGGGCAACAGATCAACTGGGATGGTGAGTTGAATTTGAGCGTCATTTGTCCAGGGCTCGAGGAGTTTAGGCGGAGATCCAATTATGTAGGCCTGAATTCAGGGACACTGAGGTCCCTTTGTGAACCCTTTGCTGGAGAAGCCAGACGTTTTCTCCATGATAGGAGGGCTCAGGGTGTTGTGACCAACATTTACAAAAAGGGGCCTAGGGCTTTTGAATTAGCCCCTTGGGTTGCTTTTGATTTTGCTGGTGGCTTAAACATGTTCACTTTAACTAGAAATGAAAGGACGGTCATCCAAAGAATGAACACGAGCCTGTCCATGACGGAGGGTCAAAAGAAGGTTTTCAGAGCTCAAGCCTCAAGGTGAGGCGAGCCTTGAGTTGGAGGGTTAGCCGACGTTTCCAAGGCGTCTTTTTCCTTGGGGTTCAGCAGATTTCTTTCGAGCTACGGTTCTTTGCTGCTGTCCTAAATTTGAACCGGGCCTCTTCTAGGACTTAATCTAGATAGCTCTTTCAGGGTAATCCAAATATACACTTAACAGAATTAAGCTGAACTCATGTTGTGAAAATGTAATGGGTATATTAGTAGGGGGTTGGATGGGCTTGAAGGCTTCTTCTTTCTTTCATTTATTGTCATGAGCTGAAATTCAATTGAATTTTGAGGTCTCAGCCCACCAGCTCGCCTTCCTCTAATCATTTGGTGTGTTTTTTATATTTTCACTCTTCCTGGTCCATGGATTCATGTTTTTTTTATCTTTTAGTGAATGTGGTTGATTTCGATTAGTTAAAATATTTGTTGGAGGCTCATTTGTGAAAAAACCCTAAATTTTTCATTTGAATTGGGTTCGTTTGTTCGGGTTAATTTTTCATTGTACATAGAAGATCCATAAACATTAGAACAAAAACTAATGGAAAAAGCGAGGGAGCCGTAGATTGGGTGTTTGCTCTGTATATATGTGGGTGTGATTGGGAAGTTCAATAAAATCTTGCCCATCACATGTTTGATGATTAGCCCACATTGGTTGGTAAATGCTCACAAAAGGGTATCTCAAATATGCTCATTCTGTTTTTCTGTTTTTGTTTTACTAGTGTTGGGATTTTACGTGGCATGGCCTTTGGGTTGTAATTAAATAACTTTAGTACTATTTTATAAGAGCATCCCTTTTCACGAAAATGAAAGTTGTATTCAGCTTAATTGAGTGTATATATATATATATTCAATTTCTTTAGTTTGGTAATAAAGATTTAAGAGTTAACTTTACAGAAAGGTACCGAACTATCAAACGTTTTGACAGAAGGGTACAGATCTATCATTTATCTCGAATTAAGATATTAAACTATAAAAAACTCTCAAATAAAGGTATTCCGTTAGCTTTGAACGTTAAATCATGTCAAAATTCTAAAAATACCTGTATTTATTTTTTAAAAAAAAATTATAAAATTTTTCAAAGATTCAGAGGTACGTATTTTTGCAAATACCGTTAAATTCTTACCAACACTTAAATCCTAACATTTTTTTTTTGTTCTAAAAAAAGAAGAGGGGTATTTTGGGTATTCCGTCAGGAATTAACGCTCAACGTTGACGGAATGCCCTTATTTGAGGGGTTTTGATAATTTAATACTCTGATTTGAGAGAAATGATAGTTCGATACCCTTCTGTCAAAACGTCGAATAATTTGATACCTTATGTGAAGTTAACCCAAGATTTAATGACAAAGAGAGACCCTTTCCTTTCCTTTTCCATACGTTATTCTATCATTTTCCTGAATTTTCTGGGAAGCCAAACGTAAAATGAAGAGAGAGAGAGAGAGGTCGAAATTAGAGAGAAGCCGATCTTTCCAACCGCTTGGTTGAGCCCGTTTTCTTCTAGTGTCGCCGATCGGGCCGTGGACAAGCTTTTTTCCATTGCTGGGTCTGGTTTTGCTTCCGCTGTTGTGGGAAGGTTCGCTAGGAACTTGGTCATGGCGTTTTGTTCAAACAGTTTTCCAGAGCCATGAACAGAGGTGGGAGGCTCTCCACTTTGTTGAGTTACCCATTTGAGAAATTTGGTAAAGAAATTATAAGCAGCGATGAGAGTTTATTTTACTCATTTTGAAGCAATTTTTTATGGTAGTTAAAGTGGTTACTCTCAAAATCAATAAAAAAAAATAATATATATGTTTAAAATAGAAAAATATTTACAGAATTTGATTAGGGAAGCTTTTTAAAAGTGAGATAAAATCAAAAAAAGTAGATTCTTGAACTAAAATTTAAAAAAATTTAGAGAGCTCGCTAGGAATGCACTAAAGGTGTATAAAAAGGAAGGGTCATCTATTTTTTAAGCATTGCCTGAGTAGGAGAATTTGGAGGACGGTGTTGAGAAAATATTATATAGCACAATTGGGAAGAGGCCTAACGGAGTGGGGAATAACTGTATTCAACGACAGCAGTTTAAAATGATAGCTAAAATAGTATGATATTCACCCTATCGTAGTATCTCTCCCACTTTTCATTGCATTTTGAAACTTTTTTGTATTGTTGTTTTTTGTTTCTTTTTATTTTTTTTTAAATGATAAATTGCTTTATTTTGGGTTGCTTTGCTTTCAAAAATTTTGTAATTTTGTTTGAATATTGATGTTTGCAACACTCTTTCGTGTAGCTCAAAGAATGTGTGAAAATTCAATATTTTTTCTATCATTGAGTGTTGGCAAAAATATAAAAGAATGAGACATAATATTTAAATGTAAGTAAAAAGTAGAATAAAAATCAGTTGAAAAGAATATAGAAAAAACAGTAGTTAAAGTTGAAAATTATACTTTTTTAATAGTTACTTTGGCTATTATTACTAGAGATACTCTTACTATTTATACTAAAAGAAAACATTCTATTTTGCCTGTTTTGTTGAAATATATATATATATATATATATATGTGAAGCCATTTGACTATTATGTTGGTGAAGCTCTATAAAAGTGATAAGAAAAACCCTTAAAAAAGCCATTTGCCTGTTTTTATATGAATTACTTGGCAAGTAAACTTGCTCTTTATTTGGAAATGATTTTTCTACATCACATTGGCTATGTTTGGAATTCCCCTTCCCTTCCCCTCCCCTTCCCTTATTTTCAATTCTCCAAAAAAACTTCAACTTCAAAACATTCTTAACTTTTTCATTTTTTTATATTATATAAACACTTTCTTATTATTCTGTAAATAAAAAACTCGCTACAATACAATTTTTTTTTTTTTTTTCACTTTTCCATATAAATTATTTCAACTTTATATCACATCAATCATAATTTCCAATTATTAAAAACAAAATTCCAAGGGGAGGGGAGGGAGATTTTCAAACGGGGTCAATCCTACACCAAGACATATAGGGTGTGAGACTCATGCATATGTGTCTCATATATATGGATCACATATACATAGGTTTCACACTCAATATGTCTTGGTGTAAAATTAATGTAGGATAATGTGACGTAGAAATAACACATCATGCGCTTTATTACGCTCGACACCTACCTACTCGTCTCCAAACCCGCATTTCCCTTTCCCACACTTCTTTGCATTTGATGCTCCTCAATTTTGAACCTCCAATATCTAAAAAACGTGAACCCAAAACAACACAACGCCTTCTCTCTTGCCAATCTTCACATGAACTCGAGGAAGATCCTATAATTTCCATCTCAAGAATGAGAGATTTTGAGAAAAAAAATTCATAGGTATATATATTCTTTTTCTAGAATTTTGACTTATTTTCTTTTCAACCATTTCATTTAGATCGTTGGCTTCAGTTCTTTCCTTTCATCTGTCTAAATTTAGATCAGTGGCTTCAATCCTTTTCATGTTTGTTTGCATTCCATTTATATTTTGTTTGGCATCCATGGCAATATCGGAAAATGAAATCAAGTCAAAGTTTTGTATAGAAAATTTAAACCCCTATGTAACTATGGAATAAGTAAAGCAAAAAAACAAAAGAAGAAGGAAGAAGTCATTTTTCATCGGATCTGCCTTGTTTACCAAATTCATTATGTCAATTTTTTTTTATTATTATTCCAGCCTTCTTTTTTTTTTGTCTATTTTTTTGTTCCCGATTAAATACGCATGTTAAGAGGTATCTCATAATACAATATTATTACTATTATATATATAAGAGAAAGGTTAGAACTCATTTTAGTATTCTTCTGGAGTGCTTTTATACTGACATGACACCCTGTTTATTTTAGGGATAATTGCACCGTTGGTCCCTGTGGTATGCCATAATTATTTTTCACTCCTTATGGTTTAAAAAGTGCATGGGAGGTCCCTGTGATATGCAATAATTACGTTTTACTCCCTAAGTCGATTTTCCGTCCACCATGTTGACGGAATCTGTTAGCCCTACACATCAGCGCCACGTCGCCAATAAGATGGCGACACGTGTCCATCTTCATAAAAAATATAAATTTATTAATAAATTTTTTTATTTTTATTTTTTTAAAAAAAAAAAAAAAAAAAAAAAAACTGGCAGGCAAGGGGTGGCTGGGCCACCCCTGGCCACTGGGGGTGGCCGCGCGCCACCCCCAAAGGCTGCCTGGGGTGGCGCGTGGCCATCGGGCCACCCCTATATCTACTAGGGGTGGCCCTGCGCCACCCTCGGCCACTGGGGGTGCCCCTTGCCACCTTTTTCCTTTTTTTGTTTTTTTTTTTTTTGTTGAATTTTAATTTTAATTTTTTCAAAAAAAAAAATATTTTTATTTATTTTTTAATAAATTTATATTATTTTATGAAGATGGACATGTCAGCGCCACGTGTTGCCAATAAGATGGCGACACGTGGCGCTGACGTGGCATTTGACGGAATTTGTTAAAATTTTTTATGGAATTTGACTGTAGGGATCGATTTGTAATTATTGCATATCACATGGACCTGCCATGCACTTTTTAAACCATAGGGAGTGAAAAATAATTATAGCATACCACAGAGACCAACGGTGCAATTATTCCTTTATTTTAATAAAAATAGGAGAGAGAAATAAGTTGTATTTTTTTTATTATTAAAAATAAGGTATCATGTCAGCATAAAAGGACCCAAGAAAAAACTAAAAGGAATTTTAACATTCCTCTATATATATAATGGAGAGGAACCATTTGTCATTAGAGCTCTAAATGTGCTGTATAATTAACCAAATACGGCAGGTTTCCATTTATCAAAAAATAAAAAATAAAAACATAAAACATAAAATAATATAAGAAAAAATCCGGTAGTATCTCCCGTGTCATACATGCAACTCTGGTATGAGACCAAACTGTCAATATGGTGTTGGTGACATTAATGAATGTTTCTTGACATTCCTATCAATAATTTGTTATGTTTGGTGTTTGACACAGAAACAAGTGAGTTGTAATTGTATATCTATAGGTTCACAAACACGGTCTTGTTGTCTAGATTAATTCTTACACATGCGTGCACAACAAAATAATTGAGATGGGTTGTTATTATCTGGAATGTGCTTTCGGTTTATTATCCAAATCATAGTCAATCTGGGAACAAATTATTTTCTAAAAGAAAAAGATGAGACAAATAAATAAAGAGACAAATAACATTGAGGATTATATTGAAATCTTTGAATAAAAGAATTATTATATGAGATCATAAAAAAATAAAAATAAATAAAAGGGTAGAAACTAGTTACTTTGTTGATGAAATTCTTTTTCATTTCAGGAAAGATAAAGTAGGACAAATACACAAGCTCTTTCAGTTCACAAGTGGATGCATCGCATTTTATACTTCTGATTAATTATACCAAAACAAATAGTTACCTTAATAAAATTAATTTATGCCATATATAACACCCATTCTGGCCGCAGCGATAGAATTTCTTTTGACCTGTAGAAATATTTTTTTATAATTTTTGAATTACACGTTACCCTCGTGGAATCATAATTGGGTATCCTTATTTTGAAAAAAACAAGAAAGAGAAACAAATTTGATCAGGATCCTTGAATCACACGGATATTCTTGAATTACACTTTGTTTGTGGATATTCCTGTGAATGTTATTTCCTTAATTTGTGTAACCATGGTGGCTGATAGTGTTATCACTTGTTATTGATTATTATTTCTAAACATTATTGCTGGCAGTTTAAATTTTTATGCATTACTTGTAAAAGATATATTTCATTATTATTATTATTGACTAAAGTATATTTACATGTTATTTAGATATTTTTGCTTAGAGTCGGTATTGTATGTTGGAAGAGGAATGAATGAAAGCGAATGTTGCTTGTTGAATTATGTATACAATACTGCAGTGTTCTTGGTTTTGTATATTTTGTGTCATTGAGTTGGAAAAAGTTTTTTATTCTACTATCTATTTTAATTAAATGCTTTATTTAGAGTTTTTTTTTTAATTATTTTATTGAAGTAGTGGACTACAATAAATAACCAGAATTAACTATTTTCCTTTTTTTTTTTTTTTTTATGAAAAAAAACCTTTATAAAGCTCAACACAACACGTGCGAATCGATGGGTCGACCTTAAGATGCGAAATATTTTTTGATCTGGGGATTTAAAAAGGATGTGAAGAGCTTGAGAAATGTTAGAACATCTCCTGGTGGTCTTTTGCAATGGTATAGATGTAATTAAAAAATTACATTTATGCCATTCTAAAAGAACATCAGGCAATCATATGGATGTGTCAAGACTAGCCGGTGGGAATTCGGCTTGTTTTAGATGGCTGGCAAAGGTGTAGTGAGACGTTTGGTTTTATTAGAATATAAATATTTTATATATGGTTGTAATTTTAATATTTTATATTTATGGTGATTTGATTATTATATTTGGTATTTACTTTAAATCTTATAAATAAGAATCTTTGTATTATAGATAGAGGTGAGCAAATACCCGCAGAACCCGCACTGCCCCGTGAAGCCTAAAACCTGCACCATGGTGCGGATTTAGGGGCCTTTTTTGTGCCCCACGTGCGGTGCGGGGTGGATTGCGAGGGGGACCCTTGAAATTTCGCAGGTCCCCATCCTGCCCCGCAGATTTTGAAAAAGAAAAAAAAAAGAAAAGAAAAAAAGAAGGCAGCCCTCAAGCCCCTCACGAGTCAGTCACGCAGCATTCACTCCCTAACCCTAACTTAACTTCTCTAAGTTTCTAACTCCCAGCGTCGCAGCACATTCACTCTGCCAGGACCACCACTCGCCTCACGACCCTCACCAGTCACCGGCTGGTCCGGCCCTCACGCAGTCACGCCCTCATAGCCCTCATAGCTCACGCCCTCACTCCGTCACTCGCTAGTCGCTAGTCATCGCCTCACGCCCTCACCTCCCCGCACGCACGGTCGCACGGACACATGTCACAGACTCACACACCGGCAGGCCGCAGATGAGGAAGGGGAAGGCCCCTGCAGGTCAGTCTGTTTCTAATTTCTGCTTTTGGTCCTGATTTGGTAGCGATTTCTGGCTGGAAATCCTGCGACTTCCAGTGGCGATTTTTCGGCGACCCGAATCTGTTTTTTTGGCGATTTCAGTGGGTCTTACACGGTGGATTTCTCTGTGTTTCAACAGAAAATTCCTAGAAAATTTCTTGTGATTTGGCTTAATTAATTTGGATTATTGTTGATTTATTTGATGTAGTGATTATGGTTGGGTTGTTGATGATTATTGGCTGATTTGGGTGAAGTTTCGGTGATGGGTATTTTGTTGTTGTTGAATTCACGGCTGAACCATGTTTGGTGCCACCCTTGTTTCATAACCCGTAAGGATCCCTGCATACCCGCAGGGATCCCTGCCCCGCCCCATCCCCACTTGCCCTATGCGGGCGGGTGCATGGGGTAATCTGCAAGGTGCTGGGGCAAAAGAACTCCATCCCCACCCCCCTCCCCCCTCCCCGCCCCAAGCTCAGCCCTAATTATAGACAAACAAGTCAATGGTCACAATGTAACTTTTAAAACTTATTCGTAAGAGTAATGATTCATTATCACATTTTTATACAATTTTTAACCACCTTATTTATGTGGCAAGGTAGTCTCTCATCTTATTTTATTTTTAAAACTCAAAAAGTTATAAGGGACCACTTTGCTAGGTGGTGAAAAGTTGTATAAAAAGATGGCAATAAATCATTATTCTATTCGTAATGGTAGACGTTAGTGTCTAATACCGAATCACTTGAGATTCTTTGTGTTTTATTCTCTTTTGCTTCTACATTTATTATTCTATTTTAGATTTTTTTTATTATTTTTTTTATTTTTAGTATCAGAGCTATAGGTTAACGCTAATTGTTTCGATCTTGGAATGCAATTGTTTTGGTTTTGTTTCTTATCCTTCTCGGCATGCTGCTGCTATGTTTCAATTGGTATATGTTGATCAAGGGCTGCCTCTGAAAAGGGTAGAACAAGTAACTGTAGTTTTTTCTTTTTTATTTGAATGATAAGAAAAAATTATTATTATTATTATTATTTTTGACATGTCCACACAAGAAGGAGAGGGGGGATTTGAACTAGTAAGCTCTACTTCATAAAGCTACTCCTTGAGAACAGTTAGAAAAAATTATTAATGTAATATAAAAGTTCGAAAAAATTATAATATTTTAAAGTTGATTACTTTTAAAATAATAAAAATAAAGAATGAAAAGGATGCGTTGGTTACCAAACGTTATTGTTGTGATTGACAACTCATTTTTTATCGAGATGTCTTATTCTTACATCGCATTATCATATATCAATTTTACATTAAGATACATTGGGTGTGAGATTTATGTATATGGAACCCACATACATGAGTCTCACACACATATATCTTGTTGTTCACAGCAGCTTCCCTATAAGAATTCTGTTTCCTAAATTTAAGGGAAACTGTCAAGAGAGTCACAAATAGCCACCCACAACAGCTTCCCTATATTTTTCTATTCCTTGGGAATGCTATAGTGCTTCCCAATACATAGGGAAACACTGTAGCATTCCCATTTATTTGTTTATTCATAAAATATATTATCTTTTTTCTACTTTATCTTCTCTTTCTTACTTTTAATTAAAGTAAAAGTAAAAGTAAAAAAAAAAAAAAAAACAATATTTTAATGATATATGAAAAAATGTAGGAAAGCTGCTATAGAGTAGTTTTTTTTTCAGGGAAAAAAAAAAAGTGGTTTTGTTCCCAACGTATAAGGAAATGGTTAGGAAGCTGCTGTGAATGCTCTAGAGCATTCCCAACAGCTTCCTTAAATGGGGTTTGTTCTTTAAATTTTAGGAAAAATTTCAAAAAAGTTACAAAAATTCCTCTACAGCAATTTTCTTAAAATTTTCGTTTCCCTAAGAAGTTGACAGTGCTTCCCAATCACTTCTCATTCAATTGTTTATTCACAAAATATATTATCTCTCTCTTACTTTATTTATCTTTCATACTTTTAATTAAAGTAAAGGTAAAAAATATATTATCTCTTTTCGACTTTATCTTCTTTTACATACTTTTAATTAAAAGAAAAAAAAAATGAAAGAAAAATAATGTGAAGTGTTTTTTCTAAAAGAAAAAAAAAGTAATTTTATTTTTTACGTATAAAAAAATGGATTGAGAAGCAGTTGTGAATACTTTAAAATTGATTTAAATGCACGAAAATCATTTCATTTTTTATTTATCCCATTTTTTGGGTCAACTTGATCTTTTATTGTCCTTCAATATACGGTTTTGTGAGAAGACAAATTAAGCATTCAAAGACACGAGAGTTGCGTTTTTCAAAGATCACAGGTATGGCGTGCAGAGATTTTTCATTGATATGCACAACCGCATATTAAATATGCATGGTCACGTCGTGTACGTCACATCCGGCCAATAGACACCCTAATTTGCGCTTTATTTATACCCAACTGCTATCATCTCTTCTTCGTACCTGCATTTTCCTTCCCCACTTTCGTAACTTTTACAACACTTCTTTGCATTTGATGCTCCCTGAGTCCCTAGTCGCATACTTTTCCCACACTTTCAGTTTTCCAATACCTGAAAAACATGAACCCAAAACCACTCGACACCTTCCCTCTTTCTCACCTACACATGAAATTCGAGAAAATTTCCATCTCAAGAATGGGAGATTGTGGGGAAAAAAATTCGCAGGTATATATTTTTCTTTTCAGAAGTATAAATTATTTTCTTTTCATCTGTTTAATTTTAGATACCTTTCCTTTCTAGTTTTTTCTTTTTTTTTTTCACATGTTTATGCTTTTAGGTCAAGGAAATTTTCGGTGGATTAATTGAGCTTTCTACCTTACTTTGTTTCTCTTTGTTTGGTTGTGTGATGAGCATGGTGTTTGCTCAACAGATTGTCAATTTTGGTTAAGATTACTTCTATTTGAATTTTGAGAGGGGAATAAAAAGTTTTTTTTCTTAAAATAAAAAATAAAAAAAATCTCAAGATTTTGGCTAAACATGGGTTTTTAAGTGAGCTTGTTGAGATTGCTTGAATAGTGACGCTCTAAAATGGAGAGGAGAATAGAAAGGTTAATGTATGAGTTGTTTTTTGTAAATTTTCTCAAGATTTTTGTTAAACATGAATTTAAGAGAGTTTGTTGAGAATACTATGAGTGTGGTGATATTTGACACCACGTAAAAAGAGAGAAAATTAATGGGAAGACTTTTCTAAAAAAAAGTAAAGGAAAAAAGCGAAAGTAAAATTTATCACTGACATTTTTTATTGCCTTGACCGGAGCAAGTATATTTGGAATAATTGAAGCAAAAGTCATATTTTCCATCAGATCTTGTAAAACTGAGCTGTTCTTTTGTTTCTTCGGTAGAGATCTGATGTGTTTGGCAACCGAGTGGAATAATAATTCTACTCGGATTTTTTCTAAAACCCGCCCACTCGCCTGAATACCCGAATTTGACTCGAATTTTGTTTGAATTTTAAGCTGATAATTTGAGTACTGGCTGGGCCCCACGCGCAGGACAAACTGTCTCCCAAAAAGCGCGTGGGTCCCACATATAAATAATAAAATAATACAAATTTAAATAAAAAAAAAAAAGAAAAAAAGAAATTAATTAAAAACAATAGGGGTGGCCGCGCGGCCTCCCCCGACCACGGGGGGTGGCCGCGCGGCCTCCCCCGGCCACTGGGGGTGGCCGCGCCACCCCCGGTCACCTCCAGGGGTGGCGTGCGGCCACCCCTGCATCATTTTTTTTTAAAAAAAAAATTATTTTTATTTTTTTTAAAAAAAAATTATTTATTTATTTTTTAATTAAATAATCAATATATAATAAATTATTATTATTTAAATTATTATTTTACACAACTTTTCAAAATACCAATCATTATACACAACTTCCAATCATTTTTTACCATTAAAATATAATATTTTTCAATCTCAAAATTCAACATCCAAACACAATTTTTTACCTCGATATTTGTAAATAGAATTAGAATTGAATTCTAATTCTCAAAATTCAATACCCAAACGCACCAGAACGATCTCTCGTTTAGGAATTATTAGGCTGTTGTTTTAATTTGGATAAAGTTTATAAGCATCATTATGATGCAGCTCTGTGGCATATTTATGAGAAAGAAATTCGAGACAAGAAATCATATTCTGTCACGGGCAGAAAAGGAAAATACAAACCGAAAACTGCAAAAGAGATTATAAGAAACAATTATTCATTTTTTATATTTGTTTTTATATTTATTTTTATATTTGTTTTAATTTTTTTTCCTTATAGCAAATGAATGCAGTGTTTTCGGATTACGTTGAGATTGTAAATCATTGGGACGAATTAAGCGTTATTGAATGCATACACGGTCATCCTCTATGTGTTATAATGGAAGTTACCACGAATATTTTGAAGTAAGTGTAATATTCCTTTTCATTGTCATTAAAAAAAATATTATTTTTTTACTTTTTATAATTTTTTGTTTTCATGTGACAGGATCAGATATATAAAAGCCAGGATAAAAAATTGACAACTCTTTGACATTGTCATCATGCAATCAAGCTTTGGTATGGAAAATGATAATCAAAATTATTAGTCAATTAGGTATTCTTGGGGCAGAGGATAAAAAGAGGGATGATTATGGGAAGGTGACTAGATAGTCTAACAACGATGAAACATTCATTGATGTTTGAGAATTGTTATCAATTTCAAATGATCAGTATCTCACTCAAAGGATCTTTCAGAGCTCTATTAGGATTTTTTTTAGTATGTTTTTGTTACTTTTGTCTTAACATGATCGTTGTGCACTTAATATGCTTTTAAGTAAATCAAGCTCCTGAGGATTAATGTTACTTAGTTTGTCTTTGTTTGTTTTGTTGTGCCAATTTTGGTTAAGATTAGTGGATCGAGCTTGTGTGATCTACAGCACACATGCCCTAAAAATAATAAAGAGCTGAGATTTAATCAACATTTTTTAAACAAAATGCTGCTGTCTCATTCAAGGACAACGTTTAAAGCAAACGTTTGTCATCGACGCCGTTTAAGGGCAAAACGGGAAAGAAAAAAAATCAATTTTTGCGTTGGGAGTGGTCGAACCACTCCCCATAGGCCACGGGGGTGGCAAACCACCCCCAAGGACAAAACAGGAAAGAAAAAAAAATGATTTTTGCCTTGGGCCATGGGAGTGGTCCGACCACTCTTAGACCAGCCAGTCTGAGGGTGGCGTTGACGTGAATTTCAGTTAGTTTTGAAAGGAAAAATAGACACAGGTACCATTTTCATCTTTTTTCATACTATATGTACCACCTATAATTAAAATTAAAAACTCAATGGACAAAAAATAAAGTTTGCAAACCACTTGAGGCAAGTGGGTATTTAACTCAAAGAAAAAATCTATTTTGCCTATTCTACTAAAAAAAAAAATGAAGCCATTTGACAATTATATTGGCGAAGCTCTAAAAAAAATTAGCTAAAGAAAAATGCTAAAATTACATAACCAGTGCATAACCTCAAGACACGTTAAGGTGAGACTTAGTGCATGTATCACAGCCCATAGCTAAAACCCTTAAAAGTTGATTTCATAAATCTCTGCTATATCTCTTCTTATGTGTCATAATTTTTTTCATTTTATAAGAAAATATTTCTCAATTTTTGCTCTTGCATTGAGTGGTCATACGATGAATTATGCAGTAAGCAAGCAAGCATGCTGGTGTCTTGGTAGGAAATTTCAGTGAACAGTTACCAGACGTAACAAAAAATAATTTATTTATTTAAAATGAAACCCAAATACAAGTGTACTTAATTTTATGAGAAATGATCTATACACTTCTGCTTCACAACTTCTCCACAACACGCCAACGTGGCAGTAATAAAATATTGTTTTTTTCTCTTTTCGTCATGCTGCTAGAAAACTGAAGCGAGGGAGTTTCAAATTTCATTTCGCACGATTCCAACGCTGCCCAGTCCTTCTCTCTCTTTGAAATTTCTCTCCGTACAGATCTCCTCTCCAGTCAGTGACGTCGCCGGCTTCTCTCTCGGCGGTCGCCCTTCTCCGTCGTCCGGCGCGTCCCACTCCGGCAGATTCTCTCTCTCTCTCTCTCTTTCTCTCTCTCTCTCTCTCTCTCTCTCTCTCCCGCTCGCTCGCTCACCGGTCGTGACCGACCCTCTCAGCGGTCGACTTCTCTCTCTGTGGTCGGCCACCCTCCATTCTTCTCCCTCATTCTTCTCGCTCTTTTTCGTTTTCCCTAACCTCCATTTAGATTCAAAATCCCTAACTTTCACGTCCGTTCTCCACTGTCAAGAAGGTACCGCCGTCCATTCTCCAATGTCGACGACCATCAAATACCAGGTTTTTGGGTTTTCCGTCGACAATAAGCTTGACCGTCCACCGTCTTCCGTTCTCAGGCTATTTGGTTTGTGGTTTTCACCGTCAACAACCACTGACCGGTGACACAAAACCCAGGTTTGTGGGTTTTTTTTTTTTTTCCCCTTCTGCCGGCTTGTTGCTTTCGGTTTGTGCACATCAAGTACCCTAGATCTATGCTTTAGATCCAGAGTTATCACGGATGAGCGTGTGGTTAAGGTAATTCTCTCTTCCTCTCTCCATCATTGAGAATCTGTTGCATATCCGCTTACCTTTTGTTATTTAAATCTTGTGAATTTCATTTCAAAAGGTTTTTATTCTATGAATGTGGTAGTGCTTATTATCCCTATTTTCTTTTCAATAGGATTTCGTTGTTAATCTACAGAATACATATAAACTATTTCACGGTTTCGTAAATTGTTGTAAATGGGTATTTTACGAAGCTTTCCCCCTTTTGCAAAACCATGGAAAGTGTTTGGTTTTGATGACCAAAAAAACGATTCTCTGAATTTTATTTATAAATATTGTGTGTATATCTTTACATATATTCAAAACTATCGGAACAAACTCTGTCATCAGTTAAATTCATGCGTTGTTGATGAGTGTTAAGGAAACCAAGGAAAAAAACTTCATTTACTGCAGAATCTTATCTCAGAGTATCTTCACGCGTTGATGTGAGACACATTTGAATGAGTTTAGGATTGAGTGAACTCTTCGAATCAATGTTTGAGACATACTGTATTTGTGCATGTCAGTATACTTATATAGTTATTGAGGAAATGCAATCACGACATATGGTGTCTAACTTTGATTCTTTGTTGTGTGGATGAGGTAGTTTGTGTTCATCTTTGGGTTTTTACTCCCTTTTTGGTTCTTTTTGCTTGCATTTTAATTTTTTTCATAAAGCAATGCTATACAAGCTCTATGTTAAAATTTACAGGAAATTTGGTGAAAAAATAAAGTAGAATCCCATATTCACAGCAATTGAATTAATTGCTCAAATATAAACAATACAATAATGAGTCAACACTTAAAATGACTTGTAGAAAGACCGGCCCTAACATAATGCTAACATGCTCTTATCAATGGAAGTGTCCTCTATAATCAATATCTTATAGTAAGCATTGCCCACAGAATATTTGGAAAGCCTTCTTGTTCATGCAGCAATTATTACCAATTTTGTATTTCCTTGTAGAATGATCGGACATGTAAATTTTTTCAAGTGGATTCATGATCCTCCATTGTATGAGCACGATCGAACAATGTTGAAGTGGCTGCGGAGAGACACAAGTGGCTAAAGGCTAAAAATGAGAGGTTAAAGGCTGCAAGCGACGATGGAAAAAGAAAATAACAAATACAAGGCAATAATGGATATGAAAGTTGCTCAAGCTCGGATACGTTAATATCTTTAGGATGTAATGTTAGATTTTAGAGAATGTTTAATTTGGTGTATGTAACGGGGAAGAGAATGTTGGGGTGTATGTATTGATAGGGTTGGGTTGGGTTTGGCATACTTCTTGTTCTGGAGATTTCAGATGCGCCAGCTTGTTACCAACTTGGACAAAAAGACCAAATAATTTTGTCATTTATTTTTCGTATTGAGTTGTGATTTCTTGTTGTTTTTTGCCATTACTGGTGGCTTGAATTCAGATATTACGGTCATCAATGAGAGTCAATTGTAGTTTCTATCGCGTATGTCACTTGTTCAAGTTCATAGTTGCTTTTAAATTCCAATTGTAGTTTCTTTTTTTTTTTTTGTGATATGGATTTTGGATGTTTTTGAGATTGGCAAGGTGTTGATTAATGTGATTTCCTTTTTGCAATGTGCTAGACAAGCAAGAAGTCCCATGAAAGAAGTTAAAAAAATTCCCTTTGAGATTTCGGCTTTTAGATGTAAGTTCTATTTAGAGCTGCATCTTCTAGTAAAGGCTTGACGCTTTGTAAGATGACCCCTTTACATGATTTTTGTAGCAAATAGATTGTAAACCAACACAACAGCAACTCACCGTTCAGTTGAGCAATCAAGAAGAAATGTCAACTCTCCACAATAATCGATAACCACTTTTTAACAAGAACAAGAGCCACAAAACACTTTCCAAAAGAACAAAAACCACTTGGATCTAAATATACACCCTTGTGTTTACAGATTCTCCAAAAAAAGAACCCCTAAACATACCACTGGGACTACCACCTCAAAATTTCAAATTACAAATAATCAACTATTAAGATTTACCAAAATTTGAGGAAAGAATGCAACCTAAAGAGCAAATCCTGCTTACATTAGAAAAGCTGTCACATTTTTATAAATTTGAGTAGAGGTAAAAATATAAACCACGGCATCAATAAGTATGTCAACAGCCTCGTCAACCACCTCATCTATAAACCGCCTCCTCAACCACCTCATCTATCTTCTTCTCTATGGCCTTTAACTCTACTTCACTGGTTAAATTATTCTCAAACATATAGTTCTTCAACGCTGTGACAGGATCTCTAGCAGCATAGTGTACCTTCTCAGCTGCCAAAATAGAACCACAAATTAAGGTGAACGTTTATCACCACAAAAGAAAAGAAATTAGAGGTCATCACTAGGTACTCATATCTCAACATTCATTTTTATATTCAATTTATTTTTACAAGTTTATGGGGCATTAGCAAATTCAAGAATGAAATATGTTAAATAAAGAAATGCTTTTTCCTTTAAACCATATACAGTTTGAATCATTACATGTACCACAACAAAACTTAATCCAAACAATAAAATGTGGAGAAGCCTGTCAACTTATGACACTTGCAAAAGAGCATGGATGTAATCATCACGTTCTACCACAAGTTGGAAAGGAGCAATGAAGGAAGCATCCCCACGAGCCATCTTGGAGATATCCATTACCTGAATGAAGGGAAGCAAATGAACTTACATTAGCCAAAAAGCAAAGTAACCACCATCATAAGGATCGATCAGAAAGCAAAAACAAAAAGCAAACTAAATCTACCATCAAACAATATCTAATATTATTTCATATGTTTGTGTCAGCATGCCCCTGTAATTCCCACCTTAAGTAGCTCGCAGTTCGTAAAAATTTGATTCTGATCAACTGTGTCGACAAGGGGCTCCATCAAGGCTTGCTTCTTGATGCAACTCATGTCAATGTTATCACATACAATAATTTATAAATGTTATTTACTTATTTTTTTTTAGAAAAAAAAAAAACTTATGTAAATATCATGTCATGAAAGTAGTTAAAATTTTTGTTGTTAAATCAATTGAAATGGAAGATTATCCTAATTCTGTTTGTTTTTGTTTATCAAGTTACACACCCTAGAATATATCGGTTTTTGTTTATCAAGTTACACATATACCAACTCCAAAATTCAAACCCAACCAACCAATTACTCCTTTCCTTTCATAAATCAAACTGCAAAACCATAGTTCACTGATCTGAAACAGAATGTAGCAGCCAAAACAAAAAAACCCCAAATCAAAATTTCAAACAGAATGTAGCAGCAAAAAAGAAAAAAAAAAAAAAAAATACCTGCCCGCCGGAGAGAAGATCTGCCGGAGACAGAGCTGGACTGGGACGAGATCTGCCGGACGACAGAGGACGCCGGACGCCGAGAGAGAACCGCGAAGGGGGAAGCGCCGGAGAGAGGAAAACTGCCGGAGAGAGAGAGAGAGAGAGAGCGGGAGAGGATCTGCCGGAGGGGGAAGACGACGGACGACCGAATCTGGCGGAGCGGGAAGCACCGGAGAGAGAGAGAGAGAGAGAGAGAGAGAGAGAGAGAGAGAGAGAGCTGGAGAGGATCTGCCGGAGCTGGAAGCGCCGGACGACGGACGACCGTCTCTGGCGGAGTGGGAAGCGCCGGAGAGAGGAAATACGCTGGAGAGAGAGAGAGAGAGAGAGCTGGAGAGGATCTGCCGGATGGGGAAGACGACGGACGACCGAATCTGGCGGAGCGGGAAGCGCCGGAGAGAGCGACGTCACTGACCGGAGGCAAATTTCAGAACTCGGAGGACTGGGCAGCGTTGGAATCACCGGACGACGGACGACGGAAGCGCCGGACGACGGACGACGGAAGCGTCGGACGACGCACGACGCACGACGGAGAAATTTCAGATCTGTACGGAGAGAGATTTCAAAGAGAGAGAGAGGTCTTCGTGCGAAATGAAAAGTTTGAAACTCCCACGTTTTTTGGTCTTCGGTTTTCTAGCAGCATGACGAAAAGAGAAAAAAACAATATTTTATTTCTGCCACGTTGGCGTGTTGTGGAGAAGTTGTGAAGCAGAAGTGTATAGATCATTTCTCTAATTTTATTTTAATAAATATGTGGAAAGCATTTGTGTGGGTAATAAACCACCATGGCTAATAAAGCAGGCTGTCAGCTAGCCTTTTTAGGCTATCATTCAAAGGGTACGAAGGAAGGAAGAAGATGAAGAAAGTTGTAAAGGAATCGAAGGGGAGATGGAAAGCGACGAAAATAGGTCCAATCCAGCTTCACTTGTCTTGCAATGTCCCATCAATGCCTAGCTGTGCATTTTTCATTGGAATTAATTTTTGAAGTTTTATTAATTTTTTTTTTTTTTTATATGAATTACCCTAGCAAGTAAATTTGCGCTTTATTATACTCAACGCGTACCTGCTTGTCTCCAAACCCGCATTTCTCTTTCCCACTTTTTCGCTTGTTTGCATTGGATGCTACCTGACAACAAGCCATCCTTGGTCGGCACATTCTCAATTTTGAACCTCCAATATCGATCTGCAAAAAAATGAAACCCAAAACCACTCAACCTCTTCTCTCTTGCTCATCTTCACATGAAGTCGGGAAAGATGCTATAATTTCCATCTCAGGAATGGGTGATTTTGGGAAAAAAATTTCTGAGGTATATATATTCTTTTTCTAGAATTTTGACTTATTTTCTTTTCAACCCTTTAATTTATATCGTTGGCTTCAGTTCTTTTCTTTCAACTTTTTAAGTTTAGATCAGTGGCTTCAATCCTTTTCATGTTTGTTTGCATTCCATTTATATTTTGTTTGGTGTCCATGGCAATATCGGAAAATGAAATCAAGTCAAAGTTTTGTATGGTATCCATGACACATACTACATCACCAATGCTCTTCTAAAGCAGATCAGACTAGGGCATCGAATTGTTAATCTCTCCACTTGTGATTTTTGGGTGCTGGTCCATGGTCTTCCTTTGCAAAATATGACTGCGGTTAAATGCTATTAAGATAGGAAAAAAGTTTATTGGTTAACGTTGAGAATGGTGATAAAAAGAGGATTATTGCACATCACCATCTCCGTATTAGGATTGCAGTTAATATTTTACAACCACTTCATCCGGGTTTCTTTCTTCCTCGTCAAGGGCTGTATTCTATTTGGATTAAGTTCCTTTATGAGCGTTTGGCTGATTATTGCATTTTCTGTGGCTTAATTGGTCATCGAAAGAATTTTTGCCCGGGTCCTCTACATCCTAATCAGAATGAGTTGTATGTTCACTCTCTTCGTGGTTATGTTTATCCGGGTACTAGATTGCCACCTACACGTTCAGCTCATGTTCCTTCAGCTAGTTCTTCGACCTCTTTGCGCTGCTCAGAAGAATTTGGTTTTGTTTTGCACTCTCCTATGGAGGTTTCCCATAGTAGCAGACGACCTCGATCTTTTTTCAGTTATTCTTCACCAGTGAAGCATGGAAGAGATATTTTTGGTTTGCCTGGCCATCCTTTTGCCACATCTCCCCAATTGGCTGGGGACAAGTGTTATAAGGGTAAGGAAAAATTTGTTTACCCCTATGAACCAGTAAATATCCCCCCAGTCGGCTTATCAAGATGCCAGATATTTGCCCTCTGCTTTTCCAGAATATCCACCGGGTTTTAGGCCTTTTAAGGAGCCTTCTCTACACACGGGCCCGTCCATCACTGGCCCGATAATTCAAGGACCTACTGATAGAGTCTCCATTTCTTTGTTGCCTGCCTATCATGGCGTTGAATATATAATGTGACACTCCAAAAGCTTCTTTTTTTTTCTTTTTTTTTTTTATCGCATTGGAGGGCTAAATTGACACGTTGAATGGATCTATTATGAAAGTGATTCTAAATAGTTTTAATGGTAATTTGACTAGTTTTTTATGATAATATAAATGTGACTAACAGTCTAATCTAATAAGACATTTAACCATTCATAATAATATGTATATAATCTATAAAAATATAATATGTATATACTTTCTATAAAAAAAAAAAAAAAAAAAAAAGAAAGTATTCATAATGATATGTATCTTAATCATGTGTATATATTATTACTTTGTAATAGGAGGTGTACAAGAGTTTATATATATACATGGTTAAGATTGTACTTAAATCTTATGAAACACTTAGGATCGTAACATACTTGTATGCTCTGCAGCTGACATTCAAGGCAACTCACTTTATCAATGTTGATTCAACTACTATAGTCTATTAGATACTTAATAGTTAGATGGTATTAACATTTGATTACATTTTATTATTAAATTATATATATTATATAGATATTTATAGATATAATTATTTAATTATAAATTTATAGTTTATAGTTTATAGATATAATTATATATTGTAAGAGTACTCCCAATGGCTTATATATTTTCGGAAAATGTTAGATTTACAACACAAATACAATAACTGTACAACAATCCCTCACATGAGAGTGGGTCCCACATACTGGAGCCCACCCTCATGTGAGGGATTGTTGTACAGTTGTTGTATTGGTGTTGTACAAGAATCAAATCTCTATATTTTCACCTTTAAGCTAGAATAGATAATCAAAGTGGTAAAAAGAGACTCCATTGGCTTATTTATTCAAACTCTAAAATAGATTTTACTTAATTCCTTAAATAGTTCAACTCTACATGTAGGGTTGCACTATTCACATATCTATTTTTTTTTCCTCCCTGTTTTTTTCTTTTTTTTCTTTCACTCCACGTTCTACATGGAGCATACTGCCAAAGGGATTTAATTCTTGTACAACACCAATACAACAATTGTACAACAACCCCTCACATGAGGGTGAGCCCCAGTATGTAGGACCCACCCTCATGTGAGGGATTGTTGTACAGTTGTTGTATTGGTGTTGTAAATCTAACATTTTCCACTGCGAAATTGTGGCAATGAGATCCCATAAATATTTCAATTAGTTGTGATATTTTACTTGCATAAGTGAGAATATTTCAAGTTGCTTTAAGATTATTCATTTATTTAATTACTAGTAATAATAAAAGGATAATTTTTTTCTTTAAATTGGTATGACTGTTTAAAAATTATAGCGTTAGAAAAATAACAGATTTAACAAAACGACAGTTAAAAAATGACTATTAAAAAAATGGTGAAAATGACTGTTGACAAATATGACTATTTAAAAAACAATGTGTTTCTTATAATAAAAAATTAAGTATAATTATTAGAATTCATATTATTAGATTATATATATATATATATATTGAGAAATCATAGATCTTTTATAAAATCATCCAGAAAAGGCTTGCTCCGCAAGTACATATGATCATATATTATCACTAGAATTTATATGAAATGCATATGATCTAACAATTTATATGATATTAAATCTTATGTGATATAACACATTATATCTTTATTATATAATGTAATAATGATATCAACAATACTTATTTTGTATAATTAAGTGTGTTCCAATGTACTATGATCTAATATCAATAGTTATGTGATATGATCTAATAATTCATTTGATTAAATTTAAGCATGATTTAACAATATATAGGATATTAAATCTCATGTCATATGGCACAATGTATATTTATTATATAATCTAATAATCCTATGGTCCTATTTTCTATGTATCTTAATTATAATAATAATGCTTATCTAGTTATATTATATTATATAAATGTTATTATTAATTAGATACTACGGAAGTTAAGATAAGTAATTAAGTATGATTCATAATTTTCATATCATATTATAAATAATCTTATATCATATGATATAAATCATAATTCAAAATTATATATAATTAAAAATTAAGTTATAACTTTAAATTATTATAACCACATAATGACATAGTCACATAATTTATAACTACATAAGTCATAACTTGTATACAATTCAAACCAAATAACTAATGTAAATTATAATGATTAAGTATCTAGTTACTTAGATAATTACTTAAATAATTTTGATACATACTTGATACTTCTAGCTTAAGTATAAAATAATAATTAAGTATGATTATGATTATTATTATTGCAATTTAAATATAATTAATGATTTGTAGGCTTTTACTTGTTAGAGTACTCCCAATGGTTTATATATATTTTCATCTAGAATAATTAACCAAAATTCACTTTATCTAGTTTAGCTAATGAGTTTTAAAAGGCACCATACATCTGATTATCTATTCTTAACTTTATATTATTTCTTTATTATTCTTTATTACTTTTTTCATTATCCTATTTTTTGTCCTTTTTAATGCTAATCAATTGATTTGGGATTATACCAAATACATTGTCATTGTATATGGTATGATTATTTGAATAATACGATTAAGTATCAAGATTTTCATTAAATTATATGATTAACAATTTATTGTTAATTCAACGATCGTTAGATATTTTATTAGACTACTGTCTTAGTCTCTTAGATCATATAAGATATAATCATATTAATTATATTTTATAATTAAATTATATATTATATAGATAATTATAGATATAACTAATAATTATATATTGTATAACAATAATTAATTAATAAGTGATATACTAAATAAGTTATTTTTATCAATATATATGCATATATTTATTACGAGTCGCCGAGTCGGGCCAATAAGCGAACCGAGTCTTTTTACGAGTATGTTCGCGAACTTTAAACGAGCGAGCCGAATTTTATACGGGTATGTATCGTTTAATAATCGAGTATAATTTCGTGTCCACGAATAGCTCATTTAATAACTGAGTCGTGCACGAGCCGAGCCGAGCCCGAATGAACTCACGGGTAGCTTTGCTTCGTTTACATTCCTATGCCTTAAGGTTACGTAATAATTATGTGCATTGAGATCGTGTAATAATTAAGAAAGAAATTGAATTTTTAACATTATCCTTCAGTATACCATCCTTGGCTCACTCTGAAAGTTGAAGCGACTGCTCACTGAAATTTCCAACCAAAACTCCAGCTTGCTTGCTGCATAAATCGATGTGACCACTTGTGCAAAAGCAAAATTTGGGAAATATTTTCTTACGTGTTTCGTACACTTTTCCTACCCCTTGTTTGATGTGCGTCCTTTTTCTCATTTTAAAACTTGATTTCAGTGGCGTAGTTATAAAATGAAAAAAATGAAAGAGATATATAAAATTAACTTTTATGGATTTTAGCTAAAGGCTTTTTTTGAGTTTCGCCAACATCATAATCAAATGGCTTTATATTTTTTTTCATATTATTTTTAACTGATTATTTATTCTACTCTGCATTTAAATATTATGCTTTATTCTTTTTCTATTATATTTTTGTCATGACTGAGAAAATATTGAATTTTCACATTTTTTGAGTTACACTATAAGAGCGTTGTTTAATATTCTAGCAAAATTACGAAATTTATGAAAGCAAAGCAATTAAAAATAAAGTAATTTATCATTTTTTTTTAAAAAAAAAGCAACAATGCAAAGAGATTTCAGAATGCAATAAAAAGTGGGAGGGAGATTGTAATTAATACGCTTGGATATCATATTGTTTTAGTTATCATTTTTCTGTATATTTTATGGTTCTAAAATTGAAGGTTGAATATCATATTGTTTTAGTTATTGTTTTTATGTATATTTTATTATTCTAAAACTGAAGAATAACCAGGTTTTCCTCTAACAATTGTGAAAAACTGTGAGCCTTTCACAAAGTGAGAATAGAGGCAAATTGAAAATTCATTAAAGAGGTTCACCGACTCATATTCTTACATAGAGCTGACTATGAGATTGTTTATAAATTTTAGGTTTAAATAAATTATTTTTATGTCACGTATCAACCTCAGCCAAATATTAACAGTTTGTCACGTGAATCATTGAGATTAACACATGGTATTATATAAAAAAAAAATTAAAAATTAAAAGCCACCCCTTTTCTTTTTTTCAATTATTTGCTTTTTATATTTTTAGTTTTTTTTTTTAAAAAAAATTATTATTTTTAATTAATTTTTAAAGATTTAGTACATTTTCATATTTCTCTTATTTTCTCAATTTGAAAAAACAATCGACGGAACTATTCAACTAATAATATAAATATATTAATATTAAACTAATTTTTAGTAGGAAAGAACAGAAATGAATCCAATTAAAATTCAAACAAACCACAAACAAACTTTTGTTTAATAATTTTCTTCTCTTCTATTGTTACGTTGATCCCTTAATTATATTACTCCTTAACTACGAAACCATTATGGAAAAGAGATACTAATCTAACACGTAAAGTAATACTACTGCAATTAGATAATAACGTAAAAAATTGAATTTGACTATAACAAAATAAATAAGTAGATAGGTATATCTAGGTCTTCCACTCCTTCAAGGACTTCTATGATATTTGGAGGTCTTCTATTGCATGTTGGAGACAAAATTTTTTTTATTTTTATATTTAAATATATTTTTAACAATAACTTTTCTTATTTTTTTTTATATCAATAAAATATTATTTCTTTATAAATATAAATTTATATTTAGCGTCATATTTTTCATAAAATTTTAATACAAGCCTAGAGAAAAATGAGAGAGAGAAAAAAAAATTTACTATTAAAATACAAGATAGAAAAGCTTTTTTGAATCCTTACTAATTTGATAGAACCATATCATTTTTAATATTTAGAGAGTCGTTAGAATATTTGTGGCAAGTAATTTTATATATATATATATATTAAAATTAATTTTTTTATTATAAAAGGAGGTTGATGGGTGCATGTGTTGCAATTTTTTTTTTTTAAAATATATATGAAAGATCGATGCAAGATGACGGAAACATCTCTGGCCAGCATTACTTTAAAAAAAATTAAAAAAAAAATCTCTGGCCAGAATTTATCACTCCAAAGAGAGCCATTGATGGTATACTTGTCTTGCAAGTCGAAACGTTCCACGGCAGGACTGGGCACTGTCCTTGTGCACAGTTCGCTGCTCAGACTCGTACGCGAGATGGGACGGTAGAGTAGATAGGTCTGCTCAGTAATCACATGCGCTTGCCTTTTTATGCTTTTGTGAAGTCGTCAGGAAGCTTGTGAGTTCTGCAGATATTTTTTGTACAGCGGAAGAATCCGGTTGCAGGGAGAGAAAGTGTCTGTGGAACGACATAAGTGTCCAGAATATTTGTTACTGTGCTGTGAAGGGGCATATGGCTGTGTGAGTGTACTGTGCACAAAGAATCCTCTCCAAAATTTTCTCTTTTTTAATAGTGTACTCCTGACAAACTATCCTGTCGAGAGTAAAGTCTGAATATTTTTTTTATTTTTTTTTAATAATCTTCTCGGTGAAAGCACTAGTAACAATTACCTTATATTGGTTCCCTTATTTATATTTAAGAAAAATTTCATAAAAAACATCAAAAAATTTTCCACAGCAGATGCCCTATATTTAGATGAGGAAGTTGGGAATGAATAGTGATTCCCTATGTATACATGTCTACTATTCATTCCCTATGTATTATTTTAATATAAAAGAAGTATAATTAATTGATATAGGCAAGAGAGAAAAAGTAGGAAAGAAATAAAAAGAATAAAATAAGAGTAAAAAAATAATATTTAATTGATATAGAAAAAAGTAAGAGAATCTATTGTGGGGTATTTTTTTATAGGAAAGTAAAATGTAGTTTTGTTCTCTAAATATAAAAAAAATGATTAAAAATTTACTGCTAGTGCTCTAAGAGCCTGTAATGATGAAGACCACTCACTGAGTACTCTAAAAATTGCACCTAGTTGTGTGAGTACAACAGCCAGAGTAGAAGGGTTAAAACAATTGTACTATTTTTCAAAGAAATGGCCACATTGATACATGTGATCAACCACTACTATCCACCACTACTGGACGAAAATACAGAGAATATATATATTTTTTTTTTAATGAAAGTTAAAAAAAAAAAGAAGCGAGAGTTATTTGCCTAGAAAACTCGCAATCATCCAGCGTCACTTCGTTAGGACGTGCCATCAATGCCCAGCTGTTACACTTTTCTTTTCTTTTCTTTTCTTTTTTCTTTTTTCTTTTTTTTTTGTTAGTACATTGTAGACAGAATGAAAAGAAGAAAAAATCTAATTTATAGAACAAAGAAAGTCGAGGGGGTATTTTTTCAAAACATGGAGGAAAATATGAGGATAATGAAAAAAGGATGAGAATGTAGCAAGAATAAATTCTAGTTGCGGCCCAATTTGCCACATAGTGGGCACAAAAGTTTGTACTTCGGTTAACATGACTAGCTTGCCAGCTAGTAGATGGAGGGAGGATGGAGAGAATGTTAGAGATGATGGAAGCAATTCGCCAATCTGTAGTAGATGTTAGATGCTGAAGCGCCAAAGTAACATTGAGAGAATCACCTTCTAAGATAAAAGAAGATAACCCTAAAGAAGTTGCCAATCAGGAAGCCAGAAGAGCAGCAAGAGCCTCACCATAAAGATGAGAGCATGGAGAGCTAATCAAGGAGATACACTTGATTATAGAATCAGTAAAGTCTCTGCAGACTGCAGCTTGAGCAGAGAAGGTGGCTCTAATAGCAGTATCATAGTTTATCTTCAAATAGGGAGGAGATGGGTTTTTTCAGACTGCAGGAGTTTTATCATATTTGGTTGTCCACGCATAATAGTGTTCCAGAGCAATCCTGTTGATAGTAGTAGATATGCTAAGAGCATTCGGGATAATGCTATCATGATAAGCTTTGTTCCTGGTAAACCAAAGGTCGTCACAGGCAACAGCAGCAAAAATTTGGAACTTATGAGTCTCTGCTAGAGGGACGCCAAGCATACGATGTGGATGGAGAATGATAAGGAGCCAATCTGTCATGTTAGTAACATTTAAAGCAATAGTATCCAAAGGCGAAAAAGATTGGCACCAAACCACACGTGCAATGGGGCAAGTGAAAAAGAGATGGGGACGAGAGTCTATGGGATAAGAACATAGGGAGCAACTGATGTCTGATATGGAAGAAGGGATGGTTTGAGAAATTCGAAATTTGGTAGGAATAATATTCCATACCATTTTCCAAAGAAAAAGTTTTAGGCAATGGTTCAGCTGACGCTTCCAAAGAGCTTTCCAACTAGATTTTGAGAGAGGTAAAGGAGTGGAAGTAGATAAGGAGCTAATGAGGTGATGGGCAGATTTGGTGGAGAAAACACCGGTAGAAGAAGGGGTCCAGAGAAGGGAATCAGAGTGTGGACGGATATTGATTTTTAAAATTTCAGATATGGTGGTGGGATCAAACAAAAAATGCAAGACATTTTGCCTCTAGGACATGGTAGGAGAGTGAATAAGATCATAAATGGCCTTGGGTGGTAGGAGGAGATGGACGGCAATCTACGGATAGGTGTGAAGGATGGGACAGTAAGAATCCATGGTGAGGACAATATAGGAAGGCTTGAGTTATTATAAGGAATAAAACAAGCTCCAGAAGAGATGATGGGTAAGGTTGCCTTGATGCCATTCCAAATCCGAGATCCAATTTTAAGAGACGAGGATAAGAGATTACCATACCTAATATACTTTTGCTGGAATAGAGAGAAACATAAGCTGTTGTGATTGGAGAGCAGTTTCCATCCGAGTTTGGATATCAGAGACAAGTTCATATCCTTCATAAGTCTGAAACCAAGACCACCCTAGTCTTTTGGCAAACACATAGAATTCCAAGATTTGAAAGATAAGTTGCGGGTTTTGTCCTTTAGGAAACCCCACCAGAAATTTTTAAGAGCCCTATCCAATTTTTTTACAAAGAGCATCTGGAAACAGAAAAGAATTCATGGCATAGGATGGTAGAGTAGATACCATTGTTTTAATCAGAGTTGATTTACCTGCCTGAGACAAAGTTTTAGATCTCCAACCTTCAATTTTCCCATTAACCTTGTCTAAGATGTCAAAGAAGACTGTTGTTCTTGATTTGCCAAACAGGATAGGAAGGCCAAGGTGTTTTGCAGTAGCTGGGGTGAGCTGGTAGGGGAGAAAGTTCCTGATAGCTGAGATGGTAGAAGCATTTGTGTTTTTGCTAAACAGAATATTTGATTTATTGGTATTGACAGTTTGTCCTGACCAAGAGCTATATTTATTAAGACAATCCCTTATAATAATAGCTTCACTAGAGGTTGCAGTTGTGAAGATGACTAGATCATCAGCAAATAAAAGATGGTTTAAGGAAGAACACGATCTAGCTATTTTAAAACCACGAAGGCTTTGGTGAAGCAAATGGGAGATAACTTCAGTGCCAATAATAAAGAGAAAATGGGAAAGTGGATTACCTTGACGAAGACTCCTAGAAAGGGAGAATAACCCGAATGGGCTGCCATTTAGAAGCACTGAGAATGAGGAGGTGGAAATGTAGAGTCTGATCCAGTTGATCCACTTTGGATGAAAACCAAGTTTTGTAAGAATTGCAAGCAGAAAGGACCATTCCATTTTGTCAAAAGCCTTCTCCATATCAATGTTAACAGCCATTAGGCCTCCTCTACCCCACTTAGATTTAAGAGTATGAAGCATCTCATGAGCCAATATAGAATTGTCCTGAATATGGCGGTTAGAAACAAAAGCTGTCTGATATAGAGATATAATATTGTTGAGTAGGGGCTTCAGCCTAGTAGCTACCAGCTTGGATATGATCTTATAAATAATATTGCAGAGGCTAATGGGGCAGAAATGATGCACGGAGGAGGCACCCAGCTTCTTTGGAATTAAAGCTATAAAAGTGTGATTCTATTCCTTGATCATGTGGTTATTCCTGAAAAAATTTCAGACAGCTTGTAGAACAGTCAATTTAATACTATCCCCATATTTCAAGTAAAAAAGAGAGGTAAATCCATCAGTTTAATAAATTATTACATGTCAGTAAAATAAATAAAAAGTACATATTTTTATTAATTTTATTAAAAAATATGTGAAAATACTATTTTTTGTATTGTACACTAATTACAACTCATTTTGCCAGCGTCTTTTATTGCAATTCACGCCATCTAAAGAAATCGATGCATGCACTCCCCTACTGCACGAAAATACTCATCAAGCGCCACTTCTCATCCGATGTCCCATCAATGTCAAAGTTGGGCATTTTAGTATTTTAGACAGCGAGTATTTTTTTTTAATATATATATGAAAATGTTAGATTTACAACACCAACACAACAAGAGCATAACACCCCCTCACATGAGGGTATGGCTCAATGTGTGGGGCCCACTCTCATGTAAGAGGGTATTGTGCACTTGTTGTGATGGAGTAGTGCAGGAATTAAATCTCATATATATATATATATATACATGAATTACCTGGCAACTTGCCGTGTAAACTCAACGACTACCTGCTCTTCTCCAAAGCCGCATTTAACTTTCCTGCTAGGTGTTGTGCACTTGTTGTGATGGTGTAGTGTAGGAATCAAATCTCATATATATATATATGAGTCTCATATATATATATATATATATATATATATATATATATATATATATATATATATATATATATATATATATATACACACACATGAATTACCTAGCAACTTGCCGTGTAAACTCAACGACTACCTGCTCTTCGCCAAAGCCGCATTTAACTTTCCTATAGCAAGCCATCCTTAGTGGCATATACTTCAACCGCATCAATTTTGAATCCCCAAAATCCTAAAATCATGAAGCCAAAACCATTCAACTCCTCTCTTCCTCTCCATCACGAACTTGGGAAAGATGCTATAATTTCCATCTCAAGAATGGGAGATTTTGGGAAAAAGTTTACAGGTATATATATATTTATTAAAAAAAAAAATTGATTTATTTCTTTTCAACCCTTTAACTTAGATCGTTGGCTTTAGTTGTTTTTCTGCTGTTTGTCTGCATATTCATTTTATTATGTTTGGTATACCCTTGCACAATATATGCTGATTGTGTCCGTCGACCGTTGCAGCCTGTTGGCCACACTCCTTTGTGCGTCAGCCTGTGCATTCCTTAAGCAAAATGCTGCTATTTTTTTATGGGAGAAACAGTAATACTCAAGCTCACTCTTTGTGTGAATTTACAAGGAAATTACAACATAGAAGAATATATATTCAAACAACACAAGCACAAGACACACAATTTTGAAGTGAAAAACCTTGTCGGTGTGAGTCTTCTCTAGCATAATAGATGAGTCTTCTCTATCAACAATTACGGGAATACATGAATATTCTGTAGTCTTAACTAGAGGCATACAATCAGCAACTATCTTTAAGAAATACAATTTATTGGCTCAAATCAACTTCTACAAAAACAAGGGAAAAATCTCACCAAAAAGAGGTTACTGTTCATGGGATGAAAAACGACCACCAGTTGCTCAGAATCCAATCTCCACCGTTCACAATGAAGATTCACGTGTCATGAACATGCACCCAAAATTTTAGCTCAATCGGATCACAAACGCCCGTTGATCGGAGCGGTTATTCTGATACCTAATGTATTTATTCTAAATATTTTCTTTTATTTAGTAAATTAACTAATGTTTTGGTTATTGCTGTTTTTGTTGTTCCATGTGTTTTAAGTGTAATTTTGTGTCAATAGCTTTCTCGGGTACCGATCTCAACGCCCTTGTACTTGTGCTCTTAGACCATCTCCAACGGCTGATGTAAACTCAACTTTTGGTTAAAGTTGATGACAAAAACAATAAAACCCTCCTCCTACGGATTATAGAACCCAACGACAGAAAATATTTCTTCTACATTTGTGCACGGTATCACGCCACGTGGTGATATTGTGCACAATTATTTTATTATTTTTTTCTTTCTAGCCTTTTACTTGAAACGTCTAGCTTCCTTGATGCTTTATTGCCGCATCATCTTTGCAAGGTTTAGAGTTGTTTCTCTCACTTCCTTGCTCTTTTATTTTTAGATGAATTTTTCCTCTTTCTCTCGTCACGTACCGGAAATTGTCCTCCATGTTCATGATCACGTGATTGCAGTTCATGGTGATCTTGGTCCTGCCGGTCCTTGCCACTTAAGTGAAGTACAGGATCTTGAGCTCGTCGCCGCCGCTGTCGAGCATGTCGCCAATCTGGACCATGGTGGCCGACCCGCCGATCCATTTGTATAACACCCCAGGGAAAAAAAAAAAAAAAAACCTAATAATTAGATATTTTAAGAATATTATAATTTTTTTTTATTTGGTGTAATTAAAAGAGATTAAACTTTTGTTCAAAAAAATTTTTTTGCAAAAAAGGGACGTGTGGAATTTTTTGCCAAGTGAGTTGGCTTTAGTTTTTTTTTTTCTTTTTATTATTTCTGGATGTCCTTAATTTGTGTGGCCTGGAAGTTAATAGTCTTCCTCTTCAAGCCATGTCCACCATTGTCTTTAGTTAAATACACTATGGCCCCTTCCTCACCTTTCTACCCAACATTCCAGAAGATAGTATACGTTTCTTCTTCACCTCTTCTGAACTAAGAAGGTTACGAATCAAAAGAAACCAGCAAACAGGTATTCTCTGAGCTTCTTTTTTTTTTAGTACATTCTTCTTTAGCTTTAAATATATAATTTTTTTTTGTTTGTCTCTCTATCACCTGAATCACTCACTCGAGGGTTCCATACCCCTTCCTTTCTTTCTTTTCTTCTTCCTTCTCTGTTTTGTTTTCTCTCCTTCCCATATCAAACGAACCAGAGAGAGACATGAGAGATGAGGAAGAGGTCGAGTGAGTGGGGGAGGGAGAAGACCCAGCCGGTGGGTTGGCCATTGGACTGGGCAGATGACGCCGCTGGGCCGGCAGGCCACGACCCCGCGTCGGCGACGTCACTGGAGAGCTTTTTCCGGCAACGGCGAAGAAGGGGTTTTTCCAGCGATTTGTCTGGTACTAATATAGTAGGAAGCTTATTTTCTTTATGAGTAAGTGAAAATCTTAGTTCTTTCCATTTTGGTTGATTTTCTAAGAATTTTTGGGGGCGATTTCTTTGGGTAGACCGTATGAGTTGAGAGGAAAATTTCTGGCTTTGGGATTGGTGATTTTGAGTTCTTGATTTTTCTGTTTGATGCTTTTTGGGTAATCTCTGTGACAAAAATTCAGTGGGCATTTTGTTAGGAATTTTGTCCTTGATTTCTTGTATAGACCGATTGGGTTTTGGCAGAAATTGTTTTGTTTAGACAGTTGGGTTCTTGAGAAATTAGGATTATGAAGAGATCACTCTAAAGTATACAGATTATTTTACTTAAGAGACTTGTTGGGTGTTTAGATGGTTAATTGGATGTTTTTCCTATTTTCTGTATGTGTGTGTGAACTCTTGATTGACTGATTGTAGTGATATTTTGTTTTAGGCCGAATAGTTTTTGTAGTTGTTTTCAAGATGACTTGTGAGTATTGGTGTGAGTATTGGTGTTAGGTAACCAGTGACAAAATTCTTCATAAGTCCCAAAGCTTCATATATATGATTTTTCTAGAATTATTCAGTATTGATGACAAGATTTTTAGGTGTTATATAAGGAATTATTTATATATTTAAGTACTTTAGTATAAACTTTAATTTGGATAGGGAATTTTATACATGCAAAAATTTACTAAATTCTAAGATTTATAGTTATTTGCTATAAATGATATATTGCATATGGGGTACTTTTATTTAAACTTTTATCTAAAATTCAAAACACCCCTTTAAATTTATCCTTGTGATTTGTATAGGTAGAAGGACACTGAAAAACCCCCAACAAGATTTTATTACAAATCTTTTGAGAAAGTGTTGGGGAATTTAACGAAGCATTTACTTACCTGATTTTAATTATTTCAATATCAAGCTTTTATAACTCATATGTTATTATTCAAGAATTTTGTGTATAAATTACAGTTATGATTAAGAGCATTTCAAAGTTATGATTAGAGAGCATTCCAAAGTTTATGATTTATACATGAATACGATTTTAAATGAAAAGAACATCTAAAGTTTAAAATCTGCACTTGATTATAGTTATAAAAACGGCTCTTACAGTTTTAAAGTAAAATGTACAGTTATAGTAGAGCTTACAGTATTACAGAAAGCGTTCATGTGCAGTAATTGTTTAACCCTGAGGCACTATTACAGTTATGATCGGTACCATATAGGGTATCATGGCAAGCACACCGAAGGACGGTTACGCGAAGGTGTGTGCTACCGGCCGGGTTGGCCTTTCACCTAAAGAAGTTTCCCAACTCAGCGACTCTCCCCTGTGACGACAGGCTGAGTCTATAGGTCCTTTGGACAAAGTCAACGTGCTCTGCTCACGGGTAATAGCGGTGTAGTCTATAAAGGGGTAAACTACTCTTATAGGTTTTAAGAGAAATTAAATGAAAAGAATTTACTTGATCATTTATAAATTTCTTATGCTATTATTCAAGTTTCTTGTTCATTTACTTTTTTATTTTATGTTTTAACTGTGAGTTATATTATAACATGTTTTATTTCCTTCATGTTGTGATTTCCTTACTAAATTGTCGAACTCACCCCATTTTTCTTATAACCCTTTTCAGATGAAGGTTTATATCATTGTCATGAGAGGGGGAGTTCCAGTGGGACTCCTCGTCACTAGTGATCCACAGATATTGTCGTATGATGTGTTTTTTAAATAGTACTCGCAAGTGCACGAATCGTTTTGCAATATAATGTTATGCAAGTGCGAGGTCGATCCCACAGGGAAATGGTCAAATATTGGTATCTTGCTTAATCAACCTCATCTTAACCTAGTTCCAAAGGTTTGAGACTTGATTCAAGAACAAAAGACTAAATGAAAGAGATGTAATGAAATATGTAAAATAAAAGGAACTAAGGTTAAGGAATTCACCAAACCAAATCCTACAACTCACACTCTTGGTTCCCACTTGAACACCCAAAGAACATTAAGCTTAGGGTGTTATTCAAGTTTGTTAACCATAAACCCAAGGACCATTAAATGAATCCAACACATTGACAAATCACAAAGAGTACCGATTGAAATCAAAACATCCAATGTATCATTCAATCACAATGAATATCATCATTCAAACCGATAAAACAATGTATTGGTCGGTTGAAACACATAAAATGTCCTCTATCCACCACTAACCACATTCATTGCAAAAGATAAAGCTTTAAATGAATGGAACTTGAACAATTAAAATGGTATATCAGTAAATGTGCAAGTGGTACAGCAAGGTTGTGAGTGTCATCAATGGAAAGGTTTCATCCTCAACCCTAGTTGAGGTTACTAGCCTTCCATGACTAAGAACACCACAAGAAAATGATGAACAACCATGGAAATGAAAGAAAAGCTCTACAAAGAGAAAGTATCTGAAAATAAACTACTACAATAAGCACGAAATTAAAACTAACTACAAAGTTTTTGCTCTATCCTACTCTCCATTCATCTTTTCCAACAAGGGGAGGGCTATGGCTTTTATAGAAGCAAGCCATGGCAAGAAATGACTCATCTACCCTCCTCTAGGGTTCCTCTGCAGTTAGAGACAACCACAAACACGAAACCAGCGTGTTCTGCAGCGGAAATCAGAGGGAGGACTGCTTTTTGGCTTCTGATTGGGCGTTCTGGCGCGCTCTGCAAAAGCAGTTTCTGGGAAAATTCGATCGATCGACTTTTAATTCGATCGATCGACTTCGGGCAAATATTCGATCGATCGAATTTTAAGTTCGATCGATCGACTTGTCAGGGTCTCCGAATTTCCAGCTATTTCCTTATGAAATTTGTCATTCCTCTCTTATTGTCCTGCAGAAACAGAAAACACAAAAACTAACCAAAACATTAGAAAATAACAAGGCTAAATGTCTAACTAGTGCAAATCAAGGGGTCCAAATACACAATATTTGGCACTCATCATCGTATCAGTGGGAAACTTGAACCCATTGCTCAGTTGATTTGCAGAAGATGTAGCCATCTGTAAATAGTAGCAATTTAGTTCCTGGGACTCCACCGTTGACGTGGACTGTAAAGCTAAAAGATTAAAGTAGTACAGTTTTATTTAGTTATGGTAACTGTACACATTACCGTCCTTTAGGTAGTTAAGAGGTTATCTAGTAATTATGATTGTTAGCTTTTTGTAATTACCTCATTACTTTTGAGTTGTAATAAACTATTAACCCCAGTGTAATATTTTTTTTGATACTGCTAATGTAGATAGTATAATTAGTTTTGTTACTCGTGTCTTGGAACTCTTTGTCTTTATTTTTACATAGACTCACTTAGTTCACGTTTTTCCTTATATCCCCAAATGGGGGGCGTGACAATTCGTCTGATGGGTATGGGATTTGGTCGGAGGAAAGGTGGGTGGCTCTTCTTCTTGGACCACTGGGTGGCCTCGCTTGAGGAGGCCGGCCGGGTCTCCGCCGCCCGCATTAACACCGCCGATCAGAGGATCCAGTTCACCTCAGAACAACAACAGCAGCTTGATAGTTGGCCATGTCTTAAAAAATGATTATTTTAATAGAGGAAATTTTAGATAAGCTATAGATGGGGTTTTGAAAACTGGTTACCTAAGATAGCAAAAATAAGTTTTGATTACCTATTTTGGCTCAGAATTCCCATAAGTCGCTGGGACTGCTCTTAGGGCACTAGCACTCTTTTTGTATGTAAAGCTGTAGTTTACGTCTTTTTATTTTTAAGAGAAATAATTGCACTAAGGTTCAAATCTGAATTGAAGCGGTTAATAATTTCATTTTTAATATTAAAAGCTAACTTATTTGTTAAAAGTTTAAAACTAAAGCGTTAATGCATGGCCGGTTCTTTCGATCTTTTATTTGTATTATTATTATTATTATTACTATTATTATTATTATTTTAGTTTTTATTTTTTTTTATTTAAAGCCATTATTTACCGTCCCAATAAAATAAGCCCTCAGATAGTAGCCATACAATCAACGTCTTTTCTATGTTAAGAAAAAATAATAATTGTCTAAGCCCTCATATAGTTGTTATACATATAAGGTCCTTTTTATATTAAAAAATAATCAAATGCTCCAACTATAGTAAAAGATTAGTCTAATTAAGGCCTTAGTTATGATCAAAAAGTTCTTACCAATTGAAATATGGAAAGAATTCAATAAGTAAAAATGAACAATAACAGAACGTCAAATATACAAAAATGCTTTAATTAATGGATAATGATTTTTTATAATTATTTGTTCGAATTTGAAAAAATTTGAGCAAACGATTGTAAGATCATTTATGAGACTAATCTGACCAATGATTCGGCTTCAATGCTTTAAAAGAAACGAACAACACATTTGCTGTTAAAAAACACAACGAACGGTGAAGATTAAATGACAGAACTTTTAAGGCGCACGACGTCGTCTTATAAGGAACTCACGGACTTGGTAGAAAAAGGAAAAATAGAACTCACGGACTGTTTTAAACGGCAGTTACGGCACTAACATTTTTTTTATTTAAAGAATTCCAAACTCGTCAAGTATATCCTTTCTTTCATTCTCTTCCTCTTTAATTCAAGAAAATCATTAGTCATTCTTTGGCACAGTCTAGCTCTAAGCGCAGAAACTTCTTCTTTCTTTTGGGCTTCTTTGTGTGCTTCATTTAGCTCTTTCTATTTGAGTTTGTTCTCCTCTGGAACAAGAGCTCCTGCACACAGGGGTGAGGGTCGAGAAGGGTTAAATGTTGCCCTTTATTTCTCAAAAAAAAATATCTACTCTTGAAATTTTATTTTCCAAAGTCCTAGTTCCCTCCCCCCGAAAAAACTAGGCTTGACAATTTTTTGCACAACCCACAAACCCCGATACGAACACGACACGAAAATACTGGGTTTAGGTTTGGCATTATCGGGTTTGGCGGGTCAACCCTCGAAGATGATTATGACCCGGTTCTATTAAAAAAAAGAAGAAGAAGAAAGTGATGAATTAGTGAAGAGAGACCAAACCCGTATAACCCACGAACACGGCTATGACCCACACGCCTTTTGAGTTTTGCCTTTTTCATCACTTTCAGATTTCAGTCTTTCAGTTTTTCCCGAACCTTCAAAACCTTCAACTGCATCAGCGAGACCATAATCTACCATGGAAGCTTAAGCAAAGAACAAGCACCGAAATTAGGGAGCGAGTCTATGTTTGCCCCGAACCTTTCGTCGAACCCACCAATGATCGGATCCTGTTTGGTCTCCTTACCTCTCGGGTCTGCTCGGCTCATACGGGTTTGGTCTCTCTTCATCAGCGATCTTTGGCTCTGAAGGCGTCGTTCCACAGGAATTCGGGTCCTCAACCGCCGTCCAACGAACTAGCCCAACGATCGGACTCACTCTCTCAACTGATCTCTCTCACACGATCTCACAGTGTTTCTCTCCTAATTTCCCCCCTCTCTCAACTACACTCGGAAGCTTTTTCAGCTCTTCTTCAGAGTTCAGAGAATCAAAGGAAGTAAATGGGTTACCCGGGTCATGTTCAGGTAACTCAGTTGGCAATAGGGTAATGTTCGAGTTTAAGGATTCAACTCGATTAATAATCTAGTCAGTCAGGTTGATACAAACCCGACCCGTTGATCCGAATTGCTAAGCCTAGAAAAAACTCATCAAATGGCAAATATTTTTAAAGAGAATCGAGCTTTGTGAGTCACATTACGTTTTGCCATTTTGCATTGGTTTTTTAACTTAAAACCAGTCAGTAGCCAACCAAAGATTGAAGAAGAGGAGGTTGAAGTAGGGGTGTAATTTCAGACTTGTTATAACTAGCCGGGAAAACCAGCTCTGATAACCGGAAAACCAGGAAACCGGTTTAATACCAGATTATAAATAACTGGTAACCGAGTATTTGGAGCCGGAGGATGCCCCATATCCAAATTCCAAGAGTGAGACTTGGCAGCGAGGGACTGGAGGTAAGCTTCGTCTTCTCTTCAACCCATTTGGATTATCAATGGTAGATGGGTCTATACTCAATTTTGCTTTAACCAGTATTAAGAATTAGACTACCTGCAAAAGTAATAGACACTGCAAAATGATTAATACCCATTCTTAACAGACCACTCCCTTGATCACCATAGCCATCGATATAGATTTCTAGGTTCATCCATGACTGTTTCTCTTATTTTTATTTTCTTTAATCTGTTACTGCATGTGCATACTTGGTTCAACTGCAGCTCATTTTTTTTTTCTTTGATAAACTACCATGTCCTTGATCTTTGTATTTTCAACAAAAAAGTTCAAAAACTGAAAGAGTCTCAGTGTTTACCTATTGGGTGTCTTTCATCAGTGTCATCTATATGATCTTCAATTTCTTGCAAACCATTGTTTATAAGAATTGCTTTTGAGTTTTGAGCTTGCGGCGTTAGGATATATGTTACGGACCTATGTTAGGAGGCCCAAACGAGTGCAGCAACATGATGAAACCCTAACTGTTGCACACTCTAAACCTAATCCAAGTGGCGGCTGATGTATTTTAGGAAAGAAGTAAGGCACAAGTCTGTGCGTGGGGAGCAAGACTTGTGGGAGGGAAATTCCTACAAATAAGGAATTATGTATTCCAATAATTAAGGGATTGATAGCAGGAATTTTAGGGAGGGAAATAAGGAAAGGATTCCTAAAAATAAGGCATTAGCCAAAACAGTATTGATATTGTATTCTATAAGTAGTGATTCTGAATAAGAAGAATACATGCTGAAATTTATCAAAAAATCACAACTCTTGTAGTTGAAATTGGGAGGCAGAGGTACCTCGAATACCTCATATCCATTCACCATCTTTCACCTTCCACCATAGGGAAACTCAGGAAATCAAATCCTGCAGCTTTACCCATCCACAAACCCATCACACGATCCCAAACCCAGGCCCACAACAACTTGGTATCAGATCCAAGTTCTGAAGAGATGGAGCAAAGGATTGAGCGAGTGGAGAAGGAGATAGGAGCCATGGACGATCGGATGCAGAAGGAGATGGAGAAGATGCTCGATACCCAGAAACGTATGGAGGAGATGTTGAGTGCATTGCTCTCCAAAAGTCAGAGTCATCGAGAGGAAGATCAGACCAATGCAGCGAGTTCATCCAGGGGCCGAGCGGGCAAGGATTCCAATCGGACGGAATCTGGAAGTTCCTTCCCGAAGGTTGCAAAGCTGAATTTCCCCAAATATGACGGCACCGAAGACCCAACCAGTTGGGTGTGCCGCGCAGAGCAGTTTTTTGAATTTCAAAATACTGCGGAAGAAGACAGGGTAAGTCTGGCGGCTTACCACCTTGAGGGCGAAGCGCAACTCTGGTACCAGCTCTTCAAGGAAACAGAGGAAGCGGCCTCATGGGAAAGTTTGAAGGACGGCCTGCATGTGAGGTATGGACCGACCCAGTTTGAAGATTTCTTTGGGGATCTTACAAAACTACGCCAAACTGGGACGGTGCGAGAATATCAAGGGCAGTACGAACGCTTGTTGAGCAGGGCGGGTCGACTTTTGGTCGCGCAACAAGTAGGGGGATTTATAAGCGGCCTCAAGGAGAGCATTAGGCCGGAGGTCCAAGCTTCCCGACCAACCAGCCTGACCGCGGCAGTTGGGCTTGCCAGGCTGTATGAAGGACGGCTGATGTCTCAACGAAGGAGTCCCCAACTCTTCGAACCACGGAGGAGTGCTGGTCAGCCGAGCATACCACCCTTACCATCAGCCAATCTGGTGCGGAATCGGACGCCAGTAATCCGGAAACTGAGCCCAGCAGAATTAAAAGACCGAAGGGAAAGGGGCCTTTGCTTCAATTGCAATGATAAGTTCTCACCAAGCCATAGATGTAAGAAGCTATTCCTGATTGAAGGTATTTATGAGGAAGCTGAAATCACAGACCCGACAGAAAACGAGGAAGCAGGGGAGGAGGAGGAATTTGAGATTCCGGAGATTTCCCTTCACGCCATTTTCGGAGTACCCAACCCTCAAACCATGCGTATCTCTGGTACCATCAGGAAGGCGCGGGTAATTTTGTTAGCAGATACGGGAAGCACGCATAATTTCCTTAACACAAGGTTGGCGGAAAGATTGGGGTTGGTGCCCGACAAACACACGGCTTTTGAAGTAATAGTGGCAAATGGGGAGAGGCTATTGAGCAGAGGGAAGTATTCAGCCGTACCCGTTTTCCTAGAAGGAACTTGTTTTATACTTGAGTTTTTTCTCATTGATCTTCAGGGGTATGATTCCGTTCTCGGAGCACAGTGGCTCAAGACATTGGGTCCCATCCTTTGGGATTTTGCCTCCCTGCTCATGAGTTTCACGTGGCAAGGAAGAAGGGTGACTCTGACCGGTATTAACTGCCCCAGAAACAGAGTGTTGGACGGGTCAAAAATGCAAAGGGAACTTCGCCGTAGTTCCGAGGGTATTTTACTGCAACTACTGGCGGTGGAGTTGGGGGTGGAGCAACACTGTCCGAGCATTAACAACCCGGACTTACTGCAGCTGTTGCAGGAATTCCAGGGGCTCTTTGAGGAACCGCATGGTCTTCCTCCCGCGCGTCCACATGACCACAGAATCCCCCTCATACAGGGTTTTCCTCCTGTCAATGTGCGACCCTATAGGTACCCTCATTACCAAAAGAATGAGATCGAAAAGATTGTGGTGGGATTACTCAATACAGGGGAAATTCGGCCTAGTACCAGCCCTTATTCCTCCCCTGTGCTGCTGGTCAAGAAGCACGATGGTTCGTGGCGACTGTGTGTAGATTACCGAGCCCTTAACCGAGTTACAATTAAAGACAAGTTCCCCATTCCTGTGGTAGACGAGCTGCTGGATGAGCTACAAGGGGCCAAGTATTTCTCCAAACTTGACCTCCGTTCCGGGTATCACCAAATAAGAATGCAGCAGCAAGACATAGAGAAGACGGCTTTTCGCACGCATCATGGACACTTTGAGTTTCTAGTCATGCCATTTGTCCTCACGAATGCCCCTTCAACATTCCAATCATTGATGAACGATATTTTCAGCAGCCTCTTGCGTAAGTTTGTTCTTGTCTTTTTTGATGACATCCTAATATGTAGCAAGAATTGGACAGAACACTTACAACACCTCTCTGCTGTTTTGGGGCTTTTGAGAGCTAACCACTTGTATGTAAGGAAAGAAAAATGCAGTTTTGGGCAGCAGTGGGTGAAGTATTTGGGCCATGTGATTGATAGGGAGGGTGTGGCCGTAGACCCCGATAAAATTCAGGCAATGTTGGCGTGGCCAAAACCCCACTCCCTTAAGGCACTTCGAGGCTTTCTCGGCCTCACGGGTTACTACCGTAAATTTATCGAGCATTATGGCAGCATTGCTCGACCGTTGACACAGCTCCTAAAAAAGGATGCCTGGGGGGTGGAACAAAGAGGCTGAAGACTCCTTCCTTCGGCTCAAGAAGGCCATGACTGAGGCACCGGTGTTAGCTCTACCGGACTTTTCTCAACAGTTTGTAATAGAGTGTGATGCATTCGGCCTCTACATAGGGGCAGTCTTAATGCAATCACACCGGCCCATTGCGTATTTCAGCCAAGCTCTCCATGGTCGTAATCTTGCTCTTTCTACCTACGACAAGGAAATGCTTGCCTTGGTCACAGCTGTTCGTAAGTGGCGGCCATACCTCCTAGGCCACCGATTTGTTGTGCGGACTGACCACCGCGGCCTTAAGTTCTTATGGGACCAAACCATAGCCACGGAGGCACAGCAGAAGTGGCTGCTCAAGCTCATGGGGTACGACTTCAGCATTGAATACAAGAAGGGTTATGAGAACCGTGCAGCAGACGCTCTTTCTCGGCAAATGGAAGGCACTCTTTTGGCTGTATCGGCCCCAATTCCTCACTGGATCATGCCCATTCAGCAGGAACTCCAACAAGATCCTGACCTTATAGTCCTAACAGAGAAGAGCAAGCAGGGAAATATCACAGGTCCTTGGAGTTTGCAAGGGGGCCTCATCTACTTCAAAAATCGGATCTACCTCAACTCTGCCTCACCTATCACAGCCACCATCATTGCTGAGTTCCATAACAGCACACACGAGGGGTATCAAAAGGGACTCAAACGTCTCAAATCAGTTTTCTATTGGTCGCAAATGAAGCAGCAACTCCGCGATTTTATTAAAAATTGTGATACTTGCCAACGCCACAAGGTTGACAACACCAAGCCTGCCGGGCTGCTGCAGCCCCTGTCCATTCCAGAGCAAGTTTGGACCGATATATCCATGGATTTCATAGATGGATTGCCCACTTCGTATGGTAGAACTACTATCTTTGTCGTTGTTGATCGCCTCTCCAAATATGGGCATTTTACTCCTCTCAAGCACCCTTACACAGCAGCCCAAGTAGCGAAAACCTTCTTTGAGGTAATTTTCCGCTTACATGGCATTTCCTCTTCAATTGTTTGTGATCGAGACCCGGTATTCACCGGAATTTTTTGGAAGGAACTCTTTCGCCTCCATGGGACCAAATTCAATTTCAGTTCCGCTTATCACCCCCAAACGGATGGTCAAACGGAGGTTGTGAACCGCACCATTGAAATGTACTTACTGTGCTTCACCAGTTCTTCACCTAAACTATGGGCCAAGTGGCTGCCGTGGGTGGAATATTGCTACAACACCAGCTTCCACTCATCTACTAAGCGGACTCCCTTCGAGATCGTTTACGGTCGACCACCGCCATCCTTGCTACCTTATGTTCCGGGAACAACCAGGTCCGCCGCTGTTGAGGACACCCTGAAGGCCCGAGATGAAGTTCTTAAGGAGGTACGTCAACACTTGCTTGCAGCCCAGAATCGAATGAAGCAAGTCTATGATAAAGATCATACGGAACGCAGTTTTTCGGAGGGAGAATGGGTTTACTTGAGGCTCCAAGGGTACCGGCAGCATTCTGTACAAAAGAGGCAGCACCAAAAACTAGCTCCTAAGTTCTATGGACCCTACAGAATCATTAAGAAAATAGGCCCTGTGGCGTACCAACTAGCCTTGCCTCCAAAGGCTAAAATTCATAACGTTTTTCATGTATCGGTCCTTAAAAAATGGGTGGGTGTTGGCGTACCAGTTCAGGATGATCTTCCCCTTCTTTCTCAAGATAGCAGGCTGACTCCTCAAGCCATTCTCGATCAACGAGTTCAGCAGGGCAGTACTGAAGTGTTAGTGCATTGGAAGGAGTTATCACCTGCAGATGCCACATGGGAGCCTCTCGCAGACTTCCAGCTGCGTTTTCCCACTTTTGCCTTTGAGGACAAGGGTCATTCTAAGGGCAGAGGAGTGTTACGGACCTATGTTAGGAGGCCCAAACGAGTGCAGCAACATGATGAAACCCTAATGGTTCGTTTGGGTATTGAATTTTTAGAATTAGAATTGAATTCTAATTCTATTTACAAATATCGAGGTAAAAAATTGAGTTTGGGTGTTGAATTTTGAGATTGAAAAATATTATATTTTAATGGTAAGAAATGATTGGAAGTTTAAAAAGTTGTGTATAATGATTGGTATTTTGAAAAGTTGTGTGAAATAATAATATAAATAATAATAATTTATTATATATTGATTATTTAATTAAAAAAAATAAATAATTTTTTTTAAAAAAAAATAATTGAAATCAAAATTAAAAATTAAAAATAAAAATAAAAAATGAAGCAAGGGGTGGCTGCCAATCGAGGGTGGCCGCGCGCCACCCCTAGAGGAGGTCGGGGGTGGCCGCGCGGCCACCCCCAGTGGTCGGGGGAGGCCGCGCGGCCACCCCCAAGGGTCGGGGATGGCCGCGCTGCCACCCCCAATGGTCGGGGATGGCCGTGCGGCCACCCCCAGTACTCGGGGGAGGCCGCGCGGCCACCCCTAATAAGGGTCGGGGGTGGCTACCAGCTGGCAGCCACCCCTCTGTTTTTTTTTTTTAATTTCATTTTTTTTATTTAAATTATTAATAGTTTATTATTTAAATGTGGGACCCACACGTTTTTTTGAGTCAACTTTTCCTGCGCGTGGGTCCCACCATTAATCTGAAAAGACAGCCTTGAGTGGACTCAAAATTCGGGTTAAAATCCGAGTTTTTAGGCAGGTGGGTGAGTTTTAAAAAAAACCCGAGTGGAATAATTATTCCACTCTGTTGCCAAACCAACCATAACTGTTGCACACTCTAAACCTAATCCAAGTGGCGGCTGATGTATTTTAGGAAAGAAGGCAGGCACAAGTCTGTGCGTGGGGAGCAAGACTTGTGGGAGGGAAATTCCTACAAATAAGGAATTATGTATTCCAATAATTAAGGGATTGATAGCAGGAATTTTAGGGAGGGAAATAAGGAAATGATTCCTAAAAATAAGGCATTAGCCAAAACAGTATTGATATTGTATTCTATAAGTAGTGATTCTGAATAAGAAGAATACATGCTGAAATTTATCAAAAAATCACAACTCTTGTAGTTGAAATTGGGAGGCAGAGGTACCTCGAATACCTCATATCCATTCACCATCTTTCACCTTCCACCATAGGGAAACTCAGAAAATCAAATCCTGCAGCTTTACCCATCCACAAACCCATCACACAATCCCAAACCCAGGCCCAGAACAATATACACCCCTGAAATGTAGGATATGTGAACCATCTGCAATTGTAGATTTGTAGTACTGCTTTCGTTTTAAAATTCCAATTCCTTGAGGTCTGCTACAGAAATCCAAATTTTGGCCCTTAGGACTAATTTTAAACATTGGAAATCATGTCTTCTTTCTCCATCCTGTTGTCTTTCCTGACCTTCTTAAATCAAGTACATCCTTAATTGGTTTTCCAAAAGCTATATAAAATGCTATACATATCAAGAATAATCTGGATCCCTGGTTTTGAAACCGGTTTCAGTTATTACCTGATAACCAAGAACCGGATCCGAATTTACACTTCTAGATTGAAGTAGACATTTTTTCTTTTGATAAAAAATCACCATTTTCTTTAAAAGACTTGTCACAATGTTGAAATATTCAAAAAAGAACACGTCTTTAAGACTTAAAAGACATGTGACTCACTGCAGACTGCAGTACTTTTCCTCCTTCAAAAGTATTGATTAAAAAATTGTTTAAAAAATCCTTCTTCAAACTTGTTTCAAAAATTACCAGATCAATAAATCACAAAATGTAAGTAACAATTTTTTTGGGGAGGTGGTGTGAAAAGAAAATGTGAAAAGTTTACATTTCTTTTAATGATCTCTCTTCCTTGAATTTTTTTTTTTTTTAATGTATAGTCAGATTTTTATACTGGTTTATTTTTAAATAAAAAAGTGTTCTTGTAAGTTTTTATATTTACATTTAAATATTATTGTTAAATATTTTAATTATATTAAATATATAATTATAGTTACTTGAAGAGAGCAACAATTATTTCTTTAAGTTTCAACCAAATTTTAAATAAGCTCTTGTTACGGTAAAATTAACAAATATAAAAACTCGTAAAAAAAAAATGAATAAATTAATGTTAGGTGTGAAAAAACAAATTGCAAATTACACTTATGCATGCTGCAGCTTGCAGATAAGGAAACTGAAATAATCAAGACTACATGCGCAGCTGCTGCAGTAATGAAAGCTTGTACGGATGGAATAGGTGCAGATCATACAATCAAAGATCCTGGATTAATGACATATGGTGTTGTCCATATTAGAACTTGTGCAGCCAAGTCAGGAAAGGGAGACCATATAAGGCATGAATCAAGCACATTAGGAAAGGAGCAGATTGTGGAGATTAATCCTACCTTTAGTGCAGATCACAAAGTCTGTATGTTTCTGTTAATAATGCCTGAGTATTCTGTATGTAAACCATCTTGAGAATTAAGAAATATACATTCTTTGTCCAAAATCGTAAACTTTTCACTCTATTAATTAGGATCCAAAACAGTCGTTGGGTTCATCTGCTTCCTTACATGTGAATGAGCTCTTGTTGAGTTTGGAATTCTCAAGAAAAGAAGAATATAAAAAGAAACGTTAAAACGGCAGATTTTTTTTTTTATTTTTTTTTTTTTTACATGAACAAAATTACAAGAAGAAAGAATATACACAACAATAGCTGGACAACCCAAATTTAAACTAAGAATGAAAGCTCGCGGGAGCAATGTTTTCAGAGATGCGGGTCCAATAGTTTAAAGCACATATGCCACAAAATCGGAGTCATCACTGAAGGTGATAGAGTCCCAAGAACCAAAACAGGAAAAAATAAAAAGAAGATACAACAGAAAAGCTCAAAAACAAACACATCAATAAAAGATAAAAAAACAAAAAATAAACTCAAAATACACCATCAATGGTGGCCAAACCACCGTTGGAGATCGACAAAAGAGGAGGAGGTCGGTGGAGAGCAGCAAGAGCAGCAGCAAAGTGATTATTGTTGGTGCGTGAAGAGCACACTCCGACGAAGGAAGGTCCAATGCTGAAGCCGCTGCTAGTGAATCGAAGCTGAAGGATCATGAAACTTAATGGAGTGGAGGTTTGGATGGAAAAGCTTCCTGAACTTAGTATATCTGAGTTGAAAAAACTTAAATATTTAAAGTAGAGTGTCTTACTATTTTGTCTCATTTTCCATCTCTCACTCACTCTCTCCCTCTTTCTAACACAAATAATATTTAAAAAAAATAAGTAGTAGAATAAAGAATTTATTGGAGTGAACTAAAATAAAAATTAATATTTTTTCGGTAATTCTTTTGACTATTCTTTCTTAAGATTCTCAAAATGTTTATTTATTTTAAAAATATTATTTTTTAATCGTTAACAATAACCGTCACGAATACCTAAATAAACAACCTAACTTTTGATGCATTTCATTGGCCAGCCACACAGCAATACATACCAACATTCCATGAATGAAATTCTGAAGGTTTTTACTCCCGCTGCTGCCCATAAATTGTGGTAGTATATTTTATGTTTTATGTGTATTTGGTATGGCAGTTGGGGGGCTATAGAAATGTGAAAGTTTCTCATATGAAAGGCATATTATTAAAGAATTATAATATTTTTTTTTTCTTTAAATTAGTATATAGAATGTTGTAATTCATCTCTATATATTGAAGATCATTAGTGCTAAATAGTATTCAAAATACCAACTGTGAAAAACTGTGAGCCTTTCACAAAGTGAGAACTGAGGCAAATTGAAAACTTATTAAAGAGGTCCACCAACTCATATTCTTACATAGAGCAGACTATACGATTGACAATGTTTAAATATATCAATATGAAAATGTTTAAATTTTTTTCATTTTCTATATCGCACCAATAACATTTTCTTTTATTTAAATAAAAAAAACTCTCTACAATATAAATTCTTTTTACTCTCACATTATTTTTTTTTTTTTTACTTTGTATCACTTCAATATTTTTAATTACTGATAAAAGAAATTCACCTCAAATACCAATATTTTTTATTATTACTAACAAAATTCAGAGACTAAATACTCTGAAATAGACTAAAATACTCTCAAATGGATTAAAAATGCTAGACTTCTTTTTGATCCATACCATAGGTTCAAAAACAATACAAGGGTTAATTTATACCTTTGATTCTCAAGTGGTTTAAAAAATTTCTTCTTGGTTCTGTTTTTCGTTCATAAATAATACTTCATTTAAAGGTACTTTTGTCTTCTTTCATCTAAAAACTTCATGTCACTATTCTTAAGAAACAGACAAGTGTATTTATGCTTAATTAATAATTAATAACAATCATAGAGTCAGCTATATGCAAGAATATGAGTAGGTGAACATTTCGTTCTCATTTCGCAATGAGTAATAATTCACTACCACTAAAATATATAACTTTTCATCATCTTGTCTAAGTGACAAGGTGGTCCCTCAACTTAATTTATTTTTAAAAAATAAAAAAAAAATTTAAAAAGTAGTAAAAAACCACCTTGCCACATAAATAATGTAGTGAAAAATTATATCTTTAAGTGACAGTAAATCATTATTCTTTCGCAAAAAGTCTAAAGTTTTTTTTCCTGTGAGTGCACTCAATGAATTTTTATATTTAATTTTTCTGTATATTTTTAACAAAATAATATTAAACTTAGCATTGGTCAGATTTTTTTTCTGATTTAAAGAACCAAAAAAGAATATGATAAATCTTTAATAATGTCATTAATATAAGAAATTCACATCTCTGTCAACCCCCATGCCAACTAGGGATGTAATCGAGCCGAGCCGTGTCGAGTTTGAAGATTTCAAGACTGGCTCATTTATGAGTCGAGCCTAAATAGTCGAGCTCGAATTCGAGCCGAGCTATAAATTACATGTTCAAGCTCGGCTCGTTTAAAACTCAGGCGAGCTCGAACTCAAGCTCGAGTTCATTGAAAATGACATTCGAGCCGAGCCGGGTAACTGGACAAGCTCGGCTCAATTAGAGCTCGATGTAAACTATTAAATTTTTCAATGAGTGATCAAAGCAGAATTCAATCCCGAGTTTATGAACAACTTCTATGCATTTATTAATAACATAAATATATAATATGTAAGTATATAAGGCATATTATAAAATATATTACATAACTATAGTTTATAAGTAACAAATTAATAATATGTTATTATATATAACTACAGAGTATAAACAATGGTATATGTATAATGTGAACAAATAGTAAGTCTAATATATTCTATATAACTAAGTAACTATAATATAAATATAATATATAACTATTGTTAACCATGTGTGATGTGATATATTTGTTTATATATATATACTAACTATTTAATATTGTTATATTGTTATATACTAACTATTAATAACTTAATATGTTAATTTAACATACTAAATATTGTTATCAAAGTATTATAATTAATATGTAATACTATATATATTATACCATGTTTACTATTTACTAATATATATGTAAGATATGAACGAGTTAACGAGTCGAACTAACGAGTCGGGCGAGCGATCCGGTCGAGCTTTAAACGAGTTGAGCTCGCGAGCCCCTATCGAGTTTTGTCGAGCGAGTCGGGTATGTATCACTTACTAATCGAGCGGGTTTCAACAGTAACGATCGAGTTTCTACAGTATCGAGCTCGAGTTTGAATCGGGCTAAACCGAGCGGGTATCGAGTGGGCTGTCAAACGAACTGGCTTATTTACATCCCTAATGCCAACTGCCAATACCAAATACACATAAAACAAAAAATATACTAGCACAATTTATGGGAAGCAACCGGAGCCAAGCACGTGCATCGTCCGTACCATCCAGCTAGTAAGAAGATAAGTGCAAGATGAAGAAAAAGAAATCAAGGAATGACAACCTGTATTTCTTTTTGCTTCATCTTTCCCTACAACATGTACATTCACGCCATTGGAATTATGGGCGTTGTTTGTTCAACGCCAATGCAGAACAGCATTGTGCAGCCGGGTCCTATCTTCATTGTTCTTAGTCAGCATTTCAATTAAAATTTCTTCCATCACGTGCTGCGCTTCTTTTAATATCTGCAAAGAGACATTAAAAGAAGCGCACCACGTGATGAAAAAAATTTGAACTGAAATGCTGACTAGGAACAGTGTAGGTGAGACATTAAAAGAAGCACAACACGTGATGAAAAAAATTTGAACCAAAATGCTGACCAAAAACAATGAAGGTGAGACCCGGCCCGCACGATGCTATTCTGCATTTGTGTTGAACAAACAACACCATGGTGTTGTTGGGCAAGATCCAAAGCATAACAGAATAGTGGCCGGTCATTATTCATTTTATTTTTTTTTACATATTTTTAATAATTATTAATATCAAAATATTCATTTTTTATATTACATTAATAATTTTTTATTATTATTTTAAAAAAAATTTCTACAATACTTTTTTTTTTTTTTTCTATACAAATTTTTGTACTATTTTCAAAATTATGCATTATTCTATACTGTATATAGATTTGCCAAACAAGCCAGTCATGACCTTGATGCATGCGCCGCGTCACTTCTCTGGGACTTGCCATCAATGCCCCCAAACCGAGTTGTAAACAAGATCCAAACAAGAGTAATGCTTCGTTTTTTTTCGACAAAATTATTTTTTTAATGTTTGGCTCATACGAACAAATTACGAAATGCGAAAATTAGAGTTTGATCATTATTTTCATCCTTACCAAACACGGTAAGATACATATTATTTTTTAAAAATTATTTTAGGTCGAAAAAAAAAACGGAGCATAAATATGGAAGGTACACAAGAACCCCAGATCTATCTTGGTTAGTAGTTACATTGCAAAAAGGGAAAAGGAAAAAAGAATAAAAAAAAATAACAAGAAAAAATCAAACTTCAAGAGTTAGTCAGGGAAATACGTAAAATAAGCAAGCAAGTTAGCGAGTAGATTGATGCAAAGAGAAGGAAACAAGATAGAGCATGATATATAAACTAAAAGAAATAGAACAAAAATTTATACCTCCTCCTGGTAACAAATCAAGGCAGGGGAAGAGAACCCAGATGGTGTAAAATCTGTCGAGATGGAAGGGAAACGGAGGAACAACCGGAAATCATAGGAATGAGAGATTTTGGGAAAAATTTTAATGTTGTATATAAAGAATTTTATTTCACATTCGTTCTTCCCAAAATATCCTACTCCTACAACTCCCGATAGCTCCAATCTCCCTTTTCCTCTTCTCAGTTTCTCTTTGGTAGAAGACAACACATCTCGGCCATTTTATAGACAAGGGACCTCATGCACCTACCCATAAAGCAAATTAGTTGCAGAATGATCCCCTTATTTTGGGCTATTTGTAAGTGTACAGTTTTTTCTATCTTTGACCATAACTGACTATTCACAGCAATAATGCTACAATTTTTTAAAAAAATTTGCCGATACACGGCGAGTATGGACTACACAGTTTGTTACATGTGAACAGCAATTTTCTTTAAAAAGTATAATTTAAAAAAAGTTATTTTCAGAAATTCATTTTAAATAAACGATTTGAAGAGTTTGGCAAGATTCAGTTTTACCTTTAAAATTTTGAGTTTTTGAAAAAACATCATCTTACCTGTGATTTGAAAACAATAAGTGAATCCAATTAAATTGAAAACAAACCACAAACATACTTTTTTCTTATTTTTCTTTGTATCAATTACCCTCACATTTTTTACAAAATTTAAACACAATCAAAAAAAAAAAAAATATATGAGAGAGGAAAGAAAAATATTTTGTATTAAAATAATAGATATGGAAGCTCTTTTGATTTCTTTTATATTGGGTAAAATTATATGCATTCTCAATGCTCAAGAAATCAATAAGGTATTTGCAATAGGTGGTCACATCTATATTAAAATCAATTTTAAATTTAAAAAAAATATATATGAAGATCAATGCAAGATGACAGAAAATAAGTGAATCAGGATAACTTCATAACGAGTGAAATTTATTTAACCTTTTTGTTATTTGTTTTTTTTTTCACTATTTTAACTAAGCCCAGCTTTTTGGAGTTTTCAAAGACTTCTCCAATATTGCTCAAACCTTGTCAAAAAGCATTCTTGCTCAAACCTTACGGTGGGTTTCGCAAATAGTTGTGTTGTAAAATTTTTGTTTGAATAATAATATAAAGTGAGTGGTGCAATATAAAATATATAAAAGTTTGAAATTATTTTATACAAAAGTTAAAAGGTTTTGTTTTATAATAAATTTTTTTATTTGAATTGTAATAAAAAAAATTATTAACATGATATAAAAAATAAAAGAAAATTATAGGATGTTTTGAATTTTACCTTTCTCAAGAAAGTGAAAACAAAAAAAAAAAAAAAAAAAAAAAAAAAAAAAAAAAAAAGGAAATGAGAGTATTGCCAAAAAAAAAAAAACTCTTGGGCTCGTTTGAAAAATTCCTCTCCCACTTTACCCCGGTAGCTTACTGTGTAGTATCCTTGTGCACAGTACGCTGCTCAGCCTTGCACGCGAGATGGGACGGGAGAGTAGATAGGTCTGCTCAGCCTTGGCCACAGCCCACAGGAGGTCTGCAGATATTGATGGTACACGTCGTGGAACTGACATTCTTATGCTTTTGTGAAGTCGTCAGGAAGCTTGTGGGGTCTGCAGATATTTTGTGCAGAGGAAGAATCCGGTTGCAGGAACAGAGAGTATGTGGAATGGGGCAAGTGTCCAAAATATCTGTTACACATACCCCATTTCTTTGCACTCATTTATTTACATTTTAGGTGGCTTTTTAAAATAATTTTTAAATTTGATATGAATTTTTATTGAATTTAATTTTATTATGATTTTAAAAACTACCTAAGAATATGAAAAAAAATATATGTAAAAAAATAAGAGTGTAGGTAGTATTATTATTTTTTAAAAAAAGAAATTATATATATATATATATAAAAGAAAAGTTATTTTTGGATATGCGAGCCTAACGTATAAAATCAATTGTAAATTTTTTAAAATAATATATATGAAGAATAATGCAAGATGACTTTAAATAAGTAAACTAAATACGTAAAACTTTTGGCAACTAGTAAAATTTATTTAACTTTTTTGCCATTTAGGCTATTCTTTTATTTTCTTTTTATAACATGTTTACACAAGAAGGAGGAAAGAGAGATTCGAACTAGTAACTTTCACTTCATAAAGCATGATCTCTAACCGATTGAACTACCTCTTAAAAATATTTAAACTACTTTTAACTGTTTGAATTAGACGCGTCTTTTTGAGTTTTGAATAAGTTGTCTTCTCCATTGCTCAAACGTTGTCGGACAGTATTCATCTCCTAATATACTTCAAATGTTTTTAAATCTCTTGCCAGCATTTATCACTACAGTCTATAGAGAGAGCCATTGATGTATACTTTAAACGTTTTTTTTTTTTTTTGTCCGGATGTCATTGTTGATACACGTCGTGGAACCATTGATGCTTTTGTGAAGTGATACATACACGTCGTGAACCGTTTTACACTTAAAAAAAAAAAAAAAAAAAAAACAAATTGCTTTAAAAACTTAATAATAAAAAATTTATTAAAACTTAAAAATTATAAAAAAAAAAAAAAAAATTATAATTTAAAAGGCAAAAAATATTAAAAACTAAAACAAAAAAAAAAAACAATTTAAAAAAAAAAAAAAGGACAAAACGTGTGGCCAACAACCCCAACTAAAGCCACCCTAACCACCTCCCAAAATCATTTGGGGTGGTCGAAACCACCCTCAAAGACTTTGGGGGTGGCACGGCCACCTCTATATTAGCCAAAGGGTGTGGTCGAAACTATCCCAGGCCCTTGGAGGTGGTTCGGCCACCTCCAAAACTCAAACCTTTTTTTTTTTTTTTTTAATCTTTTGGGGGTGGCTGCAGTGGCGAATCTAAGATTTTTATTCAGAAGGGTCAAGATTATAATATAAAGTTGAACAAAAATTATTTGAAGATATTAAAGATTATATCTAATGAAATAAATAAACAATTAAACAAAATTTAATTATTGCTTAAAGTTTAAACAAAAATGTGCTTATAGATTTGCCAAGTTATCTATACATGTGTAACCAACTGATGTCGAGGCTTCAGATTTATTTGAAGTTGAACTTGGGTCTGGGATGCTACTTAATACTGATAATGGCTCTCTTATGCCTTAGGTCAACATAATAACGTTATCATTTCTTGTGTAGCATATCTACCACTATATAGTCTGTGTTTTTATGTCCTTGTATTAATTCAGTTTATATTTATTAATAAGGTGGGAAGTACTTCACCAATACCTGCTTTATAATTTTATTTTTTGAACTAATAGCATGTGTTATTATTGATTCTAAAAGCCCAAAGACTTACATCTTGAGAAATGAGGGACAGATTCCCCACACTCTTAAACCAAAAGGATCTAACTTAAAAAACAAGTTGCCTAACCAGAATCCCAAATTTTACTAGAATCACAATTAAGCCCCCATTACAATGAAATTCCAATAAAATTTGAGCCATATATAAGCAAACTGTGCACAGAAACTAAGGAATACACGAACACATCTAACAAAAAAATCAACCCAAGTCAGCAGAAGGGGCATTGTCATCGCCGAAGTCCGGTGCGTGTACGGCACGCGCCTCCCCGGGAGTTACCAAACAACAGATCAGCCTCCCTGTGTCCGGGCTCTACCTTTGTACGATGAAAAGAGGCGAATAGTAACCGTCACGCGCTGCTCAAAGAGAAGACCTCCTTGGCGCTTGACAGCCACACGCTGGTCACCAGTAACCCACACGGCCAATGCAATCTACGGTAGGACCAAAAAATACCGGTGGACCCATCTAAGTGGCGTGTGTCTCTCAGAAGACGATGGACAAGCGTAAATCTAGCGTCAAAAATAGCTAAAACAAATGAAGTCCGGCCAAAACGCTCCACCGGCGACACGTACGATAACAACATCTCCCCACTGGATGCCTCAAGATGAACCTCCTGTCAGAGAAAACGAGAAGAAGAAAAACCAACACAAACTCCAGAGCCCAGTAAAGACTCAGAGAAGGACAGCCATCCCTGGATCTATCGGAGGAACAAAAGCTTCACAGCCTCAATGGCCGTGAGAAATCTGCTTCTATTGGTACACACCATGGAGGAACAAAAATACTCCATTGCCCTAGAAAGCTAGGAGGCAATACCTGCTTTATAATTGAACCATCGTAATTGGAAGCCTCGATATGCAATGCCATTAATCATTATTTTCTCCGGTACTCTATTCTCACTTAAAGTAACTCTATGCAGGGAACTCAGAAGCCAAGAGTTTAGCATGCCAAATTAGCAAGCATTTGTAAATCATGTGTACAAATTAAAAATTTAACCCCTTGGGCATAAAGGGATATCGTGGCTAGATGCTTAATTTGGCCGTTTGAAATTTCTCCTCCTCTTCTCGCCCTTCTTTAGAAATTTTTTTGAAAGATTAAAAAATATGATTGATATGATATAAAGTTAAAATGATTTATATGAAAAAGTGAAAAAATAAAATAAAATTGTATTATATTGAATTTTTTATTTTATTTTTTAAAAAAAAAAACATTAATGTAATAAAAAATTAAAAAAATTTGAAATTAATATTTTTTTATTTTTTTTTGTGAAGAGAAGTAAAAATAAATGAAAGAGAAAGGAAAGAAAATTTCAAACAGGAGGCTAAAATCCTAGTGTACCTAATTTTATTTTATGCTCTGTTTGTTTCGGTGTAAAATGGTTTTCGTCGTAAAATAGTTTCAGGGAAGTCGTTTTTCAGAAAAATATTTTCCGTCGAAATCATTTTTAGATGTTTGGCGCGTACGGAAAATTACAAATATTTTTTATATTTTAATTTAATCATATTAATTAAAAAAAATTATTCACAAAATAAAAAATGTTAATATAAAAATATTTTTTTAATATTTGGCAGATACAAATTCCGGCAAAGTTGCCGGAATCTGGCCATTTTTGCCGGATTCCGACGGAAAACAGCCGGATCTCGGCCAATTGACCGGAAACCAGCTAGATGCCGGAGGTCCGGCCGTTCTGGCCAGATCTGGGCCGGGACCCGGCCGCTCCGGGCAGTCTGGTCGGAATCTGGCATGGTATCTCCGGAATTCGGCGATGTCTGCCGGATTTTGCCGGATTCCGGCACCGACTGGAGTCGGAATCTGGCTTGTCGAAATCCGACAATATTCAACTACTTGAATGTAAAGGTCGACTGCGTTGTTTAAAAAAGAGTCGACTGCATTTACCATCTACGGAAAATGATTTACGCTTTTAAAAAGCGTAAATCATTTTTTGAAATTTATTAAGCATTTTTTGTCAAACGGAAATCATTTTTCTGTTGACCATTATTTTCACCCCTACCAAATAACGAAAAATACCGAAATCATTTTACGCCGAAACAAACGAAGCATGAATAAAAATGTCGAATGCATTTGTGGGTATTTAGCCATCATGACTAAAGCAAGCTGTCGGCTAGCCTTTTTAGGTACGCCTCCCTGCTTGTCTCCAACCCCAGTTTTTCCTTCCCTTTGGAAAAAGCTTGGTGCACAATTTGTGTATAACCACTCATATGAGTAGGAACCATATGAGTGAGTGAGTCCTACCCATGTGAGTAAGTTGTGCACAAATTGTGCACAACCTGTTGTGCAATGATCAAATCTCTTTTCCTTTTCCACTTACACACTTGTTTGCATTTGATGCTTCCAATATCAATCTTAAAAAAATGAACTCAAATCCACTCGACCCCTTCTCTCTTGCTCATCTTCGCATGAACTCGAAGAAGTTGTTATGGGTGTGTCTGGTAAGTAATTGTATTGTGAAATATTTGTTTAAATGGTAGTAAGACAATTGCATTTTTACAAAAGACAATTGCATCAAGATTATAAACTCAAACAAAAAATCAATGCAGTAATTCAGCAGAAGTACGAGCGTGGAAGTTGATGAAACATTTGCTTGTTTACATTACACAACCACAATATACACAATCTTCTTGCAGATATCTTTTCTTTAACTTAGAAATTTGAAATAATCAAATTTATTACTTTTAACATTGTTCTCCCTAAATTTTTTTCTTCTATGTTTCATCATTTGATTTTAGATGTCGAGTGGAAGTATAATTACTATATGAAAGTGGTTCATTTGTTGTATCTTTGTTTGGGGAAAATGCAGAAAAGTTATTGGAATGCTTTGCAACAAAATTAATGTTACACAACACCGAGGTATGAAAAAAAAAAATAGCATAGCTCAAAATATTTTTGTTATTCAATTCTATATAAAATATAGGTATATTTCTAACAAAATTAATATAATAGTATAACAAGACTCAATCTAAGCTCTATGTTTCTGGACTATTTTCCCTTTACAATGTTAATATTGATATTTTTTGCTTCTATCATTTATCAAACCTCATACTTTTGTTCTCCTAAAAAATAGGAGGTCATTATTAATATACAAAGCCTTGCAATGCTTTTTTTGGAGCAAGAATTCTTTATTCGGCTGAAGGTTACAATGATTGACGGACTTAGAGGAGTACGTCAAAATTCAACATTGTAATTGTTCAAGAGCTGCTAGACGAATATTAATCAATTTCTACAATCAAAGAATTCGCAACTTCATCTACTTCTTTCACCAACAACTAAATTGCAAAGTGATGTATTTTGAAACAGATTTTAGTATTAAGCAATCATGCAGAATGAATAATGCATTTTTTAAAATGAATGAAACATAATATTTAAATGCAAGTAGAGAGTAAAATAAAGAATCAATTGAAAAAAAAAATAGAAAAAAAAAAAAGAAGAAAGTCATTTGACTATTATGCTGACAAAACTCTTAAAAAGTGTTTAACTAAAGTTGATTTCATATACGGACATGATTCTTACACAACACATATTAAAAAACTTTTACACAACACACTCATAAAGGGTGGGGCTCATATGGTGGGTTTCACTCATATGTGTCATACCCCTTGTGAATGTGTTGTGTAAAAATTATGTAGTGTGTGTTATGTAAATATATTTTCCTTTTGGGAAAAATACAATTTAGCCCCTCAAACTACCACCATTTTTTCGGATGACTCCTCAAACTACCAAAACTTGCACTCTGGCCACCCAAATTACTAAAACCTTTTAAAAAGATCAATTTTGGCGAAATATCCCCATAATACCCCTACCACGTGTCATTTTTCAATTAAAAAAAATCCAAAAAATTTAAAAAATAAATAAACTATTTCTTTTTTTAAAAAAAAAAAATATTACGATTGACCAGAGGATGTACTGTTTCTTTCCAGCATCGTCGTTGGGCACGATGCACGCTTGTAGCTCAGCAAACTCGTCCCTGCCTATCCGAACGTGGACACGACTAATTTTTTATTCTTCGATGTCTATGATATTGATCTTTCGCAGTTAGGAAATAATGCCACCCCAAATAAAAATAAAAAATAAAAAGAAATAAGAAATAAGAAATAAAATTTTAGTTTATATATATATATATATATATATATATATATATATATATATATATCTAATTTTTAATTAAAAAATGATACATGATATGAGTATTATGAGAATATTTTGCCAAAATGAGCATTTTTCAAAGGTTTTGATAATTTGGACACCAAAATACAAGCCTTATTTTTTTATTTTTTTTTTTATGAGAAAATACAAACCTTAATAATTTGAAGAGCCCTTTTTTTAAAAAAAAAAAAAGAAGAGAATTTGAAGGGTTAAATTGTATTTTTCTATTTTTCTTTCATATATCTCTTTTGCAACTTCATCTTATGGGCTTGTTTGGCAAGGGTAATAAAATTTTCTCTTTCCCTCTCCACCTATCCAAAAAATAATCAACTTCAAAACATTTTAACTTTATATCACATCAATAATTTTCACTACAAAATAAAATTTTTTCACTTTTTATACAAATTCTTTTTACTTTATATTAAATTTATCACTTTCAACTCTCACTACTAATTTGCCTTCCCTTACCAAACAAGGCCTGTATGTCGTCATTTTTATCATTTCAAATCTACGCCACTGATATCAAGTTAAAGATGAAGGAGAAATGATACTTACACTCTTTCTTCACAACAACGGCACAACAGGCTGACGTGGAAAGTGATTTTAATTTTTTTTTTTTCATTTTCTTTTCTTTTCTTTTGGGATTGAAAACTGGTTGGAGGGGATTGAAATTTTCATTTCCCCTCCAACGCAGCTCTCTCTCTCTCTCTCTCTCTCTCTCCAACTCCCGTACAATGGTGCCGTTGCCGCCGCTCGCTCGCCGGTCTTCCCCTTCCCGGCGCCGCTTCACTGGCATTCAGTCTCCTCCGTCCAGAACCGCCGTCTCTCTCTCTCTCTCTCTCTCTCTCTCTCTCTCTCTCTCTCTCTCTCTCTCTCTCTCTCTCTCTCTCTCTTACCGGTCGTGACCAACCCTCTCGGCAATCAGCTTCTGTCTTGATGGTCGGCCATCCTCCACCGAGCCATCCTTCACCGGCGTTCTGTCTCAAGCGAATTTGGCGGCCAGATCTGTATCCGTCGACGTTAAAAAAGGTACTCTCCGGTGACTCTCTCTCTCTCTTCTCCGGCCGGCAGTCCGTCCTTCTCCACCGGCCCGCATCTCTCTCTCCACTCGTTTTTTCTTCACCGGCGGTAAGATCTGGTTATAACTCTCTTCTCTCTCTCTCTCTCTCTCCGGTCGTCCTTCACCGGCACCATCTCCACCGGCAAGTGAGATGGAACCAAGGTTAGGTTTTTCTGAAGTTTTTTTGTTATGTTCTGGGTTCGATTTGGTTTTTCAACATTCAATGATCTGGTTTTTTTTTTTTTCTTTGTTCTGGGTTCTCTCTGAATGGACTAGGATTTCAAGACAACCAAAATTGGAGCAGGCTTGGGCTGGAAAACCTTCCATCTAGAACTATGGGGTCGGCATCTCCAACAGTAGGCTCATTTTCCACACAGGTTTTCCATGTTTCTTTTATACTGTACAAGTTTGTAAGATGTGCATTTTATAGTCACTTTACTCGAATGTCTAATAATGCAATAATTTTATGAAGGAGCAATTTTGTGGTTAGTAGTTTCCTGTATATTTAATTAGTGATTCATGTGCAAAGCCCTTATTACCATTTACTAAATTGTTCTTGAGGTTTTTTATTACTTGAAACAAATACAATGTCTTTACTCTTTATATAGGATTTGTAAATGACATTAGCAAAAGGAAAAAAAGTTTAGATGGTTGGAGTGTACTCCAATTTTCCTTTCTTTTGATTTGAGATAGTCGTTTGAAAAGTTTGAGAAATATAAATTTTTAGATGAATGAATTATTTTTGGATTTGTCTTAAGGGCACATGTTGGCAGGGCCCTAATTGTGTTCAATATGAGCATGAAAATTATGAAAGTCTTATTAGATACTCTGCATTCTGTTGGTGTTCAAGCTTGAATATATTTTTGCTTCACTTTATGAAAATTTTTAGCTTGGGACCTTTGATTTTTTTTTTTTTTTTGTTTATAGATGAGCTAAGGACTAAGAGGTAAAGTTTATTGGAGATGTAGCTCTTGATCAAGTATGCAAGGCAAGATGTTCTTTTACCAATCTTGATATGTTTTTTGAGATAGTTCTTCACTTTGTTTGTGTGTGTGTGTTTTTTTTTTACTTTATAAAAGATTATGTGTACCAATCTGGTTTATTATGCATCAGTTGGAGGTGATGTTGTGTTTAATTGCATATCTGTGTCATTAAATTTTTCATTGTCTGCAATTTTCTTATGTAAAAGAGTTGATATGTATAGGAACTAATTGCTTAATTTTATTACAATGTTGGTCACATACATATATATACTGATTTACATGTGTAGACTAATGGAAAGTTTTAAATTCAAATACAATCAAGTGTCACTTAAGGAAAACCGGCTTCTCTAGTCTTTCCTTAGATGATCTGCAATCCTAGCTTCTTCAGCTAAATATCAGTGCTTGATGAGCATGACACGACTGCTACTTCTCATTGTCAAGTCTTGATGAGCATGTCCAGTGTTTGGTTGCTGCATAAGGCAATACTTGCCTTATTGACTTGTCTTTGATGCCATGTATACTTGATGAGTATCTTGGGTAGAATTGGACAATGTTTGCCTTGTAAGGAATATTTGTCTCGTTGGGTTTCCTCTAACAGAATTGATTTGTGCTGGCTTTGAGTGATTTGCTGCATGCGCGAGGCTTGAGTGATTTTCTCTAGCTGTGATATTCGGACTGGTTGTCATACCAGCTGTGTTGTATGGTGTGGCACTCGTGTCAGCTTTAGGAACATCACTACCATGCATGCCATGCATGGTAGTGATGTTCCTAAAGCTGACACGAGTGCCACACCATACAACACAGCTGGTATGGCATGCATCCGTGTCACTTCTAGATGTAGCAGCTTGGACACTAGGCTTAACATTATGGACTTTTGCATGATATTTATGGAGTCTTTATTTAAAAAGTTTTTGTTTTGGTTCTTTTGGGTTTGGAACACAAATGCGTCAACCGGTTATTTTGTAGTAGTTTTCTATTCCCTTATTGTTGAACAATATTCTATTATCTTTTGTTTAAAATTATTTCAATTGTCAGATTGTTCATGAAGATGAAGACTTTTGATAATTGTTCTGTTTATATTACTTTTTCGTATGTATGTTTTACATAAAAAGAATGGATATCCATTTTTCTATTGTTTGCTGTTCTCTGTTGCTTGGCCAGGTTGTTATGGCATGAATTATTTATTTTTGGAAAAATTGAATTCGCAAAATTCTTTGGTCTCATGCTTTACATTTGGGTTTGCTTGCTTTAAAATAAATCTGAGGATCTCGGCATTGAAAAAAGGGCAAGAAATGTGAAATTGTGTAGAAAACCTTGTGAAAATTTGTTGGGCATTTGTCATTTAAATATTTTGAAGGATTATTCATGGCTTTTATCTTGTGTTTCCTTAGAGATGCAAGGGGAAAGATGATTTAATTGAGGGAAAATTGCACCGTTGGTCCCTGTGGTATGCCATAATTATTGTTTACTCCCTATGGTTTAAAAAGTTACTGGGAGGTCTTCGTGGTATGCAATAATTACAAATCGATTCATGGCGTCAAATTTTGTTAAATTTTTTAATAGATTCCGTCAAATGCCACGTCAGCGACACGTGTCGCCATCTTATGGCGACACGTGTCCATCTTAATAAAAAAAAAAACCTGAACGGGTGGCTTGGCCACCCCCTGTAGCTTGGGGGTGGCCGCACGCCACCCCTGCGGCCGGGGGTGGCCCGATGGCCACCCCTAGATCTTCCAGGGGTGGCCTTTCGAGCCACCCCCAAGCCACAGGGGGTGGCCCGATGGCCACCCCAGGCAACTGGGGGTGGCCAAGCCATCCGTTCAGTTTATTTTTTTTTTGATTTTTTTTTTTTAAAAAAAAATAAGTATTTTTATTTATTTTTTAATAAATTTATATTTTTTTATTAAGATGGACACGTGTCGCTGATGTGGCATTTGACGGAATCTGTTAAAAAATTTAACAGAATTTGACGCCAGGGATCGATTTGTAATTATTACATACCACAAGGACTTCCCAGTAATTTTTTAAACCATAGGGAGTAAAAAATAATTATGGCATACCACAGATATCAACGGTACAATTTTTCCTTTAATTGAGGACTCTTTAGTATTGGTGATTGTTGTTTTGGTCACAGTAAAAATGTTACGACTGTTATGGACTTAGAGCACTAGCAGCAGATTCCCAACCATTTTCCCTATATTTAGGGAACAAAACTACTTTTTACTTCCTTATAAAAAAATATCCCACAATAGATTCCCTTACTTTTCCCTATATCAATTAAATATTATTTTTTTACTCTTATTTTATTCTTTTTCTCTCTTTCCTACTTTTTCTCTCTTCCCTATATCAATTAATTATACTTCTTTTATATTAAAATAATACATAGGAAATGAATAGTAGACATGTATACATAGGGAATCACTATTCATTCCCAACTCCATCATCTAAATATAGGACATCTACTGTGGGGGATTTTTTGATGTTTTTCATGAAATTTTCCTTAAATATAGGGAAGGGAACCAATATAGGGTAACTGCTACTAGTACTCTTATAGGGCAAGAAAGGTGAATATGCTATAGATTATCGTTTAATGACATCATACTAGTTTTTTTTTTTAAAAAATTTTTGGTTATTTGTAAGATTCTTCTGAGTAGTACGAAATACGTAAGTTTTGCTTTTGCTTTTGCTTTGAGTGGTCACATCGTGGGTTAATGGTTATGCAGCAAAAAGCAAGCTGATGTAACGTCTTGGTTGGAAATTTTGAACAGACGTAACAAAAAATAATTTATTTATTTAAAATGAAACTCAAAAACAAGTGTAATTAATTTTATTTTAATAAAATATGTCGAATGCATTTGTAGGTAATCCTATCGTGACCATAAGAAATCGAAGGGAAGATCGAAGAGGAGTCAGAGGACCTTGATGCATACGCTCCATTACTGGTTACTTGTCTTGCGATGTCCCATCAATGCCCAGCTGAGCATTTTTCATTGCAAGTTATTTATTACACTCAACGCCTGCCTGCTTGTCTCCAAACCCGCGTACCCCTTTCCCACTTCTTCGTTTACACACTCATTTGCATTTGATTCTCCCTGACAACAAGCCATTCTTGCTTGGTGGCAGAACCTCCAATATTTGAAAAACATGAACCCAAAACAACTCAACCCCTCCTTTCTTGCTCATCTTGACATGAACTCGGGAAAGATGCTATAATTTTCATCTGGGAGATTTTGAGAAAAAATTCACAGGTATATATGTTCTTTTTCTAGAATTTTGACTTATTTTATTTTCAACACTTTCATTTAGATCGTTGGCTTCAGTTCTTTCCCTTGATCTGTTTAAGTTTAGATCTGTGGCTTCAATCCTTTTCATGTTTGTTTGCTTTCCATTTATATTTTGTTTGGTATCCATGGCAATATCGGAAAATGAAATCAAGCCAAAGTTTTGTATAGAAAATTTCAACCCCTATTTAACTATAGAATAAGCAAAGCAAAAGAAGAAGAAGAAAAAGTTCATTTTCCATTGGATTTGGTAGTGTTGTTATGTCTCCTTTTGAACCTTTCCTTCTTTGGTCAATCCAGGTGCTTCTGATTCATGTGTATTCTCATGCCAACAAGCAAAACAAATCAAATACTAACTCAATCTTCTAAGAAAGCCCCAAAACAAAGAATAGTTAAATTGAGAAAAAGGGTTTTTAGCTACTGGCTAGTAAAAGTTGACGAAGCTATTAAGAATACTCTAAAAGCTTATAAATTTATTTATACTTTATATCACATTAATTATTTTTTGTTACTATCTTCTTTTTTTTTTTTTTTTTTCTTTTTTTTTTTTTTTAAAAAAACATTTTTAAAACCTTTGAATTTTTTTTCCCTACTTTATATCATATCAATCCCTTATTATTATTATTATTGCAAAAAACCCACCTCAAAAACCTTGGACGCGGAAGAAAATTAAAAGAAGAAACAAGTTCAATGAGAAAGGAAGGCTTCAGAAGAAATTCATAGCCAAAAGATTCTTGAAGAGAAGAGGATCACTGGAGGGTTTGTTTTCTGTCAAATGGTTTAATCGTTATTTTAGTTTTTTATACAAAAAATTACGTTTTATTTTTAAAAAATTATTTATTTTTTTTGGAATTTTTTAAGAGGATTTTTTGTTATATTGAAAATTTTTGTAAGCTTATTTTTGTTGGGTAGGTTGAGATAACATTATCTCAGACAATTGTGTTATCACACTCCTCCCGCTAGTAAGTCTGCGCTTCATTTACACCCAACTGCGAACTTCTCTTCTTCTCCCCCACTTTCTTTACTTTTTCCCTCTTCTTTGCATTTGATGCTTCCTTACACGAGCCATCCCATGAACCCAAAACAACTCTACTCCGTCTCTCTTGCTCACCTCCACACGAAATTCAGAATAACGCTATAATTTCAATCTCAGGAATGAGAGATTTTGGAAAAATATTTACACTTTTTTCTGCAGAATTATGACTTATCTTTTCGTGTGTCTAATTTTAGATCAGTAGCCTAAATCCTTTTCATGTTGTTTGTTTGAATATCCACTTATGTTTTGTTGGGTATGCAACACAATATGGGAAAAATGAAATGAAGCCAAAGTTTTGTATGAGCTTTGTATTTTTGGTTAACTACGAAAACTTAAAACCCAATGTAAGTATGGAATAAGTAAAGAGCATTCTTAGTTCCCTCACCAAAATAGCTTGGTGAGCCAATTTGGTGAAAACATTAAAAAAATCACTCTCAGCAGCTACACCACTTTAACTAAAAAGTTTTGGTGAATGAAAATACTGACCAATTTAAATGAGTAATATTTACTCACCAGTTTTGTTTATCTTTTATTTCTTACATGATCACAACACTTTTTTTCCTTTCTTCTCCAATTTTCTTATCTCATTTTTCATCTCCCACACGATTATGTCATTATTTCATGGACACAAAGGTTTTTTCGCTCCTGACAAATTTTGTGGTTCTTTCATTTATCTTTTCTTTATTTCTTGAATTTGGTTGAAAAACAAAAGAAAACTTCTATGAATTTTTTAGCAATAATCTAATCTCAAGATGAAGATATATGATAGCTTGTATAAAAATATTAAATAGAAAAGAAATAAAGAAATTCAAAAAAGTATTATTTAAATAAAATAGTGATAGTGAATAGTTCAAATGATGAGGTCGCTGATGAAATTTTAAAAAAGTGGCTCACTAGAATAAAGAAAAGTAGTTTTTATGGTCTGTTTGGATACGTAAAAGAATTAGGACTATTTTTGGGTTTTTCTTTTTTCATAACCCGGCAACCCGAATGAAAACCGAATTCAAGAATTATTCCATCATTCAACTTGACTACCGATGCCCGTTATTGTCTCAACAAAATCGGACGCAACTTTCAAACATAGTGGACCCAAGCATACATGCCTAATATTGAGCGGGTTCGTCTTCGATGGAATTGATAAACATTGTCCTTGTAAATATGCCCCATTAATAGCCATTGGATGAAATGCCTTGTTGATTAGATTTCATTCGTGTCGTCAACTTGCTATGTACCCTTGCATACACGCCCACACCCAATCGCTTCGCTTCGTCTCTTGAAACAAGGTTTGTCTTATTAATTTGAAGCTGTTAGATGCGTGAAGGATACAAAATTGGATTGGGTGTAAAACATTTATTATGTTTATGTTAGTTTATATGTTTTTTAAATATATAAAATTAAGGGTAACTTTGTCGTTAAGGGGGGCATTTTTGGATAGTTTAAAGAGAGAGATTGACACAATTGGTAATTTGGGAAGTATTCAAAATGAGGTGTTAGTTTAAGAGAGTTATATAAAAATATGTCAAACTTTATTGTTGGTTTTGGTTGAACATTTTTTTGTACATCATTACTATACTTCTATAATAGCTTTACTTTTCCTTCCCATACTAAAGAAAACGAGACACAAAGCCAGACGGAAAGGGAGCTGACTAAACAAAAGAAATTAAACCTTTTGGTCCAACTTCTTGCCGAATGTGTGCAGATCGATACCATTATCGGAGGGATCAAGAACCCTAAATTATGGATGGGGCTAACTAATATAATGAATGTGTGGATGAGTAGAGTGTGGACTCTTGGCAAACCAAGTATGAAAGATTTCAAAAAGACCACAAGTACTTACTTGGTTTGTAAAATCATGAATCCGGCTTTGGCTCGAAACCAATATTAAACACAGTTAATGGGACCTTGACGCAATGGGAGTGTGTCAAGATGGTATGCTTTATCCCAAACTAATTTGGTATGATCACTCTTATATATTATTTGGGAAAAAAAGATCTTAATAATTTCAAATACTTTTTTTGGGTTTTCGTAGTAAGATTCGAAAATTATACGCTTCAGAGCAAAATGGTGCCATAGCTATGAGCAACACGGGATCATATTCGATCGGTCCATTGCAATTGGCATTCTTCGTTGGTCCTCAATATGCAGACAAAAAGTATACACGTGTACGATGGTGGGGTATGTCGTAGAGGTCGACCTGAAGGTTATTTTCACCTACATTTGTCGACCTTGGCAGTTCGCATGATGATGAGATTGGTGGACCTTTATTTGTAGCGGGAAAGAGCCGATGGGGGAGGATACAAGGGATAGGGGAAATTACCTAGCACGTGATATCGGATTGGGCGTGAGTATGGAATCTACAATGGAAGGATCCTCAAGGGAAACAAAAAGCACAAGAAAAGCTTCGAAGCAGGCTATGTACGATGAGATGAGGGAGATGGCGAAGGCTAGAAGAGAATCCTTACGGCTGCGGAGTCAATAGGACTTGAGTTCAACACAACAACTCAGCACTAGCAAATCCACACCTATGATAAATCAGGCAATCGCCTTGCTGGATGAGTTGCATGATGAGATTTACGTAGCGACATCAATTGCCCTAATAGATAAACAACTTCAAAAGGTGTTTGTCTTTGGAAACAAACAACGCAGATTGCTTTGGCTATCAAAGTTGATGCCCCTTGACTGACAATTAGAGTTGATTCTAATATGTTATTTTATTTTCATTAAACTTTAAGGGCAATTTATGTTAGTTTAATATATTTTAGGTGTTGGCTATGAGACAAGTTTAATTGGTGTAATGTGTTATTTTATTTTCACTGAACTTTGAGGACAAATAACTAATACCTACATAGCTAATACCTAAAATACATTATACCAACATAAACTGCCCTTAAAGTTCAGTGAAAATAAAATAACTATGTTGGTATAATGTATTTTAGGTATTAGCTATGTAGGTATTAGTTATGAGACAAGTTTAAGTGGTGCAATGTATTTTATTACGTGCGTATGTGACAGTAATTGCTGTTGAATGTTTGTTTGCTGGTATTATTCACTAAATTATTTTAAGTTGTATTGAACTCATAAGTCTCTGTTGGTAGGATGGATGGATCTAACCCTCCTTTCGTACCTGCGAATGAAGATAGCGACGATGAATTTGATGACGAGATTTTCCTTATAGTGGCTGCGATTGACTCGGATCTAGCTATGTACAATGAGATAAGGGAGATGGCGAAGGCTAGAAGAGAATCCTTACAGCGGCAGAGTCAGCAGGACTTGAGTTTGACACAACAATTCAGCACTGGCAATTCTACACCTCGAATAAACCGGGCAATCGCCTTGCTAGATGAGTTGCAGGATGAAATTACCAACGAGATTTACGTGGCTGCATCAATTGCCCTAACAGATGAACAACTTCAAATCGCGTTTGTCTTTTGGAACAAACAACGCAGATTACTTTGGCTATCAAAGCTGAAGCCGCTGGACTGACAATTAGAGTTAATTGTAATGTGTTATTTTATTTTCACTGAACTTTAAGGGTAGTTTATGTAAGTTTAATGTATTTTAGGTATTAGTTATGAGACAAGTTTAATTGGTGTAATGTGTTATTTTATTTTTACAGAACTTCGAGGACAATTTATGTTGGTTTAATGTATTTTAGGTATTAGCTATAAGACAAGTTTAATTTGTGCAATGTGTTTTACTACATGCGTATGTGATAATAATTAAGTGTTGAATGTGTGTTTGCTAGTATTATTTACCAGTTTATTTTAAGCTGTATTGAACTCATAAGTCTCCATTGGTAGAAAGGATGGATTTAACCTTCCTTTCGTACCTGTATATAAAGATAGTGAAGAAGAATTAGATGACGAGATTTTCCTTCTAATGATTGCGATTGACTTATCGGTTGACTCATCAGACGATGATGAAAACACCAATATGCCGCAATGCAACTTGCCATTATGAGGGGCCATGTACAAACATACATGTTGAACGGGCACCCAATGTCGTATTTCGAAATGTTTTGAATTGTACATGTAGTGCTGGACCATGAGACTTTTCATTTCAAGAACAGAAAGAAACTATATGAGACGTTTTTACAAGTGTTTCTTAGGCAATGTATGAACTCATAAACAATCATAGGCCTCAAATTGAAGCCTCATTTTTATGTCTTTTGATTTTTGACGCATTTGTTGTATTTAACAATGGCAATCTCATCCCATTTTAATGTGTTATTGTAGAATCATCTCGGAGGTTTTTATTCGGAAGATGAGTTGATGTAAGATTTGCCTGAATCGGTACACGATGACGACGTTGTGGGTTTACGTGTTTAGGGCAGCTCGTTGGGCATGTCGTGGACCGTTTGGGGCATTATGCGATGTTGTGGTATTACAGGTATTTGTGTCCTGTGTTTCTTAGGATTACTGTTTTTGTTGGTTCTCATGTTTGCTTGAAGTGGTTTGGTTTGTACTGCGGGCGAGATGTGAAACCACTATTTATTATGCATCTCTTTTGCTTCCATCGGACTTAGTTTATTGTATAATTTATGTCGGATATTTCTATGGATCACTACTTGAACAGTTTTATTTTCAGTACCATTCATGAACTGTAATGGAGCTACTATGCATTTGGCTGGCTACCAAGCTTTGTTCGAAATTGACCTATCTAGTATATTTTTTTTTCCATAGATTTATGTATGTTTTTCCTTTCTTTATTTTACATTATTATATGTGTGCATTTGTCTTGGTTTTCTCTGACCAAATTTAATTTAAGTTAAATGTCATTAATTTCAGTTTTTAATTTAGACTTTAAGAAGATATTTAATTTAATTTATAGTAAACGAGAAAAAAAAAAAAAGAGGTATTCTTCTTGGATTTTAAAAAGCAAATTAATTTATATTAAACAGAAAAACGCGGTATTTTTCTTGGATTGAAAAAAGCAAATTAATTAAAATTAAACGCAAAAATAAAAGCAATAATCGTATTTCTCTTAGATCTATAAAAGCAAAATAATTTACAATCAGTTTTCCAAAAAAAATGGTATCTTAGATTTCAAAAAGCAACATAATTTAAATTAAACACAAATAAAAAAAAATCACATTATCTTAGATTTAAAAAAGAAAATAATTAAGTATGAAATTTTAATTTTAATAGTAGTTTTTTAATTATTATACTTATTTCAATCATAATTCCAATCATTATACACTACTTTTCAATCTCAAAAATCCAATACCCAAACACAATTTCAAAAAGAATTTAAATTTTACTTATCAGTCAAACACATTATCTTTGCCTCAAAATTCGCAAAGAGAATAAGAAATCGATTCTAATTTCAAAAATTTAACTCCCAAATGAACAATTAGCTTCTTTGGGGCGTAAAATTTAATAAGACTATTAAGGATGCTATAAAGCAAAAGTCATATTTGCCATCAGATTTGGTAAAACTCCCGGTTGCTCTAACATTAGCAAGTGTATATTGATTTTGCAGGTTCATGTCACATGCCAACGTTCTTTCAACTGTAGAAGTAGGAGAGATATTTCGAGAGCAAGAAGGAAAAACTAAAAAACAGGCAGAATTGAATGTTGCTAAGGTTCCTTACTTTTTTCTTAAACATGGTAAGTCTTTGTTTCTTTTGTAATGGTATCTATCTATCCATGCCCGTGATTTCAATGTTCTTATCGCATGAAGAACAATTAGAAATAGGGTTAATTTGTACTCTTCTGGGCATGGATTTGATTCTAATTTATAGATATAGTTCATGAGCTGTATATAACATTTTATCAAATCACTTTTTAAAAAGTTTAAAAGTTATCAATTTACTTCTTAAGATTAGAACCGTTATTAAAACAATATTATAATTCTTTAATAATATGTCTTTCATATGAGAAACTCCCATCTTTGTCGCCCCCAACTGCCATACCTAAATCTATGAGCAACTGTTGAGGCAGAAACAAAAAATCGAAAACTCATTAATGATGGTATGTATTGCCGTGTGATTGGTCAATGAAATTCATTGACAATTATTGATTGTTTATTTAGGTATTCATGGTGTTGTTGTGAACGATTAAAAAAATAATATTTATTTAAAGTGAAAAAATATTTCAAGAATCTCAAGCAAAAATAGTCAAAATAATTATTGAAAAAGTACTAATTTCTATTTTAACTATATTTATTATACATTTAAACAAATTCTCTATTCTACTATTTGTTTTCTTTAAATATTGTTTTGTATGAGAAAGAGTTTGAAAGAAAGAGGGAGAGAAAGATAAAAAATGAGAGAGAAAATAGTGAAAAATTCTTTGTAGTGTGAATAGTGAATAGACTCTTTCTCTATTTAGAGCATTTCTAACAATCTAGTCAAATGCTTCAAAATAGTTAAATTTAACTACTATCAAGTTTTTTTTCAATACAAAAGATTACGCAAATTAACTATTTTCATTATAGAAAGAATCGTGAAAAGAGTCTATTCACTGTTTATTTCATAACTAATAAAATATTGAGAAAAATAATAACTAAAACAATATGATATTCACCCATATCCCAGTCTCTCTCCCACTTTTCATTGCATTCTAAAAGCTCTTTGTAGTGTTTTTTTTTTAAATGATAAGCTATTTTATTTTTGGTTGCTTCATATATTTTGAAATTTTGCTAGAATATTAAACTGGTGCAGCACTCTTAAGGTGTATCAAAGAATGTGTGGAAATTTAATATTTTCTTCGTCACGACAAAAATATAATAGAAAATGAATGAAACATAATGGCCTTGTTTGGTAAGAGAAGAGGAATTGGCAGTGAAAGTTGGAAGTGATAGATGTGATATAAAGTAAAAAAAAAAAATTATATAAGGATGTGAAAACGTTTTGTATTATAGTAAATTTTTTTTATTTAAATAATAATTTTTTTGTGTCAATAGCTTTCCTGTGTACCGAGCGCAACGCCCTTGTGCTCGAGCTCTTAGGGCTGTTGCACTCTTTTTGTATGTAAAGCTGTAGTTTACGTTTTTTTTTTTTTTTTTTTTTACGAGAAATAATAGCACTAAGTTTTAAATCTGAATTAAAGCGGTTAATAATTTCATTTTTAATATTGACAGCTAAATTATTTGTTAAAAGTTTAAAACTAGAGCGTTTATGCATGGCCGGCTCTTTCGATCTCATTTTCTTTTCTTTTTCTTTTTTTTTTTGTGGCTTAAGGCTATTGTTTACAGCCACAGTAAAATAAGCCCTCAGATAGTAGCTATATAATCAATGTCTTTTTTATATTAAAAAAAAAATTGTCGAAAGCTGCAATTATAAAAAGATTAGTCTAATTAAGACTTTAGTTATGATAAAAAAAAATTTACCAATTAAATATGGAAAGAATTCAATGAATAAGTAAAAATGAACAATAATAGAAAGTCAAATATACAAAAATGCTTCTATTAATTGATTAAATTTTTTTATAATTATTTATTTGAATTTGAAAGAATTTAGATGATTGTCAAATATTATTTACGAGTTTAAACTGGCTAAGAATTCGGCATTAGTTGGGGCTAGCCATCCCAGTTGTGGCTTCAAAGGAATATTACCCCCCGAGGTTCCAAGTTCGACTCCATCCAGGTGCAAACAATCTCTTGGGGCCAGCCATCCCAGTTGTGTGGGAAGGGTCTTCGGGCCTCTGATCATTTGCTGGTGTTTAACCGCTCAATACTTGGTGTGGCGTCGGATATTGAGCCAGGAATTAGTTCTTGGGTCCTGGCAGACAGTAAATGCTCTTGGAAGGTTCGACTACCACCTTGGTGGGCCAGTCGTTCAATGAACGAGGTAGGTACACTGCAGCTATAGGACTTGGAGGATACCTCGTATAAAATAAAATAAAAAATAAATAAAAAAAGAAAAGAAAAGAAAAGAAATCGGCATTAGTTGTAAAAGAAAAGAAAAGCACATCTGCTATTAAAAAGTCAACGGTGAGATTAAATGATAGAACTATTAAAAAGTCAATGGTGAGGATTAAATAATAGAACTTTTAAGGCACACGACGTCGTCTTATTAGTAGGAACTCTCAGACTTGGTAGGAAAAAGAAAAAAAGAACTCGGACGTACTGTTTTAAACGGCAGTCACGGCAATACCCTTTCTTTTTTTTTTTTTCTTTTTTTTGAGAATTCCAAACTCTTCAAGTATATCCTTTCTTTCATTCTCTTCCTCTCTAATTCAAGAAACTCATTAGTCATTCTCTTGCACAGTCTAGCTATAAGTGCAGAAACTTCTTTCTTCAGGGCTCCTTTGTGTGCTTCATTTCACTCTCTCTTCGAGTTTGTTCTCCCTTTGTGCCTAAAGATAAGTAACAAGAGCTCATGCACATGTAAGGAAGCAGATGAACCCAGGGATAATATTTGCAATAACCAGATCCCGCTTCTTGCCAAGAAAGCCTATGGACTTCCTTTTACACTTCGCCAAAAGGGGAAAAAGTAAACAATGATCCGAGAAGTGAAAAGACAAATGAAAATTTACAAAAACGCAAGAAAAGAAAACAAAGAAGCATACACAACTTAGTCGCAAGCAAAAATACATAACATCTTCGTCTAGATTTGGGATACAATAATAGAGAGGTAAAAAGAATTTTTCGTGAGCGTGTTAATAGAGCAAGAACCAAACGATAATAAAGGATTGGCTCTGTCATGCTATGTTTTTTGAACATGCATGAAACAGAGGACGTGGAGAATTTTTTTTATGTCAAGGTAAGTTTTCCTACAGCAGCAGATTCATCCAGAGCTACTGCACTTGAGGAAGCTGTCATTGGTCCTAGCATTGCTCCTCAAGCTGCAGCTTGCATATAAGGAAACTGAAATAATCAAAGCTACACATGCAGCTGCAGCAATGAAAGCTTGTACAAATGGACTAGGCGCAGATCATACAATCAAAGATCCTGGATTAATGACATATGGTGTTCTCCATATCAGAACTTGTGCAGCTCAGTCTGGAAAGGGAGACAATACAAGGCATTGAATCAAGCACGTACATTAGGAAAGGAGCAGATTGTGGAGAATCCTACCTTAGTGCAGGTCACAAAGTATGTATATTCCTGTTAATAATGCCTAGAGTATTCTGTATGTAAACCATCTTGAGAATTAAGAAATATACATCCTTTGTCTAAAAATCGTTCATTTTAAACTTAGTCCTCCTTTTCACTCTATTAATTAGGACCCAAAACAATAGTTGGGTTCATCTGCTTCCTTACATGTGCATGAGCTCTTGTTGAGTTTGGAATTCTCAAGAAAAGAAGAAGAAAAGATACACGTTAAAACAACAAACTTCGTGGTTTTCTTTTCTGTTAAGTTAAACATTTAAGATTTTGTGTTGTTCTTAAAAAAAGGTTAAACGTTAAAAACCGTTAGTGCCGTTTAAAACAGTCTGTGAGTTACTTAAAAGGAAGACGTCATATGCCTTAAAAATTCTGTCATTCAATCTTGATCGTTGGTTTTTTAACGGCAGATGTGCTGTTTAGTAATTGTAAAAGATCTTGATCCTCAATTATAGTAAAAACTTTAGTCAATGCTCTCTAATTAAGGCTTCATTATGAATCTATGATGAAAAAAATTTACTATGTTAAAAGATGAAAAATATTCAATACACAGTAAATTACGACTTTAAAGAGAAAGAGAGAAGAGGAAAAATCACAAAGATGGAGTAAGATCTCGAGTATAATAAAAATGTTAGCCAATGCTATTTAATTAATAACCCAATTATGAATTTATGATAAAATGATTTAGTTTCAAAAAAGTAAAATCATTAGACGACTACGAGATATGATACATTACCACCTCTAAACACAATTACTGACCACGCACACGTGGTAACTTGTATTTTATTTTATTTTTATTTTTATTTTTTTAAAAAAAGAAAAAACCTAAAGCTAGCTGGGGAAAAGTTGTTGTATGGACAAAGTGGTCAAGAATTGTGTATTGAGATGACAAAAGACTATATCTCTAATTACCCTAATCTTGAAAGTTTTCTCAAATATAATATTTAGTTGATGGTTAGATTTATTTTCATAACCAAAAGATTTGCAATAAGTTTTGCAAATTAAAGAAAGTACTGAAATTGTATACTAAATTATATAAACAGGATAGATTATTTTTCAAATGCATATATCATTTACAGAATTTTATTGGAAACACTTATTACAATTGTTTCTACGTAAATAAGTTTTTCAGAATTAAAATTGATAGAATTTGAGCTAAGATCAACCATATCAAAGAAAAATTTTAGCCATATTGGTAATTGAAAGTAGGATGTTAAAAAATTTTGAATATAAAAATTTAATCAATAATTTTTTATCCTAAAAGATTTGAGGAATGATTATCAAATAAAATAAAATATAAAATAAATATTATTTAAAATGTAATAAAAAAAATTGACTTATACTTAGTACGTTAAGCCTCAAAATTTATCGACCTGCATGTATGGCCATAATGCGCAACTGCGCGCTCATGGTGTTTAATAAGGAAGTACAAATTTTGAGTGTAATTATATATTATTTAATAAATCTAAATGATTTCTTTACTTTCCAAAATTCATTTTCTGTTCTTATTATATTCTTCATCAAAATATTGAGATTCATAAAATATAAAAATAAATAAAAATTATTTATTTATTACTCGTTAATCTTCCAATCCAGAATGAATTTTTTTATTAGTGGTTGTGAATGAATAGTAATTTCTTAAGTATACATATCTACTATTCATTCCCTATGTATTATTTTAATATAAAAAAAAGTATATTTAATTGATATAGGAAAGAAAAAAAAAGTAAAAAAGAGAAAAAGAATAAAATAAGAATAAAAAAATAATATTTAATTGATATAGAGAAATGTAAATAAATCTATTGCGGAGTAGTTTTTTATAAGAAAACAAAAAATAATTTTATTCTCTAAACATAAATAAAAATAGTTGAGAATCTGGTATTAATACTCATAGAAAGGTATGTAATCGGTCACTGATTTTTTTAACATTTTCCTAAAATGTCCCTCGTGGTACTATTTGAAGAGTCGTGATTCACAGCCGTCTCCCACCTGTCCCTTTTCATTAATGCTCCGTTTGTTTCGACGTAAAATAATTTCTGTCGTAAATTATACGAAATCATTTTCAGAAAAAATGATTTTCTCAAAATATTTTTCGGTGTTTGGCTCGCATGAAAAAGTACAAAATTCAAAAATTAGAGTTTGGCAAATATCACCGGAATCCGACAACGTCCGGTCGCCGTTGCCGGATTCCGAAGAGAAAGTTTGTCCGGATCCGGCCCGATCAATGGCAAGATTAGGTCGGATTCCTGCCATTTTGTCCAGACCTGGCCGGAATCCGGCAAAATTCCTGCCGGAATCTGGTGGCCGGCATCCGGCGTCAGCAGGATACCAGCGACCGGATGTTGTCGGACTCCTGCGCCGATTGGATTCCGAAGATCGATAATTACTAAATTCTAACAATCGGATATCAAACGTGTGTGTAAGAACGAAGAGTTTAATTTCGAAAAACGATTTACGGTTTTAAAAATCGTAAATCGTTTTCCGAAATTTAAATAGACTTTTACGGTCAAACTGAAAACGATTTTTGTTGACCATTATTTTCGTCCCTATTAACCACCGTAAAATGTCAAAATCATTTTATACCGAAATAAATGGTCCATAACTTTTTTATTTTTTTATTTTTTATTTTAAAGTAACTTTTGATGTCCCATCAAAAATTACTTTTTGATTAAAAAAATTATTTTTTAATTAAAAATGTCGATCGGTGGACGGAGAAACATCCTCCACAAATCATTTCCACTATTTGAATCTTTACTTTTTGAGAAATAATAGAGGAAACTTTTAACCGGTCCCTCTCGTCCTTTACAATAAAAAATATAAATTTATTCAATATAACTACTTTTTTTATTGTAAAGATGGGAGGGGACCGGTAAAGTTCCCTCACTAGTCACTACCATTACTCCTTTACTTTTGATAGTGGATCCATCGGGTAGTGGGGTTAGCATCTTTTGTGAAAAGAAGAGAACTGGGAAAACTGTACTCTCACGGGTATTACAGTATCTACATGAAAAATATAAATAAGCTTTATGAATTAACTGTAACAATTATATTAAAGTGATATATCAAACTATGTGTTAGTTTGTTTTCTCTCAAATATTATGTAACTTTAAATTTATTGTTGAATTAAAATTTAATAATAATTATTTCAAATTTAATTATAATTTTAAAATATATGAAAAAATTTAGGAGAAAAAAAAAACAAAAATCTCCCTGTAGAATTACTCAATGTATTTTTACCCTCCTTGAATCACGGGTGTCATCGCCTTGAACAAAGTGGTTCAGCAAAAGCACATTTGGTTTGAGTGAAAGTTGTGCCTCATTTTCCCACAACATACTTCCGCTAGAGATATGATCTATACACAAAAGCCTCACAACTCTCACACAACAGTCCTACGTGGCAAGCATATTTTATTGTTTTTTTCTTTTTTGATCATGCGGCTAGAAGAAAGCACGAGAGAGAGGGAAAATCAAATATTTCGTTCAAACAGAGCCAGTCCTCCTCTCTCTCTCAAATTTCTCTCCGTACAGGTTGCCCGTCGCCGGCTTCACAACTCGGCGGTCGCCCGTCGTCCGTCGTCCGGCACTTCCCGGTCCGGCAGATCCTCTCCAGCTCTCTCTCTCCGGCGCCCGCTCCCCCAGATTCTGTCTTCCGTCCTTCACCGTCGTTTTTCCTCGGGCGTTTGCTGCCAGATCCGTCGTCCGGTCGTCCGCATCCCGTAAAGTGCTGCTTCGTCGTCCGGTCATCTGCTGCCAGATCCTCTCCAGGTCTCTCTCTCCGGCGCCCGCTCCCCCAGATTCGGTCTTCCGTCGTCCGGCGTTCCCGGTCTGGCAGATCCTCTCCAGCTCTCTCTCTCTCCGGCGCTTCCCACTTCGCCAGATTCGGCCGCCCTTCTCTTCGCCGTTCTCTCTCGGCGGCCGGCCTCCTCTGTCGTCCGGCAGATCTCGGCTCACTCCAGCTCGTCGTCCGGTCATCCGCTGCCAGATCTGTCTCCGTAAAGTGCTACCTCCTCCGTCGCTCGCCCGGTCATCCCTTTGCAGGCGCCGCTTCACCGGAGTTCTCCTCCGTCGAAACTGCTGCCCTCTCTCAACCTGTCTCCCGCTAGCTCACTGCCGGTCGTCCCGGTCCCTCTCAGCGGCTTCTCTCTCGGCGATCGGTCACCACCGGCCATCCTTCATCGGCGTCCGTCTCCGGCTGGTTTTGTTTCCGGCGACGCTAAAGAAAAAGGTTTTCTCTCTCTCTGTGGCTGGATCTGTTGGTACAAACATGGGTTTGGTTTGTTGCTTCATACAGTGGAGGGTTTGGTTTGGGTTTGGCTTCGATTGTACCCCACTGGGTAAAACAAAATTATATTTATACAATTATAAAACCTCAAACTGATAAGAAAATACACTTCATTTTTTTTTTGGAAACATGTAGAGAGTTATTATTTACATGAATTCAGAGTTTTTCATTGCTTGATTTTCAGAGAACTATTAGTTCTTCATCTGCTTTGTTGTTTTGAGTGTATAGCTTAATAGTTTTGCCTCTGTTTTGTTGAGGTTGTAGTTTTGGTTTCATATTGTGGGAGTTGTTTTTATCTCATTGAATGTTTGAATATAGGAATTGCTTTGTAAAGTTTCTGTTTTGGAGTATTTATGTCAAATTCTATTAGATACTCAATCTTCATGTATGACTGATTGTTTTGTTGCTTATTAGAATCACTTTGTTAGGTTTCTGTTTCTGTTCTGGAGTAATTATGTCTTGTCTTGAATACCCAGTTTCATTTACTTGTACATATGGAAACTCGAAATTTTCTGAGTGCATGTGAAGCATTGCGTTAATTTTGCTGGGGATTGGTAGGCTGACTCTTGCTTGAATAAGGGGTGAGCATTAATGCTCCTGTAAGTAGGTGATGCTCCCCTGATCACCTTCATGTTTTGATTCATTCCTGCGCTTTAAGGCCAACATTCAGTAATGGGCTTTTAAACCTTTATTGTTGATTCAATTTTAAGAGACAATTATATAAACTCATAGCTAAGTTCTCACTTTGGTTTGTTTTAATTGTAGTATTATTTGGAGTATGATATTAGGGGAAAAAAAAGCAAAAAAAAAATGATCGGTTGGGTGATTAATTTGATAAAAATATATGGGCAAAGGAATGTGGACATTTTTTTTTTAATAATTTGTTTTGTTTTGTTTTGTTTTGTTTTTGTTTTTTTTTTTTTTTTTGCGTAGGCCCGAAAATAATGTCGGTAAATAGTGATGCGTCAATACCCCCTTTATGTTACTGTGGAGTGCATGCACGTCTAAGGTATTCGTGGACTAGTGACAACCCCGAAAGAAAGTGGTATGGCTGTATAAAGTATAAGGTAATTTTAAAATTAATTAGTTTTGACTTATTTTTTTTGTTAGCGGTTTATGACATTTATTTGTTTTCACACAGAAAGCTGGGGATTGTGATTTTTTTAAGTGGGCTGATAACAAAATGACTTCTTATGAGAAGAGATTGGAGGAACATATGCGAGACATGGAGGAAGGGAGACGGGCCGATATTGAGGAAGTTGAGAAGAAGACAATGGCCAATATTGACAGACTTGAGAAGCTGATTGAAACAAAACACAAGGAACAATATGAGAGACTTCGGTTGGAGTTGGGTCTATGTCAAAATAATAGAAAGATGTTTTGGTCTGCAATAGTTATCATTTTGGGCATTGTTATTTATTTCAGTAGTTATAGCGGTTCTGAAGTTAGTTACTTAATGTTAGAATGAAATGATGGAAACATTACTAGGTTAAAAATGGTCATTGTGAGATATTTTACGTTCTTATTAGTGGAACAATAGAAATTCTGAATTTCAATTATGATTAGTATTAGTACCCGAATTTAAATTTTGAATACTGCATGAATTGTAGTGAGATATAAGAGGTGTGAATATGGGGTTTGATTGGGTGAATTTGTTTGAACAAGTTGATGGGGAAGGTTGCATCTAAAAAGTGTCATAAATGGGTCTTCAAAGAACCAACAGAATGTGAACCAAACATATCCAAGTTGCAAATTGCAACTTTGTCGCCTCATCCATTCAGAAACTAACCAAAATTCCCACTCAACCATTAAATCTACTGAATGACAACAACCAAACTACTTTATAAAATTCAAAAACTCAACAATACAAATAAAGACAAAACAAGACATTAATTCTTCACTCTTCCGAGGATCTTTTTTGGCAGCCCCCATCTGCTACGTATCTCCATGTTTTCACTTGTCAACTTGAATCTTTTAGTAACAATTCTCGTTCTACAATTTGCTTCTCAATTCTTATCTGATTTCCATGCTTTAGATCAAAGCATAGTCTGCATAAGATAGTTTTCAATCCTCTACCTTTCAAGTTTCAAGTCTCTAATGACCCATATCATAACATCCTCCCAATTAGTAGCCGGATCTTCAACAAGAAATTTGCTTAAAATCACCATTCAAATCCTTTTACTAAACCCACATTGGAAAAAATAAGTGTCCCCTCCCCTCAATACAACTTTTACAAAAACCAAGTATTACTGCTATAAACAATCTCCTTCCATGGGAGAAAGAGAGACAGACTTTATAGATCAGCATAAATACCTATGCTCATCAATATTCATGAATAAATCAATATGCATCCTGCCAACCTCAATGAACCAAAACCAATAAAAAGCCTAAATATATATATATATATATATATATATATATATATATATATATATATATATATATATATATATATATATATATATATATATATATATATATACACTTGAAGACATATGCATCCTGCCAACCTCAATGAACCAAAACCAAACAAAAGCCTAAAAAACAAGGAATAGGGTCAAGAAACAAAATTGAGTCTAACTAACAATCCCACAATAAACCGCAAAAACTCAGTCTTACAATCGCAACAACCTTGCATAACACACCAAGCAGGGAGACAAGCAAGCACATACAATTCACCATAAATTCCATATATTGGCTTTTTACTTAAAATTCCTACTATTGTCTGGTTTCAAATAAACTACATAATGACATACGAGTAAAGAAAAATAAAATCTGGAACCGTACACAAATAACCATTTCAAGGTGGAAGTAAGCCATTCATCAGAAGACGTATAGTTGACCGCACAGCATCAGTAATTGTGGGCAGGACACTTATATGGTTGAGTGCAGCATAAACTTGATTGAAGATGGGCCGCACATGCATTTCAATTGCCGGATCAGTTGGGATGATGGAATTAAAAACGTGTGTCATCCAAGCAATTATTACGGTTGGGTTGGTATTGATACAATATGGTAAAAACCACAACAATTGAACCAATACTTCTTGACTCAAAGGGAGAGGATCCATAGTCAAGACCTGAAAATAAGCTTTAATATTCAGATATCTAAAATCTAAAATGGATGCATTTTAATAACACAATACTATCAAGTGATTTATCTGGGAGCAAATCCAATTCACAATTGACACATCACGCATTTGTAAGGCTGTAGTTAAAGCCTCTTGGTATTTGTGTTGGCTTATCATTGTGGACAACAGATTTATGGGGTCAATTGACAAATTCACCTGATGAATGCACGCATGATTATTGTACGCATATAAATTCCAATCGAGAAACAATGACTTTAAAAAACACAAATTATACCTGAGAAAGAATAGAATGATGGTGACCACTGAAGGTGTGAGCAACTGTCGATGACGAAGCGACGGAATCCTGCAAAAACAAAAAACAAACATTAAATATCCTCGTGAAATATCAAATAATTATCAAAAATCAACTACTAAATAAAGAGATATTAGCTAATCACCTGAGTACTATGACCGTGAGTTGTAGAAGGTACAGAAGGCAACAGAGATTGGCTAGTGTTGCCTTGATTTTCCGTTGATTTCGAGGCCTACAATTAAAGAATATTTTATGCAATGTGGGAAAGCACACATGTTTTTAAGCAAGTAAAATGTGGACATCAATAATAAAAAAAATAAAGAAATCACTAACTTGATTTTTTCGTTTCTTCGTTTTAGGTGGCTTGCTTGATACATTGGATTTCTTTACCACTGTTTCTATAACAGCCACCTTTCTCTTTGTTCGTGGCCTCCCTTTACAAGTAACCTTATGAGGACTAAGCACCTTTTGACAACTAGAAGATGTGACAGTAGCTGGAATGCCAGAAGCTTGATTTTCGCAACGCCACAACTCCTTTATTTGATCAATTTTTTTCATTAGTTCCATGCAACGTTCCTCCGTGTTTTCTGATGCGAGCGACAGTAATTCCTCAAAATTGTTTCTCACCTTGTCATATATTTGAGCATGTGGATTATCACCAATGGCATCATAACTACTCTTAACCTTCGAGTACTCTCGCTTAATATCCTTCCTCCATCTGTCAAGAATATATCTTTGTGGCAAAGTTGTCACTTTCTTCGTCCGTAACACGGAAAGTGAATGCCTACATAAGATGCCTCTTACTTCAAACAATGCACATGTGGACTTCACTTCCAATTCATCTTCATTGAAGTAAACAAGAAATGTTTTTTCTATTAAGTGGTCTCCAACGGCAACATATTCAATAACTTCAAACGTGGAAATTGCACCTTCACTTTTGAGATGGGAGTTATTACAGGACATCATTTTCACAAACTGATCATGTACTTCTTTGAACTTCGCATTTGTGTAGACAACTTGAAACAGTTTCTCTAACTGCAAGGCGCTTATACACGAGATTGTGCGATTGAAAGAATCAAAATCAGCACGTGTCTCACTCTCAACCATTCTCCTTAAAGCATTATCATATTCATCAACAAATTCTTTCAATGTGGTTCGGGAGTGCACGTAACCATCAAAAAATGCGTTCATACTTTCACTTCGCTGTGTAGTGTTCATTCCCGCCCAAAACGTATCTTTCATGTATGCCGGCACCCAAAATGTCTTCTCCCTATATAACCCATTCAACCATGCATTATCATGAAGATTATACTTCTCCAGTAGATCTTTCCAGTTTTCCTCATATTCTTCATATGTTTGAGAGTCATACAAACATTTATTTATGGCACTCTTAATGCCATCAAAATTAGCATGTGATCCAAACTTTTCAGGGAATTTTTTCATAATGTGCCACATACAATATCTATGTCGACTTTCAGGGAAAACAATAGCAATTGCATTTTTCATAGCTCTATCCTGGTCTGTTATAATTGCTTTAGGGGCTTGGCCATTCATGCACTCCAACCAACATTTAAACAACCACACAAATGTGTCTGTATCCTCGCTTGAAATTAGTCCTGCCCCCAAAAGTATAGATTGACCATGATGATTCACTCCTACAAAAGGAGCAAATGGCATGTCATAGCTATTGGTCAAATACGTTGTGTCAAACGTAATAACATCCCCAAAGAAATCATACGCTGCCCTACTCCGTGCATCCGCCCAAAAAACATTTCGTAGCCTACAATCATCATCCATATCTATCATAAAGTAGAAGCCACTATTTTGCTTTTGCATTCTTCTGAAGTAATCACAAAGTGCTTGGGCACCCCCTTTACCAAGACGAAGTTCTTTTGCCTTGTTAATATAATTCCGACAATCCCTCTCTCCAAAAGAAAGACTCTCAAACCCCCCACTTTCAACAACTAAAGAATTGAAATTCTTACTCAGACGTATTCCTGCTCTATCATTTAGCTCAAGTCTTCTTTTTGCAGCATCATTAATTATCTTATTGCTTCTAAAAAATCTCGCTTTACCCGGGCTTAACGAATGATTATGTGTCAGCTCAACTTTACTCAAAAACCACGTTCCATCACCACATAATCTCGCACAAATCCTGGCACCACACCCTGTTCTATTAGTTGTTGGAATTGGCTTCGCAACATCACTTGTAGCTCGCTCGTCACCTCCACGAGTACATATAAGCATTACGTAACTTTTTATACCCTTCGTTTTTCTCGAGGTTCTATGCGCTATACCAAACCCAACTTGCTTAGCATACCTCCTATAATAAGAGCAAACTTCTTCTAATGAACTAAAAGTCATTGATGACTTCGGTTCTTCAATTTTCTCATCATCCTTTAACACCACGGGTAGGACCACATTTTCTTCCTTATCACTCAACTCTTCATCTGAACTAAAAGTCATTAAATCCTTTGGTTCTTCAACTTTCTCATCATCCTTATCACTCAACTCTTCATCTGAAATAAACGTCGTTAAATCCTTCGGTTCTTCAACTTTTTCACCCACATCTATCCAAAAAAGAATACCAAGTGTATTTATAAAAAAAGCCTAGAATAATAATAAAGAAATAAAAACAAAAAAAAATCAAAAATCTAACCATTTTGATGGTCATCTTGATGGGTTAAAGCACCGTCAAATTGACCCTCGGTATCCAATCGTGAACTTGAAGAGTCCATTTTGGAAAATGCTATATTAAGAAGAAAAAAAAAATAGTACTTTTAAAGAGCCAAAGCAAAATTATCTTTAGTGCATGCATATAACAAGAAGTAACCATACCCCATGCATAGAATATTTAATTAAAATAAAATTTGAATTATTAATATAAAGTTTGAATTCAAAATTATTACTCTAATACTACCTTAAATAAATGAATAATATTAATATAAGCTTGGTGAACTTGAGCACACATATGAAAGATTATTGATTTGAATTGTGAAAAGTAAGAGAAGTAAAAAGACAAGCTTATATTAACATAGTTTCTAAGGTATGGGTATAAGATCGATTTTGACAAGCACTACTAGTGATACTTGGTTCATCTTGATGAAGATTTGAGATGTGTGATGCTGGGGCTAGATTTAATGAATAAATAAAAAATATATTAACAATAACAATAACAGGAATACAACTGATTATTATCAAACTGTAGAGAGTAATCTTAAGCCTACATGCATCTTAATTTGAAGGAAAAATATTATCAAATTGTAGTCACCAGTCAAGATCGATGCATTCATATGGTGAAAAAGTATAACGAGGTTCCAATGTTTTGGTAAGAAATTTTCGTGTATATATACGGGAGCTTGCTGATGATTTTAAATTTTCATAAGTCTGAACTTGGTTTCGGAGTTAATATTTTACTGTTTATTAGTCTTTTTTTAATAAAATATTAACCTCTCATTAGTTCATTTATAATAATATTAACCTCTCATTAACCTATTTGTAAGCATGAACAAATGTGTGTATAATTAGTTGTATGTATAGTAGTGGGAGTCAAAATTTGAAGCCATTGGCCGATTTATTGTAGCAGAAGACAAGAAAGAGAAGCTCAATCAAGTGGCCAAAAACAAGGCAATTTCGTGATAAGCATCATTTCCATTTTCCAATCCCACCCGCATAATTTTCACAAACACTGTTCTGTTTTACTAGCCAGCTCAGTGGAGCATTTTATCAAGCACCTTGTGTGCAATGGAAAAACAACCCAAACATTATAATAAAGCAAAATGCAAAGCAAAACAACAAAGCTGCAAAACCATAGTTCACGTAGCAGCCAAAACAAAAAAAGAACAAAAAAACCCCAAATCAAAATTTCAAACAGAATGTAGCAGCAAAAAAGAAAAAAAAAAAAAAAAAAAAATACCTGCCCGCCGGAGAGAAGATCTGCCGGAGACAGAGCTGGACTGGGATGAGATCTGTCGGACGACAGAGGACGCCGGACGCCGGACGCCGAGAGAGAACGGCGAAGAGAAGGGCGGACGCCGGACAGCGAGAGAGAACGGCGAATCTGGGGGAGCGGGCGCCGGAGAGAGAGAGAGCTGGATCTGCCGGAGCGGGAGCGGGCGCTGGAGAGAGAGATTTGTGGAGAGGATCTGCCGGAGCTGGAGAGGATCTGCCGGCGACGGGATCTGCACGGAGAGAAATTTGAGAGAGAGAGGGACTGGGCGGGCAGTGGCTCTGTTGAGGGAAATTTTGATTTTCCCTCTCTCGCATGTTTTCTTCTAGCCGCAGGAATCAAAACACAAAAAAAACAATAAAATATGCTTGCCACGTAGGACTGTTGTGTGAGAGTTGTGAGGCTTTTGTGTATAGATCATATCTCCTTCCGCTAATTTTGGTAGACCATCTTTTAGCAACTAGGCCATTTGAAGACCTCGATGCATGTGCTCCACTACTAGACGAAACTATAGAGAAATGATATTTATACAATAAATTTATATAATTTTTACACAACATACTTATATGAAATGTGATTTATGTGAGTGGAATCCCGTATAAATAGGGTGTAAAAATTGTTTATGTAAAAATTACAACCCCGAAATTATATATGATTTACCTGGCAAGTACACTCAACGCCTACATCCTCTTCCCCAAACCCGCATTTACTTTTCCCTCTTTTTCACTCATTACACACTTGTTTGTATTGAGTAATGATTTATCATCGTTAAAACAAATAATTTTTTATCACTTTATCTGTATAGTAAGGCAGTTCTTTACTACTTTTTGAATTTTTTCTTTTTAAAAAATAAATTAAGATGAAAAACTACCTTATTACATAGGTAAGGCGATGAAAAATTATAGTTTAGGTGATTAGTGATTACTCGTTTGCATTTGATGCTATCAGGAGTAATGCTACACATCATCCCTTTTTCTTCCTTTTGTCCCCCCAAAATTGATGTGGCTCTTAAAATTAACATTGAATTTTTAATATATCACTATTAAATTTTGATCTAATAGTGATTTTAAGAGCCACATCAATTTTGGGAGGACAAAAAGAAGACAAGGGGATGATGTGTAGCATTACTCCTCAAGAATAGGAGGTTTTGATAAAAAATTCACACGGTAAAAAATACACACACAATATATATATATATATATATATATATATATATATATATATATATATATATATATATATATATATTTATTTATTTATTTTCTTTTCAACCCTTTAATTTAGATAGTTGACTTAGTTCTTTTCCTGTTGTTTGTGTGCATATACATTTGTATTCTGTCTGGTATCCAATGCAATACGGGAAAAACGAAATCACGCCAAAGTTTTGTACATGAGCTTTGTATATTTGATTAAAAGTATGTTTGAGTTTGTAATTTTAAAAAGTGTAATTTAAAATAACGATTTTAAAATGAATAATTTGAAAAAAATGATTTTTAAAAACGTAGTTAAGTGTTTGATAAAGTCACTGTTTAGTCTTTAAAATTAAAAATTAGCTTTTATAATTTTGTGTTTTTAAAAAAGTATCATGTTACTTGCGATTTGAAAAAACAGAATTTTTTTACGTTTTTAAATTATAATTTTTAAAAATGCAGTTGCTAAACAATTTATGTTTTGCAATTTAATTTAAAATCGTACTTATTATCTACGAAATCGCAATTTCAAATACACCGTAAGGAAACTAAAACCCCATGTAACCACGGAATAAGTAAAGCGAAAGAAATATTTACCGTCCGATTTGGTAAAACTCATGGTTACTCCAACATTTGCAAGTGTTCTTCTGTTTCTTTATGAACCCATGTAACCATGCAAAGTGAACACCTTTTATATATATATATATATATATATATATTTAAAATATGAAATTACTCTTTACTCCATGTATTTGGCCTATAAAAAGGACAAGTCTTGGGGTGAGGGCATAAGCTTTTAGACGAAATTTCTTTCAAGTCTTTCATTCTCTACTCACTTTGTTCTCATTTTATCCAGCTCTTGTACTCTGTTCCACTCTTGTTCTCCTGCTCTAATTCCTGTAAGTGTATTCTACAGCCATAATAATACATTTGCAATTGCCAAAATTGTTGTTCCAAACTCTGCTTCAAGCTCAAATTTCGTGCTTACTCTTGAAATTTTTTCATAATGTTTAAATCTATTTCTTCCTTGAGCTCTAGATCTGCTTTCTCTGATGAAGATGGTAATTCTGTTAATTTTGATAAATGGAAAATCCCTAAGCTCTCCACTAGGAGTATTTATATTACTTCTTGGTTTAAAAATGTTTTTAAAGCTGAACATGATATTAAAACTGTTGAAAAAACTTTTGCTATATCTAGTAAGAGTGAAAAATATGAATTATTGGATAAAAAAATTATTGATGATGCTCTGGTTAAAGGCTATGATTATTTGCATATTGGAGCTGTTCAAGTTGCTTTTAAACCACTAGCTAGGCTAGATGCTGATGCTTCCGTTTCGCTTTGTCTTCGTGATCCTAGACTTGTTGATTTTCGGACTAGTATTATTGGTATGATACAATCTTCTTTGTTTAATCGACCAATCCATTTTAATACTTTCCCCAACTTTTCTCTTTCTTTGACTGATGTTCATATTACTAAAGCATTGACTTTAAATGTTTTGATTTCTGGTTGTAACATGGAAGAAGGTAGAAGACCTGTTGCTATCATCTACCGCATTTATTACAAATTGCTAAAAGGCTCTCCAAATTCTCATTCTGTTATCGATCATTCTTGGGACTATTTTAAGTTAATTGAAAGTTCTAGACAAGATCCTAAAATATATATTCCTAAAATGATCCAATGGAATGAAATTCACTTTCCTGATGAGTGGATTTTAGAAAATGTTTGCGTGCCTGGTATAGTAAAGGAAACCACTGGTCCTGGTTACAATATCCAACAAAATTTAGATGGATCTGTTAAAATTAGGTTTTTCTGATTTAAATCTTTCTAATAGAAGAGAAAGACCATTAACTATTAATTAGGGGTGTAAATTTGTAACGTTCTTTTATTTTCACTTTTTCCTTTTGCGTCGCTGCCTTCTTCAAATCTTCTTGTCTTCTCGCCATTCTTCACGCTTGCCTTCCTTGAATCTTCATTCCTTTCCTCTGTTTCTTTGTTTGCTTTTGCTTTCCTTCACAACACACACGGGCCGAGATCGAGAGGGTTGCTACTGTTACGGTTACTGTCAAAGAAGTGAAGAACTCAAGAGAGAGCAAGAGTTCTGGATTAAGGTGGGTTTTGTTTTTCTTTTATTTTAGTTTCTTTTCCTTTGCTCCTTTGTACTGGGTTGTTGGACGTGAAGAACAAAGGGACAGCTAGAGGAGAAATAAAGGGAGAGATTTCTTGGGGTTTTTTTTTTTTGAAGGGGAGGGCTAATCGGCCTCAAACTTCGTCTTTGTTTCTCTACAGATTTGGTGATTTCTGAAGCAGATGGAGCAAAGGAAGTAGAAGTTTAGGTTAGATCTGGTTCATTTGTTTAGATATGGTTTAATTGTTTGTAGATCTATTCTTTAAATTGGTTAGATCGGTCAGGTTAATGTTTTGGTGCTTGAGTTTGTTATTGCTTTCTTATTTGTGTGCACTTTGCTTGAGTGTAGTGTTCTGTGCTCAGTGTGACAAAAGGTGCATGAGAGTAAAGTGAAAATTTGAGGTTCTATAAAATTATGTTTTATTCACACAACTAAGATTGTTTTGATCTTACTTGTAATTCAGTAACATGTTTATATAATGCTTAATTTGAAGTCTGTGTCGTGCTGGGATATTGGGATTTGGTATCTTGTTGTAGGCAATGATGTAGAAATTTGTTATTTGCATGAACTGGAAAGCAAACCTGATTTTTAGATCTGTTCTGTACTAAAGTTTATACATCATATTTGTGATTTTTTGTTGCTTGATTTTTTCCAAATTTGAACAATTAGGGTGAGTCACAACTATGCCTATTATGAAAAATGTCAATGAGTCACGTGACAAGCTTGCTGAAACCCCATAACCTTCCTTGCAAACAAAATTGGAGAATGAGAATATTATTGAAATCTTTGATGACCATGATCACTAGTTATAAATTCATTTTAGTTTTTATTGTTATTAATTCATTTAACTTATTCTCTTTTTTTTTTTCCTTTTTTTTTTTTTTGTTTCTTTTCTTGTATTCTAGTTACAGATGATTGGGAGCCAGACTTGCAGAAAGCTAGAAACCGGACCATGTTTGGATATGTTTAATGTGTTATAAACTTGGTTATGAACTTTTTCTTAATATGTTTATGGACTCTTGGGTTTGTACTTTTTTAATAGGTTTATGAACTTTTGGGTTTGTAATATGTAATTTTGTATGGATGTGGAATTTCCCTGAGGGCATGATAGTAAATATGTATGATTAATAATTTTGATTAATAGAATTACTTTCAATGTCTTGGAATGAAATTTTAGGAAGTAGGAACTTGGTTAGCTATTTTTATTATTTGGTTTCTCTTCAGACATGTTGTGGATCATTACACTAATCTTAGTTTAATAAGATTATGTTTTTAAAAGTTGGGTTAAAACGTTTAAATAAATTCTAAAAAAGTTAAAATGAATTCCAAAAACTAGGCCCAAAAAGTAATATATATATATATATATTTTAAATATCATCCGGTTCGGATAACTAAAGTTTACGGTTTCAGAGCTGGTTATTGAAATTCAATAACCGAGCATCTCGGAGCCAATTCCTGGTTATGACTCAATAACTGGGAATTGGTTTCGGGTTTACACTCCTACTATTAATGAAAGAAGAAATTTTTTTGCTAGTAATATTGGCAGAATTGCAATGGAAAGGCAAAGAAATAGAAATTTATTTATTTATTTAGTTTTGATCTCAAACTAAAAGGAGTATCCACTTATTCCCAAGTTTGCTCTACTTTTTATTTTGCTAAACAATCTACTGCTCCATATACAGAATAAGAAAATGATGTTTCTCCCTTTGCTTCTGATTTTATTGCACCTCTTATTCACTAATGCAATGTTATCCATGCTTCTATTAAAACATTTTTTCACAAATCGATTAGCCAGCCTTGCAAATAGATTTTTCTTAAAAAGAAAATCAATAGCGAAGGCATGCTTATAGTGCTAATTATTCTGAAAGTAAAAAAGCCTATATTAAAATTTAATGGACTAGTAAAATGATTGAATTAGTCTTATGCTCGCTCAGCCTATTTCCAACACCTCTTTTATGTAGAACTAAGTATTGCTTCTGTTAGTGACCCAAACCAGTTGGCGCTCTCTTATTTCCCCCATCGCTTTGAAAGATGTCTCTTATTCCACTAATATATTGAAAGAGACCAAATCGGATCATTTCAAACCAATTTTTGATAAAATGGACATTACCAAACTCCTATATCATGTTGTCTATTTTGATAAAATTATTTCTCTTAAGGATTAGGGTGATCACCCTTTCAAACCAAGAAGAGCAATTCCAAACATTCTTCTCCTGAACCTTGCCAAAGCATTCATTACCTTCAGAGATACTCATAATGTGGATGCTTATGGTACGAAGTTTCCTCCTATGTTACATTTTATTATAAAGTTCAAGATTCCCTGGATCTTGAAATGGCAATATGTTAAAGATGGCAACATCCTGGATCGACATTGGTTCGTGCAATGCTGGGACAAATTCTACACAAGCTAATCTTATTATAGAAGTTGTTAATAAGGATTTTGCTAAGAAGACTGCATGTTCTATGGCTCCTCCAACTGTTATTGTTGCTAAACTTATTACTCAAGAGGAAAAGAATTATGCTGCTGTTACTTCTCCATCTTCTTCAAAGACAAAACAGTCTAAAAAGAAGAAGAAATGTCCTTCAAAGAAAGAGATGGCCATGCTCACGCTACTCCTAAAGTCTTTTGGAGATGATGATGATGATGAAAATGATGATAAAGAAGAAGATGAAGAAGAAGAAGAAAATTCGGAAACATCCTCTTCCCCTAGTCATGGCTTTCTTTTTGGGCATGACCCACTTTGCTCCTAGGATCCGGTCTCGGGTATTGATGATATTCCTGAACTCAACTATTGACTCATGCAAAAGACAGCATTATTAGCTCCACAGAACTCCACCGAAAGTTCCTTTGTCTTGATGCGGGATTATTAGCTGCACTGAAAGCTTTGTTATCACATGGCTACAGTGGACAACACTATTGACTTCTACAGTCCATTCGATTGCTGTTCTACATGTTGTTCTCCTGCTATCCTACTTGCAATCTTTCTTGTTAATTCGGTAAATATTTCAGTATTTTGAAATAAACTTGCAATTATTAAATTTTGTTTTAAATTATTTTACCATTATTTGCATTCTTGCAAGGCTGGTTTTACCGCCTGATTACCCTATCCACTGCATCATATTTATTGTAACTGTTATTCTCTACACACACTCACCTTCACATTCCCACATCAGTGTCATCCTTTCCTTTAATAAGGATGGTTTCAAGAGGGGGTGGCTAGCTTGAATAACAGTTTGGTCAGTTTTGACAAAAAAGTTTTTTAACAACATTTAAAATACCAACAATGGGGTTATAGAAGTTTTGGAGAAAATAATTAAAAAAAAAAAACAGGATGTGCTTTTATTTTCAATCATCTTTTCAACCCACTGAATTTTATTTTATCTTTTTCAAGTGTTTTGAAAAAGTATTGTTATAAGCAATTCTATGCTGATGGTTTTCTTTGGAAAGAAAATTCTTTTTTAAAGATGGCCCATCAAAATCATGAAAAGTCATTTTCTTAACAGGAAACAAGAAGTAGAAGGAGAAACATCATTTTCTTCTTCAGCCTGAGAAGGGATTGCAGATTGGTCAAGTCATCCATGTAGGATGAATCAGAATTAGAAGAATCTCTGGATTGTAAAATCCTAATGAGATCATTCCTTTCTTCTTCATCAATTTTTAATGAATTAATTTTATTTTTTAATTTACCAGGTGGGTTGGGACACTTATCAGCATAATGCCATTTTTTACCATAGTTAAAGCATTTTCCTTTAGAAGGTTTAATATTCTTTCGCCCAGGTTTTTTAAATATTTTTTCATCAGGTTTATTAAATCTTCTTTTCTTAATATGATGGGATCTTTTTCTAATAAACTTATATGGTTTTTTTCTGTCTCCTGGAAGGAGCAATGGGAGGTAAACCAATTTGTTCACAAAAATTACCCATTTTATATTTAGCTTTTTTAACATTTTTTAATTGTTGTCTTATCATTTTTTGATCAATACACATTTTTATACCAAGTTTTTTAATAACAGAAAACAAATCACCATAGGTTAAGTTTTCATAATTAAATGGTTCCAGTAGTAGAGTCAACAAGTTCATCTTTTACTTTGTGAGCAAATAAAGAAAGTAATCCATCATTGAATTTTTCTTTCCAGTAAAGCTTTAAACTATCAGTTATAAGCATAACACGAGAAAGAAAAACATCTTGATGCTATCTATAATCAGACATGGTAGGATATCGAAGATTATTCAAATAATCATAGATACGAGTAGTAATATTGGAAGGAATTCCAACAAAATGTTTAATAATGGTATAGATCATAGCATTAATACCATCAGACAATTGTTTGCCATGATCAAGGATGTGTATACCATCATCATCCTTTTTAACAGCTTGTCTAATATGGATTCTAGACTCTTCAGTAAGGTGTCTATCCCACCAATTTCAAAGTGTACTAGAGAATCCAGTAGTAATAAGGTTAACAATTTCTTGGTGGCTAAGACTATGATTAGTGACATAAGCATTAGCAACCATAGACATATGATTCATCTTATTAAAAATTTCTTGTTCGGATAAACTATCAATATTTCATTCATATAATTTATCGGCAGAAATAGAAAATTGGTTTTGAAAAAACCTTTCTTCTAATTGTAAATCTGGAGGAGTTGGTTTAGAATACCAATTCTTGGTAAGGTTAACAGGTTTGGTTTTATCAAAAATTCTTTGTAGTTTTGGAGAAACATCTATTTGTCCAAAGTTTGCTTCAAGTATATATATAAATGATTGGTTCTGTCGTGCTCTGTTTTTTGAACATGAAACAGAGGACTCGGAGAATTTTTTTTATGTCAAGGTAAGTTTTCCTACAGCAGCAGATTCATCCAGAGCTACTGCACTTGAGGAAGCTGTCATTTGTCCTAGGATTGCTCCTCAAGCTGCAGCCTGCATATAAGGAAACTGAAATAATCAAAGCTACACGTTCAGCTGCAGCAATAAAAGCTTGTACAGATGGAATAGGCGCAGTTCATGATACAATCAAAGATCCTGGATTAATGACATATGGTGTTCTCCATATTAGAACTTGTGCAGCTAAGTCTGGAAAGGGAGACCATACAAGGCATTGAATCAAGCACATTAGGAAAGGAACAGATTGTGGAGAATCCTACCTTTAGTGCAGGTGACAAAGTATGTATGTTCCTGTTAATAGTGCCTAGAGTATTCTGTATGTAAACCATCTTGAGAATTAAGAAATATACATCCTTTGTCTAAAAATCGTTCATTTTAAACTTAGTCCTTCTTTTCACTCTATTAATTAGGACCCAAAACAATAGTTGGGTTCATATGCTTCCTTACATGTGCATGAGCTCTTGTTTAGTTTGGAATTCTCAAGAAAAGAAGAAGAAAAAAATACACGTTAAAAACAACAGACTTCGTGGTTTTCTTTTCTGTTAAGTTAAACATTTAAGACTCTGTGTTGTTCTTAAAAAACGTTAAACGTTAAAAACCGTTAGTGCCGTTTAAAACAGTCCGTGAGTTACTTAAAAGGAAGACGTCATATGCCTCAAAAATTCTGTCATTCAATCCTAATAGTTGGTTTTTTAACGGCAGATGTGCTGTTTTTTTTTTTTTTTACAACATTGAAGTTACATCCGTCGTATAAGTGATATCTTATAATTATTTACTCAAATTTTTTTCAAATTCAAACAAATAATTATAGAAGATCTTGATACTCAATTATAGTAAAAAATTTAGTCAACGCTCTCTAATTAAGGCTTCATTATGAATCTATGATGAAAACAATTTACTATGTTAAAAGATGAAAAATATTCAATACACAGTATATTGCAACTTTAAAGAGAAAGAGAGAAGAGGAAAAATCACAAAGATGGAGTAAGATCTCGATTATAATAAAAATGTTAGCCAATGCTATTTAATTAATAACCCAATTATGAATTTATGATAAAATGATTTAGTTTCAAAAAAGTAAAATCATTAGACGACTACGAGATATGATACATTACCACCTCTAAACACAATTACTGACCACGCACACGTGGTAACTTGTATTTTATTTTTTATTTTTTTTTTTATTTTTTTTTTTTTTAAAAAAAAAAAAAAAAAAAAAAAAACCTAAAGCTAGCTGGGAAAAAGTTGTTGTATGGACAAAGTGGTCAAGAGTTGTGTATTGAAATGACAAAAGACCATATCTCTAATTACCCTAATCTTGAAAGTTTTCTCAAATATAATATTTAGTTGATGGTTGGATTTATTTTCATAACCAAAAGTTTTGCAATAAGTTTTGCAAATTAAAGAAAGTACTCAAATTGTATACTAAATTATATAAACAGGATAGATTATTTTTCAAATGCATATATCATTTACAGAATTTTATTGTAAACACTTATTACAATTGTTTCTACGTAAATAAGTTTTTCAGAATTAAAATAGAATTTGAGCTAAGATCAACCATATCAAAGAAAAAATTTAGCCATATTGGTAATTGAAAGTAGGATGTTAAAAAATTTTGAATATAAAAATTTAATCAATAATTTTTTATCCTAAAAGATTTGAGGAATGATTATCAAATAAAATAAAATATAAAATAAATATTATTTAAAATGTAATAAAAAATTGACTTATACTAAGTACGTTAAGCCTCAAAATTTATCGACCTGCATGTATGGCCATAATGCGCAACTGCGCGCTCATGGTGTTTAATAAGGAAGTACAAAATTTGTGTGTAATTATATATTATTTAATAAATCTAAATGATTTCTTTACTTTCCAAAATTCATTTTCTGTTCTTATTATATTCTTCATCAAAATATTGAGATTCATAAAATATAAAAATAAATAAAAATTATTTATTTCTTACTCATTAATCTTCCAATCCAGAATGAATTTTTTTATTAGTGGTACTAAAAAATTCTCCTAACATCACTGTTATGGTCATAGAAAATTATTGAGGATATGTGATCGATGCTTTGGGACAATGAATAGATAAACATGGTGTAATATAAACACACCAGTGTGGGCATCCACAGCAGTTTTTTTAAATGGGGTTTGTTTTTTAAATTTTAGTGAAAATTGTAAGAAAATTACAAAAACCCTTTGACGACCACTTCCCTAAAATTTTAGTTTTCTTGGAAAGTGAATAATAATTTCCAATGCACCGATGCTTTGGAACAATGAATACATAACATAAAGGGAAAATTGCACCGTTGGTCCCTGTGGTATTTTATAATTATTTTTTACTCCCTGTGGTTTAAAAAATTACTGAGAGATCCTTGTGGTATGCAATAATTACAAATCAATCCCTGGCGTCAAATTCTGTCAAATTTTTTAACAGATTCCGTCAAATGCCACGTCAGCGACACGTGTCACCATCTTATGGCGACACGTGTCCATCTTAATAAAAAAATATAAATTTATTAAAAAATAAATAAAAATACTTATTTTCTTTTTTTTTTTTTTAAAAAAAAAAAAAAAAAAAAAAAAAACTGAATGGTGGCTTGGCCACCCATTTGGGGGTGGCCGCGCGCCACCCCCAGAGGCCGCAGGGGGTGGCGCGCGGCCACCCCCAAGCCACAGGGGGTGGCCCGATGGCCACCCCAGGCAACTGGGGGTGGCCCGATGGCCACCCCAGGCAACTGGGGGTGGCCGCGCGCCACCCCCAGACAACTCCGGGGTGGCGCGCAGCCACCGTCGCTGACGTGGCATTTGACGGAATCTGTTAAAAAATTTGACAGAATTTGACGCCAGGGATCGATTTGTAATTATTGCATACCACAAGGATCTCCCAGTAATTTTTTAAACCACAGGGAGTAAAAAATAATTATGAAATACTACAGGGACCAACGGTGCAATTTTTCCTAACATAAAAGGGTGTAATATAAACACATTAGTTTGAGCATTCACAACAGCTTTTTTAAAGGGGGTCTGTTCTCTAAGTTTTAGGAAAAATTTCGAGAAAGTTACAAAAACTCCTCCACAGTAGCTTTCGTAAAATTTTCGTTTCCATAGGAAGTGATTAGTGCTTCCCAATGCATTGAGAAACACTATTCACTTTTCATTTAATTGTTTATTCACAAAATATATTATTTCTCTCATACTTTATCTTTCTTTCTTTTTTTTCTTTTTTTTTTTTTTTTTTTTTTTTTTTTTTTTTTTTTAATGATATGAGAAAAAATGAAGGAAATTGCTTTGAAGTGTTTTTTGATAGGGAAGTAAAAAGTAGTTTTGTTTCTTCTATTTAAGGAAAATGGTTGGGAAGCTGCTGTGAATGCTCTTACGCTCCTGTGTCCACCCCATATCTAGCAACAGTTATCCTATATTGGTTTCCTTCCCAATTTTTAGAAAAAATTTCATGAAAAAATCATAAAACCTCCCACAGCAGATGTTCTATATTTAGATGAGGGGGTTGGGAATGAATAGTAATTCCTTAAGTATATATGTTTACTATTCATTCCATATGTATTATTTTAATATAAAAAAAAGGTATATTTAATTGATATCAGGTTCGCGAATTACATAAAAAAAGATTCGCTATTTGAATCTTTACTTTGAGAAATGATGACGAGTCCTTTAATCGGCTCCTCCCTTTATAATAAAAAAATATAAATTTATTCAATTTTTTTCTTTTTTAATATAATTGTATTTTTTATTGTAGGAGGAGGGTACCGGTTAAAGTTTCCATTATCATTTCTCCTTTACTTTTGATAGTGCATCTTTTGTGAAAAGAAGAGAACTTGGAAAACTGTACTCTCACAACCATAGCTTGGCCACCTAGATGGGACGTGACGTCAATGCCCAACTGTTGCACTTTTGACTTCTCTTCAGATTCGGGACACTTCTTTCCTAGGGACTTGGATCCTCATCCGCAGAGGAGCCGGTTAGTTCTATATAAAGGCATTTTGGTAATTTTACATTATATAAAATTATCAAAATGCCCTCACTTAAAATCAACTTGCTCCAACTCAATTGGAGAGGATCCGATTTCCTTTCGTAATGGGTAGAGGCGCGCAATTATTACTTTACGTACGTGCCGATTATTATCGTCGATTTAAGTGTAATAAGTGATAGATTTTTTTAAATCAAAATTCAATTTTAATTTATTGTACAAATTTTGAGATTTAACTTTATATAATAAAATTTTTTTTTAAAATAAAATAAAATTTTTTTAAAAAGAAAATAAAGAAAAATCGAAATTTAACTCTATTTCCAAACGGATTATTAAAGTATTAAAATTATTAGACAACTATTAGATATAAATTAGTCTAATAAATTATTATGTGTCCGTAAAGTATATAAGAAGCTTATATGTTTTATTAAAATAAAAAATATATGAAAAGTACCTGATATTAAAAAGATATATAACTCTTATATGTTTTAAAAACTCATAATAAATTTTTAAATCAGTATAATAAATTATTATATCATAAATAATTACTACAAATTAATTTGTAACTAATTTATGTCCCGCAATTAAATTGTATTGTCACTCTCAACGTACAAGTAAGTTTCCCTTTATTACATCCGCGTGTTTATGAGTTGAATATCAATGGTTTGCATTTGTTAAAGCATCATTGGTGAGCTCTCTATTTTAAATTTTTCACTTAAGTTTGTTAAAAAACTTAAAAGAAAGTACAATTTAACAGACTCTATATAATTTTTCTATTTTATTCGTCAACTATTTGTTAATAGCATCTACATGAAAAATATAAATAAGCTTTATGAACAAACTGCGACAATTATACTAAAGTGATATATCAAACTCAGGTGTGTTAGTTTGTTTTCTCTTAAATATTATGTGATTTTAGATTTATTATTGGATTAAAATTTAATAATAATTTTAAAATATATGAAAAAATTTAGGAGAAAAGAAAAACAAAAATCTCCCTGTAGAATTACTCAATGTATTTTTACTCTCCTTGAATCACTGGTGTCATCGACTTGAGCAAAGTGGTTCTGCAAAAGCACAATTTGCTTTGGGTGAAGGTTGTGCCTCATTTTCCCTCGACACACTTCCGCTAATTTTGGCAGAGCATCTTTTAGTAATGGAACATGACTGGCTCACAACTCCTTTGCATAACTTCCTCACAATCCCACTTACAATAGTGTGGGGCCCACACACATAGGCCACACACTATTGTGAGTGGAGTAATGATTGAACACTACCTCAAGATACAACTTTTCACCACCTTGCACATGTGGCAAGGTAGTCCCCCACCTTAATTTATTTTTAAAAAATAAAAAAACTCAAAAAGTAGTGGGGGACCACCTTGCTACTTAGGCAAGATGGTGAAAAGTTGTATCTTTAGGTGATAGTGAATCATTACCCTTGTGAGTGAGGGTTGTGAGGGAGTTGTGATGGAGTTGTAATTTTATCATTTTCCTTTAGTAACTAGGCCATTTGAAGACCTCGATGCATGCGCTCCGCTACTAGACGAAACTATAGGGAAATGATATTTATACAATAAATTTATATAATTTTTACACAATATACTTATATGAAATGTACACTCGACGCCTACCTGCTCTTCTCCAAACCCGCATTTACCTTTTTCACTAATTACACATTTGTTTGTATTGAGTAATGATTCATTATTATCAAAATATACATTTTTTTTTTTTTTTATCATTTTGTGACTTCAAAAAATATGATTTAAAATAACGATTTTAAAATGTGCAATTTAAAAAAAGTAATTTTTAAAAACGCAGTTAAGCGTTTGATAAAATCAAGGTTTAACCTTTAAAATTGAAAATTAACTTTTATAATTCTGTATTTTTAAAAAGTACTATCTTACCTGCGATTTGAAAAAGCAGATTTTCTGCGTTTTTAAATTACAATTTTTAAAAACGCAGTTGTCAAATGATTTACGTTTTACGATTTAATTTAAAATCGCACTTATTATCTACAAAATTGCAATTTCAAACGCACACTAAAGAAACTTAAACCCCATGTAACCATGGAATAAGTAAAGCGAAAGAAATATTTACCGTCAGATTTGGTAAAACTCATGGTTACTCCAGCATTTGAAAGTGTTCTGTTTCTTTATGAACCCCATATAACTATGCAAAGTGAACACCTTTTATATATATATATTTAAAACATGAAATTACTCTTTACTCCATGTATTTGGCCTATAAAAAAAAGACCAAGTCTTGGGGTGAGGCATAAGCTTTTAGACGAAATTTCTTTCATGTCTTTGATTCACTACGTACTAACCTTGTTCTCATATTATCCAGCTCTTGTAATCTGTTCCGCTCTTGTCCTCCAACTCTAATTCCTGTAAGTGTATTCTACAGCCATAGTAATACATTTGCAATTGCCAAAATTGTCGTTTCATACTCTGCTTTGCGCTCAAATTTCGTGCTTACTCTTGAATTTTTTTCATAATGTTTAAATCTAAATCTTCCGTGAGCTCTAGATCTACTTTCTCTGTTGAAGATGATAATTCTGTTGATTTTGATAAATGGAAAATCCCTAAGCTCTCCACTAGGAGGATTTATATTACTTCTTGGTTTAAAAATGTTTTTAAAGCCGATCATGATGTTAAAACTGTTGAACAAACTTTTGCTATATCTAGTAAGAATGAAAAATATGAATTATTTGATAGAAAAGTTATTAATGATGCTCTGGCTGAAGGCTATCAATATATGCATATTGGAGCTGTTCAAGTTGCTTTTAAACCACTAGCTAGGCTAGATGCTAATGCTTCCGTTTCGCTTTGTTTTCGTGATGCTAGACTTAATGATTTCCAGACTAGTATTTTTGGTATGATACAATCTCCTTTGTTTAATCGACCAATCCATTTTAATACTTTCCCCGACTTTTCTCTTTCTTTGACTGATGTTCATATTACTAAAGCATTGACTTTAAATGTTTTAACTTCTGGTTGTAACATGGAAGAAGGTAGAAGACCTCTTGCTATCAGCTACCGCATCTATTACAAGTTGCTAAACTATCTGAATCCTCGAGCTGTTAAAAAAAAATGTGGGATCTTTGCTATGTTAATTGAAAGTTCTACACAAGATGCTAAAATGGATAAAATTGACCTCCCTAATGAGTGGCTTTTAGAAAATGTTTCCCAGCCTGCTAGAGTGTAAATGAAATCACTAATCTTGGTTGCAATATCCAACAAAATTTAGATGGATCTGTTAAAATTAGTTTTTTCTGATTTAAATCTTTCTAATAGAAGAGAAAGACCGTTAACTATTAATTAAGGGTGTAATAACCTGGTTGGTACTCGGAGCGTAACCGGCTCAAATCTTCTTGTCTTCTCGCCATTCTTGAATCTTCACGCCATTCTTCACGCTTGCCTTCTTCTTGAATCTTCCTTCTTTTCCTCTGTATTTTTGTTTGCTTTTGTTTTCCTTCACAACACACGACCGAGATCGATAGAGACCTGAGAAAGTTGCTGCTGCTACCGTTGCTGTCAAAGAAGTGAAGAACTAAAGAGAGAGCAAAAGTTCTGGATTAAGGTGGGTTTTGTTTTTCTTCTTTTGTTTTAGTTTCTTTGTACTGGGTTTTTGGACGTGAAGAACAAAGGGACGGCTAGAGGAGAAATGGAGGGAAGGACTTGTGGGGTTTTTTTTTTTCTTTTAAATTGGAGGGCTATTCGGCCTCAACAATAACTTACTGACTTCGTCTTTGTTTCTCTACAGTTTTGGTGATTTCTGAAGCAGATGGAGCAAAGGAAGTAGGTTAGGTTAGATCTGGTTCATTTTTAGATATGGTTTAATTATTTGTAGTTCTGTTCTTTAAATTGGTTAGATCGGTTAGGTTAATGTTGTGGTGCTGGAGTGTGTTAATGCTTTCTGATTTGAGTGCACTTTGCATGAGTGTAGTGTTCTGTGCTTAGTGTAACAAAAGGTGCATGAAAGTAGATTGAAAATTTGAGGTTCTATAAATTTATGTTTTATTCACACAACTAAGATTGTTTTGATCTTACTTGTAATTCAGTAACAGATTTTTATAATGCTTAATTTGAAGTCTGTTTCGTGCTGGGATATTGGGATTTGGTATCTTGTTGTAGGCAATGATGTAGAAATTTGTTATTTGCATGAACTGGAAAGCAAACCTGATTTTTAGATCTGTTCTTTACTAAAGTTTATGCATGTTGTGTTGAATTGAGTGGGTTTTGTTTTGTGATTTTTTGTTGCTTGATTTTTTCCGAATTTGAACAGTTGGTGTGTTATACTATAGGGGTGAGTCACAACTAGGCCTATTATGAAAAATGTCAATGAGTCACATGACAAGCCTGCAACACCATCTACAAATGTTGAAACTCCATTACCTTCCTTGCAAACAAAATTAGAGAATGAGAATATTATTGAAATCTTTGACGAGCATGATAAATAGTTATAAATTCATTTTAGTTTTCGTTATTATTAATTCTTTTTAGTTATTTATTCAACTCATTCTATTTTTTTTTTTCTTGTATTGTAGTTATAGATGATTGGGAGCAAGACCTGCAGAAAGTTAGAAATTGGACCATGCTTGGTTATGAACTTTTTTTAATATGTTTATGAACTTTTAGGTTTGTACTTTTTTAATATGTTTATGAACTTTTGGGTTTTTAATATGTAATTATGTATGGATGTAAAATTTCCTTGAGGGCATGATAGTTAATATGTATGATTAGTAATTTTGATTCATACAATTACTTTCAATGTCTTGGAATGAAATTTTAAGAAATAGGAACTTGGTTAGCTATTTCTATTGTTAGGTTTCTCTTCAGACATGTTGCGGATCATTACTCATCTTAGTTCGATAAGATTATGTTTTTAAAAGTTGGGTTAAAATGTTTAAATAAATCTCAAAAAAGTTTAAATGAATTCCAAAAAAGTAGGCCCAATACTTATATAGGCCCAAAGAGTAATTTTTATTTTTTTTAAAAAAATATTACCTGGTTTGGATAATCGGAGTACACCATTTCGGAGCTGGTTATTGGACGATGGAGTCGATTCCTAATTATGACCCAATAATCGGAACTGCTTTCAGTTTACATTCCTACTATTAAAGAAAGAAAAAACTCTTTTGCTAGTTCTACTACAACAGAAGAATTTCAATGGAGAGACAAAGATCTTGAAAAATTTGTCTAGTTCTGATTTAAAACTAAGAGGGGTTTCCACTAATTCATAAGTTTGCTCTGCTTTTTATTCTCCCTCTGTTTTTTATTTTAATGCTCCTCTTATTCACTAATGCAATGTTGTCCATGGTTCTATTAAAACATTTTTTCACAAATCGATTGGCCAGCCTTGCAAAATGATTTTTCTTAAAAAGAAAATCAACAGCGAAGGCATGCTTATCGTGCTAATTATTCTGGAAGTAAAAAAATCCTGTATTAAAATTCAATGGACTAGTAAAATGATTGAATTAGTCTTCTCCTATTGCTTCACCTGTTACTATTGCAAATAGATTCATTACATTCAGTCCAGAACCTACTGTACCCGTTGAAGCTGGGGTGAGAGTGATGGGATTAGAGGGGTCCTGGAAAATGGGTTTTGGTTGAAATGGAAGGCTGCCAACTGCAACGATTGCGAGAAAAGTGGAGGGTTTTTTGGGTTTGGGTTCGTGTTCGACGACGACAACATTAACTACTGTTCCCAGTGCTTCTGCGCAGATAGAGCTCATTATGTAGGTTGTAAAAATTGTGGTCAGTTTTCTCTCGAGAGACTAATTTTTCTCTTTCTCAGTCTTAGAAAATTTTCTTTCTCAGATTCCATATTGGTTTTATCGTTTTTTGTTGTTGATTCAGATGGATTCAGCGATGCGTTCGGTAGGTTCAGCCTGCCCATCTACATCTCTTTCGGCGTATGAGAATCTCAAGGTACATACAGTTTTGCTTGACAGTGCGGGAATGAGGCGGACTATTCAGCTTCAAAGAAAAACACAAGACTCTGGACGTGCTTGGAGATTATTCAACATCAATGGTATTGGAGACTTCCTGGGTGTGCTTTCTTTTTGAATCTGCAGAATCAAGCTGATCAATACATGCTAAAATCGACCCTCTGTTTTCAGCTATAGAGGTCTTCCCAAACTCCCATGGCAGGTTAGTTTATGTTTTGTGTATTGGGTTTATCATTTTGGAATTTCTTTTTGTTTTTGAAAGCAAAATAGATTTCTTTTTGAAATGGTATTGTGTGAAAGAGACGTAGATGGGCAAGCTGAAGCTACAGAAAGCATCGCCGAAGCCATCTGAATCAACAACAAAAAAGATAAGACAGATATAGAATCTGAGAGTCACTGAAATTGCTAAAATCAAACAGTTCAACGAAAATTGCAGACGGATCATTTCTCAAACGGACGTTTTCTTGCCCGTCAGCCTTCAGTTGTGTTTCTTAAGTGAAACGACGATGTTTTTAGAAAAAAAAATCTTGACCCTTTATTTTTCTACGGCAGATGTGTTGTAGTTTTACACTACAGCACTGAAGCGAGATTCTGTTAATAATGCCTAGAGTCTTCTTTATGTAAACCATCTTGAGAATTAAGAAATATGCATCCTTTTGTCCAAAAATCGTTCATTTTAAACTTCGTCCTTTTCACGCTATTAATTAGGACCCAAAACAATCGTTGGGTTCGTCTGCTTCCTTACACGTGCATGAGCTCTTGTTGAGTTTGGAATTCTCAAGAAAAGAAGAAAAAAAATGTTAAAACAGTAGACTTCGTGCTGTTCTTTTTCTATTACTTAATCGTTAAGACTGTGTTGTTCTTAAAAAAAGTTAAATGTTAAAAACCGTTAGTGCCGTTTAAAACAGTCCGTGAGTTATTTTTTTTTATATATAGATAAACAGTCCGTGAGTTATTTGAATGGAAGACGTCATATGCCTTAAAAATTCTGTCATTCAATCCTCATAGTTGGTTTTTTAACGGCATATGTGCTGTTCTTTTCTTTTATAACATTGAGATTCGTCTTATAAGTGATATCTCATAATTATATATTTAAAGTTTTTTAAATTCAAACAAATAATTATAAAATATTCTGATCCCCAATTATAGTAGAAATTTTAGTCAATGCTCTCTAATTAAGGCCTCGTTATGATGTAAAAAAATTTATCATGTTAAAAGATGAAAAATATACGCAGTGTATTGCGACTTTAAGGGAGAAAGAGAGAAGGAAAAATCACAAAGATGGAAGAAGACCTCGATTATAGTAACAATGTTTGTCAATGCTATTTAATTAATAACCCAATTATGAATTTATGATAAAATGATTTAATTAAACGACTATGAGATATGATACATTGCCTCCTCAAGACACAATTACTGACTACGCACTAAAGAGAAAAAGAAGAAAGAAGAGAGGTGTTTGAAGATGAGAGAGGCTCCGTGCCTCCTTCCCCCCAATGGTGCTTTCCTCCTAGGGCTATGGAGGTTTTTTTTTTTTTTTTTTTTTCCCTAGCTTAGATTCAGTTGAGCTTTTGTTCTCCCAGTCCTTCTAGGGCTATTGAGCTTTTTTTTTTTTTTAGTTCTTATAGGGCTATGGAGCTTTGAGTCTCATAATCATTTTAGGGCTATGGAACTTTGTGTTTTTTATTGTTTTTGGTTTTTTCAGGCAAGAAGGATAACACATGACATCTCGTAGGGAAGCGGCCTCTCCGTCTGTGTCGTCGGTGAAAGTTTGGATAAGCTTTCTTCTTTTACATCTACTTTTGAGTTTTGAGGCCAGATCTTGTTTTTTTCGCCGGTTCTTGCAAAACGCGCATAGTTTCTCCTCAAGACACAATTACTGACTACGCACTAGAGAGAAAAAGAAGAAAGAAGAGAGGTGTTTGAAGATGAGAGAGGCTCCGTGCCTCCTTCCCCCCAATGGTGCTTTCCTCCTAGGGCTATGGAGGTTTTTTTTTTTTTTTTTTCCCTAGCTTAGATTCAGTTGAGCTTTTGTTCTCCCAGTCCTTCTAGGACTATTGAGCTTTTTTTTTTTCTTTTTTCTTTTTTCTTTTTTTTTTTCTTTTTTTTTTTTTAGTTCTTATGGGGCTATGGAGCTTTGAGTCTCATAATCATTTTAGGGCTATGGAACTTTGTGTTTTTTCTTGTTTTTGGTTTTTTCAGGCAAGAAGGATAACACATGACGTCTCGTAGGGAAGCGGCCTCTCCGTCTGTGTCGTCGGTGAAAGTTTGGATGAGCTTTCTTCTTTTACATCTACTTTTGAGTTTTGAGGCCAGATCTATGTTTTTTTCGCCGGTTCTTGCAAAACGCGCATAGTTTCTTTTTCGACGTCGGCTTGTGTTGGGTGATTTATGTAGTTTTTTTTTTTTCTCTATTTTTTTTAGAGTTGTTTTTTAAAGTCTGTCTGTTAAATTTGCAGATTTTACTGGACTTTTTATGGCTTGTTTGCTAGATCAGTCATCTTTTCTTTGTTACGGGTGCTTTATTGTTAAAGAGTAATTCAAACATCTGTCCTTGTAATATTTGTTTATTTGTAGGTAGCACCCAAGTCAGATTTTTCTAGCTTAGTGTGTATGGTGTTGATGTGTCTTTATTCATTATATTTGCCTTTGGGCCTCTTCAGATTAATGCATTGTAGCTCCGATTATTTTGTTAAAAAAAAAAACTGACCATGCACACGTGGCAACTTGTATTTTATTTTTTATTTTTTATTTTTTTTTTAAAAAAAAAAATACTAAAGCTAGCTGGGGGAAAAGTTGCTATGTGGGTAAGATGGTTAAGAGTTATGTCTTGAGATGGCAAAATATCATATCTCTAATTACCCTAATCTTTTTGAAAGTTTTCTCAAATATGATATTTAGTTGATGGTTTGGATTTATTTTCATAACGAAAAGTTTTGAAATAAGTTTTGCAAATTAAAGAGAGAACTCGAATTGTATACTAAATTATATAGACAGGCTATATTATTTTTCGAATGCACATATCATTTACAAGATTTTATTGGCAACACTTGTTACAATTGTTTCTACATAAATAAGTTTTTCAGAATTAAAATGGATAGAATTTGACCTAAGATCAACCATATCAAAGAAAAATTTTAGCCATATTATTAATTGAAAAAAGGATGTTAAAAAAATTTGAATATAAAAATTTAATCAATAATTTTTCATCCTAAAAGATTTGAGGAATGATTATTAAATAAAATATAAAATAAATATTATTGAAAATATAATAAAAAATTCACTTATATTTAGTACGTTAAGCCTCAAAATTTATCAACCTGCATGTATGGTCATAATGCGCAACTTCGCGAATCGCGCCCATGGTGTTTAATAAGTACAAAATTTGTGTGTAATTTTATATTATTTAATAAATCTAAATGATTTCTTTACTTTCCAAAATTCATTTTTATGTTCTTATTATTTTCATAATCAAAATATTGAGATTCATAAAATATAAAAAAAAAAATTAAAAAAAAAATATTTATTTCTTACTCATTATTCTTTCAATCCAGAATTAATTAATTTTGAAAAATGTTAAAAAAAAAATCAAGTGCACACTCTCCTATCACATGAAAATAGGACCCATATGTGATGAACCCACCCATATAAGAGAAGAAGTGTGCACTAGATTTTTTCTAAAACCTCCCTAATTGTTTTTGTTAGTGTTACTAAAAAAATTCTCCTAACATCACTGTTATGGTCATAGAAAATTATTGAGGATATGTGATCGATGCTTTGGAACGATGAATACATAATTGGCCTTGTTTGGCGATGGTTAAAATTTTTTTTCACAAAAATAATCAACTTCAAAATATTTTACCTTTATATCATATTAATAATTTTTTATTATTAGTCTTCGAGTCTTTTTTAGCAATATATTAGCTAGCAAATGTTATTTTATTCGAAATAATAATAATAATAATAATAATATATTGAGAAGTGGGGTTAGCATCTTTTGTGAAAAGAAGAGAACTTGGAAACTGTACTCTCACGAGTGGTATTACAGACTTACAGTGCTAGCTATTAAGCTATAAGCTTATAAAAACACTTATATTGAATCGTGTATATTTTAATCTAAAATAGTTAATCAAAACTCACTTTATCTAGTTTAGTTAATGAATTTTAAAAAGTACACTCCATCCGATTATTTATTCTTAACTTTATACTCTTTTTTTACTCTTATTTTATTCTTTTTATCTCTTTTCCACTTTTTGTCATTTTACTTTTTTTACTTTTTATATGTAGAAAATCTACCAAAACTCTATATAGAGTTGCACTATTTATAAATCTACCAAAACTCTATTTTAGATTTAGGATAAATAATTCAATAGAAAAGTGTTTTTGTGAGTTTATTATCTATTATAGATTTAAATTAGGCTTGACAATTTCGACACGACCCGCGAATCTGACACGAATATATAGGATTTGGGTTTATACTATAACCCTTTTATGACCCGTTAATGACACGTTTATGACCTACCAACATGTTTATGATACGTTTATGACTCATTGACCCGTTTATAACACATGTATGACGCGATAATTATATATTTTTTACCAAATTAATTAAACGGATTGACACGCTAACATGATGGGTTAACAAACCAACCAAATAAATTGACACTACAACCCAAATTGTCTGGCCTAATTTAAATGGACTTTTCTAAGCCCATCCTCAATTATCACAACCATAGCTTGGCCACCTAGCCAGATGCATGCGCTCCACTACTACCGGACGAAAATACTGATCCAGCGTCACTTCTTATGGGACGTGCCATCAATGCCCAGCTGTTACACTTTTGACTTCTCTTCAATTCTGCACTTCTTTCCAGGGACCGAGATCCCCTCAAATTCTTTTAGAATTTGAGAATCTCAAATTCTTTAATCTTGGCCCTTCATCTGATCTAATGGATGAAAACTGGTCAGTAACTTTGAAATTTAAAATTCAAATTTTAAACCCATCTGACCAAAATTTTAAAATTCAAATTTTAAACTTATCCAACCAAACATACCAATACCCCTAAAAGAAGACGTGAACACAAAGTTTAAAGAGGAAGTCGCATGTTTGGGTTTTTTGGTCGGATGGGTTTAACCCCGCCGGAGAATCGGTCGCACCCAGGTGGAAGCTGACCTCGGGCCGCCCGCACGCGTCGGTTGCCGAACCAGCGCCTGAGCATGGGGAGCACGGAGAGTCCTCCGGGCGCCTGGGCTTCCACTGCCGGAGAATCTGTCGCCGAACCACATCAGCCCACGCCACACCCAGATGGAAGCCGACCTCGGGCCGCCCGGGACCCCTGGGCTGCGCCGTCCGGTAGGTCCGAACCACGTCCTTCGAATCCGGGAGGGTTTCTGCGGGCGGCGGTGAGGGGATCTCATTGAGATCGATTCCGAGCCCCACGGGCTTTGGGTTCGGGTTCGGGTTCTCCTTGGGTTCTTCGCTTGAATCAGTGAGTTCTATTAACCGAGTCTCCGTTCCAAGTTTTTCTGGATTTTGAATATGTACATCCCCTTTTGAAGTTTAAATCTCTGTGCTCTTTTTTTTTTTTTTCTGGATTTTGAAAAATAAAATTGGAAAATTTCAACCCGAAAGATGTGTTGAATTTTACTTCATGTGACAGACTTTCTCAGATCTGTTTGGGTGTGTTCCTGGATAACTTGGAGGTAGAATTTTGTCTTACAGTAAGATTTACACTAGCTACGTGACTTTATTATTCTTTTATGGAACATGCGTTTCTGTTGAGTGTGAAAGCTAAATCAGGTAGCAATTTTCATAGTTCGTTCATTTGTGCCGATATGTTAAGTGATATAATTTTACCACTAAAAATTCTGCCAGAAACGCTGATTTTTTCATTACTACCAAGTCAATGGACAATTTCTTTTTGTTTGGGCAGGCCTGCTTGTGATGTGGCTATATCAAGTCTAGGATGGATTTCTGTTGAACCAGTGAGCAAATCAATCAAAATATCTGATCCAAATTTAGAGGAAACAAACACAGAACTGCAGTTAACTGTCCATGTTCCCAATGCCCATGGCCAAAGTTGGAGCAGAGTGGTATCAAGAGTTGACAGAGAAGGAAGAAGAAGCAAGACCAAAGTGCTACTTTTGATGCTGGTGGATCCATGATCAATATATATATAATCAATTTGCTTATTGTAAGAATATTGTACTTCTTTTTTGGGGTTGAATGTAAAAGGATAGTGTATTATTTTTTTTCAATATAGAATGTGAATGGTTGGAATGATTCATACTAGTTGCTTTGTTCTTCTTTTCTGTTCTAGCTTGTTTTGTTTTGGGCAGTTTGAAGAGGACTGTGTTTTGTCCTGAAGCAAGGGATGTAAACCAGACCATTGTGATGAACAAAATCGACAAAAGCATTGTATGAGGCATTTTCAGGTTACTGCTAGAGTCTGTACTGTTTATAGAACTAGAATGTATGAGGCATTTTCAGATTTTGCTTGTATTGTTTTCAGATTGTGTTTCATATGGCTAAATATGCCAACCTAACATTACAATGATAACAAAAGGCATAAATATCTTGAAGTTGCTTGAATTTGAAAGGACAAGGGGTTGTTCACTTTGGTCATTGGGTTTTATAAGAGAGGATGGCAATCATCTTTACTCTGTATTGCTCATTAATAAAAAAGGGAGCTTTAAATGCAAAGTCAGATTGGATCAGTTTACAAAACTGGGGAGAATATAAGGCCAGCAAGCTCGTGTTTTCTTACAAATAAGATGGAAGAATAACAAGACCGCTTTACTACCTGATTTAGCTTTCACACTGGCCTGTCACTAAAAAATGAGCAGGCTTTTTTTCTTTTTCTTTTTAACCTCTCTGTGCTAAAATGCATAGAACCCAATTGGAGTTTTGTTATGTGAAAGGAACTTGTCAAATATGTGTCTGCTTCTGCTTTTCTGTCGTCCAACTTGCTGGTGGCAACCTAACATTACAATGATAACAAAATTTCCACCAGTATATCAACAAATCCAATTTAAACATAAAACATATAATATCATGCCATTACAATTTCTGCATAACCAAACACAATTTTTATTTACTATAGTGCTAGAAGCACGAACACCACCTGGCCCAATTGCAAGTCTTCCTGCAAGCATTCAATTGCTAGAAATAACATAATTTCATGAGCAATTAACTTAATTTCAACACAAAAATAACATAATTTCAACACAAAAATGTTATACATAGATTTCCAACCCACCAAAACAACAAAAAATTACAATTCTTGACCACCATTTAAATGGACATCAAACCACAACGTCAATTGTATAATCTCATGAGCAATGTAACTTAATTTCAACACAAAAATAACATAATTCCAACACAAAAATGTTATACATAGAACACCAACCCACCAAAACAACAAAAAATTACAATTCTTGACCACCATTTAAACTTGCACCACCACACCAACTTGATTAATTTTCCAAGTGACGATAGAAAAATCAATGTCCTGTACATATTTCAACATCAAAGTTAATTTTTAAAATTAACTCAATAAGAATATGCTAAAGAAAAAAATTCTCTCCAATCGTAAGCTTGTTACTTACAAAAAAATTTATGAAGTTCACATTTGCATTTGTGCTATTAGCAAGGGATGTTGGTGTAAGATTTAAGTTTGCTTGAGTAAGAGGTGGTTTCTGCAACAAAAGCTACTCTATTTCTCAAGTTTGCTTGAGGAAGGTAGAAGAAGGACGTACACAACTGAAGGTAGAAGAAGAATGTACAGTCTTTCTTTCTTTTCTCTTTATGTTATGTTTTGTTTATTTATTTATTTTTTTTGTTTTGGAGGGAAAAAGCTTGAGGAAGGACGTACATCACATCTTTCTTTTCCCTTTATTTTTTTTTTTCATCCATTTTGGAGGGAAGCAAACTTTTCTTGGGAAGCTGCAAAGTTACTGCCCAGTTTTCATCCATTAGATCAGATGAAGGGCCAAAATTAAGAATTTGAGATTCTCAAATTCTTTTAGAATTTGAGGGGATCTCGGTCCCTTTCCAAGAGGGTAGAGGCGCACAATTATTACTTACGTACGTCCTATTACTATGGTCCTTTTGACAATTGAATTTTAATTTATTGTGTAAATTTTAAAGTTTGATGTCATAAATTAAAATTAAAATTTTTTTTAAAAGGTTAAATAAAATATAATTTATTTCTTTTAAAAAAAAAAAAAGTAAAAAAGAATTAGAATTAAACTCTGATATCAAACGGACCATTAGATGACTATTAGATATAAATTAGTCTAATAAATTATTGTGTGCATGTAAAGTATATGAGAAACTTATATTTTTTTATTAATATTATTAAAAAATATATGAGAAGTACTTGATATTAAAAAGATATGTAATTCTTACATGTTTTAAAAATACATAATAATGTTTTTTAATAAAAAAAAATACATAATAATTTTTTAAATCAGTCTAATAAATTATTATATTGTGAATAATTACTACAAATTAATATGTAACTAATTTATGTCCCATTACATCCGCGTGTTTATGCGTTGAATATCAACAATTTGCATTTGTTAGAGCATCACTAATAAGCTCTTTATTTTAAATTTTTCACTAAAGTTTAGTGAAAAGCTCAAAAAAAAAAAAAAAAGACTTTATTTTTTTATTTTTAATTTTTTTTGACATATTTACATAAGAGGGGGATAGTAGATTCGAATTAGTGACCTCCACTTCATGAGGTGTGGTCCATAACCAACTGAATTACTCATCGGGAACAAATACACTTTAACAAATTCTTTATAATTTTTTTATTTTATTCGTCAACTATTCGTTAACAGCATCTGCATGAAAAATATAAATAAGCTTTATAAACTAATTGTATTTTTTTAAAGTCTTTGGAAGCGACAATTATACTAAATGATATTTCAAACTCTCAAGGTGTTAGTTTGTTTTCTCTCTAAAATATTATGTGACTTTAGATTTATTATTATATTAAAATTTAATAATAATTTTAAAATATATGAAAATTTTAAGGAGAAAAAAAAAAAACCAAAATCTCCCTGTAGAATTACTCAATGCATTTTTTCTCTCCTTGAATCACGGGTGTCCGTGTCATCGACTTGAGCAAAGTGGTCATGTAAAAGCATATTTCCTTTGAGTGAAAGTTGTGCCTCATTTTTCCTCAAAACACGTCCGTTAATTTTGAGCTTATTTGGCATAGGTATTGGCATATGCAGAACATAGTAGTGAGTTGTTAATTTTAAAATTAGTAAAAAGTGATGATGTGGGGTATTGATTGGGAGGACCCTTGACCGGCTCCCTCCCCCATTTTCAATATAAAAGGCCATTATATTCAAAAAGAAAAAATAAAATAATATAAAAAACTAAAAGTGAAATAAAATGGCCTTTTATATTGAAAAGAGACCGGCTCCCTCCCCCATTTTCAATATAAAAGGCCATTATATTCAAAAAGAAGAAATAAAATAATATAAAAAACTAAAAGTGGAATAAAATGGCCTTTTATATTGAAAAGGGGAGGGAGCCGGTCAAGGGTCCCCCATTTTCAATATAAAAGGCCATTACATTCAAAAAGAAGAAATAAAATAATATAAAAAACTAAAAGTGGAATAAAATGGCTTTTATATTGAAAAGGGGGGAGGGAGCTGGTCAAGGGTCCCCCCAATCACTATCCGATGATGTGATAGAAAAATAAAAATAAAAATTGTATTGTAGTGAATTTTTTTATTTGAATTGTAGTGAATTTTTTTATTTGAATAGTAACAAAAAATTATTGATGTGTTATAAAAAATGAAGAAAAAAAATGAGAATATTTTGATGTTGTTGATATTGGAAAATATGAAAAAGTAAAAAAGAAAACAAGTACATGAACAGTAACACAGTATTACTCTATTATGTTCGGGTGCTTGGCAAACAAGGCCTTTGGCGGAGCATCTTTTAGTAACTAGGCCATTTGAAGACCTTGATGCATGTGCTCCATTACTGGACGAAACTACATAGAAATGATATTTATACAATAAATTTACATAATTTTTACATAACATACTTACATGAGATAGACTCATGTGAGTGAAATTCACCACATATAAATGTGTTGTATAAAAGTTATTGTGTAATAATCACAAACCCGAAACTATATTTGAATTACCTGGCAAGTACACTCAACACCTACCTGCTCTTCTCCAAACCCGCATTTACCTTTCCCACTTTTTCCCTCATTACACACTTGTTTGCATTGAGGAATGATTCACTACTATCAAAAAAGAGAATAACTTTTATTCAGTGGTGGCAAAAACCAACACTTTTCTGCTCACCAATAAGAAGTTGACATATAAGTATGGAACAAAAAAAAAACAAAAATAGTAAGTGTTGGCAAAACACTGGATCATCCTCCTTCCTTCACTCTTTTAGTCTTTAGAAAGAAAAAAAAAAAAAAAAAAAAAAATCCTCCTCCCAGCAACTGTCCCACGCCGGACCTCGAGATCGGCGGCAACTCCACTGCCGGATCGACAACTCCACGGCGTCGGAAATCGAAGGAGAAGACGACGACGTGACGAAGCTGAACGAGGTGAGTAGTCCCTGGACAGGAAGGATCGTCTCTTCTTGGACCCAAAGTTGGCCAAGGGTGGCCGCGCGGCCATCCCTGGGGGTGGCCTTCGGGCCAACCCTAGATCCATCTAGGGCTGGCCTGATGGCCACCCTAGGCCCTACGCGACCACCCCCGGCCACTGGGGGGTGGCCGCACGGTCCATGGGGCGGCCGCGCAGCCATCCCCGGGGTCAAGGGGTGGCCTACAGGCCAGCCCTAGATGGATCTATGGCTAGCCTGATGGCCACCCCATACCACTAGGGGGTGCCCGCGTGGCTACCCTCGGTACATGGGGCGGCCACCCTTGGGGTCTGGGGTTGGCCCAAACCTGGGGATGGCCTTCGGGCCAACCCTTCTTTACGGGTGCCACTCACAATCAACCGGGTGGCCGTTGATCCGTAGGAGGAGCAGTGTTCGGTGGCGTGTTCCGACTCGGGAGTTGGCAACGTGTTCTGGCCTGGGCGGTGCCGGCAGCATCTAGACCCACATCATCCAGATCGACCCACGTCGGAGGAGCAACGTTTGATGCCGTTGGGTTTGGCATGGCTGGTGTTCCGACTCGGTCGGTGGAAGCGTGCTCTAGTGCGGGCGTTGGCGGCGCGGTCTGGCCTGGGCGGTGCCGGAGGCGTCCGGCCTGGCTGTGGCAGAATGTCTGCTTGGGCAGGGGCGGTCTCTTTCTTCTGAACATCTTTGAGAGGGAAATGGGACAAAAGATCTGGTGTTTCAACAACACTTGAGTTTTTTTTGAGTTTTTTGGTTCTGAGATGAAAACCCTTGTTTTATGCCATGACCTGACAGAAGTGGCTCTCTTCAAAAAATACACGGTCTGTTTGGTAAGTAATTGTGTTGTGAAATATTTGTGTGTTGTATAGTAAGAAATAATTGATATAATATAAAATTTGAGAATATTTTATAGAAAGGTGAAAAAAAAAAAAATTGTTTTTATAATGAATTTTTTTATTTGAATAGTAATAAAATATAATTGATGTGATATAAAAAATGTAAAAAAATTAAATTTTTTTTGATTTTTTTTTTTTTTTTAAAAAAAGAGAAAAAAAGAATAGAGAATTAGAAATGGTTTGTTAAACAACTCCACAACTTTTCATCATTTTTTCTATGTGACAAGGTGATTCTTTATTACTCTTTGAGTTTTTTTATTTTTATTTATAAAATAAATTAAGATGAGGAATTATCTAATCATATAAATAAAGTAATGAAAAATTATATTTTTAGATGGCGTTGTATCATTATTCGTTTGCATTTGATGCTCCCGGACAGCAGGCCATCCCTGGTCACATACTTTACCCCCATCAATTTTGAAAGATGCTATAATTTCCATCTCAAGAATAAGATGTTTTGGTAAAAAAATTCACACACACACACGCGCGCGCGTGTATGTGTGTGTATATATATATATATATTGATTTATTTTCTTTTCAACCCTTTAATTTAGATAGTTGACTTTAGTTCTTTTCCTGTTTTGAATGAGTAGCATGTGCTTCATCTATTGCTAAACAAAGCCATAAGGCATTACAAAGACAGACATGAGGTACAAAGAGACCTCAACATCCTAAGCCAGAAACAAGTCTGACTTGAAGCAGTTGCCTAAAACAATACACAAAATTACAAGGACACTCTTTTTGAGACACTATCTACAATTAAGCACACTCTCAACAAGAAAGAGGGTTGATCTAGCTATCACAGCCAACAAATAGTCCAGTAAAAATTGTGCATTACATAGACACACTGTGAAAACAAAAATACAAGAGAATATACAAACAACCAAAAAACCATCATTGCCAGCATCAAAGAAGAAGATCATTGCCTACTGAGGTGGCGCGTGCATAACACGCGCCGTCCCTAGAGGCTCCCCAAACAGCACAAAACCACCGCCAACTACCAACCACCACCAGCTATGGCTTGAGAAATATGGCGTGACCCACACACGCCTAACCATAGAAAGAGTGCCCCCACACGTGCAGACCACGCGCTGGCATGAACGAGCGGCACGACCACTGGCTTCAGACGGCCAGACCAGTTGACGACAGTGAACACAACTGGGAAGCGCGTGTCATGATAGAGCCAGTAGAAAATTACAGATCTAGCCCACAGAGAAAACAAACTGATGAAGTACGACTAGAGATCCACCGGAGACATGCCGGAGAGAGGCCGATCCTCCAAAACCAACGCTGCGTGAAGGCCTTTTAGACAGAAAAAGAAAAAACAAGAAAAGAAAACGTAAACTCCTCAACCCATAAGGGTTAGGAGAGCAAACCTCCAACGGAACAAGTCCGAGAGGAACAAAACTCCCTGCCCGAACGGCAAGGAGAAAAACTAACCCCCAACGGAACTAGCCATGGAGGAAAACAAAACCTCCTAGAGACTAGGAGGACCAAGGACCGGGAGGAGGAAGGCATGGAGCCTCCCTCCCTTGGCAAGGAAACTGAAAAACAAAAGGTTTCTCTCTCTAGAAGGTGAAAAACTAACCCCCAAACAGCACAAAAAGACTTCTTTATTCTTTTCCTGTTGTTTGTGTGCATATACATTTGTATTCTGTTTGGTATCTAATGCAATACGGGGAAAACAAAATCACGCCAAAGTTTTGTACATGAGCTCTGTATATTTGATTAATGGTCTGGTTGGTTTTGCGATTTTAGAAAGTACGATTTAAAAAATTAATTTTTAAAAACGCCGTTAAACATTTGGCAAAATTGCAGTTTAGCCTTTAAAATTATGCGTTTTCAAAAAAAGCACCATCTTACCTGCAATTTGAAAAGGCAGATTTTCTGCGTTTTCAAATTGCAATTTTTAAAAACGCAGTTTCCAAACGATTTATGTTATGCAATTTAGTTTAAAATCGCACTTATTATCTACGAAATCGCAATTCTAAACAGACCTTAAAAAAACTTAAACCCCACGTAACTATGGAATAAGTAAAGCGAAAGAAATAGGGGTTGTTTGGCAAGAATGGGGACAATACACAGTAGTGCGTTCTACTGTTCACGATTTTTTTTTTTTTTTTTTAATAAATTTTTTCATATTTTTTAATACCAATCAATATCAAAATATTTTCACTTTTTCATTTTTTGTATCACATTAATAAATTTTTATTACTATTTAAATAAAAAAATTACTATAATATAAAATTTTTTCATTTCTTTATATAATTTTTTTTTTTTACTTTATATCACATTATCATTTTTTACTAATTTTTAAATTAACAACCACTACTCTGTTTTCTACCTGTCTTTACCAAACAAACAGGACCGTATTTACCGTCAGATTCGGTAAAACTCACGGTTACTCCAACATCTACAAGTGTTCTTCTGTTTCTTTATGAACCTTTTGTTTTTTGTTATTTTGTTTTCACATCTGACATCTTCATTGTGCACTTAATATGCAAAGTAAACACCTTATATATATATATATTTAAAACAGGAAATTACTCTTTACCCCATCATGTATTTGGCCTATAAAAAAGATGAAGTTTTGGGGTGAGGCATAAGCTTTTAGACGAAATTTCTTTCAAGTCTTTCATTCTCTACTCACTTTGTTCTCATATTATCCAGCTCTTGTAATCTGTTCCACTCTTGTTCTCCTGCTCTAATTCCTGTAAGTGTATTCTACAGCCATAATAATACATTTGCAATTGCCAAAATTGTTGTTCCATACTCTGCTTTACGCTCAAATTTCGTGCTTACTCTTGAAATTTTTTCATAATGTTTAAATCTAAATCTTCCGTGAGCTCTAGGTCCACTTTCTCTGCTGAAGATGATAACTCTGTTAAATTTGATAAATGGAATATCCCTAAGCTCTCCACTAAGAAGATTTATACTACTTGTTGGTTAAAAAGTGTTTTTAAAGCCGAACGTGATATTAAAACTGTTGAAAAAACTTTTGCTATAACTAGTAATAATGAAAAATATGAATTATTTGATAAAAAAGTTATTAATGATGCTCTGGTTAAAGGCTATAAGTTTTTGCATATTGGAGCTGTTCAAATTGCTGTTAAACCACTAGCCAAGCTAGATACTAATGCTTCCGTTATGCTTTGTCTTCGTGATGCTAGATTTATTGATTTCCAGACTAGTACTCTTGGTATGATGCAATCTTCTTTGTTTAATGTACCAATCTATTTTAATATTTTCCCTAACGAACTTCTCTCTTTGACTGATGTTCATATTACTAAAGCATTGACTTTAAATGTTTTGACTTCTGGTTGTGACATGGAAGAAGGTAGAAGACCTCTTGCTGTCATCTACCGCATTTATTACAAATTGCTAAAAGACAAGTTAAATCCTCACGCTGTTATCAAAAGTTCTGGGAACTCTGCTATGTTAATTCAAAGTTCCACACAAGAAGCTAAAATATATGTTCCTAAAATGATCCAAAGGAATGAAATTGACTCTCCTAAGGAGTGGATTTTAGAAAATGTTTGCGAGCCTGGTATAGCAGAGGAAACCACTTATCCTGGTTGCAATATCCAACAAAATTTAGATGGATCTGTTAAAATTAGGTTTTTCTGATTTAAATCTGTCTAATAGAAGAGAAAGACCATTAACTATTAATTAGGGTTGTAAATTTGGACATGTTATAACCGGGTTGTCTTCTCGCCATTCCTGAATCTTCACGCCATTCTTCACGCTTGCCTTCTTGAATCTTCATTCCTTTCCTCTGTTTCTTTGTTTGCTTTTTGCTTTCCTTCACAACACACACGGACCGAGACCTAAGAGTTGCTGCTGCTACGGTTACTGTCAAAGAAGTGAAGAACTCAAGAGAGAGCAAGAGTTCTAGATTAAGGTGGGTTTTGTTTTTCTTCTTTTGTTTTTAGTTTCTTTTCCTTTGCTCCTTTGTACTGGGTTGTTGGAAGTAAAGAACAAAGGGACGGCTAGAGGAGAAATAAAGGGAGAGATTTCTTGGGGTTTTTTTTCTTTTATTTTTTTTGAAGGGGAGACGGAGGGAGGGGGGGACTGGCAGGGGCCATGGCCCCCCTCCAAAATTTCTTTAAAAAAAAAAATTTAAAGGTGGGAAAAAAAATAATCTAAAAAATTAAAAAATATAAGATAAAAATAAAAATTTAGCTTACTTGGCCCCTAGCAAAAAAAAAAAATTCGGCCATTGGCCCCTGCCCATAAAAACTTCTGGCTCCGTCCTTGAGGGGAGGGCTAATCGGCCTCAACAGTAACTTACTGACTTTGTCTATGTTTCTCTACAGATTTGGTTATCTCTGAAGCAGATGGGGCAAAGGAAGTAGACGGTTAGGTTAGATCTGGTTCATTTTTTAGATATGGTTTAATTGTTTGTAGATCTATTCTTGAAATTGGTTAGATCGGTTAGGTTAATGTTTTGGTGCTTGAGTGTGTTATTGCTTTCTGATTTGAGTGCACTTTGCTTGAGTGCAGTGTTCTGTACTCAGTGTGACAAAAGGTGCATGAGAGTAAAGTGAAAATTTGAGGTTCTATAAGATTATGTTTTATTCACACAACTAAGATTGTTTTGATCTTACTTGTAATTCAGTAACAGGTTTTTATAATGCTTAATTTGAAGTCTGTGTCGTGCTGGGATATTGGGATTTGGTATCTTGTTGTAGGCAATGATGTAGAAATTTGTTATTTGCATGAACTGGAAAGCAAACCTGATTTTTAGATCTGTTCTTTACTAAAGTTTACTAAAGTTTATGCATGTTGTGTTGATATGAGTGGGTTTTGTTTTGTGATTTTTTGTTGCTTGATTTTTTCCGAATTTGAACAATTGGTGTGTTATATTATAAGGGTGAGTCACAACTAAGCCTATTATGAAAAATGTCAATGAGTCACATGACAAGCCCGCTGAAACCCATCACCTTCCTTCCAAACAAAATTGGAGAATGAAAATATTATTGAAATCTTTGATGGACATGATAACTAATTATAAATTCATTTTAGTTTTCATTATTATTAATTCATTTTAGTTATTTATTCATTTAACTTATTCTCATTTTTTTTTGTTTCTTTTCTTGTATTGTAGTTATAGATGATTGGGAGTAGACTTGCAGAAAGCTAGAAACCGGACCAACCGGACCATGCTTGGATATGTTTAATATGTTTATAAACTATGGTTATGAACTTTTTTTTAATATGTTTATGAACTTTTTTAATATGTTTATGGACTCTCGGGTTTGTACTTTTTTAATAGGTTTATGAACTTTTGGGTTTGTAATATGTAATTTTGTATGGATGTGGAATTTCCTTGAGGGCATGATAGTTAATATGTATGATTAATAATTTTGATTCATACAATTACTTTCAATGTCTTGGAATGAAATTTTAGGAAGTAGGAACATGGTTAGCTATTTTTATTATTTGGTTTCTCTACAGACATGTTGTGGATCATTACACTAAATTCTAAAACGTTTAAATAAATTCCAAAAATGTTTAACTGAATTTCAAAATACTAGGCCCAATACATATATAAGGCCCAAAAAGTTTTTTTTTTTTTTTTTTTTTAATCTTCCGGTCCAAATAACCGGAGTATTAGGTTTTGGAGCAAGTTATTGAAATTCAATAACTGAGTAACTCGGAGCCGATTCTTAGTTATGACTCGATAATTGGGAACTGGTTTCGGGTTTACACTCCTATTACTAATGAAAGAAGAAACTCTTTTGCTAGTTCTATTACAATGGCAGAATTGCAATGGAAAGACAAAGATCTTGAAATTTTTTTTTATCTAGTTCTGATTTAAAACTAGAAGGGGTTTCCACTGGTTCACAAGTTTGCTTTGCCTTTTATTTGCTAAACAATCTACTGCTCCATATACAGACGAAGAAAATGATGTTTCTCCCCTTGCTTCTGATTTTATTGCACCTCTTATTCACTAATGCAATGTTATCCATGCATCTATTAAAACATTTTTTCACAAATCGATTGGCCAGCCTTGCAAAAAGATTTTTCTTAAAAAGAAAACCAACAGCGAAGGCATGCTTATCGTGCTAATTATTCTGGAAGTAAAAAATCCTGTATTAAAATTCTAGTCTTCTCCTATTGCTTCACCTGTTACTATTGCAAATAGGTTCATTACATTCAGTCCAGAACCTACTGTTACCTATTCCACTGCCCTTACCACTGCTTTTGATCCCTTTATTAATCCTCCTCAGAAACCCAGGATTCCTTTTGTTAAAATTGAGCAACCATTTGCTTATGCTCGCTCAGCCTATTTCCAACACCTCTTTTATGCTTATAAGCATTGCTTATGTTAGTGACCCAAACCAATTGGCGCTCTCTTATTTCCTCCATCGCTTTCATTGGATTCCTGAACATTCTTTGACAGGTATCTCTTATTCCACTAATAAATTGAAAGATACCAAATCGGATCAATTTTTGATAAAATTGACACTACCAAACTCCTATATCATGCTGTCTATTTTTTTATAAAATTATTTCTCTCAAGGATTAGGGTGATCACCCTTCCAAACCAAGAAGAGCAATTCCAGACATTCTTCTCCTGAACCTTGCCAAAGCATTCGGTACCTTCAAAGATACTCATAATGTGGATTCTTATGGTACGAAGTTTCCTCCTATGTTACATTTTATTATAAAGTTCAAGATTTCCTGGATCTTAAAATGGCAATATGGTAAAGAAGGCGACATCTTGGATCGTCATTGGTTCGTGAAATGCTTGGACAAATTCCCACAAGCTAATCGTATTATAGAAGTTGTTAATAAGGATTTTGCTAAGAAGACTGCATCTTCTACGGCTCCTCCAACTGTTATTGCTGCTAAACTTATTACTCCAGAGGAAAAGAATTAAGCTGTTGTTACTTCTCCCTCTTCTTCAAAGACAAAACAGTATAAAAAGAAGAAGAAATGTCCTTCAAAGAAAGAAATGGACATGCTCACGCTACTCCTAAAGTCTTTTAGAGATGATAACAATGATGAAAATGATGATAATGAAGAAGATGAAGAAGAATAAAATTCGGAAACATCCTCTTCCTGAAGTCATCGCTTTCTTTTTGGGCATGACCCACTTTGCTCCCAGGATTCGGTCCCGGGTATTGATGATATTCCTAAACTCAACTATTGACTCATGCAAAAGACAACATTATTAGCTCCATAGAACTTCCCCGAAAGTTCTTTTGTCTTGATGCGGGATTATTAGCTGCACTGACAGCTTTGTTATCACATGGCTACAGTGGACAACACTATTGACTTCTACAGTCCATTTGATTGTTGTTCTACATGTTCTCCTGCTATCCTACTTGCAATCTTTCTTGTTAATTCTGTAAATATTTCAGTATTTTAAAATAAACTTGCAATTATTAAATTTTGTTTTAAATTATTTTACCATTATTTGCATTCTTACAAGGCTAGTTTTACCGCCTGATTACCCTATCCACTGCATTATATTTACTGTTACTGTTATTCTCTACGCACACTCACCTTCACCTTCCCACACCTTCACCTTCCCACAACAGTGTCATCCTTTCCTTTAATAAGGATGGTTTCAAGAGGGGGCTGGCTAGCTTGAATAACTGTTTGGTTAGTTTTGACAATAGGTTTTTTTACAAGATTTAAAATACCAACAATGGGGTTATAGAAGTTTTGGAGAAAATAATAATAAAAAAAAAAACAGGATATGCTTTTTATTTTCAATCATCTTTTCAACCCACTGAATTTTATTTGATCTTTATCAAGTGTTTTGAAAAGGTATTATTATAAGCAATTCTATGCTGTCGGTTTTCTTTGGAAAGAAAATTCTTTTGCAAAGATGGCCCATCAAAATCATGAAAAGTCATTTTCTTAACAGGAAACAAGAAGGAGAAGGAGAAACATCCTTTTCTTCTTCGGCCTGAGAAGGGATTGCAGATTGGTTAAGTCATCCATGTAGGTTGAATCAGAATTAGAAGAATCTCTGAATTGTAAAATCCTGATGAGATCATTCCTTTCTCCTTCATCAATTTTTAATGAATTAATTTTATTTTTTAATTTGCTAGGTGAGTTGGGACACTTATCAGCATAATGCCCTTTTTTACTACAATTAAAGCATTTTCCTTTAGAAGGTTTAATATTCTTTCGCCTAGGTTTTCTAAATATTTTTTCATTAGGTTTATTAAATCTTCTTTTCTTAATATGATGGGATCTTTTTCTAATAAACTTATTTGGTTTTTTTCCTAAGTCTCCTGGAAGGAGCAATGGGAGGTAAACCAAATTGTTCACAGAAATTACCAATTTTATATTTAGCTTTTTTAGTGTTTTTTTATTGTTGTCTTATCATTTTTTGATCAATACACATTTTTATACCAAGTTTTTTAATAACAGAAAACAAATCACCATAGGTTAAGTTTTCATAATTAATGGTTCCAGTAGTAGGGTTAACAAGTTCATCTTTTACTTTGTGAGTAAATAAAGAAGGTAATCCATCAATGAAATTTTCTTTCCATAAGGCTCTAAACTATCAGTTATAAGCATAACACGAGAAAGAAAAACATCTTGATGCCATCTATAATTAGACATAGTAGGGCATCGAAGATTATTCAAATAATCAGAGATACAAGTAGTAATATTGGAAGGAGTTCCAACAAAATGTTTAATAATGGTATAGATTAAAGTATTAACACCATCATACAATTGTTTGTCATGATCAAGGATGTTTATACCATCATCATCTTTTTTAACCCTACACACACCTAGGAGCACCCCTTCTTGCATACCGATTCAAGACCCGAGTAGGCAGGTCGAGGTCCTGTGAGGTACCCTCTACTCGCTCTATTCGATTGAACTACAATCCCAAGAAAATTTGGTGTACGGCCTTAAAATTATTTTTTTCTCATTGGATTACATTTGAAAATTTGAAGTGACCTTAGTTAATTGTTTGTTAATAGTAATTTGAAAACAAAAAACAAAATTGTGATTATATTTTATTTTATTTCAATATGTGTCCGCCATATATAAATCCCATTCTAGCCGCAACGATTGTATTTCTTTTGACCCGTGGAAATCTTTTTATAATTTTTGAATTAAACGTTACTCTTGTGGAATCATAATTGGGTATCCTTTCAATTTTTTTTTTTTAAAAAAAATTAGGGAATTTTTATTAGACATTTGTTCCTATATAAAAAAAATTAGACGTTAGTTTAATAATTTGATTTTGTAATGCTGACTAATTTAGGATACTTGGTTTGCAGCCTTATTATCTCAGAAGCAACAAGCATCATCTCTTGGACTTGTCTCAGCTACACAATACTCAAAAGGCATTCCTCCAAACCCATCACTTGAGAGCTTCTAAAATAAAATGCAATATTTCGAGGTGTATTTAATATTATGAATTATTGGGCTGAAATAAGATAGTTGAACTCCATACTTCATATTCTCATTACTTACGTGATACTCCTTGTTATGACCAATCTAAAGAAAACGAGAGACAATGGGAGGAGGAAATGGAGACAACTGGATCCCTCATGAGAATGACATTTTTGCCTAGCTTCTTATCCAATATTGTGTGAACGGTGGTTCCATTATCTGGGGCTCTATAGACAATGGTACTTGGTTCGAGCTTTACAATGCTATGGCCTATGAGAGTGATAAAGGAGAGAGACTGGACTTTGGGCCAATTGTAGTCCAAATACAATAGGCTTAGAACCGATGATAAAGAGTTTTTAGAACTCTTGACTAGTGAAACCGGATTTGGGTGGGATCCTATAACTAACACTGTCGATGGGAGTGAAGGGCAATCGGAGCATTTGAAGATGGTATGCTCTAATCCAACTTAGATTAGTACAATTACACTTAGTATTAGAAACACACCAGTTATACACCGGACACCAGTGTCCACTCTACATAAAAAAGGTTTGTAATTAGAGATGTGTTATTCCTACGTCATAATATCATATTATTTTATATTAATTTTACACTAAGACGTATTGAATGTGGAATTTATGTATATAAAACTTGTATGTATAAGTTCTACACTTCATGTGTCGTATCATAAAATTAATATAGGATAGTGTAATGTAAAAATATTATTTTTTCTAATAAACCTATGTATAACTATATTTATTTTAACATTTTTCTAACATAATTGTCCCCGGCGGTACCATTTGAATAATTGAATCTTTACTTTTGATAGTGGATCGGAAAGTGGGGTTAGAGCATCAGTATCGAACTCGGCAGTTTAAAAGTTTCACCAAATTTTGGTGAAACTTCTCAAAAACTCCTCCGCATCAAGCTGGCTATCGTTTCACCAAAATGACTCTTGTCAGATTCCTTCTCCATATTTATCGCGGATCAACCTCACGCTATTTCATTTTTTATTATTATTTTTCATTCTCGCGCCTTTCTTCATTTTCCTCCGTCACTTTCCTCCCGCAAGATCTCTCTGCCAAGGGAAATCAGCTGCAAGTCTTCAACTCCCAACGGACCCCTCCAGCACAAACCCAAAGCCCTAGACCCCTGTTCCACTCTTGTTCTCCTGCTCTAATTCCTGTAAGTGTATTCTACAGCCATAATAATACATTTGCAATTGCCAAAATTGTTGTTCCACACTCTGCTCTCCGCTCAAATTTCGTGCTTACTCTTGAAATTTTTTCATAATGTTTAAATCTAAATCTTCCGTGAGCTCTAGATCTACTTTCTCTGTTGAAGATGATAATTCAGTTAATTTTGATAAATGGAAAATCCCTAAGCTCTCCACTAAGGAGATTTATAATACTTCTTGGTTAAAAAGTGTTTTTAAAGCTGAATATGCTATGAAAACTGCTGAACAAACTTTTGCTATATCTAGTAATAATGAAAAATATGAATTATTTGATAAAAAAAATTATTAATGATGCTCTGGTTAAAGGCTATAAGGTTTTGCATATTGGAGCTGTTCAAGTTGCTTTTAAACCACTAGCTAGGCTAGATAGTACTAATGCTTCCGTTTTGCTTCGTCTTCGTGATCCTAGATTTGTTGATTTCCAGACTAGTATTCTTGGTATGATACAATCTTCTTTGTTTAATGGACCAATCCATTTTGATATTTTCCCTGACTCACTTATTTATTTGGATGATGTTCGTATTACTAAAGGATTGACTTTAGATGTTTTGACTTCTGGTTGTGACATGGAAGAAGGTAGAAGACCTCTTGCTGTCATCTACCGCACTTATTACAAATTGCTAAAAGACAATCCAAATCCTCACGCTGTTGTCAAAAGTTCTGGGAACTCTACTATGTTAATTCAAAGTTCTACACAAGATGCTAACATATATGTTCCTAAAATGATGCGATGGAATGAAATTGACGTCCCTAATGAGTGGCTTTTAGAAAATGTTTTCGAGCCTGCTAGAGTAGTAAATGATACCTCTAATCTTGGTTCCAATATCTAACAATATTCAGATGGATCTGTTAAGATTAGTTTTTCTGATTTAAATATTTCTATTAGAAGAGAAAGACCATTAACTATTAATTAGGAGTGTAAATTCTCTGCAATGCATTTCGTTCTTTTATTTTCACTTTTTCCTTTTGCGCCGCTGCCTTCTTCAAATCTTCTTGTCTTCTCTTCACGCCATTCTTCACGCTTGCCTTCTTCAATTCTTCTTGAATCTTCAATCCTTTCCTCTGTTTCTTTGTTTGCTTTTGCTTTCCTTCACAACACACACGGACCGAGATCGAGAGAGACCTGAGAGTTGCTGCTGCTACGGTTACTGTCAAAGAAGTGAAGAACTCAAGGGAGAGCAAGAGTTCTGGATTATGGTGGGTTTTGTTTTGGTTTCTTTTCCTTTGTCCTTTATACTGTGTTGTTGGACGTGAAGAACAAAGGGACTGCTAGAGGAGTAATAAAGGGAGAGTTTTTTTTTTTTTTTTTTGTTGAAGGGGAGGGCTAATCGGCCTCAACAATAACTTACTGACTTTGTCTTTGTTTCTCTACAGATTTGGTGATTTATGAAGCAAATGGAGCAAAGGAAGTAGACGGTTAGGTTAGATCTGGCTCACGCGTGGCGCGTGAGGGCCACGCGCCGATCTCCGAGGACCTGCACGGTCACAGCTTCCAGCACCCAGGGCAGAACACGGCAGGGACGACGGCTGGGTAGCGCGTGTCCACCAAGAGTCAACGGAGATGCGTAGATCTGGCGTCGAAAATAAGAGAAAAACCAGGAAAGTCCGACCAGAAAACATGCCATCGACGACACCAAAACCGGCCTCACTCCACCGTCGACTGCTTAAGAAAGGTCATCCTGCCCAGAAACAGAAAGAAAACAAGAACAAACACAGCCACCATAGCCAACAGAGCTAGGGGCAAAACAACCACCACCGGTACAACCGGGGGGAACAAAACTCTCCAGTCCTAAGACTGAGAGGAACAAAACAGCCGGGAGGAGGGAGGCCTCCCCGGTGGAACGGTTCAACAAACAGGGAGCTCTCTGTACGGGAGTTTTTCAGAGAGAGAGAGAGAAAAGCTTAAAGCGAAACTTACTTGCGCGTTGAGAGTGGCAATACAATTTAATTGCGGGATATAAATTAGTTACAAATTAATTTGTAGTAATTATTTACAATATAATAATTTATTAGACTGATTTAAAAATTTATTAGGTACTTTTCATATATAAAAATTACATATCTTTTTAATATTAGGTACTTTTCATATATTTTTTATTTTAATAAAAAATATAAGCTTCTTATATACTTTACGGATGCATAATAATTTATTGGACTAATTTATATCTAATAATCGTCTAATAATTTTAATACTTTAATAGTCCGTTTGGAAATAGAGTTAAATTTTGATTATTTTCGTACTTTTTTTTTTTTAAAAAAAAAATATTTTCTTTAAAGTTTTTTAAATTTTATTTTATAAAGTCAAATCTCAAAATTTGTATAATAAATTAAAATTGAATTTTGATTTTAAAAAATTTAACACTTAAACCGACGGCTCTACCCACTAGGAAAGAAGTGCCCCGAACCTGAAGAGAAGTCAAAAGTGCAACAGCTGGGCATTGACGTCACGTTTATTTCGGTGTAAATTGATTTCGGTATTTTACGGTGTTTGGCAGGGGCTAAAATAATGATCAACGAAAATCGTTTTCAGTTTGACCGTAAAAGTTTATTTAAATTTCGTAAAACGATTTACAATTTTTTAAAATCGTAAATCGTTTTTCGAAATTAAACTCTTCGTTTTTACACACACGTTTGATCCGATTGTTAGAATTTAGTAATTATCGATCTTCGGAATCCAATCGGTGCAGGAGTCCGACAACATCCAGTCGCCGGTATCTTGCTGACGCCGGATGCCGGCCACCAGATTTCGACAGGAATTTTGCCGGATTCCGGCCAGGTTTGGCCAAAATGGCAGGAATCCGACCCGATCCTGCCATTGATCGGGCCGGATCCCGACAAACTTTCTCTTCGGAATCCGGCAACGGCGACCGGACGTTGCCGAATTCCGGTGATATTTGCCAAACTCTAATTTTTGAATTTTGTAATTTTTCATGCGAGCCAAACACCGAAAAATATTTTCGAGAATCTCTTTTTTTTTAAAAAATGATTTCGTATAATTTGCGACGGAAATCATTTTACGTCGAAATAAACGGAACATTAATGAAAAGGGACAGAGGGAGACGGTTGTGAATCACGACTCTTCAAATAGTACCACGAGGGACATTTTAGGAAAATGTTAAAAAAATCAGTGACCGATTACATACCTTTCTATGAGTATTAATACCAGATTCTCAACTATTTTTATTTATGTTTAGAGAATAAAATTATTTTTTGTTTTCTTATAAAAAACTACTCCACAATAGATTTATTTACATTTCTCTATATCAATTAAATATTATTTTTTTTACTCTTTTTTTATTCTTTTTCTCTTTTTTACCTTTTTTTTTTCTTTCTTATATCAATTAAATATATTTTTTTATATTAAAATAATACATAGAGAATGAATAATAGATATGTATACTTAATAAATTACTATTCATTCACAACCACTAATAAAAAAAATCATTCTGGATTGTAAGATTAATGAGTAAGAAATAAATAATTTTTATTTATTTTTATATTTTATGAATCTCAATATTTTGATGAAGAATATAATAAGAACAGAAAATGAATTTTGGAAAGTAAAGAAATCATTTAGATTTATTAAATAATATATAATTACACACAAATTTTGTACTTCCTTATTAAACAACATGAGCGCGCAGTTGCGCATTATGGCCATACATGCAGGTCGATAAATTTTGAGGCTTAACGTACTAAGTATAAGTCAATTTTTTTATTACATTTTAAATAATATATATTTTATATTTTATATTTTATTTTATTTAATAATCATTCCTCAAATCTTTTAGGATAAAAAATTATTGATTAAATTTTTATATTCAAAATTTTTTAACATCCTACTTTCAATTAACAATATGGCTAAAATTTTTCTTTGATATGGTTGATCTTAGCTCAAATTCTATCAATTTTAATTCTGAAAAACTTATTTACGTAGAAACAATTGTAATAAGTGTTTCCAATAAAATTCTGTAAATGATATATGCATTTGAAAAATAATCTATCCTGTTTATATAATTTAGTATACAATTTGAGTACTTTCTTTAATTTGCAAAACTTATTGCAAAACTTTTGGTTATGAAAATAAATCCAACCATCAACTAAATATTATATTTGAGAAAACTTTCAAGATTAGGGTAATTAGAGATATGGTCTTTTGTCATCTCAATACACAACTCTTGACCACTTTGTCCCTACAACAACTTTTTCCCAGCTAGCTTTAGGTTTTTTTTTTTTTTTTTTTTTAAAAAAAATAAAATAAAATACAAGTTACCACGTGTGCGTGGTCAGTAATTGTGTTTAGAGGTGGTAATGTATCATATCTCGTAGTCGTCTAATGATTTTACTTTTTTGAAACTAAATCATTTTATCATAAATTCATAATTGGGTTATTAATTAAATAGCATTGGCTAACATTTTTATTATAATCGAGATCTTACTCCATCTTTGTGATTTTTCCTCTTCTCTCTTTCTCTTTAAAGTCGCAATATACTGTGTATTGAATATTTTTCATCTTTTAACATAGTAAATTTTTTTCATCATAGATTCATAATGAAGCCTTAATTAGAGAGCGTTGACTAAATTTTTTACTATTATTGAGTGTCAAGATCTTCTATAATTATTTGTTTGAATTTGAAAAAATTTGAGTAAGTAATTATAAGATATCACTTATGGGACGGATGTAACTTCAATGTTGTAAAAGAAAAAAAACACAGTACATATGCTGTTAAAAAACCAACGATCAGGATTGAATGACAGAATTTTTAAGGCATATGACATCTTCCTTTTAAGTAACTCACGGACTGTTTTAAACGGCACTAACGGTTTTTAACGTTTAACGTTTTTTTAAAAACAACACAAAGTCTTAAATGTTTAACTTAACAGAAAAGAAAACCACGAAATCTGTTGTTTTAACGTGTATTTTTTTCTTCTTCTTTTCTTGAGAATTCCAAACTAAACAAGAGCTCATGCACGTGTAAGGAAGCAGATGAACCCAACTATTGTTTTGGGTCCTAATTAATAGAGTGAAAAGAAGGACTAAGTTTAAAATGAACGATTTTTAGACAAAGGATGTATATTTCTTAATTCTCAAGATGGTTTACATACAGAATACTCTAGGCACTATTAACAGGAACATACATACTTTGTCACCTGCACTAAAGGTAGGATTATTGTATAAATATCATTTCTCTATAGTTTCGTCTAGTAGTGGAGCCACTGGAGCGCATGCATCGAGGTCTTCAAATGGCCTAGTTACTAAAAGATGCTCTGCCAAAATTAGCGGAAGTGTGTTGAGGGAAAATGAGGCACAACCTTCACCCAAAGCAAATTGTGCTTTTGCAGAACCACTTTGCTCAAGTCGATGACACCCGTGATTCAAGGAGAGTAAAAATACATTGAGTAATTTCTAAAGGGAGATTTTTGTTTTCTTTTTTCTCCTAAAATTTTTCATATATTTTAAAATTATTATTAAATTTTAATCTAATAATAAATCTAAAGTCACATAATATTTGAGAGAAAACAAACTAACACACCTGAGTTTGATATATCACTTTAGTATAATTGTCGCAGTTAGTTCATAAAGCTTATTTCTATTTTTCATGTAGATGCTGTTAACGAATAGTTGACAAATAAAATAGAAAAATTATATAGAGTCTGTTAAATTGTACTTTCTTTTAAGTTTTTTAACAAACTTAAAGTGAAAAATTTAAAATAGAGAGCTTACCAATGATGCTTTAACAAATGCAAACTATTGATATTCAACTCATAAACACGCGGATGTAATAAAGCGAAACTTACTTGTACGTTGAGAGTAACAATACAATTTAATTGCGGGACATAAATTAGTTACAAATTAATTTGTAGTAATTATTTACAATATAATAATTTATTATACTGATTTAAAAATTTATTATGAGTTTTTAAAACATATAAGAGTTATATATCTTTTTAATATCAGGTACTTTTCATATATTTTTTTATTTTAATAAAACATATAAGCTTCTTATATACTTTACGGACACATAATAATTTATTAGACTAATTTATATCTAATAGTTGTCTAATAATTTTAATACTTTACGTTTGGAAATAGAGTTAAGTTTTGATTTTTTTTTTTATTTTCTTTTAAAAAAAATTATATTTTATTTTTTAAAAAATTTTATTATATAAAGTTAAATCTCAAAATTTGTACAATAAATTAAAATTGAATTTTGATTTTAAAAAATCTATCACTTATTACACTTAAATTGACGATAATAATCGGCACGAACGTAATTAATAATTGCGCTCCTCTACCGACTACGAAAGGAAATAGGGTTCTCTCCGGTTGAGTTGGAGTACTTTGATTTTAAGTAAAAGTATTTTGATAATTTTATATAATGTAAAATTACCAAAATGCCTTTATATAGAACTAACCGACTCCTCTGCAGATGAGGATCCAAGTCCCTAGGAAAGAAGTGTCCCGAATCTGAAGAGAAGTCAAAAGTGTAACAGCTGGGCATTGACGTCACGGCCCATCTAGGTGGCCAAGCTATGGTTGTGAGAGTACAGTTTTCCAAGTTCTCTTCTTTTCACAAAGAGGACTGCTATTCCGTAGAAGAAATGATCCCTACACTCATTTCTCACAACAGCTCCACAACAAGCTGATGTGACGGGTAATATTTTATTATTTTTTTACAAAAAGAAAACAAAACAAAACAAAAAAATAATAAAATTTTACCTGCCACATCAGCTTGTTGTGGGGTTGTTGTGAGAAATGAGTGTATGGATCATTTCTCATTCCGTAGACCCGGTTATGACCGGACTACGACCAGGCTGACGTGGCGTTGCTAAGTCAGCCAGCCACGTCATTTTTTTTTTTTTTTTTTAAGTAGGTGGTATGTTTTCAAAAACAAAATAAAAAACGCTGATAGCAGCGTGGGGGGAAACATTTTCCCCCAAATATTTTCGTCCCCCCCCTCTCTCTCTCTCTCTCTCTCTCTGTCTCTGTCTCTGTGTCGCTCGTCGGCCGTCCCACCGGGTCTACGATTCAGACTTTCTCCATCCTCAATTATCACAACCATAAGTTGGCCCCGTTCATGCATGCGCTCCACTACCGGACGAAAATACTGATCCAGCGTCACTTCTGCTGGGACGTGCCATCAATGCCCGGCTGTAACACTTTTGACTTCTCTTCAGATTCGGCACTTTCCTAGAGGATAGAGGCGCACAGTTATTACTTACGTACTTACCAATTATTTTAGTTTGTTTGAGTGTCAGAATTTTTAAAATCAGACGAATTTGGAGATTTAATTTGAGAGATAAAATTTAAAAAAATTTAAGAAAATTAAATTAAATATAACTTATTTTTTAAGAATTTTTTTTTTTAAAAAAAAAACCAAAATTTAACTTTATTCTCAAACAGACCATTAAAGTATTAAGATTATTAGACAACTATTAGATATAAATTAGTCTTATAAATTATTATGTGTCGGTAAGTATGAGAGAAGCTTATATTTTTTTTATTGGTGTTATTAAAAAATATATGAGAAGTACGTGATATTAGAATTAGAAAGATATGTAATTTTTACATGCTTTAAAAACATATAATAATTTTTTAAATCAGTCTAATAAATTATTATAATGTAAATAATTACTACAAATTAATTTGTAACTAATTCATGTCTTGCAATTAAATTCTATTGTCACTCTCAACGCTGAAGTAAGTTTTGCTTTATTAATTTAGAAAAAAAAAAAAAGGTTTTGCTTTATTACATCCGCGGGTTTATGCGTTGAATATCAACGGTTTGTATTTGTTAGAGCATTACTAATAAGCTTCTTATTTTAAATTTTTCATTAAAGTTTGGTGAAAAACTAAAAAAAATGTACACTTTAACAGACGCTTTATAATTTCTTTATTTTATTCATCAACTATTCGTTAACAGCATCTGCATGAAAAATAGAAATAAGCTTTAGAGTTAAACACTTTTTTAGCCCTTGAGTTTTCACAATTTTATTTTTTTAGTCCTTGAATTTCAAATTGTATCACAGATGGAACTTCAATTTTAGAAAAAGACTGAATTGATATTTTGATTAAATTTTCTGTCCAAAAACTAACGGTCCATCACTATTTAAAAATATTAAAAATTAATAAATAAATAAATAAATATATTAAAAATAAATATAAAAAAAAATTGAAAAAAAAGGGGATGGTTGAACCACTCCCGTGGCCCTTAGGGTGGTTCTGCCACCCCAGATTGGGCGCTCTGGAGGTGGATGAACCACCCTTGTGGGCTATGGGGGTGGTTCGGCCATTCCAAGGACAAAACGGAAAAAATAAAATTTGGAGGGTTCGTCCTTTGGGAGTGGCTGAACAACCCCAAGGGCCAAAACCAATCTTGATTTTTTTTTTGTTTTGGTCAAGGGACCGCCCATGGGATGGTTCGACCACTCCAGACTGGCCAAGTTTTTTTCAATTTTTAATATACATATTTTTTCAATTTTGTTATTTTTAATTAATTTTTAAAGATTTTTAATTTTATTATACAGTGCCATGTATTAACCTCTGGCGAGCCGTTAATTGATGTACTAATTCGATTTTTTTTTTCCAAAATTGAACTACCATCTGTGATGTAAATTGATATTCAAGACTAAAAAATAAAGTTGTGAAAACTTAAGGACCGAGGAGTATTTAACCTAAACTTTATGAACTACCCCCCCATGGGGTGGTTTAGCCACCCCAGACCGGCCAAGGGGGTGGCTGAGCCACACCCTTGTTTTTTTTTTTTTTTTTTTTTTTTTAATTTGTTATTTTTAATTAATTTTTAAAGATTTTTAATTTTTTTATACAGTGCCACGTATTAACCTTTAGCGAGTTGTTAGTTTTTGGACGAAAAACTTAATTGAGGTACTAAGTCAATTTTTTTAAAAAATTGAAGTACTATCTGTGATGCAAATTGAAACTCAAGGATTAAAAAATAAAGTTGTGAAAACTTAAAGACCGAGGAGTATTAACCTAAACTTTATGAGCTAATTGTATTTTTTAAAAGTCTTATGAAGTGATAATTATGCTAAAGTGATATATCAAACTATTAAGGTGTGTTAGTTTGTTTTTTCTCAAATATTATGTGATTTTAGATTTATTATTGAATTAAAATTTAATAATAATTATTTAAAATGTAATAATAAATTTAGAATATACGAAAAATTTTAGGAGAAAAGAAAAACCAAAATCTCCTGTAGAATTACTCAATGTATTTTTACTCTCCTTGAATCACGGTGTCATCGACTTGAGCAAAGTGGTTCAGCAAAAGCACGTCTGCTTTGAGTGAAAGTTGTGCATCATTTTCCCTCCACACGTCCCGCTAATTTTGGCAGAGCATCTTTTAGTAACTAGGCCATTTGAAGTACGCGGGGCAAGTTTGACATAATTTAAGAATTTGACATGGATAAAGACACAAGTATATAGAGTTAAGGTTTAGAATATAATCTGTTTATAATCTGTCATTTTATTTATGACACGTTTATAACCTACTAATCCGTTTATGACATATTTTTTTTATTAAATTAGTTAAACGGATTGACGCGGCAACTCGAATTACCAAACCTAATTTAAAGATCTCATGCATGCGCTCCACTACTGGACGAAACTACAGAGAAATGATATTTATATAATAAATTTATATAATTTTTGCACAACACAATTTACATGGGATGAGATTCTTGTGAGTAGGATCTACCACATATAAGTGTATTGTGTAAAAGTTGTTGTGTAAGAATCATAACCTTGAAACTATATATATGAATTATCTGGCAAGTACACTCAACGCCTACCTGCTCTTCTCTAAACCCGCATTTACCTTTCTCACGTTTTCACACTAATTACATACTTGTTTGCATTGAGTAATGATTCACCACCATTCAAAAATACAATTTTTTATAACTTTGCCTATGTAATAAGGTGATTTTTCACTACTTTTTGAGTTTTTTTTTATTAAAAAAAAATATAAAAAAAACTAACGTGAAAAACTACTTTATCACGTAAGTAAGATGATAAAAAATTATATTTTTTAATAGTATTGAATCATTACTCGCTTGCATTTGACTGACAACTGGCCGTCTCTGGCCGCTACTTTACCCCCATCAATTTTAAAAGATGTTATAATTTCCATCTCAGGAATAGAAGTTTGTATTCTGTTTGGGTATCCAATGCAACACGGGAAAAACGAAATCACGCCAAAGTTTTGTACATGAGCTTTGTATATTTGATTAAGGTCGGTCTGAATTTGTAATTTTAGAAACTATAATTTAAAATAATAATTTTAAAATGTGTAATTTAAAAAATAAATTTTAAAAACATAATTAAGGATATGATAAAATCACAAATTAATAAAGACGGAGGGAAGGGGGGCTAGTAGGGCCATGGCCCCCTCCAATTTCCTAAAAAAAAATTATACGGTAGAAAATAAAAAAAATCTAAAAAATTAAAAGATAGAAAATAAAAATTTAGATTACTTGACTCTTATCTAAAAATTTTTTTGGCCTTTCACCTCTGTTCATAAAAACTTTTGGCTTCTTCCCTGCAAATTAGTTTTTAAAATCTGCGTTTTTAAAAAGTATCATTTTACCTGCGATTTGAAAAAGTAAATTTATATTTTATAATTTAATTTAAAATTACACTTATTATTTACGAAATCGCAATTTCAAACGCACCATAAAAAAACTTAAACCGCACGTAACTATGAAAAAGTAAAGCGAAAGAAATATTTACCATCAGATTTGGTAAAACTCACGGTTACTCCAACATTTGCAAGTGTTCTTCTGTTTCTTTATGAACCTTTTGTTTTTTCTTATTTTGTTTTCACATCTTCATTGTGCACTTAATATGCAAAGTGAACACCTTTTATATATATTTAAAACAGGAAATTACTCTTTACCCCATGTATTTGGCCTATAAAAAGGACAAGTCTTGAGGTGAGACATGCATAAGCTTACAGACGAAATTTCTTTCAGGTCTTCCATTCTCTACTCACTTTGTAATCTGTTCCACTCTTGTTCTCGTGCTCTAATTCCTGTAAGTGTATTCTACAGCCATAATAATACATTTGCAATTGCCAAAATTGTTGTTCCATACTCTGCTTCACGCTCAAATTTCGTGCCTGCTCTTGAATTTTTTTTATAATGTTTAAATCTAAATCATCCGTGAGCTCTAGATCTACTTTCTCTGTTGAAGATGATAATTCAGTTAATTTTGATAAATGGAAAATCCCTAAGCTCTCCACTAAGGAGATTTATACTACTTCTTGGTTAAAAAGTGTTTTTAAAGCTGAATATGCTATGAAAACTGCTGAACAAACTTTTGCTATATCTAGTAATAATGAAAAATATGAATTATTTGATAAAAAAATTATTAATGATGCTCTGGTTAAAGGCTATAAGGTTTTGCATATTGGAGCTGTTCAAGGTGCTTTTAAACCACTAGCTAGGCTAGATAGTACTAATGCTTCCGTTTTGCTTCGTCTTCGTGATCCTAGATTTGTTGATTTCCAGACTAGTATTCTTGGTATGATACAATCTTCTTTGTTTAATGGACCAATCCATTTTGATATTTTCCCTGACTCACTTATTTATTTGGATGATGTTCGTATTACTAAAGGATTGACTTTAGATGTTTTGACTTCTGGTTGTGACATGGAAGAAGGTAGAAGACCTCTTGCTGTCATCTACCGCACTTATTACAAATTGCTAAAAGACAATCCAAATCCTCACGCTGTTGTCAAAAGTTCTGGGAACTCTACTATGTTAATTCAAAGTTCTACACAAGATGCTAACATATATGTTCCTAAAATGATGCGATGGAATGAAATTGACGTCCCTAATGAGTGGCTTTTAGAAAATGTTTTCGAGCCTGCTAGAGTAGTAAATGATACCTCTAATCTTGGTTCCAATATCTAACAATATTCAGATGGATCTGTTAAGATTAGTTTTTCTGATTTAAATATTTCTATTAGAAGAGAAAGACCATTAACTATTAATTAGGAGTGTAAATTCTCTGCAATGCATTTCGTTCTTTTATTTTCACTTTTTCCTTTTGCGCCGCTGCCTTCTTCAAATCTTCTTGTCTTCTCTTCACGCCATTCTTCACGCTTGCCTTCTTCAATTCTTCTTGAATCTTCAATCCTTTCCTCTGTTTCTTTGTTTGCTTTTGCTTTCCTTCACAACACACACGGACCGAGATCGAGAGAGACCTGAGAGTTGCTGCTGCTACGGTTACTGTCAAAGAAGTGAAGAACTCAAGGGAGAGCAAGAGTTCTGGATTATGGTGGGTTTTGTTTTGGTTTCTTTTCCTTTGTCCTTTATACTGTGTTGTTGGACGTGAAGAACAAAGGGACTGCTAGAGGAGTAATAAAGGGAGAGTTTTTTTTTTTTTTTTTGTTGAAGGGGAGGGCTAATCGGCCTCAACAATAACTTACTGACTTTGTCTTTGTTTCTCTACAGATTTGGTGATTTATGAAGCAGATGGAGCAAAGGAAGTAGACGGTTAGGTTAGATCTGGCTCATTTTTTTAGATATGGTTTACTTGTTTGTAGATCTATTCTTTAAATTGGTTAGATCGGTTAGGTTAATGTTTTGGTGCTTGAGTGTGTTATTGCTTTCTGATTTGAGTGCACTTTGCTTTGAGTGTAGTGTTCTGTGCTCAGTGTGACAAAACGTGCATGAGAGTAAAGTGAAAATTTGAGGTTCTATAAATTTATGTTTTATTCACACAACTAAGATTGTTTTGATCGATCTTGTAATTCAGTAACAGATTTTTATAATGCTTAATTTGAAGTCTGTTTCGTGCTGGGATATTGGGATTTGGTATCTTGTTGTAGGCAATGATGTAGAAATTTGTTTTTGCATGAACTGGAAAGCAAACCTGATTTTTAGATCGGTTCTTTACTAAAGTTTATGCATGTTGTGTTGAATTGAGTGGGTTTTGTTGTGTGATTTTTTGTTGCTTGATTTTTTTCCGAATTTGAACAATTGGTGTGTTATATTATAGGGGTGAGTTACTTATCAAAAAAAAATATTATAGGGGTGAGTCACAACTAGGCTTATTATGAAAAATGCTAATGAGTCACATGACAAGCTTGCAACACCATCTACAAATGTTGAAACTCCATTACCTTCCTTGCAAAGAAAATTGGAGAATGAGAATATTATTGAAATCTTTGATGAGCATGATAAATAGTTATAAATTCATTTTAGTTTTCGTTATTATTAATTCATTTTAGTTATTTATTCAACTCATTCTATTTTTTTTTCTTGTATTCTAGTTATAGATGATCGGGAGGAGACTTGCAGAAAGTTAGAAATTGGACTATGCTTGGATATGTTTAATATGTTTATAAACTTTTGGTTATAAACTTTTTTTTAATATGTTTATGACCTTTTGGGTTTGTACTTTTTTAATATGTTTATGAACTTTTGGGGTTTTAATATGTAATCATGTATGGATGTAAAATTTCCTTAGAGGGCATGATAGTTAATATGTATGATTAATAATTTTGATTCATACAATTACGTTCAATGTCTTTGGAATGAAATTTTAAGAAATAGGAACTTGGTTAGCTATTTCTATTGTTAGGTTTCTCTTCAGACATGTTGCGGATCATTACACTAATCTTAGTTCGATAGGATTATGTTTTTAAAAGTTGGGTTAAAATGTTTAAATAAATAAATCTTATATAAGTCCAAAAAGTAATTTTTATTTTTTTAAAAAAAATATTACCCGGTTTGGATAACCTGTGTACACTTTTCTGGAGCTGGTTATTGAAGTTCAATAACTAGGAACGGTAGAGTTGATTCCTAATTATGACCCAATAATCAGGAACCGGTTCCGGTTTACATTCCTACTATTAATGAAAGAAGAAATCCTTTTGCTAGATCTACTACAACAGAAGAATTTCAATGCAGAGACAAAGATCTTGAAAAATTTGTCTAGTTCTGATTTAAAACTAAGAGGGGTTTCCACTAATTCATAAGTTTGCTTTGCTTTTTATTCTGCTAAACATTCTACTGCTACATATACAGAAGAAGAAAATGATGTTTCTCCCTCTGCTTTTGATTTTAATGCTCGTATTCACTAATGCAATGTTATCCATGCTTCTATTAAAACATTTTTTCACAAATCGATTGGCCAGCCTAGCAAAAAGATTTAAAAAGAAAATCAACAGCGAAGGCATGCTTATAGTGCTAATTCTTCTGAGAGTAAAAAAGCCTATATTAAAATTCAATGGACTAGTAAAATGATTGAATTAGTCTTCTCCTATTGCTTCCCTGTTACTATTGCAAATAGGTTCATTACATTCAGTCCAGAACCTACTGTAACTATTCCACTGCCCTTACTATTGCTTTTGATCCCTTTATTAATCCTTCTTAGGAACCCAGAATTCCTTTTGTTAAAATTGATCAACCATTTGCTTATGCTCACTCAGCCTATTTCCAACACCTCTTTTGTGTAGAACTAAGCATTGCTTTTGTTAGTGACCCAAACCAGTTGGCGCTCTCTTATTTCCCCCTTCGCATTTATTGGATTCCTGAACATTCTTTGAAAGATATCTCTTATTCCACTAATATATTGAAAGAGACCAAATCGGATCATTTCAATCCAATTTTTGATAAAATGGACACTACCAAACTCCTATATCATGCTGTTTATTTTGATAAAATTATTTCTCTCAAGGATTAGGGTGATCACCCTTCCAAAACCAAGAAGAGCAATTTTAGACATTCTTCCCCTGAACCTTGCCAAAGCATTCAGTACCTTTAGAGATACTCATAATGTGGATGCTTATAGTACGAAGTTTCCTCCAATGTTACATTTTATTATAAAGTTCACGATTCCCTGGATCTTGAAATGGCAATATGTTAAAGAATGCGACATTCTGGATCGCCATTGGTTTGTGAAATGCTGGGACAAATTCCATACAAGCTAATCTTATTATAGAAGTTGTTAATAAGGATTTTGCTAAGAATACTGCATGTTCTATGGCTCCTCCAACTGTTATTGCTGCTAAACTTATTACTCCAGAGGAAAAGAATTATGCTGCAATTACTTCTCCCTCTTCTTCAAAGACAAAACAGTCTAAAAAGAAGAAGAAATGTCCCTCAAAGAAAGAGATGGACATGCTCATGCTACTCCTAAAGTCTTTTAGAGATGATGACGATGATGAAAATGATGATAATGAAGAAGATGAGGAAGAAGAAAATTATGAAACATCCTCTTCCCTAAGTCATGGCTTTCTTTTTCGGCATGACCCACTTTGCTCCCAGGATCCGGTCCCGGGTATTGATGATATTCCTTAACTCAACTATTGACTCATGCAAAAGACAGCATTATTAACTCCACATAACCCCACCGAAAGTTCTTTTGTCTTGATGCGGGATTATTAGCTGCACTGAAAGCTTTGTTATCACATGGCTACAGTGGACAACACTATTGACTTCTACAATCCATTCGATTGTTGTTCTACATGTTGTTCTCCTGCTATCCTACTTGCAATCTTTCTTGTTAATTCTGTAAATATTTCAGTACTTTGAAATAAACTTGCAATTATTAAATTTTGTTTTAAATTATTTTACCATTATTTTCATTCTTGCAAGGCTAGTTTTACCGCTTGATTACCCTATCCACTGCATCATATTTACTGCAACTGTTATTCTCTACACACACTCACCTTCACATTCCCACAACTAGGGGTGTGCACGGGGCGGGGCAAATTTCCGCCATTTTTGCCCCCGCCCCGCAACCCTGCAGTTTTGGAAAATGCCACCCGTGAACCGCAAAAGATTAGTTAGATCCATGAGGTGCAGGGTGGTGCCAGGGGGGGGGGGGGGGGTTGATGCGGGTTTGGCTGTGCGGGGCGGGTTTGGACAAAGAAGATGAAGAGACGAAAACAATAAACAAAACCAAATCTTGATGATCAACAAAACCCAAATCCAAAATCCAAATCCTGGCAATCGACAAAACCTACATAGGCACATACCCATTGAAACAAGAAACAAAACAATGGAATAAAATTTTGGTACTAGACGGAGCCGACGCTCACAATCAGATGCACGACATAGCCATGGCTTCAAAGATCATTAACAAGGGGAAAACAAAGATGAAGAGCGGCGGCGAGGTTAACCGGTGAAGAACAAGGGGAAAACGAAGATGAAGAGTGGCGGTGAGGTGAACCGGTGAAGAACAAGGGAAAACGAAGAGTCTTGGAGCCTAGATCTTCGTGCGGCGCTAGGTTAGAAAACGAAGAGAAGAAGAAGAGAAATGAAAGTCTTGGAGGCTAGAGGCGCTAGGTTAGAAAAGTAGAAAACGAAGGGTCTAGAAGACTAGAAGTTAGGTTTCTTTTGTTTTTTTTTGTTTTTTTTGTTTTTTTTTTAACTTGCGGGGCGGGGCCGGTCCCTGGGGTTTTTTAAAACCGCAACCCACAACCCGCCCCGCACGGGTTGGACAAAATCCAACCCATATTTGCAAAAAAAAAAAACACTTACAAACAGGTATTTGCGGGACGGGGCGGGGCGGGTTTTTGCCCACCCCTACCCACAACAGTGTCATCCTTTCCTTTGATAAGGATGGTTTCAAGCGCGGGGGGGAGGAGGGGCTAGCTTGAATAACAGTTTGGTCTGTTTTGACAAAAATGTTTTTTAACAACATTTAAAATACCAACAATGGGGTTATAGAAGTTTTGGAGGAAAAAAAAAAAAAAAAAAAATAGGATATGCTTTTTATTTTCAATCATCTTTTCAACCCACTGAATTTTATTTGATCTTTTTCAAGTGTTTTGAAAAAGTATTATTATAAGCAATTCTATGCTGTTGGTTTTCTTTGGAAAGAAAATTCTTTTGTAAAGATGGCCCATCAAAATCATGAAAACTCATTTTCTTAATAGGAAACAAGAAGTAGAAGGAGAAACATCCTTTTCTTCTTCAGCATGAGAAGGGATTGCAGATTGGTTAAGTCATCCATGTAGGATGAATCAGAATTAGAAGAATCTCTGGATTGTAAAATCTTGATGAGATCATTCCTTTCTTCTTCATCAATTTTTAATGAATTAATTTTATTTTTTAATTTACCAGGTGGGTTGGGACACTTATCAGCATAATGCCATTTTTTACCACAGTTAAAACATTTTCCTTTAGAAGGTTTAATATTCTTTCGCCTAGGTTTTCTAAATATTTTTTCTTCGGTTTATTAAATCTTCTTTTCTTAATATGATGGGATCTTTTTCTAATAAACTTATCTGGTTTTTTTCCGTCTCCTGGAAGGAGCAATGGGAGGTAAACTAAATTGTTCACAAAAATTACCTATTTTATATTTAGCATTTTTTAATTGTTGTCTTATCTTTTTTTGATCAATACACATTTTTATACCAAGTTTTTTAATAACAGAAACAAATCACCATAAGTTAAGTTTTCATAATTAATGGTTCCAGTAGTAGAGTCAACAAGTTCATCATTTACTTTGTGAGCAAATAAAGAAAGTAATCCATCCATGAATTTTTCTTTCCAATAAAGGTTTAAACTATCAGTTATAAGCATAGCACGAGAAAGAAAAACATCTTGATGCCATCTATAATCAGACATAGTAGGGCATCGAAGATTATTCAAATAATCAGAGATACGAGTAGTAATATTGGAATGAATTCCAACAAAATGTTTAATAATGGTATAGATCAAAGTATTAATGCCATCTAACAATTGTTTGTCATGATCAAGGATGTGTATAGCATCATCATCTTTTTTAGCAGCTTGCCTAATCTGGATTCTAGACGCTTCAATAAGGTGTCTATCCCCCCAATTTCAAAGAGTACTACTAGAGAATCCAGTAGTAATAAGGTTAACAATTTCTTAGTGGCTAAGACTATGATTAGTGACATAAGCATTAGCAACCATAGACAAATGATTCATCTTATTAAGAATTTCTTGTTCGGATAAACTATCAATATTTCATTCATATAATTTATCAGCAAAAATAAAAAATTGGTTTTAAAAAAACCTTTTTTCAAATTGTAAATCAGGAGGAGTTGGTTTAGAATACCAATTCTTGGTAAGGTTTACAGGTTTGGTTTTATCAAAAATTCTTTGAAGTTTTGGTGAAACATCCATTTGTCCAAAGTTTTCTTCAAGGTAAGTTTTCCTACGGCAGCAAATTCATCCAGAGCTACTGCACTTGAGGAAGCTGTCATTGGTCCTAGCATTGCTCCTCAAGCTGCCGCTTACATATAACGAAACTGAAATAATCAAAGCTACACGTGCAGCTGTAGCAATGAAAGCTTGTACAAATGGAATAGGCGCAGATCATACAATCAAAGATCCTGGATTAATGACACACTACAAAAAACTTAATATTTAGCCACGTACAGTTAGCCACGTGCAGTTGGCCGCGTGGGTCCCGCGTGATTGATGTGGGTGTTACTAAATGTGCAGTTTGCAACGTATATTCAATACACATTGCTATTTAGCCACGTGTATTCTATACACATGGCTAAATGTATTTTTCTTTTTTTTTAAAAAAAATGGAAAATTATATATTTTTTTGCCACGTATTCTTATCACACGTCGCCAAAATCAGTATTATTGCTAAAAAAAAATAAAGAAGACAGATCTGTTCTTTTCTTCTTCTTCTTCTTCTTCTTCTTCTTTTTTTTTTTTTTTTTTTTTTCCTGTTTTTTTCCTTCCTAATATTGTATACGATATACGTATACGTACGTATATTTCACTGGATCCGGAGAAAGGACCGGTGTATCCGGCGAGATCCGCGCCGGATCTTCATTCAACTCGTCGTCGACGACGTCATCGAGATCCGGCGAGGGCCGGCGAGAAAACCCACGCCACCGATCGACAAAAACACCCACGCCGGCCACCGATTGACGAAAATACCCACTCCAAAAATACCCAGTTGGCCAAGAATGAGCAAAAAACACCAAAAGACACCAACTACTCCGGTGACAAACAAAAAGGACCCAAAAAAAAAAGGTAACAAAAATACCAAAATAACGACCGACTTCTTCTCCATCATCGACGACTTTTCTTCTTCTCCGGGTGTTGGCGATCGAGTCGGGCTTTCGGGTGGGGGTGAGTCGTTGTCTGCTGAGAAAAAAATACAAATAAAGTCAGAAATTTTTTTGATGAAAAATGGGGAGAGACGAGAGAGTTGGGAAAAAGAAGAAAATCGGGAGAGTTGAAAAAAAAAAAGAAGGAAAAGAGGAGAGACGAGAGAGAGAGATTTCTAAAAAGCAAAAAAGAAATGAGGAGAGATGAGAGAGAGAGAGAGAGAGAGAGAGAGAGAGAGAGAGAGAGAGAGAGAGAGAGAGAGAGAGAGAGAGAGAGATTTCTAAAAAAAAATTAAGAAGCCAGGCAATCGCCTTGGCTTTTAAAACGAAACGAAAAAAAAATAATTAAAAAATTAAAATCAAAGATAAACTTAAAACAGAGGCGCGACCCTTTCCCCCAAAACCTGCAAATGGCAACATGTTCATTAAGCATGTTGCTAAAATTTAAAATTTTAAAAATATTTTAATTCCTGAGAAAAAAAAAATTTAAAAAAATATGAATATTTTAGCCACGTGTCTTATTATACACATGGCTAATTGATGATGTGAAAATTATACACGTTGCTAAATGGCCACGTGGATTTGTACACATGGCTGTATGGGTACGTGTAGAAATTCACGTGGTCATTTGGCCACGTGTAATTAATACATGTGCCCATTTGGACACGTGTATTAATTACACGTGGCCATTTAGCCACGTGTATTAATTACACGTGGCCAAATGGCCTCGTGTAATTAATACACGTGGCTAAATATTTTCTCGCTGCATCTAGCCACATGTTCGTCTTGACACGTGTCTATCTGGCCACGTGGCTACAGTAACAACTATTGTAGACACGTGGCGCATATCACATTTTTTTGTGGTGACATATGGTGTTCTCCATATTAGAACTTGTGCAGCTAAGAAATATGCATCCTTTTGTCCAAAAATCGTTCCTTTTAAACTTCGTCCTTCTTGTCACTCTATTAATTAGGACCCAAAACAATCGTTGGGTTCATCTGCTTCCTTACACGTGCATGAGCTCTTGTTGAGTTTGGAATTCTCTAGAAAAGAAGAAAAAAAAATGTTAAAATAGTGGACTATGTGCTGTAACTGCTGTTCTTTTCCATTACTTAAACGTTAAGACTGTGTGTTGTTCTTAAAAAAAGGTTAAATGTTAAAAACCGTTAGTGCCGTTTAAAATAGCCCGTGAGTTATTTAAAAGGAAGACGTCATATGCCTTAAAAATTCTGTCATATAATATCCATAGTTGGTTTTTTAATGGCAGATGTGCTGCTCTTTTCTTTTATAATTAAGATATTTCTTGTAAGTAGTCTCTTATAATTACATATTTAAATATTTTTAAATTCAAACAAATAATTGTAAAAGATTTTGATACTCAATTCTTATAGAAATTTTAGTCAATGCTGTCTAATTAAGGCCTCGTTATAATAATAAAAAATTATTATGTTAAAAGATAGAAAATATTCAATACGCAATGTATTGCGACTTTAAAGGAGAAAGTGAGTGAAATGAAAAATCACAAAGACAAAGTAAGACCTCGATTATAGTAAAAATGTTAATCAATGCTATTTAATTAATGACCCAATTATGAATTTATGAGAAAATGACTTAGTTTCAAAAAAGTAAAATCATTAAACAATTATGAGATATGATATATTACCGCCTTAAGACATAATTACTGACCATTCACATGTGGTAACTTGTATTTTATTTTATTATTTTATTATTTTTTAAAAAAACCTAAAGATAACTAGGAAAAAAGTTGCTACGTGAATAAGGCAGTTAAAAGTTATGTCTTGAGATAGCAAAATATTATATCTCTAATTGTCCTAATCCTGAAAGTTTTCTCAAATATGATACCTAGTTGATGGTTTGGATTTATTTTCATAACCAATAGTTTTGAAATAAGTTTTACAAATTAAAGAAAGTCCTCAAATTGTATACTAAATTTTATAAACAGGCTAGATTATTTTTCAAATGCATATATGATTTACAGAATTTTATTGGAAACACTTATTACAATTGTTTCTACATAAATAAGTTTTTCAGAATTAAAATTGATAGAATTTGACCTAAAATCAACAATATATATATATATATATATATAAAAAAAAAAAAAAAAAAAAAAAAAAAAAAAAAAAAAACTTTAGCCATATTATTAATTGAAAAAAGTATGTTAAAAAAATTTAGTATAAAAATTTAATCAATAATTTTACATCATAAAAGATTAGAAGAATGATTATTAAATAAAATATAAAATAAATATTATTTAAAATATAATAGTAAAAAATTCACTTATACTTGGTACGTTAAGCCTCAAAATTTATCAACCTGCATGTATGGTCATAATGCGCAACTGCGCGCTCACGGTGTCTAAATGATTTCTTTACTTTCCAAAATACATTTTTATGTTCTTATTATTTTCTTCATCAAAATATTGAGATTCATAAAATATAAATTTATTTCTTACTCATTAATCTTCCAATCCAGAATTAATTTTTTTATTAGTGGTACTAAAAAATTCTCCTTACATCACTGTTATGGTCATAGAAAATTATTGAGCATCTATGATCGATGCTTTGGGACAACGAATATTACATAACATAAAAGGGTGTAACAGCATTCCAAGCAATTTTTAAATTATTTTTTTGAAGTATAGGGAATAAAATTATTTTATGTTTTTCTAAAGAAAAACTCTCTTCAATAACTTCTTTTTATTTTTCTCCATGTCATTAAAATATTAATTTTTTAGTTTTATTTTAATTAAAAGTAGAAAAAAAAATAAAGCAGGATAAAGATAATATATTTTTTTTACCTTTACTTTAATTAAAAGTAGGAAAAAAAAATAAAATAAGAGAAATATAATATATTTTGTGAATAAATAATTAAATGAAAAATAAATAGTGTTTCCTAATTTTCGGTTTTGTTCTTTAAACCAAAAGTTTTAAAAAAGGGTTAACTTCACAGAAGGGTATCTAACTATCCGCAATTCCACAGAAGGGTACTAAACTATCATTTCTCTCGAACCCGGGGTTTTAAATATCAAAATGAGTCCCATAAGGGCATTCTGTCTGTTCTCGATGTCAAAACGTGACGGAATTGGTACCACGTGACTTCCACGTGACTTTTTCAATGCGTTTGGTCTTCTTTGCCCCTGACTTCAACGGATACAATTTCGAACTTATTTGGCAAGTCGATCATATTATCCGATTTTCTCCCAAATTGCTTTGCAAGTCTCCGAAAACCCTAGAGATCCCAATCCGTACTCGTGCGCTAAGAACCCTAACCGTGCTGTTACATTGTGGCTTGTTTCGACAGTATACACAAGAATCAAGCATCAAAGGCTGATTTTGACTAAAGGTAATGAACTTTTTTGCTCTTTCTTTTTCAGTGTAAATGAATATTTATTTAGTCATATTCGTTTATTTACGGATTACTTGTTTTTTTTTTTTTTTCGAAGTGCTGGGCGTTATTTGGGGTTTAGGGACACTTTTCCCGTTGTTTAGGGTTTAGGTTGTTACGGGACCATGTGTTTGGTCATCGGCAATATCTGGGTCTTATTGAAGTTGCCGAGATGGTGTATTTGATATATTTTTTGGGTTGTGGGTCCTATTTTGTTTGGGTTTGTGGTCCCATTTGTTCCTGTCATTATCTTGTTTCAAGTTTGTTGTTCTCTTTTTTGTGGTTTGTTGTCCCATTTCGGGTTTGTTGCTTAGGGTTGCAGAAAAGATCGATTTTTTTAACACTATTTGTTGTGGTTAATGGGTCTTGATGTGTTTGCCATTATGGGGTGACTTTTGTTTTGGTTTGCTGGCTGATGCCTTTATTATGTATGTTGTATCCAGAATTGCATTGCTTTACTCTGCTTGTGGACCCAATGCCTTTACTCTGTTTTTTTGTTTTTGTCTGCTCATTAGGACGTGTCATTGTTTTGTTTATTTGTCTATTTGTAGGACACGTAATGTATCCAGAATCCATAATCTTTGAGGTGCACCATGGTGGCCGATTTAATAGGGAGCATAGGGTCACATATGTTGGTGGGGACATATCACATTAACCTGACCCATATGATAGAGACGAGTTGTCTTTTATTAAGATAGAGAGGGTAGTTAGGACTTATGGGTATGGTCCTGGTGACCTAATTTACTATAATCTACCTACCAAGAGTCTAGATGAAGGGCTACGACTTATTTCTTCTGACCATGATGTCATTCAAATGGTGGAACACCATAGGGAGCATGGAATTGTAGAGTTATATTTGGTTTCCTTTGGTGTAGTAGATGTAGAAGTAGAAGTACACGGAGAAGAGGGTGTTGATGATGAGGAAGAGGAAGACGAATATGAGAGAGTGTCTGAAGAAGGAAGTGACCCATTATTGGATCAGGTTCTAAGTGATGACTCTGATGCTTATGATTTACATGGAGATGCAGAGGTGGGTTTAGAACATGATGATGTTCGTGTAAATGAAGGGTTTGGACTACAACCAGAAGATGTTGTGGATCAGGAGGTTGGAGTAGAAGCAGCAGTTGGTCAAGCAGAAGAGGGTGAGGGTGAGGGTGAGGGTGAGGGTGAGGGTGAGGGTGCGGGTGGGGGTCAGGGTGAGGGTGAGGGTTATTCAGATATTTCCGGTAGTGATGAACTGAACTCACCTAGTGCTAGTGATGAAGAGGGTGTGGCTGAGGCTGAGTCTTCAAGACGGCCCTGTGTCACCAAGAGGGTTCCATTTAGTAAGAATGATTTGGAAGATCTGAATTTGCAGCGAGGTAACACTTTTCGGGATGTCTATGAGTTTAGAAAAGCCATTAAGCAGGCCTCTGTATTGAAAGGGAAGGACTTGACTTACCAAAAGAATTCAAGGAGTAAATGCATTGCAGTGTGTGCAGACAAGAATTGTAAGTACAGAGTTTATCGGAGGCAGTTGAAAGATGAGTCCACGTTCATGCTAATTTCAATTAGGCCTAGACATACATGCCCTAGGAGGTACAAGAATCACTTGATCACTTCGAACTGGGTTGCCGAGGGGTGCATGGACTGTTTTAGGGATCAGCCGAACATGCCTATAGATGTCCTGAAGAAAAAGGTGAAAAAGAAGTAGAATGTTGAACTCCACGACAGTTCCTTGTATAGGGCTAGGAAGAAGGCACAACAGACAATTTATGGAAAGTTGGGTGAGCAATACTATCGATTATGGGACTATTGTGCAGCAATTAGAAGCACAAATGTTGGGAGTTGTGTAATTCTGATGGTTGAGAGACCTATGCCCGAAGTGCCTTGTAGATTCCAGAGGATGTACATGTCATTGGCAGCCATGAAATATGGATTCAGAGATGGGTGTAGGCCCATCATAGGGCTTGATGCATGTTTCTTAAAGGGAGTTTACAATGGACAGTTAATGGCAGCTATTGGAATGGATGCCAATGATAACATGTACCCAATTGCTATAGCTGTGGTGGAGGCAGAGACTAAGGACAGGTGGACATGGTTTCTCGAGGCCTTATTATCAGATCTTGGTCTTAAGGGTCCACGTGGGTGGACTTTCATTTCAGATAGACAAAAGGTAAATATTTTCATATATCTTTTTTTTATGATCTACATGTCTTCTATGTGATTTGATAGAGATATTGTTTTCATGTGTGCAGGGATTGGTACCAAGCCTACATGAGGTGTGTCCTCATGCTGAACATCGAACATGTGTGCGACACTTATATGCCAATTTCAAAGACGATGGTCATAGGGGGGTGTTATTGAAGGACATGCTGTGGAGAGCTGCTTCATCTTACACACAAACTAGATTCTATGCTGCAATGGAGGAGCTCAAGGGCCTAAACCCTAAAGCACACGAGTACCTAGAAAAGGTTGACCCTAGAACCTGGTGTAGAGGATGGTTCAACACAAGTACAAAGTGTGACCTTCTGCACAACAACTTGGCTGAGTGCTTCAATAGTTGGATCCTCAAGTTTCGGGATAAGACCATCCTAACAATGTTGGAAGGAATCAGGGGCAACTTAATGAGAAGGTACCAAAGAAAGAGATATGCTATAAGGGCCATGGAGGGAAATTTGGGGCCAAAAATTAAAAAGAAGTTGGAGATAGAGGAAGATGAGGCCAGCCATTGTACACCAATATTTGCTGGTGATGGTTTGTTTGAGATTGAATGCAAGGGCATGAAGTATGTGGTCAATTTATGCTAGAGAACATGTGGGTGTAGAAAATGGGATGTCTCTGGCATTCCATGTTGTCATGCCATCTCGGGAATATGGCATGGTGGAGAACCCAGAGGATTATTTGAGTCATTACTTTGGAAAGGAGATGTACTTAAAGGCATATGCACCCATCATTTACCCTGTACCAAGTGAGGAGCAATGGGTTAGGACAAATCAACCGAAGGTTGAACCACCTAAGTCAAGAGCAACTATAGGTAGACCTAAGAAAGTTAGAAATAGAGGTGCTGATGAGATATCAAATTCATACTCAATTAGAAAGGGTGGTAAGAAGAACCAATGTGGGATGTGCAAGAAATATGGTCACAATACAAGAACATGCACTGTGAGGATGAGGCATGATGAAAGACAACAACGTAGGAGAACTTTCTACAGAGAATATGCTGCAGATACTGACTGCAATTTTGACAGGGTAATGTTTCTTCTTTGTGATTATTTAGCATGCATTTAGTACCTAAAGGCATATGTTTCTTCATAGTGTGAGTTTTATATGTTTGAGTTGTTTTGTGAACATAATTGATACACATTATGTTTTGTGATGGTTTCTGACATTGGATGTGTTCTTTTTAGATTAGTGAATCATCCAGTGCACCTGCTGTGGGCCATTCCAGTGCACCAACATCTAGTGCCCCATCTACTGCCCCATCTATTGACAACCCTACTGTACCAACAATGGGTCGGGGTCGAAAGAGGGTAAGAGCAAGAGGAGAGAGTACAAGCACTACATCTACTGCACCAAGTAGGGGTGAGAAGAGCACTAGAGGAGCGGGTGCAAGCACAAGATATACTAAGAAGAAGGCTAGTACCAGTTTGGCAACTAGAAGCAGAGTTGGTGGAAGATTGAGAGCACATCCTACACAAACTAACCCAAACACTCGAGGAAAGGTGATGGTTGACCTCACTGGGAACCCTTTTGGACCACCTAAGGTTCCAGGAGGTGGACCTGCATGCTCATGGGGTCCTCCCAGGGTTGCAGGTGGCATTACTTTCAGACCAATTCCCCCTGACTTTGACATAAACAAGGCAAAAGCAACAGGTTCTGACATTCCTCCACCTGTAGGCAAAAAGGATAAAGGGAAGAAGAAAATTTGGCAAGTCTGACCGGATATGTGTTGTACATTTTGGAAGGGCATGGACAACGTGATTACATTTTGCTGGTAATGTGTATTTTTGGATTTCTGTTATGTATTTTGGAAGGGTATTGATGTGTTTTGATGTTATTTGAGTAATTATGAACTTTTATGTATTGGTTTTTATAATTTTCTTGAAATTTTTGTTCTTTAAACCAAAAGAGGACAGATTCTCTTTAGATAAATTACTGTGAATGATTTGATAGAGACACACCAGTTTCCGGTGTCCACCTCTTGTAAGAGAGGCATGCAACCCGCGTATAATTGATGTTTTTTTAACATTTTCCTAACATAAATGTCCTTGGCAGTACTATTTGAATCTTTACTTTTTGATAGTGGATCGGAAAGTGAGGTTAGCATCTTTTGTGAAAAGAAGAGAACTTAGAAACTGTACTCTGACGGGTATTACAGTGCTAGCTGTAAGCCTATAAGCGCATCCTCAATTATCAGAACCATAACTTGGCCCCCTTCATGCATGCGCTCCACTACCGGACGAAAATAGTGATCCAGCGTCACTTCTGCTGGGACGTGCCATCAATGCCCGGCTGTAACACTTTTGACTTCTCTTCAGATTCGGCACTTCTTTCCTAGAGGATAGAGGCGCGCAGTTATTACTTACTTACGTACTTACCGATTATTTTAGTTTGTTTTGAGTGTCAGAATTTTTGAAATCAGACGAATTTGGAGATTTAATTTGGGAGATAAAATTTAAAAAAATTAAATTAAATATAATTTATTTTTTTAAGAAAATAAAAAAAAAATCAGAATTTAACTCTATTTTCAAACAAAACCATTAAAGCATTAAGATTCTTAGACAACTATTAGATATAAATTAGTCTTATAAATTATTATGTGTCGGTAAAGTATGAGAGAAGCTTATATTTTTTTTTTATTGGTGTTATTAAAAAAATATATGAGAAGTAATGATATTAAAATTAAAAAAATATGTAAGTTTTACATGCTTTAAAAACATATAATAATTTTTAAATCAGTCTAATAAATTATTATAATGTAAATAATTACTACAAATTAATTTGTAACTAATTCATGTCTTGCAATTAAATTCTATTGTCACTCTCAACGCTCAAGTAAGTTTTGCTTTATTAATCTTAAAAAAAAAAGGTATTGCTTTATTACATCCGCGGGTTTATGCGTTGAATATCAACGGTTTGTATTTATTAGAGCATTACTAATTAGCACCTTATTTCAAAAATTTTATTGAAGTTTGGTGAAAAACTAAAAAAAATGTACACTTTAACAAACGCTTTATAATTTCTTTATTTTATTCATCAACTATTCGTTAACAACATCTGCATGAAAAATAAAAATAAGCTTTAGAGTTAAACACTTTTTTAGCCCATGAGTTTTCACAATTTTATTTTTTTAATCCCTGAGTTTTAAATTGTATCACAAATAGAACTTCAATTTTAGAAAAAGATTGAATTGATACTTTGATTAAATTTTCTGTCTAAAAACTAACATTCCGTCACTATTTAAAAATATTAAAAATCAATATATATATATATATATATATATATATATATATATATATATATATATATATTAAAAATAAATATAAAAAAATTGAAAAAAAAAATGGGTGGTTGAACCACTCCCGTGGCTCTTAGGGTGGTTCGGCCACCCAGATTGGCCGCTTTGGGGGTGGATGAACCACTCTTGTGGCCTATGGGGGTGATTCGGCCATTTTAAGGACAAGACGAAAAAAATAAAATTTAGAGGGTTTGGCCCTTGGGAGTGGCCGAACGACCCCAAAGGACCAAAACTGATCTTGAATTTTTTTTTTGTTTTGGTCAAGGGGTGGCCGAACCACCCTCCATGGGATGGTTCAACCACCCCAGACTGGCTAAGTGGGTAGCTGAGCCACACCTTTGTTTTTTTTTGTTTTTGTGTACTAATTCAATTTTTTTTTTTTTTTTCCAAAATTGAACTACCATTTGTGATGGAGATTGAAACTCAAGACTAAAAAATAAAATTGTAAAAACTTAAGGATCGAAGAGTATTTAACCTAAACTTTATGAACTACCCCCCTATGGGGTGGTTCAGCCACCCCAGACCGGCCAAGGGGGTGGCTGAGCCACACCCTTGTTTTTTTTTTTTTTTTTTTGTTATTTTTAATTAATTTTTAAAGATTTTTTTTTTTTTTATACAGTGCCACGTGTTAACTTCTGGTGAGCCGTTAGTTTTTGAACGAAAAACTTAATTGAGGTACCAATTCAATTTTTTTTCAAAATTGAAGTACTATCTGTGATGCAAATTAAAATTCAAGGACTAAAAAATAAAATTGTGAAAACTTAAGGACCGAGAAGTATTTAACCTAAACTTTATGAACTAATTGTATTTTTTTAAAGTCTTATGAAGTGATAATTATGCGAAAGTGATATATCAAACTATCAAGTGCGTTAGTTTGTTTTCTCTTTCAAATATTATGTGATTTTAGATTTATTATTGAATTAAAATTTAATAATAATTATTTAAAATGTAATAATAAATTTAAAATATACGAAAAATTTTAGGAGAAAAGAAAAACCAAAATCTCCTGTAGAATTACTCAAATGTATTTTTACTCTCCTTGAATCAAGGGGTCATCGACTTGAGCAAAGTTGTTCAGCAAAAGCACATTTGCTTTGAGTGAAAGTTGTGCATCATTTTCCCTCCACACATCCCGCTAATTTTGGCAGAGCATCTTTTAGTAACTAGGCCATTTGAAGTACGCGGTGCAATCTTGACATAATTTACAAATTTGACACGGATATAATACAAATATATAGAGTTAAGGTTTATGTTATAATCCATTTATAATCCGTCATCCTATTTATGACAAGTTTATAACCTATTAATCCGTTTATGACACAATTTTTTTTTATTAAATTAGCTAAACAGGTTGATGCGACAACCTGAATTGCCAAGCCTAATTTGAAGACCTCATGCATGCGCTCCACTACTGGACAAAACTATAAAGAAATGATATTTATATAATAAATTTATATAATTTTTGCACAACACATTTACATAAGATGAGACTCATGTGAGTGAGATCCACCACATATAAGTGTATTGTGTAAAAGTTGTTGTGTAAGAATCATAATCCCGAAACTATATATGAATTACTTGGCAATTACACTCAACGCCTACCTGCTCTTCTCTAAACCCGCATTTACCTTTCTCACGTTTTCACTCATTATACACTTGTTTGCATTGAGTAATGATTCACCACCATTCAAAAATATAATTTTTTATCACTTTACTTATGTGATAAGGTGATTTTTCACTACTTTTTTAGTTTTTTTTTTATTAAAAAAAAATACAAAAAAAATGAAGGTGAAAAACTACTTTACCATATAGGTAAGATAATGAAAGACTATATATTTTAATAATGTTGAATCATTACTCGCTTGCATTTGACTGACAGCTGGCCGTCTCTGGTAGCATACTTTACCCCGTCAATTTTGAAAGATGCTATAATTTCCATCTCGGGAATAGAAGGTTTTGGTAAAAAAAAAATCACACACACACATATATATATATATATATATATTGATTTATTTTCTTTTTAACTCTTTAATTTGGATAGTTGACTTTAGTTCTTTTCCCATTGTTTGTGTGCATATACATTTGTGCATATACATTTGTATTCTGTTTGGTATCCGATGCAATACGGGAAAAACGAAATCACGCCAAAGTTTTGTACATGAGCTTTGTATATTTGATTAAGGTCGGTCTGAGTTTGTAATTTTAGAAAATGTAATTTAAAATAACGATTTTAAAATGTGTAATTTTAAAAAAAAAAAATTAAAAACGTAATTAAGGATATGATAAAATTGCAAATTAGCAAAGACGGAGGGAAGGGGGGCTAGTAGGGCCATGGCCCGCTTCCAATTTCCTAAAAAAAAATTATAAGGTGAAAAAAAAATCTAAAAAATTAGAAGATAGAAAATATAAATTTAACTTACTTGGCTCTTATCTAAAAAAAAAATTTGGTCGTTCGCTTTTGCCCATAAGAACTTTTGGCTTTTTCCCTGCAAATCAGCCTTTAAAATCTGCGTTTTTAAAAAAGTATCATCTTACCTGCGATTTAAAAAAGTAAATTTATATTTTATAATTTAATTTAAAATTATACTTATTATTTACAAAATCGCAATTTCAAACACATCCTAAAAAGACTTAAACCGCATGTAACTATGAAAAAAGTAAAGCGAAAGAAATATTTACCATCAGATTTGGTAAATCTCACGGGTACTCCAACATTTGCTAGTGTTCTTCTGTTTCTTTATGAACCTTTTGTTTTTTGTTATTTTGTTTTCACATCTTTATTGTGCACATAATATAAAAAGTGTTTTTAAAGCTAAAAATGATATTAAAACTGCTGAACAAACTTTTGCTATATCTAGTAATAATGAAAAATATGAATTATTAGATAAAAAAGTTATTAATGATGCTTTGGTTGAAGGCTATAAGTTTTTGCATATTGGAGCAGTTCAAGTTGCTGTTAAACCACTAGCCAAGCTAGATACTAATGCTTCGGTTATACTTTGTCTTCGTCGTGATGCTAGATTTATTGATTTCCAGACTAGTATTCTTGGTATGATGCAATCTTCTTTGTTTAATGGACCAATCCATTTTAATATTTTCCCTAGCTTCCTTCTTTCTTTGAATGATGTTCATATTACTAAAGCATTGAATTTAAATGTTTTGACTTCTGGTTGTGACATGGAAGAAGGTAGAAGACCTCTTGCTGTCATCTACCGCATTTATTACAAATTGCTAAAAGACGATCTAAATCCTCACGCTGTTGTCAAAAGGTCTGGGAACTCAACTATGTTAATTCAAAGTTCTACACAAGATGCTAAAATATATATTCCTAAAATGATCCAATGGAATGAAATTCACTTTCCTGATGAGTGGATTTTAGAAAATGTTTGCGAGCCTGGTATAGAAGAGGAAACCACTACTCCTGGTTATAATATCCAACAAAATTTAGATGGATCTGTTAAAATTAGGTTTTTCTGATTTAAATCCTTCTAATAGAAGAGAAAGACCATTAACTATTAATTAGGGGTTTAAATTTGGACCCGTTGCCCTAAATCCCGATTTCTCTTCAATGCATTTCGTTCTTTCATTTTCACTTTTTCCTTTTGCGCCGCTGCCTTCTTCAAATCTTCTTGTCTTCTCGCCATTCTTGAATCTTCACGCCATTCCTCACGCTTGCCTTCTTGAATCTTCATTCCTTTCCTCTGTTTCTTTGTTTGCTTTTGCTTTCCTTCACAACACTCAGACCGAGATCGAGAGAGACCTGAGAGGGTTGCTACTGCTATGGTTACTGTCAAAGAAGTGAAGAACTCGAGAGAGAGCAAGAGTTCTAGATTAAGGTGGGTTTTGTTTTAGTTTCTTTTCCTTTGCTCCTTTGTACTGGGTTGTTGGACGTGAAGAACAAATTAAAGGGACGGCTAGAGGAGAAATAAAAGGAGAGATTTCTTGGGTGTTTTTTTTTGGAAGGGGAGGGCTAATCGGCCTCAACAATAACTTACTGACTTCGTCTTTGTTTCTCTACAGATTTGGTGATTTCAAAAGCAGATGGAGAAAAGGAAGTAGACGGTTAGGTTAGATATGGTTTAATTATTTGTAGATCTATTCTTTAAATTGGTTAGATCGGTTTAGGTTAATGTTTTGGTGCTTGAGTGTGTTATTGCTTTCTGATTTGAGTGCACTTTGCTTGAGTGTAGTGTTCTGTGCTCAGTGTGACAAAAGGTGCATGAAAGTAAAGTGAAAATTTTAGGTTCTATAAGATTATGTTTTATTCACACAACTAAGATTGTTTTGATTTTACTTGTAATTCAGTAACATGTTTTTATAGTAATTAATTTGAAGTCTGTTTCGTGCTGGGATATTGGGATTTGGTATCTTGTTGTAGGCAATGATGTAGAAATTTGTTATTTGCATGAACTGGAAAACAAACCTGATTTTTAGATCTGTTCTTTACTAAAGTTTATGCATGTTGTGTTGATATGAGTGGGTTTTGTTTTGTGATTTTTTGTTGCTTGATTTTTTCCAGATTTGAACAATTGGTGTTATATTATAGGGGTGAGTTACAACTAGGCTTATTATGAAAAATGCCAATAAGTCATATGACAAGCCTGTAACACCATTCACAAATGATGAAACCCTATCACCTTCCTTTCCTTCCAAACAGAATTGGAGAACGAGAATATTATGATAAGCATGAGAAATAGTTATAAATTCATTTTGGTTTTCATTATTATTAATTCATATTAGTTATTTATTCATTTAACTCATTTTTTTTCTCTCTTTTATTGTAGTTATATATGATTGAGAGTAGACATGCTGAAAGCTAGAAACCGGACGATACTTGGATATGTTTATAAACTTTTAGTTATGAACTTTTTTTAATATGTTTATGAACTTTTGGTTATGAATTTTTTTAATGTGTATGGATTTTTGGTTTTTAATATGTAATTATGTATGGATGTGGAATTTCCTTGAGGGCATGATAGTTAATATGTATGATTAATAATTTTGATTCATACAATTACGTTCAATGTCTTTGGAATGAAATTTTAAGAAATAGGAACTTGGTTAGCTATTTCTATGGTTAGGTTTCTCTTCAAACATGTTGCGGATCATTACACTAATCTTAGTTCGATAAGATTATGTTTTTAAAAGTTGGGTTAAAATGTTTAAATAAATCTTATATAAGCCCAATACTTATATACGCCCAAAAAGTAAATTTTAATTTTTTTTAAAAAATATTACTCGGTTTGAATAATCTGTATACACTTTTTTGGAGCTGGTTATTGAAATTCAGTAACAGGGAACGACGGAGTTGATTCCTAATTATGACCCTGATTCCTAATTATGACCCAATAATCGGGAATTGTTTTCGGTTTACATTCTTACTATTAATGAAAGAAGAAACCCTTTTGCTAGATCTACTACAACAGAAGAATTTCAGTGGAGAGACAAAGATCTTGAAAAATTTGTCTAGTTCTGATTTTCAACTAAGAGGGGTTTCCACTAATTCATAAGTTTGCTTTGCTTTTTATTCTGCTAAACATTCTACTGCTACATATACTGAAGAAGAAAATGATGTTTCTCCCTCTGCTTTTGATTTTAATGCTCCTCTTATTCACTAATGCAATGTTATCCATGCTTCTATTAAAACATTTTTTCACAAATCGATTGGCCAGCCTAGCAAAAAGATTTAAAAAGAAAATCAACAGCGAAGGCATGCTTATAGTGCTAATTCTTCTGAGAGTAAAAAAGCCTATATTAAAATTCAATGGACTAGTAAAATGATTGAATTAGTCTTCTCCTATTGCTTCCCTGTTACTATTGCAAATAGGTTCATTACATTCAGTCCAGAACCTACTGTAACTATTTCACTGCCCTTACTATTGCTTTTGATCCCTTTATTAATCCTTCTTAGGAACCCAGAATTCCTTTTGTTAAAATTGATCAACCATTTGCTTATGCTCACTCAGCCTATTTCCAACACCTCTTTTGTGTAGAACTAAGCATTGCTTTTGTTAGTGACCCAAACCAGTTGGCGCTCTCTTATTTCCCCCATCGCTTTTATTGGATTCCTGAACATTCTTTGAAAGATATCTCTTATTCCACTAATATATTGAAAGAGACCAAATCGGATTATTTCAATCCAATTTTTGATAAAATGGACACTACCAAATTCCTATATCATGCTGTCTATTTTGATAAAATTATTATAGAAGTTGTTAATAAGGATTTTGCTAAGAAGACTGCATGTTCTATAGCTCCTCCAACTGTTATTGCTGCTAAACTTATTACTTCAGAGGAAAAGAATTATGCTGCTATTACTTCTCCCTCTTTTTCAAAGACAAAACAGTCTAAAAAGAAGAAGAAATGTCCCTCAAAGAAAGAGATGGACATGCTCATGCTACTCCTAAAGCCTTTTAAAGATGATGATGATGAAAATGATGATAATGAAGAAGATGAGGAAGAAGAAAATTCTAAAACATCCTCTTCCCTAAGTCATGGCTTTCTTTTTGGGCATGACCCACTTTGCTCCCAGGATCCGGTCCCGGGTATTGATGATATTTCTTAACTCAACTATTGACTCATGCAAAAGACAGCATTATTAACTCCACAGAACTTCACCGAAAGTTCTTTTGTCTTGATGCAGGATTATTAGCTGCACTGAAAGCTTTGTTATCACATGGCTACAGTGGACAACACTATTGACTTCTACAATCCATTCGATTGTTGTTCTACATGTTGTTCTCTTGCTATCCTACTTGCAATCTTTCTTGTTAATTCTGTAAATATTTCAGTACTTTGAAATAAACTTGCAATTATTAAATTTTGTTTTAAATTATTTTACCATTATTTTCATTCTTGCAAGGCTAGTTTTACCGCCTGATTACCCTATCCACTGCATCATATTTACTGCAACTGTTATTCTCTACACATACTCACCTTCACATTCCCACAACTAGGGGTGTGCACGGGGCGGGGCAAATTTCTGCCATTTTTGCCCCTACCCCGCAACCCTGCAGTTTTGGAAAATGCCACCCGTGAACCGCAAAAGATGAGTTAGATCCATGGGGTGCGGGGTGGTGCAGTGGGGGGGGGGGGGTTGATGCGGGTTTGGCTGTGCGGGGCAGGTTTGGACAAAGAAGATGAAGAGACGAAAACAAGAAACAAAACCAAATCTTGATGATCAACAAAACCCAAATCCAAAATCCAAATCCTGGCAATCAACAAAACTCACATAGGCACATACCCATTGAAACAAGAAACAAAACAATGAAATAAAATTTTGGTACTAGACGGAGCCGCGTGACGCTCACAATCAAATGTACGACATAGCCATGGCTTAAAAGATCACTAACAAGGGGAAAACGAAGATGAAGAGCGGCGGCGAGGTTAACCGGTGAAGAACAAGGGGAAAACGAAGATGAAGAGTGGCGGTGAAGAACAAGGGGAAAACGAAGAGTCTTGGAGGCTAGATCTTCGTGCGGTGCTAGGTTTGAAAACGAAGAGAAGAAAAAGAGAAATGAAAGTCTTGGAGGCCGGAGGCGCTAGGTTAGAAAAGTAGAAAACGAAGGGTCTAGAAGACTAGAAGTTAGGAGCCTGTTTGGTAACCTGTTTTGAAAACAGGTTTTCTGTTTTCAAAACAACAAAACATGTTTTGGAACTGTAGACTAGCGTTTGGTTACTTGTTTTAAAAACAAAAACCGAGAAAACAAAAACACGAAGAAACACAAAAAATGAAAACATGTTCAACCTGTTTCCGAAAACAGCTCTTACAAAAACAAGAAAAAGGCGCCTTTGTTCCTAAGTGCACAGTGACAAAGAAAGATGGTTGATCTGGGGTTCGATTCAGGGGAATACTCAAAAGCATTTCCTGTATCTCAACCTCCACACGAACCTCGTCTCTTTTTCTTCTTCACACAATGCCTCACTTCGTCTTCCTCCTCTCCCTCCCTGCCTCTCTCTCTGGCCACAGAAATTGGAACAATTCCTTTTGTCAATAAAATATTCCCAACAGAAACAAAAGCAGAGCTAGTAGGAGCTTTGGCCGGAGAGAAAAGTGAGAGGGAGACAGAGGGAGAGGTTTAGACTCTAGCAATGGTTGCGTCGGCTTCCACAACATCGTCGCTGTCAAAGGAGGAGCTGACGCTGATAGTGAAGTGGATTTCAGCTTTATGCTCAAATTGTCAAATTTGGTTTTGATTTTGATAATTTTGTGATGAATTCATTGATTTCTGCTTTTGCTAACTGTGGTTATATGGAGGATGCACGCCAAGTGTTCGGTGAGAGTACGCAGAAGGATGTGGTTGCTTGGACTTCCTTGATTGGTGGGTATGTGAGAAATAACTGTGCCCTACAAGGATTGAGGTGCTTTATGGAGATGAGATCGACGGGTGTTAGAGTTGATGAGGTGACCGTTGTTGGTGTACTCTGTGCGGCTGGAATGGAGGGTGATATTTGGTTTGGAAAGTGGGTTCATGGGTTTTACGTAGAAGCAGGGAGAGTACAATGGGATGTTTATATAGGCAGTGCTCTAGTTGATATGTACTCCAAGTGTGGCAACTTTGAAGATGCCCGTAATGTTCAAAGTAATCACAAAGGAATTATAAAGTGTTGGAAAGTAATCACAATAACAAATGACCACCTTGTTAAATGCCTTGAATGAAGAGCTTCCAAGAATACATGACCAAGTTTATTATGGGCATATACATTCTCGCATTGAAGTTACTACATGAAGTTGTCACTCATCTTGGTTATTCTTAATGAGCAAGATGCAAATCTATCTTATATTTTGGATGGCTTCTGAAAATTGTTAGCGTCTATGGCTTTCATGATCATAACTTCATTAGGAAGCATGCAACGAAAGATATTGAGTTCCAATCATATGATGATAATGAGTTTCATGATAGTGATTTATGTGAACTTCTTTATAGAATGGGGAATGCTAGACATCCCAAATTTTTTTCCCAAAAGTTAGTTCCCAAATGATGTGTCACAATCTCATGTGATCTATCATTTTGGGAAATTTGTCACAATTTCATGGGATTGTGACACATCATTTGGGAACTAGCTTTTGATAAAAAAAATTTGGGATGTCTAGCATTTCTCTTATAAGAATATGGATGGTGCTTCAGATGGATTATGACATTGTGCTTTTACTCATATAAATTTTGAGGATTTGTTGAGATTTCTTATACAAGTGTCAATTTGTTTGATAGATGTAACCTTGTCATTTTTTTGTCAGAATAAATTCATGAATGGATATGTATCAATGATGCTTAGGGAGTTTTTTTTTTTTTTTTTTTCCCTTGTTTTATAGCTTGGTATATTCTTCACATATGTATAACTTGGTATGTTTTCTTCCTAAGTGGAAACTATTTTAAAATCAATTGTCCAAACCCTTTAACCATTGTTTTCTATTTTCAAAAATTGTTTTGGAAAACAGTTTGCCAAACGCTTTTTTAACGAAAGAATAACAAAAAACAGTTTTTTGTTTTCGTTTTCGAAAACAGTTTTTAGAAACAAAAACAGAAATGGATTTGCCAAACGAGCTCTAGGTTTCTTTTGTTTTTTGTTTTTTGTTTTTTGTTTTTTGTTTTTTGTTTTCTGTTTTCTGTTTTTTGTTTTTCTATGGTTGCGGGGCGGGGCGGGTCCCTGGGGTTTTTTTAAAACCACAACCCACAACCCGCCCCGCACGGTTTGGACAAAATCCAACCCATATTCGCAAAAAAAAAATACTTAAAAACAGGTATTTGCGGGGCGGGGCGGGGCGGGTTTTTGCCCACCCCTACCCACAACAGTGTCATCCTTTCCTTTAATAAGGATGGTTTCAAGCGCGGGGGGAGGGGGGGCTAGCTTGAATAACAGTTTGGTCTGTTTTGACAAAAATGTTTTTAAACAACATTTAAAATACCAACAATGGGGTTATAGAAGTTTTGGAGAAAAAAAAAAAAAAAATAGGATATGCTTTTTATTTTCAATCATCTTTTCAACCCACTGAATTTTATTTGATCTTTTTCAAGTGTTTTGAAAAAGTATTATTATAAGCAATTCTATGCTGTTGGTTTTCTTTGGAAAGAAAATTCTTTTGTAAAGATGGCCCATCAAAATCATGAAAAGTCATTTTCTTAACAGGAAACAAGAAGTAGAAGGAGAAACATTCTTTTCTTCTTCAATATGAGAAGTGATTGCAGATTGGTTAAGTCATCCATGTAGGATGAATCAGAATTAGAAGAATCTCTAGATTGTAAAATCCTGATGAGATCATTCCTTTCTTCTTCATCAATTTTTAATAAATTAATTTTATTTTTTAATTTACCAGGTGGGTTGGGACACTTATCAGCATAATGCCATTTTTTTGCACAGTTAAAGCATTTTCCTTTAGAAGGTTTAATATTCTTTCGTCTAGGTTTTCTAAATATTTTTTCATCGGTTTATTAAATCTTCTTTTCTTAATATGATGGGATCTTTTTCTAATAAACTTATCTGGTTTTTTTTCCGTCTCTTGGAAGGAGCAATGGGAGGTAAACCAAATTGTTCACAAAAATTACCTATTTTATATTTAGCATTTTTTAATTGTTGTCTTATTATTATTTTTTTTTATCAATACACATTTTTATACCAAGTTTTTTAATAACAGAAAACAAATCACCATAGGTTAAGTTTTCATAATTAATGGTTCCAGTAGTAGAGTCAGCAAGTTCATCTTTTACTTTGTGAGCAAATAAAGAAAGTAATCCATCCATGAATTTTTCTTTCCAATAAAGGTTTAAAGTATTAGTTATAAGCATAACACGAGAAAGAAAAACATCTTGATGCCATCTATAATCAGACATAATAGGACATCGAAGATTATTCAAATAATCAGAGATACGAGTAGTAATATTGGAAGGAATTCCAACAAAATGTTTAATAATGGTATAGATCAGAGTATTAATGCCATCTGGCAATTGTTTGTCATGATCAAGGATGTGTATAGCATCATCATCTTTTTTAACAGCTTGTCTAATCTGGATTCTAGTCACTTCAGTAAGGTATCTATCTCACCAATTTCAAATAGTACTACTAGAGAATCCAGTAGTAATAAGGTTAACAATTTCTTAGTGGCTAAGACTATGATTAGTGACATAAGCATTAGCAACCATAGACATATGATTCATCTTATTAAGAATTTCTTGTTCGGATAAACTATCAATATTTCATTCATATAATTTATCAGCAAAAATAGAAAATTGGTTTTAAAAAAACCTTTCTTCAAATTGTAAATCAGGAGGAGTTGATTTAGAATACCAATTCTTGGTAAGGTTAACAGGTTTGGTTTTATCAAAAATTCTTTGAAGTTTTGGTGAAACATCCATTTGTCCAAAGTTTTCTTCAAGGTAAGTTTTCCTAGGGCAGCAGATTCATCCAGAGCTACTGCACTTGAGGAAGCTGTCATTGGTCCTAGCATTGCTCCTCAAGCTGCCGCCTGCATATAACGAAACTGAAATAATCAAAGCTACACGTGCAGCTGTAGCAATGAAAGCTTGTACAAATGGCATAGGCGCAGATCATACAATCAAAGATCCTGGATTAATGACATATGGTGTTCTACATATTAGAACTTGTGCAGCTAAGTAATATGCATCCTTTTGTCCAAAAATCGTTCATTTTAAACTTCGTCCTTCTTGTCACTCTATTAATTAGGACCCAAAACAATCGTTGGGTTCATCTGCTTCCTTACACGTGCATGAGCTCTTGTTGAGTTTGGAATTCTCAAGAAAAGAAAAAAAAAAAATACACGTTAAAATAGTGGACTTCGTGCTGTTCTTTTCTATTACTTAAACGTTAAGACTGTGTGTTGTTCTTAAAAAAACGTTAAATGTTAAAAAAATTTAATCAATAATTTTACATCATAAAAGATTAGAAGAATGATTATTAAATAAAATATAAAATAAATATTATTTAAAATATAATAGTAAAAAATTCACTTATACTTGGTACGTTAAGCCTCAAAAATTACCTATGATGATCTAAGACCATCACAAAGCTAAAATAAAACAAAAATAATATACATATATCCATAATTTCATAAAATTCATAATAACATCAAATAAGATTAAAGAGAGGTTTATGTGTTCTTTTCTTGAATTCTTTTCTTTTTAACCTTAATTATTTCTTTTGCACATAATGAACATAATCAAGCTTGAACTAATGAAATTCAAACTTAAACCATAAAATCAATGAAACAAATTATTGGAAGCTTACCAAAATACTTCCTAGCACACTTCAAAATTTGAACCACACAAAACTACACAAATTTCACAATTTTCTCTCTTGATCATGGATGTGTGTGTGTGTGTGAAGCTTGATGGGTAATTTATCCTTCCACCTTGGTTCTATTTATAGGAGAATGAATGGTTAGGATCAAGTAGACACATTTTGATCCAATGGATGAGAATTGGTGCATCTTAGCCTTATCTTCAATGCAAGTGGGTTTCATCATTACTAAGGTAGTGCATTTGCATTATAATTAAAGAAATGAAATTTAAGCCAACTCTCTCTCTCTCACTCATGATGGCTTGGCCACTAGGGGGTTTTAATACAAAAAACACAGATCTAGAAGATATTAGGGCCGGCTAGTGTTAAGCTTCTAATTCATTTCTGCTAAAAATTCGTTAGTTGGATCAATTAGGCACCGATTTTGGTCAAAAAGTCAACTGTTACCAAATTGAATACCGACTTCACAAGATTCAAGTATAAACTTAATATATACAATATTGAATAATTAAAAACCATAAAAATATATTTATCAAGCTTAAATTTAGCGGTTAAAGTTCAACTAAAAGTGTCACTTGGCACCTAAATAGTCAACTATAAACCCAAAAAGTCAACATGTAGACTTTTCACTAAATTTTACCATAGGATAGATCTTTCTTTTGTGAGAACAAGAGTCTTTGAATCAACTAAATTCGAGTCCGTTTGACCAGTTTTCGGTTCGATCAAAGTTTAAGGTCTTTTGAACTTTTATCAAATTGAACAAAAACTTGTTGGACCACAAATGGTGCAAACCCAAGTGTAGGTTTTCGCAAGTAATAATTCTCGGTAAGTACGAGGTCGATCCACAGGCAATAGTAGATACTAAGTAAAATTCCTATTATTGTGCAGAAAGGAAAATTGGATTGATTTTTCCACCAAAAAGTGGAGCAATGGATAAATGATAAACTAAACTAAAATTAGCTAAAATAAATTAATAAAAAGAAAATGCTAAGGCTTCAGGGATCCACCTAGCAATTTATTACATATTCTTGAGACATAATATAAAATAGATCAAACATGGGGTGATTGATAATTTGATTTCATAAACATGACACAAAAAATTAAGCATTCAATATATTTTCGAATCATAACAAATCAAACAAAGTAAGCATTTGATATAAACAAAAATCATAATGAATCAAAATAAACTTGTACCATTAAATTACTTTCAAATAAAAAATTAACCCCAAATTTAATTAATAATATAAGAGTATCAAGAATACATAATAAAAAATACTAGGCTTCACCCCTAGCCTTAGCTAGAGATTTAGCCGCTCAAACAATAAAACCGGTTTAGAGCCTCCATAACTGCCCTCTCCTTTGGCTTCTCCCCCATTCGCTTCTTCGCTTCTTCCTCTGGGGCTCTCGTTTCTTAAGACCAAAACATGGTATTTATAGTGCTTCCGAGGTCTTTTTGGGTTTTTCTTGGTGGTCAAGCTAAGGAAAGAATCACATCTTGCATTAATTGCACAGCAGCCCGAGGATGGAAATAAATCAGATCTTGAATCCATGTGTCTTGGTAAAAATTATGGAAAGAAATCATGACATGTCAATCTGATTTGTGCTCCACACGTCCATCACTAGGTATATATGGAAAGAATATGAACTTGTGCATGGAAGGCATTTGCTTTGGAAAGAAATCTGATTGATATGGTCCCCTAATTGTACAAATCCTTAGAAATTTCAATCCTAGTAAGAAAAAGACTCCAAATTCGCACAGAATTGCGTTCTTTTATTGCGGGGCAATTTGGGCATAGTAAAAGTCCGAAATAGGAAAAACCTATTTCAGACTTATTTGTTTCATTTTTCATTAGCTTTCCAACGCCACCAAATTCAACGCAATCCGATATTTGAGCCGAAAGTTATGATGAAAATAAAGTGACATACTCAATCTGGATTCTTTTCCTAAATAAAAGATTTTGTCAACTTCTCTTTTCTTAAAGTCAAATTTAATTTAGACTTTAAATCTTTCCAAAGTGAGAATGCCGACTTTATTAAAATCTTGAAATTTGAAAGATTTTCTTCCAAAACCTTTTTGCCAATAACGTGTAGAGTTGCTGCCTCAATCTTATTTCCCACCTTCTTTGTCAATTTCACCAAGTGGTCCAGTCGCTTGAAAGCTTCAACAATTCCTACAAAAAGAAATACAATTCATTGCATTTATATCAATTTAAGCTCAAATTTAATAATTAAACATTATTCCACAATTAAGTATTAAATGCAATAATTATGACAAAACATAGTATGATAATGCTTATTTTAATAGAGAAAATATGCACTTTTAAGCACTTATCATAGACTTTTCACTAAATTTTACCGTAGGATAGATCTTTCTTTTGTGAGAACAAGGGTCTTTGAATCAACTAAATCCGAGTCCGTTTGACCAGTTTTCGGTTCGATCAAAGTTTAAGGTCTGTTTTGAACTTTTATCAAATTGAAACTATGAACATTTTTTAATCAATGAATATTTATTTTCATAAATATTCATATTTATTCTTTTACCTTATTATTAGGTCTTAAATCTAATTGAAGACATTAAATCTTATGTCTTAAAATCTGGGGCGCTACATTCCTCCCCCTTAACAAAATTTCGTCCCCAAAATTCGTAAACTATACCTCGCATAAAGTTTACATTAAGGGAAGATTTAGATTCCTAAATCTTAAGTCTAGTGATACAGATTTTATGTGAAGCATCTAATTATTAAACATGAAAAATAAACAAGCATACAGCACCGTATGACAAATTATCATATATAGAATTTTAAGCTCATTATAACGAAGAGTATAACAGATCAACCCAATATATAGATTGTAGAAAAGAATGCATTTATTTTACTAATCGAACTAGTATGGAAATTACTAAAGCGGTTGCATTTATTTATCTCGTTATAGGAAAAATTTCCTGTATAACATTTCCCTTTTATGATGATGCTTTCTGATAATTTTGGTGGAAAGCTTGCCAAATGAGAACATGGAAGCCTCGAAGGTGAGGAAGGTGGGGAAGACGAGGCAAGCAATCAGGAAAAGATATGAGTGCGGTACTCATATCGTGGGACTCTCACTCTTCTGTCATCGATCGCCTTCATGGATCTAGAGTAGATGCCATAAAAGTTCCTGATGACGAGGAGGAAAAGCAAGGTGTTTCATCTTAGAAGCATGATCAAGAATAATCTTGCTTCAAGATGACAAGATCAAGGATAATCTTGCTTCATTGTTGAATCAGGTTGTGATGCTGCATTTATGTTGCTTCCCGACTTTGAATATGGTTGAGATGCTACATCATCCTTCTCAAGAAGTGATGATAGGCTCAGATTTATAAGAATCGGCTTTCGGAGTATGGAAAGTTGAGAATTGAAGGGTGCTTTGCAGGGGAGAAGATGAGTGAATTTATAGAGGAGATTCGAGAGGGAAAACAGTACGAGTAGTGCCGATAATGGCTCATAATATCTCCATACCTTTCTCGGAATGCTCCTCCACGTCTGCAAGACGCGTAAAGTGCGGCGAGAAATCCGAAAAAGTTTATGGGTGAATTCGAAATTCGAGAAGGTGAAAAGGTGAAAATTGAAAAAGAGAGGGAACTCACAAATCGAGGACTGTCTGTCGGTGTTAGTGGCGGCTGTGCTCAGAATGACGATTTTTTTTGAACCGCGTCTTGTCCATTGATTACCTTCTCTTTCCTTTTTCCCTTCAGATCTTTCGAAGAACAGCTTCATTTCTATCATTTCTCCTTTAGGTTCTTTGAAGAACAGCTTCGTCTCTTTCATTTCTCCAAATAGCTTTTTCTTCTTCTTTGCAGAACAATATTGATCTGAATGCTGTGCCTGATGTACAACCAGAGATCTAGCGCCCATCGTTCCCATCTCCAAGGGGTCATCTCATGACTACTGACTCCGTGATGCTGGATGATGCAGCTGCTGCATCGGTGGCTAGAGGCATCATTACTCCACGAGATAGAAAGTTATTGGCGGATCGGTCCGATGTTGAAGCCATTAATGACTCTATGGCCTTCAGTATTCAGGGTGTTGCTTCTATTTCAAATATGGCTTAACGTCTGCAGGTTCGAGGGAGTGAGATTCAATCGCTACAAAATCAAGTTTTGGTTCTGCAGCGATTGTTCATGGATTTTAGGCGAAAAAACAGAGTTCTTCAGCAAAAAAATAAAGAGCTCAAGAAACTTGTGGATTCATATGCGAATGGCCTGGGAAAGAGATATACCGAATTGGAGCAGAACACCAACCGTCTTCGAGAACAACACAAGAATCTCTTGATTGAAGTCCAAAATCTTAGGGTTTTCCTCTCAGAAACTTAGCCAGATATTCTATTCGATCTAGCAGTTTTTATTTACAAAAATAAATAACTAACTGCAGTATTATGAAATACCTGCAGGTCGATGCATACCAAAACTCTTTGGGAGTGATGCGGAAAAGTCCTGTTTGCAAGTCTATTATCTTCTTTCAATCAAAGGCAGTCAATCTTGTTAAAGAAGTTGTAAGGGATAATATATTTTCTAACTCTTATTATTTCCTTAATTTCATTATGAAGTTGCTCTAAACAAATAAGTATTTATTAAGCATTTCGTTAAAAAGTTGTAAGGGATAATAAAAAGTTTTGATAAATACGCATTTGTTTAGAGCAACTTCATAATGAAATTAAGGAAATAATAAGAGTTAAAAAATATATTATCTCTTTGGGAGTGATGCAGAAAAGGTCCTGTTTGCAAGTCTACTGTTTCCTTTCAATCAAATGCAGTCAATCTTGTTAAAGAAGTTATAAGGGATAATATATTTTCTAACTCTTATTATTTCCTTAATTTCATTATGAAGTTGCTCTAAACAAATGAGTATTTATTAAGCATTTCGTTAAAAAGTTGTAAGGGATAATAAAAAGTTTTGATAAATACGCATTTGTTTAGAGCAACTTCATAATGAAATTAAAGAAATAATAAGAGTTAAAAAATATATTATCCCTTACAACTTCTTTAACAAGATTGACTGCCTTTGATTGAAAGGAGATAATAGACTTGCAAACAGGACCTTTTCCGCATCACTCCCAAAGAGTTTTGGTATGCATCGACCTGCAGGTATTTCATAATACTGCAGTTAGTTATTTATTTTTGTAAATAAAAACTGCTAGATCGAATAGAATATCTGGCTAAGTTTCTGAGAGGAAAACCCTAAGATTTTGGACTTCAATCAAGAGATTCTTGTGTTGTTCTCGAAGACGGTTGGTGTTCTGCTCCAATTCGGTATATCTCTTTCCCAGGCCATTCGCATATGAATCCACAAGTTTCTTGAGCTCTTTATTTTTTTGCTGAAGAACTCTGTTTTTTCGCCTAAAATCCATGAACAATCGCTGCAGAACCAAAACTTGATTTTGTAGCGATTGAATCTCACTCCCTCGAACCTACAGACGTTAAGCCATATTTGAAATAGAAGCAGCACCCTGAATACTGAAGGCCATAAAGTCATTAATGGCTTCAACATCGGACCGATCCGCCAATAACTTTCTATCTCGTGGAGTAATGATGCCTCTAGCCACCGATGCAGCAGCTGCATCATCCAGCATCACGGAGTCAGTAGTCATGAGATGACCCCTTGGAGATGGGAACGATGGGCGCCAGATCTCTGGTTGTACATCAGGCACAACATTCAGATCAATATTGTTCTGCAAAGCAGAAGAAAAAGCCATTTGGAGAAAGGAAAGAGACGAAGCTGTTCTTCAAAGAACCTAAAGGAGAAATGACAGAAATGAAGCTGTTCTTCGAAAGATTTGAAGGGAAAGGAAAGAGAAGGTAATTAGTGGACAAGACGCGGTCTAAAAAAAAAAAAATTGTTATTCTGAGCACAGCCGCCACTAACACTGACTGACAATCCTCGATTTGTGAGTTCCCTCTCTTTTTCAATTTTCACCTTTTCATTTTCTCGAATTTCGAATTCACCCATCAACTTTTCCGGATTTCTTACTGCACTTTACGCGTCTTGCAGACGTGGAGGATCATTCCGCGAAAGGTATGGAGATATTATGAGCCATTGTCGGCACTACTTGTACTGTTTTTCCTCTCGAATCTCCTCTATAAATTCACTCATCTTCTTCACTGCAAAGCACCCTTCAGTTCTCAACTTTCCATACTCTGAAAGTCGATTCTTCTCATAAATCTGAGCCTATCATCACTTCTTGAGAAGGATGATGTAGTATCTCAACCATATTCAAAGTCTGAAAGCAACATAAATGCAGCATCACAACCTGATTCAACAACGAAGCAAGATTATTCTTGATCTTGTCATCTAGAAGCAAGATTATTCTTGATCATACTTCTAAGATGAAGTATCTTTCTCTTCCTTCTCATCATCGTGAACTTTTCTGGCATCTACTCTCAATCCGGTGATGGCGATCTGTGACAGAAGAGAGAGAACACCACAATATGAGTACCGCACTCATATCCTTTCCGGATTGCTTGCCTCGTCTCCCTCTCCTTCCTGAATTCCATGTTTCTATTTGACAAGCTTTCCACCAAGACTATCTGGAAACATCTTCACAAAAAAAAAAGTCATACAAGAATTTTTTCCTATAATGAGATAAATAAATGCAACCGTTTTAGTAATTTACATACTAGTTCAATTAGTAAAATAAATACATTCTTTTCTGCAATCTACATATTAGTTTGATATGTTATACTTCTTGTTATAATGAGCTTAAAATTCTATACATATGATAAGTTGTCATACGGTGCCGTATGCTTATTTATTTTTCATGTTTAATATTTAGATGCTTCACTTAAAATTTGTATCACTAGACTTAAGATTTAGAAATCTAAATCTTCCCCTAATGTAAACTTTATGCGAGGCATAGTTTACGAATTTCGGGGACGAAATTCTGTTAAAGGGGGAGGAAAAAAAAAAAAAAAAGGTGTACTACACAAGTATTGGGCCAACTTTTTTTAAATTCATTTAAACTTTCTTGAGATTTATTTAAACGTTTTACCCCAACTTTTAAAAACATATTCTTATCAAACTAAGATTAGTGTAATGATCCACAACATGTTTGAAGAGAAACCAAATAATAGAAATAGCTAACCAAGTTCCTATTACCTAAAATTTCATTCCAAGACATTGAAAAGTAATTGTATGAATCAAAATTATTAATCATACATATTAACTATCATGCCCTCAAGGAAATTCCACATTCATACATAATTAGATATTAAAAACCCAAAAGTTCATAAACATGTTAAAAAAGTACAAACCCAAAAGTCCATAAATATATTAAAAAAAAGTTCATAACCAAAGTTTATAAACACATTAAACATATCCAAGCATGATCCAATTTTTAGCTTTCTGCAAGTTTGCTCCCAATCATTTGTAATTACAATGCAAGAAAAGAACCAAAAAAAATGAGAATAAGTTAAATGAATATATAATTAAAATGAATTAATAATAATGAAAACTAAAATGAATTTATAACTAGATATCATGCTCATCAAAGATTACAATAATACTCATTCTCCAATTTTGTTGGCAAGGAAGGTGATGGGGTTTCAACATTTGAAAATGGTGTTACATGCTTGTCATGTGACTCATTGACATTTTTCGTAATAGGCCTAGTTGTGACTCACCACTATAATATAACACACCAATTGCTCAAATTCGGAAAAAAAATCAAGCAACAAAAAATCACAAAACAAAACCCACTCAATTCAACACAACAGGCATAAACTTTAGTAAAGAACAAATCTAAAAATCAGGTTTGCTTTCCAGTTCATGCGAATAACAAATTTCTACATCATTGCCTACAACAAGATACCAAATCTCAATATCCCAGCACGAAACAGACATCAAATTAAGCATTATAAAAACATGTTATTGAATTACAAGTAAGATCAAAACAATCTTAGTTGTGTGAATAAAACATAATTTTATAGAACCTCAAATTTTCACTTTACTCTCATGCACCTTTTGTCACACTGAGCACATAACACTACACTCGAGCAAAGTGCACTCAAATCAGAAAGCAATAACACACTCAAGCACCAAAACATTAACCTAACCGATCTAACCAATTTAAAGAAAAGATCTACAAACAATTAAACCATATCTAAAAAAATGAACCAGATCTAACCTAGCCGTCTACTTCCTTTGCTCCATCTGCTTCAGAAATAACCAAATCTGTAGAGAAACAAAGACAAAGTCAGCAAGTTATTGTTGAGGCCGATTAGCCCTCCCCTTCAACTAAAAAAAAAATATATATATATATCTCTCCCTTTACTTCTCCTCTAGCAGTCCCTTTGTTCTTCACGTCCAACAACACAGTACAAAGGAGCAAAGGAAAAGAAACCAAAACAAAAGAAGAAAAACAAAACCCACCATAATCTAGAACTCTTGCTCTCTCTTGAGTTCTTCACTTCTTTGACAGTAACCGTAGCAGCAGCAACTCTCAGGTCTCTCTCGATCTCGGTCCGTGTGTGTTGTGAAGGAAAGCAAAAGCAAACAAAGAAACAGAGGAAAGGATTGAAGATTCAAGAAGAATTGAAGAAGGCAAGCGTGAAGAATGGCGTGAAGAGAAGACAAGAAGATTTGAAGAAGGCAGCGGCGCAAAAGGAAAAAGTGAAAATAAAAGAACGAAATGCATTGCAGAGAATTTACACTCCTAATTAATAGTTAATGGTCTTTCTCTTCTAATAGAAATATTTAAATCAGAAAAACTAATCTTAACAGATCCATCTGAATATTGTTAGATATTGGAACCAAGATTAGAGGTATCATTTACTACTCTAGCAGGCTCGAAAACATTTTCTAAAAGCCACTCATTAGGGACGTCAATTTCATTCCATCCCATCACTTTAGGAACATATATGCTAGCATCTTGTGTAGAACTTTGAATTAACATAGTAGAGTTCCCAGAACTTTTGACAACAGCGTGAGGATTTGGATTGTCTTTTAGCAATTTGTAATAAGTGCGGTAGATGACAGCAAGAGGTCTTCTACCTTCTTCCATGTCACAACCAGAAGTCAAAACATCTAAAGTCAATCCTTTAGTAATACGAACATCATCCAAATAAATAAGTGAGTCAGGGAAAATATCAAAATGGATTGGTCCATTAAACAAAGAAGATTGTATCATACCAAGAATACTAGTCTGGAAATCAACAAATCTAGGATCACGAAGACGAAGCAAAACGGAAGCATTAGTACTATCTAGCCTAGCTAGTGGTTTAAAAGCAACTTGAACAGCTCCAATATGCAAAACCTTATAGCCTTTAACCAGAGCATCATTAATAATTTTTTTTATCAAATAATTCATATTTTTCATTATTACTAGATATAATAAAAGTTTGTTCAGCAGTTTTCATAGCATATTCAGCTTTAAAAACACTTTTTAACCAAGAAGTATTATAAATCTCCTTAGTGGAGAGCTTAGGGATTTTCCATTTATCAAAATTAACTGAATTATCATCTTCAACAGAGAAAGTAGATCTAGAGCTCACGGATGATTTAGATTTAAACATTATAAAAAAAATTCAAGAGCAGGCACGAAATTTGAGCGTGAAGCAGAGTATGGAACAACAATTTTGGCAATTGCAAATGTATTATTATGGCTGTAGAATACACTTACAGGAATTAGAGCACGAGAACAAGAGTGGAACAGATTACAAAGTGAGTAGAGAATGGAAGACCTGAAAGAAATTTCGTCTGTAAGCTTATGTCTCACCTCAAGACTTGTCCTTTTTATAGGCCAAATACATGGGGTAAAGAGTAATTTCCTGTTTTAAATATATATAAAAGGTGTTCACTTTGCATATTAAGTGCACAATGAAGATGTGAAAACAAAATAAGAAAAAACAAAAGGTTCATAAAGAAACAGAAGAACACTTGCAAATGTTGGAGTAACCGTGAGTTTTACCAAATCTGATGGTAAATATTTCTTTCGCTTTACTTTTTCATAATTACGTGCGGTTTCAGTTTTTTTATGGTGTGTTTGAAATTGCGATTTCGTAAATAATAAGTGTAATTTTAAATTAAATTATAAAACATAAATTTACTTTTTCAAATCGCAGGTAAAATGATACTTTTTTAAAAACGCAGATTTTAAAAACTAATTTGCAGGGAAGAAGCCAAAAGTTTTTATGAGCAGAGGTGAAAGGCCAAAATTTTTTTTGGATAAGAGCCAAGTAAGCTAAATTTTTATTTTCTATCTTATAATTTTTTAGATTTTTTTTTTCTACCGTATAATTTTTTTTTAGGAAATTAGAGGGGGCCATGGCCCTACTAGCCCCCCTTCCCTCCGTCTTTATTAATTTGTGATTTTGCCATATCCTTAATTATGTTTCTAAAATTTATTTTTTAAATTACACATTTTAAAATTATTATTTTAAATTATAGTTTCTAAAATTACAAATTCAGACGGACATTAATCAAATATACAAAGCTCATGTACAAAACTTTGGCGTGATTTCGTTTTTCCCGTGTTGCATTGGATACCCAAACAGAATACAAATGTATATGCACACAAACAATAGGAAAAGAACTAAAGTCAACTATCCAAATTAAAGAAATAAAAAGAAAATATATATATATATACACACGTGTGTGTGTGATTTTTTTTTTTACCAAAACCTTCTATTCCTGAGATGGAAATTATAACATCTTTCAAAATTGATGGGGGTAAAGTAGCTACCAGAGACGGCCAGTTGTCGGTCAAACGCAAGCGAGTAATGATTCAATACTATTAAAAGATATAATTTTTCATCATCTTACTTACGTGGTAAAGTAGTTTTTCACCTTAGTTTTTTTTATATTTTTTTTTAATAAAAAAAAAACTCAAAAAGTAGTGAAAAATCACATTATTACATAGGCAAAGTTATAAAAAATTGTATTTTTGAATGGTGGTGAATCATTACTCAATGCAAACAAGTGTGTAATTAGTGTGAAAACGTGAGAAAGGTAAATGCGGGTTTAGAGAAGAGCAGGTAGGCGTTGAGTGTACTTGCCAGGTAATTCATATATAGTTTCAAGGTTATGATTCTTACACAACAACTTTTACACAATACACTTATATGTGGTAGATCCTACTCACAAGAGTCTCATCCCATGTAAATGTGTTGTGCAAAAATTATATAAATATCATTTCTATGTAGTTTCGTCCAGTAGTGGAGCGCATGCATGAGGTCTTTAAATTAGGTTTGGTAATTCGAGTTGCCGTGTCAACCCATTTAACTAATTTAATAAAAAAAATATGTCATAAACGGATTAATAGGTTATAAACGTGTCATAAATAAAATGACAGATTATAAACAGATTATATTCTAAACCTTAACTCTATATCCTTGTGTCTTATCCATGTCAAATTCTTAAATTATGTCAAGATTGCACCGCGTACTTCAAATGGCCTAGTTACTAAAAGATGCTCTGCCAAAATTAGCGGGACGTGTGGAGGGAAAATGATGCACAATTTTCACTCAAAGCAAACGTGCTTTTGCTGAACCACTTTGCTCAAGTCGATGACACCGTGATTCAAGGAGAGTAAAAATACATTGAGTAATTCTACAGGAGATTTTGGTTTTTCTTTTCTCCTAAAATTTTTCGTATATTCTAAATTTATTATTACATTTTAAATAATTATTATTAAATTTTAATTCAATAATAAATCTAAAATCACATAATATTTGAGAAAAAAACAAACTAACACACCTTAATAGTTTGATATATCACTTTAGCATAATTATCACTTCATAAGACTTTAAAAAAATACAATTAGTTCATAAAGTTTAGGTTAATAGTCCTCGGTCTTTAAGTTTTCACAACTTTATTTTTTAATCCTTGAGTTTCAATTTGCATCACAGATAGTACTTCAATTTTGAAAAAAAATTGACTTAGTACCTCAATTAAGTTTTTCGTCCAAAAACTAACAACTCGCTAAAGGTTAATACGTGGCACTGTATAAAAAAATTAAAAATCTTTAAAAATTAATTAAAAATAACAAATTAAAAAAAAAAAAAAAAAAAACAAGGGTGTTGCTCAGCCACCCCCTTGGCCGGTCTGGGGTGGCTAAACCACCCCATGGGGGGGTAGTTCATAAAGTTTAGGTTAAATACTCCTCGGTCCTTAAGTTTTCACAACTTTATTTTTTGAGGTAATTACCTTTTCCCCCCATGAACTACCGGCCAATGTCATTTTGCCCCCACGAACTACCACTTCGACCAAAAGAGAGCATCAAACTACCATTTTTATACACGTTGCCCCCTTCCGTCAGGAATTCCGTTAATTTTGGATGGAATATGCCATTTTTTACCGTTAATTTTGACTTAAATACCAAAATACCCTCTACAGTAATTAATAAAAAATATTAAAATTAATATATTTAAAAAAAAAAAAAAAAAAAAAAAAAAAAAAAAACCAAAAACCTGAAAGAAAAGGGGTGGCGGCAGCCACCCCTTTAGGTGGCCGGGTGGCCTGCGAGCCACCCCCAGAGGTGGCTCCGGCCACCTCTGGGGTGGCTCGCGGCCCACCCCCGCCTAGGGGGTGGCTGCACGGCCTCCCCAGAACCTGGGGGGGCCGCGCGGCCACCCTAGGTCATTTCTAGGGTGGCCGCGCGGCCACCCAGCTTTCGGGGTGGGCCGCGAGCCACCCCAGAGGTGGCTCCGGCCACCTCTGGGGTGGCTCGCGGCCCACCCCGACCTAAGGGGTGGCCGAACGGCCTCCCCAGAACCTGGGGGGGCCACGTGGCCACCCTAGGTCATTTCTAGGGTGGCCGCGCGGCCACCCAGCTTTCGGGGTGGGCCGCGAGCCACCCCAGAGGTGGCCGGAGCCACCTCTGGGGTGGCTCACGGCCCACCCGACCTAAGGGGTGGCCGCACGGCCTCCCCAGAACCTGGGGGGGCCGCGCGGCCACCCTAGGTCATTTCTAGGGTGGCCACGCGGCCACCCAGCTTCCGGGGTGGCCGCAAGCCACCCCAGAGGTGGCCGCAAGCCACCCCAGAGGTGGCCGCAAGCCACCCCAGAGGTGGCCGGAGCCACCTCTGGGGGTGGCGGCAGCCACCCCTTTCATTCAGTCTTCTTTTTTTTTTTTTTTTTAAATGAGGGTATTTCAGTCATTTTTAAAATTGAGTTAGGGCATTTACGTCTTTGCATGAATTAGACTGACAGAAGGGGGCAAAGTGTGTAAAAATGGTAGTTTGATGCTCTCTTTTGGTCGAAGTGGTAGTTCGTGGGGGCAAAATGACATTGGCCGGTAGTTCATGGGGGGAAAAGGTAATTACCCCTTATTTTTTAGTCTTGAATATCAATTTGCATCACAGATGGTAGTTCAATTTTGAAAAAAAAAAAATCGAATTAGTACATCAATTAACGGCTCGCCAGAGGTTAATACATGGCACTGTATAATAAAATTAAAAATTAAAAATCTTTAAAAATTAATTAAAAATAACAAAATTAAAAAAAATATGTATATTAAAAATTGAAAAAAACTTGGCCAGTCTGGAGTGGTCGAACCATCCCATGGGCGGTCCCTTGACCAAAACAAAAAAAATTCAAGATCGGTTTTGGCCCTTGGGGTCGTTCGGCCACTCCCAAAGGACGAACCCTCCAAATTTTATTTTTTCCGTTTTGTCCTTGGAATGGCCGAACCACCCTCATAGCCCACAGGAGTGGTTCATCCACCTCCAAAGCGCCCAATCTGGGGTGGCAGAACCACCCTAAGGGCCACGGGAGTGGTTCAACCATCCCTTTTTTTTTTCAATTTTTTTTATATTTATTTTTAATATATTTGTTTATTAATTAATTAATTTTTAATATTTTTAAATAGTGACGGACCGTTAGTTTTTGGACAGAAAATTTAATCAAAGTATCAATTCAGTCTTTGTCTAAAATTGAAGTTCCATCTGTGATACAATTTGAAACTCAAGGACTAAAAAAATAAAATTGTGAAAACTCAAGGGCTAAAAAAGTGTTTAACTCTAAAGCTTATTTCTATTTTTCATGCAGATGCTGTTAACGAATAGTTGATGAATAAAATAAAGAAATTATAAAGCGTCTGTTAAAGTGTACATTTTTTTTAGTTTTTCACCAAACTTTAATGAAAAATTTAAAATAAGGAGCTTATTAGTAAGAGTAATGCTCTAACAAATACAAACCGTTGATATTCAACGCATAAACCCGCGGATGTAATAAAGCAAAACCTTTTTTTTTTTTTAAATTAATAAAGCAAAACTTACTTGAGCGTTGAGAGTGACAATAGAATTTAATTGCAAGACATGAATTAGTTACAAATTAATTTGTAGTAATTATTTACATTATAATAATTTATTAGACTGATTTAAAAAATTATTATATGTTTTTAAAGCATGTAAAAATTACATATCTTTCTAATTCTAATATCATGTACTTCTCATATATTTTTTAATAACACCAATAAAAAAAAATATAAGCTTCTCTCATACTTACCGACACATAATAATTTATAAGACTAATTTATATCTAATAGTTGTCTAATAATCTTAATACTTTAATGGTCTGTTTGAGAATAAAGTTAAATTTTGGTTTTTTTTTTTTAAAAAAAAAAATCTTAAAAAATAAGTTATATTTAATTTAATTTTCTTAAATTTTTTTAAATTTTATCTCCCAAATTAAATCTCCAAATTCGTCTGATTTTAAAAATTCTGACACTCAAACAAACTAAAATAATCGGTAAGTTCGTAAGTAATAACTGCGCGCCTCTATCCTCTAGGAAAGAAGTGCCGAATCTGAAGAGAAGTCAAAAGTGTTACAGCCGGGCATTGATGGCACGTCCCAGTAGAAGTGACGCTGGATCAGTATTTTCGTCCGGTAGTGGAGCGCATGCATGAACGGGGCCAACTTATGGTTGTGATAATTGAGGATGGAGAAAGTCTGAATCGTAGACCCGGTGGGACGGCCGACGAGCGACACAGAGACAGAGAGAGAGAGAGAGAGAGAGGGGGGACGAAAATATTTGGGGGAAAATGTTTCCCCCCACGCTGCTATCAGCGTTTTTGATTTTGTTTTTGAAAACATACCACCTACTTAAAAAAAAAAAAAAAAAAAAAAAAAAAAAAAAAATGACGTGGCTGGCTGACTTAGCAATGCCACGTCAGCCTGGTCGTAGTCAGGTTGTAACCGGGTCTACGGAATAGCAGTCCTCTTTGTGAAAAGAAGAGAACTTGGAAAACGGAAAATGATGGATTTACAACACCACCACAACAATTACACAACACCCCCTTATATGGGGTGGAGCCCAGTGTGTGAAGCCCACCCCATGTAAGGGGGTGTTGTGCAATTGTTGTACCGGTGAAGTGTAGGAATCAAACCCCCTCGAATAACTGTACTCTCACAACCATAGCTTGGCCACCTAGATGGGCTGTGACGTCAATGCCCAGCTGTTACACTTTTGACTTCTCTTCAGATTCGGGACACTTCTTTCCTAGGGACTTGGATCCTCATCTGCAGAGGAGTCGGTTAGTTCTATATAAAGGCATTTTGGTAATTTTACATTATATAAAATTATCAAAATACTTTTACTTAAAATCAAAGTGCTCCAACTCAACCGGAGAGAACCCTATTTCCTTCCGTAGTCGGTAGAGGAGCGCAATTATTAATTACGTTCGTGCCGATTATTATCGTCAATTTAAGTGTAATAAGTGATAGATTTTTTAAAATCAAAATTCAATTTTAATTTATTGTACAAATTTTGAGATTTAACTTTATATAATAAAATTTTTTAAAAAATAAAATATAATTTTTTTTAAAAGAAAAAAAAAAAAAAAAATCAAAACTTAACTCTATTTCCAAACGTAAAGTATTAAAATTATTAGACAACTATTAGATATAAATTAGTCTAATAAATTATTATGTGTCCGTAAAGTATATAAGAAGCTTATATGTTTTATTAAAATAAAAAATATATGAAAAGTACCTGATATTAAAAAGATATATAACTCTTATATGTTTTAAAAACTCATAATAAATTTTTAAATCAGTATAATAAATTATTATATTGTAAATAATTACTACAAATTAATTTGTAACTAATTTATGTCCCGCAATTAAATTGTATTGTCACTCTCAACGTACAAGTAAGTTTCACTTTATTACATCCGCGTGTTTATGAGTTGAATATCAATAGTTTGCATTTGTTAAAGCATCATTGGTAAGCTCTCTATTTTAAATTTTTCACTTAAGTTTGTTAAAAAACTTAAAAGAAAGTACAATTTAACAGACTCTATATAATTTTTCTATTTTATTCGTCAACTATTCGTTAACAGCATCTACATGAAAAATATAAATAAGCTTTATGAACTAACTGCGACAATTATACTAAAGTGATATATCAAACTCAGGTGTGTTAGTTTGTTTTCTCTCAAATATTATGTGACTTTAGATTTATTATTGGATTAAAATTTAATAATAATTTTAAAATATATGAAAAATTTTAGGAGAAAAAAGAAAACAAAAATCTCCCTTTAGAATTACTCAATGTATTTTTACTCTCCTTGAATCACGGGTGTCATCGACTTGAGCAAAGTGGTTCTGCAAAAGCACAATTTGCTTTGGGTGAAGGTTGTGCCTCATTTTCCCTCAACACACTTCCGCTAATTTTGGCAGAGCATCTTTTAGTAACTAGGCCATTTGAAGACCTCGATGCATGCGCTCCAGTGGCTCCACTACTAGACGAAACTATAGAGAAATGATATTTATACAATAATCCTACCTTTAGTGCAGGTGACAAAGTATGTATGTTCCTGTTAATAGTGCCTAGAGTATTCTGTATGTAAACCATCTTGAGAATTAAGAAATATACATCCTTTGTCTAAAAATCGTTCATTTTAAACTTAGTCCTTCTTTTCACTCTATTAATTAGGACCCAAAACAATAGTTGGGTTCATCTGCTTCCTTACATGTGCATGAGCTCTTGTTTAGTTTGGAATTCTCAAGAAAAGAAGAAGAAAAAAATACACGTTAAAACAACAGATTTCGTGGTTTTCTTTTCTGTTAAGTTTAAACATTTAAGACTTTGTGTTGTTCTTAAAAAAACGTTAAACGTTAAAAACCGTTAGTGCCGTTTAAAACAGTCCGTGAGTTACTTAAAAGGAAGATGTCATATGCCTTAAAAATTCTGTCATTCAATCCTGATCGTTGGTTTTTTAACAGCAGATGTGCTGTTTTTTTTTTCTTGAAGTTACATCCGTCCCATAAGTGATATCTTATAATTACTTACTCAAATTTTTTCAAATTCAAACAAATAACTATAGAAGATCTTGACACTCAATTATAGTAAAAAATTTAGTCAAACGCTCTCTAATTAAGGCTTCATTATGAATCTATGATGAAAAAAATTTACTATGTTAAAAGATGAAAAATATTCAATACACAATATATTGCGACTTTAAAGAGAAAGAGAGAAGAGGAAAAATCACAAAGATGGAGTAAGATCTCGATTATAATAAAAATGTTAGCCAATGCTATTTAATTAATAACCCAATTATGAATTTATGATAAAATGATTTAGTTTCAAAAAAGTAAAATCATTAGACGACTACAAGATATGATACATTACCACCTCTAAACACAATTACTGACCACGCACACGTGGTAACTTGTATTTTATTTTATTTTTATTAAAAAAAAAAAAAAAAAAAAAAAAAAAAAAAACCTAAAGCTAGCTGGGAAAAAGTTGTTGTATGGACAAAGTGGTCAAGAGTTGTGTATTGAGATGACAAAAGACCATATCTCTAATTACCCTAATCTTGAAAGTTTTCTCAAATATGATATTTAGTTGATGGTTGGATTTATTTTCATAACCAAAAGTTTTGCAATAAGTTTTGCAAATTAAAGAAAGTACTCAAATTGTATACTAAATTATATAAACAGGGTAGATTATTTTTCAAATGCATATATCATTTACAGAATTTTATTGGAAACACTTATTACAATTGTTTCTACGTAAAGAAGTTTTTCAGAATTAAAATTGATAGAATTTGAGCTAAGATCAACCATATCAAAGAAAAAATTTAGCCATATTGGTAATTGAAAGTAGGATGTTAAAAAATTTTGAATATAAAAATTTAATCAATAATTTTTTATCCTAAAAGATTTGAGGAATGATTATCAAATAAAATAAAATATAAAATAAATATTATTTAAAATGTAATAAAAAATTGACTTATACTAAGTACGTTAAGCCTCAAAATTTATCGACCTGCATGTATGGCCATAATGCGCAACTGCGCGCTCATGGTGTTTAATAAGGAAGTACAAAATTTGTGTGTAATTATATATTATTTAATAAATCTAAATGATTTCTTTACTTTCCAAAATTCATTTTCTGTTCTTATTATATTCTTCATCAAAATATTGAGATTCATAAAATATAAAAATAAATAAAAATTATTTATTTCTTACTCATTAATCTTACAATCCAGAATGATTTTTTTTTTATTAGTGGTTGTGAATGAATAGTAATTTCTTAAGTATACATATCTATTATTCATTCTCTATGTATTATTTTAATATAAAAAAATATATTTAATTGATATAAGAAAGAGAAAAAAAAAAGGTAAAAAAGAGAAAAAGAATAAAAAAAGAGTAAAAAAAATAATATTTAATTGATATAGAGAAATGTAAATAAATCTATTGTGGAGTAGTTTTTTATAAGAAAACAAAAAATAATTTTATTCTCTAAACATAAATAAAAATAGTTGAGAATCTGGTATTAATACTCATAGAAAGGTATGTAATCGGTCACTGATTTTTTTAACATTTTCCTAAAATGTCCCTCGTGGTACTATTTGAAGAGTCGTGATTCACAACCGTCTCCCTCTGTCCCTTTTCATTAATGTTCTGTTTATTTCGACGTAAAATGATTTCCGTCGCAAATTATACGAAATCATTTTAAAAAAAAAAAAAAAGAGATTCTAAAAAATATTTTTCGGTGTTTGGCTCGCACGAAAAATTACAAAATTCAAAAATTAGAGTTTGGCAAATATCACCGGAATTCGGCAACGTCCGGTCGCCGTTGCCGGATTCCAAAGAGAAAGTTTGTCGGGATCCGGCCCGATCAATGGCAGGATCGGGTCGGATTCCTGCCATTTTGGCCAGACCTGGCCGGAATTCGGCAAAATTCCTGTCGGAATCTGGTGGCCGGCATCCGGCGTCAGCAAGATACCGGCGACTGGATGTTGTCGGACTCCTGCGCCGATTGGATTCCGAAGATCGATAATTACTAAATTCTAACAATCGGATCAAACGTGTGTGTAAAAACGAAGAGTTTAATTTCGGAAAACGATTTACGATTTTAAAAAATCGTAAATCGTTTTCCGAAATTTAAATAAACTTTTACGGTCAAACTGAAAACGATTTTCGTTGATCATTATTTTAGCCCCTACCAAACACCGTAAAATACCGAAATCAATTTACACCGAAATAAACGTGACGTCAATGCCCAGCTGTTGCACTTTTGACTTCTCTTCAGGTTCGGGGCACTTCTTTCCTAGTGGGTAGAGCCGTCGGTTTAAGTGTTAAATTTTTTAAAATCAAAATTCAATTTTAATTTATTATACAAATTTTGAGATTTGACTTTATAAAATAAAATTTAAAAAACTTTAAAGAAAATATTTTTTTTTTTTTTTAAAAAAAAAGTACGAAAAAAATCAAAATTTAACTCTATTTCCAAACGGACTATTAAAGTATTAAAATTATTAGACGATTATTTGATATAAATTAGTCCAATAAATTATTATGCATCCGTAAAGTATATAAGAAGCTTATATTTTTTATTAAAATAAAAAATATATGAAAAGTACCTAATATTAAAAAGATATGTAATTTTTATATATGAAAAGTACCTAATAAATTTTTAAATCAGTCTAATAAATTATTATATTGTAAATAATTACTACAAATTAATTTGTAACTAATTTATATCCCGCAATTAAATTGTATTGCCACTCTCAACGCGCAAGTAAGTTTCGCTTTAAGCTTTTCTCTCTCTCTCTCTGAAAAACTCCCGTACAGAGAGCTCCCTGTTTGTTGAACCGTTCCGCCGGGGAGGGAGGCCTCGCCTCCCTCCTCCCGGCTGTTTTGTTCCTCTCAGTCTTAGGACTGGAGAGTTTTGTTCCCCCCGGTTGTACCGATGGTGGTTGTTTTGCCCCTAGCTCTGTTGGCTATGGTGGCTATGTTTGTTCTTGTTTTCTTTCTATTTCTGGGCAGGATGACCTTTCTTAAGCAGTCGACGGTGGAGTGAGGCCGGTTTTGGTGTCGTCGATGGCATGTTTTCTGGTCGGACTTTCCTGGTTTTTCTCTTATTTTCGACGCTAGATCTACGCATCTCCGTTGACTCTTGGTGGACACGCGCTACCCAGCCGTCGTCCCTGCCGTGTTCTGCCCTGGGTGCTGGAAGCTGTGGTCGTGCAGGTCCTCGAAGATCGATGCGTGGCCCTCACGCACCAGGACGTCTCTGTTTATTATCCGCGCATGCTGGCCACGCTCCGCACTTTCTGGCCGTGCTTGGCGGCGTCTGGGGTCTCCGGCGTCGGATCTTCGGCCGGGTGCGTTCGGATGCGGCACGTGTCCCACACGCGCCGTCACTCCGGCGAATCAGCCCCCTTATCCACTGCCGGCGACTTATTTAGGGTTTTCTACCTTTGTGTTGTATTTTTCCTTGTTTCTATGTACAGTTTGCCTTTGTGTGACACAAGTTTTACTATAATTTTTTAGTTAGGGAATTTATTGTAATTCTATCAAAATTTATCAACCTGCATGTATGGTCATAATGCGCAACTTCGCGAATCGCGCCCATGGTGTTTAATAAGTACAAAATTTGTGTGTAATTTTATATTATTTAATAAATCTAAATGATTTCTTTACTTTCCAAAATTCATTTTTATGTTCTTATTATTTTCATAATCAAAATATTGAGATTCATAAAATATAAAAAAAAAAAAAAATTATTTATTTCTTACTCATTATTCTTTCAATCCAGAATTAATTAATTTTGAAAAATATTAAAAAAAATCAAATACACACTCTCCTCTCACATGAAAATAGGACCCATATGTGATGAACCCACCCATATAAGAGAAGAAGTGTGCACTAGATTTTTTTTAACACCTCCCTAATTGTTTTTGTTAGTGTTACTAAAAAAATTCTCCAAACATCACTGTTATGGTCATAGAAAATTATTGAGGATATGTGATCGATGCTTTGGAACGATGAATACATAACTGGCCTTGTTTGGCAATGGTTAAAATTTTTTTTCTAAAAAATAATCGACTTTAAAATATTTTAACTTTATATCACATTAATAATTTTTTATTATTAGTCTTCAAGTCTTTTTTTTAGCAATATATTCGATAGCAAATATTATTTTGTTCGAAATAATAATAATAATAATATATTGAGAAGTGGGGTTAGCATCTTTTGTGAAAAGAAGAGAACTTGGAAACTGTACTCTCACGGGTGGTATTACAGACTTACAGTGCTAGCTATAAGCTCGTAAGAACACTCATATTGAATTCTGTATATTTTAATCTAAAATAGTTAAATCAAAATTCACTTTAGCTAGTTTAATTAATGGATTTGAAAAGGTACACTCCATCCGATTATTCATTCTTAACTTTATACTATTTTTTTACTCTTATTTTATTCTTTTTATCTCTTTTCTACTTTTTGTATGTAGAAAATAATAAAATAATAGATAGATTAGTGAATATTACAACTCCACATATAGAGTTGCATTATTTATAAATCTACCAAAACTCTATTTTCGATTTAGGATAAATAATTCAATAGAAGAGTGTTTTTGTGAGTTTATTATCAATTATAGATTTAAATTAGACTTGACAATTTCGACACGACCCGCGAATCAGACACGAATATATAGGGTTTGATTTTATGCTATAATCCGTTTATGACCCGTTAATGACACGTTTATGACCCACCAACATGTTTATGACACGTATATGACTCATTGACCCGTTTTCAACACATGTATGATGCAATAATTACATATTTTTTACCAAATTAATTAAATGAATTGACACGCTAACCTGATAAGTTAACCCACCAACCAAATGAATTGACACAACAACCCAAATTATCCGGCCTAATTTAAATGGACTTTTCTAAGCCCATCCTCAATTATCACAACCATAGCTTGGCCACCTAGCCAGATGCATGCGCTCCACTACCGGACGAAAATACTGATCCAGCGTCACTTCTTATGGGACGTGCCATCAATGCCCAGCTGTTACACTTTTGACTTCTCTTCAATTCTGCACTTCTTTCCAAGAGGGTAGAGGGGCGCAATTATTACTTACGTACGTCCTATTACTATGGTCCTTTTGACAATTGAATTTTAATTTGTTGTATAGATTTTAAAGTTTTTGACGTCATAAATTAAAATTTAATTTTTTTTTAAAAGGTTAAATAAAATATAATTTATCTTTTTTTTTAAAAAAAAAAAGAAAAGTAAAAAAGAATTAGAATTAAACTCTGATATCAAACGGACCATTAGATGACTATTAGATATAAATTAGTCTAATAAATTATTGTGTGCCTGTAAAGTATATGATAAACTTATATTTTTTTATTAATGTTATTAAAAAATATATGAGAAATACTTGATATTAAAAAGATATGTAATTCTTACATGTGTTAAAAATACATAATAATGTTTTTTAATAAAAAAAATACATAATAATTTTTTAAATCAGTCTAATAAATTATTATATTGTGAATAATTACTACAAATTAATATGTAACTAATTTATGTCCCATTACATCCGCGTGTTTATGCGTTGAATATCAACAATTTGCATTTATTAGAGCATCACTAATGAGCTCTTTATTTTAAATTTTTCACTAAAGTTTAGTGAAAAGCTCAAAAAAAAAAAAAGACTTTATTTTTTTATTTTTAATTTTTTTTTTTTGGCATATCTACATAAGAGGGGATAGTAGATTCGAATTAGTAACCTCCACTTCATAAGGTGTGGTCCCTAACCGACTGAATTACTTATCGGAAACAAATACACTTTAACAAATTCTTTATAATTTCTTTATTTTATTCATCAACTATTCGTTAACAGCATCTGCAGGAAAAATATAAATAAGCTTTATAAACTAATTGTTTTTTGTTTAAGTCTTTGGAAGCGACAATTATACTAAAGTGATATTTCAAACTCTCAAGGTGTTAGTTTGTTTTCTCTTTAAAATATTATGTGACTTTAGATTTATTATTATATTAAAATTTAATAATAATTTTAAAATATATGAAAATTTGAAGGAGAAAAAAAAAAACCAAAATCTCCCTGTAGAATTACTCAATGCATTTTTTCTCTCCTTGAATCACGGGTGTCCGTGTCATCGACTTGAGCAAAGTGGTTCTGCAAAAGCATATTTCCTTTGAGTGAAAGTTGTGCCTCATTTTTCCTCGACACACGTCCGTTAATTTTGAGCTTGTTAGGCATAGGTATAGGCATATACAGATGTTAATTTTAAAATTAGTAAAAATAAATGGTGTAGGGTGTTGATTGGAGGGACCCTTGACCGGCTCCCTCCCCATTTTCAATATAAAAGGTCATTATATTCAAAAAGAAGAAATAAAATAATATAAAAAATTAAAAGTGGAATAAAATGGCCTTTTATATTGAAAAGAGGGAGGGAGCCGATCAAGGGTCCCCCCAATCAATACCCGATCATGTGATAGAAAAATAAAAAAAATTTGTATTGTAGTGAAATTTTTTATTTGAATAGTAAAAAAAAATTAATGATGTGTTATAAAAAATGAAAAAAAAAATGAGAATGTTTTGATGTTGATTGATATTGGAAAATATGAAAAAGTAAAAAGAAAAAAAAAAAAAAAGAAAAAAAAAAAGTACATGAACAGTAACACAGTATTACTCTATTATGTTCGAGTGCTTGGCAAACAAGGCTTTTGGCGGAGCATCTTTTAGTAACTAGGCCATTTGAAGACCTCGATGCATGTGCTCCATTACTGGACGAAACTATAGAGAAATGATATTTATACAATAAATTTACATAGTTTTTACATAACATACTTATATGAGATAGACTCATGTGAGTGAAATCCACCACATATAAATGTGTTGTATAAAAGTTATTGTGTAATAATCACAAACCCGAAACTATATATGAATTACCTGGCAAGTACACTCAACGCCTACCTGCTCTTCTCCAAACCCGCATTTACCTTTCCCACTTTTTCCCTCATTACACACTTGTTTGCATTGAGGAATTATTCACTACTATCAAAAAAGAGAATAACTTTTATTCAGTGGTGACAAAAACCAACATCTTTATGCCCATCAATAAGAAGTTGACATATAAGTATGGAATAAAAAAAAACACAAAAATAGTAAGTGTTGGCAAAACACTGGATCATCCTCCTTCCTTCACTCTTTTAGTCTTTAGAAAAAAAAAAAAAAAAACCAAATATCCTCCTCCCAGTCACTGCCCCACGTCGGACCTCGAGATCGGCGGCAACTCCACTGTCGGATCGACAACTCCACGGCGTCGGAAATCGAAGGAGAAGACGACAACGTGACGAAGTTGAACGAGGTGAGTAGTCCCTGGACGGGAAGGATCGTCTCTTCTTGGACCCAAAGTTGGTCAAGGGTGGCCGCGTGGCCATCCCTAGGGTATGGGGGTGGCTTTTGGGCCAACCCTAAATCCATCTAGGGCTGGCCTGATGGCCACCCCAGGCCCTACGCGACCACCCCCTGCCACTGGGGGGTGGCCGCACGGTCCATGGGGCGGCCACGCGAACATCCCCCGGGTCAAGGGGTGGCCTACAGGCCAGCCCTAGATGGATCTATGACTGGCCTGATGGCCACGCCAGGCTCGCGGTCACCCCCGACCCTCGGTATATGGGGCAGCCACCCTTGGGGTCTGGGGTTGGCCCGAACCTAGGGATGGCCTTCGAGCCAACCCTTCTTTCTGAGCGCCACTCACATTCAGCCAGGTGGTCGTCGATCCGTAGGAGGAGCAGCGTTCGGTGGCGTGTTCCAACTCGGGAGTTGGCAGCGTGTTCCGGCCTGGGCGGTGCCGACAGCATCTAGACCCACAGCATCCAGATTGACCCACGTCAGAGGAGCAACGTTCAATGCCGTTGGGTTTGGCCTGGCTGGTGTTCCGACTCGGTCGGTGGCAGCGTGCTTTAGTGCAGGCGTTGGCGGCGTGGTCTGGCCTGGGCGGTGTCGGCGGAGTCCGGCCTGGCTGTGGCAGAATGTTTGCTTGGGCAGGGGCAGTCTCTTTCTTCTAAACGTCCTTGAGAGGAAAATGGGGCAAAAGATCTGGTGTTTCAACAACACTTGAGTTTTTTTGAGTTTTTTGGTTCTGAGATGAAAACCCTTGTTTTATGCCATGACCTGACAGAAGGGGCTCTCATCAAAAAATACACAGTCTGTTTAGTAAGTAATTGTGTTGTGAAATATTTGTGTGTTGTATAGTAAGAAATAATTGATATAATATAAAATTTGAGAATATTTTATAGAAAAGTGAAAAAAAAAAAAAAATTGTTTTTATAATGAATTTTTTTTTTTATTTGAATAGTAATAAAATATAATTAATGTGATATAAAAAATGTAAAAAAATTAAAAATGGTTTGTTAAACAACTCCACAACTTTTCATCATTTTGTCTATGTGACAAGATGATTCTTTACTACTCTTTGAGTTTTTTTATTATTATTATTATTTTATTTATTTATTTATTTATAAAATAAATTAAGATGAGGAATTATCTAATCATATAAATAAAGTAATGAAAAATTATATCTTTAGATGGCGTTGTATCATTATTCGTTTGCATTTGATGCTCCCGGACAGCAGGCCTTCCCTGGTCGCATACTTTACCCCCATCAATTTTGAAAGATGCTATAATTTCCATCTCAAGAATAAGAGGTTTTGGTAAAAAAATTCACACACGCGCGTGTGTGTATATGTGTGTATATATATATATTGATTTATTTTCTTTTCAACTCTTTAATTTAGATAGTTGACTTTAGTTCTTTTCCTGTTTTGAACGAGTAGCACGTGCTTCATCTATTGCTAAACAAAGCCATAAGGCATTACAAAGACAGACATGAGGTACAAAGAGACCTCAACATCCTAAGCCATAAACAAGTCTGACTTGAAGCAATTGCCTAAAACAATACACAAAATTACAAGGACACTCTTTTTGAGCCACTATCTACAATTAAGCACACTCTCAACAAGAAATAGGGTTGATCTAGCTATCACAGCCAACAAATAGTCCAGTAAAAATTGTGCATTACATAGACACACTGTGAAAACAAAAATACAAGAGAATATACAAACAACCAAAAAACCATCATTGCCAGCATCAAAGAAGAAGATCACTGCCTACTGAGGTGGCGCGTGCATAACACGTGCCGTCCCTAGAGGCTCCCCAAACAGCACAAAACCACTGCCAACTACCAACCACCACCAGCTATGGCCTGAGAAATATGGCGTGACCCACACACGCCTAACCATAGAAAGAGTGCCCCCACACGTGCAGACCACGCGCTGGCATGAACGAGCGGCACGACCACTGGCTTCAGACGGCCGGACCGGTTGATGACAGTGAACACAGTTGGGAAGCGCGTGTCATGATAGAGCCAGTAGAAAATTACAGATCTAGCCCACATAGAAAACAAATTGATGAAGCACGGCTAGAGATCCACTGAAGACATGCCCCAGAGAGGCCGATCCTCCAAAACCAACGCTACGTGAAGGCCTTTTAGACAGAAAAAGAAAAAACTAGAAAAAAAAAAATGTAAACACCTCAACCCACAAGGGTTAGGAGAGCAAACCTCCAACGGAACAAGTCCGAGAGGAACAAAACTCCCTGCCCGAACGGCAAGGAGAAAAACTAACCCCCAACGGAACTAGCCATGGAGGAAAACAAAACCTCCTAGAGACTAGGAGGACCAAGGACCGGGAGGAGGAAGGCATGGAGCCTCCCTCCCCCGGCAAGCAAACTGAAAAACAAAAGGTTTCTCTCTCTAGAAGGTGAAAAACTAACCCCCAAACAGCACAAAAAGACTTCTTTATTCTTTTCCTGTTGTTGGTGTGCATATACATTTGTATTCTGTTTGGTATCTAATGCAATACGGGAAAAACAAAATCACGCCAAAGTTTTGTACATGAGCTTTGTATATTTGATTAAGGGTCTGGTTGGTTTTGCGATTTTAGAAAGTACGATTTAAAAAAATAATTTTTAAAAACACCGTTAAGCATTTGGCAAAATTGCAGTTTAGCCTTTAGAATTATGCGTTTTCAAAAAAAGCATCATCTTACCTGCAATTTGAAAAAGCAAATTTTCTGCATTTTCAAATTGCAATTTTTAAAAACGTAGTTTCCAAACGATTTATGTTATGCAATTTAGTTTAAAATCGCACTTATTATCTACGAAATTGCAATTCTAAACAGACCTTAAGAAAACTTAAACCCCACGTAACTATGGAATAAGTAAAGCGAAAGAAATAGGGGTTGTTTGGCAAGAATGGGGACAATACACAGTAATGCGTTCTACTGTTCATGATTTTTTTTTTTTTTTTTATTTAATAAATTTTTTCATATTTTTTAATACCAATCAATATTAAAACATTTCCACTTTTTCATTTTTTGTATCACATCAATAAATTTTTATTACTATTCAAATAAAAAAATTACTATATATAATGATGTAGAAATTTGTTATTTGCATGAACTGGAAAGCAAACCTGATTTTTAGATCTGTTCTTTACAAAAGTTTATGCATGTTGTGTTGATATGAGTGGGTTTTGTTTTGTGAATTTTTTGTTGCTTGATTTTTTCCGAATTTGAACAATTGGTGTGTTATATTATAAGGGTGAATCACAACTAAGCCTATTATGAAAAATGTCAATGAGTCACATGACAAGCCCGCTGAAACCCATCACCTTCCTTCCAAACAAAATTGGAGAATGAAAATATTATTGAAATCTTTGATGGTCATGATAACTAATTATAAATTCATTTTAGTTTTTATTATTATTAATTCATTTTAGTTATTTATTCATTTAACTTATTCTCTTTTGTTTCTTTTCTTGTATTGTAGTTATAGATGATTGGGAGTAGACTTGCAGAAAGCTAGAAACCGGACCAACCGGACCATGCTTGGATATGTTTAATATGTTTATAAACTATGGTTATGAACTTTTTTTTAATATGTTTATGGACTCTCGGGTTTGTACTTTTTTAATAGGTTTATGAACTTTTGGGTTTGTAATATGTAATTTTGTATGGATGTGGAATTTCCTTGAGGGCATGATAGTTAATATGTATGATTAATAATTTTGATTCATACAATTACTTTCATTGTCTTGGAATGAAATTTTAGGAAGTAGGTTCATGGTTAGCTATTTTTATTATTTGGTTTCTCTACAGACATGTTGTGGATCATTACACTAAATTCTAAAACGTTTAAATAAATTCCAAAAATGTTTAAATGAATTTCAAAATACTAGGCCCAATACATATATAAGGCCCAAAAAGTTTTTTTTTTTTTTTTTTTAATCTTCCGGTCCAAATAACCGGAGTATTAGGTTTTGGAGCAAGTTATTGAAATTCAATAACTGAGTAACTCGGAGCCGATTCTTAGTTATGACTCGATAATTGGGAACTGGTTTCCGGTTTACACCTATTATTAATGAAAGAAGAAACTCTTTTGCTAGTTCTATTACAATGGCAGAATTGCAATGGAGAGACAAAGATCTTGAAATTTTTTTACCTAGTTCTGATTTAAAACTAAAAGGGGTTTCCACTGGTTCACAAGTTTGCTTTGCCTTTTATTTTGCTAAACAATCTACTGCTCCATATACAGAAGAAGAAAATGATGTTTCTCCCCTTGCTTCTGATTTTATTGCACCTGTTATTCACTAATGCAATGTTATCCATGCATCTATTAAAACATTTTTTCACAAATCGATTGGCCAGCCTTGCAAAAAGATTTTTCTTAAAAAGAAAACCAACAGCGAAGGCTTGCTTATCGTGCTAATTATTCTGGAAGTAAAAAATCCTGTATTAAAATTCTAGTCTTCTCCTATTGCTTCACCTATTACTATTGCAAATAGGTTCATTACATTCAGTCCAGAACCTACTGTTACCTATTCCACTGCCCTTACCACTGCTTTTGATCCCTTTATTAATCCTCCTCAGAAACCCAGGATTCCTTTTGTTAAAATTGAGCAACCATTTGCTTATGCTCGCTCAGCCTATTTCCAACACCTCTTTTATGCTTATAAGCATTGCTTATGTTAGTGACCCAAACCAGTTGGCGCTCTCTTATTTCCTCCATCGCTTTCATTGGATTCCTGAACATTCTTTGACAGGTATCTCTTATTCCACTAATAAATTGAAAGATACCAAATCGTATCATTTCAAACCAATTTTTGATAAAATTGACACTACCAAACTCCTATATCATGCTGTCTATTTTTTGATAAAATTATTTCTCTCAAGGATTAGGGTGATCACTCTTCCAAACCAAGAAGAGCAATTCCAGACATTCTTCTCCTGAACCTTGCCAAAGCATTCAATACCTTCAGAGATACTCATAATGTGGATGCTTATGGTACGAAGTTTCCTCCTATGTTACATTTTATTATAAAGTTCAAGATTTCCTGAATCTTGAAATGGCAATATGGTAAAGAAGGCGACATCTTGGATCGCCATTGGTTCGTGAAATGCTTGGACAAATTCCCACAAGCTAATCTTATTATAGAAGTTGTTAATAAGGATTTTGCTAAGAAGACTGCATCTTCTACGGCTCCTCCAACTGTTATTGCTGCTAAACTTATTACTCCAGAGGAAAAGAATTAAGCTGTTGTTACTTCTCCCTCTTCTTCAAAGACAAAACAGTATAAAAAGAAGAAGAAATGTCCTTCAAAGAAAGAAATGGACATGCTCACGCTACTCCTAAAGTCTTTTAGAGATGATAACAATGATGAAAATGATGATAATGAAGAAGAATAAAATTCTGAAACATCCTCTTCCTGAAGTCATCGCTTTCTTTTTGGGCATGACCCACTTTGCTCCCAGGATTCGGTCTCGGGTATTGATGATATTCCTAAACTCAACTATTGACTCATGCAAAAGACAACATTATTAGCTCCATAGAACTTCACCGAAAGTTCTTTTGTCTTGATGCAGGATTATTAGCTGCACTGACAGCTTTGTTATCACATGGCTACAGTGGACAACACTATTGACTTCTACAGTCCATTTGATTGTTGTTCTACATGTTCTCCTGCTATCCTACTTGCAATCTTTCTTGTTAATTCTGTAAATATTTTAGTATTTTGAAATAAATTTGCAATTATTAAATTTTGTTTTAAATTATTTTACCATTATTTGCATTCTTGCAAGGCTGGTTTTACCACCTGATTACCCTATCCACTGCATTATATTTACTGTTACTGTTATTCTCTAAGCACACTCACCTTCACCTTCCCACAACAGTGTCATCCTTTCCTTTAATAAGGATGGTTTCAAGAGGGGGCTGGCTAGCTTGAATAACTGTTTGGTCAGTTTTGACAAAAGGTTTTTTTACAAGATTTAAAATACCAACAATGGGGTTATAGAAGTTTTGGAGAAAAAAAAAAAAAAAATAATAATAAAAAAAAAAAAAAAAAAAAAAAAAAAAAAAACAGGATATGCCTTTTATTTTCAATCATCTTTTCAACCCACTGAATTTTATTTGATCTTTTTCAAGTGTTTTGAAAAGGTATTATTATAAGCAATTCTATGCTGTCGGTTTTCTTTGGAAAGAAAATTCTTTTGCAAAGATGGCCCATCAAAATCATGAAAAGTCATTTTCTTAACAAGAAACAAGAAGGAGAAGGAGAAACATCATTTTCTTCTTCGGCCTGAGAAGGGATTGCAGATTGGTTAAGTCATCAATGTAGGTTGAATCAGAATTAGAAGAATCTCTGAATTGTAAAATCCTGATGAGATCATTCCTTTCTCCTTCATCAATTTTCAATGAATTAATTTTATTTTTTAATTTGCCAGGTGGGTTGGGACACTTATCAGCATAATGCCCTTTTTTACTACAATTAAAGCATTTTGGGTTAAATATATTGCAGCCCCTCAAACTACCACCCTTTCTCCGGATGGCCCGCCAAACTACCAATGCTTAGATTCTGGCCCCCCAAACTACCACTTTCTGATTTTTTGGCCCCATCCGTCCATTTATACCGTCAATTTTAAACAGAAACCCGAAAATACCCCTCCTACACTTTGAAATTCCCACGGTTAAGGGAGGGGTATTTTCGGGTTTTTGACCAATTTCTGTTAGAATTAACGGCATAAATAGACGGATGGGGCCAAAAAATCAGAAAGTGGTAGTTTGGGGGGCCAGAATCTAAACATTGGTAGTTTGGGGGGCCATCCGGAGAAAGGGTGGTAGTTTGGGGGGTTAAAATATATTTAACCCAAGCATTTTCCTTTAGAAGGTTTAATATTCTTTCGCCTAGGTTTTCTAAATATTTTTTCATTAGGTTTATTAAATCTTCTTTTCTTAATATGATGGGATCTTTTTCTAATAAACTTATCTGGTTTTTTTCCTACGTCTCTTGGAAGGAGCAATGGGAGGTAAACCAAATTATTCACAGAAATTACCAATTTTATATTTAGCTTTTTTAGCGTTTTTTTATTGTTGTCTTATCATTTTTTGATCAATACACATTTTTATACCAAGTTTTTTAATAACAGAAAACAAATCACCATAGGTTAAGTTTTCATAATTAATGGTTCCAGTAGTAGGGTCAACAAGTTCATCTTTTACTTTGTGAGTAAATAAAGAAGGTAATCCATCAATGAAATTTTCTTTCCATAAGGCTCTAAACTATTAGTTATAAGCATAACACGAGAAAGAAAAACATCTTGATGCCATCTATAATTAGACATAGTAGGGCATCGAAGATTATTCAAATAATCAGAGATACAAGTAGTAATATTGGAAGGAGTTCCAACAAAATGTTTAATAATGGTATAGATTAAAGTATTAACTCCATCAAGTAATTGTTTGTCATGATCAAGGATGTGTATACCATCATCATCTTTTTTAACCCTACACACACCTAAGAGCACCCCTTCCTGCATACCGATTCAAGACCCGAGTAGGCAGGTTGAGGTCCTATGAGGTACCCTCTACTCGCTCTATTCGATTGAACTACAATCACAAGAAAATTTGGTGTACAGCCTTAAAATTATTTTTTTCTCATTGGATTACATTTGAAAATTTGAAGTGACCTTAGTTAATTGTTTGTTAATAGTAATTTGAAAACAAAAAACAAAATTGTGATTATATTTTATTTTATTTCAATAATGTGTCCGCCATATATAACTCCCATTCTAGCCGCAACGATTGTATTTCTTTTGACCCGTGGAAATATTTTTATAATTTTTGAATTAAACGTTACTCTTGTGGAATCATAATCGGGTATCCTTTCAATTTTTTTTAAAAAAAAAAATTAGGGAATTTTTATTAGACATTTGTTCCTATAAAAAAAAAAAATTAGACGTTAGTTTAATAATTTGATTTTGGAATGCTGACTAATTTAGGATACTTGGTTTGCAGCCTTATTATCTCAGAAGCAACAAGCATCATCTCTTGGACTTGTCTCAGCTACACAATACTCGAAAGGCATTCCTCCAAACCCATCACTTGAGAGCTTCTTAAAAAAAATGCAATATTTCGAGGTGTATTTAATATTATGAATTATTGGGTTGAAATAAGATAGTTGAACTCCACACTTCATATTCTCATTACTTACGTGATACTCCTTGTTATGACCAATCTAAAGAAAACGAGAGACAATGGGAGGAGGAAATGGAGACAACTGGACCCCTCATGAGAATGACATTTTTGTCTAGCTTCTTATCCAATGTGTGAACGGTGGTTCCATTATCTGGGGCTCTATAGACAAGGGTACTTGGTTCGAGCTTTACAATGCTATGAGAGTGATGAAGGAGAGAGACTGGACTTTGGGCCAATTGTAGTCCAAATACAATAGGCTTAGAACTGATGATAAAGAGTTTTTAGAACTCTTGACTGTGAAACCGGATTTGGGTGGGATCCTATAACTAACACTGTCGATGGGAGTGAAGGGCAATGGGAGCATTTGAAGATGGTATGCTCTAACCCAACTTAGATTAGTACAATTACACTTAGTATTAGAAACACACCAGTTACACACCGGATACCTGTGTCCACTCTACATAAATGAGGTTTGTAATTAGAGATATGTTGTTCCTACGTCATAATACCACATTAATCTACATTAATTTTACACTAAGATGTATTGAATGTAAAATCTATGTATATGAAACTTGTATGTATAAGTTCTACATTTTATGTGTCTTAGCATAAATATATATAAGATAATGTGATGTAAAAATATTATTTTTTTCCATTAAACCTATGTATAACTATGTTTCTTTAACATTTTTCTAACATAATTGTCCCTGGCGGTACCATTTGAATAATTGAATCTTTACTTTTGACGGTGGATCGGAAAGTGGGGTTAGTATCTTTTGTAAAAAGAAGAGAACTTGGAAACTGTTCTCTCACGGGTATTACAGTGCTAGCTATTAGCCTATAAACCCATCCTCAATTATCACAACCATAGCTTGGCCACCTGTGTAAAACTATGATAACTATTAACCAGTGGATAACTTTGTTTTTTTAACATTTTCCTTACATAAATGTCCCTGGCGGTACTATTTGAATAATTGAATCTTTACTTTTGATAGTGGACCGGAGAGTGTAGGTAGCATCTTTTGCGAAAAGAAGAGAACTTGAAAGAAAAATACTAGAATATTTTTTAGTGTTTTCTTATAATGGTATAGATGTAATTAAAAAATTATGTATATGTCCTTCTGAATGGCATGAATGTAAATTTTTAATAAAAAAATTATATTTATGTCATTTCAGGAGAACACAAAGATATGCTCTAACATTCTTCAATTTGAAAACTATTCTCTCACGGGTATTACTGTGCTGGTAAGTAGGTTGTTTTTAATTTAGAATTTTAAAAAATTTGATTTAAAAATATCAATTTTAATATGTACGATTTAAAAAAATACTTTATTGTTTGTGATTTGAATAAATATTTTATTTTTAAATTATAAATTTTTTAAAAATTATTTTCTAAACGATTTATATTTTACTATTTAAATTAAAATCACAATTTTTTTTTTTACAAAATCGCAATTTCAAAGCATGCTTAGCATATAAGCCCATCGTCAATTATCACAACAATGGCTTGGCCACCTAGATGCATGCGCCCCATTACCGGACAAAAATACTGATCCAGCGTCACTTCTGATGGACGTGCAATCAATGCCCAGCTGTTGCACTTTTGACTTCTCTTCAGATTCGGCACTTTCTTTTCTAGAGGGTAGAGGCTCGCAATCATTACTCAAGTAGGTATAGATTATTATTATTATTATTTTTTTAAGAACAAATAGCATGTACTATTATAAAATCTACAAAGTACATCATAAGTAAAAAGACAAGACCCCTTAAACTCTAAGCCAGAAGGATCTGACTTAAAAAACAGCTGCCTGCGCAGAAACATCAAACCTTACCAAAATTACATTTGAGCCTCTCTTACATTAACGCTCACTCTCAAATAAAAGAGGGCCGATCTAGCATCAAGCCAACTAAAATTCTAATAAAATCTGAGTAATATACAAGCAGGCTGTACAGGAAGAAACAAGAGAATACACAACACAAACAGACAGAAGCCACAAAAATCAAGCTGCCGGCAGTAGAGGCAGGGGCTGAAACCGCCGGAGACGGCGGCGCGTGTCCTACACGCGCCGTCACCGATGCCACCCAGCCGCAGATCAGCCACTGTTGCCCCCAGCCCCATCGTGCCCTGCCAGAAAAAAGCGGAGCGTGGCCGTCACGCGCTCCAAAGAGCAAAGAGCTCTCTGGCGTGTGCAGACCACGCGCCGGACTCTGACGACCGGCGTGACCAGTGCTTCCGGCAGAAGGAGCGAACGACGTCGGAGAACGCGGCTGAGGGGCGCGTGTCTTTAAGAAAGCAACGGGGTTGAGTAGATTTGGCACCAAAAAAGTCAAAGAAAAATAATTGAAGAAAAAGCCATAACCGCCGTTGAAAAACACGAACGGCCACCACATTCCAAGCGGGATACCTTGATTTAGCTTTCCTGCCTGAGACGAAAAGAAAAAGAAAAGCAAAAACAAAAACACAAGAAACAAGCCACCATAGCCTCAAAAGGCTAGGGGAAAGACAGCCTCCACCGGCTCTACCGGGGGAAACAAAACCTCCACAACCCAAACGGCTGGGAGAAGTCAAGCCTCCACTGAGAAAACTCAGGGAGGAGAGCAAAAGACCTTAGTCCACATGGACTAAGGGACACAAACGAGCCGGGGGTAGGGAGGCGGCCTCCCTCCCCCGGCAACAACATATTCTTTTTGGGGGGGCTCTGGGCAGAACGAGAGAAGTACGTATCGATTATAATGGTTGGTTTGAGGCTTTTTAAAATTAGAATTTAATTTTAATTTATTGTACAAATTTTAAAACTTAACTTTGTAGAATAACATTTTAAAAAATTAAATAAAATATATATTTTTTTAAATAAAGAAAAATAAAATAAAATAAAATAAAATTTAACTCTATTATCAAACGAACTATTAAAGTAATAAAATTATTAAATGACTATTAGATATAAATTAGTCTAATAAATTATTATGTGTTCGTAAAGTAAATGAAAAACTTATATTTTTTATTAATTAAAAAATATATGAAAGTACCTGATATTAAAAAGATATGTAATTCTTATACGTTTTAAAAACATATAATAATTTTTTAAATCAGTCTAATAAATTATTATATTGTAAATAATTATTACAAATTAATTTGTAACTAATTTATGTCCCGCAATTAAAATATATTGTCACTCTCAACGCGCAAGTAAGTTTCACTTTATTGCATCAGTGTGTTTATGCTTTGAATATCAACAATTTGCATTTGTTAGAGTATCACTGGTAAGAGCACTCTGTTTCGGTGGGTCCGGTTCGGCGGCTCTGCGGGGTGGTTCTGGTTTCGGTTGGTGCGATTCTAGTTCGGCAGCTCGGATTGGTGGCAGCTCAAATGTTGTTCCGGTTGGTGTGGTTTTGGTTCAGCGGTTCGAATGTTCTGGGTCCTGGTTCTATTCGGCGAATTTTGTGGCTTTGAACGGATTCTTCAAGTAGAAGTTTCTAGGTGCGGCGTGTAGTTTTTGGCAGGGTGATCGGTTTTATTTGGTGTTTTTTGTGAAGATTTGATTAAAATTAAAATGAATAAAAATTAAAATTGATTATTTTAATAAAATAGAGAAGAAGTTTAGATAAGCTAATGGAGGAAGGTATTGAAAACTGGTTAGCTAAACTAACAAAAGGGAGTTTTCGTTAGCTATTTTGAATAAAATTTTACACAAGCAGATAGGAATGCTCTAAGCTCTTTATTTTAAATTTTTCATTGAAGTCTGGTGAAAAACTCAAAAGAAGTGCACTTTAATAAATTTTTTATAATTTCTTTATTTTATTCATCAACTATTCATTAACAGCTTCTGTATAAAAAATATAAATAAGCTTTCTGAACTAACTGTATCTTTTTTAAAGTATTATAAAGTGACAATTATACTAAAGTGATATATCAAACTAGCAAAGTGCGTTAATTTGTTTTCTCTCTCAAACATTATGCAACTTTAAATTTATTATTGGATTAAAATTTAATAATAATTATTTCAAATTTAATAATAATTTTAAAATATATGAAAAATTTTAGGAGAAAAAAAAAAAAACTAAAATCTCCCTGTAGCTTGAATCACGGGTGACATCGACTTGAGCAAAGTGGATCTGCAAAAGCACATTTGCTTTGAGTGAAAGTCGTGCCTCATTTTTCCCCAACACACGCCCGCTAATCTTGGCAGAGCATCTTTTTGTAGGATCCAGTGTTGGACGAAACTATACAATAAATTTACATAATTTTTATACAATACACATACATGACATAAGACTCATGAGTGTAAAATCTATATATCACATGTAAATGTGTTGCGTAAAAGTTATTGTGTAAGGATCACAACCCCAAAAGGTCAAAACTATATATGAATTACCTGGCAAGTACACTCAATGCCTACCTGCACTTCTCCAAACCCGCATTTACCTTTCTCCTTTTTCACTCATTACACACTTGTTTGCATTGAGTAATGATTTACTATTATCAAAAAATACAATTTGTTATCACCTTGCCTATATGATAAGGTGATTTTTCACTATTTTTAATTTCTTTTTTAAAATAAATTAAAGTGAAAAATTACCCTACTAAATAGATAAAATGATAAAAATTTGTACCTTTTAAAAAAATTCACGTGGATATATAAATATATATATATATATATATATATATATATATAAATTGATTTATTTTCTTTTCAACACTTTAATTTAGATAGTTGACTTTAGTTCTTTTCCGGTTGTTTGTGTGCATATACATTTGTATTCTGTTTGGTATCCAATGCAATACGGGAAAAACGAAATCACGCCGAAGTTTTGTACATGAGCTTTGTATATTTGATTAACTAAGAAAACTTAAACCCATCTAACCATGGAATAAGTAAAGCAAAAGAAATATTTAACATCGGATTGGTAAAGCTCACGGTTACTCCAACATTTGCCAAGTGTTCTTCTGTTTCTTTATGAACCTTTTGTTTTTTGTTATTTTGTTTTCACATCTTTATTGTGCACTTACTATGCAAAGTGAACGCCTTTTATATATATATATATATATATTTTAAAACAGGAAATTATTCTTTACCCCATGTATTTGGCCTATAAAAAGGACAGGTCTTGGGGTGAGGCATAAGCTTTTGGACGAAATTTCTTTCGAGTCTTTCATTCTCTACTCGCTTTTTTTTTCATATTATCCAGCTCTTGTAATCTGTTCCACTCTTGTTCTCCTGCTCTAATTCCTGTAAGTGTATTCTGCAGACATAATAATACATTTGCAATTGCCAAAATTGTTGTTCCATAATCTGCTTTGCGCTCAAATTTCGTGCTTACTCTTGAAATTTTTTCACAATGTTTAAATCTAAATCTTCCGTGGGCTCTAGATCTACTTTTTCTGTCGAAGATAATATTTCTGTTAATTCTGATAAATGGAAAATCCCTAAGCTCTCCACTAAGGATATTTATACTACTTCTTGGTTAAAAAGTGTTTTTAACGCTGAACATGCTATTAAAACTGTTGAACGAACTTTTGCTATATTTAGTAATAATGAAAAATATGAATTAATTGATAAAAAGATTATTAATGATGCTTTGGTTAAAGGCTATAAGTTTTTGCATATTGGAGCTATTCAAGTTGCTGTTAAACCACTAGCTAGGCTAGGTACTAATGCTTCCGTTTCGCTTTGTCTACGCGATGCTAGATTTATTGATTTCAAGACTAGTATTATTGGTATGATACAATCTTCTTTGTTTAATCGACGAATCCATCTTAATATTTTCCCCAACTTTTCTCTTTCTTTGACTAATGTTCATATTACTAAAGCATTGACTTTAAATGTTTTGACTTTTGGTTATGATATGGTAGAAGGTAGTGGACCTGTTGCTATCAGCTACCGGGTTTATTACAAATTGCTAAAAGACGATCTAAATCCTCAAGCTGTTATCAAAAATTCTGGGGACTATGCTATGTTAATTGAAAGTTCTACACAAGATGCTAACATATATATTCCTAAAATGATGGGAGGTAATGAAATTGACCTCCCTAATGAGTGGCTTTTAGAAAATGTTTCCGAGCCTACTACAGTAGTAAATGAAACAACTAATCATGACTGCGATATCCAACAAAATTTAGATGGAACTGTTAAAATTAGGTTTTTCTAATTTAAATTCTTTCTAATTGAAGAGAAAGATCATTAAATATTAATTAAGGATGTAAATTCGGACCGATTATAACTTGATCGGTGTTCGGAGCGTAACCAGTTCCGGGTCTATTAAAAAAAAATTACCTCCAACCCTTTTATCTTACTTGGGCTATCATGGGGACCTTTCCGTTTTTTTACACTTTTGCCCTAAAATCCTGATTTCTCTACAATGCATTTCGTTCTTTTATTTTCACTTTTGCCTTTTGCGCCGCTGCCTTCTTCAAATCTTCTTGTCTTCTCGCCATTCTTGAATCTTCACGCCATTTTTCACGCTTGCCTTCTTCTCCTTGAATCTTCATTCTTTTCCTCTGTTTTTTTGTTTGCTTTTGCTTTTGCTTTCCTTCACAACACACACGGACCGAGATCGAGAGAGACCTGAGAAAGTTGCTGCTGCTACCGTTACTGTCAAAGAAGTGAAGAACTCAAGAGAGAGCAAGAGTTCTGGATTAAGGTGGGTTTTGTTTTAGTTTCTTTGTACTGGGTTGTTGGACGTGAAGAACAAAGGGACGGCTAGAGGAGAAATAGAGGGAAAGATTTCTGGGTATTTTTTTTTTGAAGGGGAGGGCTATTCGGCCTCAACAATAACTTACTGACTTCGTCTTTGTTTCTCTACAGATTTGGTGATTTCTAAAGCAGATGGAGCAAAGGAAGTAGACTGTTAGGTTAGATCTGGTTCATTTTTAGATATGGTTTATTATTTGTAGATCTGTTCTTTAAATTGGTTAGATCGGTTAGGTTAATGTTGTGGTGCTCGAGTGTGTTATTGCTTACTGATTTGAGTGCATTTTGCTTGAGTGTAGTGTTCTGTGCTCAGTGTGACAAAAGGTGCATGAGAGTAGAGTGAAAATTTGAGGTTCTATAAGATTATGTTTTATTCACACAACTAAGAATGTTTTGATTTTACTTCTAATTCAGTAACCTGTTTTTATAATTCTTAATTTGAAGTCTGTTTTGTGCTGGGATATTGAGATTTGGTATCTTGTCGTAGGCAATGATGCTGAAATTTGTTATTTGCATGAACTGGAAAGCAAACCTGATTTTTAGATCTGTTCTTTACTAAAGTTTATGCATGTTGTGTTGATATGAGTGGGTTTTGTTTTGTGATTTTTTGTTGCTTGATTTTTCCGGATTTGAACAATTGGTGTTATATTATAGGGGTGAGTTACAACTAAGCTTATTATAGAAAATGTCAATGAGTCACATGACAAGCTTGCAACACCATCCACAAATGTTGAAACCGGATTTGAACAATTGGTGTTATATTATAGGGGTGAGTTACAACTAAGCTTATTATAGAAAATGTCAATGAGTCACATGACAAGCTTGCAACACCATCCACAAATGTTGAAACCCTATCACCGTCTTTGCAAACAGGATTGGAGAATGAGAATATTATTGAAATCTTTGATGAGCATGAGAAATAGTTATAAATTCATTTTAGTTTTCATTATTATTAATTCATTTTAGTTATTAATTCATTTAACTCATTCTTTTTTTTTCCTTGTATTGTAGTTATAGATGATTGAGAGCAGACTTGCTGAAAGCTAGAAATCGGACCATGCTTGGATATGTTTTTGAACTTTTGGTTATTAATTTTTTTAATGTGTATGGATTTTTGGGTTTTTAATATTTAATTATGTATGGATGTGGAATTTCCTTGAGGGCATGATAGTTCATACACGTGATTAATAATTTTGATTCATACAATTACTTTCAATGTCTTCGAATGAAATTTTAGGACATAGGAACTTTGTTAGCTATTTCAATTATTTGGTTTCTCTTCAGACATGTTGTGGATCATTACACTAATCTTAGTTCAATAAGATTTTGTTTTTAAAAGTTGGGTTAAAATGTTTAAATAAATCTCAAAAAAATTTAAATGAATTTCAAAAAAGTAGGCCAATACTTATATAGGCTCAAAAAGTTTTTCTTTTTTTGTTTTTTGTAAATATTCGGTGGGATAACTGGAGTATATGGTTCAGCAGCTGGTTATTAAAGTTTAATGACCAGGAACTTCGGAGCTGATTCTTGGTTATGACCCAATAATTGGGAACCAGTTCTAAGTTTACACTCCTCTTATTAATGAAAGAATAAGCTCTTTTGCTAATTCTACTACAAATGAAGAAATTCAATGGAGAGACAAAGATCTTGAAAAATTTCTGTCTAGTTCTGATTTAAAACTAAAAGTGGTCTCCACTGATTTACAAGTTTGCTCTGCATTTTATTCTGCTAAATAATCTACTGCTCCATTTACAGAAGAAGAAAATGATGTTTCTCCCTCTACTTCTGATTTTAATGCTCCTCTTATTCACTAATGCAATGTTATCCATGCTTCTATTAAAACATTTTTTTACAAATCCATTGGCCTGCCTTGCAAAAAGATTTTCTTAAAAAGAAAACCAACAGCGAAGACATGCTTTATGGTGCTAATTATTCTGGAAGTAAAAAAGTTCTGTATTAAAATTCAATGGACTAGTAAAATGATTGAATTAGTCTTCTGACTCTTCTCCTATTGCTTCACATGTTACTATTGCAAATAAGTTCATTACATTCAGTCCAGAACCTACTGTACCTATTTCACTGCCCTTACCATTTGCTTTTGATCCCTTTATTAATCCTCTTCAGAAACCCAGAATTCCTCTTGTTAAAATTGAACAACCATTTGCTTCTGCTCGCTCAAGCTATTTCTAACACCTCCTTTATGTTGAACTAAACATTGCTTCTGTTAGAGACCCAAACCAGTTGGCGCTCTCTTATTTCCCCCATCGCTTTCATTGGTTCCTGAACATTGTTTGAAAGATCTCTCTTATTCCACTAATATTCTGAAAGAGATCAAGGTCTCGTTTGGTTTGTGAAATGGACATTCCATTAGAAATAAGAATAACTAGTTTTGGAAATAAAAGGTGGTGGAATGAAATAGCTATTCTTATTCTTTTGTTTGGTAATAACTCACATTTTAATCGAAATTAAAAATTAATTACTAAAAAAACCCTATATTATATTTTTTCTTTTTTTCTTTTTTTAAAAAAAATCAAACTTAAAAAAAAAAAAAAAAAAAAAAAAAAATTGAAATAAACTGGTGGGTAGCTGACCACCCATTGGGGTGGCTGTCCATCCTCGAGGGACCCTAGGATGGCTTGTGCCACCCTCAGTTGGTCCAGGGGTGGTAGCAACACCCCCAGAACGCCTCAGTAGTCCCCCCGAGGCATTCTGGGGGTGATGCGACCACCCCCGGCTCTCCACAATGGCTGGTCGACCACCTTAATGGGTGGTCGGTCAACCACTTTGGGGTTTAGTTTTATTCCTTCTTTTTTTTTATATATATAAAAAAAGATTTGAAAAGAAAAAAAAAATGTGTTTTTTTTGGGGAAAATGTCGTCTTTACCTTAAGAAATAACTATTCCTCTCATTTTTAAAAGGAATATGTATTCCTCTTCGTAAGAAAATAGCTATTTCATAGAATATACCCCTACCAAACTAAAGAATAGTTATACTTATAGAATAGCCATTCCATTCCAGTGGCCTATTTCACAAACCAAACAGGGCCCAAATTAGCTAATTTCAAACCAATTTTTGATAAAATGCACACTACCAAACTCCTATATTATAGTGTCTATTTTGATAAAATTATTTCTTTGAGGATTGGGGTGATCACCCTTCCAAACCAAGAAGAGCAATTCCATACATTCTTCCCCTAAACCTTGCCAAAGCATTCAGTACCTTTAGAGATACTCATAATGTGGATGCTTATGGTACGAAGTTTCCTTCTATGTTACATTTTATTAAAAAGTTCAAGATTCCTTGGATCTTGAAATGACAGTATGTTAAAGAAGGCGACATCCCAAATCGCCATTGGTTCGTGAAATGTTGGGACAAATTTGCACAATCTAATCTTATTATTGAAGTTGTTAATAAGGATTTTGCAAAGAAGACTGCATCTTCTATGGCTACTCACTACAAAAAAAAAAAAAGGCATTTTGAGCCGTTTCTTTTGGAGACTTTTTAAAAAAAGGGCTCCAATTGTAAACGTTTTCAATTAAAACGGCTCCAATTGGAGCCGTTTTTATAAAAGGTATGCAATTGGAGCCGTTTTTTTAAAACGGCTCCAACTTGAGCCGTTTATAATTACAACGACTCAAACTAGAGCCGTTTTAAAAAACGGATTCAAACAAATTTCGAGCCACTTCAACTTAAACGGCTCAAAATAGAGTCGCTTTATGTAAAACGGCTCAAATTTTAGCCGCTTTATGTAAAACGGCTCTAATTTGAGCCATGACTATTTCCCATCAATATTAATTAGAGTCGTTTTCATGAAAAAAGGTTCCATTTTCAGCCCTTTATTAAAAACGACTCTATTTTGAGCCGTTTTTACAAAATGGCTCAACTTTGAGCCACTTTACAAACAGCTCAATGTTTAGCCGCTTTATATAAATTGGCTCCACTTAGAGCCGCTTAATGTCTTGGTGTGTACATTAAGGTGAAGTTTTTGTAATCGAGTTTATGTAAAAATAACCATCGTGAAAAATATATCTTGAGTTGTTGTGAATGTAGTATTGAATTTTGTAAACAATGTAGGTAAATTGTGTTATCGATTAGACTTGATCGGTTTGTGATCATAAGTAACTTATGTATTATGTTTTGAAATTAGTTATGACCATATGTCATTTATGATTGTAGGTAATTTGATCGGTTTAGGGTTGAATGAAATTATATATGGTGATATGTTGTTGTATTTGTTATTGTTTTTATTTTAATGTCTTGGTGTGTACATTAAAGTAAAGTTTTTTGTTTTAATGCCTTGATATGAAGTTTGGGTTATATATGATCGAGTTTATGTGAAAAGAACAATCGTGAAAAAGATATCTTAAGTTGTTGTGAATGTAGTATTGAATTTTGTAAATGATTTAGGTAACTTGTGTTATCAGTTGAGCTTGATCGATTTGTGATCATTGGTAACTTATGTATTATGTTTTGGAATTACTTATGGTGATATGTCGTTTATGATTGTAGGTAACTTGATCGGTTTGGGATTGAGTGAAATTATATATGGTGATATGTTGTTGTATTTGTTATTGTTTTAATGTTTTAGTGTGTACATTAAGACATTGTTTTTGTTTTAATGCTTTGATATAAAGTTTAGGTTATATGTAAATTTATGTGAAAGGAACTATCGTGAAAAAGAAATCTTGAGTTGTGAATGTAGTATTAAATTTTGGAAATGATATAGATAACTTTTTTGTTATCGGTTGGACTTGATTGATTTGTGATCATAAGTAACTTATATATTATGTTTTGAAAAATTACTTTATGGTGATATGTTGTTTATGAGATTGTAGGTAGCTTGATTGGTTTGGGATGAGTGAAATTATTTATGGCGATATGTTGTATTTGTTATTGTTTTAATGTTTTGGTGTATACATTAAGACATTATTTTTGTTTTAATGCCTTGATATAAAGTTTGGGTTATATATGAGTTTGTATAAATGTTTACTAGTTTTTATATATGAACAATATTTTTGCTATTAGGTATTTAAAAAAAAAATTAAAATATTTTATTTTATTTTATTTTTAATTTTAGAGCCGTTTTAAGTTTTAAAACGGCTTAAAATTAAATTTTAATTTTTTTAATTTAGAGCCGTTTTAATAATTTAGAGTCGCTTTACAAAAGGGCTCGAAATTTTTTGAGCCGCTTTTGAAAAGGGGCTCAAAATTTTTTGAGCCGCTTTTCATTTGAACCGTTTTATGTAAAAACGGATTAATCTGGGTTTTTAATACTTTAGGTGTGTCTCCGTTTCGAAAACGGCTAAAAAAAAACAGCTCAAACTGTTTAGAGCCGTTTTTAAGGCTCTAAAAGGTCTCTAAAAAAACGGTTCAAAACAGCGTTTTTTTTGTAGTGACTCCAAATGTTATTGCTGCTAAACTTATTACTCCAGATGGCTTTTTACCTCCTCCAGAGGTAAAGAATTATTCTGCTGTTAGTTCTCCCTCTTTTTCAAAGACAAAACAGTCTAAAAAGAAGAAGAAAGGTCCTTCAAAGAAAGAAATGGACATGCTCACGCTACTCCTAAAATCTTTCAGAGATGATGATAATGAAGAAGATGAAGAAGAAGAAAATTCTTAAACATCCTCTTTGCCAGGTCATGGCTCCCTTTTTGGGCATGACCCCCTTTGCTACCAGGATTGGGTCCCGGATATTGATGATATTCTTGAACTCAACTATTCACTCACGCGCAAGACAACATTATTAGCTCCTCAGAACTCCACCGAAAGTTCTTTTGTCTTGATGCAGAATTATTAGCTGCACTAAAAACTTTGTTATCACATGGCTACAGTGGACAACACTATTGACTTCTACAGTCCCTTCGCATGTTGTTCTACATGTTGTTCTCCTGCTATCCTACTCGTAATCTTTCTTATTAATTCTGTAAATATTTCAGTATTTTGAAATAAACTTGCAATTATTAAATTTTGTTTTAAATTATTTTACCATTATTTGCATGCCTGCAAGGATGGTTTTACCGCCTGATTACCCTATCCCCTGCATCATATTTACTGTTATTATTATTCTCTATACACACTCACCTTCACCTTTCCACAACATTGTCACCCTTTCCTTTAATAAGGATGGTTTCAAGAGGGGGGTGGCTAGCTTGAATAACAGTTTGGTCAGTTTTGACAAAAAGGTTTTTTAACAACATTTAAAATACCAACATCTTTTCTACCTGCTGAATTTTATTTGATCTTTTTCAAGTGTTTTGAAAAAGTATTATTATAAGCAATTCTATGTTGCTGGTTTTCTTTGGAAAGAAAATTCTTTTGCAAAGATGGCCAATCAAAATCATGAAAAGTCATTTTCTTAACAGGGGCTAACAAGAAGTAGAAGGAGAAACATGTTTAGGCATAGGAGCATTAAAACAAGAAGTAGAAGGAGGAACATCATTTTCTTCTTCAGCCCGAGAAGGGGTTGTAGATTGGTTAAGTCATCTATGTATGATGAATCAGAATCAAAAGAATCTCTGGATTGTAAAATCCCGAAGAGATAATTCATTTATTCTTCATCAATTTTTAATGAATTAATTTTATTTTTTAATTTACCAGGTGGGTTGGGACACTTATCAGCATAATGGCATTTTTTTTTACCACAATTAAAGCATTTTCCTTTAGAAGGTTTAATATTCTTTCACCTAGGTTTTCTAAATATTTTTTCATCAGATTTATTAAATCTTCTTTTCTTAATATGATGGGATCTTTTTCTAATAAACTTATTTGGTTTTTTCCAATGTCTCTTGGAAGGAGCAATAGGAGGTAAACCAAATTGTTCACATAAATTACCCATTTTATATTTAGCTTTTTTAGCATTTTTTAATTGTTGTCTTATCATTTTTTGATCAATTATCATTTTTATACCAAGTTTTTTAATAACAGAAAACAAATCACCATAGTTAAAGTTTTCATAATTAATGGTTCCAGTAGTGGAGTCAACAAGTTCATCGTTTACTTTGTGAGCAAATAAAGAAGGTAATCCATCAATGAATTTTTCTTTCCAATAAGGCTTTAAACTATCAGTTTTAAGCATAACACGAGAAAGAAGAACATCTTCATGCCATCTATAATCAGACATAGTAGGACATCGAAGATTATTCAAATAATCAGAGATACGAGTAGTAATATTAGAACGAGTTCAAACAAAATGTTTAATAATGGTGAAAGCTGGCATGTGTTTCTTTTGTTCTTGGTCGCCATGAGTGGCTTCTTTTTCCTCTTTTACGCTCAGCCCTTTCTCCCTTAGGAGAGGAGACAACTTGCTTTTCTTCTTGATATCATCAGTCCTCTGAAGTCTTGAAGATACTGTTTAATTTTGTTTGCCTGGTCTCTTTCTTTGCTTTGTTGCCCTGTTTCTTAGTAGACAGAGGTTGCAGGTATTCAGTCGTTCTTGGCCTCGTGCACTGTTAGCATTGATTGAAGCCAGAGCTCTCCTTGTTCCATTTTCCCACGTAGTATATGAGACAAAATTATCTAAAAATTCACAAAGCTTCCATATTTTTTTTATTTTTTTTTTATAACTTAATAAAAGGTATGGAACTAAATGTCATTTTGAGAAAATGATACTGAATTATCAAACATCTCAAACTAGTGTATCTAAGTTTTCAAACGTCTTATTTAAGGTTACTCTGTTAGGATTTGCTGTTAAATCCTGTTAAAATTTTCAAATTGCCCATATTTTTTTACAACAAAAAGAAAAAAAAATTAGAAGATTTAGATCTTGGTCAGAATTTAACGAAATTTGCAAAAATACCCATGTTCAAATCTTTGAAATTTTTTTAATTTTTTTTTAAAAAAAATAAAATAAACACATGAGTATTTTAAGAATTTTTGGCATGATTTAATAAAAAAATCTTAACGGAGTACCCTTAACTGTGACATTTGAAAACTTGGATACACTAGTTTGAGACGTTTGATAGTTCAGTATGCATTTCTCAAAACAGCGTATAGTTCGATATTATTTTGTAAATTTTTTTTTTTTTTTTTTTTTTTTTTTTTTTTTAATTCACATTTCGTAGCTATAGTTTTGTTGCTTCAACTTTTGTTCTTTTTAAGTTGTTGGCCTCCCACTTAGACCCATGTTTTGCTGCAGCTCTTAAGTGAACAATCTCGCAAATATCCCTTCTAATCGACACATGTTCCATTATCTCTTTATTTTTCCTTGCCAATAATTCCACAAACTTCTACAAAAAGTGATTCATTGCATTAATAATTCATTTAAGCTCAAAATTAGTGATGGTACAATATTCCACAATTAAGCGTAAAATGCAAGAATTAGTGTAGAATAAAGTATGATAATGCTTTCTTTAATTAAAAAAAAAATGTGGACATTTAAACTATTATCATAGCTTCCCTAAAACGGCAGCATCCTTTGAGTAATAGATCTCTGTGATCCGCAAATAGCATATAGAATCGCTAAACCAAGCCCCAAGCATAACTCACATGACGCAATTGGAAGGAAACGTAATCGCTTTATCTGTGCCTCTTTATTACGGATTTATCTTTCTAGTCTCTAGCCATGTATTCCTTGTCATCATCTCGTGTAGAAGCCTGCAACTATGTTCACACAAATGGTTGTAAACCCATTGAAAAAACTTGCAATGTGGGTTCACCCTTCATATATATTTTGGGTAGCCAAAGAATCGTCTTCAGAGGTATTTTTTGGGCCGTGAAGTTTGCATATATGAAGTCAAACCACAAAAGCATATCCGCGTCTCATTGTGGTCGTGAACGGATGAGAACGATGACCACTCCGATGTAAAAGTATATAGGCCTTACTCACCCTCAAAAGCGCCTTGATAGAGGAGGGGTGTCCATGGCTTATAAAGTTTACAAGACAAGGATCTCTTAGCAATGTGGGACACTTTAACACGCCCCCTTACGTGTGGCATCTTTGACCAAACACGTGTTCAACAACTGGAGGGAAAGGCTCATCATTGTCAAAGGAACCTACTTTGATACTATGTAAAAGTCCATGACCCTTGCTCACCCTCAAAAAACGCCTTGAGAGAGGAGAGGTGTCTATGACTTATAAAGTCTACAAGACAAGGATCTCTTAGCAATGTGAGGCATTTTAACATCCGACACCAAAATGAAAGAACAGGAACACCAACATCCAGTAGAGCATGACAGAAATCAACAAATGTAATAAATTGAATGCAAAAAACGTGTGTTTTAATTTGTTTAAATTGAATGCAAAAAGTTTCTTGGAATCCTCCTCTGAGCACTTGAACTTCTTAGAAATATCTAAGTATTAATTTCAGTGTATCTTATATAGATCATCGAAAATGAGCACTTGAACAGAGAAGTGGCACAAAATTCTCACATAACCAGTAAACGTAAACAGCAGTGCTTAGAGGTTAGAAAATAACGTTAAAGAACACCCACTCAACGCCATAGATCACAAAGCTTACCCACAAACCCAGAAAATTTATCAATCCAGATTCAGCTCTCAACAAAAAATTCAAGAGGAAATTAAAAATTACAGCCCTCTTTCCACTCATTCGGCCAGCACAAGAACATCCAAAAAAAAAAAAAAAAAAAATCATTCCAGAAACAACCCAAGAAAACCATTCCCCCAGCAAAAGTCAAATCAGATAAACATCCAGAAGAATAAACCCAAAATTAAACCAAATTATGAAAAGATTTCAACTAAAAGTTAAAAACCCAGAACACCTAAACCTTAGCTTGTCGGGGATGTTCTAAGACATTTTTCCATTTCTCTAAATCTGAATGTGTAAGACATTATCAAAAATTATATTTACCTATATGTCACATTATAACTTAAAATAAAAAATAAAAAAATTATCCTGTGTTTATTGGTTCAAGTATGCCCTCTCTCTCTCTCTCTTTTCTCAAGAAAACTTTTCTCCTAAACAGTGTGGTGGGTTGCCAGGGGAGAGAGGTTCCAAGCCTCCCTCCTCCCGGTTTTGTTTCCTCTCTTAGCCCTTTTAGGGTTAGAGAGGTTTTTGTTCCTTCCTAGATTGTTCCAGTGGAGGCTAGGGTCTCCCAGCCACTAGGGCTGTGGAGTTTTGAGTCCCCCCGAACTTGTTCTGGTGGTGGTTTTAGTCCTCCTAGTCCTTTTGGACTATGGAGTGTGGTTTGGTTTTTTTAGTTTTTTAGGTTTCCTTTGTTTTTGGTAGGAAAACACTCCAGAGAGGTTCCGGAGGGGGAGAGACCGGCGCTAGTGTCGCTGGCGGAACGATTTGGCGTGCTCCAGTTTTTATCATTCTTTAAGGCCAGATCTACTCTGTTCCACCGTCCTATGGTCGACACGCGTCCCCCAGCCTTGCTTGCCAACGTCTTCCGGTTCTGCCGCTGTTTGCTACGGCCGAAAAGCTCACCGATGAACGACGCGTGGTCATCACGCGCCATGGTGTTTTTCACCCCTTGGGTCGAGCGTGATGGCCATGTTTCGTCTCTGTTGCCGTATTTGGTGGCGTTCGGGGGTTTATGGTGTTTAGCTACTGCAAGGGATCTTCCGATGCTGGCGCGTGTAGAGTGGTGCTTTCTTCCAACGACAGCTTCTGTTTTGAGTGTTTTCTTGAACTTGAATACAGATTGTATTTGACAGTTTGCTCTGTGTTAGATTTAGCCTGGTCATTGCTTCTTAACACAAATTGTTTGTGACCGACTCCATAGTGCAAGTAGAGGTTCATATGTTAACGCAGAGGCACCTTTCTGTTGATTAAGTTTATTTGTAGCAACTGTCGGTATGATCTAAGTTATGGGGTAACTGAAATGGGATATTTGTATTGGTCTGAGTTTGACTCAATCTAGTTGTAACTACGTTACCCTTTGGGTGTATTAATGGAATGATTACATTTTCTCTTCAAAAAAAAAAAAAAAAAAAAAAAAAAAAAAAAATTATGCCATTTTTAGAGTTTCAGGCCCAAAAGCCCAAGTGGGCTTAGTTTTCAGTTTTTTTTTTCCCGGTTGTTGGCACATTGAATTTTTGGCCTAAGTCGGCCCAATTTTTGGTTTGAGGCCCAAGTCAGCGCTGCATTCTGAAGCCGCCACTGCTGTCACCTGCCGCAGTTTTTTAGTCGCCTGCCAGCCCTTTCCCCTCCGCATTGTCATAATTTTCTTGTATTCTTTTTTCTCTTTTGCTCTCACTTTTATTTTTCGTATTTTAAATTTTTCACAAATCCCAACAATATATATGGCGACAACTTATTGTTTAGACTTATTATTAGTATAGTGTGTTGTGCTCTTAAGGCTATAGCCTCTGTGCTTGTTGAACTCTATATTTATGTTAGAACTTATGACTGTGATGCTTATTGTCTGTTTGGATTTGTGATTTTAGAAAGTGCGATTTAAAATTACGATTCTAAAATGTGTGATTTGAAAAAAATAATTTTTAAAAACGCAGTTAAGCGTTTGACAAAATCGCAGTTTAGCATTTAAAATCGCAAATTAGCCTTTAAAATTTCGCGTTTTCAAAAAAGCATCATCTCACCTGCGATTTGAAAAAGCAGATTTTCTGCCTTTTCAAATCGCAATTTTTAAAAACGCAGTTTTTAAACGATTTATGTTTTACGATTTGGTTCAAAATCGCACTTATTATCTACGAAATCGCAATCCCAAACGCACCCTTAATATGTGTTGCTTTAATATGTTATTATTTTGGTGCAATATCATTATAATGTTGCTGCATTTACAACCATGTAATGTTGCATATATATATATATATAATGTAAATTAACCGAATATGTATGTTTATTTGAGAGTTTGATGGATGGCCCACCATTTTGCAGCTTCGGGGCTGGCCGTATGATTGTTTGAACATGTATTTGGCAAAGACTCAGAAGAATTTTGGACGCTGGTTTTACAGGTGTCCGCTTTGACATGATGTTTTTATTGATTTTTTTGGCAATTCGGTTCCAATGGGAAAAACTTTACCTATTTCCCTGAATTATCACATCTCCTTTTGGATTGTCTTTCTTTAAAGTGCAAATTTTTTGAATTTCTCCTTAAACTTCACTTACCTCCCTTGAAGAAACGGATTCTATTTGCTACAATGTTCGGATTTTTCGAAAACAAATCAAATTTTATCTCATTTTTTCTAATTTTATCTTAGAAAGTCAAACTATCCAAACATCTTTTTCAACTTTATTTGCTTTGAACTTCACGCATTAAGTTATAGTTGAATTCAGATTTCAAAAAATCGAACACTCAAACTTGTCATTAAGTATGGCTTCGTACATCACCATCCTTATTGATAAGAAAGTCATTAGAGTGATTAAGGTAACAAATCCAACGATTTGGCTGTTTATTTTTGTGTAATGGGATTGTCCTTATATGGATACGTAGTTTATGTAAGCACCTAACGGACATGCCCTTTTATTTATTATTATTTTTTAAGATGTATATATATATATATATATATATATATATATATATATAGATATTACTTAGATCAGACTGGATGACAAAAACAATTTTATGCTTGTGAATATGGATTTGTCAAAACTTATTTTTTATATCAAACTTAGAGAAGATCATGGATCCACTTAACCTATTGATTAGGTCTCTCTTATTTGGAATTGGATATCTTATCCATTCCAGGACTTTGTTGAGGGGCTTGTAGTTAATGACTAACCTGGGGGCTCCTCTTTCAAGCTCAGCATTCTTCTGGACATAAAAAGCTGAACAAGACCAGGGTGACTTACTTTTACGAATTATGCCTTTGTGCAATAGATCTTCTATTTCTCTCCGGCAAAATTCAGTAACTTCTTGACTCATCTGGATGGTTGCTATCTTCTCTTAGCATGACTCTAGAAAGGAAAACATCCTTATACCATCTAAAGTCGCTCAGGGTAGGACATCTTAGGTTACTCAGTTGGTCATGGACCCTAGACGCAAGGTGACTTGGCGTGCCAATAAAATGCTCTACAATCGTATAGAACAAAGTGTTGACAGCGTCAGAATCTCCTAATCCAATTTTCTCATTGAATATGGGGATTCCATCCTCATCAGTTTTGACAGCACTTCTAATGCTATCTCTAGACTCATTGGTGAGATGCTTTTCCCACCAGGCTTGAAGAGTTCCAGTGAAACCCTTAACCAAAAGGTCAACAACCTCTGGTTGGCTTAAATCATGGTTCATAACATAACTGCTAGAGACCATGGTCATATGGGTTAACTTATCAAGAATTTGCTGTTCTGCTAAACCATCGATGTTCCATTCGTATAGTTTATCAGCAGAAACTGCAAATTGACTTTGGAAGTTTCTTTCCTCAAACTGGATATCCGGAGGGGTAGGTCTGGGATACCAATTCTTAGTGAGACTCATAGGAGAGAACTTCGGCTTATGGATCCTATTCAGTTCTAAGGCTGAAAAGGCTTTCTCAACTTTTCTGACGTTTTCATCAGATTCAGACTCCGAAGAGGATTCTGTTTCAGATGAATTCTCAGAAGACTCAGCAATCTTAGTAACAGACAGAGTGTTGGAACTACTGGGCTGTTCTTGTTTGGGTTTAACCAAATCCTTAAGCATATCCTCTATCTTATCAATAAAGGGCTTTTCCTTATTAACCTTTAGACTAGTTCCTGATTTGAGATCTGGAAACTTGACTATTGGTTTCTCAAAAGGCTTATGTTTCTCTTTTGGGAGAGGCTTATTATCGAGCTTGTCTTCAATCTTATCCAACTGGTTTCCTATGGAGTTTAGGTACTGGTTGGTATAGTTGGCTTGCTCAATGACTTTCTTAACATCTGAGTTCTCAGATGCAACCTTAAAGGGTGAGGCTTTAACCGTAGTGGTTCTATGTTGGAATACTATGGTTTCTTGTGGAGGGTGACTTGAAGAAACAATTGTGCTATCTTCTTTTACCCACTTTTCCTTAGAGACGGTTTGGACCTGGTTTTCTACCGGGTAAAACTCATCAACAAAATCGAAATAAGAGATATGCATCTCTATTTCACTTATGTGTTTCTTAAAGTGACTTAAGATTCCTTTCTTCTGCTCAAGATTGAATCTTTCCTTATAGGCTAATCTTCTTTCGAGATTTGCCTCTGACATAAAATCCTTGTTGAGCAGATCTGAGTCCATCTCAAAAGGTTTCCTCATGGTACATAGTTGGGGGTCTACAGCCGTTTCAACTATGAAATCAGATTCCGTAGGAGAGGCATTACCTTCCTGGGATTCTTCATCTTCTAGCTGTGTGTCAGCTGTATAACATGGATGACTCACTTGGGAGGTCGTCTGGACTCCCTTTAACTTAAGCTTACTTAGTTCTTTTTCCAATTCTAGATCTCGTCGCTTTAGTTCTTCCGTAGAGGTAGAACCAGCAAACGAATGCCTAGCTGGAGCCTTAGGAGTCTTATCCTTAAGTTGTCTAGAAGATCTAGACCTTGGCACTTCAGATCTAGATGCACTAGATCTTGCAACTTCTTCTATGAGAAGATTTGGCTTAGGGGTCTACTGGGAACCTCGATCGAAACTTATCTTAACAGTACCATCCAAGTACTGTTGGATATAATCTAGGTCTCCTAGATTATGACTTATAAGATCAGTAAATGAGAACAATGTGATAGAGTATGATAATCTCACCTACGGGAATATCATAAGTGCTATCCAGAAAAAAGGTCTTAAGATGTGTATCGATATGAAAATATCGAACCAAGCCAATAAGGATAAGAAGAAGGCTAAGTATGAGTTAGGTAATTTCTGTGAGCAATATGGTCTACCTTCAGTAGCACCATCTAAGAAGCATAAGAAGTCTCGTAAGCATGAGGAATATAGAAAGCATAAGAAACGGTTTAAAAGATTCAAGAAAAGAAGCTTTGAGCCGAATGATTTCTATAAAAGAGATAAGAGAAAACCTAAGCAAAGATTTAAGAAATCTAAGAACAACAAAGATGGTTGTTATAAGTGTGGTAAGTCCGGACACTTTGCAAAAGATTGCAAAGCTAAGGAAACCATTAAGTCTCTAAAAGTCTCTAACGAAGATAAGGAAAACTTAATAAGAATGTTAGAGATAAAAGACACTGAGCCCAGTGACTATGAGTCTGAACTAAGTACTAGTTCAAGTGATAACAGCTACCGCTCCTGCAGTAGCAATGAGTCAGGTCCTAACATAAGTTTTGGTTGTAACGACACTTGTTGCAAAACAATTAGTGTTATGACCAAGGAAGAAGAACAAGAAGAGCTGCTTCTTGATCTAATAAGTAAAATTGAGAATCCTGAGTTAAAAAGGCAATATTTAGAAAAGTTAAGAAAGCTTCTAACAAAAAGAGAAGTTAATAAGTCTAAAAGCCTTGATATAAGTTTAAGCAACACGCTTAAAAGATTTGATAAACCAAAGGAACAAATCACAATAAAAGATTTGCAACTTGAAGTTAATCAAATTAAGTCTGAGATTAAAATACTTAAGGAAGAAAATCAAGAATTAAAACAGGATGTTAATCTCTTGAAAATTGAGCACAAGCTTAAGTCAGCCGCTAGCAGTCCCAACGACAGCGAAGCCGAGTCCGAGCCTAAGCTTGAAAATACGCCTCCACAATTTGAAGAAAATTGTATAAGTCTAATCAACAGAATCCATATTAGGAAATGGTATTCAAAGGTTAGAATTAAGATTCATGATTTTGAGTTATCTGTAGTTGTATTAATTGATACAGGTGCAGATCTGAACTGTATACAAGAAGGACTTGTTCCTACAAAGTATTACAGTAAGTCTAAGGAGAATTTGCGTTCTGCTAATGGCAGCAAGATGCAAATTACTTTTGAGATAAGCAAAGCCCATGTGTGTCAAGATAATGTTTGCTTCAAAACATCTTTCGTCTTGGTTAAGAATATGACTGATAAAGTCATACTAGGTTTACCTTTCATTACTCTGTTGTATCCTTTTACAACAGACCAGGATGGTTTAATTACCTATCCTATGGATGAAAAGGTTAAGTTTAAGTTTCTGGCCAAACCAGAATTGAGTCAATTGAATGCCTTCAAAAGCAATTCAATTTCTAAGTCTGTTAACCTAATCAAATCTAAAACCCAACAGATAGGGTTCTTACAGGAGGAGATTAAGGTTAAAAGAATTGAGGAACAATTGAGTCAAAAGACCCTTCAACAAAGAATTCAACTCTTTGAAGATAGGATCAAAAGTGAAGTGTGTTCTGATGTCCCTACTGCCTTTTGGCATAGGAAGAAGCACACTGTAAGCCTTCCTTATATCAAAGATTTTGATGAAGGAAGAATCACCACTAAGGCAAGACCCATCCAGATGAGTCATGAAGTTACTGAATTTTGCCGGAGAGAAATAGAAGATCTATTGCACAAAGGCATAATTCGTAAAAGTAAGTCACCCTGGTCTTGTTCAGCTTTTTATGTCCAGAAGAATGCTGAGCTTGAAAGAGGAGCCCCCAGGTTAGTCATTAACTACAAGCCCCTCAACAAAGTCCTGGAATGGATAAGATATCCAATTCCAAATAAGAGAGACCTAATCAATAGGTTAAGTGGATCCATGATCTTCTCTAAGTTTGATATAAAAAATAAGTTTTGGCAAATCCATATTCACAAGCATAAAATTGTTTTTGTCATCCAGTCTGATCTAAGTAATATCTTTTCCAGTTCCATAAGAAAACACCTCATGTATTGGATTTGTTTAAGTCATTTATTTGATCTTCTGAAAGATATATTCATATATTTTTCAAAAATAATTTTTAAGCATAAAGTCATTTCTGAATTTTGGATTGATTCTAACATCTTCATTTTTCAGGACAAAATGACCTCTCCTAAGCCTCTTTCTTCCACAAAAGAAAGAAAAAATAAATCTAAGACACTTAAGTCATGGAATTTCCCACCAGAAATTCAAAATCCTGAGCACCTAACCTTAACAGGGAAGGGGAAAGCTAAGGTAGACTATGCAGACGGACCAGCGGAAAGTCTGCAGAAAGTCTCTCAACAGATTGAGTTCTTCAATCTGGAAAATCCTAAGTGCCTGACTCCAGCGGAGGAAGGGAAAGCTAAGGTGGTTGAGTATGCAGAAAGTCCAGAGGAACGTCTGCAGAAAAAACCTCAACAGATTGATCCTTTCAATCTGGTAAATCCTAAGCGCCTAACTCCAGCGGAGAAAGGGAAAGCTAAGGTGAATGAGTACGAAGAATCTCCAACAGGGATTCAACAGAAAATTCCTCAACAGGTTGAATTTTTCAATCTGGATAAAACTAATAGTATTATCTTGGAAGAAGTCCTTCAGACTTCAACCAAATATTCAAAGGGTGATCTTATCTGTTACCCTCTTCATATTCAAATACTATTAGATAATTTGACTCAAGCTTTCTTAAAGTTTTAAGAGTCTTCATAATAAGTCCATGAAAGCCACTGAGTATCTTTTAAGCTACAACAAGATTTTGCTACAATCTGTTGTATCCAAAAATTTCAATCGGATTCGATCTCCCACTGAGATCTACCAGCTCCAAAGGATCAGTCTTAAGGAAATGGGAAAAATCCGACAAAGGGTTCTCGACCTTCCTGGCGAGATCCAAAACCTAATTTTCCAAAGTCCAGCATACACTGAATACTTTGACAGGTGGATTCAGAGAATGATGCTGATTACTAATGGAAATAATTTTGAGTACAAGAAGGTCTTCGGAATAAAGACCCTTCGAGTTTTTGAGCCTCATTGTGAGTTTCCAGGACTAATTTATGTTCCTGACAAAGAATATGGTCTTTCAAGACAACTATGGAATGGTGACTGGGATCATTTCGAGATTGGATGTCCTGAATTAGGAGCTCAGCTCTTTGAAGAAGGATTTCTGTCTTACTACCCAGTTAAGTACCTGGAAGAATTACGTGACTTTCCCAACATAGTCCGTGATACTGTCAAAACCATCCAGGATGAACATCTGAGAACAAGGACAAAGATCAACAGTCCTATTATCCTAAGAATCTGGAGCACAGTTCCAGAATTTGATCCCAATAATTTCATGGAAGTTAAGCCTGCTAAACATTGCATTCTCATTAATCCTTCAGTTAGTGATTATGCTGCAGAACTAAGAATGGGAAGAATCCCTCTTAAGTTTGAAGATCCTCTAGGCATTATGAATCTCTGGAGAGTTGTCAAAAAGGGATTTATGATGAACGCGGTCCAAGAAATAAGAAATAGGCCAGTCCTAGCAAAGAATAATAGAATAATTATTTTTGGCGAAGATCAGGCTGTTCTGGGTATTTGGGGCAAACGCCTCAAAGTAAGCAATTACCGCTACAGCAATGGGCAATGGTGGAGTAAAACAGATAAAGATCCAAAAGACCTGATTGATCACAACCAGTTTTCAGGTTCTGACGGAACATGGCATTTGGATTACTGCACCACCTGTGAAGAATGGGGTCACAATGACTGTGACTTCGTTGAAGATGATGAATGGGGTTCTCCTACCCATTATGATCCTTTTGATGATGAGTACGCCAATGATGATTAAGTGCAGAGCATTTTCCACCATCGGTTCAATAAGTCAAGAAACAAACAGTGTCGCCGACACTAAATGTCAAAAGTGTATAGTTCTCGGTCGGCCACCCGACAAGGTACTATTCATGAATAGTGACTTTTTCACTATTCACCATGAGTTTACCCTGCTTTCGGTGCGAGTTACCTGAAGTAAAAGCAGAAAGAATCTGCTTTCGGTGCACGCCTGACAAGCCTAAGCACGCTGGCATCCCGTGATTCCAGCTCTAAGCCCTTCTGAAGCCTTTATAAGCAGCAGAAGACTGAAGTTCAAGGCAGAGCTCATTCCGGAGTTTACTCCTTTTGTAATCTCACCTGAACCTCTCATAAGCCAAACACTTGTAATGTTTCATTCTTGTGTTACTGAGTTTAAACTTGTAATCGCCAGTTGCATTCTGGCCTAAGTTATTTGTAAGTTTTTACATTTAAGTTATTTTGAATCTAAGCATTACTTTGAGTTTAATTTCATGATCATCACTGAATACTCTTTCATTTTGTATTCTGATTTTGATATTGAAATTGTTATGCATGTTTTTATGTTTTCATATGCCAACCATCACTCTGTCCACACCACTGTCACCACTTCTTACTACTAAGCCCCCACTCCCTGCTTACTCTGGCTACTTTGGATCAACATGGTTTGACCATTTGGGCTTCTCTTAATTGCTCCGAAATTTATGTTGGTTCCGGTGCACTTATAGTAGATCCTGTAAATCAAAGCTAGAGGCTGAACACCTTCTAGAATCTTATATCCTTGGGTTCTAATACTCAGGGTTAAAACCTTAAGGATGTGAGGATCACTCAGACTTACAGTGAAATCAGGGAAACAGTCAAAATAGACTGGTCCATCATGCATGGTTGCTTCAATGACTCCGAGGAGACTATCCTGCCAGTCAGTGAAACGGGCATCTCTTAATCCTAACATAACAGAGGCTTTAAGACCTCTCCGTGTTAGGGGCTTAATGGCGACCTGAACTAATCCTATGTGGATAAAGTTGTGGCCTTCTCTTCTATGTCGCTTAATGGCTTCTGGGCTAAAAAGCTGGCATAACTCATGTTCCTTATTGAGAGCATAGACTTGCTCTACAGTCTTAACATGCTGTTCAGTCTTGAACGCAAGTGCAGACCACTTCTTCCTGTAGATTTCTCTACTGGGGACCTTAGGTATATTCCAATCATTGACATCAATGAAGGAATCCTCATCGTGGTATTCAACGTGTTCTTCGTTGACTACCTCCGGAATCTCAGGGATCCGAGTGGATCTAGAGCTTACTGATGAGTTAGATCTGAACAATCTTTTCATCGCTACAAGTTTAGGGTTACCTGGCTTAGACTTCTACTGTTCCGGTCTCTCTACCGCGAGACATCTCTCTACCACACTTCATCTCTGTTCTCCAACTAGGTCTCCTAGGTCATACGCCTGTGTCCTATCCGTGTGTCCTCCCGACTTACCTGGCCCTTCTCTCGGCTCTCAACTGCGCTGACGGCACGTTGACGGCAGTGTCCTTCCTATTCACCCTAGAATCTTAACAGAGAGTGGTGTAACAAACAAACTTGGAACAATATAAGAACAAGCTCAATAACCAGCCACTTGGGCGGATGCTCAGATTATAACAGGAACAAACTCAACAACACTTATGGCTCTGATACCAAAAGGGGGGCGGAAGCAGGGAGTGGGGGCTTAGTAGTAAGAAGTGGTGACAGTGGTGTGGACAGAGTGATGGTTGGCATATATATATATATATATATATATATATATATATATATATATACATAACCTCGTTGTTGTTATATAGATAACAGACTACACCAGTGGCCCATAATCATAAATATAATTAAAGAGTAATATTAAAAATTATATTTTTATTCCACAATATTGATGTGACAGTCAAACTAATCCTTGGATCAATAATTGTTTAAAAAATAAATAAAAAATCCAATTGTTTGTTGGAAATGCCAAGTCAGTGTCTAAAAATATGGTATATAACGCTTACTTTTTTGACGATTTTGTTTGACATGTTTGATAATTAAGCTTTTCAGGAAACAAAGAATTCGTAGCCATACATTTTTCACTCAAGTTTTTTGCTTTTTATATATATATAGGGAAAACTTCAATTTACCCCCATGAAGTTGTCACCAATTTGCAATTCTAACACCAATGTTTTAATTTTGTTAATTGCACCCCATTAAGTTTTAGAAATTTTCAATTCACCCCCTTCAGTCTAAATCAACCGTTTGACTTAACGAAATCAAACAAAAAGACAGAAATACCCTCATCAAAACGCAGCATTTTGTGAGGGTTTGTTTTTTTTCTTCCTTCTTCTTCTCAGCAAAACGCAGTGTTTTGCACTGAACAGTTTTTTTTTTTTTTTTTTTTTTTCAACAAAACGCAGCGTTTTGCTGAGAAGGAGACTCAGCAAAACACTGCGTTTAGCATTCCCTGTCTCCTTCAACAATCGGCCGACGCAAACCCTAGGCCGACGAAAACCCGTTAATCCTCACTTGGAAATAGCCCTCCATGGAGCGTTGAAGCTTGGAGAAGGTTCACAAAACGATGTCGTTTTGTAAGTCTTCTCCAAGCTTCAAAACGGCACCGTTTGTGTGTCGAGCCCTAAAACTCGTCGGGGAAGACGGCCTCAATGGTCTTCCAGACCTGGACGAAATTCCTTCGATACACGACCCACCTCGAAAATTTCTATCTGCGCTGGCATTCATCGCGCGATCCATCTCCGTCAAGGACGACCCGCTCGCCGCCAACCGATTGACGCCGTCTTCCCCGACAACCTGCTCCCTGATAGGGCCATGATGTTTTGAACGAAAACGGCACCGTTTTGTAGAGGGAAATTTTGGTTTTGGTGTTTCACAAAACAGTGTCGTTTTGTAGAGGGCATTCTGGTCAATTTTCATCCCTAACAGGCACGTGAACGGCACATGAGGCAAATTTCGTTAATTCAGACGGATGATTTGGACGGAATCCCTAAATTGAAATTTTTTGAAACTTAATGGGGTGCAATTAACAAAATTGAAACATTGGTATTAGAATTGCAAATTGGCGACAACTTCATGGGGGTAAATTGAAGTTTTCCCTATATATATATAAACAAACAACTTAAAACACACCGAAAAACTATTTTGACTTTTGTGTCATATTAAAAATACTCTTTTTTTAAAAAAAAAAACAAAAAACAAAAAAAAAAAGTACTTGCTAAATTGTTTGGAAAATGTTAGATTTACAACATCAACACAACAAGTGTACAACAACCTCTCACACGAGGGTGAGCTCCACACATTGGGACACACTCTCATGTGAGGGATTATGCATTTGTTATGTTGGTATAGTGTAAGAATCAAATCCCAAATTGTTTTGCCAAATGAACTAAAAACCTTTGTCAATGGGTTCAAAATAATATTTAGTTTAGCGGTTTCATATGGTTGTTTTGCGCATACGTGCATTGTGCGTACTTCGCTTTTGGGATTACTTTTATCCAGGTGGGAAAGGTTGTATTCGGCGGCACACCGAATTTGGTTCTGGATAAACTTATTCCAGAAGGTGATTAAAGGAGATTTCTCAATCAAATCGTTGATATAAATCATCTGAATTTGAATCAGTCCACTACTCCACTGAATATAAAATTATCGTAGATATAAATATAAAAAATTTCCTTGCAATTTAAGTTAATTGTCTTTTGACAAAATGTTTAGTTCTTATTTTCTATTCTCAAACACAAATTTATTAACAAATAACTTAAAATGTAAAATATTTTTTAAATTTAAAAAAAGTATAAACAAGATGCATTCTAATTCCTTCTTTTGTGAATGCACCGGAAAATATGATCCGGGACTGAAAGAGAGAATTTTTTTTTTCTTTTTTTTTTTTTAATCCGGGCCTAGCTACGATAGTGGCGTCCATTCCTAACCAGTTTCAAAAAGCTTTGTTCATATTGGATGGAGCATCCCCACTTAGCGATTGGTCTGCTAGTTAATGCAAATCCAAAAAAGTTATCACGGACGAGCCAAATGCAAGAAAACGTGCACGTTTGGTTATGGTCGAGCTTTTCAGGAATATGTCAATATATTTATTAAACAAAACACGAAAAACAAATTCAAAACATATTAACAAACATATCACGTTAACCTCATGACACAAATTAGTAAAAAAATAAATAAATACTAAGATAATAAATTTTTAATTTTACATTATGGAAGATTATAAAGATGCTAAGGAATATAATCCTTAAATTATGGAGTGATGATACAAAGGGAAGGAAAAAATATTCTTTTTAATTAAAAAATCAAATATAATTAAAAAAATATCCTTTAATGTCACATCAAAAAAACACTTACTGATTATATTTAATTTTTTTATTAAAAAAAGCCTGTCAGGGACGATTTCCCGTCCGAAACCGTACCCTGAAAATCATTTCCCTTGTGGTCCATTTCCATATAATAATACATCAAAAGTCATCAACTGAGCCAAGCGGTTATCTCTCCCATGGGAACTGAGGAAGGCTTTTCCTGTTCCCCCTTCCATAAATAAAACAGTCTCTCTAACTTCCTTATCTCTTCTCTCTCTCTCTGTGCATCACAAACACAATGCCTTCTCTAGGTACTTGCAAATTCTATACGCAGAAAAATCAAACATCATCCTTTACTTTTTACGTATGTATGATGAAATCCAACGGCTCCCATCTCATCTCTGATTCTGTTTTTTCTGTGCAGAGGAGGCGCAGGAGCACCTACTGGTGGTGGACGTAGAAGATTCCGGTCCGGACGAAGGCCAAGCGAAATTTCGGATACGTGATCTGACAAAGGAATCGGACGCGGGGGTTCCGATACTGAACGGGATCAACGTGGACATTCCCAAGGGCGTGATCGTAGGGATCATAGGCCCCAGCGGGAGTGGCAAATCGACGCTGTTGAGGGCACTGAACCGCCTGTGGGAGCCTCCTTTGGGTACCGTCTTTCTGGACGGCCATGATATTTGCGATCTCGATGTGCTCAGCCTTCGTCGCAAGGTGGGCATGCTCTTCCAGCTTCCCGCTCTCTTCGAAGGTACGGTGTCGTTTACTATCATTTTTTTTTTTCTTTTTAAATATGAACAAACATTTTTGTGGTCAACGGTGAAAGTACCAAAATTCTTTTTGCACCAAGTGGGTTCAAGTAATGTTAAATATTATCATTTTGCTTCTTTTTTTTTTTTTCTTTTTTTTTTTCCTTCAAAATTAATGTTATTTTTAAAATTATTATTAAATTAAAATTTAATAGTGATTTATGATAAATTAAATAGTAATTTTAAAAGTCACATCAATTTTAAAGACAAAAGAAGAACACAAATGTGATATACAATATTACTCTAGGTTCACATGGATGCCACTTGCTTGGTGATGGTGTATAATTAACAACAACTAGAAATTAATTTACTTTACCTAAAATAAAATAAAAAAAGAAAGAAATTAAAAATTACTTAACAACTTGCAGTGGGGACATGACAATTTAGTTTACTGTTAGTTTTTGTTTTTGGTCGTTGTATTTATAATAATAAATGCTATTTTTTTTTATAAAAAAAAAAAGAAAAAAAAAAAGAGTCTAATCTTAAAAATATAGGACCTTCATTTAACTACAGATCTAAAAAAGAGATAAATAAATAGCATGTCTCATTTATGATTCTCATTCTAGTTTGATTTATAGGGCAATACAATTTTTATTTGTATGTCTTACAAACTAATGTTGCAGAGTAAGTCGGTCATTAAAATGTGAACTATTGTGTGATAATTTACATGACACTTGTACTGTTTATAAATTGACATGATAGGTTCGTGACACTTATCATGTTAGCAACTAAAGCATGAATCATCACGCGAGAATCTATGTGATACTCATTTACACGACACGTGTAAATAGTAATTTGAGATTGTAAAATATTATAGTAAAAGTAATATATGAAACCAAAAACATTTATTTTTCCTGGCCTAATTCCTCTCCTCATCACCATCAAACTCCATTCCTCTTGAATTTCAATTATTCATATGCTAATGACTTTAATGTTGGCTAAAGTCTTGGTGGTATTTCTCTTTGTTTTCTACCATTATGGTTGGTAGAAAATCTTTTTTAACATAGCCTCCATTACTTACCTTTTCCATATGCATATATGCATTACGGTAGAGCATATTTAGCAGTAGTGGTTATTTTAGCTATTTAAAATATATAAATTTTTTTTTTTAATTTTAGCTACTAGTTTTTCAATGCAAATTCCAAAAGATTATCTATCTCACTCACTACTTTTTTTAAATATTATTTTTCAATGCATTTTTAATTGTGAAAGTAGAGAGAGAGGGAGAGAGAAGTGAGAGAAAGAGGGGAGAAAAAAGAATAAAAAATTAAAAGGTGCGATAGTGAATTTTCATATGAAAGTTTACACTAACAAAATAAATGGAGATGCTCTATTTTGAAGCAATTTCTGGAAGAATAAAGTAGCTCATAATAACTAACGAAGGATCTACCGAAGATGTTCTTAACATGAATTTTTATCTTTTCAGGCACAGTGGCAGACAACATACGATATGGACCACAATTGAAAGGGAAAAAGCTAAGTGATGACGAGGTTTACAAGTTGCTAAGGCTTGCAGACCTTGATCCCTCTTTTTTCAGTAAGACTGGTGGTGAGCTCTCTGTGGGACAAGCTCAAAGGGTTGCTCTGGCTAGGACCGTTGCTAATAAACCAGAGGTAACCCCACCTCTTAACCCATGATACGTATATATATATATATCTTCACATGTTTTTTGTAGTGGATCTGATAATGGGGTCTCTGTTGAAGGTTCTGCTGCTGGACGAGCCAACAAGTGCCTTGGACCCAATATCGACGGAGAACATAGAGGATGTGCTTGTGAATCTGAAGAAGAAACAGGGGATGACAATTATAATCGTCTCTCACAGCATCAAACAAATCCAGAGGATTGCTGATATTGTCTGTCTCCTTGTCAAAGGTGAAATTGTTGAAGTGTTGGAACCTCATAATCTCTCAGAAGCCAAGCATCCCATGGCACAAAGATTTCTTGAGCTCAGCTGAAAGTTCCGTATAAAACTTCATTGTTGGATATTTTTGTTTCTCCATCATAAATTTATATCTAAGGTTAAATGCCTTTGACTCCTGTAGTTCGATTTCAATTCTTATTGTACATGATATTTCGCTTATGGTTAAAAATAGGATGATCTCTCCATTTTGGATGGAAGATAAACAACCGCAGTAGGTAAAAGTAAAGTCTTTAAATCGGGATGAAAGGCATTTAACCTTTGAAAACAAAATACAGGCAATCATTTTTAGTAATAAGATACAAAGTGGTGGCACCATTTGTGAAAATTTCCCTTCAATGGAGCTTGGCTCATGAACGACTTCACCAAAGGACTCATTTGGAGGCCTATTCTACATCATTCCGATTTTTTTCTCAAAATTTTAAAAATGAAGAACAAAAACTCTGAAAAATTGATCTATTTGCATAACAAAATTCATCAAAACATATTTGCGAAGATTGATCTATTATGATAAAATAAAATTTATTTCGAGAATTCATGTTTAGGTGAAAATTGTTTTAATGATTTGTCTAAACGAAAATGGATTCGACTTCAATGCCGAAAAAGAAAAGAATATCACATCTTTTATTGAAAAATGAATGGTGAAGATTGAATGACAAAACTTTTAAGACATATAACATCGTCCTTTTAAAGAAACTCGCGGATTGTTTTAAACGGCACTATAGTTTTTTTTTTTTTTTCATAAGAATTCAAAACTCATCTAGTGTATATATATATATCCTTTTTTCCGTTCTCTTCCTCTTTAATTCTTTTTTTCTTTATTTTTCTAATAATCTTCCTCTCGAATTCAAATAAATCATTGGTCATTCTCTCGCACTTATTCAATCTCTTTTCCAGCTCACTTTTCAGAATCTACGCCCGCTCATTCGCCTTTGTGCTTAAAGATAAGAAGCAAGAGCTCATGCACAATTAGCATTTTTAGTAAACTAACAAAAATAGTTTTTTAGTTATTTTTGTGAGTCAAATCACTAAAAATTACTAAAAACCTTCTCCAATAGCCTCAATAGCCTCACCAAAATGGTGATTTTTATTTAGAGAATATTATTTCCTCACCAAAAGAATAAAAAGGAATAAAATTTCTCTCCCTTTTTTTTTTAATTTTTTTTTTTTTCACTCAAAGCGAAACGTTCATTTCTCTCTCTCTATTTTTAATTTTTTAGTTTTTATCCTATATATATAACTTTTTGTCCACGTATATATTTTTTAAGGGAAAAATTAATGAAATAGGAGTAAGGATTGTAAATTTACATTAAACTGAACTGTGATTACTCCCACCTTAAGTGGAGAGACTATCGACTCTATTGAATCGTTCTCTTCACTCATGGAATATGACATCCATTGTAGTGGTGGGGGTACATAACATGTGAGGACCAAAAAGGAAGAAAGTATATCATATAGTTCGACAACAATTTGTTCATTTTTATTTGGAAGTTTGCATTAAAGTATAGAACAATATCTGAAACATAACGTGTTTGTTACAATGTGGCATATGGTAATGTTCTTATCGAAGTTCATTTTAACACTACATTGGAACTAGTCGAGGCATATATACCCTTGGTGGCGGAGTTAGAAATTTACTGTAGTAGGGACCGATTAAAAATATGAAAAATGCAATTTAAATTTTTTTTTTTTTTTTTGAAAATGAATATTCATCAACTTTAACACTTGAAATTCCATAATTAGAGTTTTAAAACCATGTTATTCTGCTTCAACCCTTGGAGATTTAAGAGGATGCTATTTGAGATTTGAAGTTTCGTCAATAAAATCCAATGTATTACTTTGTGAAATGTCAACTTCTTTTCTTTTGAATCGATAGTTTCTAATTTCGACACAATTCATGAACTTAAATTATTAAATTAAATTACAACCCCATGAGAGGTAATCAGTGTTGATAAACAACAAATGAACAATCATAGAATAGAAACAAATATATGTATAAAAGTCTAAATGGAAATAATCATATAATAAATTAACCATTGGATCAATCCTTATTACAACAAATATATATATATATATATAAACACACACACACACACACACACTCAAGGGTTGGTTGAGACTGTTACATTATCATTGTGGAATAAAAATAGAGTAAGCATTACTTCCCAACTTTTTTCTCTTATACTTTTATCTCTTGAAATTTTCTAGAAACTAATTTTATATTTTCTTATAGGGTTAAATACCTTTAAGGTTCCTGAGTTTTGACAACTTTATTTTTTAGTCCCTGAGTTTCAATTCGCATCACAGATGATACATCAATTTTGGGAAATGACCAAATTAGTACCCCGGTTAACTTCTCCGTCCAAAAATTAACGGTCCGCCACGTGTCAACCTCAGAAGTTGACACGTGGCACTATATAAAAAAATAAAAAATAAAAAATCTTTAAAAATTAATTAAAAAATTTAAAAAAAAATTGAAAAAACTAAAAAAAAAAGGGGGGTGGCTCTTGGCCACCATGGGGGTGGCCGGCCACCCCCATTTTGGCCAGGGAGGTGGCCGGCCGGTCTGGGGTGGCCGAACCACCCATGGACAGAAAAAAAAAAAAAAAAAAAAAAAATTGGGTTTAGGGTTTTGCCCTTGGGGGTGGCCGAACCACCCCCGTGGCCCTTGGGGGTGGTTCGGCCACCCCAAGGGCAAAACCCTAAACCCAATTTTTTTTTTTTTTTTGTCCAGGGGGTGGCCGAACCACCACATGGGGGTGGTTCGGCCACCCCAAACCGGCCGGCCACCTCCCTGGCCAAAATGGGGGTGGCCGGCCACCCCCATGGTGGCCAAGGGGGTGGCTCAGCCACCCCCTTTTTTTTTTAGTTTTTTCAATTTTTTTTTTAAATTTTTTAATTAATTTTTAAAGATTTTTTATTTTTTTATATAGTGCCACGTGTCAACTTCTGAGGTTGACACGTGGCAGACCGTTAATTTTTGGACGGAGAAGTTAACCGAGGTACTAATTTGGTCATTTCCCAAAATTGATGTATCATTTGTGATGCGAATTGAAACTCAGGGATTAAAAAATAAAGTTGTCAAAACTCAGGGACCTTAAAGGTATTTAACCCTTTCTTATATTATTCTCTAAGTTGCAAATATTGCTTAATGCAACCAAAGCAATATAACTCACCATAAAAGAATGAGTAATGATAGACAGGGGACGGGTAGTCGTCCCCTATCCGGCACTTTTCAGAAGGAAAGTGTATTTTATTAAAAAATAAATAAATAATAAAAGAATGCACTTTTCACAAGGAAAGTGTCGGACAGGAGACGGGTAGCCGTCCCTTGTCTATCGTTACTCTAAAAAAAGATGGTTCACAAGCAACATTAACTTTCTTAAAAGTTCTTTTTTTTTTAAAAAAAAAAAAAAAAAAAAAAAAAAAAAAAAAAAAAAAAAAAATTGGCAAATATGTGCGGGGGCACTTCAGAATTTTCCCTTATAATTTTTTTTTTAAAGGGTTTGTAGGGGCCACAACCCTGTATGAAAAGACAATTAAGATAATAGTATGAAAGTAACTATAGGGAAAAGTTTGAATTCATCATTTAAAATTAAGCAAGATATATATATATATATATATATATATATATATTCCCAAAACTGCTCATTCCATTTTCCCCATCATTCATTTGAAGATGAGCAAGAGAAATCAGGTTTTGTGGTTTTATGTTCATTTTTTTTTAAGAAAAAAAAATATTGGTGGTTTAAAATTAAGATTTAGAGGTAATAGGATAAATGATAAAAATCTCGAGGATGACGAGATGAACTTTGATTAGATGGCTTGGCCGGAGAGGTTATTACAGAGGAAAAAGAAAAGTGGAAGGGAAATAGATCTGATAGGTTTGGAGAGACAGACACGTGAAAGCATGGCATGTATAACTCTAAAAAGCTATGCGGTAGTCACCTGAAATGACTGAGTGCAGATTTGTCTCGAGTTTCACCTACAGAAATCGCAGGCCTCACTAAGAAAATCGCGTGGGTACAGAGCTATTTCAAACCATCACAACACGTTAAGATGCTGACCAAGTCATGTGGGTCACTGGAGTCTGGAGAAGTAAGAACAGACCAAATTTCGGATACGTTGGGGTTATGTTTAGAGATGGGCAAAAGGGTGTTTTTAGTGTATGTACAAGAGAAAACGACAGAGAGAAGAAGAAGAAGGCTCAGTAGGCGAGAAAAAATCATTTCTCATGATGCAATGCTCTACGGTGAAAGAGAAATGATTTTTTTACACTCCCACCATCCCTACAACCGATTTTCTTTTTTAAAAAACGAAAAAAAAGAAAAAGAAAGAATCAAAGGGCATGTGTAAAAGAATCACTCTTCACAATGAAATATTGAAGAAAAATGATCCATGTACACCCCTTACTCACCTCTGCCCTACGTAACAATTTTTTGTTTTGAGCAGTGCTACGGAGAAGGAAAAATTCCGGATTTCATCCGGAATTTTGGCTGTACAGGGGCATTTTTGTAATTTTTTAAAATTACAAAAATGCCCCTGTACAGCCAAAATTCCGGATGAAATCCGGAATTTTTCCTTCTCCCCAGTATTACCCTTGTGGAAAGCAAATTACAACTAAATTGTGGTCATGTTGTAATTTCTTCAACCGAATTGGTTATCAATAAGCTCTGTGTCACTAAATGGCAACGAGTTTTACTTGAGCATTTCTTGAAACTGCGTTCGTATTGATTATATATTTTATGTATATGTACAGTAGGTCTTGCTTTATACAGTACTTTACCTTTTTTTTGTTATGCTTTTTTTATAGGTAGTTCGCTAAATAACTTTTGTATATAGCACTTTCATAAATAAATGGACTCTTCAAGCTCATGCTTGGACAATGAGGGTAAGTTGAATCTCTGTATACACATATTTCAAATGACGATGCTTTAATCTACCAAGAGGGCCCTAAAAAAATGGTTAGACTTCTCACTTTTGTTTGGGTTATAATTGTGCTTTGACCCGCCAAAATGTCTTTTTTTTTTTTATTATTATTATTTTTATCGTGGGTGCAACAATTGAAGAATCAAAGGAAATAATGACGTTTAGTTCGAATGAAGAGTTGAATAATAAGAAAGATAATGTTGTATTATTGCAGATGATCGATAGGGATGAAAAAGTTGAAGAACCTGAGCCGTCAATGACCTTTAGTTCATTAGAAAAAGTTTGCTCATATTATAGGTAGTTCGCTAATCAAGCTGGTTTTGGTATGCAAAGAAGAACCACGAAAAAAGAAAAAGAAAAGCTCTTAAACCAAGATACCTAATTCTTACATGTAGTCATGGAGGCTCAAAACGAACCAGGACAAGCAATGTTGCGAAGCCAACTCCAACAACTAATAGTACCGGGTGTCATGCTAGAATTTGTACGTTGTTATGTGATGATGAAACGTGGTTTTTGAATAAAGTTGAGCTTGAGCATAATCATTAACTAAGCTTGGGCAAAGCAAGATTTTTTAGATGCACTAAGATTACAAATGATGCTGTCAAAAGAAAGTTTAAGCTAAATGATAGAGCAGGAATACGTACCAATAAGAATTTTAAATCATTGGTTATTGAAATGGGGGGTTGAAAGTTTTTCCTTTGGAGAGAGATTGCCAAAATTTTATTAATAAGGCTAGAGAGCTTTGACTTGGTAAAGAAGGTGCTTCTATTATATGATGGACATGGATGATAATTGTAGGTTACAAAATGTTTTTTAGGCTGATACACGAAGTAGGGCAGTGTATGAATTCTTTCATGATGTTATTACGTTTGAAACAACATACTTGACTAATAAATACGACATGTCATTTATTCCTTTTGTAGGAGTAAATTACTATGGTCAGTCTATACTTTTGGGGGCATGACTAATATCAAATGAGGATTTGATTGGTTGTTTAATTCTTGGTTAGGGTGCATGAAGGGCCAAGCCCCAAGAGCAATTATAAAAGATCAGGACAGAGCTATGAAAAATGCAATCTCAATAGTTTTTCCTAAAACTCGACATAGATATTGTTCATTACACATTATGAGAAAGCTTCCTAAAAAGTTTGGAGCACATGCCAATTTCAATGGCATTAAGAGTGTCTTACATACTTGTTTGTATGCTTCTCAAACATGTGAAGAATTTGAGAAAAATTGAAAAATTCTAATTGAGAGTTATCATCTCCAGGATAATACATGGCTACATGGGTTATATAGTGAGAGGACTTTTTGGATGCCGGTATACATGAAAGATATATTTTAGGCAGGAATGAATACTGCGCAACGAAGTTAAAATATGAATGCATTTTTTTATGGTTACGTGCACTCACATAACTTTTAAGATGAGAATTATTACAAGACAACTTTCCCAAACTGTTCATGAACTTCTTTGAACTTTGCATTTGTATACACATCTTAAAAAAGAAAAGAAGCTTATACATAGGATCTTGCGATTAAAAGAATTGAAATCAGCATTAGGGGTGGGCATCGGCTCGGTAGGCGGTTAATTCGGTCAGTTAACTGACTTTTGTCGAAATGCAGTCGGTGAATTTGTTTCGGTTAAGCAGTCGGTTTAAGTCGGTTAAGCGGTTAATATGCAGTCGATTAAGTCGGTAAAGCGGTTAATAGGCGGTCGGTTAAGTCGGTAAAGCGGTTAATAGGTGGTTGGTTAAGTCGGTTAATATTCGGTTAACATGGGGTAATGAAACGACGACGTTTTGATTTTTTTAAAGGAAAAAAATAGGATTAAACGTTTCGTTTTTACTAAAACGACGTCGTTTCGTTTTATGTCGGTTCGAATAATCGGTTCGAAATCAAAGGCAGTTCGGTTCGGTTACCGCTTAAACGTCGGTTCGGTTCAGTTCGGTTATCGCTTAAAAGGCGGTTCGGTTCGGCTCGGCTCGGTTACCAAACCAACTTTCGGAATAAAATTTTATACCGACTACCGAACCGAAAATTAGTCGGTAGAGTCGGTAGGCGGTCGATGGTGGTTCGGTAAATGATCGGTAGGCGGTAGGCGGATAATTTACCCACCCCTAATCAGCATGTGTCTCAATGCATTGTCAAATTAATCAACAAATTCTTGCAATGTAGTTTGTGAGTGCAAATAACCATTAAAAAAAAAATGCATTCATACTTTCACTTCGCCGCATTGTATTCATTCCCGTCCAAAATGTATATTTCATGTATACCGACACCAAAAAGACCTCTCACTATATAACCCATGCAGCCATGCATTATCCTGAAGATGATAACTCTCAAGTAGAATTTTTCAATTTTTCTCAAATTCTTCACATGTTTGAAAATCATACAAACAAGTACGTAGGGCACTCTTAATGCCATTGAAATTAGCATGTGCTTCAAACTTTTCAGGAAGTTCTTTCATAATGTGTTACAGACAATATCTATGTCAAGTTTTCAGGGAAAACTAATGAGATTGAATTTTTCATAGCCATGTCTTGATCTTTTATAATTGCTCTTGGGGCTCGACCCTTCATGCACCCTAACCAAGAATTAAACAACTAAACAAATCCTCGTTTGATATTAGTTATGCCCCTAAAAGTAGACCATGGTGATTCACTCCTACAAAAAGAGTAAATGACATGTCGTATCTATTGATCAAGTACGTTTCAAACGTAATAACATCACGGAAGAATTCATACACTGCCCTACTTCGTATATCAGCCCAAAAAACATTCTACAACCTACAATCATCATCCATGTCCATCACATAATAGAAACCACAAATTCTACTTTTACATTCTACTGAAATAATCACAAAGTGCTAGAGCACCTTCTTTACCAAGCTAAAGCTCTCTTGCCTTGTTAATTAAATTTCGACAATCTCTCTCTCTAGAGGAAAGACTCTCACCCCCTTCTCATTTCAACAACCAATGATTAAATTCTTATTGGTATGTATTCCTACTTTATCATTTAGCTCAACCATGCTTTTGGCAGCATCATTTATAATCTTATTGCATCTAAAAAATCTTGATTTGCCTAGGATTAGTTGATGATTATGCTCAAACATAACTTTACTCAAAAATCGCATTTAATTATCACATAACATCGCACAAATCCTAGCACGACACCCCGTTCTATTAGTTGTTGGAGTTGGCTTCGCAACATTACTTGTGCTGGTTCGTTTTGAGCCTTCACGAATACATGTAAAGATTAAGTATCTTAAAAAAAAAAAAAGACCCAGCTTGCTATAATATGAGCAAACTTCTTCTAATTAACTAACGGTCATTGATGGCTTAGGTTCTTCAACTTTTTCATCTCCATCAATCATCTTTAATAATACAACATTGTCTTCCTTATCATTCAACTTTTTGTCCGAACTAAACGTCATTGTTTCCTTCTATTCTTCAATTGTTTCACCCACATCTATCCAAAAAATTTGTAGGCCATCTTGGTGGGTTAAAGCATCGTCATTTGGAATATGTGTATACAGAGATTCAACTTCACCCTTGTTATCTAAGCGTGAGCTTGAAGAGTCCATTTAAGAAAGTAATATATTCAAAAGTTATGTTGTATAACATTAAAAAGCATTTTTTTTAAAAATAAAATAAAGTAATGAAAGTATTATATAAAAGGAACAAAACTACATTTTATTTTCCTATACAAATACACTCCACAATAATTTCCCTTAATCATTCCATATTTTATTAAGGGTAAAATATAATTTAGCCCTATCAACTAACAACTATTTTTAATAAAACACCACGAATTGACAATTATCATGTTTTGGCCCTTCAAACTACTAATTTGTTGCAACTTAGCCCCATCCGTCATTCTTGACTGTTATGTTGGATTGATAATCAAATTTCATCAAAATGTTTAGAAAATACAATTATCTTGACCATTGAAAAACCAAAATTACCTTGTCTTTTTCTTCTAATTAATAAATAAAAATGTTAATTTTAGTTTTTCAATGGTCAAAATAAAGGCATTTTCGGAACATTTTAGTCAAATTTGATTTTCTATCCAACATAACGGCCAAGATTAACGGAAGTAACTAAACAATAACAGATTGACAGTTGTCAATTTGTGGTGCTTTATTAAAAATGACTATTAGTTTAGGGCGCTAAATAATATTTAACCATTTTATTAAAATGTTAGTTTTTTATGATACTTTTTTTTTTCCTTAAGCTCCATCCATCATCTTTAACAACAATTCTACTGTAGACATGTGCCATCTCTGTTGGTTGCTCGTGAAACCCCTTGATGGAGGCCATCGTACGGGCTAGATCTCCAAACGGGACACAGTAGTTGACAATCTGGAAAAAAAACTCATTCATTCGAGTCCATCCTAGAGAGATCGATGAGGGGGATGAGATCGGGTCTGGGTCGTGAACCAGGTTTGAGGTCAGAGAGCGTCTTGAGGAGGTGAACAAAGAAGTGGGGGATGGACGCTAGAGTCGACCTTCGGAGACGAGTGGCTTCATCATTTCGCGTCCAACTCCAATCTAGAATAGGTTAGAGGCCTCGAAAGAAGACATGATTTGCAACCCAAGGGTAGGATGTAAAGTAGTAGTGGGTTTAAAGAAAGCAGGGCTAAGATGGATCGTAAGTAAGTTCATAACTAAACAAAATCATGAGCTTCTTACTCCTAAAAGTACAAGTTTTCTTCATGGACAAAGTGCTAGGAGTGGTAACACGTGGCCAAAAAAATCTTATAAATACACTCAATGGGTCCGATGTACCTCCAAGGAAGATAATGTTGGGGTTGAGTAAAGAATTCGCTTGTGACCATAATGTTGGTTGTATTGCTAAAGATGTTCAAAATTATTAGGGTAATAGAAAAGGATTTCTTTTTGAATAGGGAGATACACATAAAATGTACAATTATTTTCTCTAGAGACAATTCCAAAATTTGGGTTTTGTTTATGCAATCCAAGTAGATGAAAATTGATGCATGGGCAATTGTTTTTGGACAGATGCTAGATCACGAGCTGCATACCAATATTTTGGAGATGTTACTTTTGATGCTACCTACATGGCAAATTGTTAAAAGATGTCTTTTGTTCCTTTTACTAGAGTTAACCTTCATCACCAATTTGTGATGTTTGGATGTGGTTTGCTCGAAAATGAAACGGCTGAATCTTATATATGATTGTTGAAAACATGGCTTGAAGCAATGTTTGGACGTGCTCCTTCTACAATTATCACAGATAATGACGAGGCAATAGGTAAGGCAATTGTAGAAGTATTGTCAAATATCACTCAAAGATAACGTGCATTCAAAGTTTTTTCATACTGATGGACAATCTAAGGGCAAATACTACCAAATACCACTCTTAGATTGTCCATCGGTATGAAAAAACCTTTAATGCACGTTATCTCTGAGTGGTATTTGGTAAGTACTTCTACAATTGCCTTATTCATAGCATTGTCATCATCTGTGATAATTGTAGAAGGAGTACGTCCAAGCATTGCTTCAAGCCACGTTTTCAACAATCATGTATAAGATTCAACCGTTTCATTTTCGAGCAAAGCACATCCAAACATCACAGATTAGTGATGATTGTTAACTCTAGTAAAATGAACAAGAGACATCTTATAATAATTTGTCATGTAGGTAACATCAAAAGTAATATCTCCAAAATATTGGTATGCAACTCGTGATCTAGCAGCTGCACAAAAGCAATTGCACATACATCCATTTCATCTACTTAGATTGCGTAAAGAAAACTCTGATTTTGGAATTCTCTCAAGAAAATAATTGTACATTTTTTGTGCATCTCCCTTTCCAAAAAGAAATACCCTTCTATTGCTCAAATAATTTGAACATCTGTAGCAATACAACCAAAATTATGGTTACCACTAGATTCTTTACTCAACACATACATTTTCTTCCTTGGAGGCACCAGACTCATTGAATGTATCTATAAGATATTTTTGAGCACATGTTACCACTCATAGAAATCTCTGTCTACAAAGAAAACTTCAACTTTTAGGAGAAAGGAGTTCATGTTTATGTTCGATTATGAACTTACTTGCAGTCTATCTTAGCCTCGCTTTCTTTAGACCCATCGCTACTTTACGTCCTATCCTTGTTTTTACAGGCTCTGAATTTGTATAGATTTTCTTTTGATAACTTTTGTCACAAAATCCTTCTCTTGAAGAAACATATTTTATCCCAATTAATGACTTATCTTCCTTCAATGGTCAATAATGATTCTTTTGAATGCTAAAACATTTTCACCTTACACAAGCATTATAACATGCATTGGCATCTTCTAATTCATCAAATTCCTTACTAAGACATGTTTCTATATGACCATTATATAAAGAAAAGCTGACCATTGGTTGCTTCAAATCATTTTGATCTTCTGCTCAATTTAGGGATCCAGCAAGAGGTTAACAACATTCTTCAACTATAACTACTGAAAGAGAGAGTTCGCAACAATGGGATTGTTTCAACCATCGAGAGAAATCATCCCATGCAGATAAGAGAGGAGGCTCATATGAAATCAGTGAAGACTCTGACATGAGAGAAAGGTTAGACAATCTCACCCGCAAAGTAAAGGGACTTGAAGGACATCTCAATTCTTCTCCCCATTCAGGATCCTAGTTCTTCCTAGCCTATTGTTGCTAATCCCCCTGTTAGAAATTTTGTTCCAAAAGCTCCATTTCCTTAGAGATTTGCAAGCCCCAAAAAAGGTGCACAATGCATAGATATTTAAGAGGTTTTTAAGCAAGTCCAGATAAACATATCATTTCTTGATGCCATCCAACAGGTGCTCGCTTATGCTAAGTTTTTGAAAGATCTTGTTATAATGGAGAGGAAGACAAATGTTTCTAAAAAGGCATTTCTAATAGAACAAGCTAGTTCAATCATTCAGTATAGATATCCTGTCAAATACAGGGACCCTGCATGTCCTACAATTTCATGCAAGTCAGGGATTATCACATTGAGCGAGTTTTGTTAGATTTAAGGGCGAGTGTGAACCTACTTCCATACTTTAGTGTATTTGCAATTAGGTTTGGGGGAGCTGAAACCCAACTCTAATGACACTTTAGTTAGCCGATAGGTCTCTGAAAATCCACAAAAGTATTGTTGAGGATGTTCTGATTAAGATTGATGCATAATATTTTCTTGTAGATTTCGTAGTCCTAGATATTGAACCTGTTCAAAATGCCAATGGCCAAATTCCTGTCATTTTGGGTAATCCTTTCTAGGTCACATCCAATGCTTTAATCAATTGTTGAAATGGTAGTGACGAATATTTCTTTTGGAAACACGACGGTTGAACATTGTCTTTGACATAAGCAAACAAGCACCAAACAAGGAGAATGTTAGTGGGCTTTACATAGTTGAGAGTATGGTTCATGATACTTTCATACAGTTGAGTTGTGAGGCCTAGGCTCGTATAACCCTTTTTGGATGTAATTTTGATATTGAAAAATCAATTAAAGAGTCAATGCATTGTTAGATCATGTCCCTCTTTTAAGTACCAACAAGTGGCAACCAAGAGTGGTTTCTCTTCCACTTTCTTAATCACCCCCACTTTCATACTGTAGAACCAACAAAGTTGGACTTGAAACCATTGCCTGACACTCTCAAGCATGTGTTTTTAGGTTCGTCTGAAACTATCAGTATACCTTCATATTTGGATAACACTCATGAATGTCAATTGGTAAGTGTACTTCAAGGGCATAAGGAAACTATAGGGTGGGCAATTGTTGACATCAAGGGTATTAGTCCCTCTATGGTTATGCATAGAAATCACTTGGAAGAAAATGCTAAAGTTTCACATGAATCATAGAGGCACCTAAACCCTGTCATGCAAGAGGTGGTTAAAGCTGAAGTTTTAAAGCTTTTGGATGTGGGTGTTATTTACCCAATTTGTAATAGTTATTGGGTGAGCCCGGTTCACAACGCCAAAGAAGCCTGGCATAACGATGGACAAGAATGAATCTAGTGAGTTAGTTCCAAATGGCATTCAACGGGATGGAAAGTATGCATTGACTATCGTAAGTTGAACTCCATGACGAGGAAGGATCATTTTCCTCTTCCTTTTATAGATCAAATGTTGGAAAGGTTAGCCGGTCATGCTTATTACTGTTTTCTCTATGGTTATACCAATTATAACCAAATTCCTATTACATTTTAAGATCAAGAGAAGACTACTTTCACTTGCCCCTTCAGCACATTTCCCTACTATTGCATGTCCTTGATTTATGCAATGCTCCTGCTACTTTTCAGTAGTGTATGATCAATATTTTCTCTGACAAAGTGGAACGTTTCTTGGAGGAATTTATGGATGACTTTTCCGTATTTGGGTCTACCTTTGAGGAATGTTTGCGCCACCTATCTTTAGTAACACCTAACATTCGACCACGTGATTGGACTATGCCTTTTGAGATTATGTGTGATGCCTCCGATTATGCAATTGGTGTTGTTTTGGGGCAACACATTGCTCAGATGCAACAACAACAACAACAAAAACAAGAAAATAAATAAAGATAAACCAATCGACAAGCATAATTTTTTTTTTGTTGCATCTTAGTATCATTTAAAGTTACTGACATAGTTACTCAAGGTCTTCATCATCAACTACAACACACTTCATCTTATACTCATTCAATTGTGCTACATAGTCAGTGACAAAAATATTTTCTTGACTTAGATTGTTTCATTGGTCCAAAAGGTTACCTCGATATGACCGAAATAAGTATTTCTCTTAAAGTTTATGCTTCATTTTAACACAGTCAGTGATAGGAGGCTCATTCCTCCTAATGAGGAGTTCCTCAATACCTGTGAGGTATCCTGCCCTCACCTATGGGCTATGGTGTGATGGCTTCCATTGTGGGAGGTCTCGCCCTCATTCAGCCCTCTCCAAGCAGTTTTTTGTCTGGTCTTGAGAGACTAATTTGGCCGTAAAGATTTTCTAATCAGTCGAGGATGGCATTCAGTTGGTTTTGCAATTATTTGCTAAAGGTGTCTAATTAGGTGAGGTCCATGACAGATTGGGATACAGAACTAGGCAATAAACAACCACTACACAAATGCATTCAACAATTGTTCTATGAAAGCAACTTAGACCAACAAAAACCTTGCAAATTAAAGCCCAATACAAAATTAAAGCTAATTAGATCAAATTTAATTTGATTTATTTTTCTTTTCTTTTTTTAAAGTCAAAATCAAAATAGACAAAAATGCAAACAAATAGTGTCGAACCTCCGAGTGTAGAGCGTAACCAACAGAAAGTCACAACATTCCATGCATCCAAGCAAACTCCGCAATCAACAAAAGGCTAGCTATTGAAAAGAATTTTTTTCTTGGTTTTTTTCTTTGGCTCATCAATAAATAATTTATGGTAAAGGACAAAGTGGATTACAGAAACAAAAATATGGGAATGTTATTCAAGAGTCAAGACCAATAGTTTTTTTTTTTCTTTTCTTTTCTTTTTTTGACAACTCACCAAGCACAAAATTAAATAAATATTGATGACAAATTTAAATAGCAAACAATTAATACCAAGAAAAAGGAGTCAGCAAACCTGAACCTTGGATTGTTGACGACGCCCACACTGACAGAACCTCAAGAGCGTTGTCTGGGATGGGCTTGTTGTTGTCACAGTTTTGGGCTCACTCACTGTCGTTTGGGCTTCAAATAAATCCACAGACAATCTGCGGCCATATTGCCAGCAAGAAACGCTGGCAAGACTGTTGTGGTGGTGCTACAGAACGTGGCGATATTGTCTGCGGCCGCTTTGCACAGAGTAAGAGGCTGTCACGGAACCGTCTGGGCGGTGGGCTGACGGCAGAGATGGCCGGAAGCTGACGACATTGGGGTTCTACGGTCAGCGGCACGTATGGGATGTTGGGTGCTTGGGTGGCGTAGGTTGTGTGATGGGTTCTCTCCCGATCGTTGGCTGAAACAAAGATGGGCCAGAGGTACAACGAAATTGTTCTGGCGTTGGAATTGTTGTTTGAAAACGGTGCTGATCGCTCGATCCATTACAATCGAACTTGGGTTTGATACCAAAATTGATACGTGACAGCAAGAATTTGAGACGAAAAGTTGAAGAGAAAGAGAAGAAACAGAAGAAGCGCGAGAATGAAGAAAATTCGGGAGGAAGAAGACGACAATCAATCGATCAAAATATTATTCATCAAAAACTGCTTCTTCTTTTTTCTACGCAAGAATGCCAAGAAAGGATTCGTCAAAAAGCTGCTTACCCCAATACAAAATTGTCTTAAATAGCCCAATAATAGGATTAGGACTAAACCCTAATCCAACTGACACTTGGGCCTATAGCCCAATAATATAACATAAAGCCCAACTAAATTAACATAACCCGAAGTCTTAAAAAAAAAACACACATAACAGTAAAATGTGACATAATCGAAAGTGCTAAAAAGTAAAATCTTCCGTAAAATCTTCAGCTTTCAAGGTTGGTTGACAAGGTTGCCAAAACGAGTTATCGTGTCGGGTTCAGATTAACCCAGTTGACCTGCCAATCCCTTTAAGCCAATCCGAACCCACCACGATTAACTAAACAGGATGAGAAACGAAACTCGAACACGACACGTTTATGAGGATCTTAAATGGGTTGACTTGTTTGACCCGTTTATAAATGTGTCATCAACCCGTTTAATCTAAACTCAAACCCTATAATTTCGTGTCGGATTTGCAAGTCGTATAAAAAATTGTCAACCTTAAAGGTTATCCTCTGATATGAGAGTCCAGACACACGTGTAATCACTTGCCAGTATCTTGTGTTCCCCAACCAACAATATAAAACACAATTTTAAATTACCTACGAAATTGGACATGAATATTTATCAACTACAACTTACTAATTCAGAAATTTGCTCCAATGTTGTCACCAAACAAATTACTAGGAATAGGCTGAATAGCTATGTTATTCCCAAGATTGCTGATTCCCTGTAATTACTAAGTCTCACTCCAATTCTACACTGATCCAACATACAAACTAGCCCAAGTGTAAACAGGGAAACACAATTCCAATGCCGGCAAATGGCAAGGGTCTAGAATTCAGCATAACATTACCTCACAATTCAAAACCAAAGACTCTGCTTTTTACCATATTTTGTAGAAACTAGAGTCAGAAAAACTCCTAACATTGTCATGAACTTCAAAGTGCTTCTAAATAACATTAAATATGGAGGGGCAGGAAACACCAGCGCCTTATCTAATATTCTGATATAGTGAAAATTGTTTCAACATTGAAACACACTTCTGAGGTTCTTGGTAAGCTAAATCTTCATAACTTGATAACACGACAGTGAAAAGAATCCCTCGAGTGGATAGATAATCCATGCATAAAAAGGACTAAAGTAGCAACTTGAAAAACTCTTGGTGAAAAATCCTTCTTCATCAGCAAAAAATGGAGCAACGAGAAACACATCATCCTATATCAAGAATGCTTTGGGTGGATAGGTTGATGTGTGTTCCATTGTAATAGCATCCATATTATTGACGTGCCTGATCAAAGACGGAAGTTTAATTAATTGAAGATTAAGGTCATAATTTCATTAGATGTAGAATGCTCCAAATTTAAGTGCAAGACAGTAATCATTTTGGTGTCAATGAAATCTTAAAGACCAGATAATTGGGAAAAACAAGGTCATGAGCATAATAAAACCAGGTAATCATTTTTTTTTTTTTTTGTTATTATTTTTTGGGAAAAGCGGGGTTGGGGGGGTGGCTTATGCCCTTTCCATGGGTCCAGCTTATGACCAAGCAAATCAACAAGAAAAACAAAGAAACAAAACAAAACAAAGCAGGGCCTATAAGCCAGCTGAACAAAACCCAAGCTTCACCTAGAATTGCTGCTAGGTACATGAAGTGATCATTGCATAGGGACGAAGGTTTTAAGAGAAAAAAAAAAGGACTATCTCCCTTGGTATATCTCATTCACTAATGGCTTTCTAGAAAAATAAAAAAGTGATCACATTGCCAGTCCAGAAACATGACAATCATATGTCAAAGTTAAGGAAAATAACCAAGCAACTTCAACCCAAATACAAAGCAAAAAGGAATAACAACATATAGACAAATGTTGCAAATTTGATCAATAACATTCATACCTGCAAAGATGCCAACAGTTGTCAGATTTGCAATCGCCATTGTCCGATATATTAGGTACTCAGTCAAGAAATGGCCAAAGGCATAGATGAATGATAAGAAGGTAGCCAAATAAAGTGGCTTATTTTCAAGGTTAAATGCACAAAGAAAGCAAAGGGTGCAAGTTAAAAGTGTCCAAACTCCAAATGTCCTTCCATGAACTTCAGTCACTACAAAGAGGGGAAAGACCATCAGAACCTTGTAGTACACATAACCACAACATGAAAAGGGAAAAATGATATGGCATAAGAGCATAGAAGAGAGAAAGAGAGGAAACTTTTGAAATATTCAAAGAGCACAGAAGAGAGCGTATTGTTAACTCATGCATGTGTTAAATATTGAATCAAAAGAGAACGATTGCAATGTCAAGATTGCCTCAAATTGTCATCATTCAGTTTATGTCCTTCAGCAGGTAATCAAAATAGTAATTAGAACTCCTCTCTGAAGTATTCAAAAGCAGCAGAACAAAAAACAAGTAAAAATAAAGATAAAAAATAAACACAGACAAGTTAGTAGGCAGGGATATTGTCCAATTGATCTCTTATAAATGGTTGTATTTTCATAGGCAGACATCCAGGTATTGTCATATTATTAGCAGGGTTATTCCTCTTTTTCTAGTGGCCTAAATTTTATGAGAATTTATATGGACATAAGAGGGGCTAAAGAAGAAATCCATTTTTACAAAGGAAGACAAAGGTTCTATCATTAATGGTATGTAAGAGAGATAAAAGAACTTTTACACAAATGAAGTAGAGCAGCAGCATTTGCAGCTTCTTCTGGCTGACCGTCTGGTAACTACATTACACATTTTCTCCTTATTTGAATGAAACAGATCCATTGCATTATTTACAAAAGAAAATAAACTTCAATCTGCTAATCTTCTGGAAACAAAAGGGCATAGGAGGAGAAACAACTTTTAGCAAATATAATTATCTCTCTTTTTTTCTTTTCCTTCTTTTTTGTGTTGGTTGGGGTGGAATGGGGGGGTAGTAATTCTAGCAAATCTTCAAAATTCACTGTCAAAATCCCTCAATTCTAGAGGATTATGCACATTGAATGTATGCAGTCAGAATATAAAACACTTTTATATACAGGCCAAATTGTATACAATAGTATCTTAAGGCATAGAATACATCTTGCTTATATGCTAGGAGTACAAGGGCGAAAGGTGAGGGTGATTCCCAAATACTAAGATATCTTAATGCATGTACCCAAATACTAAGATATCTTAATGCATGTACCCAAAAGAACCATGTTGCAGGGTCCTGGGAACAAATCTACCAGCTAAGAAAATCTATTCTTGTTATTATAGTCAAAATCCAACATTCTACATCTTTCTCAGTCAATGGAGTCAAAATCCACTGTGCTTAATTAATTCATTGCCCTTGCTATTGTTCTTAAAATGCATTCATGTAGTTCTTTGAATTTTCCACTAGACTCAAAAACCACAGTTTTTCTGTTGATTAGTTATTGAAATTGCAATCCATCATTGTATATCTTTCTTGGTTTTGGCACTAAGACTGAAGCATATATTGATATCTCACCCACGTTGCCTTCTCCATACCAAGATAATATCAAATGGGAACTACATTCTGACTCCAAACTTAAAGCAAGACATTTTATCGGGATCAGAGTCCCTTAGCAAGTCTCAAACTAAAAAAATGAGAAAAATTAGATCAGAAGTGGGAAATCAAACCTAATGAGCTAAAAATTTGTTAAAGTAATTAGCAATGTTTGATATTATTTCTCCCTAGACAATCAAATAAATCTTGATTAACCAATTGGCAGGTAGGTAATTCTGACTAAACTTTTTAATCGTGCACTTGCAAATCAGCCACCGAGGTTCTACCATCAGACTCAGTTGACATCTCCTTATACAAAGGCTTTCCCCATGCTAATTAGAAACAACAAGGAAATGGGTAAAACCAAAGCCTCAACGCAAATACAAAATGCACTTGTCAAAATCCTCTAAACTAAGATATAATTTGCTCAAGCGTTCAGTTTTCACAGGCTAATCTGCACAGAAAGTAACCAAAAAGTGAAGACATCATTTAGTTGGCATTTTTCATACTACTTTTCTTCGTTTCAAAAGCCAAAAAATACAGAGATTTTAGCTTTTAAACACACACACACACACAACAACAACAACAAAAAATGGGCACTTCCAATATGCAAACCAATAACCCCAGATCCAAGACTTTGGGATCTGCCACTCTTTTTTCTTTTCTTTGAAGTTAAACGCAGATCTCTTGCTTGAGGTACACAACCCGACATGCACGCACAAATTTAGCACCTTTTCCGGCTCACCAGAACACATCAACCTTTTCCTCGACAAAAAACCGTTCTTCTTGATCTTTTGCTGGCAATCCCTTTATGGGAGTGGGTGTTCTTATTGAAAACTGTGAATCGGATTTTTAGCTAGACAAGAACAAAGTCTAGTTCTTTTTTCATTTTGGGTCAACGATGATAACATTGGTGTGTGATTCTGATCTAATGACAGGAACTAAAATTGAAAAGATACATTACAAGAAAAACATTATTTAACAACAACAAAAAGAAAAAGATTTAGAGAGAGAGAGAGAGAGCTGACTGGTGGTTTTGGAGAAGACGGCGAGTCTAAGAGCCCAGATGTTGAAGAAGCCGAACCAAACGGAGGCTAAGCGAAGTGAACCCACTAGCATCAACCACCATCCTAACGCCTTCATTTTTGGCTATGCCTTTCCTTTCGTTTCCCTGCTTACCTGCTTTCGGTCTTGTGTTTGTGTCACCCGTTGTGTTTTCCTAGCGCTTACCAGGCATAGGAGCCTTGTATTTCCATTAAAGTATTCCTCCAATTTTCCTGTTTACCATTTTATTAAATTGACATATATTCTTATAGTTTATTGAAGCAAAATTTCGCTCGGCCGGAGTGGATGATGCCATGATGGGTTATTTGCAAGATAAGCCAAAAAAATGTCACCGGAAAATCGATGGCCCTAAAGAACAGAACAGCCTCCCATGCTTAAATTAATAAAATATTAATAAATAAATAATAAAAGAATACATGTTTTTTTTTAAGGATGGCGACCCGTTTAATGTGATGTTTCCTCAAGATGGTCCTGATGGGGTGTTTGATGCATGCCACATGGCCAGTTGCATTATTGCAGTTGTCTATCAACTGTCTAGTTATTTGCCATACGGCACATATAGGCCTGGTTGCTAACCCCCTTCCCTCTCCTCTTCTTATTTTTTCTTAACGCCCCACCTATCCGTGTCCCTTCCCTCAGACTTTTGACAGGCGTGAACTTTTGGCAGGCCTAATATTTTAAATCTTTCTTCCCATTTTACCCTCCACAGTCTTTCAAGTTGTGAAAAAAAGAGGGGTAAAATAAAAATTTTCGCCAACATGAAATGTTTCTCCAACACGTGACTTCGAGTGTTGGAGATTTGTGGCAGATGGCAATTTGCTACAAGGTCATGTCCTGACAAAAAGTGAATGGGGGGAGGGAGTTACTAAACAAGATAATAGTAAGCTGTTTGAGTGGAGTCATTGGTGATTTACATCTACGATTCTATACCTAACCAAGATGTTAAACCTAATTAAGGCTCAATATTCTTTAGGGTACGAGATTTAGCATTTGGAAAACCTAAATGCAGTACTTCGCAAATTATCCCTCGATCTAAGCTTTTAGACATCATTAACTAGGCCTAGAAGCTCCACGAGTTATTCGGCAGTTAGAACCCCACCTCTTCAGACAGATACTTTAATTCTCCGAACAAGTAAGATACACTATACACTTACATAGCTGGAACAGGTAGAATAGACTATACTTACATACTTCGACGCTATTGCAATAGGACATAAATATGAGTAATGCTACATATTATCCCATTGTCCTCCTTTTATCCTCCCAAAATTGATGTGATTCTTGAAATCACTATTGAATTTATGATAGATCATTATTGGATTTTGATCCAATGGGGATTTCAAAAGCCACATCAATTTTGGGAGGATAAAAGGAGGACAAATGGATGATATGTAGCATTACTCCATAAATATTGCACCGAATCTTTATCCATAAATGCCATGTCGCACATGACCCATCACAAGATGGATCTTAGGCGATTTTCTCACCTCTCAATGCCAATACGGCAATATTAACTTCTTTCATTCACAAACATTTCGTACGTTGTTCAGTACATACATTCATGAACTGATCTTGGACTTAATGAGTCAGATTCTGGGGCATATATAACGCTGTCATGAATTGATTATTAGAGAATGAATAAGCAGATGGCCCGTGAAGTATTAATTAAATGATCAAATTTATTTTTTTTATTAATTTAAATTTTTTAAAAAAATAGTAATTTAACATGATATCAGACAGATATTTTGAGTTCAAATCTTATTTTTCAATTTTAATTAAGTATTTCACGTGTTGAGTCTCACTTATTAAAAAAATAAAATTTAAACTCACACTTGATGAAAAATGTAAAATATTGATTAAATAATTAAATTTATTCTTCTTATTACACGTCCTTCCCTTCCTCTCTAGCATTTCTTTTTTATTTTATTTTCATATTTTTAATATTAGAGTGTCATTATTGTATTTTACAATGAGGCCCCAACATGAGGTCTTGGAACTTTGCTTTGGATCTAATGCCCAAGGTTCTACAATTTGATGGAAACCGGAATAGATACATCCCATGTGGTTGACATAAGCAATGTTAACGATATGGAGGCATATTAAAAGTGGACGCACAATTTTTTATATGGTTTATGAATTTGACACGTATTCAACATAAAATTAATGGGTAATGACTGATTTATATAGTCTTTTATTCATGTTTCGACACGATCTGAACTCAACACACGAATACAAATTACCCCACTAATTAAGAAGAAGAAAAAAGGACAGTTTTCTTCCAATTTAGAAATCTTTTCAATCCAATTTATTAAATAATATCTGTCTTTAGAGCATGCGATTCACATGTATTTTTTTTTTAAAAAAAAAAAAATACTATTAAAAAAATAATGAATGCTAAAATTCTTTCTAGTGTTCTTCTAGTGTCCATCTGAAATAACATAAATGTAATAAAAAATATATATATTTGTCATTCTGGATGATATTGATGCAATTTTTTAATTTTTTTATTACATTTATATCATTCCAGATGAACACTAGCATTCCTCATTAAAAATACATGTGAAAATTACATACTCTAAAGACAAATATCAGTTTAATATAATTCCTCGTACGGGTTTAAAATAAAACTTGATTCATAAAAGAAAACTTAACTCCACAAATTTTTTCCTTTTCCTTTTTATTTTTGTTTTGCATAAGTCTTAACTCTTTAAATTAACCTGTTAAGTAGCAAATTGATTAGTAAATGTATGCCACTCCATCCATTAATTAGATAAAAATACTGATAAAGATGACAATTATATAATATACTCATTACTTAGATAACTATTCCTTTCTTTCTTTTAACGACAAAAAATGAATTTATTTCGTAGTAGTTGTAACCCACTACACCTTTGATTTGAATTCAAATATTTTCAATTTACTTCTCAAAACAAAAAACAAAAAATATTCAATTTGAAAGGAAATGGACTCCCTCATTAGAAAGATCGATATATTAACGTGGTTGAGACTACAAATAATAATAAAAAATAAAATAAAATAAAATAAAATAAAATAAAAAAATCATATGTTTTATTTTATGTATCCATTTTTCTAAAGTACTTACATCTCACTCTTATTTTAGCTATCAGCTTTCATTATTCAATTTAAATCTTTTTTCTTTCAAAGTACCTACATTTCAAAATCATTTGCATATTTTATCAGAGTCAAAAAAATAATTATTTATTTATTTATTTTTAACATTTGGTGAGCTACAGTTCTCACCAAATTTTGTGAGCACGCCACACAGTAGCAGATCACCAATTTTCGGGACTAAAGTAACCAATCGATTGTAGCTCTATTTTCACCCAAATTTATATCTAATTAGTCAAAATAACCTTTAGCTAGCCAGATATATAAATATGCTCTAAAAGGTCATTACTCATGGTATATACCCACACATACACCAGCTAAACACAATAATATACTCAAATAAAGTCAAAACCAACCCTGAAAAACAAGGAATTTCAAGATGAAAGAGCAATGATTTTGTTTGTTAATAGTTATGTAGGGTAATTTTTATTTTTTTATTTTTTATTTTAAAAAAAAAAGAAGTGTTTAGATGTAACATAAAAGTAAAAAATTATTTTTGTGTTTTACAAATATTTTGTATTTTGAATCATTTGATAATATTTTTATAGGAGAACTTCACTTAAAGGTACTGAACTTTAAAATGTCTCAAACTATGGTATTCAATTTTCTAAACGTCTCAATTACAGGTACTCCGTTACGATTTGTTTTTAAATTCTGCCAAACTTCTCAAAATACCCCACCTTTTTTTAAGAAAAAAAAAATATTGTCTCAAACTAACTAAGGTATCCAATTTTCCAAACGTCTCAATTATAGGTACTCCGTTACGATTTGTTTTTAAACTCTGCCAAACTTCTCAAAATACCCCACCTTTTTTTAAGAAAAAAAAAATTATTGTCTCAAACTAGGGTATCCAATTTTCCAAACGTCTCAATTACAGGTACTTCGTTAGGATTTATTGTTAAACCCTGCCAAAATTCTCAAAAAACCCATCTTTTGAGAATTCTCAACACCTCCGTTAAGTGCTGGTCAGAATTTAATTTGTAAAAATATACATGCATGAATCTTTGAAAAATTTTATAATTTTATTTTTTTAAAAAAAAAAATACAGAGGTATATTGAAAATTGTGACAAGATTTAACGGCAAATCCTAATGGAATACCTGTAATTGAGATATTTTGAAAATTGAATACTATAATTTAAGAGTTTTAAAGTTCAATACCCTTAAGTCAAATAAATCGATAATTTGATATCATTAATTGAAGTTCTCTCTATTTTTATTTTTTTAAAAAAAAAAATTAAAGTTTTAACAAACAGGGCCCTTAATTTCTATCGAAGTGATCAATATATGAATAAAAGACTAAACTTAATTTTAAGAGTCATGGCTAATTTTTAACCTTATATATATATATATATATATGAAAATAGAGCAAAAGTAAAATTCATTGACAACCACCTCAGAATTGTAGTCCCCAAGGCAAGTCTCTTTATGGCACTTATTTTTACAACTATTCCTCAGCCCAGACTCCATTGCACCAATGCACCCCACTCACTAATTTGTCCCCTTCTTTCGTTTTCCCTAACTGCTACGTTATTTATTGTTCTGCCTTTTGGGGATGGAATCGAAAGGGATTTGGTCCCCCTCTCAACCCAAATTAAATTGGACCCAACTAATCCTACCCCTACCCATACCCATTTTTTTCTCATGATAATACTTTTTAAACGATTATTTTTGCTTTTTAGTTGTGGTGGAAATAATTTTAAATATTTTTTTAGTTGTTTGTTAATGATTTTTTTTTTTTATATATATATAAAACAAGAAATTAGCTTTAAAAAGCAGTGTCCAACGAGCTTTGGTTTTCACTCATTGTGATATTTTTACATGATAAATAATTCGTTTTGTACAATTTTTTATCAGTCACCTACTTCAACTGAATTTGAGAGTGACCGATCACCTCCGATTGCCGTTATGCGCCTTCAATCTTTCTTTTTTTAAATATATAAATATATATATATATATATATATATAATTTCATAATGACCTTGACAAAAATTAATAAAATTTGTACAAAAAGAATTATTTATCACATTAGGCATCAAAGAAAGTGATTTGTCACCTTTTAAACCCTAAAAAACTATTTGTAAAAGAATCAAAAACTTCACCGACTAATTTAAAAAAAATTTACTTTTCCCACAAATGAAACTTTTAATAAACAATGTTAATCTTAAAACTAATGAGTAAGAGCAAGCCAACAAACCACACCATGATTCTGCGCCATGTCATCCGCAAGCTGGCGAAAAAGTGCGCAAATATCTAAGCCACGTTCATAAAAGCGAATTACAGCTACCACCCACTCTTCTCTCACCATCACCAATGAGAAGTACTACTACCAAAACTCAAAATTAATATTCACATTCCACTCACGCATAACGTGCACGCATCATCGCAAGATTTGAGGCGGGGTTTGAGTTTCGTTAAATTAAATAAAAATCTTTTATAACTCTTTGAAATCAAAAAACAAAACTCAACATTTTTGAAGAGTTTTCTTTAATTTCATCTATTAATAACATGTGATTTCTCACTCTCTTTTTTAAATTACAAATGCATGTAAAATTTAAAAATGCATATATTTTAATATATGCTAGTTTAATAGACTAAATTTAAACAAAATAAAAAGTTCCTCCAGTATGTTCTCTCCTGATTAGTTAAAAAAAGCTAATTAAGGTATTGAAATTGCATCATGAACGAGATGAAATCAGCAATGGACATAACATAAGATTCCAGCTCAGTAATCATCATGAGAAGACTAAAAATTATCTGAAAAACAACTCCCTGTTGTTGTTTCACCCAAATTACAAAGAAAAAGGAAAATACATGAACAAGCCACACAAGTAAAAACAAAGCGTGCCCTGTCTACACCCTCTCCCACTGTACAGTCTGTAGATTGTCTGTTAGTTAAAAAGCCTAAAAGGCTCCCACTCCCATCGATGGAATCCAAAATCCATCGGAAAACCCCACTCACAATAAACCAAAAAAAAAAAAGTGAAAACTAAAAACTAAAATTAAAAATCAGATAAAAAAAACGGCTACACAATCGAATCATGTGACTGGCACAGCTCTTTCCTGAGGCGCTGAGAGAAGGGCCTGCAAGCGTCCAAGCTGAGATCAACGGCTGCGGCTAAAGCCACGAAAACGGCCGCGTCCTCCGTGCAGGTCACGTGCTGCACGCTCACCTCCACGCTGGGCTTACTTTGGGACTTGCACTCGCCCTCCACGCGCGCCGACATCACAAACCCTCTGTACGCGCAGTACGGCCACAAGCCGAAGCCGTAGTCTCCGCTGCTCCTCGGGCTGCAACCCGGCGAGCCGGTGGTTCCCGGCGTGGCTCGACCGTTTGAGCCGGAGCCCAAGTCGATGAGGAACTTCCCGCCCTTGTGCGTGCTCAGCGTCGACTCGGCTAACACGATGCCGGCCGCGCCCGTGTCCGGGACGACCAGCTCGAAGCGGTAGCCGAGGCCGTCGGAGCCGCCCCGCTCACGCCACGCCTCGAGCCGGCCCCAGGGCTTCCAGGTACCCTCTCCCGGGCGGAGTATGAGCCACGAGCCGGGGTTGGACCGGCTGACCCTGTCCGAACCGGGGGAGGCCACGAAGGGTGTGACCATTGACGCGGCGGCGACCGGTGAACCGGAGAGATCGTGGACTGTGATTGACCATCCCTTTCGTTCCTTTCCCGGTCGCTCTCGCTCGCTCCCGAATGAGCTCAGCCAGCCCCGAGCACTGCCAGTCTCCGATTGCATCGATCTGACCAACGTAACAAGTAAAGAATAAACATTAAAGCTTGAAATTGATAACAAAAACTTTCTCACAGCTCGTAAACAAGAAGGAAGGATAATTAAAGTTGGTAATCAAGCTTTAATGTGGATTAGAGTCTTTGCGAAGCATTAAGTAAAGATGATAGGGTTTCAAATACGATCATACATTATAATCTTCAGCTTTAGCTTTCGGAATTTTTTATTTAAAGAGTAAAGTCATACACTTGAACGAAAAGTGAAATTCATAGTAGGCAAAATCGTACATTTGAGCAAGCTTTAATGCCTTTACCAAAAACGCAAGAGAAAAGATACAGTTGCGGTCATTTTCGAAATTCATACTTAGAACAAAAGAAGAAACACGAATCGAGCATGAGGAATCATCTGAAACCTAAAACCCTAGCTAAAAGCAACCGCAAAATAATATAAAAAACGTCAAAAAATGAAAAACCCTAACCAACCTGGATCTCTGAGTCCGGTCACCGGTGTTCCTGAAGCTGAACTTGCAAGTAAAAACCGGTTGCCGAATGTTGCCTTGGATCTGAAACACTTGTGGACTACACTCAGGCTCGCCGTCGAACTGAAACACGAACCTCGGGTCAGGCTCTGCCTTCACATTCAAGTGGAACTGTGTGGACGAGCTCTTGGCTTCTTTCCCGACGGAAATCCAGCCGTTGTGGAACACGGTGCAAGCCCTGGACTCCGTTCCCGCCAGATCCAACGGCACCGACACCTTTCCGAGCAGCTTCCCGGAGCTTACCCCGCAGGTGGTGCCTCTCCGGCCGGTGTAGATGGAGATCTTCACGGATAGTTTCCCACCGAAGATGTACTTCCCGGAGAGCCTCTCAATATCGGACTTGCTCAAGTGAAACGTGGCCGCTATTGTCTGGACGTGGCCGTCCGGGAACTGGTTCTCCGGTGGAATGAACGGAACGACGGCGGTTTGGAGCGGAAAGTTCTTAAGTTTGACTTTGCAGAAACACGGCGACGACGACGGGTGCACGACGGAGCGAGCGGGCTTTGACGCGACAGGGATCTTGAGGGCCAGATTCCCGACGGTGAGGCGCACGAAAGGGCAGGGATCCATAGCTCCTTTGTGAGTATAAAAATTGGTAGCTTCCTTCAGTCTAAGCACATTGCGCACTGCCAGCAGAGCACCAAACCCTGCCTTTCTTCTATTTTTCGCCCTTTTTGTTATCCAAGTGGTGAAAGAGGAACGAAGAGCTCAAAGGATATTAGACTTTGACGTCAGGGGGTTTGAATAAGGAAGAGAATTAGTTGCGAACAGCCTGGGTTTTTTTGGGAGGGGTTGGAAGACAGCTGGTTACAGCCTGGCAGCTTACTGCCAGTGGGATCGAAGTTGACGCTATCTGAGGTCCCGCCTCACCCAGCTTACCAACTAACTGGATTTCTATCTACTTATAAAAATAAAAATTATAAAAATAAAATAATAATAATTGGATTTCTATCTCGATTTTTTTAGAATATTCTTTCAAATATATATTTTTTTTTTTCAAATTTTGATTTTGTCATTAGAATCCGAATTGCCTACAATAATTAGCATATTGCTCGTGGAAAATAATTTTAATTCGATCGTTCAATTTAATTGAACTGCCAAGAGTGTGGCAGTACATAGAATAGATCTCACCATTTCAAAAATGAAATGGGAAACATTTTTATTACATGATTTAGATTAGGTTTTATAGACCGAGGAATGATAGAGCATCTCCGGGTGTTCTCTTAGTGTTATCCTGTATAAAAAATTACATCTCTGCCTTCTAAAAGGATATATATGTAATTTTTTAATTACATCTATGCCATTCCAGGATAATATCAGGATAACACTTGAATATGTTATAGCATTTCTCTTATAGATATGATAGTATAGGTTATCCGTTATCCCTTAACGAAGGTAACAAAATAAAATGTAGACCAATCTCTAGTCCAAAAATGATGGCTTATAAGCTACAGTGATGGTCAACTCACAAATTCAACCATTATGGTGGTCCGATCACCCCCAACGTAATAATTTAGAATAATCGACTCACTTCAATAATTAAAAGAGTTGATTACGACTTAGAACATCATTGTGGCTTACTCGCGACGCAAGCCATCTCTTTCCTCTCTTTTGTATATTGTTTTATTTTAAGTAATTTACTTAAATTGAACCGTCTAAATTAAAGCTGTTGCATTTTGTATTACATGTGATCTTAATCCAATTAGTTAGTAGTTTCAAAATATAAATATATAGTAATTACTGTATAACAAAACAATAATTATTATTATTATTATTATTTGAGAAAATCTATTTGATAGAATGACTCTAATAACTCTATAAGAAATCTTTTGTACAAATTGCATGAGTTTTACTTAGGTGGTTACACCGCCTTCTATTTCAATTTTTTATTATTATTTTGTAGTTAATGACCGAACTGCCCTTGTTCTTTTATTGGCTGCAATGGTAAACCACGGTAACCACCTATACAGAAAATCGGGCTCTCTGTCGCTGCATGTTTGATACACTGTATCGTCGGCACGTGGCTCGTTTGCAGAAGATGAAAACCCGGGATCCGTGGGTCCTACTCCATTCACACTAGTGTCGTTAGGCGTGTTTATGATGGCCGTGCAATGCGTGCATTCGCCCCGCAGATAATCGGAGGGTGTAGAATCTTTTGAGGTGACGATGCTGGATAACCCTCGTGGGGTACCCGCACTTTTTGACACGTGGCGGAGTGGAGTTATTTTGGCGCCCGTGATCCAGGCTTTCGTAATTTGACAGCCCTCTCTCGTGTCATACTGATGTCATGCAAATGCAATGCTTGAAGGCTCAGAAAACAACAATAAAAAAATGCAATGCTTGAAGGCTCAGAAAACAACAATAAAAAAATGCAATGCTTGAAGAAAAATAAAAGTTGGCCAAATCAGGAGAAGAGCTAATGGTTTTTCGAATTTTGATAAATATTGGAGATTTTTTCTGTTTTTTCTTTTTCTTTTTTTGGTGTCACAAAAATTTATACTATATTTTATTATTTTTTAAAAACATGTATGGGTTTAGAATATTTTTCAAACATATTTTTCAAACTAATTTTTCCTCGAAATTCATAGAGTAGAATATAATAAAATATAAATTTAAAAAAATCGAACACTCAAACGTATCCTTAATTTTCAAAAGCATTCGTGATGTACACATTTTGACTTTTTTTTTTTTTTTTTTTTTTTAAGTTGTAAATGCCATATCTTATGTATTTAGCATGATGTAACACACTTGTTATTGATATAGTATTTTCTGGGTTGATTAACTTGATTGTATGGGTTAAGAATTAACGATAGAATGAATTGCAATGATAAAGATGTTATGAAATTATTAAAATATTAATTAAATTATTAAATTTACATTTTTTTTATCGGTTTAATTCTTTAGAAAGAGTGATGATTTAACATGGTATCAGAGCATAGGTCCTGAGACAGGAATTCGACAGATCCGGACAGATGACAGGAATTCGACCATTCTGGTGGTCGAAATCTGGGCTGGCCGAATTTTGGCAAAGGTGAGCAGAATTCAACTAAGGTGGCTAAACGTTGTCGAATTCCTGTGGTGGTCGATTGTTTGAACGTGAAAATCGACTGTATCATTCAAAATATCATTGAATGCGTCTGTCATTTGGGAAAAATAATTTATGCTTTTAAAATGTGTAAATCATTTTTCAAAATTTGATAAACATTGTTGGTCAAACAAAAATTATTTTCTAGTTGACTATTATTTTTATTCTCACTAAACATCGAAAATGAGCATTTTATCAAACTGCCGCCTTAACTGCTAGCTGCTCAGCCCAAACCGTTTTCTTTTCTCTCGCTAACTCACGTGCTACTCACTGCCCGTTATCTAGAATCTTCCGTTATCTTCGTGCGTGACCTTGCCAGCTAATGACTTAACTTTTTATTTTCCCAAGCTTCTGCGATTTGTCTTCCTCAAGTCGTCTTAGACTGTCACGCTTACTTTTAAAGCACTATTCTTTTCTCTTAAATCTCTTTACAACAATTCTTCCCGCAACACTTCTGCAACCCCAATTTTTTATAACTTTTTAGAGAGATAGAAAAAAAAAATCCTCTAAATTTAATGGTCAATTTTAGAATAGTTCTATGAATTATTAAGTGCATCAATGTAATCCATTAAACTGTTAAATAAGTATACAAAAAGGTTACTTTTGTCAAAATATTCCTATAATACCTTTATTATTTTAAAAACTAAAAAGAAAAATGGAAAAAAAAAAAAAAACTTTGTTTAAAAAAATTAAAGAAATTCAAAAAAAAAAAACTATTAATATAAAACTAAAAAATTTAAAGAAATTAAAACCTTCAAAATTATTATTTTTTAATTAAAAATTAATTAATTAATTTTTTTTAGTAAAAAAGACACATGCTATCATTTTATTGGTATTATCGTTGACAATAACACAATCCGTCAAGTATTTTGACGAAATTTGACTACAGTGACTAAATTGTTATTTTTTGCTTACCATGAAGACTTTCGAATTATTTTTTATTCCAAAATGAACGATTTGTAATTTAGGCCAACCACATTGATTGATTTTGCATTTGCCATTTTTTTATGTATTTTTTTAAAAAAAAAAAAGAAAAAGAAAAATAGTTTAGTTTTTTTTTTTTTAAAAAAAAAAAAAAAAAAAAAGAAGAGTTTTTAAGAGAATATGGGTATTATTGGAACATTTCAACAAAAGTTACATTTTTGGCACGCATTGGTAGTTTGATGAATCATATTAGTACATTTAAAAATTCATGGGGATACTCTAAAATTGGCTATTAGTTCAGGAAGCTTTTTTATATTTTTTTCCTAACTCTTCTCTTCTCAAATTAGACCCGTGACACATGAGCAATATTATATACCATATTTTTATTTTATAATTATCTCACAATACTGATGTGCCAATTCTAACCAATGTTTAAATTTATTTTTATAAGAATTAGTCAAAGAATTTGATAGAATTATCACATCAACATTATGAGTTAATTACGCAATAAAAATAATTTATAGCATTACTCATTTACTATAATGTTTGCATAAAGAGAAGAATGATTTTTTATTTTATGGCTAAAGTTTGAATTATGAGTAATAGTGGTCAAGCCTAATTTTTAAATTTAAAAATAAACACATATATAATATTAAACTTAATAACAGAAATTTACGAGAAAATTTGGAAAGTAAGGGGGCATAGCTAGGATTAGCAATTTTTTACAAGACCCGCAAATCCAACGCGAATACAACATGAAGTTATAAGGTTTGGGTTTAAAATAAACAGGTTGACCTGTTTATGACACATTTATAAATTAGTCAAACTGCGGATTTATGATATGTCAACTCATTTATAACTCGTCAATCTGTTTATGACCAATTATAAACATAAACATGTGTTTTCGGGTTTCGTGTCTTAACCTGTTTAGCTAATAGTGTCGAGTTCGAGTTGACGGGTTAACTGGGTCGACTCGAACACGACACGGTAACTTATTTTGCCAAACCTAGGCATAACCCCCTTTGGCCTGCATATAGTTCAACCCATGCATGTATGGTCTTCGCAATGGGTTAAGAGCATTAAAAAATAATAATAATAAAGTACATATATAAAAAAGGGCTAATTGGATCATTAGTTCCTCAAGTATACCATAATTACAAAATATTCCCTATAATTTAAAAAGTTTATGAGAGGTCTTTATGGTAAACTATAATTACAAATAAATCACTGGAGTCAAATTCTGTTAAAATTTTTGACAGATTCTGTTAAATGCCACGTCAACACCACGTCAAATTAATAAGATGGTGACACGTGTCCATTTGAATAAAAATAAATAAATTTATTAAAAAATAAATAAATAAACTTTTTTTTTAAAAAAAAAAAACAAGAACAAAAATGAGGAGGGGTGGCCACCCCTAGACCTTCTAGGGGTGGCCCGATGGCCCACCCCAGCCTTTGGGGAGGCCGCGGCCACCCGCGACCACTTGGGGTGGCCAGGCCACCCCTCCCCTTTTTTTCTTTTTTAAAAAAAGTTTATTTATTTATTTTTTAATAAATTTATATTTTTTTATTTAGGTGGAAACGTGTCACCATCTTATTGGTTTAACGTGGCACTGACGTGGTATTTAACAGAATCTGTCAAAAAATTAAACGGAATTTGACTCAAGGGATTGATTTGTAATTATAGTTTACCACAAAGACATCCCATGAACTTTTTAAATCATAGTGAGTATTTTGTAATTATGGCATACCTGAGGGACCAATGGTGCAATTATCCCTATAAAAAAGGATAATGGGTTAAGATCTTTTAAATTTTCATCTCAAAAGATAAAAAAAGATATGTAAAACTTACTAACTATTCTTCTATATAGATGCTATTAAATATTTGTCATTGTTTTTAAATTAAATTATTAGAAATTTTGTCATATTATTACTTGTCATACTTGTTATTTGAAAAATGATATACTTCAGGGGCGGACCTATTCAGGGGCAGGGGGCCCTGGCCCTCCAAACCCCATATTTCCCCCCCAAAAAAAAATTAAAATTTGACCTCTAATTTTTTTTTTTTTTTTTTAGTTTTGCCCCCCCTAATTTTTTTTTTCAATTTGGCCCCCCAATTTGTCAATGCTGGGTCTGCCATTGATATACTTACATCTCATATATATCTTTTGTACACCTCTATACAACCAAGAATTTACGGACCCCATAAATTCAAAGGTAAATTTAAAAATGAGATGTACAAGAAATATATAAGAGATGTAAAAATATCATTTCTCATTTTCATTTATTGCTTCAATATTTATTATATTTGAAAATAAAAAAAAAATATGGATATGATAGAAATATTTTATGTTTTAAGTAGGATGAAATTATTCTCTACTAAAATAAAATTCAAACTAGTAGAGTATATATTCATTTTAAGATTGTTTATCCCCATTCCCGTGCCGATTGAATTTGTCTTATCTATATATATGTACCAACCCATATAAACCCACAAGCCTTGTGAGTTTTTTAGAATGCCCAAACACAAGTATAGCCTCAGCTTTTATAATGCTTTATGTTGTTGGTTTGTTGGTTGAAACCGACTTTGTTTATTGGGCGTAGGATCTTTTTCTGTTAGTTTATTGTGATGGGGTTTTGTTGTCTAGTTGTGAAAATCAATTGGCTTGGGTTGCTTTCGTTAGTCCCCTAATTGAAGTTAAAATGCCAACTATATGGATGCTTTAGTGGTCCCCCTATGCTATGGGCATATTTTAATAATGCCGACTGTATGGAAGCTTTAGTGGTCCCCCAATTGAAATTGTTACAGTACATGAATGTTCTTTTGAAAAACCAAAAAAAAAAAAAAAAAAAAAAAAAGAAGAAGAAGAAAAAGTCTATGGTGTTCATAGTCTGTTGCTTGTGGGGGCAGAAAATTTTGATCATTATAATTTCTAATTAATATCTTTCCTAGCAAACATGGAGTCTAAGGGGCTAGCTCTTGTTAATGGGGCTATTGTTTTTTATGTAAAGTTGCCATGATTACTTTTCAACATGCTTTAGTTTAGTTTAAGATTTTTTATTTTTTATTTTTTATTTTTTTCTAGTTGAGTCACTTAGATAGGCGTTTCATGAATACATATGTTGGGGGAGATATTGATGTGTACAACGAGACCATTGAGCATGATCGATTATCATTTCCTGTTGTTGAGGGTATTGCAAAAAGTTATGCGTACAAATCAGGGGACTTAATTTACTACTTACTGCCGAGTAATACTCTTCGAAATGGCTTGAAATTAATTACATCAAACTTTGATGTACATGAAATGGTTCAAGCTCACTCAGGTCTACCAATTATTGAGTTGTACATCAATTCATTTAGTGAGTCCATACCTGACATTGGTGAGGAGAACAGTGATGATGATGGGGGGTCTTCTAGGATCGAGCGAGACGATCCATATTGGAATGAGGTGGATGAACCAGATCTGTTCGTTGAGAATAATGATATTCCTGAGCCATCTATGAGGAGGGACAATAGAGATGTTAGGGTCAATAGAAATGTTGGAGACATCGATGGGGAGGGTAGGGAAGATAGTGATGGTGGTGAGGGTGAAGAGAGTGGCAAGGATGAAGAGTCCGAAGAGGGTGGTGATGACAGTGGTAGGTCAACAGTTGATGATGATGATGATGATGATGATGCCAACTCAGACATGGCACGTAGTGACACTTTTACATCTCCTCCAAAGAGTGATGATGAGTACGAGGTAGACTCCCAGAGGAAACATGTCAGAAAGCGGTCTAAGTTTCATTTGACTGATATGGGTAATAATGATTTTTGTGGTGGGTCAGAAATTCTCATCGATCCAGGTGTTCAGAGATGCAGTTAGGGAGTCTAATGTAAATAGGGAGAAGGATGTAAAGTTTAAGAAAAATTACCTCGCTAAGTGTGTAGTAGTATGCAAGGATACAAGCTGTAAGTATAGGATTTATGGGCGCCAGTGCAAGTATGAGGAATCCTTCGAAGTTAGATCATTTCAGCCTGTACACAGTTGCAGGAGGAAACATAAAAATTCAATTTTGAAATTAAAGTGGATTGCAGACAAGTTGATTGACAAGTTTATGGCACAACCCAACATGCCTGTAAAGGCAATTGTAGAGGAGGTTAAAGATAGGTAGGGTGTTGATGTGAAAGAGTATAGGTTGTATCGGGCTAGAAGACTAGCAAAAGTTATGATCCGTGGCAAAATGGATGAATAGTACAACAAACTGTGGGACTATATAGAGGCACTTAAAAGAACGAATGTTGGTAGTTGTGTAATGATGAAGGTAGATAGGCCTTTACCTGACATTCCAGCAAAATTTCAGCGGCTGTACTTGTCCTTAGCCGCCATGAAGAGAGGTTTTGTTGCTGGTTGCCGTCCAATCATTGGCTTGGATGCATGCTTCTTAAAAGGCCTGCATAAGGGCCAACTATTGGCCGCAATTTCGAGGGATGCAAACAACCAAATGTACTTATTGGCATTTGCAGTTGTGGAAGCAGAAATCAAAGAGAGCTGGACATGGTTTTTAGAAGCGTTGCTTTCGGACCTTGGCACTCCTCCCACGGAGGGATGGACATTCATTTCTGATCGTCAGAAGGTAAAGATGTTTATTATGATATATTTTTTATCTTTCATTTAATCAATGTTTATTATGATACAAATCAATTTAGTTATGACATTTTAATTGGTTGACATTTTTATTTTACTCTGTGCAGAGTCTTGTACCGAGTTTGGAATTGGTGGCTCTCGGTGCTGAGCACCGGATTTGTTGTAGACATTTGTATGCAAACTACCGAGATGTAGGTCACAAAGGATTGGCGTTGAAGGATAAGCTATGGATCGCAGCTGCAGGCGAGGCTAAATGGACTAGAGAAATGAAGGAGTTAAAGAGTATAAGCCCGGACGCGCACGAGTACTTGTCCAAGATTAACCCAAGTACATGGTTGAAGGCTTGGTTCAGTACCTTCCCCAAATGCAATTTAATTGTGAACAACCTCTAAGAGTGTTTCAATTCGTGGATTTTGAAACAACGTGACTTGCCAATAATATCGCTATTGGAAATGTTGAGGACAAAATTGTTGAAAAGATACCAAAGGAAGCGGGAAGGCATCATCAACATGGATGGTAGGATTTGTCCCAAAATTCTGGCGCGGTTAGATGAACTCGCAATTGATGCTGGTCATTGTTATGGCGTGTATGCTGGGGATGGGTTCTATGAAATCACAGAGAAGCAAAAACAATATGTGGTGAACCTAGTGACAAGAACCTGTGGGTGTAGATAATGGGATATGACAGGTATCCCATGTGCACATGCAATGTGTGCAATATGGCTTGATGGTGCTGAACCTGTGGATTATGTTTCTCATTGGTATACTGTGGATATTCTTAAAAAGGCATATGAACCGATCATGTATCCCATGCCTGGAGAAGAACAATGGACAAAGACAAACTGCGAGTATATAGACCCACCAGTGGTTAGAATACAACCTGGGAGACCGAGAGTAGTGAGGACTAGAGGACCAGATTAGCCCAGGAATCAATACAGGATGAGGAAGGGTGGGGTTACTATGAGATGTTCCAGATGCAGGAGGACTGGACACAATGCAAGAACATGTCCCCACGCAAGAATAGAAACAGTAAATTATAGAGGACAGAGCAAGAGTGATGTAAATTCTTTAGACATTTATTTCTTTTCTTTTCTCTTATTATTATTATTATTATTTTGTATTCGGTGTGATACTTAATTTTATGTTTCAATGTGTTAGGTACAATCTACAGTTGATACTGAACCGAATCCCCAATCTACAGTTCATTATGCATCGGTAATTTTCAAGACTCTTATAACTTTTCCATCATTTATATTGAATTTTCAAAACTCTCATATATTTTCCATCGTTTACATTGCATCCCTCAATTCCCCAACATACCCCACAAACCAATGTTGCATTGTCTAGAGGTACCGTTAGGGGTAGGGGTAGGGGTATTGGCAGGGGTAGGGGTCAACCAGCTTCAAGGGACTCAGCTACAGGTAGAGGTCAGCCTCAGCCTCGGACCAATGCTTGGGAGAGTACTCCAAAAACCCATATTTTACGTGTTGTTTATTTATTTTGTTGGCTCAACTGGTTAATGTGTCTTGACAGTCTCGAGGTACTGCCAACACAGTAAGGTGGTATGAACCGCAAGCCGTGGGTCATTATCAGTCACTGCCTTAGACCCAGACCAATGTTATTGTGAGCACTCATTTATATTTCCTCTATTATATTTCATGTTTCATTATGTTATACACTAAATAGTGTGTCTTTATAGTCTCAAGGTACCGTCAACACTGTGAGATTATATGGACCCTCGACAGTAGGCCAGGCTCAATCTTAGTCTCAGCCTCAGCCTCAGTCTCAGTCTTAGACAAATGCTTTCGTAAGCACTCAATCCACTATTCTTTTATATCTATTGGTTTATGTAAATTTTTATGTGCCCTAATTAATAATATTTTATAGACCCATGGTAATATCAACACAGTTAGACTGTATGGACCTACTCGTACAATTAGTTAGTCACAACCTCAGCCACATATTAATGCTATTGTGAGAAATCAAAACACTCATTTATGTGTAGAATTTTATTTAAATTTTTGACTCACAACATTGCTTTAATTTCAAATTATAGTTTTAAGGGACTGTCAATACAATGAGATTGTATGGACCTCCTCAACCATCAGGATCTACTCAACCGACAGGGTCTTCTCAAGCAGAAGGGTATACTCAGCCAACAAGACCATCTCAGCCTTCACAGACAAGAAGGTCTTCATCAAGGCCTGTCACTAGATCTTGGAATATCGTTCCGACAGTGAATAAGGCAATAGAAGTACTAGAGGCTAATCAAAGAAAGAGGAAGAAGCCGGAATGACAAAAATATTAGGCAACTTGATGTATTGTTGTGTTATTACTATTTTGTTGGATTGTTGTGTCGTTGTTATGTAATTTGAGGACAATCAAAGTGGACAATGCTTAGGTGATGGATATGATGTGTTATTTTATTTCATACTGAAGTAATGGATATGGATATGGTATGTTATTTGATACTTAAGTGATGGATTTGATATTTGATGCTTAAGTGATGGATATGATGTGTTATTTTATTTCATACTAAAGTGATGGATATGGATATGGATATGGTATGTTATTTGATACTTAGGTGATGAATATGGTATGCTATTTGATACTTAAGTGATGGATTTGATATTTGATGCATAATGTGAAATATGTAAATCCAAGGTGGCTCAAATCAATAGCTTGATTGTATTAGAACTGTAATGTGGTTCATCCCAAATCACCTTGACTTACATTTTGGTAGTATTTATACATTTTGGTAGTAACTTACATAAATATTATGCAATGTCAATAATTTACCAAAGCTTTTGAGTTGTCAAGTCCTCAATGAGATGCTCCATTTGGTAAACATACATACATAACATTCAAAATAGACAAGTTTGAAATCACAAAAAAGTATAACAACTAAACTGTTTCCACAATTTCATTCTAACATCAACTTAGAACCTCTAGATCCACCACTACAACCACTAAAATAATAGACCAACAAGAACATGATTATTAATGCCATAGCTCGAAACATCTTCCTACTATATTGACCCAACCCTAACTCTTATCGTAGATTATCACAATGTTCCTTGCATTTTCGGTCAATTGATTCATCAACTCTGAAATTAGCAGCATGCATTCTCAACTTCATTTGTTGTAGATATTTCATTAATTTCTTCTCGTAAGCGTTCATTTCCTTATCAGCCCACTCAAAAAAATCACAATAACTGGGTTTCTACATGATAAAAAATACGCAAAACTGTCATAAATTATTAACGACGAAATATAAAATAAAGCTAAGCTCAAAAATTACCTTGTAGTTAACACATCCATACCACTTCCTACCAGGATTGGTCTGGGTCCAAGAGTTCCTTACACATGCAGGAACTCCACATCGACAGGGGACCACTTGAGCAGTCACTAGTTGTAAACATTTTACTCGTGCCTACATTGGAAAGCACATGTCATGAGAATCTTATAACATTTATAATTGAATTCTATACCATATTAACAAATGACTTGCATAATCTAATTAGTAGTAATGGATTACCTATCAAAAGAATAATAGTATAGAAATTTGTACATGTTTTTGGTGTTGTTGGTCTAAGTGCATTTAACCGGTCTAAGTGCATTTAACCAAGCAAATAATCCAGCATTTACCCCAAGAGCATACTCTATATTCAAATGAATCCAACATTTATTAACAAGATTGGAAAATTTCATGAGTTAACCATTATACATCATTTCTCAGCATCAATCTTAGAATTGGATTATCACTAAATACAGAGTCATCACTAACAGCTGTAGCAACAAACTCTTCCAATAGAATTGAATTATCACCAAATTATGTACTACACATTGATAACCATACAACTATACCTCAAAACACAATCAAAACAACAACGACACAACCCAGCAGCTACAAACCAGCTGCCAACAAAATGCAACCAAACAGAACAAAAACTCTTGAGAAACAAAACATACAAGAACCATAAGCATTTCTGCAGCTACAACCCAACTTGCAACAACCAACCTAGTCCCTTATACTTCTCTAATACTTCCCTTATACTTTTTCTTAAATTTGTTTTTCCAATCAACATTCCATTTGGTTTAATCATATATGACCTCTAATCGAATAGCTCAATTTTGAGAATTATGTCTACTAACCCAATCAACCAACCCGAAACCCTAAATTTCAAGGTAGTAGCTCTCAAGATTTCGGTGCACATAAAATTCTAGAAATTTTTATAGTCTTTTAACACCTTTTGTGGAACATATGAACATTGGTGCAATTGTGTTTATACTTAAAGATAATTTCTACACTTAATAAAAATTCACCTGAGTTGTAAACCGGTAACTATTTAAAAACAATTTTCATGTAATTATGCAGAGTGTTACAATAACAATATAATGTATTTATTCACATGTTCATGTCTGGAAAGTTTCGAAAAATATAGAAGTTTCTCTATCTCTCCCATTTGCCATATTTTGTAAAAAGGATTTTTTTTCCTTACATTAACAAGAAAGATGAAAAAAAAAGGTTCAAGTATACATAGCATGGTTGATTGCATTTACTTACTAAACGTAGACTCACAAGTTCCACTTGTAAATTGTTAAAATTTACAGTTGTAGAGGACAAAGGCTCAGAAGAGCTCGAGAGCTTGGATTTCTATTCTTAAACCTATACGAAACTTTGACAAAAGATTATTAGGTTTGGGTTGTAATAAGTATCTTTTGAGTATGTAAATAGTTTTAGAAAGTATGAACAAAGTTGTATAGATATGTGAATAAATATAAATGAGGATTTCAATTAGTGCTCTGGTATTGTTCTTACTGCTACAATTCCGTTGCTATTTTTGAAGTTAAGTCATAGTAATAATGCTTCATGAAAAAAAAAAATCGAATAGCTAAATTTTGAGAATTATGTCTACTAACCCAATCAACCAACCTGAAACCCTAAAACCTCTCCAAGAGTAAATTGCTACGAATCAGCATCAACAGGAAAGAAATATACCCTAAAAACTAAACATATGAGAGATTTAGTACATTTATTTCGGTTTTCCAGTGGTGGGATTGCTCGGGCTTGGTCGATGGAGAACTTCACACTCACACTTGGGATTTCTCGCCGATGGGCTGCCGGAAGACGAGATCGCACTAGGTGGAGCGCCAAACTTCTGTGCCGGTTTGGTCGATGGAGTCGCCGAGTTATATGGAGCTCCGGGCGTGTGACTAGTGACAGGTTGTATGGAGCTCCGACCGTGAAGAATGAAAAGTAAAAGGGAAAATCAAGTTTTATCTCAAATAAACGGGTGAGAATTTCAACATTAGGGAGAGGGGTATTTTCGGGCTTCTTGGCTACAAGGGACACGTGCACGACATGCAGATCGGTTTCCATCCATTTACACGGCACAAAGTAACGGATGGGGTCAAAAACCAAGTAAATGGTAGTTCAAGGGGCCGGACTTCAAGTATTGGTAGTTCAGGGGGCCAACTAGGGAATGAGTGGTAGTTTGAGAGGCTTTTTTGTATTTATCCCCCAAAAATATGTCAATTTATAAAAAGAATTATAATAAAAACTATATATGCGGATTGAGCTGAAAAACTAGGCCCAAAAAGTTGGATCCAGTGGCCCGAGTGACCTATGTGGCAGGCCCAACAAGATCCAAGGCTACTTTGGGAATCACACACGTGTGCAAAGATAATGTATGTCATCCCAATCGAAAGGTCCACAACCACAGCCACGCATTTCATCCGTTATCAGAGACCGAGTCTCATAGTTTGTCACAGAGAAAAACATGTCAATTTCCAGTATGTTCGGCTCGAGCGTCTTGGTGGTGCCGAGTACCAGTGGTCCGACGCTGTTGAAGACTTGTGGGACCAAGACAGCCCCGTGGAGTGGCGGTGGTGGCGGCGTCGGCGGGGGGTTGGTGATAGAGTGCTCGTCGAGGCCACAGAAAAAGGCGACGGCGCACCACAGGAAGACGAGGCCGCGCAAGACACAGGCATGGGACATAAAGCGGAAACCGACAGTGTACCCTCCATTGCCACCGTTGCCTCCTGACTGGACTCTGGAGGCCTCTTCTGGGTCCGGCGATGGTTCGACGGTAGCTGTTGACGATCCTCCTCCTCCCTCTCCGCCCGCAGCTGAGTAGTACTCTGCTGTTGTTCTGAGTTGAAGTGTTTATGGTGGCTTCTTTTTGTTTTGAAGGTTTGTCTTGGGTTTTCTGATATTATTAACTTATTGCTTCTGGGTTTGATTAATTTAATGAAATGCTTTTTGCTTGACGGTCTTTTGTTGCGTGCGTTTGTGAGGAAGAGAGAGAGTTGGCTTGGAACGCGATTAGTGTATGCCATCTGTTTGTTGTTAATCTTCGTAGAGATTCAAATGTTTCGATGGAAAGTGCAACCACTTCTTTAAAACATGTTGGTGGCTGACCTCACCTACTTCTCTAGCATTGCTCCTTCCATTCTCCATCAATTAGATTGAATTGACAATATGTGCATCGAATAGTGCATGCCACAAGTAGATAAGATGATCAATTAGATTGAATTGACAATATGTGCATCGAATGATGCATGCCACAAGTAGATAAGATGATCAATTAGATTGAATTGACAATATGTGCATTGAATGGTGCATGCCACAAGTAGATAAGATGATCAATTAGATTGAATTGACAATATGTGCATCGAATGGTGCATGCCACAAGTAGATAAGATGATTAGATCCGGTGCAATAGTGCAGTTCATGTGAGAATTTGTTCGGACTTTACCTGTGGAGACATGTATCCAAATAAATTCAGGCTTCATGTACTTGGATAGGCATCCGAACACTTTCGTTGGTGTCTTTTAAAACCACCATTAAGCTTGAAAGAGATTTTTATTGAATCCTAATTTAATGATAAAATAATTTGAGAAGATCCTGATCTGTAAATATAAGCGTGTAGTGTTATTCTTTTAAACTTACCCGTCCATGAGAAAACTGAAATGAAAACGAGAAAAAAAAAACCCTTAAAATTATTGAGCACCCAAAAATAAAAATAAAAAAGCACTCCAAAAACCTATCAAACAAGGGTGAGCAGTGAGCACTCACTATAGAATGGCAAAAAATCTTATTCAACATCTGAGCTTCTTTCACCTTTCTATTTGATAGAAAGCTGTAAAAAGCTAGGGAATCTTACATTGTGCGTTTTCGCCAACTGCTTACATCACCAAATTACAAGCACGAAATATTTGGAAGACACAAAAAAGAATGAAGAACAAAAGCTTAGTTAGATTCATGAGAACTGCCTAAAAGATGGATTCTTGAACTTTGTACAAGTTGGGTGCTTAAAACGGAAAGTTGGAAACATATCCTGCCAGACAGTAGGAAATTACACACGTTAAAGGTCTGGACCATTTCCACTTGGTTATGTTCCCTCCTCCAGCCGCTGCCAAGAATCACACAACACCCTATGCATGGTAGCGGGTTAAGCAGAAAACCTTGAACTTCGGGTGAGAGAGTGCCACTTTCTTCTGCAGATACTTATTGAGGCGAGAGGATATTTCTTCTCCCTTTGAGTGGCGCTACTTGGTTCCATCCACAAAGGCGCTATTTAACAGTTTCTAGCATGATCATTTTTTGTACTTTCCTTGCACCAGGCTCAAAAGAAAATCTGTGAATATGTGCTCATATTCTGGCATCTTTCCATACCCTGCGCACGTTATAAATGTTTAAAAACATTTCATCAATTATAGAAAAAAAGAAAAAAGAAAACGGGGTGGTTAACATCTATGCCGAGAAATGAAGGTTTGCTTACCAGGGAAATAATTAATGTCAATGACATAGAAATGATCTCTGCTACCATGATCTCGGATAATATCCAAGTTGAACAGTCGGAGTCCCTACAAAGAAATAACAATCGCAAAGTACGTACGTATAAGTAATAGATAGATATGTGTGCCGCTATGGAATCAAGACAGAAAATGAGTGAAGCTACCAGTCGACGGCGAAGTTCCTTTGCAAGTCTCTCGAGCAAAGGTCGTGGGGGAAGCTCTGCAGGGGAAACAATGGTCAAATATATTAGCGAGGTTCTGCCAAAGTCCTCATAGCAATAGCCTAGAACTGAACTTTCAAGACCTGAACACAGTTCACTGTCACTGTTGATGCCTTGAGCACAACCCCTTTTACATCACCAAGAATGCACTAAAGACAACCTGATATGGAGGGCAGAGTGGCTCCAAGGCTCAACCAATCCAATCATCCTCACCAGCCACTAACCGGAAACTTCTTTGTGCATAAGTTTAACAATGCAAACCAAACCCATAATGAAACACAAGATATTTGAAAAAAACAAAAAAGAATATTCGGACAAATGTAAAAAAGAACAGTTTTCTAGACAGGCCAGCTCACCAGCAACACCAGGGTCCAGATCCGCATCATCCGCTGAAGCTGCAGCACAAGAAACCCTTGGAAAACGATGAACACCGGCACTTTTGGAGAGCTCCCTTTTACTGACATCAGGTAGAGAGAAACGTCTGACCACTTTTATGGATTCACCAACTATATATACCTTAAAGAGAACACCTCCTACAGGCATGAAAGGAAAGACAATTTTGAAATTATAACACATTTGTGGCAATTGTAAAGGTACTAAGACATATATTACAATCTCCTACCATGGTTAACAAACTCCTGAAGAACAAGTGGAGGTTCAAGCTTTTGAAGGGAGTTTTGGTCATAAGCAAGTGATAATTCATGTGACTTTGCACTTCCATCGGCAACCAAAGGCTTTGCAACTGAAACAGATATGAGAGTGCAAAATCATCACCAGAACATTACCAATGCATTACCAAAAATTTCCTACAAGTAACCAGGAAGTAACTTCTCCCAAAAAAGTTCAGCCGAAATACAAGAATAACAGAATTAGGATAGGCTAGCTTCAGGATTTATTTTTTTATTTTTATTATTATTATAAAAAAGACTTGTTTTTGACATACAATACTATTAATGTCAATCACAACTTAATTCTATGATAAGTTGCTACCATCTGTTGATGCATAGCCTACTGTCCACCTACAGAGTGATGCACGCATAACAAACTGCACATGTGCAACACATACATACCGAATGGTAATCTTAGCCCAGCTTTGGCAACCGCATCAGGGATGGATGATGCGTCTCTCTTGATAACCAATTGCCTGGGAACACCAACTTTGCCTGTGTGATAGTTAATCATCAGCATCACATAGCAAAAGGCTCAGTTGAAATACATACCATTTAAGCTTAACATTACGAGATAAAATCTGCCAGTTGAAGGTCAAGCGACAAAAATTATTCCTAGGAATTGAGATATATAAGAAAATGAACACAAAAATTACCGTAGGAGTCGGACAAGTTCAGATCAGCAACAGCCTGGTGCATGAATTGGCGATTGTGTAAATGCTGTATGGCATCTGGAGGATCAAGAACTGTTACTTCTGGATGAGTTTGCCGGTAGTCCTACAAACATAGATGGATAAAGGTAAGAAGGGAGAACCACCAGTATTGTGCTTACATTTCAAAAATAACATTAAATAAACCATGTTGATCAAACTCATCCAATAAAAATGACAAACCAAAAGTTGTTTGTGAAAGCATCTAGAATTCTTGTCCAAATGGGGGGAAAAAGGACATAACGTCTGTTGTCTTTATACATTACACACAAACAAAGAAACAAGGCTGATTATCAGAAGCAACATATACCCAAATTGTTAATCACAGAAAACATGTTTGACTTTTACAACTTTCTAGAACTGCAAAACACAAGAGCCACAGAAGAAACTTCAGTTCTGAAAGCAAAATTGAAGTTGACATCAGAACAAAATATTTACAGCTATTGAAAAGTCCAACTAATTCAAAGAATCGCCCCAGACATCATGTTTTAGAATGTCAAGGACCTCTAAAGAAGTGGACAGGGGATGCTGAAAGATGAATTATCAAATATATCGGAAATCACACTGATATCTTATCGATTCATATTAGTAACAGAATGCAAACTTCAACAGAGTCAATAAAGCCCTGCAGAATTGGGAATGGCCAGTCCAGGTCTAGGTCTAGAAGGCATTGATAGCAGTACATGATCTCCTATCAATATTCATACTTATATTCATCCTAAATGCCTAATAGTAAGTAAAAACAAGTAGAAACAACTCATTTATAGCAGGAGTGATTCTGCACTACATGGACAAATGACCTTGTAATCTAGTGGTACTTCTCCTCCTTTTAAAAAGTGGTCTCATTTCAGACATTATGAATGGAGCTTTGTGGAATTAGGGATTATTCTATCATTTGGCCAGAAGAAAACAGAAATTAATGGATGCGAAAGTAATAATTAAAACAGCCAGTAGCTTTGAAATAATAGCAAAGAAACAAGTGTGAAAACGTAAGGTTTGTGCACTTTAAGACAGTCTGTGGTAACCAAACACAATAGAGACGGTTCATCTGCCACCTAATATATCCCAAATGCACAAGCAAGTGACGCAACCAGGAACTAGAACATAAAAACTTGAACCTAGCTGAAGCCAGAAAGTTTTCCCAGTGCAGCCTAGAAATATGAATATTTGACCAGCTGCTGCATCCAGCAACCCAAGGAGTGTCGGAAGAAGGCTATTTAAAGAACTCAATCCTAGATTTTGAAGCATGGTGAAACTAAAAAGCAAATAGAGTAGATTTTCGATCAACTAGCACTGTCTGAGCCATCTGCCATTCAGCTGACAGAAAGGGGTAGCTATTAACGCTGAAAAATGAACTCACAACTCCTTTATTTTTTTTTGAAAAAGGCTTCAGAAAACCTGAACAAATCAGCATGACGACCATAGGAGAAGAAACATCCTCGCTTGCTGGAACCTTGAGGCCTCGACCTCAAATATTTGGTAATGATTCAAGATGAAGCAAAGAGCAAGCACTCTGCACGTTATGTCAGACAGGAATAAGTTCTAAGCGTCAAAAGATCTTGTTTTCTCATCAGCCACTGTCAGTGATTATCTGATACCCCATTGGTAAAACTCATAACTCGTTTAATGATGCAAGGTAATTAACATGTCAAGCACAAAGTTTCAAAATCAATCAATCTCAAACATCAACAACAAGTTCTTTAGACAACGTAAAAATGATAACATCTAAATGAACCAACCTCAATAATCCGGCGCCACTCTTTTCCTGATAACTGCAGTTGAGATAAGAAAGAAAAAAGGAATAATGTCAGATTAGTATCTGCATTTATCAAATCATGTATTGTGCAAATGCAGAAAGCGTGAAGTATTCATGCATGTATATTGGATTCAACAAATAAAGTATTTGTAGAAGCCTTGGTCCTATCATTTTTGAATAACAAAGAAGAAAAAAGTAGATTACAAACAAAAAATTCACAGACCTTATGCAACACAATGTCAAATGGACCTTGATCCGAGAGGGGCTGGTTTTGATCAATAGCAACAAATAGTATCCCCTTATTCCTGTACAACAATATATTGTCCAGTTAACAACTAAACAATGCTGAATCAGCTAGAAAACCTATGCGAATATCACTGAGACCATCAGATCAAGGTGCTCCGAAAATATTATTAAAGTCAGAAAATTTATAGCTAAAAAAAAGAAAAAAGAAAAAAAGAAGAAGATTAGAAAACGAATTCGATAAGGAATTATTATTTTTATCTTTTAACGACGTATAGAAAGCGAATTAACTTTGACTTCATTGAAGCGTCCTTTAAGAAAACGATTTTTTTTTTTTTTAAATAATAATAATAATCTGAGAACCATTTGGAATCGGACAACGCTCCCAGAAGATTCCCATCGTTTCCTCGCCAACCAAACGAAAGGAACAAAAAAAAACGATAGAATAATTAAACTATAGCAACCAAGAGATTCAAATGTCACATAAACGCATTAATCAAATCAAATCAAACCCCTCTTGACCACATATATTAATTAAGTGATTAATTAATTAATTCAATTGTGATTACCTAGCTAGGCCTTCGAGCTTGGGCTGCAAGAAGCTCTTCGTCTTCTTAGACGTAAGAGCGTAACCAACCACAACAACCTTCCTCAGCTGCTGAGGCAACCCAGCCCCTACCGCACACCATTGCAATTGTTGCTGGTGATGGTGGTGGGTCAGCTTTTCCTCCTCCTCCCTCTCCTCCTCGTTTCTACACGCCATTGCTTCCTCCTCCAACTTCATAGACACTAACAATCACCCAAACCCTAAATTTCAAATCGAAATGTTTGATTTCGAAAGCAGTCTTTCAATTTGAGAGCTGAAAATGAGGGTGTGTTTGCTGTAATGGGTTGGTTGTGAGGGGTGGGGGCTTAGGAGATATATATATAGGGGATACTGAACATTTCTATGAATTTAAATTTAATTAAAAAAATATACGAGGCTTTGTGCTTGTGGTCACAATTTCATCAGCTTCACGGCTTGTGTATATATGTCATGTGCTAGCGCCGATAACGTCACTGTTACCGCATAACATTAAAATATAATACTTTTTATTGGGTAATGTTTTATGCATAATAAATATATATATTTTGTACAATAATGCTGACGTAAAAATAATAAAAAATAAAAATTGTGTTTATGTCAGCGTTATTGTACAAAATATGTACATTTGTTGTACAAAAAACAATATTTTTTTTTAATTACATTTCTTTTACAATTTATTGACACCTACTAGTCTATTATTGAAGGATTTTTTTTTTTTTTAGGGTCTAATGGAATGCAAACATATGTTAGCAAGTTCATAAAAATAAAAATAAAAAATGAGAAAAATATACATACCTCCCCCGACTACAAGGTAATTTACAATGTTTTTTTTTTCAATCTTTTTTTAATTCTTGCAAGGTCTTTCAAACTATTAAAAAATTGTAATGTACGGTATGTAGTAGTATGTACCCTCTTTTGTCATGTAAAAAGACAAAAATGCTCCTGAATATTTTTCAATGAAATAAAAATATCTCTATAAATTCAAAAAGAAGAGAAAAAAAAAAAGTGCGGTGAAGTCTTATAGAGTGTTGATGGCGTGGGTTTGGTGACCAACGACAGTTTTTTTATTATTAAGGATATTTTTATCGTTTGGGGTACATTGTAATTTTTATTTATTTATTATTTTGCAGATTTGGAGGAGGGACATTGGAAATTGTTTATTAATCTGAGAAAAATGTGTAAAATATGTGTCACTTTTCTTTGAAATAATAGGTGTAACATTATCCTATAATCATTATGAATTTATCTCCACTTTTGGAGGAACTTTTAGAGGGATTTAGTTTAGGTGTCGTAAAAAAAATTATAGCACATTTTTTTTTGTAGTTTTTTTATTAAATCTGAACCATTAAAAAGGCCTAGTGTCAAGTTTGAAAATCTTACTAAATAAGAATAAGAAGTAGAAAAAACAGGGGTTAAGATGGCAAAAATATGGGTGCCTTTTTTTTTTATATAATAAAATATGGGTCGCTTTCAAGGGCCATAATGAGATTCTCTCTCTCTCTCTCTCTATATGAGAAAAATTCCTTCAAGCGTAAGGATCGCTTTCAAGAATTTTTGGTGTGTATGGATGATGTCGTTGGATATCTACCCTTGGATTTTCATTTGCCCTACGTGTATTTACCGAAAAACACGTGGAAAAGGAAGCGTATCAAACTAGAGCTATATCGCTCCCCGTATCCTTATCCGTCTCCTAAAGTTGGATGGATATCTACCATTGGTTTTTCATTTGCCCACGTGTATTTACCCAAAAACACGTGGAAGAAGAAGTGTATCAAAAAGTCACTCCCGTATTCTAATTCGTCTTTTAAGAGTATTATCAGTAGTTTTTTTTTTTCTTCTTAAATTTAAAAAATAAAATTACTTTTTGCTTCCCTATTCAAATACGAGTAATGCTACATGTCATACTCATGTCCCTCTTGTGTCCCTCTAAAAATGAGGTGACTTTTAAAATCACCATTGAGCTTGTGATTGATCAAAATTGAATTTTGATCACATGGTGATTTTAAAAGCCACATCATTTTTAGAGGGACACAAGAGGGACACAAGAGGGACATGGGTATGACGTTTAGCATTACTCATTCAAATACATTCCAAAATAGCTTCACTTATTTTTCTTTATATCAATTAAATATTCTTTCTTTACAAATATAAATTTGTACCTATCCTTACATTTTTTACACAATTTAATAAAAGACAAAAGATGAGAGATGAGAGATGAAAAAAAATATTTTGTATTAAAATAATTGATTGAGACACATTGGAAGCACTGTAGCATTCCCAATGCTTAGAAACCTGTAAGAATTTATTGCAAGTGATTTTTTGTGATTTTTTTTTTTGACATTTTTTTCTATTTAGGGAAAATAATCACCTATAAAGTATCTGTTATTAGTGTACTAAGAGCATTCCTAATAGCCTCATCAAAATAGCTTTTTAGTTATTTTGATGAGCCAATTTGATGAAAACACTCAAAAACCACTCACTCCTAGCAGCCTCAACATTTTAATCAAAAAATTTTGATGAGTGAAATTACTCTCAAATTCTGATGAGTAATATTCACTTACCAATTTTGTTTTACCTTTCTCTCTCACATGATCAACACACTTTTTTTCCTTTTTTCTTTCATTTTCTTCTCACATCTTCCATATCTCTCACACGATAATGTCCTTATTTCATGGACATGAAGGATTCTTTGTAAAAAGATTAAATAGAGAAAGAATAAATAAATAAGAAAAAATATTATTTAAATGGAATAATGATAATAAATAGTTAAACTGGTAAGGTTTGGTGAGTAAAATTTGATGAGATTATTAGGAATGCAGAGCATGTTAGATTGTTAGGTATGCAAAAGTAATATTTTATTGAAAGAATAATAGTTATTACTTGAAACTAAAGAATTTTGAATGAAATAGTTTTTTTTATTGAAAGAATAATAGTTATTAATTCAATAATGATTTATCACAAATTCAATGGTGATTTTAAAAGCCACATCAATTTTAAGATGATACAAGGTGACGATTTTAAAATTCACATTAATTTTAGTAGAACACAAAGCGGACATCCGACATGGGCCTTAAATTTAGCGTTGTTCTAATTGATCGAGTCATCGTGCTTCTATAAGTAATTCTAAATTTCACACTTTCTTGTGTCCTCTAAAATTGATGTGACTTTTAAAATTACAATTAAATTAAAATTTAATAGTAATTTATTACAAATTCAATAATAATTCAAAAAATTACGTCAATGCTGCATTACCAGCACTAACCTTTACTTCAAATTTAACATCTTCAGAGCTTAAAAAAAGTTTGGAAAAAATATAAATACTCTCTTTAAACTAATACTCAACTAAACTCTTCTGTCACTTTTTTACTAAGAAAAGAAATAAAAAAAAAATTGAAATGTCCCTTTCCAACTAAACATTGCATTAATGTTCTCCCAAACCCAAAAATTGGCAGTATTCTTCAAATGACAAAAATACCCTTAATAAAAAAAATAATAATAATGATTTTATTTTTGAACCCATCATTGGACCCTGCCATAACAAACTTAAATTAACCTCAATAGGCCTCATAAGCTATATAGGCTCCGCCAACAAGGCCTTTATACTAAAAATTATTGTAATTTTCTCGTTTAGAATATGAGCCACCGTTTCTAACACCATGACAAAGAAAGAGAACTAGAAATTTATATATGACCAAGGAAAGTTAGCCAACTGCAATGATTATACTAGTTATTGGACGTAGGGTAGGCCTATATATATATATATATATGGTCACACCCTATTGAATAAAATTTGCATGTTGATTTTTCTTTATGATTTTTTTGTACTAACATCTATAATGGTGTTATTTATTTATTAAAATTATATATAGTGGGTGATGTTACGTCTAAATCAAAAGATTTAATGCGGATAAACATGACTTTCATTTATATTTTAGGCTCATACCTGGTCTAGGACCTAGGTCATGTCTATCTTATCCTAAAAATTTATAATGCTAGAGCATCTTCTTGTGTTCTCATGGTGTTATCTTGAAATGGCATAAATGTAATTTTTTTAATTAAAAAATTACAACTATGCCATCTAAAAGGACATAGATGTAATTTTTTAATTACATTTATGCCATTTCAGGAGAACACTAGAAGAACACCAGAAGATGCTCTAACATTTCTCTATATTTATATTAGAGAGATGCTACATACATTTTTCAAGTTTTCACTCTTTGGTGTGGCCGGCAGTAAAAATAATCATTGGATGCTACATGTATGTTCTTTTATTTGCAATGTAGCAGTACTTCACTTAACCCCTTGAACTTACATCATATTTGCAATTACTTTCATAAAGTTAAAAAAACTCTCAATTTAGTGTATTTATCTTTTAAAAGAAAATCAATTTCACCTTTTCATTAGGATTTTATGAAAAATGGTTACGAATGAGTGTCAAAAATCTCAAAATACCCGATCTCTCTCTTTCTCTCTCTCTCTTAAGAAAAAAAGGAAAAACTTGCATAGATTTGGACGTTGGTCATGATTTAACGGAATTTGCAAGAATATTCACGTTTGAATTTTTGAATATATATATATACACACACACATATATATTTTGGAATTTTTGGCGGGATTTAAAATCATAGTGAGGGTTGAAATTGAGATAAAAAAAAAAAGAAAGTGAAAGATTGTTACACTAGTTTAGAGTTTTTGAAGTTTATGAGGATAATTGCAAAAGCGGCGACAATTTATGAAGGTTAAGTGAAGTTTTTCCAATTTGGTTTTTCATTCAATGATAATTAATTCTCATTGTTATTTCAGGGAGTGAGTACCGACATGTATATGGAGGTGATAGGACCCTCCCCATTTCAGTGAAATGGAGATGAACAATTTTATAGCTGAGATTTTGTTTTGATATTCCATTTAACTTAGTATTTGGTGTCACGTCAGTATACTTGGGAGCCAGATTCACTGAATTTTCTTTGTCCATCGATCGCAGCTTATATATGATCATATTTGGTTGTGGTCACTCGCATGTCAATAATCTTAGTGTTCCATATCGGGCCAATTCTATCACTTCAGTGAAATAGTTAACACAGGCTCTCAATTATTCGGACTTGTTTTCACGAATTAACATAGAGAGAGAGAGAGAGAGAGAGAGAGAGAGAACCATATTGTACGTGTCACTATCCAACCAAAACTAGCATAACATTCTTGATAATAAAATGTCGTAAACTAGTTGAAAGTTATTCAGAGACAAAGAAGTGTGGTGTCTTTGATGGGTCACTACCAAATGTTGTTGTTTCTTTCTCAGTTCTCTCCCTTTCTCCTTTACATTCTTTTGTATTTTCTGGAAGGCTTTTGGAATGGCTGCCAATAAAGCATTCTATTTTTGCTCAAATTTCTTGTGGTATAAATTATAATAATATATATATATATATATATGCGCATGGTTTCTCTGCGCATGAACCATATGATCATATGATATGTATAATACTGTTTTCTTTTGGAACTATATGCAAGTTGGCAAGTCTATTCGATCACTAGCTAGGTACTGATTCTAGTACTCATACTCGCATTATAAAAAGGAGAAGGTAATCTCTGGTCCTTTTAGGGTTGGATGAGCAGATCTCATGACCAAAAAGAAGAAGAAAGGAGGTGATGAACCCATCTCATCTATTCAGCAAGAATTTCGATTTACACGTGGTAAGATTAAAAGATAGAGTTGAGCAAAAGCTTTCGTTAAAAAAGATAGAATTTTGATATCCCATTTGATTTTCATTGATGCTTTGTTAAAAAATGGTTAGCCTTTTGCTCTATTTTTTAGACACTACTGTCTTTCCATCGCACAATAGTTTCTTTCTTTATTTTTTAAGCACTTTGAAATTTAAACTTTGAAGATACATATGCTCTTTCTTTGAAAACTTTAGTGCTTCGGTGATTTTTATTTTTCAAATACTATTTTTTATAATTTAAATTATACTCAGATTTTATCCAACCTTTTTTAATTTTGTCTCAAATTTTCTAAAGCATCTAAACATAATTTCAAAATACAAATTCTCTGATCAGTATTCGCAATTTTGAATATTTTTTCAAAAAAGATCGTACACCCAAACGAGCCATAAGTTTGACTCTGCGTAGACTCGTTGTTTAAGCACGCCCATGAAATCTTGCTTGCCTTTCATAATGTTCAATATGTTCAATGACAATTGCAATTGCTTAGGTAATTACAATTTTACTTGAACTAAAAATAACATTTAGGCAGGTAAGTAGATCGCTTGTCCCCTCTCGCTCTCTCTGGCTTATATATATGCATACATTGAAAACAATGATAATCCAAACTAAACATCAATCTGCATAACAATATGTGTCTCTTTTGTTTTTTTGTTATTTTTTTTTTTTATTTTCCTTTGCTTTTAATTTGTATCCTAAAGGAGCATGCATGTCTTAAAAAATTGAAGATCTTATCGATTAAGAACACTTTGTAGATAGGTTAGGTACATAAAGGTGGATTAGGTTGGAAGTACTACTGATTTTTTATTTTTATATAGTTTTATAATTTGTATTTTTGGATTAGGTTGGAAGTACTACTGATATTTTACTTTTATATATTTTTATAATTTGTATTTTTTTTCTTCATTTTATATATGGGTGAAGAAATCTTGTTGTGCATATTGTAATTAATTCCTTAATCTATATTTAATTTCAAGTGGAGCATTGTTAAAGTGTTTTTTGGCATGACTCAATCCTCAGGTGTCTCTTGATAAAGCCAAAATATGAAATATGGTTCTGGTAAAAATAAGAGCTCATGAACTTAGGGGCAAGAGTAGTAGTTGGACAAAGTTAAACATTAATACTTATGGTGTCTTCTTCATCACCTGATCAAAACGTGTATTCATGACAGCAAAAACAACTACCACATCTCACACCTTTGCCTCCATACGTTCTGCTACCAATTGTTACAAACTTGAATATCATGTTTGTAAGTTTAACGTTGTCAATTTTTTACACGACCCGCAAACCTAACATAAACCTAACATGAAATTAAAGGGTTAGAGCTGAAGATTAAATTAGTCGGATTGTAGTTGACCTATACAGTCTTATACTTATGCTTCGACACGACCTAAATTCGACACGCGATATAATGGCAAGCAATTTTTTACATGACTTGCGAATCTGATACGAACCCAATATAAAATTAGATAGTTAGGGTTGAAGGGTTTGATCCGTTTAATTAAATTAGATAGATAATAGTTGACATATATAGTCTTATACGCATTCCTCAACACAACTCAAACCCGATTTATAAACGTGACTCGATATATTAGGGTAAGATTTTAGAGGGAATTAAATTGACCTCCTCCAATCTATTCAAGGAGCTAGGAGGGATGAACTTTGTAACACACTCCCCCCACAATGGCATACAGGAGGGCTCCAAAAAGTTGGGTGCCTTAGGTCTAGACATGGACAACTTTCCAACCTTTTGGAGCAATGGTGGCAAAAATATGCAATGATAGTGATGGGACCATGACATGATATTAGTGCACATGACTGCTCTCAAGTCGCAAGGCATCATGATATGGATGTTATTTTTTTCCAACAGCATGGACAAATAATAAACCAAAAACACTCAAAGAGTCAAAAGTACCCAACTAAGTAGACGATCAATGGCCAGACCATAGAAGGTGGTTCTTTCGTTTTTCTCTACTTTTGTAAATGCTGATGCAGTTCCTGAAGAAGAATCCAAATAAGCGGCCTGCATATATTGCTGGAATTCCAGTAAGTTAATTCCACAACTTAATAATTAGGGAAAAATGAAAAATTAGTCATCGTGGTTTAGGTGATTGTAATTAGCTCTATGTGGTATCAAAACGAACTCAAAGATCCATAAAGTATGCCAAAAAAATAATTTCTCCTTACAGCTAAATTCCGTTCACTAATTAACAGATTCCGATAGTGTGAAATGTCAGAACCAATTATAAAATTATGACAAGTGTCATATTTAAGACAGTGTCACATTAACAAAACCTATTAATTAATTCAATGGACGGAATTTGACTAAAAATAGTAAATTGTTCTTTTGGCATAGCCCACATGAACCAATTTTATATTTTTCCTGTAAAATAGCTAATAACAAGCTATTGTTGACGTATCGGGGAGATCCCGTAATTTGACAAATATTTAGGCAGCAATTTCGAGAAAGTTTATATAAAACTCACATGGCTAAATACTTACTCAAGACATATAAGTTTTATATTAACCCTCTCATAATTATTGTCTAAATTACTAACAAATTACTAGACATCTTAATCTACGAATTTGCCTTCATTTCCTTTCAGGCCATGTGGTAGGCAACTTATCTCACTCACTTTCTGACCCTTGTTGGATCAATGGTTTTCACTACCAAAAGCCCGACACAAAAGTTTCTGTTTAAAACAACTAATGAGAAGAGTAGTTTACATAAAGACCAAATTATTTTCTAAGATAGAATAACGATTATTATTATTATTTCAACATGAGATTTCTATTGCTATCAAAATATAAAATACAAAACCGTTCCAAAAGTGGATCATGAATCCTTACAATTTTAAAGAATTTGTAGATTTTCAAACTACGCAATTTATACCATTTCTATGCGTTGAAACGTTTAGAAAATAAAAGGTGGCATGTTATCGAGACAGCCATAAAGAATTTTCCTTTCAAAACACTTATTCTTCACTTTTGTAAAGACAATTCTTCTTCTTCATAAAATACAATTTTTTACTTAAAACTCTTTTAGAAGATAGAGAGTAAGAACGTGATGAATATATACTCAATTCTCAACTCTAATATGCCACATGCTTAATCGGTGACATTTTTCAAGTGATTTGATGCCTAAAAATGCCAAATTTGCGTAATTTCAAAATCTACGATGGTAGGGATTCTAATATGGAGGAAAAGAAACAAAAATAAGCCTCCCAGATTTATCCCAACCTAATCGATAAAGTGTTTGTGGAAAAGAAGAGCTTTTGAAAATAGGGCCTAAGCCTCTCCAATAAGATATTTGGGACGCAGGTCGAGAAGAGGACCACCATGACAGCATGCAAGATACGCTTGAGCAACCCAAAGGAGGAAATAGCACTAGCACCGGTGGAGCATATTAAGGTCTTTGAACGAGACATATCTACTTTCGCTTTGCGATGCAAGAAAAAACAGGCGGAGAAGGTGAGGGTGTACAGAAAAGTCAAGATAGTGAAGGGGCGCGTGGACACTAGCGGTGAGTGGCTCTCAAGTTGAGGAAAAAAATAAAAAGATGAGAGAGAGAGAGGAAGAGAGAGGTGTCGGTATATTAAGATTCTCTATAATTATTTGTTCAGGTAATTGTGAGAGATCACTTATGAGACTTACCTGACTAAATAAAAATTGAGCTGCCCAACTACTTATTCGGTTAGGTGAATCTTATAAGTAGTTTCTCATAATCACCTTCCGAATTTGATAAATGATTCTTATCAGGCGTTGAGATGTCTTCCTTTGAAGATGATCCATGGTAATTAACTATTTAAATTGCTAGTAATTTGAACAATTATTATAAGATAATTCATGTGAAATCCAACTATTCAAAAAAAAATTGGATTGTCCGACTACCGATCCTGACATATGGGTTTTTTTTTTTGAAAGAAAAAGAAGAACTTTATATTGACAAAAAAATCGACTGTACAAAATGTTGACCAAAACAAACACTTTACAATCAAAGAGAAGCTCTAGGCATAACAAACTCATATACAAAGAAACAAAACACAACCCTAAAACAACAATCTGAACCAGGTCAGAATATTGGTATCAACATTCCATTTGTGACATAGGTTGACATTCTCCGGTCTTTTGAAATTTTCCTTTTTCAGAGATCCTGCACCGAACTTCCCAAAAAATCTGCTTCAAAATCTACTCTTCAGTTCGAGGTTGCCCACCAAACTTTATCTCATTTCTGGCTTGCCAAATACTGCACACAGTAAAACTTAGGATCAGTCAATATATGGACCCCTTCAAGGCCTTAGCCTTCCAGCTTCGACAACCTTCATCAATCAGATCATCCCAATTAGTAACAGGATTTTATATTAACTCCCTTACAATAGCTAGCAATATGAACAACTAATTACCATGAAATCTCAATCCGTCTTTCTCAAGGAGTGGCCAAAGAAAATGGTCAGGTGCTTTCAAAAGTGTCAATACCTTCCACTAGAGGAAAATAGAGAGAGGCTTGGGAAAATATTTAAAGAAACAAAAAAAAACGACAACCACAACCGTTCTAAGTCAGTCAACTTCTACCACATAACCAATTTATCTAAATAGGTCCAAAATTTATGGGGCCAAAAAATTGTAAACAGATCTTATTTTTTAAACTCGCCTATCATGAAAGTGACCTCTCTCAAGATTTTTGTGAAATTATGTCCACACAGCACACGATTGTGTTTTGAACAAATTATGTAAGAGAGCGATCGATTCCAACCAACCGTGTGCTTGGCCAACATTTATTTTAAAATATGTTCTTGAACACCTTCATTTATTGATTTTATTCTGATTTTTCACCAATCTTGCTTCTTTGGCCCAGAAGATTGACGCATGCGCCAGTGTCAAAAATGGGATATAAATCTTGTTATATATTACAGAGAAATGGTTTATTTCTTTCTCACGTCGTTCTCTTATCCTATTTTTTAAAATTATTATTAGATATGTATAGTTTATGTCATATGGGCCATAGATCTAATGGTGATTTTCAAAAGCGAAAGAATGAAAGAAAGAAAATTACCATTGGATATGTATGGTCTATGTCATATGGGCCCATAGATCTAATGGTCATTTTCAAAAGTGAAAGGATGGAAGAAAGACGAGATGAAAATGTATAACACATCTCTATATTAGAATACTAACGGTAACTTTCTTTAAATTTTTTCTTAAATGTAAGAAACCAAACTACTTTTTACTTCTCTATTCAAATAAATTTCACAATAACTTCCTTTATTATTTTTCAATACCATTTAAATATTTTTTAAATTAAATGCTAGGAGAAAGAGAGATGAAAGAGAAGCCCTTTTAAATATTGTTTCAAATAAATGCTAGAATAATGAGAAATGCTTTTTATATTAAAATAATGTTAAAGGAATCAATTCCTAGATTTAAGATATAATTTTTTATTCATTTAGTTTTCTTTAGTTAATAGGATGACAAGTAATAAGAGCATTTTTAGTAACTTCCGGCCATTTTCCCAAAATATAGGAAATAAACTACTTTTTACTTTCCAATCAAATAACACTCCACAGCAGCTTCCCTTCATTTTTTCCTATATCATTAAAATATTTTTTTTTTTTACTTTTACTTTAATTAAAAGTAGGAAAAAGAAGATAAAGTAGAAGAGAGATAATATATTTTTTACCTTTACTTTAATTAAAAGTAAGAAAAAGAAATAAAGTAGGAGAAATATAATATATTTTGTAAATAAACAATTGAATAAGAAGTGAATAGTGCTTCCCAATGCATTGGGAAGCACTATTCTTTCCAGGAAAACGAAATTTTTTAAAAGTTGCTGCGAAGGAGTTTTTGTAACTTTCTTGAAATTTTTCCTAAAAACTTATGGAACAAACCCCTTTAAGAGCTGCTGTGAATGTTAAGAAAATCTGTTTCAAGAGGTTTTTTTACATTTAGAAAAATGTATTGAGTTTTAAAAATGCTACTGCTAGTAGTAACCCAACACTCTTAAGGATCATCCCAATCTCCTGCAATTCTCATGCCGAATTCCCTAGAATTTGGGCAAGAAATTCCAAAAAATCCCAATCCATATTCCAACATTTGGTATTCAACGAAGATACCATAGAGAGAGAACTGGGTCTTATACAATTAAGTTGATCCGATATTTTTTATATTTTCATGTTGAAACGATCTCATTGTTTTAATCTAACCAAATCAATCCAAAACTTTGGTCGGTCTTGATGGGTTTTGGCTAACCATTGCTCCGTTCATTCGTACCTTTGTAATTATTTTATAGTTCGAATCATCTTTTGCTACAAATTTAATCATTTACACCTCCAATCATATAACGTCAATAATTCATTTACATTTTAGAGCATTTAAGCAACAAAAACAAGTGCACAAGACATTAGGTTATTAACAAATGAAAATAATCAAATCTCCTTATAAATAAATTTACATTGTTTGGTTAGTTCAGTTTTGGTTTCATCTCTTTGTAAAGAGGACAATATTTATTACAATCTGAGGTAACAATTTATGTGACTGCCACATCTACCACAATCAAATTTAATTGTTTACTAACTTGATAAGTGTGACGTGAACTTACAAACTAACATGACAATTCACGTGACACTGTTAAATCAGCCACAATCAAATTAAAATATTTTTAATAACAGATGCGATAAGGGCACGTGAAATACCTCTGAAGTTTATAAGGATCTTGTACTAAAAGTTGTGGTACTTCTAAATTTCACCTCAAAGTCGAGCCAATCTCTTCCCTTTTCAAGTTTTAAAACTAAATCAACCTAAGCTCACCTGTTTAGATAGATTGTTCGAGTCTGTCTGAGTTCACGACCCTACTTGCCATTCTAAAAGCCCTGTTTCCTTAACCTTACCAATATCAGCTCTTTTCCTGTCAGCAGCTCAAGATAACGGCAAATTCCTTTTTGCTCCTTTTTGTTGCCATACTCTTAACAAAACAACAATTCCCGTGAAAGATTGTCACCACCTCAACCATGAGGTTCATGATAACCCATTGCACAATATGGCATAGCTTAACCTCAATATAACCTTCATCCATAGAGGTATATATTTTCCTTCATTTGATTTCAATACATGAAACAGGAGTCACAACTATAAAGTTATAAGCTTCAAGGGAAGAATGAACTGTAGCCTGTAGGAAACTCATCTTCAAAAAACATGCGGACACATATTCCATCAACTGTCTAAGGGATACGGTGGCTACACAAACAAGGTGGCTTGGGGTTTAGGAGTTATTTTATCCCTTCCAGAGTCTTAGGGATACCGTGGCTATAGTGGGAAGTATTGATTGTCCAGATTGTCGACGCAATTTTAGGATAATGACCCCATCGGAGGCGTGTCGGAGTAGTTTGTTATCACAATTATGTTTGTAGCTACATGTAATATATGTCATTAGTATTGTGTATATAGTTTTAATTATATGGTATTGATCCTTTAATAAGTTATATCTGTCCGATTGGTACATTTGTATTAATTCATAATATAAGGGTTTTAATTAAATGTGGAGAAGTCTTTCACACAGGTTATTTATTGAAAGTTATAGAAATAATGTTAGTGCCTTATCTAACCAACCAAATAAAAGAAACAACGAACCTAGCTAATGGTCCTGGCTTGAATTTCCAATTCTGGTTAATAAGAAATCAATTGCAGTCACAAAGAATTTTGATAACTGAGCAAACTCTGGGAAGAATGTGTTGGCTCATATTGGTTCACAACACCACATACCGTTTAGGATTCAGGATCATATGCAACTGTCTCAACTCTACATTAGAAGGATGGCATTACTGAGGCCCATCCTCGACCTTTTTGACATTACCCAATATAACACGGCACAGTATCACATGCTTTTGGCAATTGTCATCTGCCTGTATACCAAGCCTTGCACGTACAGCACTAGGTCTCCAACTTGAGATGTGATTTCAAAACCAATGATTTTTTATACAATCAGAACCCAAATCATAATGTCCATATTTGTAACTGGCCAACCATGTTGCAAAAGAAACACTAGTTTCTGAACAAGAATTACCGACATTACTAAAGATAGACAAATTTAGTGGTACATGTTCAATGGGTAATGGGCAATACTTCCTGTTGCGGATAGTGAAGAAGGGGGGGAGTTACTGGATGGGTTCTCAATGGGCAATACTTCCTTCTCTCATCTCCTGTTTGCGGATGACACTTTGATTTACTGTGATGCTCTTTCTGCTCATTTGTGTCATATGCGAAGCTTATTCCTGCGCTTTGAAGATGCGTCGTGCTTAAAGGTGAATTTGGCCAAGACAAATTTGGTTCCTGTTGGGAATATTACTTTGGTGGGAAGGTTGGCCTGAATCCTAGGGTGTAGGGTCTCCTATCTACCGATCAAGTATCTTGGCTTACTGTTGGGGGCCTCCTATAAAACTAAGCATATTTAGGATGATGTTATTGAGAAAGTGAAAAATAGGTTGGCTGGTTGGAAAATGATGTATTTGTCCAAGGGTGGTAGGGTTAGTACGTAGGCATATTAGTGAGAGTACTATGTCTTTCTTCCCTATTACGGCGAGTCTTGCTAGCCATATTGAGAAGATCCAACGGGATTTCTTGTAGAGTGAGTTAGGTGAATAGTTCAAATATCACCTAGGGACTCTAAATTTCGTAGTTTATGGGGAGGGTGGTGCTCTCTAGAGCCCGCACGAGTCTTTGGGGTGGCGTTGTGACTAGTTTTGAGATGGAGGATGGGTCAAAGATTAGCTTATAGCATGACAAGTGGTGTGGGGAAAAACGACTCTAAAGGTAGCTTTTTCAATTTTATATGGTCTTGCACGTGAGAAGGACGCCTCTATTGCAGATAATTTGGAGTTTTTGGGAGGTCCAACCAATGGAATGTGAGCTTCACTAGAACGGAATAGGATTAGGAGGTTGATGGCTTTGTCTCTTTTTTCCAGGTATTGCATTCTAGTAAAGTGAAAAAAGGATGTGTAAATAAGCTGTGGCAGAATCCTTCCAAAAGAGGTTTATTCAGGGTTAAATCCTTATACAACTCTTTGGCTTTTTCGAAAGGTAGCAGCTTCTCTTCAAAGAGCGTTTGGCGAACAAAAGCTCCTTCGAGGGCAGCCTTTTTTACTTGGTCAGCAACTCTAGGCAAGATCCTCACTTTGGATAATCTTAGAATGCAGCAGACCATTGTGATGAACAGATGTTGCATATGCAAGAGGAATGGAAAATCTGTGAACCACCTTCTTCTTCATTGGGATGTGACTTTCGTTGTTTGGAGTAATCTTTTCAATCGCTTTAGGATGTCCTGGGTAATGCCTAGACGTGTCATTGATTTGTATGATTGTTGGTGGTCCTCTAGTAGGCCAAGGAAGGTTGTAGTGTGGAAAATGGTGCCTACGTGCCTCTTTTAGTATTTATGAAAGAAAACGAATGATAGAAATTTTGAGGATAAGGAGAGATTTATGGGGAATATTATTTTTATGTTCTTTGAAACTTTGTATCTTTGGATGGAAGCGTATGTGGCTCCTCTGTAAATTAGTTTTAGTGATTTTCTTTTTCGTTTTGCTATTTCTAGTTAGGTTGTTCATTTTGTATACTTAGGGGCGCCTCATGATTTTAATGAGATTGGTTTTATTACTTATCAAAAAAGAAAAATATTCATTAGCAATAGGTTCTAATAGGAAAATGAAAATTCACTCATCAGCAGGAACAAATCAAAATATAATGACAAAGAATCAAACTATATCTAGATGAAGTATATGAGTACCTTTTATGGGGTAAGCCGGTACGCCCACAGGAGACAAGTCTACATGAGCTGCCTGCCTCATGAACTTCAAGACCAGATTTCTTTCTGTGTATTCCAAATCCACATGTCAGAAGCTCATAAGCCTTTTGCCAACAACCATGTGATGCAAAAGGAGTATTGGAGGTATCTTAAGCAGATTTTATAATCGTACACTGCTTTACAAAAAAACACTTACCAATGAGTTCTTCATAAAGAACTCATGCACATACCACATTTAATGTTCCTTGATGCATACAAAAAAACTTTTTCATTTTTACCTGGCATATAAACCCCCATTTCTTTCCATGATCCGATACACGCAGTCAATCGATTCCATTAATTTCTCAAATAACTTTCTACAGTTAGTCTTCAGATTCCACAAACTGCCTCACCTCTTTACCGAACTCTCAAAAACTCTAGGAGCAGCCACCAATACATATTTAAAGAACCAACAGAATGGTTTTTTTTAAAATTAAAATAATAATAATAATAATAATAAAAAGAGGAAAAAAAAAGGGGGGGGGGGGGGGAACTTCATACACAATTCTACAGTGGCTTCTCTACTTATCTACCAATTTGTAGTAGAGATACAATGCAAATCACCCAATTTTAAGCTCCCAAACCCCCTAATTATAAAATATTTAAGATCAGATCTTCAAAAAACTTCAGAAAAACTTGAATAAAATATTTAGAATTGATTAAGATGACATCTTAATCTTGAAGAATAAAAAGAATAAATAAAGGGAACTTGCAATAAGATGCTGATACTCGTAAGATTGTCACTATCTCTAGATTCCTCTTTAGAATTATTGATGTTCTTCAACTTTTTCATGATTTCCACAGTTTGTGAAGGAGTCTTAACAAAAATGGAAGGGAATGACAGAAGTAGTAAGATGACATCTACAGATATGTAATATTTCTCAGTTATGCATATTTGTTTTTTGATAACTAGGAAGATAGAGATTAACAATGAAAATGATAACTATTATCCACATCCTGAACAAATTAAAATAAATCGTATTATTACTAAAATAAATTAAAAACACTTTCAATCAAGAAAACATGCGATGCTTTTGATGCATCAAAATCTGCATGAAATCAAATACAAAGACACATTCGTACTTCCAAACTTCCACTTGGCTACTTCACAATGACAACTTGACACCAAAACTCAAACACATAACACACCCAAACACAAACCCCCATAGACAGGCACATATCTATATCATCACCTCTCATAGATTAACAATGTTTTAAGCTCCCATCGAGTTGCATGATTGCATCTTTTCTAAAAAGAAGAGCACGTCCAAACTCAATGCCAAACATGCTACTCAATGAGTTGCAAAAATAACCAGTGAGTTGGGGTTATACAACAATACATAATTGTGAACAATTATACTTTTTTTACTTATATATATATATATAAAATAAAATTAAAAAAAGAAAAAAAAAAGAAAAAAAAAGAAAAAAGAAAAAAAAAGAACACTTAAAACTTCTGTGATGAACTTGAAGTATAATTGCTACAATATAGTGAGGTGAATTAAACCCCCCCAAAAAAAGGACACAATTTCACGAACAAAACCTACAAACTAGTTATTTCTCTTTTATATGTTTGAGTCTTTCCTTACTAATCCTAGTTGTGATGTAGGATTACATGCAATTCTAGCATCCAATAGAACATGAAAAACGTAATTCTAAATCTCCCAAATGAAACAAAATCTTGGAGACCTCATTCTGAGGCTATAATCTCCCGAATTGTTGATTTCAGCATCTGTTCCCCCACAACAGATCGCAACTGTTTCAGAAAGATATCTCTGGTCACCTTCCCAGCCTGTTATAACCCATATAGATATATGAAAAAATGTATCATCATTCTTATTTCCACACTCCAAACAAAACAAGAAAGCTGCCTACTTACCCTAAATGTGTCATACAGATTCGTCAATTCCTGCATTCGTTCTGTGGGAAGGAAACTCTCCATCTTCGAAAATAATTTCCCAAACGGATACTTTGCCGACGCTCTCACCTGGCCTGAAAATAATAACGAGGGTACAACTAGTTTCAAACATGAAAAGCGGATACAAAAATCAAAGCAAACCAAACAAGATGAACCATTGATACCTGGCAACTTATCAGAAGATTTGTAGCTCACAACACACTCGGGAAGAATGTTCCTGTTCATATCGGCGAACCACACCACATACCTTTTCGGATTCTTAGCATCATCTGCACCTGTATCAAAATCTTCACTAGAAGGATGGCATTGTTGAGACCCCGCCTGGACCTCTTCGACATTACCCAATATAACACGGCACAATATCACATGCTTTTGGCCATTGTCGTCTGTCTCCGATTGCAGAGCACTGAAACCAACCCAACCCATAAGTTCTCAATAAAAATCACGGAAAAATAAACTTGTAATTCAGAACAGAATCACGCAATCTACCTTATATGGGGTAAACCCAGGGGGTACAAGTATATACCAACCCCATAAGGTCCAGAGCCCGAAACCTTGCTTGGCACTGAAAACCCATGTGCTAAAATCCCCGCTACCTCTTTGGCTGAAGCTCCATACCAAGCATACACAGTATTCGACGCGCCCCGAGCGGTCTTGACAGTCTCAATCTGCTTCTGAAAAACTTCGAAGCGAGCTCTCTCCAACGGCCCCGTGGGCGTGCACTTGTGAATTGCAGTGATGGAAGCAGCGTTAACAATCTTCCTGATCCCAACCAGGAAAAAATTGCTCACCACCGAGTAAGGTCGGTCTCCTGGGCTCAAAGGCTTCGCATTCGGCCATCGAGATGTTTCCAAATCGGCAGGCTCTAAACGTCGTCGTTTCAACGAACTTACCTCGTCCTGGACCCCGTTCGAACTCGATTCCAATTCCTCCCCCTTTCTCTTACACGAATTCCCGTCAATTCGAATCTCAATCTTAATCGTCTGATTTCCTGAACTCCCTTCCGCACCGTTCGCTTCCCCGATCTCTTCGCCGAAGAACTGTCTCGGGAAAATGCAGTCACCATTTTTGTCAATCCAAGCGATTGATCGCTGATTCCCGGTCCCGAAATCAATCTGCAACATGCGCAGAAAGTCAAAGATGTACCTCGACCCACCTATCGACATGTCCACCATCGGCTTGCGCTTAGAGAACCCCAATCGAATGCTCTCCTGCACATCGCTCGGGAAATCGATCCACGAACCGTTCCGGTAGAACATGAACCGGACCGGCGTGCCGCAGAGTTTGCTAGGGCTTGATGATTGTGGTGGTGAACACAATGACGAGGGACTCCGTTGAACCCTAACCCTAACAGTTTCCACCATTGTCCTTGCTACGTCGTTTTGGCCAATTACATGCGAAGCCATGGATTCTACAGCCTTCATCAACAACCTATACAAACAAATATTGACAAACAACTGAGAGAATCGAGAGCGCTTATCGCTTACAAACCCTTTTATAGCGCTCTTTGAATGACATAGACCCTATTAAACTATTAAAATAGCCCTACCCCCAGGCAAGTTTACTCGGGGAGGGTGAGAATTATCAAGGGTATTTTTGGACTTTCATATTGCTTTTTTTTTTTTTTTTTTTTTTAATTGTTTGTGGCGCTCTCAAGTCTCGTGTGGGGTCAGCCGTTCGCTGAGATTTGATTTACACGTCCAAATCCAAAGGGTTTACGGTAATAAGTTGCCTTGCGGGTGAAGTTAGCTTTTCCTTAAATAATGCCACATAGGACTTGGCTTACCTACCGTTGCGGTTTACTTAGGCCCCAAGAAATGTGGGGCCCATATAGAATACACGAGGAAATCATTTTTCTAGATAACAAAAAAGGTGCACCTTTTGACTTTTTCTTATTCTACGTTGACGTCGAGGTCCGCCGTGAATGCCAAGTTGCATATGGTGAAGTTAATTAATTGAGAAGAAAAATGCTAAGAAAAGACAAATTTTATATCCCATCTATTTTTCTGTCCATTATTTAACGGTTTGCCATGTATCAACCATCGAGGGTTGACATGTGGCACAATATAAAAAAAATATTTAAAAATTAAAATTAATAATTTTTACAGTTGGAGGTGTTTCGGCCACCCCAATGGCCAAAAAGAAAAAAAGGAAAAATATATATATTAAAATTTTATTAATTCTAACTTTTTAATTAAATTTAAAATTTTTTTATTTTTTTATATTGTCTCACGTGTTAACCCTTAGTGGTTGACATGTGGCAAACCGTTAAATATTAAATGGAAAAATAGATAGAGATACCAAGTCCGTCTTTTCTTAAAACTCATATACAATTTATGATGGGAATTGAAACTGATATATCAAAAAATAAAGTTTTTAAACCATAAGTATTAAATATGTCTTTAACCTTTTTTTTTTCTTTTTTTTTTTTATAACTTGGTGTACATATAAACAAATTATAAAATGATTATATGTTAAAATATTTTCAAAATTAATATGTATATAGATTTATTTTGCGTATTGGGAATGTTTTAAAAAAAAAATTGTGTTAAAGAGCATTAAATGAAGATAGTCCCACATGGAAAAAAGAGAAACTGTAGTTGACATTTATAAGGTCCAACACACTTTAAGCATTTAAAGTAATACTTTGATATATACTCTAGTTTCGCACCGGACGCATATGCACTTGTGTAGCAGTGGGTTGTACGGCGCTTTGATGGCGCACTTGGCAGTTAGCACGAAGAATCAGAGCGATCTAATTATGATCTTTCAATTTTGGATAGCCATGATCAATTGATCTGGTGGTTTAATCTAAACCATATGATACTTCTTAGGTAGATCCAGTAGTTAGATTTACTGGACCATCACTAAAATAAACTATAAGGTCAAATCACATTTGATATAATGGTTAAAATTAATTAATAACGATTTAATGGTTATTATTAAATAATCATAGACAGTTAGATTTAGATGTATGTTAAAATAGCATTTTATGACTATTACTTAAGCAGTTATGGACGGTTGGATTAGCATTTATTTTCAATATAATACAGAAGTAACTGCTGTCCAATTATCAGAAAAAAAAAAAAAAAAATACAGAAGTAACTGTTGTACAGTGATTAATAAAATAGATAACAAAATTTATTTTATCTAGAGTGCTTTTTTTGATACATTCTGTATTTTAAATTAAAAGGTTTCTGTCTATCTCTTGCTATAATAAAAAAATCTGAAAGTGCTCGGGTTTAATTTTCGTTAGTGCAAGATGCAATTAAACAAACAGAGAATTCTAGACTCTATTGTATCCTGCAGAAATATTTGCTGTAACATTTTGCATACCTTTCTGATGGGGATAAATAATTTCTTAAGAAAAGCGACGTTATAACAAGCCTTATGAGCATTTCGTTTTTCTGCTTTCATTTACTTTTTCTAACATTATAGACTAATTGTACCTCTAGAATTACTCAAATAAAATTATAAGTGCTTTATCAAATTAGTTTTTACGGTTTAAAAAAAATCAAATCACTCATTAATAATATACATAGCGCTATGAAATCACATTCTCCTTAAATTTTATAAAAAATTTAACGGTGATCAGTGACTAACCACCTAGCTTGCATGTATGCACTTATTTGAGTCAACATCATGGTATCATTTAAAAAAATGTCACATATAAACAAAACCAAAAAATAAAAATAAAAATAAAAAAAAATAAGAGAAAGAGCTCAATTATTTCAGTCTAAGATGTTTAATTTGCTTTTAAATGAAAGAGGACGCTACAAAAAATAAAAAAATAAAAAATCCCTATGACCCCATGTTTGTTAGTCCATTTTTTTTTTTTTTTTTGGTTCTTTTTAGGTTCCTTTTAGGCCCCGGATAATGAAGTCTAATTGGATGGTTGTATTTTTAGTTTAGTAAAAAATCGATGACTTTTAGGTTTTATCTTGTAGATGAAGGTGGGTCAATTTTATTTTATTTTATTTTGGTAGAACTCACTCTTAAAAACTAAGCTTATATAAATATGGTTAAAATTAATCTTAACTTATGTGAGACACAAGAATCATAACATTTCATCATGCTTCTGCAGCAAACGTCTACAGTAGCTCACTCTATTATTAATACTGATCGACCCAATAGTAGTCATTTCTCTTTTGGTAGCTTTACTTACCGATATGTATTTTAACCCTACCTATAGCTCGTCTCTTCTGGGACTCGAACCCGTAACATGGTTGTTTTAACTCTGATATCAAATTATACAAATTTTAATTGTACAAACAGGATGCTTATAACCGCAAACCACTAACCGTATAATTGTTTTTTTAATACGGTTATAAAAAATAGTCAATCACTTAAGGCGTGGCGGTTAGCGGTGTTATGAGTAGGCAGATGCAATTAATAATCGATAACTGCCTACCCATATATATATATATATATATATATATATATATATATATATATATATATATATATAATGAGGAATGCTACACATCATCCCCTTGTCCTCCTTTTGTCCTCCCAAAATTGATGTGGCTCTTAAAATCACCATTGAATTTATGATAGATTACTATTGAATTTTGATCCAATAGTGATTTTAAGAGCTACATCAATTTTAGGAGGATAAAAAGAGGACAAGGGGATGATGTGTAGCATTCCTCATATATAATAGTTTTATTCTATTAATTTCTTTCCTGCTATCAGAGGGCCTATAAATTGGGATAGCCTATGAACAAATTCTTCCGTTGCCTTCTCCTTCTATTCTTTGAACATTCCACCTGCCATCATACTCATGTTCCTCCTTAGTGCATCAACATTTCCCATATCTTGCAATTCAAAGTCATCCTCCAAGTCATTATACAAATCCTCTTAAAGTTTCTTAGACGTTTTGGTATTCAATTTTTTCAAAAACTAATTCAATTATAATTTATTGTTTGAATTTCAAGATTTGACTTTATGAGGTAAAATTAAAAAAATTTGAATAAAATATGATTTTTTTTATTTATTTATTTTTTTTTTATTTTTAAAAAAACTCATAGAATTTGTTTTTGAAAAACTGAGTTGCCAAATATATTGTTTTTCTAAACTTCTTGTTCTTGTTCTTATTTTTGATCAAATCCTCCATTGTAGGAGTTAGGCCCCTCGCCTCAATTGATTTGAGGGCAACGTTCCTTGCCCTCGTATACCATTATCCAACCAATTAGAGTCTTCCAAGTGATTTCTATTATTATTTTTGTAAAAAATAAACCTTAAAATAATACAAAAAAAGGGGCTCAAAATGTCCAAAGTCTAAATATAAAAAGCAATTAGCAAACTCCTTATTATAGGTTTTATTAACCGCTTACCGTCGATTATAAAATAACCGCTTAAAGCGGACCGATTGCGGTTGTTGAAATGTAATAACTGTCTTCTTCAGTTGTGGTTAGAGCTAATAACCGCCAACCACAACCACTTGTACATGCATAATTTGGGGGTAAAACTTACCCTTAAAAGTTGACTTATAATGAGAAGGCGTCTAAAAACTTATATACACATTATTAAGAGTAGAGCAGCATTTGAAATTTGGAGATGGCAAATTGAAAAAAAAATATTAAAAAAATAAATAAAAAATTGGGAGACAAGACTAAAAAAATAGTTAGACGAGAGTTCGGCCCGTGCTGAATGTAAGCGAGTGCAAATGGTACCGTTTTGAGCAGAAATTTTTTTATTTTTTATATTTTTTGATAAAAACTTTAGGACTTAGACGAGTCATGAAAGCTCCGCCCTGCACATGATTAAAATTAAACCTAACCCATGTGAACAAAAGACATCCATGTCTACTACTGATTCTACCGGGGCAATGTATGATTGACATATATGTATGCCTTTTCTCTTTTTGACAAATTGGAGAGGAACTTGTAGAACAAGAAAAGAAATGAAAGGGGAGAGGAAGAAAGATTTGAGAATTTAAAGAGCGTGGTCCAGTTTCGAACATATCTGCATCATATTCGCAGATTTCAATGCATGATGGGGTCTGTGATAGAAAAAAGCTTTTTATTTAAGGACATTCTCGTGGTCCACATAGAAGTCGGTTGGATTGGGTGGCCATGTTGATAGATTCGGATAGCTTTGAGACGGTGGCGGTGGATTGGGAATAACGGCTGGGATAAGAATTTCCGTAAATTTAATTTTTAAAATTGCACGTAATTTGAGAAGTTTGATGTGGAGCTCATATCTGTTCAAAGCGCGTCAATTTTTTTATTTTTTATTTAAATATAAGAAAATAGTTACAGAGAGAATCATACACCATTAAAGGATAAACATCCCATCAACTCACATAAGACACTAACATATGACAAAAAGATTCGGTGAAAAGCCTTAACCAATAAAGACAACAATTACTGTAAAGTGGTTGTTGCGAGAAAGATAAGGGCTTGTTTGGCAAATGTTTTTACAGAATAGAGTAGTCAGTTGTTAATTTTAAAAATAATAAAAAGTGATGATGTGATATAAAGTAAAAATAATTTGTATAGAAAAATGAATAAGTTTTATATTGTAGTGAATTTTTTTAATTGAATAATAAGAAAAAATTATTGATGTGATATAAAAAGTGAGAATGTTTTAATGAGGATTGTTATTGAAAAATGTAGAAATAGTGAGAAAAATAAAGAGATTAGTGCATAGCACTATCGTGTTTTGCTCCAGAGTTTGCCAAACAACGCCAATGATCCATTGTAATTACCCTAAGGAAAATGTTAAATTTACAACATCAGCACAACAATCACACAACAACCCCTCACATAAGGGTGGACCCTACACACTGGGGCTCACCCGAAAAATGATAAATGTACATCACATGTACAATAAGGGTACAACACCCCTCTCGCATGAGGTGGGCTCCACAGTGTGTGGGGACCACCCCATGCGAGAGGGGTGTTGTACCCTTGTTGTACATGTGATGTACGGGAATCATCTCTCGGGCTCACCCTCATGTGAGGGGTTGTTGTGTGATTGTTGTGATAGTGTTGTGTATGAATCAAATCCCTTATCTTAATAATTTGGGTAGATAATATGATAAAATTCATATGAAACTTATATGCCCGAATAGATAACTTGACAGTCCAAAATTTATTTGAATAAATGAGTTATATATGAATTTTCATATACTACTTATCAAAACTGCTAACAATTCGAACATTTAATCACGGTAAATCACAATCCAAGCCTTTCAACCCTAATCTCTCAAGCTCTTCAAATTGCGCGCGTACAAATTACAAGAGGATCCTGATGCGAGGACTTGACCCATAAAAAGTCACTCATAAAGCATCCTCAACAAGAGTTGACCAATATTGTAATTACATAATTTAATAAATGAGAAAGGGGTTACAAGCAACAAAAATTTCAATAGGTGTGGCTTTCCAATAACAAACTCAAACCAATTTTTGTTGAAATTTTTGTTGCTTGTAACCCTGTTCTCATTTATTGAATTATGTAATTACAAAATATATATATATATATATATATATATAAAGTTGCTTAATAGGTTGAAGACCTAATTGGGCCAGGGTTTGCGATTCTTCCCAAACAATGTGCCAAGGCTGGCCCAGACAAATTGGACCTAGACTCAATAGTTTCCTCCAATTCCCGTCATCGAATCCTCCTGATGATTAACGTACGAGAATTTATACGTGGCAGCCAGGGGCAGAGCTAGAAAGTTTGATGGGTAGTGGACAAAGCATAAATGAAAAATATATTAAGATAGAAATGTCAAAGCATGAATGATAAATATTTTATAGGTTAATTTTCTATAATGATTTCAGCTAATCACCTAAGTATGAATTATATGACCGTGTTGATCATCATCTGCAGAAGGCAATGGAGTTTTACATGTGTTGGCTTGATATTTCGTTGCTTTTGAAGTTTACAATTAAAAAATGTTTGTCTAAATGTGTTTTCAACGAAACACGAGAAATCTATGTGGGCCAGTGCACATGTTTTTAAGTATAATGAACAAAAAGAATGTATTAACTTGATTTTTTCGTCTCTTCTAATTGCCATTGTTGTCACTTTATGGCTTCTTTAATACTTTGGATTTCTTGGCCATTTTTTCCCCTAAGCACCTTATAAATTTGCATCACCACGCTATCATTACTTTGAACAACTTCATTACAATTAGATGATGCAATTGCAACCTAAATGTGATGGGAATGGAGATTGGGTATTAGCTTTAAGGCACAATATTTATCATTTAGCATATCAACACTTTTCTGGTGGGGGAGAACACTCAAATGACAAAGTTAGAAGAACACCGAAACACCGGTGGAGGAGAGAGGTGTTTCGTTACTGATCCTTAACGGAGTAGTTGCAGATAAAGAGAGAGAACATGGGGAAATTTTTTTTCCTTAAATTTTCCTCTCATTTTTAGTCGAGTAGCTGTTCTGGTGTTTATATATAAGAAAAACTTCATTTACAACCCTTGCTATTTCATTACTTTTGAAAAAATGTATCTAAACTTTAAAACGTGTCAATTCAATGTATCCATCTTTTAAATATTTATTTTTTATTTTTTATTTTTTTTTTCAATTTAAATGATCCGTTAGATTTTTCAGTTAAATCATATCACAATCCACAAAATACCATTGTGTTTATTTTTTAAAAAATAATTATAAATTTTTTTAAAGATTCAGGTATGAGTATTTTTGCAAATTTTGTTAAATTATGACCAACACCTAAATTCAAATTTTTTTTTTTCCTTAAAAAAAAGGAACGGTATTTTGAAAATTTTGACAGGATTTAACAAAAAATTATAACTGAGGGTTTAAATTGAAAAAAATTGAAAGATGAATACCCTAAATTGATAATTTTTAAAGTTTGGGTACATTTTTTTCAGAAGTGACGAGAGATCAGGGGTTACCCAAATCTTTGGCCGTGGAGTGGGGAGAGAGAGAGAGAGAAAAGTGTTGCCCTAGGAAGAGAGAGCAACATCTCTTTCTTTGCGTCTCCGGTGGAAGAGAACGCCCAAACAACGAAGCTAGAAGTTCTGGTTTGTTTTGGTGGGTGTGAGCTTTGGTATGCTCTGGTTTTGTCCTCTGTTTTGGTTGGACAGTTTCTGGTTGTAATGTTTGGCAACAGAATGAGGTGTAACATTTATCTTGGAAATAATTTGCAATATGTATGGAGATATTTTCATTATTCTTCTTAAATTTTTATTTACTTCATCTACTTTGTCTTGTAGCATTAATTTATTAATGTTGTTGGTACTGTTTTCTCAATATATTTTCTTGCTATATAAATATTTTAATTCATAAATTTGAATGTTATATAATTATACTCTTTAGTTGAAATATGATTCAAAACAATGTCACTGAAGCTACAAATATATTTAATTATTTATCTTGACTTTTTTTTTTTTTTTTTTTTTAATTTTATTTTTAAATAATCTTTATTTACAATGTTTGTAGAAATTGAATATAGGTTATTGCTTTTACTTCTTTTGGAAATTATTTGCACTCGTATTTTTCTTTTTTTGTTTCAATTGTCCCTAGATCCCCTGTGTTGGGATCACTATTTGTTTTTTTCATAGTATTGATTGAATGAAGATTTAATTGTTAAAAAAAAAGAAAAAAAAGGTACAAAACTATGGTGCTATTAAACATGATAAATTATACATATTATTTTGATCGAATAACTCAATTTTTTTTTTAATTTTTATTTTTTTTTATCTAATTTATAAATTATATATTAATTTTTACACATGCGTGCTTTTGTGTGGTTATATAATTTGTAAACACCAGAGCATGTCTCGGGTTAGAGAAATTATTCATTTCTGTCGTGCTCTTTTTTCTTTTTTTTTTTTTTTTTTTCATCTTTTTACTTTTTAAAATTATAATTAAATATGCCACAAATTTAATAATAATTTTTTAAAATTAAAAAAATTAGGAAAAATAAATCATGAGAATGTATAGCATGTCTCTTCAAATTATAGGCTAATAATAACTAGCATGCGAATTGTTGGGTGAATTTATAAAAAATTAGTGTTAATTAATTGTAAGAGACTACTTATAAAACTGTACATGACTAAATAAAAATTGAGATATGTTTTTTTGTACATTAATTTGGTGTACACCATCGACGTCGTACACCCAATGCATTTAACATCATGGGACCCACACTTGATGTATACCTAATTAACATACAAATAACATATTTTAATAAAAATTTGGCTATTAAATCACTTATCCGGTTATGTGGGTCTTATAAGCGGTATCTCACGTTTAACTCCTCAAATTATTTCAAATTTAGGTCGCATTTGGGATTGCGATTTTGTAGACAAAAAATGTGATTTTAAACTAAATTGCAAAAAATGAATTTTTTGGAAAATACGTTTTTAAAAAATTGCGATTTGAAAATGCAGAAAATTGCATTTTCAAATTGCAGACAATGCGTGTTTTTTTTTTTGAAAATGCAAAATTTTAAAGGTTAACCTGCTATTTTTAATGCCAAACTATAATTTTACAAAATGCTTAATTGTATTTTTAAAATTTATTTTTTCAAATTATACATTTTAAAATTATAATTTTTAAAATTACAAATTCAAATAGACCTTTTGACAAATAATCTGAGAGGATTCTAATCCACCGCAACACTCAACATTGTTAAACCCTTAAAAAAAAAAAAAAAAAAAAAACACTCAACATTATTAAACAACGAAATACGAACCGTGTCAGAGTCCGACCCGGTTGATTGGACATTAGATACCAATAAAACTAAAAGCAGCTTCGACTGAGTTAGGGATTTGCCTTGTGCTGCTCGTCGAAACAAAGAAGAAGCCCAGAAGTTCCACCGGAAATACGAGAAACCGATTCGGTTTGATTGCTCGGAATCATATAATTCTGTGAGTGACTTAGTTTTTTTCTAGTTTTGTGTGCTCTTATTGTTATCCCTACTCTCTCTTTCTCCGTTCACATTTCGATTTCGGTTCCGTTTCTGAGAAAATGTGAGAGAAAGCAAAGGTTCGAATGTAACGGTTAACGTTGTCACTGAACCCAAGTCGGGGTTTTATGTCTCCTTGGGCATCATATATAATATGATTAATGACATTGTTTTCTAAGAGAATGAAATCTTCATTGCTTTTCGTTTGCTTCCGCAACCACCCAGAGCTTTGGTGTTTCTTTGCTATTTTCTTTATAATTATTTGTATAACTTTAAATGATTGGAACTGCTATCAAGAAAGAACGAGCAATAGTTAAATCCATCACATGGTATTCTTTTTGGTTGAGTTTGCTTAATGTTGTTGAAATTAGCAAACATGCTATAAGTTATAGAACTACTCAACTATCTAAGTTCTAATATAATGATGATTTGAGGTAAGTGTTTGGAGATTTCTTAGTAGGCGCATTTTGGTCATGGTGGCTCTTTTACGGCCCTATTGCCGATATGAAAATAGGAAAAAAGTTTTAATGTATTGATAATCCAAGGTGTGATGAAAGAAATTTATGGTTTACGGGTACTAAATGTCTGATTAATCATTGGGTTTGCTGTAGTTAGAGGCTTTGGAAAATCAATGTTTCTTAATTTTGGGTTCTTTGTCATGATTAATTTTTAATTGTTTTCATTCGTTTTGTCTACGTTTTTTCACTCGTGTCCGGATTTCAGTGGGCAGGTTTGCCTTATACTCGGTAGATATGTCTGTTGCGTTGACGCCTTCTAAGAGACCACATGATCGGAACCTTACAGAGCCTAATGGAAAAGGGAAGTGGCAAAAGACGCAGAATCAACCTGTGAAATCCTCTCCTGGGAGTGTTGTCTTCCGTTTACTCTGTCCTGCTTTCAAAACTGGTGGTGTTATTGGAAAAGGGGGCAGCATTATATCTGAAATTCGGCAACAAACTGGTGCAAAGGTCAAAGTTGAGGAAACTGTCCCTGGTTGTGATGAGAGGGTTGTTGTTGTTGCAGGTTCTGATAAAGAGGCTGAGGTGACAGCTGACCTGAGCCAGAAGGATGGTGGTGAAGAGGCAAAAATGGATGAAAAGCATGACAGTGAAATAGAACAAAGTGAGAACAATGAAGACAAAGAATCTGGTCCTGTGGCAGATCCTAAATTGGATAAGGGAATTTCATCCGTGCAGAAGGCCCTGTTACTTGTTTTTGAGAGAATAATAGAAGGAGACATGGAGACGGGTGGAGGGGAAGAAGACAGTAATAAACCTTCAATTATTTTGAGGTTACTCGTGCTTTCCAGTCAAGTGGGATGCCTTTTGGGAAAGGGTGGCAGCGTAATCAAGCAGACGTCAGCTGAAAGCGGGGCACAAATACGGATTCTTCCTAGGGACAAACTTCCTCAGTGTGCATCAGTTGCTGATGAATTAGTTCAGGTAGGTTTGGATGGAGTTATTGTTATTTAGTACATTATAAATAGTAAACCGCAAATATTTCACATTGTCAGTACATGTGATAAGTTTTAATGGGCTTACTGCTATTTTGTAAATTCGACTTTATATTATAATGCTGATACTGGGTATTTATCTGAAGTTGGTGAGGTTGTCACAATGGTAAAAAGACTTGTTTCTGTTTATGACAGAATGAGCACATATGGCATGGAAACTCCATTAGTGAATTACTGCTATATGTATGTTCATGAAATCATAGTTTTACTTATATTTCAACAGTCTCATTAAAAGAAAATCTTATTGCCTTGGGGATGTTGAGCAGTTAAAATATGTAAGAAGAGCATCTTTGCAGTCAAATCCTTGGTTGTGTTTGCTGCACAAAAAAAAAAAAAAAAATGAATGAAATAACTTAGACTTATGTTTAATAGAAGTCAAAGTACATATTTTTCCTTTTTTTTTTTCTATAAAAAAGAACAAATTTCTTTTTCGCCCACCCTGGAGACCCTCGGGGTGGGGGAGTTGGAGGGGTATGTCCACTAAAAAAGACAGATGATTCTGGCAGTCAAAGATAAAACCTGAGGGTGTGATTCCCCTTCCCTCTTTTTGGCTGAAACAGTAGGTTTTGCTGCTTTTCTTTGCACTCCTCTGATTGAGAAACATATCCAATGTTTTCCAGTACCACATATAAATGCTAATGTTCTTGATTCATGAAGTCTTATTTGTACCGTGTATTTCCTTAATACACTGCAGATCACTGGGGAAGTTGATGCAGTTAGGAAAGCTCTTCAATCTGTTTCTCAACAGCTTTTGGAGAATCCACCTCGGGATCATGATCCCTCCTCTACCAACTCTTCAGGGCCACCATCTCATTCATTTGGTCACTTTCATCCTAGGCCAGATGTTTATCCACTGCCCAACCGTTCTTTTACTGCTCCAGGAGCACCCTATTCTTCTGGACCTCGTGATGTTGCTGATTATAATTCTGCTGTTCCTCTGATTGCTAAATATCATGAAACTGGTATCCCTGGTCGAATGAAGCCTACACAGGAAGTATTAACCTTTCGATTACTGTGCCATGATGAAAGGGTAGGTGGTGTGATTGGAAAGGGAGGAACAATAATAAAGACTCTTAAGCAGGAGACAGGTTGTGAGATCAAAGTTATGGAAGGTGTGCCTGATTCACAGGATCGCATTATCGTCATATCTGGTGCAGCGGTATGGTTAAGCTTGCTTGATATCATAAAATGTGATGTATTTTTTTGTCTTCTCTTGCTGAATAATTTCTGTTATTGCTTCATGGAGTAATTTTTTATTAGTGCTGACAAAATCAACTGTTGCAGCACCCTGATGATAGGATATCAGCTGTGCAAGATGCAGTTCTTCGTGTGCAGACAAGGATAGTCAGAGCTGTACCAGATAATAAGGAGCAGAGCATATTAGCAAGGCTTCTTGTTTCCTCCAATCAAATTGGCTGTCTCCTTGGCAAGGGTGGTTCCATCATAGCTGAAATGAGGAAGTTATCTAGGGCACATATTCGCATATTGGGGAAGGATCAGATTCCAAAGTGTGCTGTAGAAGATGAAGAAGTCGTTCAGGTGTGTTTGTATGTAGTCCATTGAGCTTGATAAGGTTGGACCCTTGAAAACGTATCAAATGGTTTTTTTAATGGTACATCATTCCTATGAAATTGCTCATAATTTGTTTCTCATTGACATATGATCAATTGTTCACAATAAAGGTATCAGTTGACATGGCATCTTTACTTGCCAATGGGCATTCCTTTGTCATTTCTAAGAACTTGTCTTTTTCTGATTATTTTGTGCCTACTATGCTTGTTGCTGATGCTGTTTTTACTTTTGACAGATAAATGGAGAATTTGATGCAGTTCAAGAGGCTCTCTTGCAAATAACAACGAGGTTGCGGCATCATTTTTTCCGTGATGCGTTTCCTTCTATTAATTATTCTTCAAATCCTGCATTTCTGGATCAAGTATCTCCCTTCCCTTCATATATGGGAAGGAGGGAACTCTCACCTCCAGGAATGTATTCTAATCTAGGCCCATCATTTCACAAGTTTGATGCTGCTGGTGGCCCGCCTCCACATGGTGGTTTTCTTCCCCATGATGATCGTTCCCCCTTCATGCACAATATTCATAGACTTGGTGCCCCCCCTTTTTTATCTGAAAGAAAGCCGTGGGGTCCTCAGGTACTGAAGTACTACAATGGCTTTTTCTATGATTGTGTACAAGTTGTTTGGGGTAGCCAATTTGAACTTACATGATGTGTTTCTAGTGCTGTTGCCTTATCGATTAGCAGCATAAGCTCTTACCCCCTATTTTGTATGCCATGATAAAATGTTGGAAACCGCACTAGAATTTGACATAAGAGAAGTAGATTCTTCTTTAGTAAAAATATCAATAGCTACTGAAGAATTGTAGCACTTATGTGTACCAAGCAACAAAGAGAGAGAGAGAGAGAGAGAGAGTATATAAGTTGATGATTCACTCTATATTTCCTAAACTGCCTTGTAGGGACTAATTGAAGGTGGTGGCCCTATAGGCTTGCCAGACTTTGCTGGAGGCCCCCAAAGAAGATTTGGGTATGTATACTGCACATTTTTTTTTTTTAAGATTTTTTTTTTAATTGCTCTCCTAGATTTTGAGTTTTTATTTTTTTTATTTTTTTTCTGTCACGGTTTACTAGAGGAAGCCAATCAACTATTATAACAAGCACCACTCTTGAAGTTGTCGTTCCTAGTTCTATTGTTCCCATAATCTATGGAGAAGATGGTGAATGTTTGAAACAAATTCGTCAGGTACATTGTTTCATCTCACAATTCATTTGTAGATTAGATTTACATGCTTAAACTTTACGCTTCTTGGTTATTAGAATCTCCATTAACATGAATGGGACAAACGCGTTGCATTTAGCATATCATATTAATTTTGGGTGCATGTGTAATTGGACCAACCCGTTAACAGTGATTAATTAGCTTCCCTGTTAACAACTTGCACACTCATAACTTGTAAGAAACTCAGTTTACCACAGAGGTTGCAAATTTTTTATTTTTTTGCTTGTATCAAAATGCTCCTTTAACAATAACTGTTTTCAATCAATAATTACTTATCAAAAAAGTTTTAGCAACTCCAATATACACTTTTTTCAGATCTCTGATGCAAAAGTTGCAATTACGGAGCCAAAGCCTGGGGCAGTGGAAACTGTGATTATAATATCTGGAACACCTGAACAAAGCCATGCTGCGCAGAGTCTTATTCAAGCATTTGTATTGAGCGAGGCTGAGTCCAGTTGATCTCTTCATTCAGGTGGTACTGTTGATGAGCATATCCATTTGTTCATTAGCATAAAACATAGTATGTTATGCTTCTTGTTAGTTTCTTTGACTTTTTATAGTTTGCAGAATCAATCTGATGTATGATGCTTAATTTATGTTATTCAAACTTGCTATTACTACAGTTGAGGATCTTGAAGACCAGAGATTGTGGGAATTCGAATGGTGCTGTTCTGTGAGTATACTTGAACTTATAAACTCAAAAAGAAATGGGATGTTAATCTTTGCAGACCCATTACTCTTCATAGAAAGCACTCCAATCTCACTTGAAATTTTTTCTTGTAGAAAGCATGCCTTCTCATTATCACTTGAAGACATAAGGAGCAATTGAATTGTATCTTTGATGTCCATGGAAGTCTTAACCTAAGACTGTGTTTGACTTGTATATCTGGTTGGGATGATGAGATTGTAATACACTGTGAAGAACTTATATCTGGGACAGATTTGTTCTCATATGTCTATGCACACTTATGCATGTGAACCTTTAACCACGCTAGATAACCTCCCTTTGATACCTTTCGAAATATTTTTAGTTGAAATCTCCTCCTACATGATGTTGTTCACTCAGTCTGATTCGCAAAGGAAAATAAAAAGAAAATTATTTGGACAGTATTTGTACTGCTCTGTCTTACTTTTAGTGAGTATTGTAAGTTTGCCAAAGGGCATATGCCTTGTCTTTTTTTTTTTTTGATAAGTAAGAAGATTTTATTAAAAAAAGTGTAAAGCACCCTAAATACACAGGAAGTATACATATGAACAACCCAGCTAGCCCACAAAAACAAAGGAATATGCCTTGTCTTTTACTAGCTAGTACATGCTTGGTGTTATCCTTTTCAACATGACTCGAAATCTCATTTTATGAATAATAGAACAAATGATCTAGATGATGTGAATACTATATATTGTTTCTTTACTGCTGTAAGTTAGGAAACTCTATTTGCCACCTGCATTTGTAATATTAGTAATATTTCTTTTCTAGTGTGTTCCAGAGTTAACTCTTCAATGGGTCATTTTAAGGTTATGGATGTCATCTGGTAAATTAAAGACCATATATTTTACTTCTGAATGATGCGGTAACAGTCCTTAAACTGTTTATTACTGATATGTATACAATTGCTAGCTAAAAGTAGGCCGTACTTTGCTCTTCTGGTTATTCTACGAAGTTCCAGAATTAAGTTGTTTCTCTTGAACATTGTGTTCACAATACCGTGAGTACCACATAAACTGAACATATTTTCTCTAGGTCTTCACAATTTTCCTAGAAGCCAAACGTGATGTGAGCATGTTGAAATATTTTGAAACGAAATGATACTAGTTTATAAATTTTGGGAAGTGCAAATTACAATGGATTTGCTTAGATTGTGAAAGCTGTAAATGCATGTCTGGTGAAAAAGGTTTTATACTGGCAGTAAATTTTCTTTAAGAAGTTGTTAAATGTAGCATTGATTATGGATCAGAGCCGTTAAAGTATTGATGAATAGTATTTATCCTTATCGTCACTTATGTAAGTGTGGCTAATAGGCTTGAAAAACTTAGTAGGGATTTTTTATAGAGTTAATTTGGGGATGAGTTTTAGTTCTATTTAGTGAATTGGTAAAAAATTTGTATTCCAATAAATTAGGAGTTTGGGGGTAAAAAATCAGATTCAGTTTAATCGAGCTCTTTTGGAAAAGTGGTTAATGACGGTATGCTACAGAGAGGGAGGCTTTGTGGAGATTGGTGATGGAAACTAAGTATGATAGTTTGAGGGGAGGTTGGTGTTCTAAAGAAGTTGCGGGCCCTTCAGAGTGAGACTTGAAATTATACAAGGAGGGGGGTGGGAAGCTTTCTCTAAATTTCTTAGATATGAGGTGAGAGATGGGATCAAGGTGAGGTTTTGGCATGATTTATAGCGTGGGGAATAGCCCTTAAAGATTTCTTATCTGGACTTATTTAGTATTGCATGTAGTAAGGATGCGTGGGTGGCGGATCTTATGTAGTTCCAAAATGGAAATATCCAATGGAATATATTCTTTACCCGACCGGTGCATGATTAGGAGATGGAAGTGGTCTCTTTTTTTTTAGTTGTATTCTCACATAGTAAGGCAATAAGGTGATGATAGAATTTGTGGGATCCCTTCCAAAAGGAGAAAGTTTGAAGTGAAGTCCTACCATAATGAGTTACCCATTCCAGTAAGTTCTCATTTTTCTTGGAAGAGTATTTGGAGAGTGTCGTTCTTTGTGTAGGCGGCGGCCTTGGGAAAAATGATTTTGGATAATTTGAGGAATATGAACATCATTGTAACACTCTAATCCCACATTGGGAAGATGAATAGCTTACATAGAGTGGGTAGATTATAAAAACATTAATAAGTGCGAAGTCTCATATTAGTTCCTTATTAGATGAGATAGGGCTTTATTAGTAATTTTAGGAGGGATCTAAATTGACTAGTTATTTTGGAGAGAGAGCGCAGATCTGGCTAACGCGTTTTTTGGTTGTTACAAATTGTAACACCTTAGCCCCACCACATTGGGAGATGAATAGCCCACAAAGTGTGTAGATTATAAAGGCATTCATAGGTGTTAAGTCCCTCATTGATTCCTTACTAAGTGAGAATACGCTTTATAAGTGATTACAAGGGAGTTTCAAATTGACTAGCCATTTTGGAGTGATAGTGCAGATGTGGCTAGTGCTTTCCCTGGGTTGTTACAATTGGAATCAGAGCAACCTAGTAATGTCATGTGGTATTGGAGTACTGCATGACGTGGCCATGCCAAGGACGCCATGAATTTGAGGAGGAAGATTGTAGCACCCCAATCCCACATTGGTAAGATGAGTAGCTTACATAGAGTGAGTGGTTATAAAAACACTCATGAATGCTAAGTTCCACATCAGTTCCCAACTAGATGAGAATATATTTTAGAAGGGATTTTAGAGAATTTTCAAATTGACTTATCCTTTTGAAGTGATAGCGCAGATGTGACTATTGTTTTCCTTAGATTGTTACAGTCATTATAGGGAATCAATTGATCACACTCATTATGAAATAGCAAGAGAATTATGGAGTTTGGTGCTTGGTTTATGCCTAGAAGGGTTAGAGAGTTGGTGAGTTGGAGGGGACAAATGAGAAATCATAATGTTTTGGAAGTTTGGAGGTTGGTTCATTTGTGTTTAATGTGGTGTACTTGGAGAGAGTGGAACACATGGAACTTTGAAGATTGAGAGTCTTCGGTGTTAGACGTGAAAAATATTCTATTCAAATCCCTCTACACATGGAACCACGGCTTTGTTGGACATTTCAGGGCTGGTAGCAATTTTGTTTTTTGTTTTGTTATGTAAAAAAAAAAAAAATTTAAATAGAGGTATTTTAACAGTAAATCCAAACGGTGACATTGCAAATTTTTCTCCCTTTGTAATCATTGTTGCCAATAATTGATTTTGATCCCTTTCCCGGTCATAGGCAATTGTCAACCAAGTAAATCCTTGTATTGTGGGCTTCCAATTTTTCTTCTTAGAATGCGATTTTTCATAATAGGTAAAATTTAATGGACTACCAAAATCTATAGAACCGACTATGCTCACATTCACTGAATATTTTGTTGGAGCTTCCTCACTCCTGCCCCTTTTTCCTCTTTTGACATGTATCGGGTTTTTATGATTGTAGTTGGTGAAGGCCAAGTTCTGGATGCAGGTATGTGGTGGCTTTTTTTGTTTGTTTTTGGGATTCCGGTTGGACGATCCACCGCCAAATGGGTTGCTGATTGCAGAGGTACATGCTGAGAGACATTTAGGTTGTGATTATCTGGCAAAACTTAGGGCACTAATGAGGCAGCAAACTGAACATGTAATGTTATTAGCATACTTTTTTTTTTGGGTAAGTGAAGATAAATTAGTTGTTTAGAGCAAAATTCTCCCGCATTTGAAGTGCATGATTCTTTTAACTGCTAGAATTTTATTCTCAAGCAAGTGGAATATTGGAAAATCTATATTCCAATGAATGGAGGAACATTAATGCATTTGCCATTGCTTACGATTACTAAGAGAGTTATGATGTCTTTTCTCAAAATCAACCTGAATTATCAACTGGCTGTCCTGAACTAGGAGAAAGCAGCAGTTTTGAGTCCCCCTGGTTGTGTATAAAATTTACTTAGAGTAAGTCTGTTTAGTAAACTGCTATACGACAGCCATATAATTTGATGATGTGGTAGTAATGACAAAAATAAAATAAAATCAATGGCTGATTTTTATATCATCCCGGTTATATAACAGTTTAATCTAAATAGCATTACTCAATTTACCAAGCAATAGTGCCTACTGCCTAGCAGGAGCTAAATTCATGCATGTTATGCCCCTAATTGATCTCTGAATCTTGTTCAGGTGTCATCTCTTATAATATCCTTGAAGGTTTTGATGCATCTCTTACATAATTGAAAGGTTTGTTAATAGTTTCTGCTATAAAAGTATTTTTCTCATTTGTTTTAGTTACAAATCTATTTCAAAAGCTGGTGTATGCCAATTAAACTGCTTCCACGTGATGTTAAATTGGTTTAAAACATTATCAACATTATTCCAACCAAAGTCTTTAGGACAAAATCAATAATTCGATCAATTTTCAGGTAGGCCTTGTTCTAGCCTCTTTAGGGTTTATGACTTTCTTGGTAGTACCCTTTACCTGCTCACGTGTCCATAGCCAAATACTCTAGTGTTCGAGTTATGTTATGTTCGCAGAGATGTGTTTGATGTCATTTTCTTACACATTACTTGTTCATCTTTTATTTAAATTCACAATTAATTTTGTATGACCCATATGTGGTTTCCACAGATTTAATTGTGGATTGACACATCTTTCGTACGGAGATGGACAAACAATAGATAAGAAAATGAAAACAAATATTTTTCATATTCGAATAACCAACACATTGCAGGATTCCTCGTGACAGGAGTTTTGCTCATGGAGCTATATTTGTTTTTCTTTTAGAAAAGTTTGCATACCTTTCTTAAACTACCATCTAATTGATAATGTTCTCCAAATTATCAATAAATTGTTAATATCCTCCAAGGCCAATAAAAAGACAAAAATGACCCAAATTTTTTTTAGTAAGACAAAATATTCCTATAAATTAGGAAAAAAGTTAAAAAAACATTTTTTTTATTATGATTTTTTTTTTTATTTCAAATTTTGCTACCCCCGGTTTATTTTTTTTTTAAAAAAAGTTTTTTCTTTTTTTTTTTTTAAATTTTTTTTATTAAGGGTATATTTGTCATTGGAGTTACATTGACAATTTTTAGAAGTTTGGAGGGGATATTATCCTAATTAAAAGTTTGAGAGGACATTGTCAAAATGGTAATTTAAGGTGGGGTATGTAGACTTTTATATATATATATATATATATATTTTAAGTGAATAGAGATTACAATCCTCGGCAAGAATGTTAGATCATAAGGAAGCTATCATATATCATTTAGAAGAATACCACTCTCAAGTCTATTGAACCAACGCTGAATTATTTGTCTGTCATTATGCCAGGACTAAACATTTATCAACATTATTCCAACCATCCATCCATACATATCAAATACATTGCTTTTGAAGTGCAAATCCAAGATCAACATGATATTTTTCCTTAGCAGAGTTGGTATTAAAAAGCAAATTCTTCAGAGAAATTACATTTACTCCCTCTAACACTAACACTACCATCATTTTTTGCAATGTCTTCCAATGTTTCTCCCTATCCATCATTGGAATTGTAATGTCCCCTTTTCGATATCCAAAATGACAAAAAATACACTCCATAAGAGAAAAAAAATTTAGAAAAAAGAGAGAAGTAATTTTTATTTTATGGAATGTATTTTTTTCATTTTAGGTCATGGAAGGAGGCCGTTGCAATTCCGATGGTAGATTGAAGCATTGCAAGAGACTGCATTGATGCCTTTTCTATGCAGATAAACTAGGCTTGCAATACCCCCCCCCCCCCCCCCCCCCCTTTTTTTTTTCTTTTTTTTTATTCTGATACAATTTAAGAGAGAAAAGATAGACAGACTACTAATTCTTATCAAAGGAAAAAGTATTACGTACTGCTCCGAACCAAGGCTTGAGCCGGTGACTGGAGATTTATTGCTGAGATTTGAAGGGTTTGTATGTCTTGAGATCATGGGCAAGGCCTTCAATGGATCCGGCGGCGGCGACAATGGATACTATCAAACACGCCCAACTCAATATCTTCAGCCACGTCCACGTGAAAGAGAATTTTTGCAATTTAGCCTGGGCAATGTACATCTCAATGGGAAAGTAGACAGTTAACGGCCAGAAAGAGAGAGCCCCAAGCAGCCCCAAGAAGTCGTTGAAGAATGGGAATGTCATGGCTATCACCGCCGTGATGATGACGTATACCGTCCGCCACACTAGCCGGAAGGAGTTGAGGCAGTACATGCCACATAATGGAACGTCAATGGCGTACTCACTCGTAATGAACTTGTTATCGGGCCATTGTTTCTTGCACCACCTCTCCACGAACCCAAACAAGGGCTGACAAAAAACCTGTTCTCAAAGAACAATGCTAGATATCATATTTTTATTCTACAATCAATCTTTAGATTAGTCTTTGTTAAAAAAAAAAAAAAATACAAGGGTCGGTTGTTACATGCTACACTTACACCCCCCATCAACTCAGTGGCAGTGCCCATCAAACCTTGAATAAACTCATGTTAAAAAAAAGAAAAAGAAAAAATCGAAGGGCCGATAGACATTGCCACTTCAGTCAAGTGATATGGTGGTGTAGTATGTAGCATTACTCTTACTCATGCTAAAACCACATTTTTATCTCATAATTATCCTACAATTTTGACGTGGTAGTTCCAACCAACCTTTGAATCAGTATGTTAAAAATAATAATAATAAAAAAAAAATCTAAGGGTTAGTTGGGACTGCTGTGTCATCATTGTAGGATAAAAATGTAATATCTAGCATTGAGTAATGCTAGCTAGCGACCATTTTTTATTTATTATCTTTTTATCCTCTCAAAGTTGACGTGACTTTTAAAATCACCATTAGATTTGAGATAAATTATTATTGAATTTTGATATAATTATAATTTTAAAAGACACATCAACTTAGACGATAAAAAGAGAATAAAAAGGCAATCCCTAGCTTTGCTCAACCCCAAATTATCTCTCTCAATCTAACAATCTTGACCGTTTATTTTTTCACGAGAGATTTTCAGTAACTTTTTTTTTTTACCTAGAGATAAAGCCAAACTGGCAAAATAATGTAAAGAAATAACAAAGGTTTACCTGGTAAGCACCAATGAGATGGATGGCAATGCAAACATTAGCGAAGTCGATTAGCCAGAAAGGTTCATAGAATCCAAACCCAGTGAGGAAATTCCCCGGTGCCTCGTTTCCAAATGCTGCGTAGCCAACGCACCCGCATAGCACGTAGAACATAGTCGTGGTTGACACACCAAGAAGGCTGGCCCTCTTCATCACCTTGTTCTCTGCTGGGCTTGATTTCAGTGTGTCCTGTAATAAATACAATTATCACGTCACTCACTAAATAATTAAATTAAATTTTTTAAATTTTATTGTTTTTTTTTTTTTTTTTTCTTTCACTCTTGCTTAATTGTCATGTCAATTTATAAAGAAGTTACAGTAAAAGTTATAATCTTCTTAAACTTCTATTATTTCTGCAATCTATCTCCCTTTTAAAGTTCAAAACCTTTCAATTTAGTGTATCAAACTTTCAATTTTTTATAATCTCATCTCTCCCGTTAGGGTTTGAGATTAAATCAGACGGTCAAAGAGTAAGATTAGCTTTATATATGTGTAAAATTTATAATATTACAAAATTACCCTTAAATTATTATTATTATTTTAAAATAATCGAGGTATTTTTTTTGAGAATTTCTCATCCCTCCGTTAGGATTTTACAAAAAATCCGAATGGAGTTGTGAGACTGTAAATTTTTTAAAGTTTGGTACGCTAAATTAAGAGTCTTTTTTATTAAACTTTAAAGAGAGAATGCAAAAGTAGAGAAAATTCATAGGAGTTAAGTAAAGTTTCTCCATTAATTTTTTTTTTTTTCAAGATAACTCAATGGTAAAATTTAATTTGGAGTTTGGTTAATTTTTTAGATTAAATACTATATATTTTGTAACCTCAAATATGTAATTAAATAAGATGGAATTAATTAAGAAATTAATTAATTTTTTTTGATATATAATAAATATTAAAACTCTACCTAAAGTTATAAGGATAAGTTTGGCCTACTTTACAAGGCCCCACGTAAATGAATTCAGACCATCCGATAAAGTGACGGGTTTAAGACGTAACAGATCGTGTGGATGTAACAGAACAGATAAAAGCACTACAACCAGAGGACAGAGGGCATCACGTTCAATGGCCCAAATCGTAGAGATGCTTGTCCACCCACCAATTAGATGGTCCACTATGAATCTTTGGCTCTTTCCAAGCTTAAAAAAAAGAAAAGAAAAAAAAAAAAAAGGAAAAAAAAGAAAAAGAAAAAGAAAAAATCAAATCTTTTTGAGGTCCCCAAACTTATTACCTAAAATCCTTCAAAGTTGTTGCACACCGCCACTTAAACATATGAGCAGAATTTTCAGCAATTTTATTGTACGAATTATTAGTAACTTAAACAATAAATGCAAATTAAAGGTTTTTAAAAGAGTCTACTTGTTTGAGCATATTTTGGACAGTTTATCCTCTTAAACATGTGAATGACTCTTGGCAATTCGAATAGTAAATTACTGAAAATTCAGATTCAAAATTTATAGGTGACCTTCTAAAATAAATTATCTAATTCTCAAGATCTTAAACTTAAAAGGATAAAGTTTTCGTTTAAATGGGGCTGTGAATTTTTTTTTCTAATTTAGACTATTAAATTGACATGTCTTTAAAATCACGTGATTTTAATAAAATTAACACATGCATTATTAAAAATACACTTGAAAATCACGTATTTTAAGGACATGTCAATTTAAATAAATTGAAATAAAATGATTTACTCCAACCCTATATATATATATATATATATATATATATAAAATAAAAAAATAAAAAAAATTATCCTAACCTATATACCATCTCATGTATCATTTTCTGTAAAATTCTAGGTACAGGCTCGTTTTGTAACAAGAAGTTGATTTCCATATTAAAGCAAGAAAGATTGAATTAAATAATAATAATAATAATAAAAGGGAGAGAATAGAAGCAAGAAAGATTGAGAAAGATTTGTAGAATTTAAAATGGTAGTAAAAAACAAAAAGAAACGAATCCTTTGATTCATGTCCTCATTCTATTACACGTAGAAATCACATGCAGATGCGCGCAGTCAGAGATAGCTTTATGGTTATTTTTCGAGTCTAGCCGGCTCTGAAGTCTAAAGTCCTTTTCAGGGACACCACTGCTACCAAAAAAAGGCAGTCCCTACCATAATAGACTACACTTCCATTGGATCCCTTCAACTTGCCCACCAAATTACTGGCCGGCCGGCACCCTCCCTCCTAAGTTTAGGATCCCCCACCCTAATCTTTTAGACACTCAATATGCTAAAAGTGTAATATTTAGTATTTCTGTTATTTTTCTAAAATAATAGAAAGATAAATTTATTTAATTAATTAATAATAATACAAATAAATGACTTTAACCTTTTCCAAGAGAATAGCTTTTTCGGGTTTCGTTTTTCTTTCCTTCTGGCCTGAATTATAAAACTGGCATATTCTTTACTTTATGCTTCTTCTTCTTCTTCTTCTTCTTTCTTTCTTTCTTTTTTTTTTTTTTTTTTTTTTTTTGGGTATAAGCAATACGACATCTGCCAAATCTACGCTTTGATAGCATGCCATGTGGTGCCGACACTTAAATCAGGCACGCATTTCAACTTTCAAGCATGCATGTCACATTATTATTTTGTTGAGATTCTTTTGTTTGAGACATATGTACCATGCATGCAAGACCATCATGCCACATGCCTACTGCATCATTTAAAATAATACTAATATCAACAATAATTCTACTCTATCCGTACGTATAAAGAAGATACATAAGATTATGGATCCAGATCCCCGTCTACTATTTGTATTAAATCTAATATCTTTAATTTTCACAGTTTATTTTAAATATAAACCCTAAAAATCGCAATAACACGTATAAACAGAGAAAGGGTAGTTCCATCAATTGTTCGGCATCCAATCATCCCTTAAAATCCATTAATGAAAGTGACCAAATCACCTTTTCTTTTTCCATATTATTTTTGGCCGTTTCTAACCGCGAAAAGCTAAGAGGGTGGTTCTATCACTCCTATAGTTTACACGGTGCAAATCATCCCTTCTCTCGTATTTGTTGTCGTGTTTTGGATCATTTACTTAGGGTCTGTTTAGATTTGTGATTTTAAAAAATACGATTTTAAATAACGATTTTAAAATGTACAATTTGAAAATAAATAATTTTTAAAAACGCAGTTAAGCGTTTGGCAAAATCGCAATTTAGCCTTTAAAATCGCGAATTTATCTTCAAAATTCTGCGTTTTCAAAAAAGTATCATCTTATCTGCGATTTGAAAAAGCAGATTTTCTGCGTTTTCAAATTGCAATTTTAAAAAATGTAATTTCCAAACGATTTATGTTCTGCGATTTGGTTTAAAATCGCACTTATTGTCTACGAAATCGCAATTTTAAAAAATGTAATTTCCAAACGATTTATGTTCTGCGATTTGGTTTAAAATCGCACTTATTGTCTACGAAATCGCAATCTCAAACGCACTCTTAGATTAGAGTTACGTACGTGTTTTAAATTAACGAGCTAACCAATATTAAAAAAGAAAATTAACAACCCAAATTAAATTTATTTCACGTGATCTTGATTCTTATATATATATAAAGAATATGTTATACTTATGTCTCCATCTCAATAGGTTGATTTGATGTGGTAGCATCAATCATTCTTTAATTTGTTTTTTAATAAGACAGTTAAATAAAAATCTGATAAGGTCGGAAGAAAGTTTAGTGTGTGTGTGTATATATATATAATTCATAGATAAGATAAATATAGATAGAGGATAGAGTAGAGATCGAGAAGAGTTGCCTGTATCTCGATGAGGACGGTGGAGTAAGCATAAGCGAAGGCAATGTCACCTATAGCTTGGAAGGTCTTCCAAACCTTCTCTGGCCCTGACACGTCAACCCCAACCGTGACGCCGGTTAAGCTTGTCCTTACATGTCCCCCACCACCTTCATTTTCAATCATGGAAACCGCCTTAAATGGAAAGTTACTCACAAGTACGTATATACAGTAAAAGCAGCTGAGACGAAAACGGTGTAGTACTGAACTACTGATCATATATAATTGATAACGTGAGAAAAATCTTAGACGTAGGTACGTACCGGCAACTTTTGCTATGGAGAGGCCGAGGCCTATGGAAGAATAGGCGAAAGACATTATGGCTGCGAGGATTGAGAGCCACGAGAGCTTGTGAAAGTTTTGTATTTGGCTCAGAACCACTTGGATGCAGGCGAAGATTATCATGAATGGGTAGTTTGATGTGTTGCACTTCACATGGTGGCCATTTTTGTGGAAACAGTTTGACCTCTTCACAGCCCTGATTACGATCGATGGAGTGAAAAGTTAAAAAATAATTAGTGAGTGAGTTTCGAACAAAGAGGTAATTAAACTGCACACTCAAGACGTATTCGGACGGGTACACCTCATAAGATATCTTTAACATATATTGTTCCAATTACAATTTTTTTTTTTTTGAATAAAATAATGTAATAGTAAAAATTAATAATTAATTTTTTCTATCACATCATTTTAATTATATAAAAATCAAGAATCAATTGTTTAACTGTTTATTAAATAACATTTTCTCTTTCAATACCATCAAAACTGGAGTGAGTGATGTTGAAACTTACACCATGCTAATAGATGCCGTGATAGTGTAACCGATGGTAATCCCTACAAGGTTTAGATACTGAGCCAATCCACACAGCTGAACCTTCCGACCTCCTGCCAGAAGAAAAGCCAAAGAAAAACCCATTAATACTGGAAGCTTTTTGGCATAGGGAAGTGACTTTTTTTTTTTTTTTTTTTGTCTTTAAACAATGTGTTCTTGGAACTCTCACCATATTAAAAAGATTGGTCAGAAGAAGATAAATGAACAGGCTAGGCAGCAAAATATCTGATTATCATACGATTACCTAGATTAGCTCTCACAACATCCATGTAGGTGTAGTTTCTCTTTCCGGTGACAGGGTCCGGTGTCCTGTAACAGTCCGCCAGAAGAGTGGAAGTGAAGTAGGTGATGCACGAGAAAGCCATGAGAACAGCCGGTCCGGCCACCCAACCCAACTGTGCTATTGCCCATGCCAAAGACAGCACGCCGGAACCAATAACAGCGGTTATGATATGGGCACTAGCGGTTAGCCATGTTCCTTTAAAAAAAAAAAATAGCAGACAAACTATGTCAGAAGACGAAAACAAGAAGACAGTAACAGGTTTTGAAATGAAGTATATACGTAGTTAATTATTAATACCGGTTCTTTTGGGCCGGCCATCTTCGTCGAGGTTCTTCCGAATATCACCGTTGTCATATGCTTCTGAGCCATGTTCTATGAACATGGTGTTCTTCTGCATCTCCCTCGCCATCTCGCTGGAAGTGTGTGTGTGTGTGTGTCTGAGCTTAATTACTTGCTTCAAGAAATGGTTAAGGAAGAGATCGAGAGTATTTGAATGGGTGAAAAGGAGGGGATATATATTTGAAAAGGAGAAAAGTGATGGGGGTAATGATGGTGATGAGTAGTGTACCAAGTCAAATGGCAGAGAGTTCTGTGGAGTGGCCGAGTATATAGGTTAGGACAAGTATCCGTTTTTTCTATATCTACTTTTATAATTAAATTAAGTAAATGAGAAGGAGAAGATTAAAAAAGTATAAAGGCTCCATTTGCTAAAATTCTCTCTGAACCATACTTTTTCGTGTTTCTGCCTTTTGAAACAAAAATATTAATAAATAATTTAAAATATAAAATATTTAAACTTTTTTCATTTTTATATCATATCTTAAATTTTTTTAAAAGTTATTTATTAATATTTTTTACTTTTTTGGTATAAAGCAAAAAGAAAAGAGAGAAGGCTTTAAGCAAACGTGGCAAAAAAATATATCTCAAAATACATATAACAAGAGTAATGTAATTAACTCTTTAATTAACTTTTTTATTATTTTTTTAAGTGGCTAAAATTTATTTAAAAACATGTCACTTCATCCGATTTTAAAAAAATATGATAAATAAATGTGAAGAGTAACATTATTCCATTAACAAATATTCTCTTTAGTTTTCCTTCAAAGTGGTTTAATCTAGTTTATAAAATTGAGTAATATTATTCTTTACACTCATTTATCACACTGATTGACGTGACGTGTTGTATGTAGTTTTTCTTTGTTATTTTTAAGTAGCCGACATCAAAAGCCATGCATTTAAAACATGTCATGTTAATTTGTATGATAAATGAGTGTGAAAAATAGCACTACTTATTAAACTTGCATTTGTTCTTAAAACACGTAATAATTGTTACATTTATTTTTAATTTTTATATGCAATTTTAGTAAATCATGTAATTCATATTGCGTTTTAAAAAATGCAAAAACTTTTGTTGATTAAAAAAATGAAAATGGCAGTAGCAGTAATGACTAATGGAGAGTTATTGACTTTGAGAACAGTTAAGTTAGGAGTGGAATTATTGACAGAAACTTGCACCATCGAAGGTGGTGGTGTCTGGACTTCCCGGACCCCCCAAGGGTCCCCACATCTTGTGTTCTTGGGTTTGGAGTCGTTTGGTCCATCCACTTGGAGACTTTTGTTGGCATCCATTCATTGTCCATTTTGAAAGTTGGCGATAAATCATCGGTGCCTCCCACAGGGTCGGTCCCTTTTTGGTCTTTCGTGGGTCACATCTACCTCTTACTTTTTTTTTTTTTTAAAAAAAAAAAAAATCATATTTTTAATTTTTTGTAGTTACACCAATGTGTATTAGATTAGCCCAAGTGCCCGTAATTTGGCTCGTTTAAACTTGACTCAGAAGATAATGAGTAGTTTGTGAACACAATAATCTGCTCGGTATATTAAATGAAACATACTCGTATAAACTCGAACAAAGCTCGTGAGCTCAACTTGTATAAGTTCGACTTGAATCGTTAAGTCGCTCGTGTGTGTGTGCATATATATATATATTTTACATATAAGTTTTATGAATATAAGATTCTATAATTGTAGTGTATAAATATTAACATAGTAAACATAATATATGTAATACTACAAACATTCCATTTAAAATGTGAAGTAAAGATCAAATTTAAAATTGTACTGAATTTTAATATTAATTTTTTTGAAGTAAAAAATATTAAATATAAAACTCCAATTGAGCTTGAGCCACTCGAACTCAATTGGAGGCTCGGCTTATTAAGCTAGTTGAGTTTGAGCCAAGCTCGAATTTGGCTAGGCTCTTAATAAGCCAAATTTGAACAACCATTCAAAACTCAACTCGAGCCGAGTTCGAACCCTTATTTTATGTATTTGAGTCGAGTTCGACAGCCCCAAGCTCAACTTGGCTTGGCTTGAATACAACCCTAATATACATCTTACTTTATTTCAATATGATGTAAATGTTGCAATATGATTTTTAAGAATCCAAACAAGTGTTTATTATTATTATTATTATTAGAGTCGAACACCTTAAAAAGTTAGTTACACGTTGAGGAGATTAAGACGTCGCACATTAATTCTTTCTTTACAATTAAGGCGAGACTAGACTTTATATATAGGTGATTTTAAAGAGTTTCAATTGTAGCTTGACTAGTTCTTTTGATTTAATATCACAGATGTGATTAACATTTTTCTTAAATCGTTACAAATAGTATCATAGTAACCTAGTAACACCATGTTGCACTGAAACCACGTGACACTTTTTCTGTGTTTTTTTAATAAACAATGTAATTTTCATATTCACTTTTTATTCGTATAAGAAATAAACTATTTTTTATTATATATATGTGTCCAAATGTCCCTTAACTCAATAGTCTTTGAGCACCATCAGTAGCGTTATTAATAATTACATGCCACAACTGATCATCTAGAATCATGAGTTTCTTTCTGTCTCACACTCATCTCCTACAATATAGGTTGGTCTGCGTTCTATTCTTGTGCAGAAGATCACGCAAATTAAGGACATATGATCTGATGATCTTTGTGTCTGTGCTTAGAATAATATGATTTGTTTGCCGTCCTGCTGTTTTTATGGCAACAACAAATGATCTATTTGAGTCATGTTTACAGGACAACAAAACAAGCCATACCCAATACAAACAATCATTTCAGTCATGTGATTGTCTCCCAGGGTCAGTTTCTTTCTTCTTTTTCCTTTTTTTTCCTTGATAAAAGTTGAAAATTCAGTAAAAGATTTTAGCCATACATAGTCCTGGCCTAGTTGTTATTGAAAGATGAGACATTTCAATAAATTATTCCATACCTTTTAGTAAGAATAAAGTTTTATTCCAATTAATGTGTTTGTTAATTTGATATCTGTCCTTATAATATATAATTTTCCCATCCATTTTAATAGGATTTACATAACATTTGAGAATATTATTAGTGAAGCAATAGGTCGATCTTTAGCAAGATAAGTGATGCCTTTTTTTTGTCCGTTTTCATTGGTTAATTTTTTAACAAATAAATGATAGAAAAAATTGATAATAAGTGTTAAATCCATCACTCAAATGGTAAAATTTGGATTTTGTAGATCCTTAATTCTCTTTGTTGAAATATCCAAATTTCCTCTCCTTGTTTTTATCTAACTCAAAAAAGAGGATAAAATTCCAATTTAAAGAGTGCAAAACACACATGCATGTTTAATTTGTTTGATAACATTTTTTTTTTCTCCCTTTTGTTTTTTATTTTCAAAACAAAAACATTAACAAACAACTTAAAACACAAAATACTCACAAAACACTCAAAATTACTTTCATATTTATGTCACATCAAAACATTTTTTAAACAAAAAAACAAAAACATCTTTTAAAATGCATTAATACAAAGAGCAACTTCTTCGTTTATATTTCTTTTTCTGAAAAAACTAAATAAATAGAAATTGGATCGTATGAGATCTAGAGAATGGGTGATGGTAGACATAACAAGAGGGGTGAGGAGCTCAATCTTCTGGTTTTAAGTATATATATATTTAACCTAAAAATTAAGCTTAACTCATATCAAAATTAGACTCAATTCTTCATTCATGCTTTGACCCCTCCCACTAAGATCGAAATCCGGTTTGTGTGGTACCATAAATTATATATCCTATATATAAAAAGGGGAGATATATATATATATATATATATATACCAACTTTTTAATTAGCTACAAGAATGGGATATGTACTCAAATTAAATTGACTCTTGAGCCAAGAATCAGGGCCCTAACTAATAATAGCATGTGCTCTGCGTATTTTAATGAAAAGTTTTTGGAGTTCCCCTTCATTCACGGGTTTTACGAATCTCATCCAAAACAAGAGAAGAAGTAGCAACCAAATTTGCTTCGCTAATACCACCTAGCTCTTTAATTTGATCTCTAGCTTGTCACTATCGATCGCTATATGCCTATATATATATTGTTTCACAGACTGCGTAAAAGTCTTCTTTAATTTGCTGGTATTTGTCATTAAACAATTTGATTACGCGGCGCCGGATGCAAGAAAAAAATGACACATCTCTATCGAATAAATTAATATGAAGGACAGAACATATTTAAGCATCAAAATAGCAACATATATTCCCTGAATCCCTGCAGTAGGTAGATAAGCATATATATATATATATCACGTTTCTAGTCAAAACCCAGCCAAGCAGTCTAATGAATTAACATCCGAAGAAAATGACAGTACGTCTCTCATGCATGCATGCTCGATCTACTGTAACCGCTAAATGCTAAGCTGCTAACACTTCTTTGAATTGACCCATTCTCAGTCACAACTACTCATAAGCCATGCATCAATTAATTAACCCCTTGAAATTAATGACTCTAACCTATAGCTGTCTACCACCGTTTGAAACTGACCCGGATTGGATAGAGTTTTCTTAATTTCAAACTAGGTTTGAGAATTTTTTTTTTTTTAATATAATTAATCTTTTAAATTGTGAGTGTATTTCTCATGTATTTTATTTTAAAAATGTCAGTTTATTAATTATATACATTTTTTTTAGACTGTTATTGGAGAAAACTTTGCCCTTATGATGTACATGGGGTAGAATATATGTAAACCTAATATACTCGATCCGGTGGCTTTGGCTTCATTTTTTTCATACCAAACTATTGCTTGGGCAAAGCCATATATATATATATATATATATATATATATATATATATATATATTATTACATTTATGTCCTTCTAGATGCATACAAGAAGAACACTAAAATGAACTCTAGCAGTCCTTTCTCTCTCTCTCTATATATATGGATGTATTTGGCCTAAAGTCAATTATCGAGTCACAATGAATCTTGGCAACTTATACCGGGGATGAAGAAGTTTGTAATTTTTTTAGTTTTTTTTGGTAATTAAATAGAAAGTAAAAGAGGAAAACGGAAGAAATAAAGAAAATGAAGATAAAATATTTATAAGTGGTTCGATTAAGAGACACCTATATCCACCATTAAGGAAGAGCTTGATAGAGCGATATCATGCTCTATTTATTTATTTTTTGGCTATTAGGATCTATTTATAGAGCTTACAAATTATTTGAATAATTTCAAATGCAATCTAAGTCTAATCAAATTCCTTCACTTAGAATAGACAAATCCTCGTTTATCACAAATTATTTATATCCTATTTATATACTCTAACATCTCATTCAATCTCGAAGTGAGAGTTTGTAGCTTGAGTTTTGAAAATATAAAGTGAAAGAAGAAGAGGAATAAATAAATAAAATGCAGATAAAGAATTTACGAGTGATTCGATCGGTACTAGATACTTACGTCCACCATTAAGAAAAAGCCCGATAGAGTTCTAATGTTCTCCTGTTTATCTTAAAAAAAGAAAAAGAAAAAGAAAAATAAATCTGACGGTGTACAAGGCTCTCTATTTAAAGAGCCTACAAATTATTTGAATAATTTCAAATCAAATCTAATCCTAATCAAATTCTTCTGCTTAGAGTAAACAAATTATCATTTATCACAAATAATTTCTAGCACGGGGAAAGTCAAGCACCTCACTTTTGACTATAAACTCAATGATTGCCTCATTTCTCACCTTCAAATCAGGACATGATCACTATTGAAGCCTCCATATCAAGTTGCTGCTATACAACTTAAACTTGCATGTCTGTTTCTGTTTGTTTTTATTGAATGTACTTTAAAAAAAAACACTTGCATGTCTTTTATTGTACATAAATAGTACATTTCTATGATGTCACCATTCTTGCATTATTGGCCAAAATCTTTGATTGCAAGGATTGGAAAATATTGGAGACATATTTAATAATTGAGACACATAATTTTAGGAGATATATAGATAGATCACCAGCCTCTTTATGATAAGAAGAGGTTGATGGTGGGCAGGCAGAGAGAGATGACAAAGAAGTATAAATGATGAAGGGGAGCCATGTTTCACTCAGTCGATCGAAGCAGCCCACGAGTCATTTCGTATGAAAACGGAATCAAACAAAGTTGGCTGGGAGTGAAAGAAATTGTCGATCATATCAGCTATCACCATCCCTTTTGGAGAGAAAAGGGGAGACAAATTGGCAGGCCCCCCACCCTACAAATAGTGGAGGGGTGCCCAAGTTTTGATTGTGAGTAGTCGTCACGATACTCACGAGAGTTTTATTACTCCTGAGAGCATCTCCAGTAATAATAGTCAAAGTAGCTATTGGAAAAGTATAACTCTTTACTTTAGTTATTATATAAATATATATATTCTCTTCAACAGATTCTCTATTATACTCTTTATCTTCTTTAAATATTATTTTGTGTAGAAGAGAGTGAAAGAAAGAGAAAGAGAGAGTGTAAAAGAAAGAAAGGAAGAGAGACTAAACAATAAAAAACTGATCGATTGTAGTGTGAATAGTGAATAGGTTTTTCTGCTTATTTAGTACTACTCACATTAGAAGGAAAAAATCTATTATGCCTATTCTGCTGGAGCCGAGAAATTGCTCATAATAGTCAAATTTTACTATTATGAACTATTTGTCTATTCTATTGGAGATGTTGTACTCACAATGAGCTCTTTAATTCTGGGTTTTTATTTTTTTATTTTTTTTTATTTCCTTCTAAATTTTTAACAAAACACACTAAATCTATCATTTAACAAACTCTCTATCAAAAGTTAAATTTAACATATGCCAAAATTTCTGTTTAAATCTAAAGAGTCAAAAAGTGAATGTTTAATTTTTTTAATATTATTTTTTTTGCATTGAATGCTTCAAAAGATTTGGCTCGACTTGAATTTAATGCATTGAATGCTTTTAGTAGTTAACTTAATTTATCAATAAAAAATAGTATTTATTTAAAGTAGATAAACATTTAGAGACTCTGTTATTTAATAGCTTTTAAAAGTGACTAGCTAGCTAAATCAACAAAAATAGTTTTTTAGAGTTAAATTTAGAGAAATTTTAAAGAGCTCATAGCATCTCCAACAGAATAGGTAAATGGTTCATAATAATTAAATTTGACTATTATAAACCATTTTTCATCTTCAGCAAAATAGGCAAAATAGGTTTTTTTTCTTCTTTCTTCTTCTAATGTGAATAGTAAATAGGCGACTCTTCTGTTTATTCACTATTCACACTACACAAAATTTATTATTATTTTCTCTTTCCCTTTATTTCTTTCTCTTTCTCTCTCTCTTCCTATTTTTTTTTCACACAAAATAATATTTAAATGCAAGTAGAGAATAGAATAAAGAATCTGTTTGAGAGAATATAAAAAGAGTAATAGCTAAAACAGAGAGTTGTACTTTTTTAATAGCTACTTTGACTATTATTATTAGAGATGCTCTCACTGTGAATGCTCTAAACATAACTAAATAAGAGGCAAACAATTTCTTTGTTTTTTTTCTTTTGCTATGGTGGTTTTCAACTTTTTCTCAACTTTTTCTTTCTTTCCAAGGGACCATGCATGCCTTTAATTGTAGGTGTCTTTCTAATTTCTGGATTTTAGTTTGCGTCTTCTTTCTCCTTTATGTCATCCCATATATATTCCATTTCCATATGCCATTCTAATCCATACTTCACGTAAAGAATGTCAACCGTACGTGTTAAACGGATATATATGCATGGACAAGCACGATTGGTTGTGTATATTATTCTCCACATCATCATAATTGGTTGCATATATTAGTAGCTCTATATATTCGAATATATTATTAGATTTGATTTTGATACAATTAAATTTGATTATTTCATTATGAGTTTCTTCATTTTAGAGTGATAATTTGGCTCGATGTCCGACACCAGCCCCCTCTAGCTCTGTCACTAAGTTCACACCCGGCTAATTAAAAAGTTATTTTGGTGAGTTGGAATATAAATTTGGGTGAAAAATCGCTCACATCTTACACTAATATTTAAATAAAATAGTCAAAGTGAATAGCTAAAATATAAAATGCGAGGTGCTGAGCATCTCCAGTTGTTGAAGGTATTTTAACCTAGCTAGTCAAAAAGTACATTTTTTATTTTTTATTTTACCTATTCATTTTTTCATATAAGCTCAAGCAGATTCTTTGATTCATTTTCTATTTTATTTAAATATTATTTTCAGAAAGAGAAAAAAATATTAAAAAATTTGAACATTGCGCTACAGTGAGTAGCAACTTATTGTTATTCACTTAACAAAAAATGTATTTTAATTACCTACTCTGAAACTAATCCGTTAGAGAAGAAAAAGAGCTCATAATAACTAAATATAGCTATTATGAGCTTTTAGCTACTCTAGTCGAGATACTCTAGAAAAATGGATAGCTAAAATAAGGAAAAAAAATGATTTTTTTAACTAAAATTGAGGGAAAAAAAATTGTTGAGCCGGTCGTAAATGCTTGAAATGGAAATTTAAAAAGCCACCATAATATAAGAACCCGTGATTGCTTACCTTGCTCATAAATCATAATCACTTGTATCATGCTACTAGCTAGCCAACCAAAAAAAATAGTTCGGGGGGGCGGGGGGGGATAAAAACTAGGTCTTGCCAAGAGATTATTAAACCAAATAACCTTACAATATTAAACAAAAGAGCTGGTAGACTATAAATTAAAATGATTAAGTATATTATTCCTGACTCTCAGCTTAAGCTTTTGTAACAAACCTTGGCTCTAATCATAATTTTAGTTAGATATTCAATGTGTTGGATTTCATGATACTTCCACCCAAAATCCGGATCGAATGCATTCCGTAAGTAAGCATGACACTAAAGATTCCCTTCGAACAAAAAAAAAAAGAAGAAAAATTCGGAAAAGAGTATGATAATGTTATTAATTAGTAGATAACTAAAAAGCTTGACTAAGATAAATGAGTGTGACTTAGGTATAAAAGCCATGGTCTTAAAGCTTGGGAATCCTGGATTTTTTTTGCTTTCAACTCACCATAAAGATGGAGAGAATATATACTTTTTTTCTTTCTTTCTTTCTTTCTTTTGATTTCTTAGGAATGCATGCATCTTAGCTTGCTTTCCCATTCCCTTTTGGACTGAGAGGCATCCATGTGCTGACGTACTGCTGAATGGATGTCTTAATTGTGGACTCGCGAGAGCCAGCATCGTCTTCTTCGTGAAGAAAGATGATTTGTATTGTCGGTTAGGGTTTCCCCTGCAAAATTGTCATGATTATCGATCGTCGCCAAATTTGACTTTGAGACCAGACAGGCCAGGAGAAAAACGAAAGAAAAGAAAAGAAAATCTTCTGAACAGGATTTTCGGTGTAAAAGAGGTCAAAATTCAAAGAGGGTTTGTCTAGTGAGGGTCATTTTCTACTAAAATACATTCACAAAAAATAAAAAACACGGGGCATTAATAAAATATTTAAGGAAAAATTTTATTAATTTATCTCCCTAATTGTCTCCGCTTTTGCAATTACTCCACTTCAAAATTTCAAAAACTCTTAATTTAATATATTCATCTTTCAATTTCACCCATCCGTTAAATCTTGTCAAAATTTTTAAAATACCCATATTTTTTTTAAAATATATATAAAGTTTCAAATATTAATTCAAATATGTGTATTTTTGTAAATTTCATTAAATTCTTGTATTTTTCATTTCTCTTTTGAGAATTTCGACACCCCTCCATTAGGGTTTAAAGAGAAATCCTAACGGAATAGTAAAATTGAAAAAAAAAATAAAATTCAAATGTACTAAAAGTTTAGGAGGGTTAAGGTAAAGTTTTCCCAATATTTAAAATTACTTTTACTTTTATATCACATCAGATCATTTTTTTAAAAAAAAAATAAAATAAAAAATAAAAACACAATTTAAAAAGCATTAACAAACGAAACTAATTCTATATATAGAAGATTAATTTTAAAATTTTTGTATAGGGCAAGACATTAGGTATATAGGTTCACCCCTGATTTTCGAGTCTCAAATAGAGAATATAATAGATATGTTTAATTAGTAATAATTTACACGTTACAAATACACAAAAAAAAATGAAACTATCATTATACAAATTTATGCATTAAAATACAAAAAGGTACTGTGGCTAATGAAAAAGGGGCAGGGACCAAAATCTATGAGAATCATGAGCAATGTGAAAGGTGGACAGTACTTGTGAAGCCTGATGGAACAAAAGTTTGAACTATAGTATATTTACTTTAATTTCCTCCTGGAAAAATATTAAATAAATGTTTTTAATATATGCAATTATCGTGTAAAGGTAATCAATCCCTATAGGATTGTCCAGAGATGTGATATGCCATAGATATGTTGTAACCTATATAATTAATTAATTAATTGCAAAGCCAACAAAAAATTCCCTAATAGAACTTTGAATAAAGCTAATTAAGCCGCCAATCAGCAGTGAGTTTTAAAAGTTTTTCCACGTGTAATTTTTACATGCATCTTAACAAAAAAAGTGTGAGTATTACATGTTTTATTTAAGAATACGTGTCAGTTTAATAGACTGAATTAAAAGAATTCACTTTAACTCAATTTTCAGAAAAACAATCTGTTTTAATTTGTTAATGTTTTTTAGATGATGCTTTTATTTTTTATTTGAAAAAGTTTTCTTTAACGTAACGTAAAGGCAAGAATTATTTTAAGTATTTTGTATTTTGAGTTTATTATTATTATTATTATTATTTTTTGAAAAGGAAAACAAAAAGAAGAAGTTACCAAATAAAACCTTTGTCGGCTTGAAAAGGCATAATATAGGACCTATTAAAGGAGAGTGGGAAATTAATTTTAATGGAGGGTGGGTCCATGAGGGTTCTATATCGTACGTAGATGGTATAAATGAGAGTGTTAATATGGATTTTAATAAGGTTATAGTTAATTAGTCAGATTATAATTTTTCATTTAATTGATGGATATTAGATAATAATTTCAAACCCCCACATGGACCTATTTTCAAAAAAAATCAGTGCAATCCGATGCCTAGATTAAATTATCACCTTCTTCCTTGCTTGTGATGAAAATTGAGATTTTTTATTTTTTATATTTATTTTTAACACTAAAAAATTGATTGGAAGAAGAAGAATAAGTTATATGCATGAGTTCCAAATGAACCCATAAAAATTAAAATTTGATTCAAGTCAAACCCAATGTATATATATAATAGAAGTGAGTTTGGAACTCAAGCTATTGATACGTGCAAGTAAACTTTACCCATCCAATCTCCTAATTAGATTCTAATCAAATATCTGAAGTTGTCTTTTCGTGTAGGGAATAGGAATAGGTATAGAGATGGGCATGTAATGCCCAATTGTTGAAGATTTCATGGAAAAGTTCAGGTTATGTTTGAGAGCTGTTTTTGACAAGCTAGTCTTTATCTTCGCGGCATAAAAACATTACTAACTTTTAAAAAATAATTATTCAATAAAATACTTTTTAAAAAATAAAACACAATACACGAAAGCTTTTCGAGTGTGAGATACTGGAACTTAACTTGTTACTTAGAAAATTAAAAAATTAGAGAGATGGCTTCACGACACCCTCAAGTCCTCAACCAAGGGAAGGAAGTTGCCGTACAGCCACCCTCCGTTAAGGGTGATCACGCAACCACTTCAAAATTTATTTTTAATTTTTTCAAATAAAAAGTCAGCATCCCCATGTGAAAAAAGAAAAAGAAAAAGAAAAAGCATGCGTTTTCTTAAAATAAGTATATTTGATATTTTTTTTTCTCTTAAAAAAAAATAAATAATACTAAAAAATTTACCAAGGATCCCAAATACAATACTTTTCAACTTCCATGGCATCAAAAACTCTTTTCAAATAATAATAATAATAAAAAAAAAAAGCACTTTTCAAAACGCTAAATGTTAAAAAGTTTATCAAACAATTTTCTCTGGCGGACAACACTTTTCAAATATAGATTTTACTAAAAACACTTCCCAACTTCCATTAAATAAAAAACTCTTTTCAAATCAAATTTCAAAACACTTAGCAATCATAGTTTAAATTCATTATTGTCAAAAACCCGAATGCCGTATCATCCTCAAGCCCGTTTGAGATGGGCCCAAAAACTCGCCCATTCGAAGTCTCCTTTAGGTGGTGGGCCGGAAGCCCAAAATTCGCTTAAAAGTATAATATCCAGTGGGTTTGAGCTGGCTCTGCTCCAAAACCCACCACCCGAAGTTACCCCAGACCGAATACACAGACAGGCCTCTGTCGCTGGGGACATAATCGTAAATGACACCCGAAAAGGAAAAGTAAACAAAAAGATCAACGTATTTTTGTGCCATCGTACAGCTCCGAGATCTTTTTCCTTTTCATTCCCCTTTCTCAGAGAAATCTCGGTCCTCTGCACCCTCAGCCTGAGCTATACCTACAAACCCTAGCGACAAAAGCTTCAAGCTCTGCCCACAAATAGCAGATCTCCACGTGGTATGCTCCACGGATAACTAGTGTTTGTTTTACTGTCTAATACCGTTTGCATTTCTCGTAATTATTGTATTGCTTTGTCACATTGTTTTCCCTTTTAGCTATGGTATAAGATTTATTAGCCGTTTGGGCTTGGCCTGGTTTAATTCTTAGTGGACAAAATGTAATGCCATCTAATAGCGAAAATTTTGAATGTGTAATAGTTGGAGACTTGGGTTGCAGATGATTGAGCTGTTAATTCTGTGTGTTGGGTTTAGAGTTTAAATTGGAGGCAGTTAGTAATGTGGGATTAATGCTGATAAGAATGATAAAGCAACAACCACTTTTACCGAGAATTTCAACTGATGGGTTCCGAGGCTTGGAGTGTTTTTACACTATAATTTCATGCATTTTGCTAGTGGGTGCCTTAAGGGAACTCAATATGGAGGGTTTAGTAGTCCTCTACCTTTCTTCTACTGGCTTTTCTTTGTGAAGAAAGTCGAATATGTGCGCAAATATGTATTCAAGAAACCCAACCAACCATGAATTCGTTCGCACTGAGTGTGCAAAGTGGCGGTTTTTCCAGATTGAGAAGTGTAAATTTTTTTTCAGAAAAAAATGTTGATTGTGAATAATGGAGTGTTAAATGTTTATTGATTGCTGTATGCATCTTTTGACTTTCGTTTAGCGTATATGTGTAATGATAAGCTGCATTTGATGTATTTAATCTTATAAATAAATCAAAATCATGCTTTCTTCAAATAACCAAAACATAGCTTTTGAAATTTTTATCACTCTCATATGTTCCTTGGTTTTTCAAACTTGCACCTGATTATGTCACAAGCTTTTTTGCAGCACTAGAAGTTTCTTATGATTTTGAAGATTGAGAACTTATAAGAGAAGATTCATAGGGCGAGGAGAGAGTTTCTGTGGTCTATTGTAAAATTCTTGTGTCTCAGTGAATTGAGGCTTGAAACTGTTCGTTTGATTTAGTTGAGAATTATGGGCTATAGAAAGGAAATATGGGAGGTAAATATTTGTAAGTAATATTGCTTGAAGAAGGGATGCAAGTTTTATCAAAAGTGGGTTACGTATGTTTCGGCATTTGGGATGGTTCATCGGTCCGAATTATAAGAGTTGGTCAACAAAGAGCTTGCCTGATGCAAAGCCACGCCTGGCTAGGGTTAAGCCGGTGACTATGTTGGATACTGTACAGGAAATTGCCATTTACATTCATAGGTTTCACAATCTTGACCTTTTCCAACAAGGGTATGTGCTTGTTAATTCCTCACTTCTTGCAAACTTCTATTTAATTTATTTGTTTACTTAAATAGATCTCTAAGATGGGTTACTCCTTTGCTCATTGGGTTTTTGTTTGTTCAGATGGTATCAAATTAAGATTAGCATCAGATGGGAAGACAGTGATTATACTTCTTTGGGAACTCCAGCGAGAGTTGTTCAATACGAAGGTGCTCTATAGGAGTTATAGTAGCTCTTCTCTGCATTTATTAATTACATGTCCGGTTTTGATCTTCCCCCCTTTGTTTTCAATATGAGCATGGAAATTATGAAATTTTTATTTATTAGTTCAATGAGATTGGAATTGCTTATCAAATGGAAGAAAAAAAAAATTAGAATATACACATACTTTGTATCTTTGGACGGTGGCTTTTATGTCTCCTTTGTCGCTTAGTTTTAGCGATTTTCTTGTTCGTTTTTCGTTTTTTAGTTATGTACTTTCTCTTGTATACTTCCAGTGTACTTAGGGGCGCCTTACACTTTTAATAAGACAAGTTTATTACTTATAAAAAAAAATTAGAATATACATACAGACATATATGATATTGGTGTGTATGTGTGATTTGCAAGTCCACCTTAATTGCAAGCATACCCTACAAAGAACTTTTGCTAAGGCTCAAATGTGAACAATGCAGTTTATACAATAGGCCGATGGCTTTGTTTATTCAAGATTGAGCTATATTGCTAATTAATTAACCTGCCTTAACATTGACAATTATAGTGTCTTCTGTTATATGGTGAAGTCATTCTTGAATTAAAATTTGAAACTATGGCGTTTGATATCATTAAGTAGTGTTGAAAAGCTGACATGTGTATTCTGATTTCAATATCTTTGGACTAGCCTCACTAACTTCAATTACACCAACTTTTGTAAAATATTTTGTTTAATTCCTCCATTTGACTGAGAGTGTGACTTTATTTTTTGTATTTTATTTTAAGTAAGCATGTAGATTCTATGATACACCAGTTTCAGTTCCGCATACCCATTATGAAGTTCATGGCTGCTCCAGAATATTTTGCAAGTAGTTTAAGAAATTTAAACAACTTTCAATGATTCTGATTTATTAGATACTCTGCATTCTGTTGTTGTTCAGGCTTGAACTTATTTTTGTTTCACATAAATGAAAAATTTTCTACTAGCTTCAGACCTGTGATGTTTGTTTAGATGAGCTACGGACTAAGAGGTCGTAAAATTTGTTTGAGTTGTAGCTCCTGATCTGGGTTCTGACGATATATATGGAGTATGGAGGATTGATGACACAGACAACAGTTTCTCAACACAGCCTTTCCGGATCAAGTATGCAAGGCAGGATGTTCTTTTATCAATCTTGATCTCATTCAATCTATCTCTTGGTGGACATGAGGTAGTGCTTCAATCTGTGTGTGTGTGTGTGTTTTATGATAAAAAATGGAGGATGAGATTCACTTCAAGTACCAAATATAATTTCAGGTTTGTGTGTGTGCTCTCGCACGAGCACCTGCCTCTGTGTTTGTGTGGGATAAGAAAATAATTAGTGGGTGAGATTCCCCACAACTATTTGCTACCTCAAATAGATGATCTTGTTGGCAGTAGCATCCCTCTTATCAAGGTTGGCATCTTGAGTCGGCTAATCTTTGTTTAGTGAGAAGAGGTCTTAATTTGTGTGCAGCGATGTCAAATATCTACATAGCCAAACCCTCTGCCAGCTCACTTGAGGACACTAGAGTTTTTATCTCATCAATCATTTGCTCATCTGAGCAATAGAGTATACATGAAGCTCAGCTTCGAAAAATCTTTGACTCTACTCTAGTAGGAAAAGAAAAATAAGTATTTGATTGTTATATCTGGTTAATTGCGGCTTGTTTCTTTTGGCCTCTAGTATCTAATCTGTTCAAATCATGTCTTGGCTATTTTGCAGGGTCCACCCACATCTGCAGTTATATTGAAGTTTGAGCTTATGTATGTTCCAGCAATGGAAAAAGGGTCAGTTGAAAGTATACAATAATTTGATTTTTTGTCCTGCTTAATTATGCTCGAAATTCAATTGGAAATTAATGTTGGTGGTGATTGTAATTCATTTGCATAGGTCTGAGATGCTGGCTTTTCTTGATGCTATCCCTGCTGCTGTGCATGAATTTCGAATTCCTCCTAAAGCTCTTCTAGGGTTGCATTCTTATTGCCCTGTTCATTTTGATGCTTTCCATGCTGTGCTTGTTGATGTAAGCATACACACCAGTCTACTGAAATATGGTTCTTCCACGTCCCCACTGAAGGTACCCAGGTTTGTCACGAATTCTAGTTTCTAAAATAGATAACCTGGTCACTGTCACATTCCATTATTTACCCGTTTGTTTTTTTTCCGGATGCTTCACTGTTATACATTTTGGTTCTGAACCAATTCTTATGCAGTCTTTATTTGTTGAAGTAACCTGGTCAGTTGAATTATTTCAGTGATTCCTGCACTGCTAAAGATGATGTTGGTGACAGTTTTGTTGGGTCCAATCAAGTATGTTCTCACCCATTTTATTTATTTGACTGAAACCTTTACCTGGCTCTTGGCGACTTGGCTCTATTTATATTTTCTCATGCATATCAGTTAGTATTTTGTATGTTGTTTTTTTCCTTTGCTTATTTTACCAAATTTATTAGGCGTTTGGTCTATCTATTCCATGATGACAATATATGTTTGCTATCAATGTGTTGCGCTTGTATTGATATTGGTGGATGTGCTTGCAGGTGGATGTGCTTATGTAGTATATACATGTATGCAAATGGATGTCCTTGTTATTGTAAATTACAATTTATAGTATAGCTTTAGTTTATTTTTTATGAGTAATTGAGAACTCATTAAAAAGCGCAAAGGCGCAACTGAAGTACGTAGGATCTATACAAGAAAGACACCTAACTAGAAGAAGAAAAAAGATTTAGAAAAATATGAAAGCTAGAAATATTAAAGTCAAAGGCAAGCAGCCCAATGGTAAAGTGTCTTAAAGAATAAAGCCTTTAATTCCACCAATGGTGTCTCACGGTCCTCAAAGCTCCCATCGTTTCTTCCCCTCTAAAGACACCAAATAATGCAGGATGGTATAATCTTCCATACACATCAATCTAAGGCCTACAACCTTGCACTTTCCAATAAGCAAAGAGGGGTCTACCACTTGACTAGGCATAACCCAAGTTAGCCCTACACTGTTGAAGATAGCATTCCAAAGAGCACTGGCAATCTCACAATGGATTAGAAGATGATCCATCGACTCACTACTCTTCTTACACATATAGCAGCAATCAATCACAATGACATATCACTTAGATTATCCATGGTAAGGATTTTTCCTAATGAGGCTGACCAAGCAAAAATGCCACTTTCAAGGGAACATTATTCCGTCAAATACTCCTCTAAAGGAAACGAGTACTAGAAGGGGGAACAAGGACATTCTAGTATGATTTGACGTCAAACAACCCTCTCGTGGAAGGAACCCATCAAAAGTTATCTTCACTACCCTGTCTCAATACAAAGGAATGCAGCAAATTTAAGAACAAGGTGAAGTGATCTACCTCTAAATCAAGAGCCGCTCTCGAAATGTTAACATCTCATTGATGAGAGGCACTAGAAAGCTTCAAATGGTTTTCCACGACAACTTAACACGTGGAATACGAACAAGTTCGGAAAAACTATGGCTCGATCTCTACACCACACATCATGCAAGAATCTAATTTTGGAGCCGTCACCCACCTCAAATTTAGTATGACTAGAGAGATCCCCCCCAACTCTTGATATTTTTCCAAAGCCTCACATCATACGTCCCATGGGCCTCATTTGAACACCACCCGCTCCACACATTGCTTTACTTAGAGTCCACAATCACCCTCCATAAGGCTGCTCTCTCATGAGCATAGTGCCAAAGCCATTTCCCCAAAAGAGTTCAGTACAAGTAATTTTGGATCCTTGTAACGATCTAGGAAAAAACGCTAGCCACATCTGTGCTATCATCCCAAAAGAACTAGTCAATTGGGTGTTTCCCTATAATTCATTTTAAAACCTAGTTTCACATAATAACTAGGTAATGTGGGACTTAACACTCATGACTATCTTTATAAGTCACCCACTTTATGGGCTACTATTCATCTTCCCAATGTGGGACAAGAGTGTTACAAACTCTTCCCTTTAAACTCTTGAAGTTCTCGTCAGGGCCGCATCATGTAGTGTTCCAATACCCCATGCCCTGGCGTTATTAGGTGGCTCTAATACCATTTGTAGCAATCTAGGAAAAAGTGTTAGCTATATCTGCGCTATCATCCCAAAAGGACTAATCTATTTGAAGCTTCCCTAGAATCCATTATAAAGCCAGTTTCATTTAGTAACTACGCAATGTAAGACTTAGTACTTGTGTCTATCTTTATAAACCACTCATTTTATGTGGGCTACTTCTTATCTTTCCAATGTAGGACATGGACGTTACAGGTGGAATATGAATTTAGAGATCGGATTACACACCTTAGGCTAGCTAACCAAGTGGAATTTGAATTCTTCACCAATACCACCGCACAAAAAATCCCACTTCAACTTCTCTATGCAATTGGCAACACCAACCGGTAGGGGGAAAGGAGACATTAAGTAAGTATGCAGATTAGATAAAGTGCTTTTAATCCATGTAACTCTCCCACCCTTGATACATCCTCTTCCATCTTGCCAAGCGGATCTTCTCAATAGTGTCGTCCCAAATAGATTTGGCCTTAAATGAAGCTCCGAATAGAAGACCTAGGTATTTAACAGGCAAAGAAGATACCTTGAAACCCAAAATGCTAGCCCCCTTCAACATTAATGACATTGCCAACAGGGACCAACTCTGACTTAGTCAGGTTAATCCTCAAACCTGAAACAGCTTCAAAACATTAAAAAAAAAAAAAAACCAAACGAACTTTGCAAAGATGATCTAGATTTGCCCCACAAAAAATCAAAGTGTCGTTCTCAAACAAAAGGTGAGAAATATTGATGGCACCACCACTCCTAGATCCCACCAAGAAGCCCGATAAAAGACCCACATTCACTATAGTAGAAAGTGGTGGTATTCATAGGGGGAAAAGACCTTTTAAGTTTGAGATTATGTGGCTTCAGGAAGACGGCTTCGTGGAGAGGGTGGGGCTTTGGTGGGAGTCTTACTCCTTCCAAGGCTCCCCTAGCTTTGTTCTTGCTAAAAAATTGAAGGCACTAAAGGTTGATCTCAAATCTTGGAATGAACAGGTGTTTGGAAACGTGAAATACCTTAAATTGGCTCGCCTTGAAGAATTGCGTGCGCTTGACAGAATTGAGGAAGAGAGAGGCTTAGATCCCGAAGAATTTTTGAGGAAAAACTCGATTGCTAGTGATCTGGAAAGAATTATTCTCTAAGAAGAAATTAGCTTGAGGCAAAAATCTAGGGTTCTTTGGCTAAAAGCGGGCGACAAATGCACTAAGTTCTTTCATCAGATCGCTAACTCGAATAGAAGATCCAACTCCATAGAATCCTTGTCTGTTAATGGCTCAGTCACTTCTGATCAACTGGCCATCAGAGACCACATTGTTCATTTCTATGAGTCTCTTTTTTCTGAGCAATACAACTGGAGGCCCAAATTGGATGGCATTGCTTTCAACTCCTTATCCTTGGAGGAAGCCGCTCAGTTGGAGCTTCCTTTTTAGGAAAGGGAGGTCCTAGAGGTGGTGAAATCTATGAACGAAGACAAGGCTCCTGGCCCTGATGGCTTTCCCTTGGCTTTTTTCCAAGACTGCTGGGATGTGATCAAATCAGATATCATGGGAGTCTTCACAGATTTTCATGCTCATAACAAATTTGTGAAAAGCCTCAATGCCTCTTTCATTGCTTTAATCCCCAAATCCCCTGGGGCAACCGATCTCGCAAACTTTCGGCCTATCAGCTTGGTGAGTGGTATTTATAAGATCATTGCTAAAGTTCTCACTAATAGAATGAGCCGTGTTTTGGAGAAGATTATTTCAGAGCCTCAGAATGCTTTTGTCAAAGGTAGACATATTTTGGACTCCGTCCTCATAGCCAGTGAATGCTTGGATAGCCGTATCAAGTCTGGTATCCCAAGGGTTCTTTGCAAACTAGATATTACGAAGGCTTTCGACCACATCAATTAGAAGTTCTTATTGTACATGCTAAAAAGATGCGGCTTTGGGGATAAATGGGTCTCTTGGATCTCTCATTGCATCTCATTGGCGCGCCACTCGGTTTTGGTTAATGGTTCTCCAGCTGGCTTCTTCAATAGTTCTAGAGGGCTGAGACAGGGTGATCCTTTTTCGCCCCTCCTGTTCATTGTCGTCATGGAGGCTTTGAGCAAAATGCTCTCTGGTGCTGTTGATAGTGGTCGACTCTCATGCTTTTTGGTGGGTTCTAGGCCTCCTGTGATCAACATCTCTCATTTGTTGTTTGCAGATGACATATTGGTCTTCTGCGAGGCTAATCCTGACCATCTTCGTTTACTGCGTGTACTACTAGTTTGCTTTGAAGCTGTCTATGGTTTAAAGGTCAATTTGGCTAAATCTCTCTTGGTTCTTGTTGGCAATGTGGACAATGTTGCCGAGTTGGCTTCTATCTTGGGTTGCGGGACTTCCTCTCTGCCCTTGAAGTATCTTGGCATGCCCCTTGGGGCACGCCACAAGGCTACGTCCATCTGGGATGATATTGTGGTTAAGATGGAGCATCGTTTGGCCAGTTGGCAAAAGCTGTATTTGTCCAAGGGTGCTAGGGTTACCCTCATCAAGAGTACACTCTTCAACCTCCCTACGTATTTCATGTCTATTTTTCCAATTCCTACTCATGTGGCTAACTGTATTGAGAAGCTTCAAAGAGACTTTCTTTGGGGTGGGATAGGCGAAGAATTCAAATATCACTTGGTCAGATGGGAAAAGGTTTGCTCTCCGATCTTTGAGGGAGGTTTGGGTTTCGGAAACTTGAAGACTTTCAATCGTGCTCTTCTAGGCAAATGGCTATGGCGTTATGGGACTGAGCGAGATGCATGGTGGAGAGTCGTGGTGGATTCTAAATATGGCAGCCTAAGGGGTGGTTGGTGCTCTCTCGAGCCGACAGGAGCCTTTGGGATGGGGGTATGGAAAAAATCAGGAAAGGCTGGGATTTGTTCTCTCGTTACACTAGATTCGTCGTGGGGGATGGCTCCAAGATTAGTTTTTGGCATGATTTGTGGTGTGGTGACACAGCCCTCAAAGTAGCCTTTCTAGCTTTATTTGACATTGCTCACCTTAAGGACGTAGTTGTTGCGGATAATCTAGAGTGGTTGGGTGACTCATTCTAGTGGAATGTGAGCTTCATCAGGGAGGTTCACGATTGGGAGGTGGATGTCTTTGCCTCTTTCTTCCAATTGCTACATTCAGTTAAAGTAAACAGAGACAATAAAGACAGTTTGTGGTGGGTCCCCTCCAAAAAAGGAGTTTTCAAAGTCAAGTCCTTCTACTCCTTAACTAGCACTGGTGGCAGACGTTTTCCCTGGAAAAGTGTTTGGCGTACTCAAGCTCCTCCTAGGGCAGCTTTCTTTGTGTAGACTGCGGCTCTTGGTAAGATCCTTACTCAGGACAACCTTAGGAAGCGACATGTCATTGTGATCAACCGTTGCTGCATGTGTAAGAAGACCTAGGAAACTGTGGATCATCTCCTTCTCCACTGCGACGTAGCTTCTGTTGTGTGGAATTCTCTCTTTAGCCGTTTCGGTGTGTCTTGGGTTATGCCTAGACGGGTTATTGACTTACTTGCATGTTGGTGGTCATTTGACAGATCAATGAGTACTGTTGTTTGGAAAATGGCACCTATTTGTATCTTCTGGTGCCTTTGGTGGGAGAGAAACAATAGAAGTTTTGAAGACTTGGAAAGAACCTTGGAAGAGACTCTTTCTTTGTTCTATCATACTTTGTATTGTTGGACTTCGGCTTATGTCCATCCTTTGTTTATTTCTTTTTCTGACTTTCTCTCTTGCTTTTCTATTTCTAGTTAGGTGTTTTCCTTTTATACTTCTAGTGTACCAAGGGGCGCCTTATGCTTTTCTAATACAATTGATCTCTTACCTATCAAAGAAATATAAAAGTGCACTAAGAAATACAATATGTTAACCAATTACATCATTTTTCCCCAAAAAAACACATCTCCTAAGTAAATTTAATAGAAAGTTCCAATTGACATGGTCATAAGCCCTTTCAATATCCAGCTTGCCAACATACTTGGTTCCCCAAATCTAATCCTATTGTCAAGGCTCTTGCTGGCAATACTAACAGAGTCTAAAATCTGTCTACCCTTGATGAATCTGAGACTTGAAAATGATCTTCTCCACTACCATTTCCAACATGTTAGCTAGAACTTTAGTGACAATTTTGTTTACTCTACCCATTAAGCTAATTGGTCGAAATCTTTAATGTCAATAATCCCTGATTTCTTTGGTATAAGAGAAATGAATGTGGCATTGATGCTTTTTTTAAACATACCTTTAGCGTGAAAATCACGGAAAAATTCATGAATTAATTTGAGCATGCTTGGAAGAAATTCATAGTAAATATGTCAAGGCTCGGAGCCTTGTCATAGTTAAAAGGTTTTCACAACCTCAAAGACCACTTCTTTAGAAGGGTCTCTCCAACCAAATGGAGAACTGTACTTTCATCTATGTCAGTATGGAGGTGCTTGCACATTTTATTTTATTCACTTATGATTGTTTTGCTACTGGCTTTTTAAAGACTGGTCTTTCATGTATTGACAGTTGAAATTTGTGATTGGCTAGGCATTGGGTCAGGTGGCTTCTGTAGATTTAAAACAGGTCATGCTTGTTAAAGCATTATTAACTGCTCGTGACACTTTGCTTGAAGAGCTACTAACACTTAGCCGAGCAATTGGCAGACCTATTGATTTGACTGATTTTATATCCAAAATGGATGATATGAAGTTGTTTGATTCTGTTGTGCGAGCAAATCCGGGTGCTGTAGATGGAGAAGTTTCAGGACAAGGCAAGCCACAAAATGGTTTTGAGGTCCTTACTTAATTTTATCAAGCAGAGTATTCTTGATTCTATTTTGCAAGTTCTGTTGGGATTTTTTTTTTTATTTATTTATTATTATTTTTTTTTTTTATAATGTTTGCTTAACAATTTCTTCTACTCTTGAACAGAAAGCAAATGGTACTCTAGATTTTCGGAGTGAGCAATTGCTTCGCTGCTTATCAAGGGGTGATTTATTGAACTCTTTTCATTCATTGGGCGATCAAATATCATATTTATGGAACACTTTTCTGAAGTTCCACAGGTTAGATTTACTCAATATAATTACAATTGTATAGACTATGCCTGGTTTTATTAATTTCGATTTTGAGAGCTTTGAAGACATTGAAAGTACAGTGGCGGAACTTAAATATTTGTTTTTCAAAATTCTTTCTCTTTAGACAGCTACTTTAGATTTTAATTTGCTTAGTATTCATGATTTTCTTGACTTGTTCAGCAAGGTGTTTTTCTTGTATACTCCTTTTGTACTTGAGTTGCACCTTTGCGCTTTTAATGATAATTCGTTTACTTCTAAAAAAAAAAATCATGTATACCTGGTTTGCGCTTTTAATAATATCTCTTGTCAAAAAATAACATAGTATCCATTGCCAAAGTTGAATAAGACCTAGCCAGCTAAGGGTACCTCTATCTACCATACACTAGGTACTTCATTGTATGGTGGTTACTCATTAAAGACCTTTTTTCTTCTCTTTTCTGACTATTTGGTGTCAAATTGGTGATGCTTAGGAGGTAGTTGATGTGTACTTTTGGGGCAAAGAATGTTTGGATAGCATAGAAACAGTTCGATCTGGAATGCAGCCCTTCTTTTCACTTGTGTGGACAGTTTGGAGAGAGAAATAACTGCATGTTCAACAGCATTGAGTTATCTGCTATTGAGTGTCACTTCAATGGCAGAGTGTAAATTTGGAAGAGCAGAGTCACGCGTCATGTTTGAGAAAAAGTGAGTGAGAATGAGAGAATTTGAGTTAGGTTAGGGTTTTTCACAAGCGATGAATATATTGGGGATAAAACGGCATCGTTTTGTTTGTTGGTTCGAGTCAGTTAATCGACTTTTCAAAACTTTTCTACTGCCTACTGAACTGACCCGACGTTGAAACAGAATTCTCATTTCACCTACCACCTGGTGACGGTTCGGCAGCGGGTGGTGGGCGGCCAATCTGCCCACCCCTACTTGGGGCTCCTTTGTATAATTCATATATAATTGAGTTCTCCTCTAATTTTTACATTAAAAAAAATAATAATAAAATCAGAATAATAATAAGAAGAAGAAAATTATAGTATTCAGTAAGCTCTTATATTCTATATCATCTTAACAAAGCAATTTGGTTGTATGGGCTAGAATAGTTGCTGAAAAGAACTTGTTTCTCATGCCATTCGTTCCAAGCAGTAATCCTTTAGACACATACACACATGCACACACTTAGACAAAGAAAGAAAGAAAGGAAAAGACAAATTAACCAAGATGCAGAAAATTTATCTGACAGTAGTCCCGATGAAAACTTTGTGACGAGCATACCAAAAGAAAAAAAAATTAAAAACTTTGAGACAGATTAAAAGGCTCCAATTTGAGATAAATAATTTTAGCATTAGCAGACTTTGTTTAAATCGGAGATTTCTTCTGAAGTTGTGTCTGAGAATCCTCCTACGTGAATCTTTGATGATTTTATATATAATATTGATACCTGCATATTTACATGGATTACCTACATATGCACGTATACAAGTAAGCAAATACTTGCTTTATCCCTTCTTATCCTGTCCACTAGTAAATTCTGAAGCATGATGCATTTCGAGAATATATATCTAGATAAAGGGTAGTGTTACTAAGATACTTAGCTTGATATGTTCCATAGGGCGACCTGAATTCCTTTAAAGCATTGAACAATCAGCTTGGGACTTCTTTCTAGGTGAATTTTTCGATATCTGTCCTTTGCCACAAGTCAATGAGAAGAAGTCTTGAGCCGTGACATATTGATTACCTTTGCTTCTTTTTTTTGGCTTGTTTACATGCTGATCTAGAAATTCACTCTAGGGCTAATGAAAGGAAAATATTGGAATTTCTGCGTGATGCATGGGCTAAGGATCGGAGAGCTGAATGGTCAATATGGATGGTATACTCCAAGGTTGAGATGCCTCATCACTATATAAATAGTGGAGGCGATGAGTCTTCCCCCCATGGTGTACATAAAAGAGTTTCAAGTTTGTGGAAATTAACTGATGATGTAAGTACTCATATTGGTACTACATTGCTTTATTATCACGTTTACAGAATGTTAATCTTGGTTTAATCTCACAATGGACAAATAGATTCTTCCCTTAAGAGTCCCTGACTTGGGAATTTTGTTTTATCTGTACAGCCTGCCCAGGCTGCAGCTATGCGTGCTGTGCGTCATAGGCGAAGCATTTCACAGATGAATGTGAGTAATTGTTCTTGTATGGATTGCTTTCTCGTCCTTGTTCTCAATATAATTGGAGTTCCATAACTTTATATTGCTTCATGCAGATCAACAATCGCTCAATTCAAGACATGCACATATTTGGAAATCCTTCAAATATTCCTATTGTAATTGTAGAACGTGTGATGAATGCTCCACGCCGCAGTACTAGTGAAAATTCGTACTTGAGACATTTGGACATGATAGATTCCCTCGACTCAGTCACTGAACCCAGCTCTGCAGCTGTGAACAATCAATCTGGTCCTAGCCGACAACAAGGTGGTCGTGTTTTGAAGATTGTTGTCTTTGTGCATGGGTTTCAGGCGAGTAGTGCTCTCCTACAGCTTCTCTTAAATATGTAAATGCATTTGTTATTTTTGTTTCATCCTCATGTGTCGAGTTTCATTTTTTTGTTAAAAATGAATCTATTCTAAGTAATATTTCTCACAGGTGTGTTTCATAGTTCTAAAGTTGCTTTTAGTTTGAATTTATTGCTTATGCAGTTGAAATAAATACATGTCTTATTATACTTTATTGAGGTTTGTAACTCTTGTACATGTTCTTTAAAAGTTGGAAAGGAAAATTGTGATAACAGGGTGCATCGATCAACAAAAAACCCTCTCTCGTCTCCCTCTCAACAAAAAACCCTTAGGTCTCTTTTCTAATAACATCTTGTGAGGAGGGAGGAGCTCCCTCCCTCCCTCCCTCGTCCTCCTCATCCAGTTCCCATCCAATCTAGGTCCTTTAGTGTTTTTTTCTTCCTCTTTTGGTCTTTTAGTTTTGGGTTTCTCTACATCTTGAGAGTAGATCTACGGTGGTTGGATCATCTTCTTCGCACGCACCCCGCCCGAGGTCTCGCTGGCTTGTTCTAGTCTTAACTGTTGACGTCGATTTTGTGGATGGCCACCGCGCCGGTGTGCAAGGCTGATTGGTTCTTTTGCATCTTATGATGTAGATTTATGGTGTTTGGAACCTCCTCTCCATGCATGTGCCTCACCGGGGGACTCTACGTTGTGTTCTGGCTCTACCCTGCCGTCGGGGTAGCTGCCACGTGTCGTTCCAGCGCGTGCGGCCGAGGAAGTTTTTGAAGCTTTGCAGTTAGATCTATGGTGTTTGAGACCTTTTCACCGCACACGGGCCTCTCCGATGGCTTCTCCGGCAGATTCCGCGCCGCTCCACCTGACCGCCATTGGTTTTTTTTTTCTTTTTTCTTTTTCCCCCCTTTCCTGTAGCTCTGGCTTTTCCTTTGTATTTTGGGTTTGCTTTTTATTTCGGCTTCTGTCGTCTTGGGTTTTGGGTGTCTCACGTGGGTTTGTGGGTTTTTTTTGGGAGGGTTGTTCGGGGTTTATGGTGAGTTTTGGGGGGTTTGTTTGGTTGGGGTGCTTTCAGGGCAGGTTTGGGTGTTTGACAAGGGCTTCAACTATTTTTTGAGTTTTGGGTTTTTCGTGGGTTTTGGGTGTTGTAGGTGCTTTCTAGCCGGGAGGGTTTGACAGGTCGTTTTATTGTTTATGGGTTTTGGGTTTGTAAGAGCTCTGTTGTATATTGTCTATGTACGTAGGGGTGCCTTACGCTTTTTTAATAAAGTTGCATTATTACTTATTAAAAAAAAAAATGTTTGTAACTCTTGTAAGCCAAGATTGCTCATCAAGGACATTTTGTAAAGATCAATAGGAAAGTGGTACAGTACATCGTTAGTACACTGGTTTCATCCCAGATTAACTATCATAAAAATGGTATATTTCACTTCATGTTGATATCATCCGATTAATTTTATTTGTTACAACTCAAAACACTATAGGGGCATCACCTGGATTTACGGCTTGTTCGTAATCAGTGGCTTCTGATAGATCCAAAGACGGAGTTTCTTATGTCAGAGGCAAATGAAGACAAAACAACTGATGATTTCAGAGAAATGGGACTGAGGCTGGCTCAGGAAGTAGTTTCTTTCGTTAAAAAGAAAATGGATAAAGTTTCAAGATCTGGAGCCTTAGGAGACATTAAGCTTAGTTTTGTGGGACATTCTATTGGCAACATCATTGTAAGAACAGCATTAGCAGGTAGGATCATTGCTTTGGATGCCATGTTTTTCTCTCAGTATCTAGTTTGGTTCTAGATCTTGGCCTTTGTTTTTGCAGAGAGCATTATGGAGCCTTTCCTAAATTACCTCTATACGTATGTTTCTATATCTGGTCCGCACTTGGGGTATCTTTATAGTTCGAACTCTTTATTTAACTCTGGGCTGTGGCTCTTGAAAAAGCTCAAGGGCACACAATGCATTCATCAGCTTACTTTCACGGATAATCCAGATCTCCAAAATACATTCTTCTACAAACTGTGTAAGGTGATGGAAAAATTCTTTTTGTTAATCATATTTAGGTGCATGTATATTTTTGGTTCACTTTTTCTGCAAACAAAACAACAGAGGGATGCTTTTTTCTTGCAATCTAACTGTTTGGCTAAAGCCTAAAACAACCGTTCTTTCTTATTTCAGCAAAAAACACTAGCGAGATTCAGGCATATAATCCTGTTATCTTCACCCCAGGTATGCCCTTATTTCACAGGCTTATTTGGAATAGTTCTACTTCAAATTATTGGTTTCGCCACATTCATTTGGGCTGCATTTAACAGTAATTTTCCATTGGTTTTTATTTTTTTAATTTGGGTTTTTATTGTGCGGGCACCACACATAATTCCGCTTTCTGTTGTAAAATCTCCTGTTCTAATAATGTTCATGATCTTACATGCTGGACCCTTGGAGTCTATAAATTGTACTTTTTGGTACATATTGAGGGGTTAATGTTGGCCTGAGGGTGAAAGAAATGGTAAATGGTGCTTTTGTATTTAATGATTTCTGTACCGACTTTTAGAAGTGCTAGATTATGATGCAACTACTTCATGTAAGTCTTCAATCTACCCAAATGGAAACACTAGGTGATTTTATGATAAATTTATTGAACTTTTGATGGATGTCATTAGGTTTAGTTAATGTTTCACAAAGTTAGCGATTAAGAAAGACTAGGCATTTTATTTTTACTTCTGAGTCTGCTTTTTGCATTTTTTTTTATCCCTATGTTTGTTTTGAAATTTGACTTAATTAAAAAAATTAAAATTGTTGTTGACGTTTGCATCAAATGTCATTAAAAACTACTACTGTTTTAGTTAATTGAGTAAATGGGAAAGAAAATATTGAATTACTTCCTTGCATTTTCTTTTCACCGACCGGGTCATGTTTTCCCTGCTAATCATGATTCATGATGCTCTTAATTCATTATGCCTCTCAGGACGGTTATGTCCCGTACCATTCAGCCAGAATTGAATCCTGTCAAGCAGCTTCCTGGGACTCCTCAAAAAAATGCAAGGTATTTCTGGAGATGCTAAATAATTGCTTGGACCAAATGCGAACCCCTTCTTCTGAGCAACGAGTGTTGATGCGCTGTGATGTCAACTTTGATATGTCCTCCTATGGCAAGAACTTGAACACATTCATCGGACGCGCTGCCCATATCGAGTTTTTGGAGTCCGACATTTTTGCGAGGTTCATACTGTGGTCCTTCCCGGAATTATTTCGTTGATGGGTGTGGAAGCCTTCTTCTGTAGCCTCTCTTCGGTGGGGGATTCTCACATTTTGTCTTTCAGCATCAGGACCAAGAATGGTGGGTATATCTTGGGGTCAGATGTCATTCATTATGACAGCCATGTCCTTGTATATGATGGCATGATGGGCAGGCGTATATAGCCACTGGCTATTGTGAATAATTGGGTTGAAGCAGGTCCCACGAGAAGGAAAGCTGAATGTGAATCATGGTGTGCTTCCAAAGAGGCCTTGGGATATAGGTGAATACTTCAAACCGCCAAGTGAATGTTAAGGTAGACCGTTTGTTTAGTTATTCTGACTGTTCCAAGAAATAGTGATGTAATTATGTTTAGAAGAGGTAGATTCATGTCGTTTTATAGGTGAACAAGAGGCGGCACAACTGGTCTGCAATAATAATGTTTGGTATATTACCCTTCTATTGTTCATTACTTCAAACTTCTCCATAGGCCACTTTCATTACTTCAATCTCTGTATCCTGTGCAATTAGCATGCAATACGGGTTGCTCCTACCTATGCAGTAGGTGCCGAGCCCATTTGCCCTCTCACTTTAGCTGCCCATATTACACAAGCTACTCATTTACCCTATTCAAGTAGGTGCAGAGTTCATTTGTCTTCTCACATTAGTTGTCCGTATTACATGTTAGGCAACTAATTGGACAAATCCAAATCCTTTATATGCTAATATCAATATTCAAGTTGCAAACCCTAGTTGATGTTTTCAAGTGGGGGTTTAGTTGGGTTTGTCTTAATCTGTGCTCATTTTGCTTTTGTTACTCCTTTATGGGGCCGTATTGAGAGGACCGGGATACTTGTTTATCCTACTTCCTACCATTTGTTTGTATTTTTGCATTGTTGTGTTCGTTTTGGCTCTATTGTTAGAGAGTTTACCAATTTTCCGGTTTTTGTTTGTTCTTATTTAGGATCTCCCATTCTCTCTTCCTTTCGGATTAAGAATAGGAAAGCCACAAATATTAGTAGCCAAGCCAGTGGTAAATCCAAAGCTTAAGCTAAATGGGCCAATAGTTGGAAAAAGTAATAATGACGGTAATATTGCACGAGCATGATGCTTATAATTCATTAGAATATGATTAAATTTGAGATTCAGCAAAAGAAAACCTATATTCATTTAAATCGTCATGGTACTCACTCTTTTTATTAGCTTGGAGATTCAAGGACAGAAAAGAATGGTTAAAATGTGATTTTAGTTTTTGAACTATTAAATTATTACGTGCCTAATTACTCAAACACGCAACGGATAAATAAGGGTAGTTCGAGGAATCCTAATACCTCCCAAGTTAATTCAAGAGCTGAATATTAATAATCTTCAATAAGCTTATATAGAGTTACAAAAAAATATGATAAACATAAACTACTCTCATATATATATATATATCCCATCGTCACTAACACTTCATAGAAATATATCATTTGACTATCCTATCGCTAACAACCTTTTTTTTTTTTTTTTTTCTTTTGATAATTTTCTATCACTAACAACTATTAATAAAAATAATAATAAACATGATACAACTACATAAGATTAACATATTATCCATTTATTCTCGTTATCTACTACTAGAATATTAAAAGAAATAATATTCTCATTAGATAAATAATATCTCTTTTCATATGACTGTAGACTCCTAACAGTAACAGATTCGTATTTTACTTTAAAAAGAACTATCGATTGCCTTGATTTATTCATTAAAGTTTTAAAAAATGTTATTGTTACATTATCTTGTTTTACCATCATTATACAAATAATGTATACATCATTTGTATAATGCTAATATGGTTTTAAAATACATATATATAGAGAGAGAGAGAGAGAGAGAGAGAGTTAACAATTAACTTAAGACTAAATCTTCACCTTTTTATACAAAAATATGTTTTATGTTGTATTATCCATGTCCAAAAATTATAACATAACTCAAAGTACATATAAAAGTTTCATACCATCAATTTTAAGTTCATATATAAAAACATAATACTACTAATAATAATATAACTCAAAGGATTGTCTTGGTGGCACTTTCGATAAATGAAAAATCAAGTTAAATATAGGAAATTGAGTTTAACAATGAGAATATCATAACTTGCTGAATTAATGAAAAACATTGTAATTTGCATAAATTAATCATGGGAAGAAAATGTAGCATACAAGCTAAGCATAGAGACTAAGCAAAGGAAAAAGTTCGAGAATTGAAAATCCTATAAGACTCAAACTCATTCCTTAACATTTGTTTGTATTTCTGTACTTTTTTATTTATTTATTTTTATTTTTTATTTATGCAAGTTGTTGAGAGCCTACCCCTTTCTCGATTTTTGGTTTCCAACTCTCTTTCTTTTTAATCAAGAATGGTAAAGATCCTCATATATAACCATTTTTTCCTAATTAATTAAGAAAAAAACAAACATTTATTGATCAGATGTTAATGTTAAGTCACACAAGAGTTATTTTATTGATTTTTTATTCGAAAGTTTTTTTTTTTAAAAAAAAAAAATAATAATAATAAAACAGAAAACTTCGTTACTGGATATAAGCCTCACGGGGGATTACACTTGACCAAAGGCCAATACAAATACAAGAGAAGCTCATACATGCCCAAAGGCAAAAACTATTGCCCGTAGGCCATTTGTGACTAGAGATAAAGAAACTCCACCCACTAAGTCAGGAAAAACTTGACTTAAAGCAACCACCAAAGGTAGACAGTGACAAAAATCAAGAATATACAAAACAACAGCTACTCAAATAATAAATAAACATTACAAAGAACAGACTTTAAGTCCCTTCTAACAATGTGACACAATGTATCGTTGTATCCTATGAATTTTTTTATATATAGAACATAATTTTTATTTTTTTCCAGTGCAATATAAGAATCGACTAATCGCAGTCCAAGAAAAACAAAATTAATTAGAAGCCTACGCCACCCAAAAAGTAGAGTCAATAAATGGGACATGTCACATGTAACATTCAGGGACATACAACAATCCCTACCTACCTCTTCATTATTTTATTTTATTTTTTGGTATTTAGATTGTGTTTAAGGATTTTTCGCGTGAGAAATCTTTTAAGCTCTTTGCACTTTAAGATCTGCCAAAAGAGAGCAGCAGAGAGATTGAACAAGACTTCTTTAGAACCTAATCTCAGCAAAAGCCTCAATTCAAAATCGTTTGTATTTTTCTTTAAAAAAAAAACTATGAGGGCTTTTTTTATTCTAAATTATACAAAGTTATTTTTTTAAGATATTATTTTTTTGTACACAGATTTGAGATTTTTTTTTTTAAAAAAAATGGAGAGTGCAAACCAACTCATAGAGGTAGGAATAGATTTTTCTTGGTTTAAATTTAAATTATTTTTAAAATAATTTGATAGTATAATTGTTTTTAGAAAAGTTTTGATTTTTTCTATTTGTAATGTGTTTTAAAATGTAGTTTTGTGTGTCATGTATTTAATTTCTGAAAAACGTGACTCTGGCAACTTCAAATTTTTTACGAAGAATTTAAGATAAGAAAATAATATATATATATTAAAATAAAAAAAGAAAATAAAAAAACCCCGCTATAGGCTAGTTACTCATAAAATTGGAACTCAACGCGTAATAAGGACTTAATTTAGGATTAAGTTATTGGAATTATATTTTGACAAAAAGAAGAAGAAGAAGAAGAAGAAGAAGAAGAGAGAATCCTCCTAAGTCCTATCAATAGGAACATTGTAAACGTGTCCTCCTTATCCGTTTAGCATAAATCTGTGTTTTAATTGGATTATATATCCGGTATCCTAACCAATTTCCGATTCAACCGCCAATAATAATAGCATAAGAAGTATAGAAATAGAGCAAACCCTGCCAATTGTCGTCAACTTGATCCATAAAAATCATCTCTTTGGCAAATTGAAAGCAGATAGAATCACTTGGAGTTGGCATTGTTCCAATGGACTCGTCTCTCCCTCAAGACTCGTATTTTCTTGGATTTGACAGTTCTACTCAGTAAGCTGCTATTCTCTCTTTATTACTCGTTCTAACTTAATTCTTCGATTATAATCAGCGAATTAAAAGTACCCAGATCGCTATGCTGAGTGTTTGATCTTTGTATGTCAATGGGTTCATATAATTTTATCACATTCTATTTGTAGAGAAATAATTTGGGTTTGAATTATTTCATGCAATGGGATTGAGCTGTTATTGATCACTGGGTTGTCTCCGCTTATTCTTCGATTTTTTTTTTTATTTTTTTTTTATTTTTTTTTATGCTTCTCCAACTGGGTATACTCAGCTTAATTTTTGTTTTTGACTTGGTTAGTTGATCTCTTGCTTAGTTTATTCCATTTACTGCCTCTAAAACAGATTCCTTGGTGAATTATGTGTGGGGTTGGAATATTTGTAATCCGAGTTGCATGAAATATTTCATTTTTTTTAAAGGTCCTTGAAGGCAACTGTTTTGGACTCCAATCTCAACATTGTTACTTCAGAGCTGGTTCATTTTGATACGGATTTGCCCCATTACCAAACCAAAGATGGGGTTTTCAGGGACCCCTCGGTTAATGGCAGAATTGTCTCACCCACATTAATGTGGGTGGAAGCTTTGGATCTCATACTTCAAAAACTCTCAAAAAAATTGGATTTTGGCAAAATTGTTTCTGTTTCTGGTAGTGGGCAGCAACACGGCAGCGTGTATTGGAAGAATGGCAGTTCTACAATATTATCTTCGTTGGATTCCAAGAAGACATTGGTGGATCAGCTTGGCAGTGCCTTTTCAATAAAGGAATCACCGATATGGATGGACAGCAGCACCACAGCACAATGTAGAGAGCTTGAAAAAGCTGTTGGAGGGGCATTGGAGTTAGCTAGACTTACTGGATCACGGGCGCATGAGAGATACACTGGCCCACAGATTAGGAAGATATTTGAGACGCAGGCAGAAGTTTATTATGATACTGAGAGGATCTCTCTTGTTAGCTCTTTCATGGCGTCTCTTCTTATTGGCACTTATGCTTCTATTGATGAAACTGATGGTGCAGGGATGAACTTGATGGACATCAAGCAAAGGACCTGGTCTAAGATAGTTTTAGAGGTTTGTTTTGCTTTTGGACATCCTGGTCCATGATCAATCCCGTGATTGTTCTGGAATTGATTTTGATAATTAGTTTGATCAATGTTCATTGAATTTGTGATTATGGTAGGCCACCTCCCCTACTTTGGAGGACAAGCTTGGGAAGTTAGCCCCTGCCCATGCTGTTGCTGGTTATATTGCTTCCTACTTTGTGGAGAGGTTAGTGGTGCATCTTTTATTAATTAACCATGCCTCTGATGTTCTCTTGAAATTTGTCTAGTGTCTGCTCTGATTAGCTTAGGCTTTCTCATCCACTTTTACTGTGTGAGATGTGATTAGCATAAGAAGATCGGTGTAAATATGAGTGTTTGATGACTGCATTATGGTATCAGTATGTGCTGGGAAATGTAATTTTCTGACATTTGGTTGAGTCCGACATCATGTGTTAACCTTTTTCTATGCATTGAGAACATATAGTAATAAATTGAATTCACAACAGCACAATGTTATTAAATTAGTTGTATAACCTAAGAGTGAGATCTGCATTTGATCACCTCAATGGATCATTTGGATCGAGAAGTACTTTGAAATTTGGATTAAGAATGTGTGGACAGATACATTCGCGTAAACTTGGTGCATGTTGCTTGCATTATATATTTAGACTCACATCTAGAAATTCAATTTATCTACTTTCAGGTTCCACTTCAATAAGAATTGCTTGGTTGTTCAGTGGTCAGGAGACAACCCTAATAGCCTGGCAGGTGCATACTCTTTTTTCATCCTTATTTCTACCATCATATTATATTTATTTGGTCAGTATATTGTTTAAGTCACTTCTGTGTGTCACTTTCTTACAAGGATTTATGGTTAATTTCTTTTTGAATTTATGTTCTTATATTTCCAACAGTGCCATTGTTCGGCCTTTTGCTACTGGTTTGCTTAACCACGGGACTAAGTTGCTTTAATGACCAATGAACATAGATCTATGTGAGGCCAGTACAGAGCATGTTATTATATGTTTCTTATGTTTTTGTACGAGTGGTATACTCACCAGAATGCCTTGCACTGAATGTTCATCTTAAACTTATTTTAGCTTTAAACATGTTATGATACCAATAGATAATCTTCTCAGTGCCATCAAATTTTTATCTTCAGTCTCTCTGAAAATCTCTAATACCATTTCAGTTATATAATCTGATGTCAATTTTTCTAAATGCTTAAGGGTGAAAGTAGCTCCTATAGAATGCTCACTGTAGCTTGTTAAAATTAAAATGTCATAGAGAAGTTGATGGTTTTAAAGTTCAAAAGCTTGTGTTTATTTAGTAATTAAACTGCATAGCATTCATTAGATGTTGAATCGTTTCTAAACATTGAAAACTTTGTTGAATATTTGAATTTCCCTTTTTATCTAGTTAATGCATTTTGAGTCATTTTCTAGCAGTGATCAATATATGTGATGCAGTTATATGGGTTTTTTTATTTTTATTTTTTTATATATTTTAAGGAAATTTTTCTCTTGAGTAATCTCTTGGCCAATGACTATCTGTGTGCCCATGTCCCCTGGTGACAATAAAAAATTAAGAATGTACATTGTCAGTATCCAGTCTATTCATGTCTCTAATTTAGTTCTGCAAGACCTATTGAAATCTTACAGGTAGGAGAGCATATAAACGTTTATCTAATGACTATCAGAGAGAAAGTCATGCAAGGACATGAGACGCTTTGTAGTTGGTACCACATGGTATCAATTTCATTGAGCTGGGCATGCATGTTTTTCTCAATAAGTAAACATATATCAGGGCTCGTGTGAATGTGTGATATATGTTCTTTTAGTAATGGTTTCATGCAACTTTTTTCTGGTTAATCCTTTAACTTTACTGAAAAAAATTAGCTTCTCTAGTTTCATTGATGTTTTATTATCTAAAAGCATTTATAACCTGCAGGTTTAACCCTAAATACTCCAGGGGATTTGGCAATCAGTCTTGGCACTAGTGACACTGTAAGCTATTGTATTCATAAGATGAGAAATGCTCTACTTCCAAAATTTCATCCCTAAAAGTGGTTCCCAAATGATATGTCACCATCCCATGGGATAGTGACATATTTTTCAAAATAGTAGATGCCATCCATGATTGATACATCATTTGAGAATCAACTGTTGGGAAAATAATTTGGTAAGTGTAGCACTTCTCTCATAAGATTGGATGTGGACTATGTTATCTTGAGACCACAGGAAGTGATGACAGTAGCATTATTGCTTTATATGGAGATACATACCATCATCATTAGGTGCATATTAGTTTTGATGTTGCATAATGCAAGTCATTAGCTGAATATCAACATTACTTTCTTATAAATACTACTGAACCTACTATTTTATTTGGATTTATACAGATTGCTTTAGTCGTAATCTGTTCATGCTTTATTGCTCAGGTCTTTGGGATTACCAGAGAGCCTCTACCTAGATTGGAAGGACATGTTTTCCCCAATCCTGTGGACCCTGAAACTTACATGGTAATGTTGGTCTACAAGAATGGGTCCCTTACTCGTGAAGGTACTTTGTTGTCTCGTACATATTCCTATGGATTCCAGTTAAGTCATATTATCAGTTTCCCAGTGTGACCCATATATTGGTGTTAGATGTCCGCAACCACTATGCGGAGAAGTCTTGGGAGGTTTTCAATAAATTTCTGCAGCAAACTTCACCTTTAAATGGTTTGTTACTACATTCTTTTAGTACTTATTCTGGAATCTATTGTTATACTTTCTTTCTTTTTTCCTACCCCTCATGTTACTTTCTGCAATAGGTGGAAAGATGGGTTTCTACTACAAGGAGCATGAAATTCTTCCTCCCCTCCCAGGTACGTTTTGGGCCAAGGCCAGGCATCTTTGTCCAATATCTCCTGCTGAATTTCCCCCCATTTTGGGCTGGTTTTCTCCACATACAATGCTTGCACTAAAAATTGAAATGCACTTTACTAATTTATTTTTTACTTTGGTGCCATATCCAATTTGAAACTATGGTTAGCAGTGCATATGCCCTAGCTTTTATCATAAAATAAGCATCAAATGATAAACCCTCAATTCTTTATGGTCCCAGTTGGCTTCCATCGCTATGTCATCGAAAATTTATCAAACAACACTTCGGAGGGTCTGAATGAGAATGAAGTTGAGGAATTTGATCCTCCTTCTGAGGTTGGTAGTCGATTGTTGATTGTTCACTTAGGCAGATGAGATCCAACATGAACTCTTAATGAATAACAATAATCTATCATTCACAGGTTAGGGCATTAATTGAAGGCCAATTACTCTCAATGCGGGCTCATGCAGAGAGATTCGGGATGCCTTCTCCTCCAAAAAGAATAATCGCCACTGGGGGAGCATCAGCCAATCAAAGCATCCTTAGCACAATAGCTTCCATTTTTGGCTGCGATGTCTATACAGTTGAAAGACCTGGTAAGACGCATACACCTTTTAATGTCTTAAATGTATAAACATTGGTAAAAATATTGATCATCTTGCACATATGTAAGTTAGATGATGCCTCTACAAATTTCTTAGGGGTGGCAATTTATGTTCGCGTATCGGGTTCGGATTGTGTCGAAACATGAATATAAGACTATATAGATCAACTCCAACCCGATTTATTTAATTAAATGGGTTAGACCTTTCAACTCAAACCTGATAATTCGTGTTGGGTTCATGTCGGATTCATGGGGTCATGTAAAAAATTGTTAAGCCCTAAAATTTTCAAGTGGCCTTTTTTTTTTTTTTTTTTTTTTTCCCTAATGCTAATATCCCTTTGTGATTTTGAGCTGTGCCTGATGGAGAAACCTCTGGATGTCTATTTTCGTCCCCTCTCTAACAGATTCAGCTTCCCTCGGAGCTGCGTTGAGGGCTGCTCATGGTTGGCTATGCAAAGAAAAGGGCAGTTTTGTACCCATCTCAAGCATGTACAAGGAGAAGTTGGAGAAGACATCTCTTAGCTGCAAGCTATCAGTGAGTGCTGGTGACCAACAACTAGTTAGCAAGTATGCCTTGTTGATGAAGAAGAGAGTGGAGATAGAGAACCGGCTTGTGCAAAAGCTAGGACGTTGCTAATGTCAAAACCGGGCATATAGAATTTTTCCAAGGGAACCATAATGATGCTTCATTTGGCACCATTTAGCTGCCAAATAATTTAAGCTGAATATTAAGATTTATCACTGCTTTGAATACTTATATTTGACAAATTGATAGAAGTGGATTTAAACTTTTGGGTTGAATCTAATATTTCCATGTGCGCTGCGTGGAAATAAGAGGTACAAAAAATATGAGTGAATGCCGAGTGAAGGCACCGGTGATCTCTTTTTTTTTAAAAAAAAAATAGGGTCTGGAGGGAGACCAGTCGTGGAGACCTTACTTGGGCATGACTATAATAGCGTCTACCCACTAAAGAACCAATGTCTTGAGGATTGAGGGGCCTAGATGGTAAGAGAGATGTATGCATTCCCTTATGTGGGTTCAGTCATAACCTGATCTTTGCCCATTGAGGTCTCAGCTGCATTAGGTGGTGGGTAGTCCCTACCCACTAAGTCGATGAAACTTCATGAAGTGTGTCCAATTGACTCACCAAAATCACACATGCTATGGCATGCATGATCTTTCTGTTGACGGTCGAGCATCAATTCTATTGCTTATGTTCCCAATGATTTGTCCTAACATTAGAAAGTAAGTCACTCCAATGAGGCAGTTTCCGTGGCAAACTGTGATTTTCATATAAAATTCACCTGCCTGAATAGGTGGTCAGACAGTCTCAAATTTATTTGAGCAAATAATTCTCATGAATTCTTGCACAATGTACTGCTCGAATTTCAGTGACGAGGCTTTCAGGCAACATTGTCAAGAAATATATGGGCGCTCAGTGCTCTGCTCTCAACACATTTTCTTCCGATTTTGTTATGTTTTTCTGCCTCTTGGCTGAAAACCCCATATTGCAGTTGTTCGCAGTTGTTCTTCTCTAATCTTTGAAAAGAGCTGTTTCAGTCTTTTTTGGAAACCTGTAGTTAAAAGAGTTGCTTAGTCAACTCAGTGGTGGTGGTGGTTGTATTTTGCTTCTAATTTCTTCTTCTACCCTTGTGATGTACAAGTACTCCGTAGCCTTCTTTGCTCTGCCATGGGTGGCAAGGTGGCGCTCTTGCTGCTTCAGTCGCCTTTGTTTTGTCCCAAGCACAACCCATTTCTGATGACTCATTGATGGTCTAGGGAACCCTTGAATACAAATGGTGAAAGCAAGTTATCGATGGTTAGATACCATTTTTGACACAATCAAGCCTTGAGACACAACTATGCGTGAAAGCATAGAAAGATAGTTATTGATACAACCAAGTCTGTGCAAAAAGCACATACAGGCCCAGCAACATTAAAAATTTAAAAGGAAACAACCATCATATTATAGCAGTCATACAAAAGCAGTTCCAACTATTAGTATTCATCTCCTTCATCACCATCCTCTCCCTCAGCAGACTCTGCACCAACCTCCTCATAATCCTTCTCCAGTGCAGCCAGATCCTCACGAGCCTCGGAGAACTCTCCTTCCTCCATGCCCTCACCAACATACCAGTGCACAAAGGCACGTTTGGCATACATGAGATCAAACTTGTTGTCAATGCGAGAGAACACCTCAGCAACACTGGTTGAGTTGGAGATCATGCACACAGCCCTCTGCACCTTGGCAAGGTCGCCTCCTGGAACAACAGTGGGTGGCTGGTAATTGATACCGCACTTGAATCCAGTAGGACACCAGTCAACAAACTGGATTGTGCGCTTGGTCTTGATGGTGGCCACAGCTGCATTCACATCCTTGGGCACAACATCGCCACGGTACATCAAGCAGCAAGCCATGTATTTGCCGTGGCGGGGGTCACATTTTGCCATCATGGAAGACGGCTCAAAAGCACTGTTGGTAATCTCAGCCACTGAAAGTTGCTCATGGTACGCCTTCTCGGCGGAGATGACAGGTGCGTAGGAGGAAAGCATGAAATGGATCCTGGGGTAGGGAACTAAGTTGGTCTGGAACTCCGTCACATCAACATTCAAGGCTCCATCGAACCGCAAGGAGGCAGTCAGGGACGAGATCACCTGAATCAAACACACATACACACATCAATTACAACATCCATATAATTTGAACGATTTGTGTGGAAAATTTCCAATGGCTACCTGAGAGACAAGGCGGTTAAGATTGGTGTAAGTAGGGCGCTCGATATCAAGGGAGCGCCTGCAGATGTCATAGATAGCTTCATTGTCAAGAAGCACGGCAACATCAGTATGCTCAAGGAGGGAATGGGTAGAAAGGACGCTGTTGTAGGGCTCTACAACGGATGTGGAAACCTGAGGTGAGGGATAGACAGTGAAACCAAGCTTTGACTTTTTGCCATAATCGACAGAGAGACGCTCCAAAAGAAGCGATCCAAGACCAGAACCGGTACCACCACCGACGGCATTGAAAACCAAGAAGCCTTGAAGACCAGTACAATTGTCTGCAAGCTTCCGGATCCGGTCCAAGCAAAGATCAACAATCTCTTTCCCAACTGCACCATAAAACAACACAGGATTGTCAACAAAAATTGACATTGAAACAGTGTAGAAAAAAAAAAGCAAAGGAATTGAGCTAAATATTTACTGGTGTAATGGCCTCGGGCAAAGTTGTTGGCAGCGTCTTCCTTGCCGCTGATGAGTTGCTCCGGGTGGAAAAGCTGGCGGTATGCTCCGGTCCTCACTTCATCAATGACAGTGGGTTCCAGATCAACAAAGACGGCACGAGGAACGTGCTTCCCAGCACCAGTTTCACTGAAAAAGGTGTTGAATGCATCGTCTCCTCCGCCGACAGTCTTGTCACTCGGCATCTGGCCATCAGGCTGAAAAAAGAAAAACGCAAAACTGTTTCAGCAAATAAAATTTTACACACAGCCTTAACTTGAATGGACAAAATAGAGCCATAAATAGATCTAAACGAATTCCCAAGTACATCTGAAAAGGTCAAACAATTTTAGAACATAAAATTTCTCTAATTAATTCAGATACTACTCGATAAATCTCAGGCGAACCTTATGAACCCTAGATCTAGCCGGTTTTCAAAATTTTGTCAAAAATGGACCACATCCAAACCGGATCTAACAAATTTCATAACGAAAAGAAATCACAATGCGTCATTGATCTTATGAGCCGATAATTCAAAGTCTTCATTGAAAATTAACCATAAATCGCAAAAAAAAAAAAAAAATCAAAAAAAAAAAAAAAATCAAAAGGAAATTGAACGGTAAAGCAAAGGAAGAATGAGTGAAGATCTCACCTTGATGCCATGCTCGAGGCAGTAGAGTTCCCAGCACGCATTGCCGACCTGAATACCGGCCTGACCGATGTGGATCGAAATGCACTCTCTCATTTTCTCAGAGATTTACGAAGGCTAAAAGAAAGAAATTGTAGAACTAGGAAGATTGAAGAAAGGAAGGAAAATCTATGAGCGGCGTGTATTAAGACGCCTTCCAAATTGTGAGGATTCAAATTTGAGGCTTCTCTAATATATAGATTATAGAGTTGGTTGAGAGAGTGAGAGAGAGAGTGAGAGAGGTAACTAGGGTTAGTTGACTGTGGTTAAATCAGGGTTTGTCGAGCATTACAGGCTGGCTGGGTTAATAGCCCGCCGATTTTTTATGTTTGATTTAGGATGGTGAAAAGGGTTTGGATTTTGATGAAATTGCGAGGGTGGCATTGGGCCTTGGGGGTGATTATTTATAAATTTATAATGAGAACGATGGCGTTTCTTGGAGGGTTATTACGTCATTTATGTGGTAAATTATCTCGTAGCACGTTATCTTGTTGATTGGTGGACCTGTTGTTGGGACAGGTAGGCTGTCGAGGCAAACTAGGTCCTACATTTCTGTCGTTTGGTCAAGCGTCTTGGGAAATAATTGTGTAGAGAAAGGAAAAGAATATTTTTTATTTTTCCACAAATATTTATAACGTTGATGCGCCGGTTTTAATTAAATTTTAGATTTTATTTTAATAAGTATTAATTTAAAGGATGTTTATGATTGACACATCAGCGTTTTAGGAATAATTATAAAATAAAAATAAATATTTTAGCATTACTCAATTATGTAAAAAGCTAAAATTATAGAAAAATTGTAAATGATTGTTGTGCTCGATGAGATCTTGAAATTAAGATGCTCCAATTTTATTGAAATTTATATATATATATATTTTTTTTTTAACAAATAGCATGTGCTATTATAACATCTGAAAGCCCAAAGGCTACATCATGAGAAATGAGAGACATACCTCAACACTCTTAAGTCAGAAGGATTTGACTTAAAAAACAATTACATATGTAGAATCTCAAATTTTACTAAAATTACATTCAGCCCCCTAACAAAGAAAATTCTAGTAAAACTTGAGCCACACATAAGCAACTGTACATAGAAACTAGAGAATACACAAACACATCTAACAGAAAATTCAATCCAAGTCGTCGGAGGAGAGCACTGTCTTCGCCGGAGACCGGCGCATGTACAACACGCGCCTCCCCCGAAGCCGCCAAATATCAGATCAGCCACCCAGTGCCCGGCCACCACCTTTGCACGATCTATTTGTCCTAAACAATAATAATAGGGGCATACAAGCGGTTGCATTTATTTTCTCTTAATTGCTAACCGCAACTGTTTTAAGCGGTTATTACTTTTAAGTAACAGCAACCATCTCGTTTGGGTTATTGAAGGCCAAGAAAAAATTGCTAACCGCTTATTAAGTAATTGACATTTTTTGACCTCTTTTAGTTTTTTGAACTTCTTTTTAAGGCTTATTTTTTACTGTTTTTGGACCTCCTTTAGACTTACCTTAGTTTCTAATTGAAGTTAATCTCTAATCTGAAAATTACTAACTTTATGCCTTTCTTGTTTGAAGACCCAAATGTTGTGGTTTTTGAGCCATCTTAAATGATTTATATATGTAAATGCAATATATTTTTATTGGAATGATGCAATGATGTAATCTTTTATTGAAAATTAAGTTAGAGACTAATAATGAGTAAGTCTTCATTTATTTTGTAGTCTAATAAGAAATGGATCTCTGATTCAGAATCTTTCCTTACTAGAGTCATCCTAGTCTTAGAAGTCAAGACCCAGTTGGTCTCTTTTATGTAATCGATAGTCCATTGTTTCTCTATTTAAATAAAAAACTATCAATAACAAATTTATGAGTTGATTATTATCTTAGAATACAATTTTTTGTGTTTTGAATGTCAATGCTCCCTCGAAGTAGTCGCTCTAGATTACAACTCTCTCACAGTAGCCGTTTCTATATTTTGTTACTAGTGAGTTCGCATCATGCAATCCTTTTTTCTGCTCTTATTCATTAAATATGCAATGCTTCTAGGAATAATATGAAAGCGAAAAAAATAACTTTGCAATGAAGAATGTTTAACTCATCTTGTTCATGAATAGATTATTGTTTGGTGTCCTGTTTAAGAACAAAGTTGCTAGCCCAAACCATTGTTCTTATGTGTTTGATAGCTTTTGTTTCTGAACTTTTAATCGTAGATTGTGAGTATGTGACACTGCCTATTGAGAATCATTTAAGTTAAGAGTTCATACTGACCAAAACAATCTTCAAGAACTAATACCCAAATGGTTGTATAATACCATTTAAGGAACTTTCATTCTTTACTAATTTTTTATTATATATAATAATAATATATAAGGGTAGATGGTGAGCGGATGTTCATCGTTCTTGCCGACCCTTAAAACTGTTAACTGCGACTATCTTAGGCAATTAATTTTTTTTTTCTTTGGAGATAAATCTTATAAAATTAATTTTCTTTTCTTCCCAAAAAGTCTTTTTCTATCAAAATTTAGTTCTCCCCTTCAAACACGGCTACGCTTTTGGCATTGGACTTGGTGCTCCTTGAGATATTAGAAAAGAGTGAAACAATGGATAATTTGGCGACCCTCCAAAAGCAAGAATAGGGTTGCCGAACCACCCAATGCCCTATAGGTGTATTTTTTATTTTTTATTTTTTTTAAAAAAAAATTGTTTATTTTAAAAGAAAAAAAGATGTATTTTAGGAAAAAATACATAAAAGTGTTCATGATTTTCATCTATTTTAACATCTGACTGTGACTGGGTGGCTTTTTTTTTTACAAGTGATGTTAGTTTGTCATAACTAACTAATAAGTTTATGGGTAATTTCACCAGTCAATTACTAGTTAATCGGTCTACAGGAATCATCATTAATTATCAAAGATAAGTAAATATAATTATTTAATTTTGGGGGCATTACAGTTTGGGTGGTTAAAAGTTACGTGCGGCACACATGACCGGCATTCCTTTCAAAAATGGTTGACTTGTCACAATTTAATAGTTTGTAGGAGTCAAATGTCACTTTTAAAACTTTTGAGACTAATACTCTGTTTGTTTAAGCGTAAAATGATTTCGGTATTTTCCGGTGTTTGGTAGGGGCGAAAGTAATGGTCAACCGAAAAATGATTTCTATTTGACCAAAAATGCTTAATAAATTTCAGAAAATGATTTACACTTTTTAAAAGCATAAATCATTTTCCATAGATAGTAGACGTAGTCGATTCTCTTTTAAACAATGCAGTCGACCTTTACGTTCAAGCAGTTAACTATCACCGAATTCCGACAAGCCAGATTCCGACACGATCGGTGTCGGAATCCGGTGACATCCGGCAAATGTCGCCGGATTCTGGCGGCACTGGTCAAATTCTGGCCAATCTGGCCGGAGCGGTCGAATGTCCGGCTATCTGGTCGGGACACTAGCCGGATCCGGGACAGATCTGGCCAAGGCGGCCGGCTTCAGGTCAACTGGCCAGGATCTGGCCATTTTGTGCCGGAATCCGGTACTAATGGCCAGATTCTGGCCACTTTGCCGGAATTTGTATGTGTCAAATATAAAAAAATATATATATATTTTTATATTATTTTATATTAACATTTTTTTATTTTTTTGAATAATTTTTTTAAAAAAAATTAATATGATTAAATTAAAATATAAAAAAAAAATTGTAATTTTCCGTACGCCCCAAACACCGAAAAATGATTTCGACGGAAAATATTTTTCTAAAAAATAACTTCCCTGAAAATATTTTACGACAAAAACTATTTTACACCGAAACAAACGGAACATAAAACGCAAAAATAGCCGTACTTCGTGGGAGGGGGAAAATCTATTTCTCTTATTTATTTATAATAAGTAAAAGCACATGGTGTAATATTTTCCCTAAAGATATATATATATTTTCAAACAAGATGATGGTGAGCATGGACGATTCCATGTTACGCCAGCCCATTTGATGATTAAGGATGAAAAAAAGAAGAATCACCGCCTCTTTTTTCCGAGGCATCAGCTCATCCAATAAATGTTGGGCCCAATGACCCATGAAATGCGGGCTGGGTCATGGCCCAAACGGGATAAGGCATAGACTGTACGTAGAAAAACAACAAAGAAAATATCATGACTACAAATTCCACAAAAGAAAAAGAAAGAAAGAAAGAAGTACCCGGTTTATTATCGCATCAACCCAACACAATTTGTTTATTAAGCGAGTTATACTAGTCGTGTTGTATTAGCCATTTAGTTAAACATATTGTGTTAAGGTTGAGAAGTTTGACATATTTAATTAAAGAGATAATTTCACAAAAGGATATCAAATTATACGCCGTTTTGAGATAAGAGTAATGAACTAGTAAATATCTTAAATTGGGTATTCACGTTTTCAAACGTCTCACTTAAGGGTACTCTGTTAGGATTTACTGTTAAATTTTGCCAAAATTTCAAAAATATCCTTGTTCTTTTTTTTTTTCTTTTTTTTCTTTTTTTTTTTTTATAAAAAAAAAAGAGGACTGATTGCTGCACAACACCAACACAACATGGGCACAACACCCCCTCACATGGGGGTGGGACCCAAACACTGGGCTCCACCCCCATGTAAGGGAGTGTTGTGCACATGTTGTGTTGGTGTTGTAAAAGTAGCATTTCCTAAAAAAAAATTATTAAAATTGCAAAGATTCAAGCATGGGTATTTTTGCAAATCCCATTAAATTTTTACAAACACCTAATCCTAGCATTTTTTTCTTTTTCTTTTTTTCCTAAAAAAATGGTATTTTGGGTACTCTATTAGGATTTAATAGCATATTCTAATTAAATACTCTTAAGTGAGATATTTGAAAAAGTGAATACCTCAGTTTAAAACGTTTGCTAGTTCAACGTCCTTATCTCAAAACGGTGTATAATTCAATACATTTTTGTAAAATTTTTTTTTTTTTTTTTAATTTTTTGTGAGAGGATTGTAAAGTCATCCCTTAATTAAATATGTCGTATTTGTGGCCACCCATAAAGTTATGTACCCACAAAGCGCATTAAGTTAAAGGAGGTACAAGTAGTAGCTCGCAAGAGGAATATTAAATTGAGAATTGGCAAGTAAATATAATTACTTTTCTTTTTTTCTTTTTCCTTTTTTTCTAATGAAATATAATTACTTTTGAATATGCAATGTTTGAGTACTATTTTTAAGAAGTTGTACATTTATATGTTTTAGAGAGCAGGAACCTTATTTAGCTGCTCCCTGCAACCGTCCAGCAGATCATAATTGAAGGTAGTCGGCATAAATTACACGGGAAATGCTAGACAGGGACAGTTGTCTGTCCTCTGTCCATATTTTAATAATAAAATATTATATTATATAAACAAAAAATGAAAAATCAGAAAGAATAAATGAAAAAAAATATATAATATATTATTTTATTATTAAAAGATGGACATTACACTGCCCTCAATGCCAACCAGTTCATAAAAAGTGCCTTCAATGGGGGTGTGAAGTGTACAACTATCATTATTCCCTTCAATGACTGTTTGTTGGGTCACTTGGGTGGTTGAGTTACCCAGCAGATTTTTTTCTTTTCCTTTTTTTTTTTTTTTTTTTATAAAAAAAAAAAGAAGAAGATTTATTGCAATTAATATTTCTGAGCAAACATCATGACAAAATGATTAAGCAAACAATCTTATTTGTCAATTAATTAATTAATAACATTACTCTTCACACCTATTTATGAAACCCATTTCGTGATGTATTTTAAGTAATTTTTTTCTTTTTTTTTAAAAAATAAAAGTTTGCTGATATAGAGAACTCACTTAAAACAAGGCACGTCAACGGATGTAAAATAAGTATTAAGAATAGTACAATTAATTAATTAATTCTGGGGGGTTTATAATTATATACTTTCAATCATTTAACCAATTATGAAGTGACGTATTAATTTGTATGGAAATTGCAGTAAATTCCAAGCAGAAAACCTGTGGTTGCCGAAAGGTATCCTAGTTGTGCTTGCAGCAGTAAATGCTTGACTCCACAACATCTCACAAAAATCCAAAGAATTTTTGTGTTTATTTTGGTATGGCCTCAATTTCCTAGGAAGGTCAATTTCAATGTGTCACTTTATATGGACAAATTCATGCAGTTAATAACTTCACATATTGTCCTGAAATTTGCCACCTTTTCTTTGGAGGATATGCAGGTCCTACATATGGAAATGTCAACCAATCATCTTTCTTTTTATCCACTTCAACAAACATGGCCCATGTTGATTTTTCTCCATACAACTGATGAAATGCTTTATTCTCAAAGCGACAAACACAGCAGCAAGACAGTGAAAACCTTGTCAAAAAACTCAGTTAGGACACTAAGCCATAAACCAAATCTCAACTTCTGAACTAATTGGAATGCAAAACAGAACCCTGAGTATGAGGCAACCAAACATGCCACAACAGCAAGAAAGTTCAACAAGCATTACTTGACCTGAATGCTCATAAACCATAAGATAACATCCAATTATTGTAGGGCTACTGTCACAAATGTTCAACAAAAGATTCTACATGATCATAGAAGGCAACAGTTAAATTACTACTTGTTTCTCAAGTGTGAGCTCAACTTCGCCCCTCTCTCAACATGTGAGACCCAACACGTGGAATATTTAACTGAAATGAGGGTGGATTGAAGAGTCAAGGTTTGAACTTATGACCTCTGCTATGATATCATGTTAAAGCACCATTTATTCTAAAAGTTTAAGCTACTAGAAAGGGGTGAATTTAATCATTTAATTAAAATTCTAACAACTATAGTCTACAAGGCCAACTGTTAAAATGTTTGGACGACCTTCATCAAAGTACATGACAACGAGAAAGGCATAGCTGGCTTTAGCTTGAGAGGTAATTTTGCTCAAAGACTATGGATGATGGAGGGGTTAAAGGAACATTTACAAGCAGCAGCAAGCTGCAGACATAATGCACATAATGCACTCGTTATTGTGACAGTTTAGAGCCATTATCACATAATGATATGCATTCTTCAGAACGATAGATGAGAAAATTTTCATAATTGAAGAACCAAAATGAACTTCTAACCAAGCAATAGATGGACGTCAAAGGAGCAAGATCTATCTAGTCGAGGCAAATTCCCAGCAATACAAAACAAAATATATGAAACAAAGAAAAACTTCTCTTTAGAATTAGGATCTAGAAGGCACAGACTATAATGCGCTGTGATATGGCAACATAATTATTATGAATATACGGCATTCATAAGAATCAAAGTTATTTTTAAGTTGCCAGATGGAGAGCCAAAGAATCAAGCACAATGCAGAAAATTACAAAATCAGAAAGCTTTTCCCTTTTATTTGCAACTGCCAGCTGATTTTTGTGAAATTAAACAGAACCAACATGAGACTCAATTAGAGGTGCCAGGAATGTATAGATGTAGTCATGGAAGGTGCCAATTACCATATGTGTAAAACATAGGGAAAAAAATGTGAACTATACCCAACAACCAGCAACGACCGTCCAACCATAAGTCGTAGACAAAGTGTTCAAGTATAAAGTAGATAAGCTGAAAGACAAAGTAGATACACAATATCTTCAATTAGGGTTTTATCTCAAAATTAAAATAGTGAAAACATAATAGTTTGGAATCTATATAGATAATTCCATGGCTGAAATAAAAGGCGATAAGACTAATGTAGCTGTACTTGGTAGGATTTAGAAAGAATTCATATGCATGTGAATGAAACAGAGCACCATCAATTAATATAGAAATGACCTCCACAATGCAAGCGTGGTTCTATAGCTTTTTTGTCCACTAAAACCCAAGCATAGCAAGCAAAAGTGCTCAAATTTGAAGCATTCTTTGCATGTGGATTTTCAAAAAAAACCATAAAAGATGCACAGCTTTCAAAATAGAACATCAATTCAACTACAACAGGACATGAACTGTAATTAAAACTAAGAGTTCAATTATTCCACAAGTGAACTTTGTTCATGGCAATTTCTGAAAAAATATGGAAGTTGAATTTTTTTTCCAACCACACAATCATGAGTACGAATAGCAAGATTTTGCACAATCTGAAAATAAAAGATTATAGAGATTGCAATGCAATTATAATTTGGCAAGTGACATTGTCAATAGTCAACCAAAATCAGATTGTTGTGGTGACGCATTTATCACCAGCATATGGATAAAGGATGAAGCCTTGAACAAATATTTTATTCTGATATGATAATACAAAAGAGAAAAATAAAAATAAAAAATGAAGGTAATAATGATAGGCCACTATAAAGGTTTATGCTTGGAAAGCTTTCCAGCTGGGGCATGACAAATAAAATTATATTGATTATATTAAGGATATGGGGAAGATGCTCAAATACCTAGCTTCATAAGATACATTACCCATAAAAGGATTGGAATCCCCTACAATTTCTTTAAAATTGTGTAAATTCTCAAATTATGTGAATTTAAGTTGTTTCATACATAGAACGGCATGAAAAATGCTACATATTAAAAATATAACATGTTAACAATGAGAATCGAGTATATTTTTATCAAGTTTTTATACTTTATGTTGTATAAAAGCTTTGAGCAAAAAACTGTCTTTTGGTTTAGTAAAAAAGAAATGTGTCTTCAAAAGTGAAGAAAATGCCTTTTGAAATGATTTTTTTTTTTTTTTGCCTCGATAACATGTCATATCTTTAATATGTAGCATTTTTCATGCCGTTCGATGAAAAAAAATGCATGAATTCACATAATTTGAGAATCTAAAATTTATTGAAAATTGTAGAGGATCCTAATCCCCGATAATATTCTCTTGTCATGTAAATAACTAAGGCGGATTCAAGTCATACAAGAACTGCTCTGCTGATATTCCCTAATAAAAATACTAATAATCCTCTACAAAGAACTATAACACATTGAAGACAGACATATGAAACAGATAACAACGAATAATAAAATCAAATTAAACAACAGTAAAAAAAAAAAAAAAAACCACCCATTTGCTTAGGAACACCTATGGGAAACATAAAATTGAAGTTTCCATCTTTATCTGATCTATCTCACACAGAACAATGGGAAACAGATAGAATCAACTAAAAATGCTAGGAGAAACGGAATGCACTAATTTCAAATGCCATTAAAGGCAAGATGGAATAGTTTCCAGTTTGAAAAGGCCCCTCCTATCGTTCGATGTAAAAAAAAGGCATGAATTCATATAATTTGAGAATCTAAAATTTATTGAAAATTGTAGAGGATCCTAATCCTCGATAATATTCTCTTGTCATGTAAATAACTAAGGCGGATTCAAGTCATACAAGAACTGCTCTGCTGATATTCCCTAATAAAAATACTAATAATCCTCTACAAAGAACCATAACACATTGAAGACAGACATATGAAACAGATAACAACGTATAATAAAATCAAATTAAACAACAGTAAAAAAAAAAAAAAAACACCTATGGGGAACATAAAATTGAAGTTTCCATCTTTATCCGATCTATCTCACACAGAACAATGGGAAACAGATAGAATCAACTAAAAATGCTAGGAGAAACGGAATGCACTAATTTCAAATGCCATTAAAGGCAAAATGGAATAGTTTCCAGTTTGAAAAGGCCCCTCCTATTTGCTTCAAAAGACAAGGGCATATTCAAGGAAGCTCCATATGTCACTCAGATATAAATATATTAACAAAGGCTAACATGGAAACACATAATAAAACCGCACCAAGATGGGCAAACCGCACATAAAAGAACTATAACATTATATCAAAAAACCAACTTTAGTCAATGGAAAATTGGGAAACACATACATCATCATCAAGAGCATTAACTATGTAAAAATGGGCACAACGTTTGGCATACATACATACATGTGGAAAAAGACAAATACTTTGCAATCTTCTTTGGCATTTCGGAACATGATAATCAATACCCATGTTTGATGACGAAACGTATGCTCCTCCTCCTCCTCCTCCTCAAAATCTCATGGAATAAAAAGAAAAGGAAAAAGAAAAAACTAGACCCAAAAGAGAAAAACTAACAAAAGGGTGTGAAAGTTTTTGAAAGAAACTATATTTATATTTATATTTGATATAATATATAGATATATAATGCCTGGCTCCATCCTGTCTGCCTTTTTCCACCCAGCGAGAGAGCTACATTGTAATGCTCTCAAAGTCTCATCTGTGAAAACCCAAGAAGGACCTTCGATTTAGAGATGCATGGTGAGAGGGTACCTCTTTGGGACCAAGGGCAGCCTGGTCTTTGCATGAAGTGGAAGAGAAGGACAAGTCCTCCACAGCCATTGCAGAGCAGAAGCTTCCCTGTCTTTCTGGGGTTCTGTTTTCGAGAGCGAGAGAGAGGGAGAGAGAGAGAGAGAGAGAGAGAGAGAGAGAGAGAGAGAGAGAGAGAGAGAGAGAGCGGTCGCGGGGAAGCTTCAGTGCGAGTGAGTAGAATGGCGTACTTGGTTGAAGGAGCTAGTAGTTGTTGTTTCTGGCAGGCATTTGAGCATTTTGGATTTGGGGAGGCCGGTGAAAAGCCATTTTCAACTTTCTCTCTGTTTTCTCTTCTTCTGCTGAGAGTGAGACTCACCGTTTTGTCTGTCCCTTTCCTCCCCCTCTCTCTCCGTCTCCGTGCAGTCTATTTTGCCCATTACCCAAAAATATATAAAAGCCTGTTTTTTCGACATTATAGTATAATAAACGGAAATGCTAGAACTACAGGGGAGTTAGTGGGCATGGATGAACCCTCACAGCTATGCATTTTGACTTAACAATTTCTTATTTCATAAACTTCTAATTCTAATTGGGTGAATAAAATTTTATAATTGAGGTAGTTGGGTGACTGAAATAGTGCCTCACCTTATTTTAAAAAATGCATAAATCTTATTAAAAATGGATGTGAGGATCATATGATATAAAGACAAATGTTTTTTTTTTTTTTTTAACAGGATATAAATACAAATGTTATACTCGATTGAAAGAATTTATTTTCACCCAATTTAGAAGAAAATTGAGTCTTTCAAATTAAATTAAGTATTTTAGAATATGACTTTTTTTTTTTTTTTTTCTTTTTTGTGGGGGGATGGTTATATTGATAAGTCACATTAGTAACAATATAGATGTAGACTTCAAAAAAAAAAAAAAAAAAAAATGTAAAACTTTATTTGTTATATTGAAATTATTAGGAGAAAATTAGTGATAAATACAATTTTTTTTTTTTTAAAAAAAGATAAATACATTTGTAATTAACAGTTTTTTTAGTCTTATAAAACATAAGAGTAATGCTGCATACTACGGTCTCGTTTGATTTGCAAAATAAACTTCTAGAACGAAATGACTATTTCTATGTTTAGTATGAGTCTATTATCTATTAGAATAACTATTCCCTTGTGAATGGAAATACATATTCCTTTAAAAAAAATGAAATGAATAACTATTCCAATTTTTTTCCCAGAAAAAATACTCTTATTTTTTATTTTCTTTCAATTTTTTTTATAAAAAAAAAAGAAAAAAAAATTACCCAACCCCACTTTACAGTGGTTGGCAAACCACCCGTTGGAATGGTCGGCCACAAACTAGTTTTCAATTTTTTTTTTAATTTGAGTTCTTTTTTTTAAATATATATATATATATATATATATATATATATATATATATATATGAATTTTTATTGTAATTTTATTAGATTCCAATTAAAGTATATGAGTTGTTACCAAACTAAAGATTATAAACAAACATTCCATTCCACACTCTTTTATTCCTGATAATAACTATTCAATTTTCCAATGGAATACTCATGCGGCAAACTAAACTTTGCCTACATCTACATCCTATCTCATCTTATTAAGCACTTTTACGGGGAAAAAAGAAAAAAAGAAAAAACAAAGAGAAATAACTGGCAAAAGAAAATATTACACCACAACAAATAGCCAAATATGACTCCCTCTTGAAAATAGGGAATATATATATATATATATATATATATATATATATATAAGAAAATAAAAGTTAAAAATGCATCTGAAAATTACATGCATTTTGGATACACGTTAATTTAATAGACTGAGTTTAAAAAATTATTCCCTGCGAATTTGGAAGAAAACTTTGTTAATTAAGTCCATATCACTATATTTTAAGCAATTATGATTATTTTATTTTATTCCTTATTAAGAAAATTATTGAACTTCTAAACGACATTGTCATTAACATGTTTCATCGAAAAATTAAAAAATTAAAAAAAAATATAGATTTCTTCAGAAATTGGTCAATTTTTTATCCAAAAAAAAAAGAAAAAGATTTCATCTCATGTTTTATTAGAAAGGCCAACTTTGAATGTGCATAAGAGAATATGAGATGACAAAGGGAAAACATTAAAAACTCCCTGCCAAAAAAGATAGAGATGAGGGGGTGAATTGTAATGGTGGAAATATTCCCACCATGGCTCTTTCATTGTGCGACTTGTGTCCATTTGTGGGTGTCGGCAGGTCTCTATTTCTTAAGTGGAATTTATTGGCATTATTCCTTTTTTCGTTTTCAAGCTTTGAATTTCATAATCTATAGCTCTAATTAAACTTCTAGGAAATTATAAATCAATAAACTGTATTTTACCAATTTTTTTAACAATAGAAATCAATAAACTCAAACCAATGAACTATTTATATTTGAATAAAGTTTTCTTCCATATATACTCCATCAGAAGAAATTCCTCAAATTCAATATATTAAACTGATATATAGAATTTAAAAGAAATTTTTGAATGAATAAATTATACAACATAACATCTTTCGGGTAGAAACTATGCATTTTTGGGATTTGCGCTCTCCCTAGTCTGTCTCGTATTTCTTGAAAAAGCGATTGGATTGCCCGGCTTATCAATTTATTCAATAAATTATTGGGAGTCTTCTATTTCTTCCGGAAGCATATATATATTGTATGAATTTTGGGTTCTCTTTTTCATAATTAATTGCAAATTTTTTTTTTACCACGTGTATAGTTTGCTCAGATGATGACTAGCTCTTGTACATAATTTAACCAAAATTTATTAATATTTACTGATTCTGCAGAAGTAGCCAAGATTTTGAGCTGGAAATGAAAGTCTTGGAAAAGGGTTCATCTTCTATCAACTCCCACATGTCCAATAAATGGTTATTGGTCCTGGTCTCCTCCCTCATGATGATTTTTTGAAATGTAACCTAACAAAGGTAACTTAACTTCATCGATAGGTGCATTTATATATATATATTATTAAATTCATTTTCTTTTTAGACAAATTCATTTTCTTTTTAGTCTAAATTTTTAAAATAAACAGTAAAAATTTAACATAGCATCAAAATTAAAGTACCCACTACCCATATTTTCAAGTAAATAATTCACGTAATTAATTTTTTTTAACTTAAACTTTTAAAATAAACGATAATTTAACGTTTTAAACATCGAATCATTACAAAGAAAATTGATCGATCTGCAGGCTGCAGCCAAGGTTGATAACAACATTTGAGCAGAAATCACCTTGATTAATGTAACTTATTATATTCCATCAAACAATTTTTCTAAAACATCTGAGACAGACAACCCGCGTGAGGCCAGCCAAAACGATTAGAAGCCCCCACAGAATTGTTGTTCCAAACGTTGAGGTCGTTTTGTTTGTCTTTGTGCTTGTCAAATATTAATGGCGTTTATCCAAATAGTATAATATACTGTAACGACTTTGAAAAAAAAGTAAAAAATAAATAAAAGTGTTTGCTATTATTTCAAAGATAAGTCATGATGTAATTGAAGTTTCTTAGAATTACCCGTAAAGCTCAGTTCTTATCAGAACCACGTCATGCATTAATGCTTCAGTATCAAATGGCGTTATTAGGTGATCTCTAACGTGTGATTGGGGATTACAATCTCCTTCTTTAAATCTGTGACGTTCTCTTTGTCAGGGTCATTTCATGCGGTGTTTTTATACCACACGACATTATTGAGTGGGTCTGATACCATTTATAACTACCTAGAAAAAAACGTTATTAACATCTAATTGAAGCACCCAAGTTATCATTTATAAAGTCGAGTTTAACATAGTAAAAAACCAATATGAAACTTAACATATACGAATATCTTAATAATCTACATACCCTATATGAACTATCATCTTTTTCTCAATGTAGAATCAGAGGATTAGGCTTAGGTGTTGTAAAGGTCTAGATTAAATTTCAAGTTTTTTTTTTTTGAAAAAGATAGAGAAAGTATAGGAACAAGTGGCTCATATTCTCTTGAATATAGAGAGTAATACAAGAATACCCGTATAGTGGCCGTACAATAAGGTATTTTGGGGTTTTATATATCAGTCCGTACAGTAGAGTTTTGTAATAAATATGTTATGCTGTAACCCTAAATCGTTTATTGAATATAGCCGCACTCCTGTGAACGTAGGCACATTGTCGAACCGCATAAATCTGTGTCTTAATTTTTTCTTGCCCTCTCTCTTTTCGATTCCATATTATTCATTATTATTATGTACAGTAACAACATAAAGTATAATTAAAATTGGATCCTTAAAAAACTACAACATAGATACTATTTTTTTTTTTTTTACAGCACCAAAGCCAAATCATTCTAAATTTCTAATAATATTTGTAATATGTTGTAAATCAAATATAGTTTCTGTACAGTTCATTCAAGGAAACGTGGGGAGGTAGATGGGCTGAGTTATGACATATTTAACTATTATTTGTGACACTTAATGTTGTATTATATTGCTTAGAAAAAGGAACAAAAAAATAGGTGTATAAATATTCTTAAATGTTTTTTAATAAGACAGCCGCCCTGTGTTATGCGTGACAGAGAGGTAAGAGCTGTTGTGCTTTGAATATCAGTGAAGAGGCATCCGACTAAGGGTTGGGGGAGTGGAAAAAAAAGATTGAAAAACAAAAAGCTTATTATATTTAAATAGGATACATTAAAGGAAGTCCCCTGCCCCCTGTGGCCAGCCTGCCAGGGGACTATCCCAATCAAAAATAAATTTTTTTTAAAAAAATGGGGTTAGCCCTTTAATTTTCTCCCTAAATTAAAAAGATACTAAGAGAATTGAAAGTTGCACCATAAATCTATAAAAATAAAAGCGGTTTCATTAATATTATTTTAATATAAAAAACTTTTTATTTCCTCTCTTATTCCTTTAATATTTATTTAAAATAATATTTAAATAATTTATCTTTTATCTTTCTTTTTCTTAGCATTTAATTTAAATAATATTTAAGTGGTATAAAGAAATGATAAGGGAAGCTATTGTGAAGTGCATTTAAATAGGGAAGCAAAAAGTAGTTTAATATCCTAAATTAAAGAAAAGTTTAAAGGAAACTGTTGTTAGCCTGCTAGTGCTCTAAATTTAATACCCTATATTAAAATGATATTAAGGGAACCACTTTTGGTTTCCTAGATATAGCATACAACTTTTGATTCTCTTAGCTTAGAGAACAACAAGAGAACTTGATGCAAGAATATTTTTTTAAATTTTCCCTACATCTAAGAGTAATTACCGTGGGTAATTACGACTGCCTTCAAATGGAGTAATTATTCATTGTGTGGATTTTAAAATTATCATTGGACTTGTGATTGATGAATAATTATATAAGTCTCTTATGTGTTACTCTTGTGTCCTTCCAAAAATGATGTGGCTTTTAAAATACAAATTGATTAAAATTTAATAGTGATCAATCACAAGCCCATTGATGATTTTAAAAATCACCCCATTTTTGGAATGACATAAGAGTGACATAAGAGAGACTTCTAGCATTATTTGTGATTGATCATTATTGAATTTTGTTTAAATGATAATTTTAAAATGGATGCATCATTGGTTTCTGGGATTGACTTAAATTACAAATAACTTCCCGTGGTTTAAAAAGTTCATAGAGGGTCCTTATGGTAAACTATAATTACAAATCAGTCCCTGAATACGTTTTCTATCGGCTAAGTCAATAGATTAAGTTAATAATTACAAAAATATTTGTTTATATATATATATATATATTGAAGGGGTGGTTGTCGGTTGGGTAGCAACCCCTTTAGAGGTGGCCAAGCCACCCCGACCTCCAAGGGATGGCTGCCCAACTGACAGCCACCCCTTCAATATTTTTTTTTTTGTTTATTTATTTATATTTTTATTAGATTTTATTTTATTTTTTATTGTAATGGATATATGTCGGCTTCCTATTGGGTGTAATGTGGTTGATGAACAGAATCTGTTAACTTGGTGGATGAAAAATGTGTTTATAGACTGATTTGTAATTATAGTTTACCATAAGAATCTTCTATGAACTTTTTAAACCATATGGAGTGATTTGTAATTTAGACTAACTTCAAGGACCAATGGTACAATTATTTCATTTTAAAAAGTACATCATTATTAAAAAGATATTAAAAAAAATATGTATATGATATATAGAATTACTCGACAAAAATCTCAAAATGCTCGACAAACTGCCATGCAAATGCCGTAAGATTTCATGTTGTTAAGATAATTTTGTCTTGTAAATCTCAAGGCCGTAGACATTTGAGCATTTATTTGTTTATTTGATAAGTTTTAGAGGTAGTGGCATTCCACATTTTCATGGTGCCCATCAACTTGCACCTTGTTAACATAAATCACATAAATCAACCCACTTTTCTATTCTTTATTCCGTGTGTAGAAGTGAGTGAGACTAATTTTCATTAAGCAAATGTTGGAGAATTAAATTATCTGACCCCACTCAAACAATTCATTACATGGAAAATAAATGCACAAGTACACCACATGGAGAATAGTTCCCACTGCATGAAAAATAATTGCATTATTGATTGATTTGAAAACTTTCCTGTCACGTGGCAAGCATCCAGAAGTCATGTCAAGAGCCTCTAACGTAGAGTTAACAAATTTTGCTATAAACTTAACATAAAATTAGCTGGTTAATTAAGATTTAGGGGTAATTATCTTTTTCCCATGAACTACCAAAATATGTGCGATGCCCCATGAACTACCAACTCGACCAAAATAGAGCATTCAACTACCAAAGACAACCATTTTCCCCCTTATGTCAGTTAGAGGGGTTAAAAGAAATAGTCAACGGGTCATGTTCCGTTTTACATGGGGGCATGTTGGAAGATGGTGGTAGATCATAGGGGGAAAAGAGGAAGATTGTGGTAATTTATGGGGGGAAAAGAGGAAGATGGTGGTAGTTTATGGGGGGAAAAGATGAAGAAAATGAGGGTAAAACGGCGTGTGACGGTCACGTGACCCGTTGACCGTTTGTTTTAACCCCTTTGACTGACGGAAGGGGAAAAAGGGTTGTCTTTGGTAGTTGAATGCTCTATTTTGGTCGAGTTGGTAGTTCATGGGGGCATCGCTCATTTTTTGGTAGTCCATGAGAGAAAAATGTAATTATCCCTAAGATTTAATATAATAGGGTTCGGATTACTACTGAGTCAACTGGTTTACTTGTTTAATAAATAGGTCAATCTCGGATCAATCCACTTTAACCCATATTTGACACATTTATAAACTCCTTGCAGAACTTTCATCCTTTTGAGCTTGTGCAATGTTGTAGCAGCAAGGTCAAGCAAAGCCCACCTCCGCCTAGCCAATTCGGCCATGTGGGTTGGTACAATGAGGAGATTTCTACAAGCCCGCCACTAATGCCGCCAAAGACTTTCTCACCAGGAAAACTTGTATTCGGTGTCCATGGCTCCAGTCAAGAGCAGAGCTACATGGTTTGCCCCTCCAAGTTAAGCCAACATGGTTTCATCATTTTTTTTTATTTTTTTTTAAATGTTTTTATAATTCTTTGAAAATTAAAATTTCACCTCCAATCTTTTTAAATTTTTAATTTTATCTCCCAAATTCTAAATACTAGTTCCGCCCTGACTCTAGTACCAGAGTTTTTGATTGCATAGCGACTATGACGGTGGGGAAAACGTGGACATGAATGTTGCTAACTACACTTCAAATGTTCAAGAGATTTTCAAGCTTATGATCAACGTTGATTTGGATCACAGGATGTACATGGAAATGTGCTAGTGATCAGTGATCACTTACATATATATTCTGTAGTTCAAAAAAATTAAATAAAATTCACCTGTACTTGATTACATATGTGATCTTGCCCATGTATGTTTGCTTTCTTATAAGCGTTTGCTTGTGGATTATTTTTGTTTCTTGTTAAATTTTCAATAGAATCATAAAAAACGCTGTATGAGTTTTGTAGATCGATGATTTTTTTTTGAGTTTATATTTGTGATTTGTTGTTGTTTTTTATTTTTGTTTTCATTTTTTAGTTTATTAAATAACGGGTCGTATTTGGATCAACTTAACACGATATATTTATTAAATGTGTTATGCGGATCGAGTCAACCCAACACGAATCGTTTATCAAATGAATCGTGTTGTGTCGCTTGTTTATTTAAATGGGTATTGTTAGGGTTGACCCTAAACCGGTTGGCCGGGTCAAGCGAATCGACACAAATTCGACACACCAACCCAGATTGCTAGCCCTACAATCCATGTTAAATAGGGCCACTCTTTCAAAAAATAAAGAGGAGGCTCATCCCCCTATACTTTTTTCATATAGTTATTTTGTGACTTTTTGTCAAATAATGTACTAATTTTAGTATCGGAATATCTTCAGTTTTCTAGGAAATGACGGATTTTCGGTGACCATTCTCTCTATTTTGCAGATGATTTGTCGCTGGTCCAACCGTGAAAAAAAAAAAAAAGAAGCTTCAACAAATAATATATTTATAGTACTTTTTATTTCTTTCATAAGCCATTAAATTATAGCCACTTTCTTTATTTTTGTTTTCTGAGTGAAATTATGGTTAGTTTTATCTTCTTTTTAATACTCTTCTTTAATTCGCCACATTATATTTTATTTATTTATTTATTGTGTTTCCTCCTAACAATTAATATTTTTCAAAAAGTTTTTAATTTTAATTTTTCGTTTTTTCCATGAACATTAATTTTGTGGATACAACCTATTTTTAGGCATAGATGCCATTAAATTTTCGAAAACTTGTTTGAACAATTATACATCTTTGAAATTGTAATCATCTTCTCTTCTAGCTTACATGCACTCAGTAAAAAAGAAATTATGTCATAATTAATAATTTGTTTTTTTAATCTATCTCTTTAATTATCTTGTGCATTTAAATAATTTTATAATCTACATAAAGAATGTTTTTGTAGAAGTATTTGAAGATTTAATTATAAATAATTTTTTTAAAAAATATTTTATATTTTGTTTCTAAATTATAAATCATTTAAAAAAATATATATTTTTTTTTTATACCCTAATAAAGATGCAAAGCAACTGAGCTCTAACAAATTGAAAACCGTTGGACCAGAGAACTGGGCTTCTTGTGAGGTTTGGGCCTGGAGGCCCTATAATTGGTTGGTGTTTTAGGATCCATGGCTCCTCCCACCGATATTGAAGTTTCTCACTTGGCCCAAGAACTCAAAACCGGTACCATCAGGCTAACAAGGCCTAAAATGCTCGGCTATGTTTGTGAAAGTGTTTTTAAAATATTTTTTTATTTGAAAAATTATATTGATGTGATGTAAAGAAAAAAATTGTTTTTATATTTTTATGAGTATTTTGTGTTTGCGTTGTTTGTTAATGTTATTTTTATGAAAAGCGTAAACGAAAGATAAAACAAAAACATTAACAAATAGAACAAATAAATAGATATAGGGGAGCTTATGGCTTGGGGGGTTAGGTTCCAAAAAAAATTAAAAAATTCCTAAAAAATACATTTTATTTTTTTACGAGGTACGTATATATATCCTCAAAAATTAATTTTATCTCCCTATTTATTTTTTTAAAAAAAATATACTGAAAATTCTTGATTCCGCCCCTGAATGAATGATAAATTTTTATGTATCTCTGAGTAAGAGGAAACCGGCTTTTGCTTTCTTTTTATAACGCACATTCAAATGTTTGGGAGTTGAGGCATTGCTTGAACACATCATCAACCATTTAAACCCACTCTTTATCAACTTTAGAAACACATTCATCATATTTCTTTTGAAACCCACAAAAATAAAAGCATAAATGGTATATATATATATATATCTACAACTTTTTCAGTGCGGTTTAAACACAAATATTCTTTTTCTTGGTGATGTCAATTTTAGCCCACATGCACTAGAAGGCTAGAAGACACTAGCTTGTCCTGTGGGGGTCGAGAAAAGGCTAGAACGCTTACGTTCTGTGTCCCGTGCGCACACAAAACAAATTAGGGTATTATATCAGTAATTAAAGACGCGTGATACTCCAACTTGCACTTTGTGCCCGTAGAACGACACAAAACACAAAATACAAAGCACGAACCAAAACCATTATTACTATAATTGACGACACAAAACACAAAATGCAAAACACGAACCAAAACCATTATTGCTAACCTAATTATAGCAATCCAATATGGTGCACTACTATATATATATATATTGTGGCACCATGGAGCACGCCCATTACACTTAAAATAATGGCTTACATTCATATATATATATATAGTTTTGTGTCTCTCTGGTCGACCCTATAATCATTCTCTTCATTCGCTTGCCAATATCAATGTGTATCCTACACTAAATTACTACTAAAATTGTCATTTCAGACAGTAGAGTGGTATTCAGATGAGCATTTTCTTGCTGTAAAAACAGGTAAATTCAAATAAGTATCGAGTGCTTCAACGGTTGGAGATAGCCTGTGTTCCAGTGAAAGTTATCATTAGATCCTTTTTATCATGGCAAACAATTTTGAAAAAGAAAGAATATGGTTCTGCTTTTTATGATCTTATATTGTACAGATATTATACGAATTCTTGTTAAATTACCATATATTTTAAAAAAAAAGTTTAAGCCGGTAAAAATATTCTAACATACTCTCCCTTACGTGTAGCGGTATAGGTTTAAATTTCTTATTAATACGTGAACTATTTAATTGAAATAAGACGTGAACTGCATAAACAAAATTCAAACTCAAGAGCTTTATTAATTTTAGGGAAAATTATAATTTAGCCTTCTAAACTACCAGTCGTTTTAAAGATAGCCTCTCGAACTACCAACACTTGGACTCTGACCCCCCAAACTATCAAAATGTTTGAAAAATGTCAATTTTGGAGAAATATGACCATAATACCCCTGTCACATGTCATTTTCCAATTAAAAAAAAAACTAAATTTTATTTTATTTTAAAAAAAATAAAAAATAAAAAATAAAATTTTAGTTTTTAGTTTTTTTTTTTTTTTTAAAAAAAGTTAATTTTTGTTATATTTTAAGTGGAAAATGACACGTGACAAGAGTATTATGAGAATATTTCGCCAAAATGTACATTTTTTCAACGTTTTAATAGTTAGAGGGTCAGAGTTCAAACGTTAATAATTCAAAGACTATTCATAAAACGGTTGGTTGTTTGAGGAGTTAAATTGTAAATTTTTCTAAACTTTAGTACCATATTAAATAATCATGCTGAGTTTTCATAGCTGATCATTTGCTTCTTGTACTTATGGAGGACATACCTGTCCTGAAAAGAAGCATCTCATTACACCTAAGCATATATGGCTGGATACCCTGTCTTTTCATTGGATATCGAACTATTCGTTTGAGCAAAGCTTCTCGCTTTTCTTTATGGACTCTCCACCACGCCCAAAAGAAATATGTGTCTCCATGAATCTCATTCTTCCAAGAGGACCCCGCAGGCCACTCACAAAGTCGAGGCTCGCATACATACACGTGAGTATGTGCATATGCATACGTGAAACTATGTGTGATAATTCGTATTTGTGTGTCGGATTTGAGTTCGAATCGTGTCGATCAAGACATGAGTATAAGAGATTACATAAGTTAACTTTAATCCAATCTATTTAATTAAACGGATCAAATCCCTCGACTCTAACCCTTCTATAATTTCGTGTTGGGTTTGTTTTAATTTTACGAGTTATGTAAAAAATTGTTAGCCTTGCCGGTTTGTGCATTGACAGGATCGATGATAAACACGTCTGTGAACGTGTTCGCTGCAGGATATATTTATGGATGTGGCTGTGAGAAGTTGCGTTTGGAAAACGAGAAAAAGTACAAACTATACGCATGATTGACTACCGGTTGAGCTTTTGAACTCTATATTGTCTGCATGACTTTGTTATCGAAGGAAATTCGAAATGCTTAAAAAGAAAGCTAGGGAAGAAGAAGAATCTTACCATGACCAATGACTAGAAACTCCTGCAAGTTAACGCAAAGAGATCCATGGAATCCACTAGAAAAATACTCAAGAATTTTTCCTTTTAATGATTCTGAATTATTTTTGAATGCTCTTGTCACAGAATTTGTTTACACCTTTATATATATAGAGGATAAATTAGAATAAGGGTACGTTTAGTGGGTAGAATGAACTCTTGTAATGGAATAATTACTATTTATATCCGGAATAACTATTCTATGATTTGGTAAGTTTTTTAGTCCCAAGAATAAGTATTCTACAGGATATATTTTTTTTTTTTTTTAAGGAATAACTATTCATTTCCTATAAGAATAAACCCATTCATTAAACTTTTCACAAAAGCTCCAGAGAATCCTCAACACTGAATGGCTGAAAAACCCACGATTGAGAAATCTCTCGTCAACCCAGTGTACCTCTCTTTCTACATTATCTTCATTTCTATTGAAAAACACATATCATCTCTTCATCCACCTCCCTCCATTTTTTGTATTGAGCAATCTTTCTTTCTCTAGTAGCTTGGGAAAACCTAGGTTGTCAATTTTTGATATGACCTGCTAACTTGATATAAATCTAAAAACAAAAAAAAATAGTGAGTTAAGATTGTGAAATCTGACATGTTTAATTAAATAAGTCGGGTTAAGGCCAGGGTTAACCTATATATAACCATATCTTGACATGATTTAACGAATACCTAATCTCCCCCATGCTTTAGTCCTCCATACTATGTGTCTTCTAGGCTTTTGCATTTTTTGCTTGTAGTTGTAGAGAAAAGAAAGAAAGTGGGGGTGCAAAAAGAAAATAATTAATTTTTTTTTGGGCTTGGGAAGGGCCATGCCCTCCCCTTCCTGACCCCAATTTCTACCACCGGGGGCTAGCAAGGGGGAGAAAGTAGAGAGCGAAGGAGGAGGAGGCTCCCACTTGAGAAGAGGAAAACTCTCACTTAGTGAATGGGAGAGCTTCTTTTTCTGTAAACTAGAGAGAAGCTTGGAATGCATCACTTAGACTCTATATGTAACATTTCAGTCTCATATTGGAAAGATATGAGTAAGCTTATATAGAGTGGATAGTTTATAAAGATAGTCATAAGTGTTAAGTCCCACATTGCTTAATTACTAAATGAAACTGACCGGGCTTTATAAATTATTCTAAGAAAGTTCTAAATTGACTAATTATTTTAAAGTGATAGAACAGATGTGACTAGTACTTTTTCTTGGATCATTACACTATTCGTACTTAATGTTTTGAACAATGTGAGGACCTAGCTATATATTAAACTAGCATTAAACTAATTATAATATATATGTATAGTTGAAATGCATTATTGTAGACAAACAAAGAATCCTATGTCTCATTCACACCAGCTTTGATCAAAAAAGAGTTTTCCAACTTCTAAAGTGGAGGCTCATGGATCACTATCTACGGTGAAAGAAGGTGGTGCCTTTCCATCCTTACACATCCATTAATTCCAACAAAACAATCACAACCCCACAGAAAAGGCAGAAACAGAAAAAGAGAAGAAAAAGAAGAAGAAGATGAAAAGTTCACTGCTTTCTCCCTTGTCCCTAACTCTTAGATGGATACAAAGATGCTGCTAATTCATCGGTCAGGCCCCCATCTATCTTTTCCAATATGGATAGCTTCCTTCAAGTGGGGACTCCACATGCGAATCATGCTTTAGTTTTATATTCTGAATCTGTAGCCACTTTGATGCAGAAAGATGCCCCTTCCCAATCACAACCTTCCACCCCCCCGACCAATATATTTGCTTTTATTTGTCTCTTTTTTTTCGGATCAGTCTCATGAAATAAAAGAGGAAGAAAACAATTCTCAAAAGCTAGACAATTATTTCAGTACTTGTGCGTTATTTTAAAGCAGTTGTATTCATTCTTCAGCTGATCCTTACAAAGAGAGAAAAAGAAAAAGGAATAATGCTCTACACTCGCAACTAATTGGTCTACAACGTCGCACCAACGACATATATGCTGATACGTGTCAACAAATTGTAAGAGCGTTGTGGACGGACGGACAGACGGACGTTCGTTACTCGAAAGGAGAAGATAAAGAAGAAGGACAGCAGTATCTACAAAAACTACTTTTGTTTAGAATTACAAGGACAGTATCAGAGTTAATTAAGTTGCTCTTTATCAGAGTAATTAAGATATATATGCCATACTAGCTAGTTCACCTCAAACCTTGCATTAATCTTCTTCATGCAATCATAACTCAAATGGGGTTCTTTGTTTTGGCGACATTATTTGATGTGTCTTTGGTCTTGTTTGACGACTTGCAAGAATCGACTCTGCGGGGGTCGGCGTCAATCAGCAACTGGACAACCTCCTTCATGGTTGGGCGAAGGGCTGGGGCCTTGTAGGTGCAACGGATGGCGATTCGGAGAACCTGGATCATCTCATCCTTGGATTGCCCTGACAATCGCTTGTCTAAGACCTCCATGGCTTCTTTGGTGTCCACTTTGTTTCTGACCCAATATGTGATGTCCTTGCCCTCTCCAAACTCTGGCTCCACTGGCTTCTTCCCAGTTATCAGCTCCGTTAGAACTACTCCAAAACTGTACACATCACACTTGGTTGTTGCTTCAGCCGAATATGCATATTCTGCATGCCACCAAATTAAACAATATCGGTTAAATTTAATGAAACTTTTAGTGATTATATACAAGTAGTACAACATTGGAAGTACTCAAATTAATTAAGGATTTCTGTGTGTCAAGATGCTTTCAGAATATTCGAGTTAAACTTCTATTCCATTAGAGCATCTCCAGCACCAATGTTACACATTTTAGCTAATCAAAAAGCACAATTTTCGACTTTATCTACTACTCTTTTAATACAAACTTCGAAAGATTTTCTATTCCATTCTCTATGTTCTTTAAATATTATTAATTTTCCAATATTTTCTTTTTATTGTTTTCTCTAACCATCAAGAGAGAATAGAGAGAAATGAAAGCGACAGTAAAATCAGTCCATGTGGTTTACGTGATTTGCAATTAGTTTCATGTTGTATCAAAATGAACTCAAAGGTCCGTTCCTAAGTTATATACGTCAAAAAAATAATTTACTCTTTATAATCAAATTCCTTCAACTAACTTAACAGATTTCGTTAGTATGATATGATTTAAGTAGGACACGTGTCACAATTTTATTGGCTTTGACATGTCACACTAACAAAATCTATTATATCATTGAACGGGATTTGACTGTAAGGAGTAAAAATTGTTTTTCTGACATATCTCAGAGATTTTTGAGTTCATTTTGATAACATAGAGAGCTAATTACAAATCAGGTAAACTACATGACTGATTTTGCATTTTTTCCAAAAAAGAATAGATAAGCTATATTGTTTGCCTAAAAGTAACTAATCAAAAAAGTAAAATATGTGTTTTAGATAAAGAAAAGACAAGCTTCTATTTGCAACTGCTAACAAAAAGACATTGAAAATACAACAGTATGTTCTGTAAATCAGTAATGAATTCTCATGGTACAGAAAAAAAGAAAAAAAGAGAAACATTTTAATATCATACTTATTAAATATTGAATTAGTAAATTACCTGGGGCCATGTAACCATAAGTGCCTGCAGTTACTGTAGTGCTTGAATCCTTCCCTCCTCTTGCTTGTAAAACCTTGGCTACGCCAAAATCTGCAACCTTGGGCTGGTTATTGACATCTAGAAGGATATTGGTTGACTTGATGTCTCTGTGAATGATAGGAGGCAATAGATCATGGTGGAGGTATGCCAAACCCTGTGCAATCCCCAGCGCAATCTGATGGCGAATAGGCCATTCCAAATCGATACGCCCTTTGTGAAGAGCATCCCAAAGGTTACCGTTTGGCATAAACTCATAAACCAGCAGGCTGCAATCCAAGCTTGAGAAGTAGCTGTACAATTTCACTATGTTTTTGTGCCTTATACTTCCAAGAGTATCCACCTCTGTTTTCAACGCCTTGTTTGTACACGGCTGATCTTCCTCCTCTGAAGCTGTTTCCTTTGTTTTTCGACTCCACAACCTTTTCACTGCAACAACTTCCCCACTGCTCATCTCAATCTTGTACACTGTCCCGGATCCTCCGTGCCCGACTATGTTCTTTTCAACCATGGCTTCAAAGATCTCACGTTGGTCGAAACTTATTCGATGGAAGCTTTTTACATCATATGAGAACAAGGATGAAGACATGGTCTCATCATGTTCTATAGCAGATTTTTCTTGGCTAAACCGACGCTTCAGGAAAAGGATGGCTCCAAGAACGATGAGAACAACTGAGATTACAATTGCCCAGATGGAGTTTAGTTTCGTCCGGTTGTAAGTCTTTGAACAACTGGGGAAGCTTTTATCCGATGAGTTAACATAGACTGACATACAGAGACCTGGGTTGCCAGAGAAGCTTTCTACCAACCCTCCTTTTATCAAAGAGAGAGGAATTGGACCAGAAAGCCGATTGTTTGAGAAGTTGATGGAGTTTGGTAACAATTCAGAGAGGCTTTCTGGGATTCTTCCTGTCAATTGGTTGTTGGAGAGATCAAGAACATTGAGAGATCTTAGCCATGAAAGTGTGTCGGGGATGGAAGATGTGAGCTTGTTGCTTTGTAGCAGCAGCAAATTTAGCTTTCTCAAATTTCCAATTTCAGAGGGTATTGGGCCAGACAGAAGATTATTGCTAAGATCAATCTTCACCAGATTGATTGCTCTAGAGATTCCTGGAGGCAGAACACCTGAAATCCTGTTGTTCTGTATGAATAGTTCAGACAAATTGTGGGCCTTTTCGATTGTGTTGGCAAGGGTACCAGTGAAAAAATTGTAGCCCAAGTCAATGATTGAGACATGTGGAAGACTTAGCAGCCCTTCATGTATGGAGCCCTCCAAACGGTTATGGCTAACACGAAACCGTAGAAGAGGCATGCAGTTTGCATAACTGTCAGGCAAGTTTCCAGAGAACATGTTTTGAAGAACAAGGAAGTATTCCAATTTACCTCCATTGCAAACTTTTGCGGGCAACGGACCCCACAGATTGTTTTCTGAAACGTCTAGAACAATCATCGGTGACAATTGGCCGAGGTTTTGTGGAACATGTCCTGTCAGATTGTTGGCGTAAAGTGACAAAATGGTCAAGGTTGTTGAGTTTACAATCGCACCTGGGATTTCCCCTGTAAGGCTGTTGTTGTAAAGCTGGAGGACACTGAGCTTGGGAAGCCGACAAAGTGACTCCGGGATGTTTCCCGTCAACCTGTTGACTGATATGTCAATGTCTGCGAGCTCTGTAAGATTTCCAAGCTCCTCCGGTATATTGCCGACGAGCATGTTATAGTAAAGCTCAAGCTGTTGCAAGTTCTTGAGCAATCCAATCTCTTTTGGAATTTCACCCACCAAGTAATTTCCGCTCAATTCAAGATCAACAAGTGATGTCATGTTTCCTATTGCCGCAGGAATCCGACCGTACACCATGCATGTTGTCAAGACCATAGATTTTAGCTTTGTCAGCCTGGAAATATTCTCCGGGAGTTGCCATAAGTTGAAGCCCTGGTCTTCGTTGAAGGCAAGCACCTCCAGATTGGTAAGGTTAGTTACTGACATGGGGAAGCTGCCGTTAAATAAGTTGTACGACAAATCAAGTATTCGTAGAGATTTCATCGGCGAGAAATCAGGAAGCTGCCCTGATTGATTCAGGCGACTCGTGTTAAGCTCCTCCAGGAAGGCGCAGTTGACGACGCTGGCAGGAAAGTCGCCGCTGAATTTGTTGCTGCTGAGACTGAGCACCCGTAGCTTTGGCAGATAAGAGCATACGTCTGCCGGGAATTTACCAGAAAGTAACCACCCGGAGACATCAAGCTTGACGACATAGCCTTGATCGTCGCAAGAAACTCCGGTGAAGTTGCAGACAGGCTTCCCTCCTGAGACATCCCAATCAGACAAGAATTTCCCTGAGACGGACTTTTTCATGAGGGCGAAAAAATGAGACTGGTTGGTATTGATTGCTTGATCAGAAAGACAAGAGAGTGACAAAAGTAACCCAATAAGTAAGATCACGTGGTACTGGCAAGCCATTTGAGAGAGAGAGAGAGAGAGAGAGAGAGAGGGAGGTTGAGGGTGTTATGGTGGTTGTTGCAAGGAAGGAAATGAGGAAGAGAAGAAGTATATAAGTGGAATGATTGAGGGGATCATTGGGTGCAGTAGTACTGATCAGAGAGAGAGAGAGAGAGATAGAGAGAGAGAGGTGGCAATCTTTGCATAAAGAGGCTTTATGTTTATACTCCACTAACATATATGTAGAGAATAGAACATCAATGAAAATAGCTTTATACTGATAGGACGTGTGTCTTTAATCTGCATCTGATCCTAATCACCGTTCAACCTTGATGTGATCTCAATCTCTTTCTGATGGATGGCCACAACTCAGCCTCGTTTCTGTTGACCATCAATTATCATTCGGAAAAGCTTCTTGCAAAACTCTTTTTTTTCATCTATTAATTGTGTACTAATTATTCCTTATTACCATTTGAAAAATGCTTTTTGCATGACAACTTTACATAATAATTATACAATTTTATTTATATGGGGTGAGATTTATTTGATAGGTCCCATTCACATAAGTCACACCTTATATAAGTAGAATTATGGAACTATTATATAAGGTTGTTGTGCAAGAATCATTTTAAATACAGATATTATTGGAATGTCTATTTCGTTTGTACATGTGTCCATAATTTTTTTTGTTTTTAGCATGTCGTCCTAATGTGTACGATTTTTGATACGAATACTTGCTATGAAGTTGGATATTTTGTTTTGCATGCTTAGCATACATAAAAGCTATATCATCTCCAATAAATAAAAATAAAAATAAAAATAAAATAAAGCTGTATCACCTTGTACTAGTTGAAAAATGCTAAATTTTTCCAAATTTCTCTCTAAAATTTGCTCTCCAAATGATGTGTTACAATCCTACGAGATAGTGACACTTTTTAAAATAATAAATTATGTACAATTGTGACACGTCATTTGGAAAACGAATTTATTATAGTGCATGTACGTCTAGGAAAATGTAAAAACTAACTACTACTAGTATCGTTGATTGAGCAACATGAACTGACGGGTCACAGGTGTGATATTTTGATACATCTAATTATCATTTTTGTTGAAGTTAAGCCATTCCGTTAGGATTGACCGTAGGAGTTGACTAAAAAATCATATTTGACCAAATTCTTCCTGTAATCAAATTTACTTGTTATATTTATTAATTAATAAACAAAAGCCTAACATTAAAACTAAGGGGTGGCTCCCTTCTAGCCAAGCTGGGTTGGAAAATGCTAACTAATCAGTTTGTGTTTTGGGTGGGCACCTTAAAAGCAAAATACTTGAGATCTGTCCATTTCTTAGAAGCCCCCATCAAAGCTGATGCTTCTTGGTTGTGGAAATGAATTCTTAAGCATAGGAAGGTGATGGAAAGCCAAAGATAAGATAATATAAAGAAAATTAAAGCGAAATAATAAAATAGACATAAATTTTTTTATATGGTTCGGTCTATGACCTACGTCTATAAGATAAAGTCTAAAGAATCACATTATGCTCTTATTTCTCTTGATGAGATTTACAAGACCCAATTCTCCTATTTATAGGAGAATTGGTGTATGTTACATGAAAGATCTCCCATACAAACTTAATTACTTTTGAGTTTATTGCCACTAATTAATACAAAGTTTTGATGTCTTTTATTGTAGATCATGGGATTTTATCTTTAATAGAAAGAGGGGCTTGTTGGGTAGTCTCCTCTGGATTGAAGTCTAAGGCTAAAAATGCAGTTGCGGTTAACGATTATTGGCCAAAACTGCTAACCGCCTAACAGTTACTTAATAACCGTCGGTTAGCAGTTATTTTTAACAGCAAACCGCTTTTGGTTTTTTTGTTTTTTTGTTTTTTTGTTTTTTGTTTTTTTTTTTTTTTCTAAATGAACTTGTTGGGGCAAAAAGAAAGAACATGAGAAGGCTGTAGAAGAAGTAGATGAGCTTCTGAAAGTACTAGAAAATGAGCTGAAGAAAAAGATCGAGTTTCTTTGGAGGAGAGAATATTGAAGGATGGATTTATTTGATGGGATGGGAATAGAAAAAAAGAATGACAAAAATATATTTATTTCAAATGTTGAATTCAAAAAAAAAAGATATACCAAGGAATAGGGAACCTCTTTAGCAAGTAGAATCCCTCAACAGATAAGGACGACGAGAATGTCATAAAGCTGCAGTTCTCGCATATGACTTATGTAATGGGTAAAGGTGCACATCATAAGGAATGAAGAAGATGACTATTGCATAGCATAGGGAAGTGGTACGCTCGAGTCTAGACGACTCCGTACGTGGATTTTAAATTTATAAGTTTTACCACTTCGCAATAGTACGAATCAATTGTACTATAGTAAGGGTTATCGAACCACAGAGATTGTGGGTTGTTTTGCGTAACGGGATACTTAAAGAGCGTATTTAACTTAATTTTGCAAATAAAAGTAAATGTTGTAGAATTGAAGCTACAACGAGTAAAGTAAAGGAAAGTGGAAAATGAAAATAAACTTAAAAGAAAACTTAGGGTAATGATCGCATCTAATCATAAACCAATGAAATGCTTAAATTCTATACGGATCTTCCTAATATACATGATATGAGCGCGTAATGGGCGTCAACCATTACGACAGCCTCGACATGAAAATACTTTCGTTAAGACGTAATCATAAAGCACCTAGTTTCACATTAAACAATTCCACGTAAAGATTAGTCTATAATTGAAAAACGTTTACACTACAAAAGGTGTGGGGTGATTAATGCTCCCAAGCTTACTACTCTATAAAACATCCTAATAAGCATTAGGGGTGTATAAACGGAGTGGCTATAACCGCTTTAAAACCGGTAACTGCTTATAACTGCTTAAAAGCGGTTATAACCGCCTAGGCGGAGGTGGTTAGCGGTTATAGGGTTTGGAAAAAGCAGTTAATAACCGCTAACTGCTTATATATACATATATATATATATATATATATATATATATATATATATATATATATATATATATATATATATATATATATATATATATATATATTTTAAAAAATAAATAAAAAACCTGGGAGTCGGGACTGGGGCGAGGGGCGCCGTTTTGGGCGTTGCTGAATGCCCAAAACGATGCTGTTTTTGAGATGATATAAATTCATATTTTAGGTTAGGTTTAGGGTTGGATGCTTTTACAGTTTACTTGGATCGCCTCTTCATTTCATTTTTGGTTTTCCTCTCCTCAGTCCAGACACTGTGTCGCAGACAGTCCTCACCTCACCTTGCGGCTTGCGCTGCTCGTCCTATCGCGGCGTCGCTCAGTCTCTCGTGAGTCTCGCCTCCTCTCTCTTCTCCCCTCCGGCCTCCACTCTCCAGTGCCGTTCGGACCTTTCCGCCAAGTACACGACCCATCAAAAAACGCCGTCGTTAAGCTAGGGTCTTCTTGCAGCTCCATATGTAGCTTCAGGGACGTGGTTCATGGTAACACGTGGGTTGCTCACAGAGCTGACAACTCACCTGAGAGTAGTTTGGTGGGTTAGGAAACCGGGGTTTTGAGTCAGAAACCGGTCGCCAGGTCCTCAACTCGGTCTCTCTCAGGGTCAATAAGATCCGGCATTTTTTTTTTTCTTTGATTTTTTGTTTCATTCGTGTGCCTTATCTGAATTCGATTTTAGTGGTTTCGTTCTAGTTTTTTATTGGGGGATTGCTTTGAATATTAGGGATTTAGGGTTTGATCGAGCTTTTGGAGAAGAAGGGAATTTTATTTGTTTGTGTCTTTGTGTTTTGGATTGTAATTTTGTATTTAGATTTGTTAATTTTGTACCAAAGGGCAAAAGGTCCAAAAAATATTAAATTTTTTTCTTGAAAAAATTAAAATTTGTACAAAAATTGGCCCAAAACCGTGTAAACCTGGCCCAAAACTAATGTAAACATAGCCCAAAACCAGTCTAAAGACTCTAAACCTGGCCCAAAAACCGGTCTAAACCTGGCCCAAAACCGGAATTCAAAAACGGTTTTAAAACCGCCGTTTATTAAGGCAATAACCGCTAACCGGCGGTTATAAAAATAACCGCCTCCGCCTAGGCGGTTAGCGGTTGATAAAATGAAATAACCGCTAAGCGGTTAGCGGTTTTAGCTAATAACTGCCGGTTATAACCGTTTGTACACCCCTAATAAGCATACACAATACGTGAAAACTCTAGTTAGGCCACAATGATAAGATATTTTAGTTTCACACCGATCTATTCCATGTAAAGATTAAACTACAATGGAAAGATGTTTTATACTACCAAAGGTATGAAAACACCGGTGCTCCTTGACATATCCTATAAGGTAACTCTAATAAGTAAACACTTATCATGTCAAAAAGAACCATTGCAAAAAACATCGTTCTCTTTCAAGAACGTTGGTTTTATTCAAGAAATCAAGAAAACTCATAGACAAGTATAACTTTTTTTCATGAATAAATGGATTGAAATATTGAAGACAACTTTTTAGCATGAGTTTTGAAATCCTCTAGCCTTACATAATCATCAAACATATTAAGAAAAACTCAAGAACATCAAGAACACTCCATAGCTTTTGGAAAAGATTTGATCAAAACCCTAAGAAAGGGTTTAGCTTGACATGAAGTAAACTAATCTAAACGTAAAAGAAAACAGTAAAGAAAACAAGATTTAAATAAACTAAGAACACTATATTAATCTAAGAAGATTCAGATTACAAAAGGAAATGAAAAGCATTAACATTAACTAAGAAGATACACCTGAGAAAATAGAACCTCCAAAAGATGCATGCCCTCTACCTCTCATGTTGCTCTCTATTTATAGAGGAAGAGATTTACAAAATAATATCTAAAGAAGAGATAAGATAAGAGATATTGGAAATATCTAAGATATTTTGAAAATATCTAAAAATATCTAGAAAATATCTAAGATATTTAAAATATCAAGGAAGAGTGACATGTCAACATTGTTCCAGATTGTTCCGAAAATATTCAAATTCGATCGATCGATCGATTATAAAGTCGATTGATCGCATTTCGCTCGATCGCATTCGTGGTTGCCCTGTCTCGATCGATCGCATCTCGCACGATCGATTTTTCTTCGACTGATGATTCGATCGATCGATTTGTCTTAGCCGATTTTTCACTTGGCATGAGCAACTTTGAACTTTGAAAATGACCAAATCGCCCTTGATGTATTTTCAGTTTTAATTCAGGTGTTTTGAACTATATTTCAATTAAGACCTGAAAATAAAACAAAACACAAAACTACAATAAAACGTTATATTTACAACACAAACTAGGTATAACAAATGTAAATGAAGGGATCTTGAATACAATATTTCAAGACTTATCAGGAAGGAAGGGCATGAAGGACGCTATAGGAAGGATAAAGATGTGTGGTATCAGTCTAGCAAATGAGTCATGAGAGGAGTAGTGCGAGACAGCAATGGTCAACAAGCAGTCCAGGCATGTGTGAGAAATGTGATTACACCTGGCTCTAGCTGAAAGAGCTTAAAGATACGAATGGGCTATGCGTCTTGCTAATTAATACTATCTCGTTTTATGTAAAAATATATAATATATATTTATAAAGGCGGTTAGCGGTTATACTGCTTTTGTAAAAATCGCTAACCACCCCAATAGGACGGTTTGCGGTTAGTTGTTTTTAAAGCGTTTTTAACGGTTTTGCGGTTATATGATTAGCGGTTAGTTGACGGTTATTTCACCTCTAGGTTGAACGTCAATATCTTGTCATTTCCCTGAATCCCAACTTTTCCTTCTTTCAGACCAACCCCAAAACCTGCTCTCAACTTCCCTCCAAATATGCTCATTGTTGACCTTATCATTCCTTATGATAGAAGCTGGAATATATCTCTGCTGCGCCATCTTTTTTATAACACCAATGTGCAACAAATTTTGAACATCCATCTCTCTCAAAGGCCTTCCCTTGACAAGTGGATTTGGGGCCCTTCTCTTTATGGCAACTTTACCATCAAGTTTGCACAAGAAATCTTCATCCAAAACACCTGATTGGGATGGTCTTTGGAGCTTAAAACTCTAGCAAAGGCTTAAACACCTGCTTTGGAATATTGCGTGGAATGCTTTTCCTACCTTCTCCAACATTGGTGGGTTTATTCAAACAGCTCTCTTGGATAGATAGATTCTAGAAAAACCCAATTAAGTGGTTTGTAAAATTGCAGTTTGATCTTTAAATTTGCAGTTTAACCTTTAAAATTGTGCGTTTTCAAAAAAGCACCTTATTGCATGTGATTTTCTACGTTTTGATTTCGCAATTTTTTTTTAAAAAAACGCAATTCCAAACGATCAAATTTTTATGATTTGATTTAAAATCACACTTTTTATTTATAAAATTGCAATACCAAACGCACCCTTAAAGCAAATCACCGCTACTAGCTGCCATATCCTATCTGATGGCTTGGGATCCCAATAATCCTGTTTTGAGTCTCCGTCCCGCAAGCTTCTTGGCATAATATCAGCTGCAGTGCTTCGTGATTAATCCTGTGGAAATTTCATCTCAGTTGTTTCCAAAAGACTCCCTTTGGTAGATGTCAATGCTGGAGAAGCTCATGCTTCCCTGCTGGCAGTGAATCTTGCTTTTCTTCTTCTTTTTTAAAATAAAAAATAAAATAAAATAAAGCCAATAAAGAGAAGGGGGTACAGGAGGAGGTCTTTTCCATATTATTGATCCGAAGGAAAAGAGGATGAGAGATCATAAGAAAATGCTTCCAAACACGAGGTTAGAAGCGGCCCATCGAATTACATAATATGCACTAAAAATAAAGCAAATAACGAATTAAATCAAAAAACTATATTCAAGTCTTGCGATGTGAGCATAGGAATTGTGCTTCCCTATTTGGCTATAACTCTCTTTGCTTAGAAGGAGATTCCCTTACTATTGTCCTAGCAATCAACATGACTATTTTTTTTTTTTTTTTTTTTTTTGAATTGGAATTTTGCTCCGATCATCGGAGACATTCACTTGTAGTTCCAATGTTCCACATTTGGATTGCTTCGAAGATTTCTTGTAGTGCTAATTTTAAAATTAGCCTTATTATTGAACATTTTTTACAATGATTTCGCCAATGGTAAGAAAATACGTACTCATTTTCTATGTTTTGCACTAGTAATACTAGAAATTACATTATTATCTCATAATACTGACGTGGCGGTTAAAAAATTTTAGATAGTTTTTTTTTTTTTTTTTTTTTTTTTTTTTTTTTTTAATAATGACTCATTCAAAGATTAGTTTAGATTATCACATAGTATTATAAAATAATTATAAGATAAAAATAATTTTTTGTATTTCTTCCTCACATGGCATGTGTAACACACGTGAGAAGAGAAAATGCAAAAACAACTATTTATGAGTTTGGTTGCTTGGGCAGGGAATTCAGTATCTATTCCTGTTGGTCCCACAACTTTCTGGATGCATGTTTTATTATAGTAGAAATGGGGTGAATTGTTTTCTTTTTTAGTTACATCGGAATAAATAAAAAAGGAAAGAAAAATCCAAGAATAAAAGTATTTGTTCATTCAACTTTCAACTTTCATATTGTTAATACGTCATTTTTTTGAAAAAACAAATTAAACTTGTCTTTCTTAATCCATCAGTGAATATTATAAATAAATAATAATAATGTTTATTTATTTTAAGGAAAAATTCACTTACCACCTTTGATCTTTTATTATTTTTACAATTATGCCCATAAACTTTGAAAGTGACAATTTAGTGTATTCATCTTTTAATTCTTTTCAATTTTACCATTCTGTTAGAATTTTTCGTTAAATCCTAATGAAGAGGTGTAAAAATTCATAAAATATCCCTTATTTTTTTTAAAAAAAAATTGTAAAGATTTATGTGTTGGTTAAAATTTATCGGAATTTGAAAAAATACCGATGCATTAATCTTTAATTTTTTTTAATATATATTTTGTTTTTTAAAAAGAAAAAAAAAGTGTTATTTTAAAAATTTTGACTGATTTAACGAAAAATTTAAACGGATCAGTAAAATTGAAAAAAATTAAAGTCGAATATACGAAATTGAAAGCTTTTAAAATTTAAGAGTGTAATTATAAAAATAATGAAAAATTAGAGATGATAATTATGAATTTTCATGGTGAAAAGTAGTATTGGGATTATAATTAATGGGAATCTTGTTGGAATGGAGTGCTCAATGATGAAGTCCAAAGCAAAGATGCCCACTCCTCAAAAAGTACTGGGAATTGATTTGGCAACTTGGAATTTGCTCTAAATCTGACATGGCCAGTCCTTGTAAGCTGCTTTTGCTTTATTTACCGACATTTTCTTTTGGATGCCCCAACCCATGCTCCACGATTGCAAGTGCATTCTGCCAAAACTGTTCTTCTACTTTTATGACAAATTGTCAACCAATTAGCTCATGGCTAATGGCCTAATTTCCACTCCAAATAATTAAGAGAAAACCAAAAAAAAAAAAAAAAAAAAAAAACTTGGTCTCTTATAACTTTTACTGTAATTTTTTAATAGCATTATATATCACATTTTTATTTCACAGTATTATCGTAACGATGTCAGTTTTAATCAATTCTTAAATTTTTTATTTTAAATGACCGATCTAAGAGTTGGCTAGAATTACTATCGACGGCAACATTGTAAGATAATTTTAGAATAAAAATTTAACTTTTAGCATTACTCATATTTTTTTTTATTTATTAAACTCATGTGGCATTCCATATTTTATAGAAAACTGATGTTAGAAACTAAATTTTTATCCTTTAATATTGACGTGATCGACAGTTCCAACCAACTTTTAGATGTTTAAAAAAAAATTAAAAAAATCCAATAGTTCGTTGGTATAGAAATGGGTGTCAAGTTTACTTCTCAATTTACTGACCGACGTGGTAAGTATCACAAATTGTCACGTCAGTTTGTAAAAATAATAAGTGTTACCTGAACTGTCACATTGACATAATAAATATTATGTGAATTGCAACGTGAGTTTGTAAAGAATTTGTAATTAAAGCTTTAGTGGTGTATTAAATGCTTGACAACACTCAAATTAAAAAAGATTAATAATATTATATCAAAAAAAAAAGATTAATAATAATAATAATGAATTTGAAAGGTGTAATTTGAGGGTAATTAAGAAGAACCACACACGCATGGGATTAGCTTTCATGCTGCGAGGGGCCGCGTCACAGCACATCTTGGCAAATCATTCCCTGAATCTTGCATTATATATATAATCACTTGTATATATAAGATAGAATTCCAAAGATGCTCTTTAGAAAGTCAAATTCTTCTCTCTTTCTTTCACAGGGGATAGAATAATTAAGGAGAGTCTACTCCTAATCATAATTTCAAATATAATCTCTCTCTCTCTCTCTCTCTCTCTCTCTCTCTCGAGAGAGAGAATGTAAGTGGGCACACAACAAAGCAGGAATAGTAAAATCCAACTGCAATAAAAATAACAATTTTATAGTTATTTATTCAGAGTGTTGATCATGATATCCAACGCTAATTAAGCTAGGGAGCATTTCCAAAGTGGGAAACAAAGATCAACTATGTAGAATTTAGATTCTTTTTTCGTTTAAATGAACCGGAAAAGAGTCGGTTCATGTAAATAGAAGGGGCAGGTTTGCAACCTCCTCCTTCGAGCTTCATCAAGGCTAATTGGGACACGTCTTTTGATCCAAAGGGATCAAGGATGAGGATCGGGATGGTATTCCGTGGTGAACAAGGTTTTGTTTTGGCGGCCATGTCAACGGTTATACCCCATATTACGGATCCTGCTATTGTGGAGTCACTAGCAACTTGAAAAGCTGTTGAATTGTGTGGGGCTACGGTCTTTCAAATGGTGATTTTTTAAGGGGATTTCTTACTTGTAGTTTCGGCTCTTCGAAAGGAAAAACGTCTCTGTTTGAGCAAATTTTGGACACATCTTGGAGGGACACTCAGATTCAGCTGGGGGCTATACCACTGGCTAAAGTTCACCATGTAGGTCGTGATGCTAATCAAGCCGCTCATTTGTTGGCTAAGGCCTCTTTATTATCTTCTACAAATTTGGTTTTGGATTGGGGAATGCCCGGCCTTCTCTCATTTATGACATTGTACTTGCCGAGCAAGTTTTTATTCCATAATTAATGAAATTATTATTCCTTTGATAAAAAAAAATGTAAATAGAAGGGCAATTAAAAAAAAAAAAATCAGTGTCCAATTATGTAAGGGTTTTATTAACTCGGTAATTATTGGTCTATTTACCACGTTATTCGTTATTATTGCCATAATTCAAACCTCCATTCACATGAACATCACGTGTGATAGTGTTGCAGCCCCACAATTTTGGTCTTTGTCGAGGCTCAATATATATACTTTGATGTAGACGGTAATATGGTGAGATTTGGTTGGAAACGTCATAAACTTCCAATCTTGTCGAGAATTTTAAAAAATAATAATAATAAAATAAATTTTTTCTTCAAAAAAAAAAAAAGGAAAAAAAAAGTTAGACAAGCTGTATATAGACAAAACGAAGAAGAATGGAGTGTTGTTTAGGATATTTTAGTGACGTACCATTTGTTGACATGTCACTAATTAGTGACGTGGCAAAAGGTTAATTATTGTAGACACGTTAGTAAATGCTAATATATATATATGTCTTCTTTAAATTATCACTCAATTGATAATGTCTATCTTAAACTACTGATTGAGCCAATGTCTGCCCAAGTCCACTAAAAAGATAAAAAAAATATTAAAATAATCTTAAAGAATTTTCAATCGGACAAAGATATCTTTATAAATTCAAAAAGAAGAGAAAAGAAAAACTAAAAAAATTAAAAAAAAAAAAAAAAAAAAAACCAAGGGGAGTTGTTCAGCCACCTCCTTTGCCTGGCCTAGGTGTGGCCAAACCACCTCCTGTCCATATCTGACCACCCTCAAATGGCCAGGGGTGGTCGAAGCACTCCTGACTATTTAGGAGGTGGTTCTGCCACCCCTATGGAAGAAAACTTTGTCTTATTATTATTATTAAAGTAATGCTACACACTCACACTCTCATTCCAACACTTCTTGACGTTGTTTTTAAAATTACTATTACATTTAGGATAGATCGCTAGATAACGAATGAATTTGGATCCAATTGTGTGAGAATGTGTTTAGGATTACTCTTATTATTATTACTATGGGAAAAGTAAACACATTTCTCTTAAACTACTACATAATTGTCAATGTACCCCAAATGACAAAAATACCCTTCATATAATTATATATATATTAAAAAAATCTAAAAAAAACCGTTTTTTTTTTTTTTTTTTTTTTTTTTTTTTTCCAATTTTTAGAATTTTAAAACAAGAAAAACATTTTTTTTTTTAATTTTAGTCATTTTTTTCTCTCTTTTTTTTGGTATTTTTTCAACATTTCTCATTTTTCATTTTTTTGTTTTTTTTTTTTTAAAAAAAACTTATAAGGGCATTTTTTTCTTATTAAAAAATTGGATCATTTTTGTCATTTCCTTAGTTTTTGGGGCATTGAAATTTTTTAATAATTCAGAGAGATATTGATACAATTTGTAGTTATAGTTTAGGATTTTAAAATTAACAATTGAGTTGCAATTTTATGGAAATATGTGTAATTATTATTATTATTAGTTTTTTTTTTCCAGTGAGGATATCAATGACATATCATTAGTCCATAAGGGCCACAAAGTCACCGGCACTACAGCAGGCAACCGCAAAGTACAACCTACATTCGCTGAGATGGGCTTAACTCTCTTAAATTGATCCAAGCCCATTATCGTTGAATTGGGCTCACGTGCATGTTGGTAAGTGTCTTTTGCTACACGAGTAAAACGCTGCGTATTTGAGTACTGTCCAGTGTCATCAAACCATAGTCGAGAGTTAGAGCCAAAAAAAAAAAAAAAGAAAAAAGAAAAAGAAAAAAAAGAGATAATTGCACCGTTGGTCCTTGTGGTATGCCATAATTATTTTTCACTCCCTATGGTTTAAAAAGTGTATGGGAGGTCCTTGTGGTATGCAATAATTACAAATCGATCCCTGACGTCAAATTCTGTTAAAATTTTTAACAGATTTCGTCAAATACCACGTCAGCGCCACGTGTCGCCAATAAGGCGACACGTGGCGCTGACATGCACATCTTAATAAAATAATATAAATTTATTAAAATATAGATAAATATACTTAATTTTTTTTAAAAAAAAAAAAAGAAAAAAAAAATGGGGCAAGGAGGTGGCAGCCACCCCCTTGCCCCATTTTTTCTTTTTCTTTTTTGTTTTTTTTTTTTTTGTTTTTTTTTTTTTAAAAAAATTAAGTATATTTATTTATATTTTAATAAATTTATATTATTTTATTAAGATGTGCATGTCAGTGCCATGTGTCGTCCAGCGCCATGTGTCATCAATAAAATGGCGACACATGGCACTGACGTAGTATTTGACGGAATCTGTTAAAAATTTTAACAGAATTTAACGACAGGGATCGATTTGTAATTATTGCATACCACAAGGACCTCTCATGTACTTTTTAAATCATAGGGAGTGAAAAATAATTATAGCATACCACATGAACCAATGGTGCAATTATCCAAAAAAAAAAATAGTAAGAGCCTTCCTTCTAACATTATTCTTTGCGAAGATTCAATCCGATTTTCTATAGTATTAATTCTGCTAATCATTCCATTAAGCCAATCTAATCATTAAATATAAAAATCTAAAATTAAATTTTTTATTTATTGCTTAACTGTGTTTTCATCCGCTTAACGATAATGCAATCTCTTTTTTTTTTCTTATTTTTTTTTTTAATTTCCTAATAAAATGAGAAAAATGTTATAGGGGAGGATCCTTACCCTCTAGATCCGAATAGAAGAGCAAATGGAGGATCCTATGGGCTTACACTATCTTATTAATGGGCTTACATTCTCTAAGCCCATCCACTTGGGCTAGGCCTCTAACTTAACCTTGGTTAGGAATTAGGAGGTGTTATAAAAAAAAAAAAATTAATTAAAAAAAAAAAAACAATAGATGAGTACTTATTTTTAGATCTAGATTTGATGACTGGTGTATAACCGAAATATTTAGGTCTCGTTTGGTTTGCAGAATAGTCATTCTATTAGGAAAAGGAATAGCTATTCTTGAAAATAGAATGTGATGGAATGGAATGGCTATTCCTATTCTTTTGTTTGGTAATAACTCACACATTTTAATCAGAATTAAAAAAAAAATTACTAAAAAAACCTTACATTAAAATTAAAATAAACTGGGGGGTGGCCAGGGCACCCCCAATGTACTCGCAACCACCCCCGATGGACTATGGGGGTGCCGGTCCCAGTTGCTCTAGGGGTGGTCGCACCACCCCCCTGAACGCCTTGGGGGTCCCCCCAGCCACTTTGGGGTTTAGTTTTTTTTTTTTTTTTTTTTTCTCTTATCTTTTTTTAAACGAAAGATTTGAAAAAAAAAATGAATTTTTTTTGTTTGAAAAATGTAATATTTACCCCAAGGAATAGCTATTCCTCTCATTTTTTAGTGGAATAGGTATTCTTCTTCGAAAGGGAATAGGTTTCCATGGAATAGACCTCTACCAAACTAAATAATAGTTATTCCTATAAAATAGCCATTCCATTCCAGGGGTTTATTCCGCAAACTAAACGGGGCCTTAATGTTATCCTTTTATCGTAAATTTATGTTATGATGCTCTACTATTTTACTTTGATTATCATTTTATGTGACATAGATGCGTGGTTATTTATTGATTGTTGAGGAATGAGAAACATATCTTCCGTTGCATTGCTCCCTGATAAGGGGGTTTATGTAACTCTTCGAGTTATTTATTCATTAAATAAGCTCAGGAATATTATGATAGACATTCCAAGTTAATTACTGATTAATAAATTTTAGGATTAAATACGTTATTAGTACCTGAGTTTTGTCAACTTTATTTTTTGATATCTAAGTTTTAATTTGCATCACAGATAGTACATCAATTCTAGGAAAGACCGAATTGTTACATCAATCAAGTTTTCCGTCCAAAAACTAACGACCCGCCACGTTACTGCCACTTAACACCACTAGAAACACGACACTTATTCCTTGCGACATGTCAGTACCCACATAATTGCCAAATCACCCAAACAATTTGTAATTTTTTTATTTTTTAACTTTTTTTTGGGTGATTTGGTAATTATGTGGGTGCTGACATGTCGCAAGGGATATGTATCGTGTTCTTAGTGGTGCTAAGTGACAGTGACGTGGCGAGCCATTAGCTTTGGACAGAAAACTTGACTGAAATACCAATGCGGTCTTTTCTCAAAACTGAAGTACCATATGTGATGCAAATTGAAACTCAGTTACCAAAAAATAAAGTTTTCAAAATTCAAGTTTCAATAAGGTATTAAACCCTAAATTTTAAGGGTATTCCAATGACTGCGAGAAGAGTAATTCGATAATTGAAAGGAATTTGCATTACAGTTTATATTACACTTCGGGTTCTTTGAAATTAAATGGATTCTGTGATTCCTTCAGATTGGGCTGTGCAAATTATTTAGGTTCTTGTTTGATCTCTTGGGCTGCCAAGGCAGCAACTATTGAATATGTCCAACAACCACATTCATTAATTTGAAATGAATAAGTGTCAACAGATAAAGATAGAACCCCATACAAGAAGTTTTTTTTTTTAATTTTTTAATTTTTATTTTTTATTAAATGGCATTAAATGCCTTTCATTATATAATCAAGAAATCTGAGCAAATTGCTCAAATAAAATCACATATGAGATCAAAATTCAATAAAAACTAAGTTAAATTTAATGGTTATTTTAAAAGTTATGTTAGACAGTGTGAAAGATACACTTATCTAGGAGTGGACAAAATATCCGACTACCACTTATCGCCTCTATCAACTTATTTCGGTTCGATAATCGGTATAAATTTTTATTTCGACTTTCGGTTCAGTTTGATAGTCAATATAGGTGATTTTTTATTTTTATTTTTAATTGGTTAACCGAATTGAACCAAATCGACACTACAGAGTAAGGAATAACCTACTTTTAACCGATTGTAAAGAATAAACACGGGAAGCTCTACACAAATACTCTTGCTCACAAGTTTCCCAGCCACAAGCAAATCATGTGGAGTCATATCGGGTTTGAGCATCCTACAACCTTTGAATCAAGTTGATCTTACTAGTCATAGAAAGAAGAAAACGGAGAAATCTTCAAAGGCTAATCGACTTAACCAGTCGTCTTTTAACCGATTTAACAAAAAATATCGAAATTAAAAGTTGTCGAAGTGAAGTCGGTGAATTAACCGAATCGAAAACACCATTAACCGAACCGACACTCACCCCTACAATTACCATTGATATACAATAGGGGATGAAGTTTCAATTTTCAGTTTTTTTTTTTTTTTTTTTTTTTTTTTTCAAATTTTTTTAACATACCTTTTTTGCATATTATATTCAAAAATATTATGGACAAAGTTTTTCTCTAAAATGAGTTGGAAGAAATTTTTTCAATCTAGTTTATGAAATTGTCATGTGTCTTTTGAATATGGGAATAATACTTTTTGAATGTTCTGTGTTTTGAATTGTTTGTTTATGAATTTTTTTATTTTAAAATAATAATTAAAAAAAACAAAACGAAGAAAACAAAAAACTTTAATAAATAAAACTTATGTTTACATGTTAAGGTACCCGTAACTATTTTATAGATTAAATAAAAATATATATATATATATATATATATATATATATATATATATATATATATATATATATATATATATATATATATATATATATATATATTTTTTTTTTTTTTTTAACATCCTTTTTTTGCATATTATATTCAAAAATATTATGAACAAAATTTTTCTCTAAAATGAGTTAGAAAAAATTTTCTCAATCCAGTTTATGAAATTGTCATATGTCTTTTGAACATGGGAATAATACTTTTTGAATGCTTTGTGTTTTAAATTGTTTGTTAATATTTTTGTTTTAAAATAGAAAAACAAAACGAAGAAAACAAAAAACTTATGTTTACATGTTAAGGTACCCGTAACTATTTTATAGATTACATAAAAATAAAAAAATTCAAAAACTTTGTCAGTTACAAACAAACATCTTGTGCTACACTTTTTTTTAAGTCATTGCTAAACGATTGTTGTTAAACAATGCATTTAAACTCAAAGACCCTCAAAAGTAGGGCCGGCTGGAGTCTTAGCCGGATTAGGCGGCCGCCTAAGGCCTCCAATTTAATAAGGCTCTCAATTAAAATATATATATATATTTCTGAAAAAAAAATTATAATAAGGCCTTAATTATCACCAATACACTTTAATAAGGCCCAAATTATGGTAAAAATATATTTAACAAGGACTTTAAAATTAAAATATGCTAAGAAGATATGAAAAATTTTAAAAGTCATAAATGCCTTAATTACCAAAATTGAAGACTTTAAGTTAAGTCCAACGTTCAAAAGACAAAATATATGGAAAAAATAAATAAATGCTAAGAATATATGGAAAGTATCAAAAGTTATGAAGGCCTTAATTACCAAAATTGAATGCTTTAAGTTAAGTCCAAACAAAATAGAATGAATAAATAAATAAATGCAAAGAAGATATGAAAAGTCTCAAAAATCATAAAGGCCTTAATTACCAAAATTGAAGGCTTTGAGTTAAGTCCAACGTTCAAAGACAAAATACAATGAAAAAAAAAAATGTTAAGAAGATATGGAAAGTCTCAAAAGTCATGAATGCCTTAATTACTAAAATTAAAGGCCTTAAGTCCAACGTTCAAAGACAAAATACAAAGGAAAAAAAAAATGTTAAGAAGATATGGAAAGTCTCAAAAGTCATGAATGCCTTAATTACCAAAATTAAAGGCCTTAAATTAAGTCCAATGTTCAAAGACAAAATATAATGAATAAATAAATAAATAAATGCTAAGAAGAGATAAAAAGTCTCAAAAGTCATGAAGGCCGGCCTTAATTACCAAAATTGAAGGCTTTAAGTTAAGTCCAACGTTCAAAAACAAAATACAATGAGAAGAAGAAGAAGATGGAAAGAGTAAGTTTCTATTTCAAATCATACTCTTTATAAGATCCTATCAAAAATCCTACTCTTTAGAAGGTTTTTTTTTTTTTTTTTTTTTAATCTCAATTTTCCTATTCAAGTCTTATTTGAATTTGAATTTCTCTATTCTTCTCCATTTTCATTATTTCTCAATAACTTACTATTCAATTCTTTAAAATCATTCCAAAATTTTTTATTTTCAGAACTAAAAGTTTTAACATAAATTTTACAAATAGAAGAAAGTGCTTTAGTTGACAAATTAAATTATATAAAAAGTCTTAATTCTTTTCCTAATGCAAGTATCGCTTATAGAATTTTATTAACAATACTTGTTACAGTTACTTTTGTAGAAATAAGATTTCCAAAATTAAAATTAATAAAATCCTATCTAAGATCGACAATGTCACAAGAAAGATTAAATGGATTAGCCATATTATCAATTAAAAAGGAAATGTTAAAAAAACTCGAATATAAAAACTTAATAAGTAGTTTTACATCCCAAAAAGCGTAAAAAATGAATTTTAAATAAAAATATAATTTTAAATTAAATAATAAGTAGTTTTTCATCCGCTTAACGATAATGCAATCTCTTTTTTTTTTTTCTTTTTTTTTTTTTTAATTTCCTAATAAAATGAGAAAAATGTTATAGGGGAGGATCCTTACCCTCTAGATCCGAATAGAAGAGCAAATGGAGGATCCTATGGGCTTACACTATCTTATTAATGGGCTTACATTCTCTAAGCCCATCCACTTGGGCTAGGCCTCTAACTTAACCTTGGTTAGGAATTAGGAGGTGTTATAAAAAAAAAAATTAATTAAAAAAAAAAAACAATAGATGAGTACTTATTTTTAGATCTAGATTTGATGACTGGTGTATAACCGAAATATTTAGGTCTCGTTTGGTTTGCAGAATAGTCATTCTATTAGGAAAATAAATAGCTATTCTTGGAAATAGAATGTGATGGAATGGAATGGCTATTCCTATTCTTTTGTTTGGTAATAACTCACACATTTTAATCAGAATTAAAAAAAAAATTACTAAAAAAACCTTACATTAAAATTAAAATAAACTGGGGGGTGGCCAGGGCACCCCCAATGTACTCGCAACCACCCCCGATGGACTATGGGGGTGCCGGTCCCAGTTGCTCTAGGGGTGGTCGCACCACCCCCCTGAACGCCTTGGGGGTCCCCCCAGCCACTTTGGGGTTTAGTTTTTTTTTTTTTTTTTTTTTTTTTTTTTTTTTTTTTTTTTTTTTTCTCTTATCTTTTTTTAAACGAAAGATTTGAAAAAAAAAAAAATGAATTTTTTTGTTTGAAAAATGTAATATTTACCCCAAGGAATAGCTATTCCTCTCATTTTTTAGTGGAATAGGTATTCTTCTTCGAAAGGGAATAGGTTTCCATGGAATAGACCTCTACCAAACTAAATAATAGTTATTCCTATAAAATAGCCATTCCATTCCAGGGGTTTATTCCGCAAACTAAACGGGGCCTTAATGTTATCCTTTTATCGTAAATTTATGTTATGATGCTCTACTATTTTACTTTGATTATCATTTTATGTGACATAGATGCGTGGTTATTTATTGATTGTTGAGGAATGAGAAACATATCTTCCGTTGCATTGCTCCCTGATAAGGGGGTTTATGTAACTCTTCGAGTTATTTATTCATTAAATAAGCTCAGGAATATTATGATAGACATTCCAAGTTAATTACTGATTAATAAATTTTAGGATTAAATACGTTATTAGTACCTGAGTTTTGTCAACTTTATTTTTTGATATCTAAGTTTTAATTTGCATCACAGATAGTACATCAATTCTAGGAAAGACCGAATTGTTACATCAATCAAGTTTTCCGTCCAAAAACTAACGACCCGCCACGTTACTGCCACTTAATACCACTAGAAACACGACACTTATTCCTTGCGACATGTCAGTACCCACATAATTGCCAAATCACCCAAACAATTTGTAATTTTTTTATTTTTTAACTTTTTTTTGGGTGATTTGGTAATTATGTGGGTGCTGACATGTCGCAAGGGACATGTATCGTGTTCTTAGTGGTGCTAAGTGACAGTGACGTGGCAAACCATTAGTTTTTTGACAGAAAACTTGACTGAGATACCAATGCGGTCTTTTCTCAAAACTGAAGTACCATATGTGATGCAAATTGAAACTTAGTTACCAAAAAATAAAGTTTTCAAAATTCAAGTTTCAATAAGGTATTAAACCCTAAATTTTAAGGGTATTCCAATGACTGCGAGAAGAGTAATTCGATAATTGAAAGGAATTTGCATTACAGTTTATATTACACTTCGGGTTCTTTGAAATTAAATGGATTCTGTGATTCCTTCAGATTGGGCTGTGCAAATTATTTAGGTTCTTGTTTGATCTCTTGGGCTGCCAAGGCAGCAACTATTGAATATGTCCAACAACCACATTCATTAATTTGAAATGAATAAGTGTCAACAGATAAAGATAGAACCCCATACAAGAAGTTTTTTTTTTAATTTTTTAATTTTTAATTTTTATTAAATGGCATTAAATGCCTTTCATTATATAATCAAGAAATCTGAGCAAATTGCTCAAATAAAATCACATATGAGATCAAAATTCAATAAAAACTAAGTTAAATTTAATGGTTATTTTAAAAGTTATGTTAGACAGTGTGAAAGACACACTTATCTAGGAGTGGACAAAATATCCGACTACCACTTATCGCCTCTATCGACTTATTTCGGTTCGATAATCTGTATAAATTTTTATTTCGACTTTCGGTTCAGTTTGATAGTCAATATAGGTGATTTTTTATTTTTATTTTTAATTGGTTAACCGAATTGAACCAAATCGACACTACAGAGTAAGGAATAACCTACTTTTAACCGATTGTAAAGAATAAGCACGGGAAGCTCTACACAAATACTCTTGCTCACAAGTTCCCAGCCACAAGCAAATCATGTGGAGTCATATCGGGTTTGAGCATCCTACAACCTTTGAATCAAGTTGATCTTACTAGTCATAGGAAGAAGAAAACGGAGAAATCTTCAAAGGCTAATCGACTTAACCAGTCGTCTTTTAACCGATTTAACAAAAAATATCGAAATTAAAAGTTGTCGAAGTGAAGTCGGTGAATTAACCGAATCGAAAAAAACATTAACCGAACCGACACTCACCCTTACAATTACCATTGATATACAATAGGGGATGAAGTTTCAATTTTCAGTTTTTCTTTTTTCTTTTTTCTTTTTTTTTTTTTTTTTTTTTTTAACATACCTTTTTTGCATATTATATTCAAAAATATTATGGACAAAGTTTTTCTCTAAAATGAGTTGGAAGAAATTTTTTCAATCCAGTTTATGAAATTGTCATGTGTCTTTTGAACATGGGAATAATACTTTTTGAATGTTCTGTGTTTTGAATTGTTTGTTTATGAATTTTTTTATTTTAAAATAATAATTAAAAAAAACAAAACGAAGAAAACAAAAAACTTTAATAAATAAAACTTATGTTTACATGTTAAGGTACCCGTAACTATTTTATAGATTAAATAAAAATATATATATATATATATTTTTTTTAACATACCTTTTTTGCATATTATATTCAAAAATATTATGAACAAAATTTTTCTCTAAAATGAGTTAGAAAAATTTTTCTCAATCCAGTTTATGAAATTGTCATATGTCTTTTGAACATGGGAATAATACTTTTTGAATGCTTTGTGTTTTAAATTGTTTGTTAATATTTTTGTTTTAAAATAGAAAAACAAAACGAAGAAAACAAAAAACTTATGTTTACATGTTAAGGTACCCGTAACTATTTTATAGATTACATAAAAATAAAAAAATTCAAAAACTTTGTCAGTTACAAACAAACATCTTGTGCTACACTTTTTTTTAAGTCATTGCTAAACGATTGTTGTTAAACAATGCATTTAAACTCAAAGACCCTCAAAAGCAGGGCCGGTTGGAGTCTTAGCCGGATTAGGCGGCCGCCTAAGGCCTCCAATTTAATAAGGCTCTCAATTAAAATATATATATATATTTCTGAAAAAAAAATTATAATAAGGCCTTAATTATCACCAATACACTTTAATAAGGCCCAAATTATGGTAAAAATATATTTAACAAGGACTTTAAAATTAAAATATGCTAAGAAGATATGAAAAGTTTTAAAAGTCATAAATGCCTTAATTACCAAAATTGAAGACTTTAAGTTAAGTCCAACGTTCAAAAGACAAAATATATGGAAAAAATAAATAAATGCTAAGAATATATGGAAAGTATCAAAAGTTATGAAGGCCTTAATTACCAAAATTGAATGCTTTAAGTTAAGTCCAAACAAAATAGAATGAATAAATAAATAAATGCAAAGAAGATATGAAAAGTCTCAAAAATCATAAAGGCCTTAATTACCAAAATTGAAGGCTTTGAGTTAAGTCCAACGTTCAAAGACAAAATACAATGAAAAAAAAAAATGTTAAGAAGATATGGAAAGTCTCAAAAGTCATGAATGCCTTAATTACTAAAATTAAAGGCCTTAAGTCCAACGTTCAAAGACAAAATACAAAGGAAAAAAAAAATGTCAAGAAGATATGGAAAGTCTCAAAAGTAATGAATGCCTTAATTACCAAAACTAAAGGCCTTAAATTAAGTCCAATGTTCAAAGACAAAATATAATGAATAAATAAATAAATAAATGCTAAGAAGAGATAAAAAGTCTCAAAAGTCATGAAGGCCGGCCTTAATTACCAAAATTAAAGGCTTTAAGTTAAGTCCAACGTTCAAAGACAAACTACAATGAGAAGAAGAAGAAGATGGAAAGAGTAAGTTTCTATTTCAAATCATACTCTTTATAAGATCCTATCAAAAATCCTACTCTTTAGAAGGTTTTTTTTTTTTTTTTTTAATCTCAATTTTCCTATTCAAGTCTTATTTGAATTTGAATTTCTCTATTCTTCTCCATTTTCATTATTTCTCAATAACTTACTATTCAATTCTTTAAAATCATTCCAAAATTTTTTATTTTCAGAACTAAAAGTTTTAACATAAATTTTACAAATAGAAGAAAGTGCTTTAGTTGACAAATTAAATTATATAAAAAGTCTTGATTCTTTTCCTAATGCAAGTATTGCTTATAGAATTTTATTAACAATACTTGTTGCAGTTGCTTCTGTAGAAATAAGTTTTCCAAAATTAAAATTAATAAAATCCTATCTAAGATCGACAATGTCACAAGAAAGATTAAATGGATTAGCCATATTATCAATTAAAAAGGAAATGTTAAAAAAACTCGAATATAAAAACTTAATAAGTAGTTTTACATCCCAAAAAGCGTAAAAAATGAATTTTAAATAAAAATATAATTTTAAATTAAATAATATTTAATTTTAAAAAAAAAAATGTCTCCTTTAAACTTCTCGCTTAAAACCTCAAAATATATGTCGTAAGTGTAATATGTAGCATTATTCAATTTTAAATGCAGTGATAATATATGCTAATTTTATTTATAAAATTTAGTGTGGATCATAAAATAGATTCTCTTAGTTTTAGTGAGAGAATTTTATTCCCTTCCTAAGAAGGAAGTGCTTTAACTCCGGTCAATGGTTGCCACTTGCCAAAAGGGTAGCCATGCGGGTCATGCCAGTACCACACCTTTATTACAATTAGTCCTTCTACACATCCTCCCCTCATCCCTCCTTATTACCCTTTTATAATAAAAATCAATTTTTTTAAGAAAAAGAGGGTGATGAAGGGGGGATGAGTGGATGATGTTTAGCATTTCCCTATTACAATTAGTAGAGGTTGCTTGTATAGTGTATACTTCTCTTTAAATCGAGTTCAATATTCTTGTCTGTTAACCAACCTTCTAGAGCTGCCACACACTCGGCAGATGACATCCATTCAGTAGCCCACATGGCACCTTCTAGAGATGACTTGCATCCAGTAGAAGACACGTACCCAGCAGCCAACATGGTAACCAAGACGGGGAAATGATTTTTCGACATTATATTACCGTACATCAATCCTACACCAAGACATATAGTGTGATATCCATGCATGTAGGTCACATATACATGGGTCACACACCCAATATGTTTTGGTGTAGGATTGATGTAGGGTAATGTGATATAAAAATAACACATCTCAATCAAGGCTAGAGATGACAAGCACCCGGTTGCCAACAGGAAAATAATTTTTCTACGTCACATTACCCTACATCAATCTTACACTAAGACACATAGAGTGTGAGACCCATGCATGTGAGTTCCATATATGTGGGTCCATACCTAATGTGTCTTGGTGTAGAATTGATGTAAGATAATGTGATGTATGAATAACACATCTCTTGCCCACATAGCAATCAAGTCCACACTTCCCATATCAACAACTCAGTATTTGTGTTGCAAAATATGCACACAATACTGCAAATCACATTGGACCATTTATGGATGCAGCTCCCGCATATTATGCTAGAAAATAAGGTTAAATAATTTACACCTCCTTGTGGTTCAAGGTTTAAAAATTTTATTTTTTGCATATTGAGTTTTTATTTTTTTCATAGGTGGTATCTGTGTTATGGGAAAAGACTGAAATGATACTTCCATCCAAAACTGACGGATTTTCACGTTAGCAACACATGACACCATTAAAATTTCGACACGTATATATATATATATATTATAATTTTGAGGCTTTTTTTTTTTAAAAAAAAATTGTAGGTGTGGCTTTGGGACACATGGGGGTGGTAGAAACCACCCCTATTTGGCTTGGGTTGGCTCGGCCACTCCAAAATTGGCCTTGGGCCACCCCCTTAGCCAAAATGGGGGTGGCTGACCACCCTCATGTGGCCCAAAGGAATTTTTATTTTTTTTTAAAAAAAGCTTCAAAATAAAAAATAAAAAAAATATGGGAGCCACATGTCGCAATTCTAATGGTGCCATGTGTCGCTGACATGGAAATCCATCAGTTTTGGACGAAAAAAATGGACGAATGTACTATCTCCACCTTTTTTCATAGCACAAGTACTACCTATAAAAAAAATAAAAAACTCAGAGTGTAAAAATTAAAGTTTTTAAACAACAGGGGACAAAAAAGTATTTAACCCTAAAAAATATATGCGAGATTCAGCTCAATAGATGACAACTAGCCTAGTAGTCCACGATAGAAAGAAATCAACCAGTTTAGGCAAGACATATGAAGCATCACTCTGTTATGGAACTAACCGTGTGCTCCTAGTCAAATTACCAAGACATACGTGCTACTCAAGATACAATCTTCTGCAGAAAGGAAATATCACACAACTGAATGGAAAGTCTAAGAATCAATTATGCTAGAGAAAATGAAGCAGTCAATATTGTGCTATTGTAATTGATATTGTCCCATAGTTTTTCATTATTTTCCATTTCTAAACCGTGTGAGGCTGTGTATATAAAGCCTCTCATCTCTTCATTGTAATTTAAGCCATTTTAATATATCAACATACAATTTTTCATTTCCAAGAGAAAAAATAAAATAAAAGGAAAGGAAAAAATGATGATGGGTATGCCTGTATTGGCTTTAGGGTTGATGTTTTTGGTCTTCAGTGCGTGCCCTTCAAATGGCGCCATAACATGTACTGATGCCCTAACGAGTTTGATTCCCTACTAGCCTTCTTGGTGGGTTCTAGCTCTGAACGATTGCCAAGCCATGACTGTTGTGCTGGCGCACAGAACGTTTTCAAACAGTTTGGTACCACTGAAACATGCAGGACTCTTTGTCAATGTTGGTGTTAAGCCTGAGAGAGCTAATCTGATTCTCCAAGCTTGCAAAGTCAACAATCCTGTACCCATTGGCCCTCCTGTCGACTGCAGCAAGTAATTTCTCCCTCTCTCTCTGGTCGGGGTTCTTTTCGCAAAATTTTTAAGAACTGTTTTTTTATTGCTTTGTGTGATCACATTCAATATACAATATTATTCTCAACATAGTATCAAAGGTAAACCCGCAGATAACTAATGTGGGGTCCTCAAGAGATAGCTCAATCGGTTGGAGACCACGCCCCATGAAGCGAAGGACACTAGTTCAAATCCCCCTCTCTCTTCTCTTGTGTGGACATATCAAAAAAAAAAAAAAAACTAATGTGAGACAAGGTACATGCATATATACACATAATAGAATCTAACATATAATCTAAGAGATATAAAAGTGGATTACAGGAAGTAATCTCTCTTAATTAGTTTACACGTGAAAATTAATATCCATATACATTCTTGTTCTTGATGAGTTCTTTTAACTAGTATGTTTTGCTTCGTTGCACATGCAGAATCCAATGAGGCTCTCATGAGAGATGTGAGTGAAATAAACTTGGGGAAGAAGAAGCAATTTATCCAAATGTATTGCGTTGATAAAATTATGGAGTTGGACTGTTTTCGATCGATGTCTTAGATATGTATGAACAATAGCAATCGAAATGAATAAAATAATTCCTAGTTTCTTTGCAATGCTCTCGACATGTATATTTGGCCTGATGTTCACTCCACTTTTTTGAATTAACCTCCATATATATATAGATTACTAAGAATGCAGGAGATCGATGCAGCAGAAATCTGAAGATGCTAGCTGTTAGACATTGGTCAAAATCATTTTTGATTTCAGTCTCAGATGAACAAGTGCTAGATAATCCTACGTACCATTACGTTTCCGGCTTCTATGAGGTAGTCTATACTACCGCATAGATGCTGTTAGTCTAAACAACACAGTTTTTGACTAATAGCACATACTTTTTCAATGGATTAATGGATACAACAATGCCGTGCTTCAAGCAATGATTCCAAACTTATATAAAAAGATAACTCTTTTATAGGCCGGCTTAATATATTGTGAAGCCTAAGGCGATAATTCTTAAATGGGGCATTTTTATATTTAAATATTAAATAATTTTTAATTTATATATTATAATTTTATTTAATTTTTCTCGATATTTTTGTAGATTTAATTAAATTTTTTTATTTTTAAAAGTTTTCATATCCTTCACACATATATAATTAAAAAAAATTACATAAAAGAATAATTGAACCTAATTTTTCAAAGTCACTTCATTTTCAAATAAAATCATTTAACACTCTTAACCCACATAAAAAAGGACATTTTTTCTTTATAATTGGTAATCAATGACTAATTAATGAACTAGCTAGTATGTTTCAAAGTTTGATATACTTAATATTAATTTATTAATTCACGTTTTTGTTGAAAAAATATATAATACTATTTTATTAAAAAAAAAAAAAAAAAACATAAAGTTAAAGTCTGAAGTCACCTGCTCCTTTTCCTTATTGTTTAGGGAAAAAGAAAAAGAAAAAGAAGGTTAATGAATTCACGTTGCAATGACAAAAAAAAAAAAAAACAAAGAAAAAAGAGCTTGAAATGACGGTAGAAAAGTCCACAGCCACATCTTTTTATCATTATCTCTGACAACTCGAGTATGGTTTGAACTTTGAAATGTCTATAGAAGGATCCAGAGAAAGAAATGCCTAGAAGGGCAAGCCACAGATCTAAATAAAAATAGCGGAGTCGAATGGGTGTTAAATACCTTGTTGGTGTTGTGTGTCAAGCGGAACGGCGAGAGAGAGGAGGAGAGAAGCTAGAAGCTAGACGATGAAATCGGACGCAACTATAGAATTAATTAGTCTATGATGTGGCGATGTGATTGGTTTGATTTAAGCAAGAAAGGGAAGTGTCAACTACTCAAGAAAGAAAGAAGAGATCTTTGACAAGTTGTGATTTAGAAGATATTTTCTATCGAGTTGTCAACATCCATCAAGAGAAATATCAAGAAAGAAAGAAGAGACTATCGACAAATCTCTTGATTCATCTTTTAAAGAATTCTCATATTTATATTTACGTTGTCGTAAAGTAATATTATATTTATTATTTTTTTCCCTAAAATATGGTCATTCTTTGGTACCAAGTATTTTCCATTAATTTGGAGATATTCTTTGGTACAAAGTATTTCCATAATATGCTTATTTGTATTTATTTCAAGTCTTAGGGAATTTATTAGGCTTTTCGGGATTTTGCTATTTTTGGCAAAATTCTTCTAAAGGCCTAATTTTCAGCTATTAAAGCCTAGCTTGTGGGCGTTTTTCAGCAGCTTATTGTTATTGATAAATTATCAAAATTCAGAGTTTTCTCTCTGTTTTGGGGTGGATTTCCTGTTTTCTTCCTTGCAAATTGCCTGTTGATTAGCCTACAGAATAATCACTATTCTGTTCCGGCTTCACTAGAGCTGGTTGGTGCCTGGTGGTCAAGCGGACGAGTACCGAGCAGCAGATTGTAGCTGGGTTCCTGCATCTCCTACTCTCTGACTGCTAGAGGAAAATGTCAAAATGCTGTGCATTATAGGTTGTGATTTTAGTAATTTGTCAAAATGCGGTGCATCATATTTTTTATTTTATTTTATTTTTTTATCACGAATGGCTAATTTGGGGCCTTCTTTACTTTGGGGTCTTAGGCGACCGCCTAAGTTGCCTAAGGGAAGAGCCGCCGCCCTGCTCTTTTATGAGCTATCTCGAGAAATGTGATTATAATTTTTTTGAAATGCAATTGATAATATTTTTTATTTTCCTTGTTTAGGTAATTTAATTTATAAATTATTTTATACGGTATAAATAATAATTCAGAGGTATTCGGGGTAGACCAAAATAATAATTTAATCCCCATAATCTAATTCTGTCAAAACACTTAATGGATCTTGTTAGTGTGCTACATCAGCATCAATAGAATAGTGATACGTGTCACTCTAAATAAAAAATATTAACACAATTGTTAATTTGTAGGCACATTAAAAATTGGATAATAATTCAAAGAGGGTATTTATATTTTTTCAAAAATGAAAGAAGAATAGTGGTACCCCTAACAGTAAACACCCAAGTTATTATTTATGCAATAAAATAAGTTAATCTAAAAATATTTATAAGAGAAAATATAATAAAAATTCTAGAAGAAGGTAATTATTAATCTGTTTATTTTTGCACACGTGACACGTACGGTGGCCCACCTGTCATGTTTTCACATGGGTGGGATCTTTGGACAAGCGACTTCAAATGATTGGAGGAGTCAGCCTTTGAATCTTTGTCGACTTTCCACCATACAAGACAAAAACTTCCACACGCGCATCTGACTTGTTAAAACCTTCCCGAAGGTGATTTTATTTATTTATTTATTTATTATTTTGTTTTTAATGAAGATAATGTTTTGCATACGACCCACCAATCAAGTGTAAGGAAAAGCTTGACCTTCCAGAAGGTGATTTTATTTATTTATTTTGTTTTTAATGGAGATAATGTTATACATATATATAACCAGCCAATTAAGTGTAAGTATAAGCTAAACCTTCCAGAAGGTGATTTTATTTATTTATTTTTTTGTTTTTAATGGAGATAATGTTATACATATCAACCCGTCAATTAAGTGTAAGGATAAGCTAAGAGAAATGATCATTACACTCATTTCTCACAACAGTTCCACAACAAGCTGACGTGGCTGATAATATTTTATAATTTTTTTAGAAAAGAAAATGAAAACAAAACAAAAAAATAATAAAATATTACCAGCCACGTCAGCTTGTTGTGGAGCTGATGTGAGAAATGAGTGTAAGAATCATTTCTCATAAACTAAACCTTCTTATTTTGTTTTTAATGGAGATAATGTTATAGATATAATGTAAGGATATAAGCTACACCTTCCAGAAGGTGATTTTATTTATTTTTTATTTTGTTTTTAATGGAGATAATGTTATACATATAACCCGCCAATTAAGGGTAACTGTGTAAGGATAAGCCTTATCAGCTTGAAATTAAGAGTAAGGCCTCGGTCATAAATAAAAAATAAAAAAAAAAAAGTAAGGTTTCGTTTGGTTCGTGGAATAGACTCTTGAAATAAAATGCTTATTCCTATAGGACATGTGTCCCTTCACATGTGAGAAACACATGTTGTTTTAATAGTATGTTTTTTTAATAGCATTAATAAAAAAAACATACACATGTCACTCTTATACGTGGGTTGTATGAAATTTCTTACAAATCAATTTGTTAAAAATTTTTGTCCATAGGAGTTGATTCTTTAGAATAGTTATTACAATGCCTTACAAAGATGAATATTCATTCCTAAAGGAATATATTACGTTTTCAAGGGGTAGCTCAATCAGCTGGAAACCACTCTTCATGAAGCGGAGGTTACTAGTTTGAATCCTCACTTACCCTTTAAAAAAATTTATTACGTCTCTAATTAATTAATTTTTATTTTTCTTTTTAAGAAAAAGCAATACAAAAATGGGTTGCTCATGATCACCCTTTTCAAGTAGTGGTTGTGGCCACCCCCTCAATTTGAGGGGTGGCTATAAGCCCAACCTCGAATTTGGGGTGAGCCTGAGGGACAAGGATCCTCTTCAATTTAACTGGACCGGAGAGGAGCCAATTAATTTTAAAACAAAGACAAATTTATTTTTTTAGACAAAATTGCCCTTACTTCAAAACTGACGGGAGCCAAATTTGGCCACGAGGGTGGGCACCTATTGTGTGTTTTTTTTCAAATGTATTTATTAGAGGGCATAAAAGTATTTTCACACATATTTCTATTACCTATTTGATGAAAAACATAACAAAGTCTTGAATTTAGAATAAATATAAACTCAATTTTGTAAATCTGTCACTCGAAAATTAGAGTCTTAAAGTTAAAATCATTGGATTTTATTCCAAGTCAATGGCTTTTGTTTTCTTCCTGTGAAGTCACTGTTCCTAGTCTTAGTGGTTCTCTCTTTTTCCATGGCCACTCATAGTAAGAGCACTAATAACATAATACTTTATACGTGGCTCCTTTTATTAAATATAGGAAAAAATTGAAAAAAAAAATCAGAAAAAGTCATCAACATCAATTTTTTTTAATATTTTCCCTATATCATTGTAGCTACTCAATAAATTATATAATAAAATAAAATAAAATAACAAAAAGTAAAAAAAATAAGAAAAAGCATAAAATAAAAACAAAGAAAATAATTAATTGATATAGGGAAATATTAGAGAATCTATTGTATTGTGAATTTTTTTTTTTTTTTTTTAATTTTATAGATAAGCAAAAATAATTTTGTTCTCTAACTTAAAAAAAAATAGTTGGTATGGGCGGCTAGTACTCTAAGTATCCACTTCTTCACAGCACGTAATGAAAAACAAGAAAATAAATGTCTTTTTCTTTTAGAGCGGGGAATAAGATAAAGAAAAATAAAAGTTGGTCAAATCAAAATATTTATTTAGTGCATCTAGATGGTTTATTTGTGTGTCTATATATATATATATATATATTATTATTTTTATTACACATACTCACATTTGATATGACATCACAAATGAGTCCTATATAAATGGGTCACACCAAATATAAGTTTGTATACAAAATATTAAAAAAAAGATGTCTACAAATATCATTTGGCGCTTCTCAGTTCAGTAGCAACTTGGCTGAAATCGATAACGGATGCTCAGAGCGAGCCAACCCCAAGCCTAAAGGCTCTCATGCAGTAATCCTTCAGTCCTCCAGACCTCGCTCTTCATAGCTCCCGATGGAAATATTGGTGCTAAGCAGTCCTACAAAATCAAGGCGCTTCCATGTCGCCGGTCATTGTTTCTATCTCCTCTGCTTCCTCTCTCTTCTCTCCGGTGTCAAATCCGACGAGCTTCAAATTCTCATGAAAATCAAATCCGCACTTCAGAGCTCAACCACCAACGTTTTCAGTTCATGGGAATCCTCCAATCCCACGTGCCGTTTCGCCGGAATCACCTGCAACTCGGACGGTTCGGTCGCAGAAATTGACCTCTCACTCAAAAATCTAACGGGGACTGTTCCTCTGGACTCCATATGCCAGCTCCAATCGCTGGAAAAGCTCTCCTTGGGGTTCAACCTCTTGCACGGTCCAATCATGGAGGACTTGAAAAACTGCGTGAAATTGCAATATTTGGACTTGGGAAACAATTTCTTCACTGGCTCTGTTCCAGACATATCCACTCTCAGCGAATTACAGTATTTGCACCTGAACAACAGTGGATTTTCCGGCACTTTCCCGTGGAAATCGCTTGGAAACATGAAGGGTCTAATCCGGCTCAGCCTCGGAGACAACCCTTTGAGTCCCAGTCCAATTCCAAATGATGTCGTTCAGCTCACCAAGCTGGATTGGCTATACCTCTCGAATTGCAACATCCAAGGAACAATCCCAGCTGGGATTGGAACGCTCACAGGGCTCATCAACTTGGAGCTTGCCGACAATAACATGACCGGAGAGATTCCAGCAGAGATAGGGAAGCTGGTGAACCTATGGCAGCTCGAGCTCTACAACAACTCGTTCACAGGAAAACTTCCGGCCAGTCTAAGATACCTGACGAAGCTCGAGATGTTTGATGCTTCTACGAACCATCTCGAAGGCGATCTGTCCGAGCTGAGGTTCTCGACCAACCTGGTGAGTCTGCAACTGTATAACAACAATCTTTCTGGGCAGGTACCGACCGAGTTGGGTGAGTTCAAGAAGCTGGTGAACCTCTCTCTGTACTCGAACAGGTTGACAGGTCCTCTGCCTCCGAAGCTTGGGTCTTGGGCCGAATTCAATTTCATCGACATGTCCGATAACTTCTTTACCGGTCCAATCCCGCCAGATATGTGCAAGCAAGGTACTATGGAGAAGCTTTTGCTGCTCAACAACAGATTCACCGGTGAAATTCCGGCCAACTACGCCAACTGTTCAACTCTGATTCGTTTCAGAGTCCCCAATAACTTGCTCTCTGGTACCGTTCCCGCTGGAATGTGGGGATTACCCAACATGCACGCATTCGATATCTCGTCGAATAATATCCAAGGTCCGATTACCTCTGATATCAAGAATGCTAAATCTCTCGCGCAGATTTTTGTCGGAAACAATCGCTTATCGGGTGAATTACCAGCCGAGATCTCTCTCGCTACCTCGCTGGTATCGATTCAACTGAACGACAATCAGTTCTCGGGAAATATCCCTTCCGGTATAGGTGACCTGAAGCAACTCAACGTTCTTCATCTACAGAACAACAAGTTCTCTGGTTCGATACCAGATACGTTAGGCACTGGTGTTTCTCTCACTGACATAAACATGGCTAACAATTCGCTTTCGGGTCAAATTCCATCTTCTTTCGGATCTCTACCGACTCTTAATGCTCTCAATCTCTCCAACAACCAACTTTCCGGGGAAATTCCGGAGACTTTTTCATCTCTTCCACTAAGCATTCTCGATTTGTCTCACAACAAGTTGACCGGTCCCGTGCCGCAATCTTTGTCCCTCGCAGCGTATAACGGTAGCTTCGCTGCGAACCCAGGCCTATGCAGCTCTACGATCAGCTCTGTACTCCCCCGCTGTCCTACAATTTCACGCATGTCCATGGAAATCCGTACACTCATCATTTGCTTCATTGTGGGTTCAGCTTTATTGCTGATTGTGTCTAATTTGGTGTACCTATTCTACGCGAAGAAGAGGGAAAATGATCAAATCCGTTCGTTAAAGGACGAATCTTGGGATGGGAAGTCCTGCCACGTGTTGAGCTTCACAGAGGATGAGATTCTTGATTCTGTCAAGCAAGAGAATTTGATTGGAAAAGGTGGCTCTGGAAACGTGTACAAGGTGGTGCTCTCTAACGGTATAGAACTTGCGGTCAAGCACATATGGAACGCAGATTCGAGGGGTACTGGCTGGAACAGCACCATGCCGATGCTCGGAAAGCGTGGGGGGAGGTCGAAGGAATTTAATTCCGAGGTGCAGACTTTGAGCTCGATAAGGCATGAGAATGTGGTGAAGCTGTATTGTAGCATCACCAGCGAGGACTCGAGCTTGTTGGTGTACGAGTATTTGCCAAATGGGAGCTTGTGGGATCGGATGCACTCGTGCCGGAAGGTGGAGCTCGATTGGGAGACAAGGCATGAGATTGCCTTGGGAGGAGCCAAAGGGTTGGAGTATCTGCATCATGGGCGTGAGCGGCCGGTGATTCACAGGGACGTGAAGTCGAGTAATATTTTGCTGGATGAGTTTTTGAAGCCAAAAATTGCTGATTTCGGACTTGCTAAGATTGTTCAGGCCAATGGTGACAAAGATTCCACCCATGTCATTGTTGGAACACAAGGCTATACCGCTCCTGGTTAGTGAATATCAGATTCCTTACTTTTCTTTCTTTGATTCTTTGCCTGGATAATATGCTATGTAGAATTAAGTTAACAAAAAGTGGTCATTTTGTTAAGCAGATAAGAAAGTTGATGATTTCTTCTTTTAATTTGTTTTCATGGAATCTTGTTGATTATGCAGAATATGGGTATACATACAAAGTAAATGAGAAGAGTGATGTTTATAGTTTTGGAGTGGTACTGATGGAGCTAGTGTCTGGAAAAAGACCGATAGAGCCAGAGTACGGGGATAACAAGGATATAGTGAATTGGGTTTGCAGCAAGGTGAAAGAAAGAGAGAGCATAGTAAGTGTGGTGGACTCCAGAATTTCAGAGGCTTTTAAGGAAGATGCTGTCAAGGTACTGAAAATTGCAATTCTCTGCACAGCAGCACTTCCGGCGCTTCGGCCAACGATGAGAACCGTCGTCCAAATGCTAGAGGAAGTTGCGCCGTATAAATTGGTTGAAATTGTCATTGCCAAATATGGTGATAGTAAGAAAAAGGAAGTGAAGGGTACTGAGGTGCTGAGTCCAGAACTTTAAGCTTTCAAATTTGGCAGTTGGAGTTGAAGATGGTCACGATCTCCATTCTCCTGCTAGCTATAACATATCATTAGTGTAAAATATGTGACCTAAGGTTACTTATAGATATCAGCAATAAAGCATGTAGGCGTTTATGTTCTGTAATTTGTGAATGTAACATAGAGGTATGAAAAATGAGAGTGATGGGAAGTTCCCTTAAATAATAATCTCCATGTTTACCTTTTGTTCACCAAGTAGACATTAAATAACATCTTCTAGAACAAGCTTTGAAAATAGCTAATCTAAATTACATCATCAATGACGTTTTTTTTTATCCAATTATTAGATGCTTATGACTCAGATGCCAAATATAGTAGAAGAGGGCTTAATCAGTCTTTTATCTTTTGGTCTAAAGGAACAAAAAGATTTGGGTCACTTGATAGAGACCCCTAGTGCCTTTCCGCCCAAGCAAAGTCTGGGGATATGCCACATTTCTTAACACTAGTTTGGATGGTAGATTCAGGCGGTTTTCCTCTCGACGATGAAGCTTATTTCCCATCGTCTCATTGGTAGACCTTGACAACTTGACCCCTGTTATTTTGAGGTCTAAATATTCCCCATTTTATCAATTCTTTAAGAGATAAATCCTTCTGGAAGATCATAATATCCAGATTCATTGCTTCCTCTTGAATAGCGGATATAGCAATTTCTCTTGGATTTTTCATTCTAAGCCGGAGACAATATACTTATGTTATTGATGATTTTTTGATTGATTCATGGTAGGTAATAATAATACAATTTGTAATGCATTATTTAATACACAAATGTTTTATAAAAGACAACAAAATTATAACAAAGTCATATTACTTCCCCAGTTCTTGACTTCTTCCCATAAACAAAGACATCCTGAAAAACAAAGAGCACTTAAATAAAAAATTTATCAGACAAATAACAATTAAAAATGTGTTTTTAATGGTCAGATGCCCATGAATGGTAACCTTCGTCTAAATTTAGATTAAAAGGTCTTCATGACTTTCTACTTTGGTTCTCTCAAAGTTTTTAAGGAATGAGCTTTTATTTCCAAACCTTTTACTTTGGCTTCCTTTCGATATTCCTATAATATTTTCTTTGGATTCGGAGGAATTTTTCTTGATTAATTGTTAGAATCTTTATTGTCTATATGATTTTTATTTTGATCACCATAACTAAAGAAAAGACCAAGGGTAGTAATTTAACTTTTGGACACACACACAAGCATCACAATCCAACAATAAGGGCATGAGCTGCAACACATGGAAACTCTACAAAACTACAGGTTCAAAAGCATGTGAACAATGTTAAAATTAAAAGTGCATCTATGTAATGCCAATCTAGCTACACCGGGTATGAAAGCCATTCTCCACAAAGAAAAAAAGTTTTCTAAATTTTATTCTAAGAACAATGAATACATCAAAACTAAGACACAGCCGGTTTCGGCTTGATGGAGAACCGGTTCTTTGTAGAGGCGAAGTCCTTCCGTTTCTCGGTGGAAGCAGGTTCTGCTGAGCTTCGGGTGGAGGAAAAGAGGAAAGAGTTTTTAGGTTCTGCTGTTTTCGGGTTGAGTTGCATTGCTTGGGTTCTGTCAAGGGTGGAAGAAGTTTTGGGTAATCCTGGGATCGAGGATTTCGTAAAATCCTTTTGGGAGGGGTCTAAGGTGACCATCACTTGGAGAGGTGAAAACAGGTCTGGGCGGTTCTTGGAGGTAGTTGTTTATAGCGGAGGCCGGAGAGGGCGTATTCTCTTTCTTGAAGGTCAGGACGGGCGAGTGTGGAGCCGTGTTTCTGGGGAGCTGAGCAAAATTTTAGATTTTCTGGGAACCACGGTTGGGTCTTCGTCTTCTGGTTGTCTGCCTCCCTCTGATGTTTCTCAGTCGGGAGTTAAGGGAAAGGTACAGGACGTCCGTCGTTTGCGGAGGCGGTGAGTTCTTCAGCAACCATCTCTGCCTTGGGTTGTCGGATTCCGGCTCAGGACTCAGGAACTAGGGTTGCGGCGAAGATTGTTGGCGCTTGGCCTTTGCCGGACTGGTGCGGGTTGGAGTGGTCACAGCCGCTGGGTATGGAGGTGGAGGCGGTCCATCAGGCGATTGATTGCTACGCTCTGGAGAAGCAAGCGGTTGGTCCCTCGGGTATGGACCATCATGCAGTTGATCGTATCAGGTCTCGAGTTAGTCTTGGCCTTTGCCGGACTGGTGCGGGTTGGAGTGGTCACAGCCGCTGGGTATGGAGGTGGAGGCGGTCCATCAGGCGATTGATTGCTACGCTCTGGAGAAGCAAGCGGTTGGTCCCTCGGGTATGGACCATCATGCAGTTGATCGTATCAGGTCTCGAGTTAGTGTCTGTAGATCGGATGGCGTGTCCAGGGATTCAGCTGCTGAGGGCGACGTTTCAATGCAAGGGGATGGCGTGTTTGGAGTGATCGAGGAGTTTTTTTGAAATTCTGGGTCGCTTCTTCAAGGCGCTGGTTTGGGCTTGTGGTTTGGGTTTAAACGAAGGGTGGGTTTTGTGGCGGGCCGGGTGCTAAAGAGGGTTAAGTCTGTTTTTAAAGGGATTCGAGCTGGGGCTAAAGCGATTAAGCCTAATGCCAAGTTGGACGCGATTTCGAGTCATAAGCTGTCTTCGATTTCTAGTACGTTTTCGGGGCGGGGATTGGGTCCGGGAAGTCTTCTTCGTCCGACGGAGGTCCTTGGGAGCGCATTCAGCCGGAGGTGACGTCTGTGGCAGATTTTGGGGTGGATCTGCGTCTGTCACCTTTCGGGGGTGGATTTAGTGATCGGCAGCTCGTTCCTGTGGTCGAGTCCATCAAGCAGGCCGTTCTTTCCCCCTGCCGACGCCGGTGTTCCTTCCTCTCGTGATTCTGAGTGATTTTCCTTCTAGGGTGCGGTCTTCTGTGGACTTATGTTCTTCCGGTTCAGGGCTCATCCTTCGACAGGCAGTTCTGTCGGCTGGCTCTGTCTTGGTGAGGTCGGGTTTTGAGGACTATCAATTTGGTAAGCATGGTGCCTCGTCTGGCGGTGCTGAGCATGCAGAGTTTGGGCGTCCTTCGGTAGGCAGTGTTGCTTCTGGTACTCCTTTAGGTTCTCTCCTTCGGCAGGTAGTGATGCATTCGGATGCCCCTGCCTTGGTAAGGATTTTTGGTGGGGGTCCTCAATTTGGGAAGTTTGGAGGTCCTCTTGGGGTTTCGGCTACCTTTCCTCCTTTTCAGTGGGTTTTGTTTCCTCTGTGGCCAAGGCCATTTTCCCCTGTGTATGGGTGTCCCCAGTTTGTGTCGTTGGCAGTCTTTGAGATGGGGGAATCTCCAAAGGGGGCCGGTCCGGAGGAAAGAGATGTGGTTTACCCCAGGGTTGTGCAAGATGCTAGATCTTGTTTTCGCACGATGAGGGTTTCGTTCTTGGGATCTAATGAGAAAGGTTTTTTGGACTTCTTGACTTGGACCGAGGATCAGCACTATGACTCTGATACCCCTCCCAAGAAGGAAAAGAAGATAAAAAGGAAAAAGGGAAAAAGAGAGGTCAAGAATTTAGAATGCTCGATTAATTTCGATGCTAGGGGTGTGGATTCCAGTAGGGTTAGAGGCAAGAAGCGAAGCTGGGGGTTTGATGTAACTTTTCTTCTGTCTTTTGGGTTTTTCGGGTGTTCTTCTTCTTCTTTTTTTATTTTTTATTTTTTATTTTGTTTTGGTATCCTTTTTGTATACTCCCTGTATGCTTAGAGGCGCCTTTACGCTTTTTTAATTCAATTTGTTTACCTATCAAAAAAAAAATGTGAGGGTTAAATATATATATATATATATATATATATATATATATATATATATATATATAAAAGAAATCATTAAAATAATTAAAAAAAAATATAGCCACGTCAGTGCTGAAGTGTATCACGGGGACAGGTGTCGCGCATGCACGCCGACACCTGTAGGATGACGTGGCTGGACGTTAGTTTTGGACGGAAAATTATACGGATGTACCATTTTCGTCTTTTCATATACCATAGGTACCAAATTTGATAAAAAGTAAAACTGAGGGGATAAAAAATAAAGGTCGTAAAGCACAGGGGGCAAATAGGTATTTAACCCAAAATGTGACCATATGAGTGAAAAAAGAAAAAAAAACGTTTGTATCTAGCTCAAATAGGATAAAGGGTAATAAGATTACCATGTAAGCCAAAGTAAACAGATGGCTGTTAAAAAAACAACCTTAATAGAGAACAATATTGATGTGTCTGAATAAATATATGAAAACATGGGACTCTCGTGAAGAAGCATATGATACTGAATATGAGATTCTCAAAAACATACAGTTTATGAATTTTGTTACCAACAGCAATTGGAGTCATCTAGGCTGGTATTACACACGTAACATCAAATTAATATGAAGAGAATGCAAGGATGGAAGGAATCTTACTGTTGACTGAGATTCAAGTTCCCTTCTCAGTAATGGGTGGATTACTCGTGGTGGTCATTCTAGAACTAGAGATGCTCTCCCAATCTTTGGAGGCGAGACACGACCACAAATTAAGATTCAAGTAGTAGTGCAGCAAGGTGCATCTTTCTTTCTCCAAACCGCTATATCCATGGCGTACGGGTTGCGTAAAAAGTCTAGTACTTGGTTGCCAGTGGATTTGTACATGAAGACAATGAGCACATGCTTGATGCGCTTCAGTGCAGGTCCATCCACCTTTTCACACTGTTTAAGGGGCAGCATCTATTGTTTCTTTCAATCAACTTACCCTACACACACACACAAAAAAAAAAAAACGAGCAAGGAGTTATAAATGCAAAGAAATGAAAAATAAACATAATTTTCACATATTCAGAAGTACTATCCCTGGACTGGGGAGGACATCAGCAAAAATCAGAGTTAACAAGCAAACCCAATAAAAGTGTAAATCCTTCAGCAGATCTCCTCAGAAGGAGAAACAACAAAAACAAGCCCTATTAAACCAAGTGTTTCAAGAAAATGATAGTATCAAATAGAAAAGTAATTTAATTATTAAGTACCAAGAAAACAAGCCATTGACTTCCTTGCGGTTGATTCTAATTTTAAACATAAAAAAATCCCAAAACATATAAACACACAAGCATGCACAGCAAGAGAGAAAGTGCGAGGAGCAGAGGAGGGAAATGTTTATAATTTATTAGAGCACAGAGAGGACCATAACTTTGTTATGATATTTGCAGTTGTCAGGCACACCACATTGGTATATTAAATTGAAGGGTATTCCATGTATTGATCAAAACATCATTTCTTTTCTTTATTTGTTTATTATATATGCTCCCCCCATGCATTGGATGGTTTCAGGAAGCACGTTTAATTCATTAAAATAGAACAATAGTGAGTCAAGAAATACAACATTTTGGAACCACGATACCAGCAATATGTACATGAAACTCATTACAAACATTTTCAGATTGTGAAACATTCTACATAAGGAATTCATTCTCGTCAAATCTAACTAAAGTTGTAGAAAATATTTCAAATGTAAACCGCACTACTCTTTTCAGAGTCCCTACTTGCAATTGGGGTAGATCATTCCTTCCCAAAAACTCCACAAACCAAGGAACCACACCCGCTTTGATTACCCCATCAATTGGACCAAAATACAGATATGCATATCAACAGTTAACAATATCCAGGGGATATTCCCTAAAAAATATGCGTTGGGAACTTCATCCATGCCTATTGATAATAGCTTCCTACACTGAGCAATGGCGTCCATACTTTGTGTTAAATTACCATTTATCGCAAAAGTTTAAGCTGATAGGAAGTGGTAAATTTGTTCATTTAATCAATACTTTAACACTCCTCCTTATGTGTGGGTTCAAACTCCCTTTTAATAGGTGAGGCCCAATTTGTGGCATTCGGTAGATTTGTACATAGGATTTAGGTTGAAGATTACTTAATAAAAATCAAGTACAAAAAGTTATGTGTGCAAACTCATCTATAGATGTTCGGACATGACCCAGCTAGAGAGTTCTATGCATTGACTCGTGTGCCCATGTGCGGACAGGATGTAGGAAAAACATAGGCCTTTTGGCAAAGCATTATGCAAAACAGGATAATGGGTTATTAATTTTGGAGTTAGTAAAAAGTAATAGATGTGATATAAAGTAAAGAGAATTTGTATAGAAAAGTGAATTTTTTTTTTGTATTTGAGTAGATTTTTTTTATTTGAATAGTAATAAAAAAATTATTGATGTGACTCATGTCATATAAAAAGTGAAAAAAGTTGGAATATTTTGATGTTGATTGTTATTGGAAAATGTAAAAATAAAGTGGAAAATTTTTGTACTGTTTGCCAAACAAGGCCATAAACTTTTGCCAAACAAGGCCATAAACTTTTGTATGTTGGTGTGTGCGCTGATGTCTGGATATGAAGTTGTTTTTAGGACTGAAACCCTAATGATGTCCAAACACCTTATTAACATGTCCGGATGCCGCCACTGAAAACCTAAACTTTAAGGCTGATTTTCACAAGTTTATTTAATGACTTTGAAGACACAATTTTCTCAAAGCTAAGCAACACTATTCACTTTTGATATTGAGTATTTCTAAATAATAAATGCTTAGCATTGTTATGTGTGCCAAGAGATATTCATGGTATGTTCTTAGAAGACTAATTCTCTTGGAGTGATCAAACCACACGGTGTTCTATATCAACAAACTGATTGAAGTCTACCAGTAGGTCAGTAAGGGGATTAAAAAGAAAGATTGGCTAGTAACGAGTTGGAGCTCCTGTGGATAAGAGGCAAGTGAGGAGATTGTTTGTGCACAGAATGTCTTAGTGGTTACAAAGGGATATTAATGTTGATTTTCTGGGTTTAGCTGCCCTGGAGTGATATTACATTTAAGGTGCTCAAACGATTTCCACTTCGTCACAAAATCTTGGTGTGTTGATGTGTGGATGTTTTTATGCTTCTTTGTGTGGTTTGATATATCTATTTGCTGCATAATTTATTGCATAATTGGTTATTATGAGCGTTGGGGTCTAATTTCCGCGTCTCTAATTAGTATCAGAGTGAGGTACACTCCGTTTAGATTTACCTCCCAAGTGTGATCCTTAACCCCGAAATTAATGTTGCTGAATGCTTTAGACATAAGTAACTCACATGTAAAATGTGAGAACTTTGAGTCTCTCACCAAGAACCTCCAAGAGTCTCGAGACTCTAACTTGATGGAGTTATCTGAGGATGACTCTGAGCAGGTAGATGATCTGCAATGTGCCTCTTACAACTTTAAGGTTTGTCAAATTTGAACAAAAAGGTTTCTAAAAGGCTTAAAGAGATTGATTGTGAAAAAGATCAATTGCTTACTGATTTGAAAAACTCGTGCTATATGTGATGCCCTACAAGTTGAAAATACCGTGTTAGCTTGGTGTTCACAAACCTAGTATGAGTTTTGATACCTTCGGTGCTTCTAATTCATATGCTTGTGCTTCTATAAATAGGACTATGTCTGTTAAGCATGCGAAAGCTAAGGAAGTCGAGGCTAAAGTAGCGGGCATGGATAAGGGACAATCTTTTTGCTTGCATGATTATATGAATCCCAAATCCATGCTTATATGAATCTTTTTGTTCCTACTTGGTTCCATTGTGGGATCATTGGTCACACTAGAACAAATTGCTTTCATCTGAGATCCCAAAAGCCTTAGTGAAATTTTATTTTGAGATAAGTTTGTTAAACATATATTTTTTTTTCTTTTTTTAAAAGTTAAGATCCATGACTTTCTTTCTTCGATACTCCCAACGACACTAGATTTTATCTTAAAGTTTTTAAATTGGGTTGCAAACAAAAAATAAATGAATTCAGTTATTAAACATGTGTTCAAAATACGTGATTCTTACATATGTTTTTAAAAATACAATTAAAAATACATATAAAAATCACAATTCTTTTCAACACATGTAATCTAAATCGACTGGATTGTGTAAGAACACCCAGCAGATATCATAGCTAGATGATAGTTTGACAAACATGGTGAGAATCCAGCAGATGGGAGAGAATATTCCGATTGTCCAATTCGCAATAGTAGAAAAGGAATGCAGGAAATCAAATAGCAGATGAAGTGACCCACCCTGATCCTCCCTCATAGTTCATATTATGTAAGCATTTAAGGTAAAACCACAAAATTTTCCAGAATAGTCTCCTAATTACAGGATATATGTCATGTAAAAGTAAAATTGCAATAATTATTGATAAAAAGGTTTCAGACCTGCAAAAAATTGGAATTGGAACTGACGGAGAAGAATCTGTATACCCAACACAACACTGCTTTCTTCAACAAGAAACTGTGACGGTGGCGCTTGGCCGTCGATGGAATTCTGAAATTCTTGTGACCGCCAACTCCGCCGGGAGTTGATGCTTAGCTTTAACATCACGAGGCTGACGAGAATGTTATCCCCCATGGAAAAGAAGCAAGGAGGACAAGGCTGAGGTGCTATGATATAAAGAAAAACACCAGCCACCTTTGAACATACTTACCTGGACGGGGTCTATGGGTGTTCTAGAAGGCCCATGGCCTAGGTCCGTCACTTCCATTGCACTCTGGAAGGTTGCTGTCCTAAGGTCTGCCCATGTGGCAGAGCCTACGTCATAATTTGTGATTGTCGGGGCCTGCGGTTCCATCGCACTTCAAGTATTTTTGGCCTTTTTGGAACATCTTGGGCTTGAGAAATGATAAACAGGGAATACTTGACCGCTGTCTGGTTATAATAAAAAATATATTTTGTTAAAAAAAAAAATTCAAACCGTTCCTTGTCTACCATTTCCCCTTGGACTTTTACAAATATTTTTGGAGATCTCTTCAATTATTTTGGGCTTTTTATCTTCTTCTTTTTTCTTTTTTTTTTTTTTTAGTAAACATACAAGAAGGGCTTTTCTCTTAAAATTATTATTGAATCAAAATTTAATAATGATCTATCACACATTTAATAGTAATTTTAAAGGTACATCAATTCTAGAAGGATAGAAAGAAGACGTGTCTTTTTTATAGCATTACTTTTTCTTTTTCTTTTTAATCCTTCCAAAGTTGATGTGACTTTTAAAGTTACTATTGGATCAAAATTAAATAATAATTCATCTCAAATCTAATAGTAATTTTAAAAGTTACATCAACTTTGAGAAGATAAAATGTAGGTTCCTAGTATTAATCGGGAGTCATTCAACTCTTATGATTTTATTTTGTTAATGTGTTAGTATCCATCGGTCTTTGATTTTATTTTTTAATAGAGGTTGATTCAAGAGTTGATAAGCACTGCAACCTAATATGATAAAAATGAAATAAAAGTTGAGTATAAAACATTGATCGTGGTGCAAAGGTGCAAATTCAATAACAACAGTATGCTGAATAATGATTTATTCCAAATTCAATAACAGGTTGTTTATGGTACGTTGTTAAAAAAATAAATAAAATAAAACAACAGTATGTTGAAAACATTGGATACAGAATTTTGCAAATAAAATATGATTCTGATTCTACTTTTTTCAAAAATAAATAATATTTTATTCAACTTTTTCTAAACAAATCATATTTTATTCTTTTTTTTTTTTTCTAAAAAGTCAAATCTTAAAATTCTCAAATAGAATAAAAATTTAATTCTAATTTTAAAAATTCAACATCCAAACGAACCAGCGACACTCAAAATCCCACAACTACCCGCCCGAAGCAAAAAACAATATAATATTAATAAGAAGTCAGACAACTGCTTGACCAGTACTCTCACATTTAGTTGTACTAATTCCAGCTCTTAGATGGCAGCTTGTCTTCTTATTTACACAAAATTATCAATTATGTTGGGATATGAAAATTTTTTATATTAGGTTTGATTTATTTTTCAAATTAAAATATGTTCCAATTACGATTCTTGTTTTCTCTCTACTTATTACAGTTCTCCTCCTATAAATAAAGGTAATATGTATTGTAAAAATCCATCATAAAGGTCATTTCTAAATTTTCATAGGACCCTTGGAATTCCTTCCAAAGCCTGTTTGAATAATTTTTATAAATTCTATCCTTTCTTACCCCTTTAAGCAGCCCATTTGTTAAGAAATGTGACATATCCTCAGAATTAGCATGGACCGAAAGGTGCTGTGGGTCTCTCTCGAGTGTCTCATAATCCCTTTCCTTCTCTCTCAAAAAAAAAATAAATAAATAAAAAAGAAATAATCTCTTTTATAGTTTAATAACTTTTTGTTCCTTAAACACCTAACTAACAAGTGGCGGAACCAGAATTTTGGTTCAGGGGGACAAGATATATATATTTTTTAAATAAAAAAAATTAAAGTTAATAAAAAATTAATTCAAATTATTAAAAAAATATAGCAAATGCAATATTGTGAGCCCCTACATGGTTCTGTAACTTCTTTTTATTTTTCCAATTTTTAAACTTTTTAGTAATAAACGAGTATCCTCCTACTTAATTTTCAGTGCCTGGTCTAAAAGGATAACAATATAGGCAATACGCACGGCATCTTCTAAAATGTTGCATTCCAACCAATTAGTATATTCTGTGAATCATGCTGGATTAAAATGACTTCATGTTTTTCTATATTGTATTTTTGAAAAATCATGATTAATTGGTTGACAAGGTCTTTTTTGTAGATATATTCTTCGGGTTTGATCTCTATTACTAGGATGGTAATCATTTTTTTTTTCTTAAGCAAGGATTTGTTGGCAAATTTACTAAATCTACCTGACACGAACTCCTTTAGAATTTGATTGAAGTTCAATAAAATTATTGTTATTCTCCATAATCACAAGTAACTACAATTATATATTTCATTCATTTAAAATATGTAACATATGTATTTATAAATAATAAATTTTTAAAAAGTATGTGTACCTGCGTGGACTAAGAATTGATGTTCAGATTTTTTTTTTGAAAAAAACTGGCCTCTCACATTTAAAGAGACTCACGTCTCGCTCACCCTTAAATTTTTTTATTTTTTTTTTAATTTTTTTTTAACTCTAACCCTTCACATACCCGCCACCGCTCATTAGTCTCACCGATTCAAGATAAAAACACAAAAGTCATTAAGTCAAACGGTGCGTTTGATAAAATGTAATTCCAAATAAATGAAACGTTGCGTTTTGAGTCAAAACTATTATTTTGCGTCAAAACTATTGTTTTGCATGAAACACTGGGTTTTACAAATGTATTGTCCATCTTCAAGCTTGGTTCTTTCTTTTGAAAATTCAGAACGTACACAACGACATAATTTAACAAAACACGAGAAATCATTGGCTTCAATGGCTTGAGTCATAAATTTTAATACTTCAGAAAAATAATTTGTCCCTTAACGAGTGGTTGAGGGGAGAAAACAAGGATATTAAAAAAAAAAAAAAAAAAAAAAAAAAATCGCAGGGAGTGAAGAAAAATTTTGGGAGGTGAAGCCCACTTGCCTCCTCTCGACCCCCTGGCTCCACCCCTGTAACTAACTGATCAAAAGAGAAAGACTTATGAAGCCCTCTTATATTCATCATACAAGGTTGTTGACCAAACAATGGTTCCAACTTTGAGATGCGAGAATTTATTTCTTTTAAATCCTTCTCTTGACCAAGTCATAAGCATTTAGTAGTTTTTTATTTGGAAAATTACACTTTACCCTCTTAAAGTTGACACCAATTTTCAAATTTGCCTCCAAAGTGACAAAATGTCAATTGCAACCAATAAAGTTAAAAAAAATTTCAATTTAGCCACTCCATTAGTAGTTTTCGTCTCAACTCACGAAAGTTGAAACACGTGAACAACACGTGCATTTTTGGAAGAAAATCGGACAAGAATGCCCTCAAATGTCACCCGTTTATTTCTGACATCCAAAGCACCCCTACGCGTCTTTCATGTATATACTTTGGGAGAGAATATGAGAAAAGAAGAAGAGAGGAATTTCAGGGAAAAGGCTAGGGTTTTGCCGACAGCTAGTTGAAGGAGATGATGGATGCCTCAATGCAGGACTCAACCCCCGACCCAACACCCGACTCCATTGGGCACTCGAAAGAGATGATGGATGCAACCTCGGAGTCCACCCAGAGTGTTGCTATGTTTTCACGGTAACGAGTATGCTACTGCGAGTGGCCGATGATTGTGAAAATGGCACACACGTAAAAAAATTTGGGAAAAAGGTTTGTGGGGTGTGAAAATTGGAAGGCAAGTACCTTACTCCTTATTTTCTTCGATTTTCAAGGTGGATGTGAAAACTGGAAGGTAAATACCTTACTCCTTACATCGAAAAATTTTAGAGTTCCATATACATTTAACATTTCAAAAAAATTTAGGGTTTCATCTTTGTTTTTTGCAAGTTTATTAATGCAATTTTAGGGTTTCATATATGATATTTTACAAGTTTGTTAATGCATTTTTGAGGTTTCATCTCTGTTTCTTTTTTTTTTTTCTTTTTTTTTTTAAGTTTATTAATGCAATTTTCGGGTTTCATAATTGTTAATGCAAGCTTATTAATGTAATTTTAAGGTTTTATCAATATTTTTTTGGCAAGTTTGTTAATGAATTTTTAGGGTTTCATCTCTGTTTTTTTGCAAGTTTATTAATGCAAGTTTCAGGTTTTATCTATGTTAATTCAAGTTTAACGCAATTTCTTTTTGTTTGTTTAATTGGCCATCATGAATTTTGTTTACTTTGTTATGTATTTTGCAGATTAATAGAGATTGTGGTTTCTTTGAGTGGGTTGATCCCAGACTGTGTAAATATGGTCAGAGGGTTGTTAGTTGATTGCGTGAGTGGCACGAAAGTTTGGTGGCAGAAGTTAAACAATGTGAAACCATGGTTGAAGTAGAAGTTGGGAAGGTGAAGGCCGAAATAGAGAAAGAAGTTGAGAAGGTCAAGGTAGAATTGGAGGAACAAGTTGAGAAGACGAACTCAATGAGACGAAGGCAAAAATTGCACAGTATTGTAAAGAAATCGAGATTTCGGGGATTAAATTCGAAGCAATGAAGAAAAATTACCATACAAGGCTTGTGTGTTCATGAATTTTTTTTTTGCACTATATTTTTTCTTCTTCGGATATGCTTCCAAAAACCAATAGGACAGTAGAATTGGTCATATGAGATTGCCCTAAGTTGTGATTATTGGTGATTTGTAAGTAAACTATTGTATGTATTAAGATGTTTTGTTTATAAAATTATGGTTTCTATATACATATTGTTGTGTTTGATGCTCGAATGTGTTATGGTAAGCAAGTTTTGGGACAAGTTTTTGGTAAACACCATTGACATAATACTTGGCATTATTTCTGGCTTCCATTTAAGTTAACTGAATTCCTACAAACTATACTCATTACTAAAAATTACGATCACACAACAAAACCTGTACAAATGACTATTATCTCCAAAAAAAAAAAAAAAAAAAAAAAGAATTGAAAGTATTTTTACCTCTCTCTCCTTTTTCCCTCCAATAGTGGGAGAATTTGTAGTTGTAATTTTTTATTTTATTCTTTTAATGTAAGTGTTGTATTTTTGTTTTTGTTTCCTTATATTTGTTTTTCATCTATTTAAAAAATATTTTATATATACAAGGCCATAAGGAGCACCAAATAGAACTTTCTGTATTGCTGACTTTTTTTTTTTTTACTCCCCAAACCCCAAAAGAAAAAAACACTTTCTTCTGGAAGAACCTTGTTTATCTTGGAATGCTTACCACTGATGGGAAGCCACAGCCCACAGGTAAAGAATAAAGATAGCAGCCCATGAAGGGCAGGCCATTGCCTTCTAACAGTGCCAAGAAAACGACTTGCAAAAGCCAAACAAGACTCACGAAAAATAAAAAATAAAAAAAAATTGTCGCTAACAAAATGGACAAGAATAAAAAAGGTGATATGTAGGGAACGGAAAACAGTCCCCTTGCATGCTTTTTTTAAAAAAAAAAAAAAAAAAAAAAAAAAAAAAAATCAAATTTAATAAAAATGTGTCATGATATCAAATGACACTTTTTAATTAAATTTGATTTTTATTTTTTATTTTTTTTATTTTTTTATTTTTTTATTTTATCAAAAAGAGCCTGTTGGGAACAATCATTTCCCTAATAATAATGATAACTGGCTTCTTAGCAAGCCCTAAAGGGCAGGCCATTGACTTCTAACAGTAACAAGAAAACGACTTGCAAAAGCCAAACAAGACTTGTGAAAAAAAAATCAAAAAGATTTTGTGTCGCTGACAAAATGGACAAATTAATGGAGTAGCCTTCCCCCCCACTAACAACAAACAAGTATTTATTTATTTACTTATATATATATATATAACTGTGGAGCTTTCAAACAGGAAAATATAACTATTTATGGGAGCATATAATTTTAGTAAAGATATTTTCAGATTCACAAATATTCCTTCAACAACCTCAATCAATGGGCTATACCCATATATTGATTTAAAAAAAGACATTAAAAAACAATATTTTTATTTTTGCTTTTGATGGGAAAATAAAATAATAACTCTTTTTGAACCAAATATTCGAAAAAAAAAAAATCATATTAATTGAATAATTGATATAGTTTGGCCTATTTTAGGATTTAATATAGTGATACAATAATATTTTCTGATAGGATCTTTTAGAGAAATTATTTTATGGTCCATAATATATTTCATTGTATAGAAAATTTTGATCCGTTAAATCCATGCAAGTGTAATAACATAAATATAGCGTTACCAATTTTTGACACGATTCGCAAACTTGATACGAACCAACACGAGATTAAAGAGTTAGAGTTGATGAGTTTGACTAGTTTAATTAAATGAGTTGAGATATAGTTAACCTATAGAGTCTTTTACTCATGCTTCGATACGATCCGAACTCGACACAATAACAAACAATTTTTGACATAATCGATGAACACGACATGAACCTAGCTAATATAAAATTAGAGGGTTGAAATTAATGGGTACGTTTGACTTATTTAATTAAATATATCGAATTATAATTAACGTATATAATCTGATACTAATGTCTCGACATGATTAAACCTTAACACGTACGCAAAAACGAATTGTCCTCATAAATTTATGTTTATCAAATACAAATGAGACATATTAAAAAATATATCTACCATTACAATAGTGCTTTTTCATAGTGAGCATAATACAAAAATATTATAATAAAAAATCAATAAAGATATGATTATTACGTGGACTGGAGGCCCATTAATTTTCTTTATACAAAATGTCGTATGGTGGAGAGTCGGTCGGTTAAGCAAGCCGCCGAAGTTGACATGATGTATCTCACGCGCCAAGAAACCACGTGGATAGTGAGGAGCATAAGATCTGAATCCGTGCAGAGATCCTAGAGTAGACGCACGGCTGAAGCGCGTGCCCAAAAAAGATTTGATACATTGAATCTTTTGCAAGTGGAGTTGGATCTCGTGTAATGTGTGTATGACAGTATGAGGTTTGTTTGATACCTTCGAATTATCTCTAATAAGTCGAGTGTATAGAATTCTCTCCTTCACAAAAAATAATAACTTTAAAAAACGTTTGAAACAAAAAAAGTGTTTTTTTCATTTTAACTTTTTTAAGAAAGTGATTTTCAATTTAATAGATTTAAAAATTTGAGTTTATATCTATTTTAATTTCAAGTCCTCTCTTAGGTTCGAGAAATAATTATCAAAATAGATCTCTTCCATACTTCATCTTATGTAGTGTCTTTTTTTATTTTTTTTATTATTATTATTCTTCCCACCAAAAAAATAAAAATAAAAGATGTTACGAATGATCAGTTGTATAAAAAATATAAAAGAATCATTTCTCCTTAAGTTTTTCCATGAACTAGGTAATTGAAATATGTGTAAAATATTTTCCCTTTTATTTGTGAGTTTTTCCATGAAGTAGGTAATTGAAATATGTGTAAAAGATTTTTACATTTTTTTTTTTTTTTGCGCAGAAAAAGAAAAATAAGCACAAGGTGCCTTCACATGGCGACACCCAATTTTAAGGTGACCTCAATTAGAAGGTGGCCACAACCACCACCTTAAAAGGGTGACCACAAGTAACCCAACCTTGTGTTGATTTTTTTTTTTTTAAAAGATTAATTAGAGAGATATAAGAGTATTTTTACACGTACTTCTGCTATCTATTTGATGGAAAACCTAACAAAGGTCTTGAGTTTAGAATATACTTAAACTCAGGTCTTAAAATTATCAAATTATTTGCCCACCGGTGGCAACAGAGGCTTTAGAAGCCTTTTCATGCAACTGAATTTAGTAGAAATATAGGGCTTCAACAAATTGTCATGGGAGGGGATGCACTTAAAATAGTGAATGTCGTAAGGTCCGCAAGATGAAATTTGAGTCGATTTGAATAACTATTGGTAGATGTAAGCGGGGTGTTAGCTTTGATGTGCTGCTGACAAAATGGGCATGTTAATAGAGAAGCTTATTCGGCGACACATGGTGGCTTAGCTAGATAAACCATTATTAAACATGTCATAGATGAGATCTGAAAATAATAGATTCCTCATTGTACTTGTGACATTGTTGTTTTAGAACAACATGTTCTATATTCGAGATTATGAAATGTTGGGGAAATTATCATTCTCCGAGCCCAAACGAGCCTATGACCAGGCTAGTAGGCCCAGTCTATCCATCTGACTCGAAGAAAGGCCTATGAAGATCCAGTCGGTCATAACTGTTTCGGATACTCCAAGAATCTTATGAATATGCCCCAATTTTTTGAAACCGGATATAGAATAGTTGATACGTCTCGGAAGTTCAATGTCTCGAGAATACGAGAAGAATACACATGGAATACTCATGTCCAGATAGTCCTGAGAAAGGATTTCTCCAGATTACCACAAGATGATATGGATGGAATATGCTAGAGCCTTATCCTGGAATAATCGCAGGGAATTATGGGCAGATTTGATCCATAATTCCTAAAAAGGCGTAGAAGGTCTCTGTCCCGAATTGTCCGGGATAACCACTTATCCCACAAGATATGGTATAAGATACCTGTTTGAACTTTATTGAAGGGTAGTCCTACCCGAACAGGACTCCTCAAGAGATAAGATCTAATTCCACACAGTATGGGATTAGAATCCTAATTGAACTATAATCAAAGCATTCCCAATGTATCAGAACTACATGCCTATAAATAAGCCACTACCCCAAGTATTGAAACAATCTGATCCCTCTGATATTCGTGTACTCTCATATTCTCCAAATTTTATCTACAAGAATCTGACTTAGATATTAGAGTGAGACTGTGACATCCCATATCGTCTGAGAATGTGGAAGTCCTTATATGTATAAATGCACCATTCTTGACATAATGCGCCAAAAGCGGACAATATTGTATCATTGGGGGTGGGTCGTTATAAATGGTATCAGAGCCATTGTCCAGCCTGAAATGGGGGGAGCGTGCACAAGCATATGAGAGTTACTAGCGGACACTTGCTGAGACGCCAAGAATGAGGTGATCTCATGAGGGTCGCCAGCGAAGATGCTGGGTCCCAAGAGGGGGTGATTGTGATGTCCCATATCGCCTGGGAATGGGGATGTGCTTATATGTATAAACGTATCCTTGTTGACATAATACGTTTTAAAGCCGTGATTGGTATGAATCTATCAGAAATCTGCACTTAAGCGTGCTTTTGCAAGAATACTATCGGGATAGGTAACCTCTCGAAAAATCTAGTTTGGGGAGCCAAAAACGGACAATATTGTAACATTGGGGATGTGTCTCGTTACAGAGACTCTGTTGGCACACTCGACAAGTTCTGTATTTAATCTTTTTGTCTTGTAAGTGGTGAAGAGAGTGTATTCTAATATGACACGTCATCATACCAGAAACTGTACTAATATAAATAAAAAATATTATTTTTTTTTTTAAAATTAAAAATTATCAAATTAAAAACTGAAATATTAAATTTAAAATGACAAAAAGCACGAAGAATTAGGAAGTTGATACACCCCCTTGCTCGGAAAAAGATTTGATATATTAAATCTCTTGCAAAGTGAAGTTGGGCCCTGTAGTTGGTGGCCAACTTCAGTTAGATGAGATTGATTGTATAACATGAGATAAACTCATCTCCATCAAAAAAAGAAAACCGTTGAAAAATTAATATAATAATAATTTTAATATATAATAATAGGAAGGATTCACAAATCACGCTCGTGATAGAAGAATTTTGTCTTCTATGGTGGAAAGATTGGGCTGTCGGCACCCAGCAGAGAAGACTGACCGACGACTCTGAAGCCCGGAGGCCGACACCTGGGCCACCGACAATAACCTTTCTTCTAGAATATTTACCATGTTAATTTTCTCCTATAGTTTTTTAGATTACCATATTTTATCTCATAAATAACAAATTAATCATTATCAAAGATTCTAGCAAAGTGTATCACATGATAATTGTCCGTTGTGGACAACGTTTTTCTCAAAATTTGGGTTGGTTGAAAGAATTTTATATATGAAAAATATATACTTTTTTTTAGTAGATGAAAATAATTTAATTTTTTTTTAATGTAAGCTATTAAAAAGACAAGTATTTTTTTTTACATGTTTAAAAAATACATTACAATTGTATAGAGTCAGATAGGAAACAAAATTTCAATTTAATTTGAAGGGAAATTTTATAAATAATTTTTTTTTTTTTTTTAAGACAATATGCAAAAATAGGTATTTCAATAAAAAGAAAACAGAAAAATGAAACTTCGTCTTCTATCTCTGTGAATTAATGGAGAGCTAGCCAGCCCTGCTTAGGAGTTAAGTAGGAAATTGCAGGGTGGCATGACCAAACAACGATCCTTTTTATTTTTCTATGATCCTCTCTCTCTCTCTCTCTCTCTTTGTTGGCCGGCCACCAAAACAAATTAGCTGGTGCAATTATGGCCCTCCAGAAATAAGTCTAGGAATCAAACAAAAGAGGAGTTCGATTTTCTACACTAATGGAAGCAAGCTAGAGATAATGGCGGTGGCAGAATAATATTATATATTATGGACAGCGAATATATCAGACAATAAGATGGTTTAGTCTTGAACTTTGACATTCAGCTGGTACGGTTGATCATCATGCCAACCATTGCTGCATTACAAAAAAGAGAAGCTTGCGATTTGCGAAGAAAGACAAAAATAGACACGCTTGTCGTAGCTGCACACGGAACCATTAAAAAAAAGTAGAGAAAAAGAAAAAGAAAAAGATAAAGAAAATAATAAGAGTATGAGTAAGTGCCAAGTGTGTGAATCTAGTGGAGTTCTCACTTCTAGAAGTGATTGATGCACAACACGAGACACATGGGTGAGACCTATGTGGTGGTCCGATGGATGATCTCACTCACATGGGTCTCCTCCTTGTGTCTTGTACTGTACACAAGTTGTGTGCAAACATATTTTCTCTTACAAAAAACATTGCATTATGATTATGAGATAAGATATATTGGCACTCCAAGACACAACTCTTAATCATCTTTGTTCACGTGGCAATTTTTACTTTTAGAAAAAGAAAAAGAAAATCTTAAAGCTAGTTAGAAGATCATCTTACCACATAGATAAAGTAATCGAGAGTTATATCTTTGGGCGTCATATGTCTATGATTTTTCACTTCAACGTATAAATTGGTAGATATATGGTCTTGGCCTCTGAAGCAGCGTCTTAGACGTCCTAGAATATGGCCAGTCTCTAACGTCGAAAACGGAAGAAAAAGTTAAGAAGAAAGGAAGAAGAAGAAGAAGAAGAAGTGGTGTAAAAAGGAAGCTGCATGGGAGGTGATACAAAAGTGTTGCTAAATAAATAAATAAAAGGCCAAATCCACGTATATATCTTCACACTACAAAAATTGTAGCAAATAGCCACGTGCAGTTTGACACGTGTACAGTGTCGTACACGTGTCAAACATTTAGACACGTGCGGTTTGACACGCGTATTACGCGTGTCAAATGTGCATGTTACAAACTGCACAATTTGACACGTGTATTGGAATACACGTGTCAAATTCCAATACACGTGTCAAACACAATTTGACACGCGTATTGGAATACACGTGTCAAATTTGACACATGTATTCCAATACGCGTGTCAAACTGTTTTTTAATAAAAAAAAAAAATTCAAATTCAGTTTTTTATTTAAATCAAATTTAAATTTAATTATTTAATTGTATTTTTAATTTAATTAAAAATACAATTAAAAAATTAAATAAAAATTTTAATTAAATAAAAAACTGAATTTGGATTTTTTTTTAAAAAAAATACTTTTTTATTGGTTTTTAAAATTTATTTGGGTTAATTAAAATTTTTTTTGAATTTTTCAAGTTTTGTAATTTTCGACCACAAATAACGCAACATTTATTTTACCCAAAACAAACACGAAATCATACTACACAAACAAATAATTAATAACATATTTGTTAACAAGCAAATATTTACGAACAAAAAATAATTACACACAATATCTACAAATCTGAAGGGCGTCTCTACGAATCACGAGGTACCGTCCCAGGCGTGTTCTCGCCCACCGGCGATTGCTGCGCAATGAATGGTGTAGCGGGCGAAGGTGTAGCGACAGTGGAGTGCTGGCTCAGCTGTCGTCCAACAGGCGACAACGTACCAACCGTTGTCGAATTACCTGCAAATAATATAGACAATTAAAGTATATAATATTACTTGCAAAATTAAAGGGGTAATGAAAACAAATTGAAATTAATTTTGTCCTATACACAATATAAATCATACCTGCAGATGCACTACCAACGGACGACGTACTACCTACGTGTGCAAGAGAAGACTGATTACCAACACATGGTGCTGGTACTCCCATGGAGGACATGAAGACCTCCATCTGTCGCAAGCGCTGCTCTATGCCGTCGAACTGTTGCACGCGCTGCTCCAACCGGTCATTCCTCGCTCGCTCAGCATGTAGCTCCGCTTGCATCTCTTCCATCTTCCGAGACTGTTCGGCCCAATCCCGAGATGTCCCCTGAGATGGTCCCCCCTGTGACCGAGGCCTATATGAGAAACATGTCCCTCGAACAGGTGTGACGTTCGGCCCAACCTGCCGAACCCTCCCTGCATACTCAGGCCTCCCAATCGCCTGTTCGTAAGCGTCGTTCGGTGCCCAACGCACCGTGTCTGCGGAGACGCTTTGCGTGGCGGCTGGATCACTGGCTAAACTCTGCGTCATCCTCTCCTGTACGTCGTCAACATGAAAAAGTCATATATTGAATAATGACATATCACACATAATTTAAAAATATTAGTAAACTAAATCAGTAGCATACGCATAAGACCCATGTACGGTCGTTCACGAAAGTGCCGTCCATGATAGGAATCGAAGAAGACAAGTTCATAAAAAAGTTGAAAGCATGTGCTTTATTGATGCCGGAACAGAATAGCGGTTATTCTGTAGGCTAATCAATAAGTATTTTGCAAGGAAGAAACAAGAAAATCACCCCAAAACAGAGAGAAAACTCTGAATTCTGATAATTAATCAATAACAATGAACTGTCGAAAAACGCCCACAAGCCGGACTTAAATAGCTGAAAATTAGGTGTTGGAGAATTTTTGCCAAAAATAGCAAAATCCCGAAAACCCTAATAAAATAAAATACGTAATAAAATAATTATTCTGTCGAAAATTTAGCCCAAATCGGGCTCAGAATCACCTCCTAAACAATAAACGAAAAGTTACCATAAATGACAAAAAAATATCTAAAATTAAGGTTTTGACAAGGAAAACAGCGGATTTTGGGGCTCGAAACGAGGCGCACCGAAGAGAGCTTTCTGAATTGGGGTCATATGCGCGAAACGGATACTCGTAGCCAAAGTTATGGCCAAATTACTGCAGCGCACTCGGAAATTGCCTCAATTAGGCCAAATTACGATTTCTTGCCAATTTTGCGCTGATCCGCCTGCTCCAGGTATTTCAGCGCCATTATTGTGCAATCTGACAACTCAGCGTCATCAGACTCGGATCCTCCTGCATCATTTATTAAAGGACAAATTAAGATCAGGTGTTCTGTGATTCACCATGATTCTTTTTGTATCTCTTTACCACTTCATAACAAGGTTTAATAAGATATTTTGTTCACTAACTATCTGTTTAGATTTTCAAATAACAAAAAACCCGTATCCGTTTAGTTTGGCGTTTTCAAAATGTGTTCGAAAAAAAATAGCGATTTCAAAACACAATTAAATGAAAATATAATTTTTAAAAATTCAAGTATTTGGTAAAATCGAAATTCCGCCTTAAAACCGTACGTGCACTTTAAAAATACATTCCATTGTCTGTCGTGCTAAAACATGTATTTTTCATGTCTTCAAGCCTTCAATTTTTCAAATGCACAATTATACGGGACATTAACATGCATTTGGTTGGTGAAATGGCGGGATCAAACGCACTCTTAATTAGAGTATGTACGTGCACTTTAAAAATACATTCCATTGCCTGTTGTGCTAAAACATGTACTTTTCATGTTTTCAAGCCTTCATTTTTTTCAAATGCACAATTATGCGGGACATTAATGCATTTGGTTGGTGAAATAGCGGGATCAAACGCACTCTTAATTAGAGTCTGTACATGCACTTGAAAAAATACATTCCATTGCCCCTGTTGCATGTGCTAAAACATGTATTTTTTATGTTTTCAAGCCTTCATTTTTTTCAAATGCACAATTATGCGGGACATTAACATGCATTTGGTTGGTGAAATAGCGGGATCAAACGCACTCTTAATTAGAGTCTGTACGTGCACTTCAAAAAATACATTCCATTGCCCTTGTTGTGCTAAAACATGTATTTTTTTTTTTATGTTTTCAAGCCTTCATTTTTTTCAAATGCACAATTATGCGGGACATTAACATGCGTTTGGTTGGTGAAATAGCGGGATCAAACGCACTCTTAATTAGAGTCCGTATGTGCACTTTAAAAATACATTACATTGCCTGTTGTGCTAAAACATGTATTTTTCATGTTTTCAAGCCTTCATTTTTTTCAAATGCACAATTATGCGGGACATACATTAACGTGCGTTTGGTTGGTGAAATAGAGGGATCAAACGCACTCTTAATTAGAGTCTGTACGTGCACTTTAAAAATACATTCCATTGCCTGTTGTGCTAAAACATGTATTTTTCATGTTTTCAAGCCTTCATTTTTTTCAAATGCACAATTATGCAGGACATTCACGTACGTTTGGTTGGTGAAATAGCGGGATCAAACGCACTCTTAATTAGAGTACGAAAATTTTGGAGTGCTAGATAGGTGTTGGACATGATAAATGGTGGAGTCAATAATTATGGAAAAGATGATGATCAGTAGCCTAAATTTGAAAGTTGACGTTTGTGGAATTATGGTCCCAAACTTATAATTTGCAGTCACACAAGGTTTGAAAATAAAGACAAAAAAAATAGTAGACGAGATACCGACAGTCATGACGGAATCAGGGGTCGGGGGATTAGGCTTTGTCTCTATCAAAATTAGACTTGACTCTTCATTCATGGTTTGAACCCGATGAAAAAACCTGAGTTCCATTCCTGGGTACTGTTTTCTCCTCTTGCTGCCACATATGATGATCAAGTGTAAAGGGAATTATTTGTTGTGAGAAAAGAAGAATAAAGCCCATGAAAGCAAATTGTTAAGGAATTTCCCGCCGAGGTAAGGGGGAATGATGAGGAAATGAGCTGGGGTCAACGGCTACGAGTAGAGTGAGCTGAATGAAGGGGGAGATTTCTTTCCCATTAATATTTTTGTCTTATTAGTCGATGATCATCCGCCGCCGTTCAGAAAAGTGGGGGGAAGCCGACCATAGACGCCTGGATTCATGGGCTCAAATTAATTAAGGAAAAGAAAGGCATCTTCAGGTAATAAATGTTGATGTGAGAGATAATTAAGAGAGACAGACATATAAAAGAGTATTTCTTTTATCAAAAGAAAGGTATGATTATTATTATCATCTGAAGGGTGTGTGCATTTTTTCTCTCCCCATTCTACTTCACCAAGTGCTAACTTGATCGTCGGAGGAGGCGTTGCCGGGACACCCCGACGACCCTTTTTGTTTTGCAGAACCTTTGGAGAATCCATAATTGACCTTCATCGACCTCGGAAGCTTTGGTCCACTGTGTCAATCCGGAATTCCACGTCATCCGTTCCAAAAAATTCACTAACACAAATGATAATGGATTAATGGGAAAGGTGGTACAGAAAGTAGTTGATGATCCGTGGAAAATTGGAAATTTAGGCAACTTCCAAATAAAGTTCCAAAGTAGAGATGGCAATGTTGTAGGGTACGTCCCATGAAAAGAGCCACTCATAAACAAATATAGTGAGAAATATCTCCACTACGTACTGTCTCTACTGCTAAGAGTCCACGGGATTTGATCTTCTGATAGGGATAAAGCTAAAGCAACTTCTTTAATTTCTTTTGCCAATAATTGAGGGCAGATAATTAAGGGGGCTAATATGAAAAGGACTACCCTTTTTTGGTATTTGTAAACTTTTTTTTTTAAAAAAAATAATAATAATTTTAATAACTTTAAAGATATTTTGGAGAGAGAAAAAAATTAGAAGTGTCTAGTTTGACATAAATTGAATGTGAATCATAGGTGTGGGTAGAGTGAAACCAAGTTGATGAAATGAAGATAAAATGAGCAAATGCAAATGAAAATGACAAGAGAAATATGTTGAATACATAAAATATGTTGAAAACAGAAATGGAGTGGAAAGTCGTGAACATCTTTTCTTCGCCTGCAGCTTTAGCTCTCGAATCTGGAAAATTTTCCTGAACCGATGCTTTTATCAACATCCTCCTTTAGACTGGCAGAGTGTGCTTGATGAAGCTTGTCAAAAATGGAGAACAAAGAAGTTGTCGGGTGTGCAATGTAAATTGATTTTGAGTTCTACTGTGTATCATATATGGCACACAAGGAATGAGATAAAAGCTAAAGGCCACCTCAAAACGGAAGAATAGTTGTTAAGATTGATATTCTAGGAGGTTCAGAATAGGATATCAGGAAAAGGAGGTTCGAAATATGTGGCGATCTGTCATATGTGAAACTTAGATGGGAACATTCTGGTTTGACATCTGTTTTTTCTTTTGTGACTAGCTAGCTGTTAACAGAGTATTTGTTCTCGATCCGTTTGTTGTTTTGTTTGGTCATTTAGACCTTTTGTTTGTAATTTGATGTTTGGTTAGTAAAAGTTCACTTATTCATTAAAAACAAAAAGGTCTTTTTAGCATTATTACATTTCCATTTAAATCATATTTGTCACAAAATTCACTTGAGCTTCAATTATCAAAACTCCATATGACTTATAATATATAAAATAAAATAAAAAATTAGAGTCATTTTTGTCTTTTTGTTAGTCTTGAGAAGATATTGACAATTTTTAGTAGTTGTAAGGAATATTGATGCAATCAATAATTTGGGGGAACATTTATAATTTACTGGTAGTTTGAAGGATATACTTTTCCCTAATTTATTCTATATTTGCAAGGATTATAATATTAAGGAAAAATTACATTTAAGTCCTCAAGTTACCTGCCGTTTTAGAAGTAGTCTCCCAAACTATCAACCCTTAGACTCTGGCCTTCCAAACTACCAAAAAATGCCAAAAAGACTTCATTTGTCGAAATATTCCCTTAATACCCTTGTCACGTGTTGTTTTTTAATTAAAAAATAATAAAAATTTAAAACAATTTAAAAAACAAAGAAAAATAAAATAAAATAAATAAAGGGGGTGGCCGGCCACCCCCATATATATATATATATATATATATATATATATATATATATATATTAATTTTTTTTCTTTGTTTTTTAAATTGTTTTACAATTTAAAACAATTTAAAAATTGTTACTTTTTAAATTTAAAAAACAAAGAATTCATATTTTAAATTTTTCTCTGTTTATAAAATTTAATTTTTTATTAAAAAAGTGACACATGACAAGGGTATAATGGAAATATTTTGACACACAACAGTTTAAAAATTAAATTGTTATTATTTTTTCAATTAAAAAATAATAACAATTTAAAAAACAAAGTAAAATTTAAAATAAAGAAAAATAAAAAATAAAGGGGGTGGCCGGCCACCCCCTTTATTTTATATATATGTGTGTGTATGTATATATTTTTAATTTTTTTCTTTGTTTTTTAAATTGTTTTACAATTTAAAACAATTTAAAAATTATTACTTTTTAAAAATTAAATTTAAAAAACAAAGAAATTTTTTTTTTTTTTTTTTTTTTCATATTTTAAATTTTTCTCTGTTTATAAAATTTAATTTTTAATAAAAAAAAAATGACACGTGGCAAGGGTATTATGGAAATATTTCGACACATGAATGTTTTTTTTAGCATTTTTTAGTAGTTTGGGAGGCCAGAATCTAAGGGTTGGTAATTTGGGAGGCTACTTTCAAAACAGCCGGTAGTTTGAAGGGGTTAAATATAACTTTCCCTAATATTAATATATTTAAGATTTCTCATCATACTTGCAACATTTGTTTTGCATGGCATACCTTGTTGATAGCCAGGGAAACCTAACTTCCCTATTGTAATGGTGTCGGATACAAACGTTAAAAGCACAGTTATATTGAAGAAAAATAAAATAAAAATAAAAGCACAGCTATATTGAGCTAGGATCTTGGGTGTAAAATACTCTCATACATGGGTTCAAATTATTTTTTAATAAGTGAGATTGAACATGTAAAATATTTAACAGAAAACAAAAAGCAGATTATGGAATCATAGTTCGAACTCTAATATCTTTCTTTAATATGTTAATTCGCAATTTATCTTAATAGTTTAAGTTGATAAAAATAATAAATTTAATTATTTAATTTATAGTCTAAAAAGTAAACAAATTTGTTGAGATGCAATAGATTGAAAATATTATAAAGATCTTGTTAAAATTTAAACTATTCAGCTAAAAAATGTGATCAAGATTTTAGAAACTTCTTTGTAGAATTATCTAGATAATCTATGGCACTATAAGGACTTTTTTCTCAAAATATTTTTAAAAAATAGAGTCCCTGTAATAAGAATAGCTGTAAAACTTAACTTTTGTAGCTTCCAATAAGGTATTGACACATCAGCTAAACTTTGAGTTTTATTCTTTACGAAGACCCCACTAGATCTTATGTCTCTGTCTCTGCGCCTTTGGCTGATTTTGGTGGCGACATTCGGCGGAGGAGAAGGCAGCTGTAGATGGCTTGTTTCAATGGCTGGCGGGGCAACGCTTAAACCAGGTGAGTTTATTTGTTTCAAAGGATCGAGTGTTTTCATGACCATTGTATTTTGTTGGTTTTAATCACTTGTCCCCTTATAATTAGTTGGTATATATAAAATAAAAGATTTACGGCCCATCCTTATATATAGAAAGTATTCTTTTAAAAATATATTTTAACCAAAAACGAGACAAAATTAGGGAAAGAGAATTGACCATCTACCGTACATTGCTGCTAGACAAAATGCCAACAGGGGCATGGACGGTAGATGCAGCTATATATGCAATTGCATACACACCAATGTCCAGAAAGAAAACTGCTCTGAGCTCAAGGAAGAAAGGACTTCGATCTGAACCCAATATATCCATTTGAATATCAAATAAATGGGATTTGGTTAGGGTATAGTTCCAGATGAAACTAGAGTCGTTAGATTAAAACGCGTGTTTTTTTTAATGGTTCAGGGCCGAGTCAAACCTTTAATCATGAGCATGATCTACTAACTATACAATTTTGAAATTAAACTTTTGATGGGCCATAATTGTCTAGTTACATGATTGAAAGTTGAAACCAATTAGATGGCAAAATCTGGTACATTTTGTGTTGAATTAATTTCTCTTTGTGATGCATTAGAAAATCCAACATAAGATTTGTTGATTATTTCTTGAATAATATCAGTCTAAGAATGGAAAGAATTATACAATATATTTGAAGATTATTTTTATAATAATATATTTAACTTTAAGTACAAAAATTTTACTTTGTCTTCAAGTTTACAGTTATGTTTTGTGTTTATATTAATCTTTTTCTCCAAGTATCATGCTTGGAAAATCCTCAACTTTGCCAATATAAATGCATGTCTCTATTATTTTGGAATCAAGTTTTGAAATATCAATTAAATTTTTAAATCTTTCAGAATTATTTATATGTTGCTTATTTGGGACAATCAGGGGTTTTCTTTCCATATTTGTTATTTTCTCTCTTACTGAATTTCATTTTTTATCTTCAATTCATAGTTTCTGCTGCTATCATATGCTGTTAGAACAATCTTAGTTCTGTTCTGCGTCAGTTGGTATCAGAGCTTAAGCGTCTTCTTGCGGTGAATTTTCATCAGTTTTAATGACTAGCAGTCGTGGTTGGCGTGGACAGGTTTCGAATGAGGAAGTCTCCTACCATGAATGTAATTTACAAGATGTGATGATTGAAGACTTGCAGAGGCAGGTTGTGGAATTAACTCAACGCCTAGTGATGCAAAACATAGAGATGTATCGCGATATTGATGATCGCGATTCAAAATCCAGTTTCAAGAACCTATATCACAATCTTGTTCTGGTCCAGGAACATCGTGGTCGAGATAAAGAGTTTTTTTTTTATGAAGATTTTTAACATGAAGAAGACGTTAAAGATCCTTCTCAATATTTTGTAGATTGAAATTCTCCACCAACTTATGATACATATATCAATGATGAAGATTTTATAGATGTAAGTTTTTTGTCATATGGTCAAGAGTTTGAACAAAAAGTGGATAATCATGTATTTCATGAAAGTCCAAAGAGTGAAATATCCCAATGGGGTCTTCAGAAAATTAATTATGTTGATTTTCTTGGGATTGAAAATTTTCTGTCAAATTTTCCCAAAGAAAATCTTGATATTTGTTTTATCATGTTGGAAGAAATTTTGATTTTTTGTTATCAAGAAAAAATTGAAAATTTTTGAAAAAAAATTACGGATAGTGAATTTATGACAATCCATTAAAAGCTTGTGAAGATTATTTTATCTAAAGTTGGTGTGAGTAACTTTAGATCTAATATTCAGAGTCATGTTGTGATGGGTTGCAAGTTGTATTTCTTCTTGCATCAAATTGCTTTGGTGTTGAGTAGTATAGAATGGAATGAATTGTTTGGACATCCAAAGATCGAGGAAAAGATGATTCGAATTCGAGGACAAATTCTTTCCAACCTAGTGAGATTGATGCAGGAGAAAATCAGGCATAAGATTTAGAAATCTATATTATTTTGGAAGCAAGTTTAGAAATATCAATTAAATTTTAAGTCTTTCAGAGTTATTTATCTGTTTGCTTATTTGGAACAATTATGAATTTTCTTTTCTCTATTTGTTATTTTCTCTTTTCCTGAATTTCATTTTCTATCTTCAATTCATAGTTTCTGCTACTATCGTACGCTATCAGAACAATCTTAATTCTGTTCCGCTTCATTTTGTTAGTTTTGGAGTCGCACTACGGTTTTCTATGACTCAGAATTCTGCTCCATACATCATTTGGGAAGCTGCGATTGTGAACAAATGGTAACCATGGGGACTCAATTACCATCACTCTAATTTTTCATACCTCTACCTTACATTCATAAATTACAGAACATAAAAAGCTAGAGGCTTTATGCCTTATATCTACAAATAACCTCAGGTTTCATCTATTACACAATAATGCTATGTTACAGCTAGCAGGAGAATGGAGATCGTGACCAAAAATCTTCAACCCCAATTGCCAAATTTGAAAGCTTAAAGCTTCAACCCCAATTGCCAAATTTGAAAGCTTAAAGCTCTGGACTCAGTTTCTCTGTACCCTTTACTTCATTTTTCTTAGTAGTACCATCTTTGGCAATGACAATTCCGACCAATTTATAAGGCGCCGCTTCCTCTAGCATTTGGACGACAGTTCTCATCGTTGGCCTAAGTGCCGGAAGCGCAGCAGTGCAAAGAATTGCAATTTTCAGTACCTTGATAGCATCTTCCTTGAAAGATTCTGGAATTCTGGAGTCCACCACACTCAATATACTCTCTCTGTCCTTCAACTTGCTGCAAACCCATTTCACTATGTCCTTGTTCTCCCCGTACTCTGGCTCTATCGGTCTTTTTCCGGACACCAACTCCATCAGTACCACTCCAAAACTATACACGTCACTCTTCTCGTTTACTTTGTATGTATACCCATATTCTGCATAATCAACAAGAGTCAATGATCAAATTAAAAGAAAAAAAAAATCATCAAATTTCTTGTCTTGCTTAAGAAAATGACCACTTTTTGTTAACTTAATTCTACGTAGCATATTATTCAGTCAAAGGAACAAAGAAAGAAAAGTAAGGAATCTGATATTCACTAACCGGGAGCGATGTAGCCGTGTGTTCCAGCAATGACATGGGTGGAATCTCTGCCACCATTGGCCTGAACAATCTTCGCAAGTCCAAAATCTGCAATTTTTGGCTTCAAAAATTCATCCAACAAAATATTACTCGACTTCACATCTCTATGAATGACCAGCCGCTCACACCCATGATGAAGATACTCCAACCCTTTGCCTGCTCCAATGGCAATCTCATGCCTCGTCTCCCAATCGAGCTCCATCTTCCGGCAAGTGTGGAGCCGATCCCACAAGCTCCCGTTCGGTAAATACTCATACACCAACAAGCTCGAGTCGTCGCTGGTGATGCTGCAATATAGTTTCACCACATTCACATGCCTTATCGAGCTCAAAGTCTGCACCTCGGAATCGAATTCCTTCGACTTCCCCCCACGCTTTCCGAGCATCGGCATGGTGCCGCTGAGGCCATTACCTCTCGAATCCGCGTTCCATATGTGCTTCACCGCAAGTTCTATACCATTAGCAAGCACCACCTTGTACACGTTTCCAGAACCACCTTTCCCAATCACATTCTCTTGCTTGACAGCATCAAGAATCTCATCCTCTGTGAAGCTCAACACGTGGTAGGACTTCACGTCCCACGATTCGTCCTTTAACGAACGGCTTCGATGATCCTTTTCCCTCTTCTTCAAGTAGAATGAGTACACCAAAGACACAAGCAATAAAGCCGAACCCACTGCAAAGCAAATGATGAGTGTACGGATTGATCTGGACATGCCTGAACCTGACGGACAGCGAGGGAATACAGAGCTGATCGTAGAGCTGCATAAGCCTGGGTTTGCTGCGAAGCTACCGTTATACGCTGCGAGTGACAGAGATTGCGGCACGGGACCGGTCAACCTGTTGTGAGACAGGTCGAGAAGGCTTAGTCGAAGAGCTGAAAAAGTCCCTGGAATTTCACCGGAAAGTTGGTTGTTGGAGAGATTGAGAGCATTAAGAGTCGGTAGAGATCCGAAAGAAGATGGGATTTGACCCGAAAGCGAATTGTTAGCCATGTTTATGTCAGTGAGAGAAACACCAGTGCCTAACGTATCTGGTATCGAACCAGAGAACTTGTTGTTCTGTAGATGAAGAACGTTGAGTTGCTTCAGGTCACCAATACGGGAAGGGATATTTCCCGAGAATTGATTGTCGTTCAGTTGAATCGATACCAGCGAGGTAGCGAGAGAGATCTCGGCCGGTAATTCACCCGATAAGCGATTGTTTCCGACAAAAATCTGCCCGAGAGATTTAGCATTCTTGATATCAGAGGTAATCGGACCTTCGATATTATTCGACGAGATATCGAATGCGTGCACGTTGGGTAATCCCCAAATTCCAGCGGGAACGGTACCAGAGAGCAAGTTATTGGGGACTCTGAAACGAAGCAGAGTTGAACAGTTGGCGTAGTTGGCCGGAATTTCGCCGGTGAATCTGTTGTTGAGCAGCAAAAGCTTCTTCATAGTACCCTGCTTGCACATATCTGGCGGGATTGGACCGGTCAAGAAGTTATCAGACACGTCGATGAAATTGAATTCGGCCCAAGACCCAAGCTTCGGAGGCAGAGGACCCGTCAACCTGTTCGAGTACAGAGAGAGGTTCACCAGCTTCTTGAACTCACCCAACTCGGTCGGTACCTGCCCAGAAAGATTGTTGGCATACAGTTGCAGACTCACCAGGTTGGTCAAGAACCTCAGCTCGGACAGATCGCCTTCGAGATGGTTCGTAGAAGCATCAAACATCTTGAGCTTCGTGAGGTTTCTTAAAGTCGCAGGAAGTTTTCCTGTGAATGAATTGTTGTAGAGCTCGAGCTGCCACAGGTTCACGAGGTTCCCAATCTCTACGGGAATCTCACCGGTCATGTTATTGTCGGACAGTTCCAAGTTGGTTAGCGCTGTGAGAGTTCCAATTCCAGCTGGGATTGATCCTTGGATGTTGCAATTCGAGAGGTAAAGCCAATCCAGCTTGGTGAGCTGAGCGACGACGCTTGGAATTGGACTGGGATTGAAAGGGTTGTCTCCGAGGCTTAGCCTAATAAGACCCGTCATGTTCCGGAGTGAATCCCACGGGAAATTTCCGGAGAATCCACTGTTGTTCAGGTACAGATACTGTAATCCGCTGAGAGGAGATATGTCTGGAACAGAGCCAGTGAAGAAATTGTTTCCCAAGTCCAAATATTGCAATTTCACGCAGTTTTTCAAGTCCTCCATGATTGGACCGTGCAAGAGGTTGAACCCCAAGGAGAGCTTTTCCAGCGATTGGAGCTGGCATATGGAGTCCAGAGGAACAGTCCCCGTTAGATTTTTGAGTGAGAGGTCAATTTCTGCGACCGAACCGTCCGAGTTGCAGGTGATTCCGGCGAAACGGCACGTGGGATTGGAGGATTCCCATGAACTGAAAACGTTGGTGGTTGAGCTCTGAAGTGCGGATTTGATTTTCATGAGAATTTGAAGCTCGTCGGATTTGACACCGGAGAGAAGAGAGAGGAAGCAGAGGAGATAGAAACAATGACCGGCGACATGGAAGCGCCTTGATTTTGTAGGACTGCTTTGCACCAATATTTCCATCTGGAGCTATGAAGAGCGAGGTCCGGAGGACCGAAGGATTACTTCATGAGAGCCTTTAGGCTTGGGGTTGGCTCGCTCTGAGCTTTGATAGATTTCAGCCCAATTTCATGAGAGTCAGAGGCGGGCGGGAATAGGGATAGGGACTAGATTGAACAAGTGGGCACTGACAATGAGTAGCCATAGGTAAAGTAAATATAGCGGCAACCAAAAGCAGGCCATTGACTCTGCCATTACAATCGTGCTTTTTCAGTGACAACAACACAAAAATATTATAATAAAATCAATGGAGATAATCATTAATTTACGTGGAGGCCCATTAAAAGTTTCTTTTGTACAAAATGTCGTGTGGTGGAGAGTCGGTCGGTTAAGCACGGAAGCGTCAAGCCGCCGAAGTTGACTTGATATATCTCAAAGAGCCGAGAAACCACGTGGATAGTGAGGAGCGTAAGATATATGAACCCGTGCAGAGAACCTAGAGTAGACGCACCACTGAAGCGCGTGCCCAAAAAAGATTTGATACATTGAATCATTTGCAAGTGAAGTTGGACCTCGTGTATGAGGCTTGTTTGGTACCTTAGAATTATCTCTAATTACTAAAGTCGTGTGTATAGAATTCTCTCCTTCACAAAAAATTAAAACTTGAAAAAAAACGTTAGAAAAAAAAAAAAAATGTCTTCTTTTATTCCTTTTTGTCTTTTTAACTTTAAGAAACTTATTTTCAATTTAATAGATTTAAAAACTTGATTTTATATCTATTTTCATAAAGTAAGTAATAGAAATATGTGTAAAATATTTTTATGCCTCTCTAATAAGCACAAGGTGCCTTTACGATCCCACCCAATTTATCTTTTTCTATCCATTTAAGTTTTTAGGAGAAGCTGTGATTTAACATAGTATAAAAGTTAAAAATTTTAAGTTCAAATTTTGACTCTGTTATTTACCTCACATTTCAATTAAATTTTTCACATGTTAAGCTTCACATATTAAATGATTAAATTCAGCTTTTCATGCAGCTGAATTAAGTAGGGATATGGGACTTCTACATATTGTCATGGAAGGGGATGCACTTCAAATAGTGAATGATGTAAGGTCGGCATGACGAAATTGGAGTCGATTTAAACCATTAATAACAAACATACGCAAAGCGTTAGCTTCGATACGGATATGGTAAATTAGATATATAAATAGAGAAGTTAATTCGGTGACACGTGGCTTAGTCAGAAAAGTCGTTAAACATGTTATGTATAAGATATTGATATATGGATGAAAGAGATTCTCCTCCTTGTATTAGTGACATTGTTGTTTTAATTTAGAATAACATGTTATTTTATCAAATTAAAAATTAAGATCTTAAATTTAAAATGACAAAAAGTACAAAGAATTAACTACTTGATACATCCCCCCGTGGACGGAAAAAGATTTGATATATTAAATATTTTGCAAAGGTCCCCCTAGTTGGTGGCCAATTTCAGTTTGAGGCTTATCCCCCGCACTAGGACAATATCACATCTAATTGGTGGGTTGGTTGTATAATAAATCAGGGATAAATATATTTTAACCCCTCAAATTACCACCTTTTTTTCGGATGGCCCCCCAAACTACTAATGCTTAAATTCTGGCCCTCCAAACTACCACTTTCTGATTTTTTAGCCACATCCGTCCATTTATGCCGTCAATTCTAAACAGAAATCCGAAAATACCCCTCCTACACTTTGAAATTCTTACGGTTAAGGGAGTGGTATTTTCGAGTTTTTGGCAAATTTCTGTTGGAATTGACGGCATCAATAGACGGATGGGACCAAAAAATCAGAAAGTGGTAGTTTGGAGGGCCAGAATCTAAGCATTGGTAGTTTAGGGGACCATCCGAAAAAAATGTTGTAGTTTGAGGGGCTAAAATATATTTAACTCAATAAATTAATATCATGACATAAACATAATTATCTCCGTCAAAAAAAAAAAAAAACCTTCTGGAAGGATTGATTAAGTCACACGCGCGTGATCAGGCAGTAGAAGAACAACTCCTCTAATCATTTGAAGTCTCTAATCCCAAGACCCACCGTGTGAAACATCTTCAATTTCCACGACTCTGAAGCCCGGCCACCCACACGTGGGCCACCGTAATTTTGCAAAAATTTACAAATTATGAATTACCTTTCTTCCAGAATATTTACCATATTTTCTCCTATAATTTTTTGAGAAATGATAGGGGTACCAAATTCTTTTACCAAAAGATGGGTGCCAAATGATGTGGAGTTTATTCATTGGTACTTGTAGCATTTCTTTTTATTAATTGTTTTGATCGGATCCGGCTTCAGTGCTGTAGTTTAAAACTACAGCACATCTGCTGTAGAAAAATGAATGATCCAGATTTAATGACACTTAAACACTGTCGTTTCACTTACTTAACGACATGAGTGAAAAATAAAACAGACAAACGTCGTTTCACTCCAAGAAACCGTCAGTTTGAAACAAAAAACAGCATTCCACGGAACAAGAAACAGCATCCATTTGAAACAAGAAACAGCATCCATCAGTTTTTAGTTTTGAAAACTGGTCGTTCGTCATTCTTTTTCCCTCTTCTTGGTCTGAAAATATGTATAGGTATGTGTGATGCACACTGAATAAGCCCAATTTTAAACTACATTAAATGAGTATGCAGAGAATGGGTTTTAAATTGCGTAGAACATACTCTGACAAATCCACCCACAAATTCACCGGTCTCCGTGTTCTGAGCAAACTTAACCTTTGCCAATCGTCCTCCCGATCTCGTACTTCCCTACTTTCCTCACCACCATCTTTCTCTTTCTCTTTCTCTCTCAAATTATCTTTTCCCTGTACTGAATCTCAACATTTGCACCAGAAGAGCAAGATATTTCAGCAAAGCAGAACAGACAAAGCTTTACTAAATAGGCAGCTTTTTCCCTGAACAGAATCTCAGCATTTGCAGCAGGCGAGTCGATTTTCCGAAAGAAACCGAGAGCAATGAAGAAATCTTTTGAATTTTTATGGGGAATTTGAAGGGTCCTGTTTGGGTTTATATTTTGGAGGGATTAGGTATTTAGGTTTGGTGGGACACGCTCATGAAAGTGGCTGTTGATTAGAAACCGAAAGCATTTCTAATTTCCGATTTCGGCTTCCTGTACGGCCTCGACGACGGTGGAATGGTGGATCCGTGGATGCTGTTTCTTGTTCCGTGACTGCTGTTTCTTGTTTCAAACGGACGTTTTCTTGGAGTGAAACGACGTTTGCCTGTTTTATTTTTCACTCATGTCGTTAAGTAAGTGAAACGGCAGTGTAAGTGTTATTAAATCTCGACCATTCATTTTTCTACAGCACATCTGCTGTAGTTTAAAACAACAGCACTGAAGCTGGATCCGTTTTGATCATCTCCAATGAATAAGCTCCACATCATTTGGTACTCATCTTTTGGTAAAAGAATTTAGTACACCTAGCATCCCTCTAATTTTTTAGATTACCATTTTTTTTTTTTTTTATAAATATGGGTGTTTGCACAGTAAGAATTACCTTTCTCCTAAAATATTTTGTCATACTTTTTTAAATATATATATATATATATATATATATATATATATATATATATATATATATATACTTTTCTAACTCATATCCGACTCTTATTCAACATATTTTATAATTTGTCATAAGATATGTTTTATTATTTGTGGGTCTTATATATTCAATAATTTTTTATTTTTTATTTAAAAAAAAATGTTAGAATTGGATAGTAGTTGGATAAATAACATTTCTCATTTTAATTTTTAATTACATATGGAAATACATACTTTTTTAATGTAAGCTATTAAAAATAACGTGTATTTTTTACATGTTCAAAAAATACATGACAATTGTACAGACTCATGTAGGAAACAAAATTTTAACCCAGTCTGAAGAGAAACTTTACAATTTTTTTTTTTTTTTTTTTTTGAAGATAATATGCAAAAATCAATATTTCAATAACGACTATGTTAAAGGAAAGGAGCTGATATCCAGAGAGCACTTTACTAAAAAGCCCCTATTACAGGTTTTTTCAAGTTTAACTGGGATGTGACTATGAATAAGTCATTGAGGAAAATGGGTATCTATATCGGGAGAGGTGTTGGCAACCATATCGGCTCCCAAAATATATATCATAGACCTTGATGTTGCTGAAGCCTCCGCAGCTCTGAGAGCTACGTGTAGTATCCTCAGTAATGATACCCTAAGTGCACTGAATTGTCTACAGCAATGGGGGTTAGTCATGTATAACGCAATGGTAATGAAGTAGTCCATCGACTTACGAAAGAAGTGCTAATTCTTAAACGATGAACATATCTTTTTAGATAAAACCCCCTTTGTATGGTGGATATTGCATCTATTAAGTACCTTACTTAATTGTTTTATATATTGAGATGCTTGGCTTTTTGGAAAAAGAAAAATGAAACTTCATCTTCTATCTCTGTTTGTCGGGAGAGGACAAATAACAAGGTTGCGCGGACGGATCCGATGAATTATTGGAGAGCCATGCTTAGGAGTACTTAGTAGGAAATTGCAGGGTGGCATGCATGACCAACCAACGATCGATCCTTTTTGTTTTTCTATTATCCTCTCTCTCTCAATCTCTCTCGGCGACCAAAACAAATTAGCTGGTGCAATTATGGCCCTCCAAAAATAAGTCTAGGAATCAAAAATTAGCTGGTTGTTTTAGTGATAGCATGCCAAGCATTAGAACAAAGAGAAACTTACGATTTGCGAATAAGACAGAGATCAGAGAGGCTCGTCGGAGGTATCCGTAGAACCACCTCTTATGCTTAAGTCAATAAAATAAATAAAGAAGAAAATAATAGAGTACGGGTAAGAGTCACCTCTTCTCTTTTTATAGACGTACATTTTCGGTTGCCTCTTCTTGGTAAGAGTATTAGGGGCTCCTGCCACTTATTCGTTACGATCATTGGAGATTTTCCGAAGAATATCGGGTGGTTACATAGGGTTGTCTAAGCGGTTGCCTAACTTGGCCAGGAGAATGTGGGGGCGGTTATGTGTTGTCTTGGTTGGTTACATGATGGGAAGAGAGTGATTAAGTGCACCCCGTCTAATTGCCATGCATAATTTGGGTCAAGCCTGGCTCATAGAGTCATAGGATCCCCAATTAAATAAGGTCCTAAATAGTGATAGTATAATTAAATTTTCTTTTATAAAAAAATTAAAGCCCAAATTACGACAAAAAATTTAGACCTCAATTATGGTAAAAAAAAATTAATATGCTCTTTAGTTAAGGCCTCAAATACTGTAAAAAAAATAAACACAAAGAATTGAATTTCAAGATATTAAGGAAGAAAAGAAAGAAAAATGGAATGTTACATTAATTATACCCCTAAAACAGTTACTAAACTCGTAATTTTACATGAACTTAAAACTAAGACCAAATTGTCCGTTAAAATAATTTTTACAATGAAGTAAACTAAATTCTACATAGAAAGAATTATATATAGCTCAACACAAAATGAGGGATGTTAGAAAAACCCTAGGTGCAGGTGTGCAGTTGGTGTTTTTTTGGCATTTCCCACACAAAATATGTAATGTTGAAGTTAAATGTCGCCTAACAAAAATGAATTTGGTAAGTCATTCGGAAAAAATTAAATATTTCAATATGGAAAAGGCTCCACCTAAATTTGTCGCCTTAGACCTCAAAACTATTGAGTCGGTCTTGATTTGGGTGTTCCTAGCTCCATCTCGAGTCAAGACGAGTTACAGGTTTTGGTCGTGGGCCTTTCGTCAGCTTGTCACAGCCAGGCCGGCTCAAGTTCCCTTAGTGACATTTGAGCATCTCGGTGGACTTTGCTTGGTTGGAAGATGTTCGTGGGACACCATGGCCCATGTCCATCGTGGGCGCTCTTGGGGGACTTTTTTTTTTCTTTTTTTTTTTTTCTTTTTTTGTAGTTTGAAACAATGTTATAATATAATGTATAGGTAAATGTTTCGTGTTTTTTTTTTTTGAGTCTTTTGTTATTGTATTTTTGTGTTTTGTTTTCCCTTAAAGCACCGTCTTAGGCGTCCTAGACTATGGCCAGTCTGTAATGTCTAGAATGAACAAAAAGTTGAGAAGAAACAGAAAGTAGAGGCCATGATAGATTGATAGGTGTAAAAAGGAATTAAGGTGGGAGGTGATACAAAAGTGCCACTAAATAAATAAATAAAAGGCGAAATCCACGTATATATCTTCATATCCTAATTATTATCAAATCTTAGAATTGTTTGGGCTCCATGATAGGAAGAAGACAAGTTCACAAAACAGTAGAAAGCATGTGCTTTTCTATTAAAGGACAAATTAAGATTAGGTGTGCTGTGATTCGATCACCATCTTTTTGTATCCCTTTACCACTGCACAACAAGGAAAATCCGTACTATTTGAGTTAGATATAAGATATTTTGTTTATTAACTATCCATTTACTTGCTTAGAAAAAGAAAAAAAAAATCCATTTAATTTGAAGGTTTAAAAAAAATATCATTTTCAAAACACAGTTAATGCATAATTTTCAAAAATGCAATCGGATTTTTGGAAAAATCATCATTGGGACTCTAAAATTGTGCATTTTAAAAACGCATTTCCTTACCTGTTGTGTTAAAACGCGTATTTTTATGTTTTCAAATTACAATGGATTCACTTATTGTCTGCAATTTTGTTTGAAAACGTGTGTTCAAAATCGCCGATTCAAATACACTCTTAATTAGAGTGAGAAAAGAAATTTTGAAGGAGTGCTAGATAGGTGTTAGTCATGATAGATAGTGGAAATAAGTGTCATTATGGGCTTCTATAAGGGTGGATCAATAATTATGGAAAATGCAATTTTATCTCTTATTTTTTATGCTAGCTAGTATCCATAGTAAGGTGGTGTGGCTCAATTGTTGGGAGACATAATTAGTACCATTATAAGAAAAACATGATGATCAATAGGTCTAAGCCTAAATTTAAAAGGCGGGGTTTGTGGAATTATGTCCCCAACAAATAATTTGCACTCAAGACCACAAGGTTTGAAAATCAAGATAGAAAAAATAGTAGACCCGCGAGGTATTATCACGGACGAAACTAGGGGGTCAGGGGGATTAGGCTTGATTTCTATCAAAATTAGGCTTGACTCTTCATTCATAGTTTGATCATGACGATTAAATTTGAGTTTCATTCATGAATGCGTGCTCTTTCCTCCTCGTGCTGCCGCATATGATTAAGTGTGGAGAAAATTATTTGTTTTGAGAAAAGAAGAATAAATTCCCCCTCACCCCCCCCCCCCCCCCCCCCCCCCCCCCCCCCCCCCCCCCCCAAAAAAAAAAAAAAAGGGATAATGGGAAAGGAGGAAAGAAGTTGATCATGATCCATGGAAACGTAGGTAACTTCCTAATAAAGTTCCAAAGTAGAGATGATGGCAATGTGGGAGGGTACGTCCTATGAAAAGAGCCCACTCATAAGCAAATTTAGTGAGAAATATCTCCACTACTGTCTACTGCTAAGAGCCCACGGGATTTGATCTTCTGCTAGGGATAAAGCTAAAGCTACTTCTTTAATTTCTTTTGCCAATAATTGGGTGCAGATAATTACGACCCAATACCGTCAAAATTCCAACGTTTGAAATGAGAAAGTATGGTTTGGTAACACTTTTATGTCTGGTTAGAACATTTTTTCAAACAAAATAACAAAAAAAATATTATCTAAGGCTAACCACTATTAAATTATGGATATAAACCTGAAAATGGAGAGTAAGAAAGTTTTTTCAAAGCTTATCAATAACAAATAGGTGGACCACGAAGCTTTGATCTAGGCTAGGGGTTCATTATTTGTGACGATATTTTATTTATTTATTTATTTTGAAGGAAAACATGTTTTAGTCCTTGAACTATTGCCTTATTTTTATTTTTGCATTCAAACTTTAATAAGTGACATCAAAGTCTCCCCATACTACCATCGTGTATGAATTTAGATATTTTTACATTTTTCTTTTCAGAATATTATTGAAGTTATGAAAAAAATAAATAAATAAATAAGGGGGCTAATGTGAAAAAGGCCATCCCTTTTTGGTATTTTTAGTTTTTCTTCCTTTTTGTTTAATTTTTTAATTTTTTAGTTATTAATAACTTTAAGGGTATTTTGAAGAGAGAAAAAATGCAAAAAAAAATATTTAATTTGACACACTGTGACACTTGTAATATGGGGGGCTCTGATATAAATTTTTAAAAAATTTAGACTCATAAATAAAAATGTAATAATAGCTCAAGGCCTAAACTATATCTTTCCCAAAAAATTTCCTGCTTAATGTTGTGCAAAATAATACTCATCTTCTAAGATGTTTGTTGACTGGTAATAAGCAGGAAAAAGAAGACCCTCGAAACACATGGAAAATACAAGAATATTTGTGATAAATTTAGTATGTGGAATGATTAATTCATTAAAAAAATTGGATAACTACCTCAAGTGTAGCAGCAGGTACGTGGCCGACTCTCCCTAGGGGTTGGTCAACCACCCATTGAAATTAACATTTTCTAGTTTTTTTTTTTTAATTTTTTTTAATTTTTAAGCTTGAAAGAAAATAAAAACTGAGATAAGTAATTTTTTTTTTTTTTTTTTGAAAAGACTGTATTCCTCTAAGAATAACTATTCCTTTCAATTTTAAGATGGTTAATTGTTCATCTTCGTAAAAGAGTAGTAGTTATTCCCTTGAAATAGCTATTCTTAAGAATAAACCTCTATTAAATAAAAACATTCCTCTTCAAAGGACTATTCCACAAATCAAATGAGCCCTAAGAATATAAAACGGTAGAATAAAATAGCCTTAATACTATAGTATTATATATTCTCAACACTTTGAAAATTTCATTCCACCTTTTTTCATTTCTAATAAAAATTATTTATTTTTTTAATTAATAATAAAATAATTATAATTCCACCTACCAATTAAACATACCTTAGTGGCTTAGTTACCTTAGTTGCCGCCGGCCCTAACCATGTGCTCCCTTGTTAGAAAAAACATGTCTCAATTGGAAGTTTTGAGGTCGATATTGCCGGTGGCCAGAAGTGACAGAAAGAGACACATACAATAACTAATGTATTTTTAGCCAAATTATGAGACATTAGAGACCAGGGTGCATTTTTTTTTTTTGTCAATTTGAATAATTAGTTATATGGATTTTTGACCAAACAACTTCTATTTTATAGTCTCTGGAACTGCATGTTCGATCATTATCTTCTTGTTGAACAGGTGGATTCTTCTGATACAGGCATGGCTTTTATTAATGAGTTGTTTGTCTATTTCTTTACAGCCAGAGAAACCTAACTTCCATGTTGTAATGGTGCCAGATACAAACGTTGAAGCACAGCTATATTGTAGAGAAAAAAAAAAAGCACAACTTGGGTTAGGATCTTGGGTGTCAAATGCTCTCACGTGCGAGTTCAAACTATTTTTCAACAAGTAAAGCTGAACATATAAAATATTTAACTTAAAATGAGAGGTAAATTATGGAGTTATGGTTTGAACTCATTATCATTTCTCTAATACTATGTTAAATTGCAATTTATCCCAATTAATGGCTTAAGTTGATAAAAATAATGAATTTAATAATCCAATATATATATATATATATATAATTTAATGAGATGCAATGAATTAAAAATATTATAAAAATCTTGTTGAAATTTAAACTATTCAACTAAAAAATGTGGTCAAGGTTTTAGAAACTTCATTGTAGAATTATGTAGATAATCTATAGCACTATAAGGACTTTTTTCTCAAAATATTTAAAAGAAGATTTGAGCCAAAAAGGAGACAAAAACTATGTCATAATTCATGGAAAAATTCTCGTATATTTCTTTCTTATCTTTTACATAGAGTATACTAAATATATATACAATAGGAGGATTCTTTCTATACAATGATAGAAGGATTTTATGGCTACTATCGTGGGCATTCCTTAGATAGAAGGATTGATGTCCTTATATCATGGGATTTACAATGGAACCAATCCCATAATATCCTCTTATGACAACTCATGCTAACACTCCCCCTCAAGTTGGTGCGTACAAATCTCGAATGCCCAACTTGTCAAGTGAGTTGTAGAATTCTCTATTGCCAACTGCCTTTGTGAGTACATCTGCTAACTGATCCTCGAACTTAACAAAGGGAAACTGAATTATTTTGTTTTCAAGGTTTTGTTTTATGAAATGTCTGTCTATTTCCACATGTTTGGTTCAATCATGTTGAACAGGGTTGTGTGATATATCAATTGTAGCCATGTTATCGCAAAAAAGGTCCATCTCACAACTTGGAGCAAAGCCAATCTCTGTTAACAAACCTTTAAGCCATAGTAGCTCACACAAGCCTTTGGTTATCCCTATGAATTCAGCTTCTGCACTACATAAGGCCATCACATTCTGCTTCTTACTTCTCCACGTCACAAGATTTCCACAAACGAACATAAAGTACCCCTAGATTTCCTGTTTGAAATATTTCCCACCCAACCAGTGTCGGTATAGCCCTCAACTCTGAGATGATAATTCTTTGAGAAGATAAGTCATTTTCCCAGAGATGACTTCAAGTATCGGACGATTCTAGTTACAATGCCCATGTGTTCCTCACTCGAACAATGCATGAACTGGCTTACAATGCTCACAGCGTAGGCAATGTCAGGGCGAGTATGCAAGAGATAAATAAACTTTCCTACTAACCTTTGATACTTCTCCTTGTTTGCCGGTGTCTAGTTCGAGTATTCCTCGAGCTTGTGGTTTTGAACAATTGGTGTCTCAGCAGGCTTGCATTCCAGTAATCCCACTTCTGATAATAAATCTAGGATATATTTTTGTTGGGATAGAAATATACCTTGCTTTGATCTGGCAACTTCTATACCCAAAAAATATTTGAGTTCTCCGAGGTTCTTCATTTCTAATTCGGTCGCCAATTGCTTTTGGAGTTGTGATATTTCTTCCGTGTCATCGCCTATGATAATCATATCGTCGACATAGATTATTAAGGCAGTGACCTTGCCCAATTGATGTTTCAAGAATAGCATATGGTCTGAGTTGCTTGGTTTGTAGCCATATTTCTTCATTGCCACATTGAACCTTCCAAACCATGCTCTAGGAGACTAATTTAATCCATACAATGCTCGTTGTAATTTGCACACCACTGCCATGTCATCATTTGCTGTGTATCTTGGTGGGACATCCATGTATACTTCCTCCTCGAGCTCACTATGGAGGAAGGTATTCTTTACGTCAAACTAGTGCAACTGCCAGTCAAGGTTTGCTGCAAGAGATAACAAAACTCTTACTATGTTCAGCTTTGCCACTGGTGAGAAGGTTTCTTGATAGTCTACTCCGTACGTCTGTGTGTAGCCTTTAGCTACTAGCCTTGCCTTGTAACGATCGATTGAGCCATCTACTTTGTGCTTGATAGAGAATACCCATCTGCACCCTACTGTCTTCTTTCCTTTGGGTAAGGAAACAAGAGTCAATGTTTCATTTTTAAGCAGTGCCTCCATTTCTTATTTCACAGCCTAAGGTTTGCTACAAGATATAACAAAACTCTTACTATATTCAGCTTTGCCACTGGTGAGAAGGTTTCTTGATAGTCTACTCCGTACGTCTGTGTGTAGCCTTTAGCTACTAGCCTTGCCTTATAGCGATTGATTGAGCCATCTACTTTGTGCTTGATAGAGAATACCCATCTGGACCCTACTGTCTTCTTTCCTTTGGGTAAGGAAACAAGAGTCCATGTTTCATTTTTAAGCAGTGCCTCCATTTCTTCTTTCACAGCCTGAGGTTTGCTGCAAGAGATAACATAACTCTTACTATGTTTATCTTTGCCACTAGTGAGAAGGTTTCTTGATAGTCTACTCCGAACGTCTGTGTGTAGCCTTTAGCTACTAGTATTTAGCTACTAGCCTTGCCTTGTAGTGATCGATTGAGCCATCTACTTTGTGCTTGATAGAGAATACCCATCTGCACCCTACTTTCTTCTTTCCTTTGGGTAAGGAAACAAGAGCCCATGTTTCATTTTTAAGCAGTGCCTCCATTTCTTCTTTCACAGCCTGAGTCCATTTGGGGTCTATCAAGGCGTCATGAATATTGTAGGCACCTGGCATGAGGAGAGTTCATCCGCAAATGTCTGAAGTTGTTTGGACAGCCTTTCTGTGGACACATAATTCATAATTGGATACTTTGAGCTCCGCCCTCCAATCTCTGGGGAATATCTCCTTGGTGGCTTGCCACGGTTATGCTTGATAGGTGTATCCATATCATTAGAATTTAAGGGGATAGTTGGATTTACCTCAAGGATATTCTCAGGAGATGGGTCGTCAGGTATTGAGGAATGAGGGGTGTCCATGTCATCTTCCGGTGGTGTAGGTACTTCTCTGAGACTTGCCTCATCTTCGGAGGACAAATCTCATCCTGCATGTACTTGTTCTTCTTCACTATCCGGAATTTCATTTACTTGGATTTCTATTTCATTAGGTCTTGCCCAGTCAAGACCTACCAAATTTGCCTCTTCATCAGTAGGCTCCCCTTGAAGAGAAGAATTGGATATTGGAGAAGGGAAGAATGACTCAGACTCCAAAAAAGTGACATCTATAGACACGTAGGTGCAACGATGGACCGGATCGTAGCACTGATATCCCTTTTGATTGAAGGCATACCCCAAGAACAAGCAGCGGACTGCATAGGGGTCCAGTTTCGTGCACTGATTCTTATGTAGATGGACAAAAGCAACACACCAAAAAACCCGAGGTGGGAGCATTAACATGGTAGGAAAGGGAACATACTTCGAAAGAGTTTGGAGTGGAGTTTGAAACTCCAAGACCTTGGAAGGCATCCAATTGAAGAGATGGACAGCCATTGCGATTGCATCAGCCCAATGTCTATTACGTACATAAGTGCCGAACAAAATAGCCCGAGCAGTTTCCAAGTCATGACGGTTCTTTCTCTCGGCTAACCCATTTTGTTGAGGGGTTTGTGGGCATAAGGTTTCATGAATAAGGCCGTGGTTCTGGAAGTAGGCCCGAAAGTGCTGATTTACAGATTCCCCTCCATTATCTAATCTGAGAATTTTAACTTTAGCAGAAAATTGATGTTGGACCATAGTGTGAAAGGATTTAAACACACTCAGAACTTCATCTTTATGTTTCAGCAAATTGAGCCAAGTCATACGAGTACAATCATCAATAAATACCACAAACCAACGAACACTAAATATTGTAGAAACTGGGGAAGGGCCCCAGACATCAGAGTGAATTAAAGCAAAAGGATCAGTGCTTTTGTTCAAACTAATTGGAAAAGAAGTTCTGTGACTTTTAGCAAGAATGCAAGTCCCGCATTTGGACTCAATTATTGATCTACTAGAAAACAAATCAGGAAATAGATGCCTCATATAATTGAAGGACGGATGCCCTAACCGACTGTGCCAAAGCCAAAGCTGTCTCTCTTTATTGTCAACCGGATGACGCGTGTGATGTGCTAGGCCCATATTAAAATCATCCGCGTAGTAGAGCCCCCCCTCTTAGTACCACGCCCAATGATCTCCTTGGTAAGAATATCCTAAAGCAAACAGAAATCGGAGTACATTAGCACAACACAATTCAAGGCTGTTGTTACTTGACTCACAGACAGTAGTTTATGAGACAAAGAAGGAACAAGCAGTGTATGGGTTTAAAGATGATGTAGGTGATATGTTTACTGTGCCAGCCCTTGTGACCGAAGACAAAACCCCATTGGCATTGGCGATGCACGTCCGTCGGGCCCGGGATTTTTGGAAAAAATCTGTCGAGTCAAATGTCATATGATCGGATGCTCCAGAATCCACTACCCATGCATTGCTGTCATCATTATCACGTGAGGGGCTAAGTAATGCAGGGCTACATATACCTGGATCGGTGGAGACCTTTTCCTCAGGTGGTTCGGCAGACTCGGCAGGGGTGGACAAAGACAATCGGGTCTCGGCCATGGCTACAGCAGCTTGGCCCATTCCACCGTCAAAGCCGGTAACGTCCCGGCATTTGCGTGCCTAGAGGTCGGTCCACCATTCGAGGTACCCATGCCATTTAAAGCAAGTTTTCCGAGTGTGTTTCTGGTTGCCTCAATGGGAGCACTTCAATTGGTTTCCATCAGAAGGTGCTTGGGTCTTGAAGGTTCCAGCTTTTCCATTGCTCAAAGATAGAGACTTGGTGGGAGGCGGTTGTCCGGGTTTGAAGCTCCTAGAGGCCAGGACAGCTCTGGGAGTTTTGATGGAGTCCTCGGTGATCGTGACAGCTTTCCGGACAGCCTTTTGGCAGACATGAGCGTACGCTTGCTCAATGGTCGGGAATGGATGCATCTGGAGAATATCACCTAAAATCTTATCAAGCCTATCATCAAGCCCATCTAGGAAGACATAAACCTGGTCTTCTTGGATCATATCATTGTAGTGTTGGATGTCAACCACGCATTCCATAGGATTTGGCCTCCGAAAATCTATCTCCCGCCATAGTCCTTAGAGGTCTGTGAAGTGTTTTTCCAAGTGTCCACCGGCTTGCTTCAAACGAGTCACCCGTCGTCAAAGATCATATACCTGAGAGGTGTCGCTGCCATCAAAGAAGGTCATAGCAATGGAGTCTCATACCAGTTTCGTAGTCAGGAATCGAATGAAGTTTTCGATCAAGGCTGGGTCCATGGAATTAATCAGCCATCCCTTGACAATGGCATGTCCATGCGCCACTTGTGGAAGGATGGATCGCTTGGTGGTGGTTGATGAATGTCGCCATTGATATATCCCAACTTGTCTTTGCCAGAGATATACATCTTGACAACTTGGGACCAAAGGGCATAGTTGGTGTCGTCCAACTTGATGCCGATCGGTGCAGCAGTAGAGTCATTGATCTGGGTCTAAGCCGAAGTTTTGGTTAGAACTTCGTTCATCTTGCTGGTTATTTCGGTGAATATAGTGGATGGTTCTAGAGTGTCAGGTAGTAGGGGTGAGGTAGGTGGAGGCCAATCGATCATTGTTGGTTGGGTGAAGAATGTGTGGTGGCTAGGTTAGGGTGAAAGGGTAGGGCACAGGATCTTGCCATGCTTTGATACCATGTCATAATTCATGGAAAAATTATCGTCTATTTCTTTCTTATCTTTTACATCGAGTATACTAAATATATGTAAACATGAGGATCCTTTCTATACAAGGATAGAAGGATTCTATGGCTACTATCGTGGGCATTCCTTAGATAGAAGGATTGATATCCTTATATCATGGGATTTACAATGGAACCAATCACATAATATCCTCTTATGACAACTCATGCTAACAAACTATTCAACCAAGACAGGGACAGTAGATACAACTATACAAAGGTGTATTCAGCAATGTCCAGGAGCTCCTATTGAAGTTCCAAGACATGGAAAATGAGAAAAGGAAGCACAAACAACAAAGTTGATCGCCATGGATCGAGAATACCCTTAAATCTAAACTTATGGCAAAATGGTCATTTTGTTTAACCTTCAAATGTTTGGTTATTATAGGGATCATTCCATAACCCTATCGAACGTTCGAGAATCGGATAGAATCTCAATTTCTCTTAAAGTTCATCACTTTACCTAATCTAACACAACCTAAGGCTCTTTTATCACATTTAACATTGTCATAATCACAATAAAAACTTCGTGCACAACAAAGTACGTCCAACATCATTAACTGACTAATCATCAATAATCTTATCTTAAAAACTTAAGACAACCCTTGAATATTAAACCCAAAACCTAGATCTACAAGCTAGGGTTGTCTAAATCAAAAAAACAAAACTAACATAAGATAATTAGTGATATACTTTAACATACTAGCAACATCAAACAAAATGAGTTTAAGTTAAAGAGATTACATCTTCTTGAAAATAAAACCACAAGAGGGCTCTTTGTCTCTCCAAACCCCCCCTCTCTCTCTCACACACACGCACGCACCCTTATTCCAAATAGAGCATACTTAATCCAAATTAAATTTAGGGGTATTATAGTTTAAGTCGAAGATGTAAGTATAAACTTATCGACCCTTCACTATTTTACATAATCATAATGTAAATATGATTTCGTTGAGCTTTGTTATTTTGCATATGAATATGATTATAGTTTCAAATGTTTTTGCATATTTGTTATATGAAAAAGTATTTTCAACGGAAATGTTTTTTGAAAAAATTGAGGTTTGGAAGAAAAGCTAGTTTTGCGAAAATGCATGATGTTGCATTTGCAAAGTATAATGTGAAAAGTTGTGAAAAAAAAAATGCGAGTGTAAATCCTTAGATAGTTATGTGAGGGTAATTCACATGACAAACCCTTAGATAGTTATATGGGGGTAAATCGTATAACAAAACTTCGTATAGTCATGTCCGGGTAATTCGCCTGACAAACCCTTAGGTAGTTTTGTGGGGGTAATTTACATAACAAAACCTCTGTAATACCCCGATTATTAATTAAGGTTACAAAAGCCTAAATTAATGATAATAAGTTATTAAGGTTGGTTAAGGGAGTAATTTTTTTATTTTTTGTCCTAGTCGAATGTTCGACGTGTAATGCCACACGTTCAATAAAATAGTGAACCATATGTTTGAGGCTTACGTCATGAACGGTTGATCTTATGACACATGTTACTTTTCAGGCATCATGCATTGTGTCAAAAGGTATACCAAACGTTTGACCATAGGAAGTCGAACGTTCAACTAAACCTAAATCCGTTGAATAATACAGTACACCAAACGTTCGACAAACGTAGACCGAACGTTCAACGTTTGGTAGAATTGTGTAAGGACAGCTCATCCTGATCTTCAGATTTCCAAGCCTATAAATAACCCAAGCCCTACGCCTTTTCATCCTATTTCCGCCCTCTCTTACTCAGTGCATTCCTTATGAGTGTATGAGAGAGCTTTGAGAAGGAATGAGTTCTTTTCACACCAAAGAGGTAACTTTCTTAGATTAGTTTGTTTTAATAGAGTTGGTATGTTGTTTACTTACTGTTTTGATAATTTCTCTAGACATATTTGCTTGGTTTTGGCTTTAACACTAGCTTAACAATGGATTAGTGACTTGATGAGATTTAACGTACCAAGTTTTGTATGGAGTTGGTTTAGTGGCTTAGGACTATATTAGGGATCATATTAAGACTTTAGGGCTTAGGTAGATATGGTTTTATGACTTTCAGGTTCGAAAATGGGATTCTACCTAGTACCGAACGTTCGAACCTTCCCTAGATAAACCTTCGATGTCAAGGCAGAACATTCGAATTTTCTATCCGAACGCTCGACAATCGGGCAATGAACCGATTTTGAGCTTATTTAAGGTTTAAGGCTTATTTAGCTTGGGTTTAGAACTAATAATATATATTTTCTCAAATTTCGAGGTTGTGGAGCCTCATGTGGATTTTGTTGACAAGCCTTACAACACAAGTGAGTAAAAACTCACATTGATAGTTGTTATTATTTTTCCGTCATAACATAATTATTTTGTGTACCATATTTTTATATGACAGTTGTATAAAATTATATATATAGAGTAATGACATATGGAAGACTTCTATCCACCTCTTATCCCCCAAATGTGACGTAGTTTTTAAAATTACTATTAAATCAAAATCTAACAGTAATCAATCCCAAATTCAATGGCGATTTTAAAAACTACATCATCTTTGAAGGATAAGAGAGAAATAGAAGTCTTGCATATAAAAGAGAGAAATAGAAGTCTTGCATATAGCATTACTCATAATTAAATAGCATTCCTCATAGTAGAATCGAATATTTGTGATCTATTTTTGTTAACTTTCCTAGTTTAACGAGTGCTTTGTCAAATCGAGGATCACATAACGAGGCTTGGGTTCCCACTTTCAAGGAAAGCAACTGTTAGACAAAGGGCTTGTTTAGTTCGTGGAATAAGTCCTTAGAATGGAATAATTATTCTTTTGGAATAGTTATTCTTTTATTTAGGAGATACCTATTCCTAGGAATAGCTATTTGTGAGAGAATAGACAACATTTTCTAAAAAAATCTATATTTTTCTTTAATTTTTTCAAACTAAACTTTAAATAATTAAAAACAAAAAACAAAAGAACTTGTTGAATCTACGGGTGGTCGGCAACCCACAATAGACCTCAAGGGTGGTGCGGCCCCCCTACCCCCCCCCCCCCCCCCCACCCCAAATTCAACGAGTTATTTAGGGTGGTCGGCCACCCATAAATTCAACGAGTACTTTTGGGTTTTTTTTTTTTTTCTTAAAAAAAAATAAAAAAGAGTTGAGTTTTAGAAAAAGAAAAAATTATGGAGGTTTTTTTAAGTAATTTTGGTTCAATTCAAATTATTCAATTGTGGTATATATGTTTTCACCAAACTAAGGAATTATAATAACTATTTAATTTTATTATTCTTCATTCTCAGTAATAACTATTCATTTTCTTAATGGAATACTCATTTCATGTACTAAACAAGGCCTAAAAATGAGGCACGGGACCGGTAAAATTATTGTGAGAGAGGTCAAGAAGGCTTAGTCGGAGGGACGAAAAAATCTTCGGTACCTCACCAGAAAGTTGGTTGTAGGAGAGATTTAGATACTTAAGAGTCGGTAGAGATCCCAAAGAAGATGGGAGTTCGCTGGAAAGTGAATTGTTAGCCATGTTTATGTCTGTGAGGGAGTCACAAGAGCCTAATGCCTCTGGTATTGAACCAGAGAACTTGTTATTCTGCAAATGAAGATTGCCCAATTGCTTCAGTTCACCAATACTAGAAGGAATGTCTCCCCAAAACTGATTGTTGTTCAGTTCAATGGAGACCAGAGACGTAGCGCCTGAGATCTCGGTCGGTAATTCACCCGATAAACGATTGTTTCCGACAAACAACTGCCCGAGAGACTTGGCGTTCTTGATATCAGAGGTAATCAGGCCTTGGATATTATTCGACGTGATATCAATTATATTCACGTTTGGTAATCCCCAAATTCCAGCGGGAACGGTGCCAGAGAGAAGGTTCTGGGGGACTCTGAAACGAAGCAGAGTCAAACAGATGGCGTAGTTGGTTGGAATTTCGCCAGTGAATCTGTTGTTGAGCAACAAAAGCTTCTTCATAGTACCTTGCATGCACATATCTGGCGGGATTTGACCGGTCAAGAAATTATCGGATACGTCGATGAAATTGAATTTGGCCCAAGACCCAAGCTTCTGGGGCAGAGGACCAGTCAACTTGTTCTCATATAGAGAGAGGTTCACCAACTTCTTGAACTCGCCCAATTCGGCCGGTACTTGCCCTGTAAGGTTGTTTTTGTATAGTTGCAGACTCACTAGGTTGGTTGAGAACCTCAGCTCCGACAAATCTCCTTCGAGATAGTTCATAGAAGCATCAAACATCTCGAGCTTTGTGAGGTTTCTTAAACTCGCTGGAAGTTTTCCTGTGAACGAGTTGTTGTAGAGCTCGAGCTGCCATAGGTTCACTAGGTTCCCTATCTCTGCTGGAATCTCTCCAGTCATGTTATTGTCGGCAAGCTCCAAGTTGATGAGCCCTGTGAGAGTTCCAATCCCAATTGGGATTGTTCCTTGGATGTTGCAATTAGAGAGGTAAAGCCAATCCAGATTGGTGAGCTGAACGACATCGTTTGAAATTGGACTGGGACTCAAAGGGTTGTCTCCGAGGCTCAGTCGGATAAGACCCTTCATGTTTAGAAGCGAATTCCATGGAAAAGTGCCAGAGAATCCACTGTTGTTCAGGTGAAGATACTGCAATTCGCTGAGAGACGATATCTCTGGAACAGGGCCAGTGAAGAAATTGTTTGCCAAGTCCAAGTAGTGCAATTTCACGCATTTGTTCAAGTCCTGCATGATCGAACCATGCAAGAGGTTGAACCCAAAGGAGAGCTTTTCCAGCGATTGGAGCTGGCATATGTAATCCAGAGGAAGAGTCCCCGTCAAGTTTTGGTTCGAAAGCTCGATTTCTCTAACGAAACCGCCTGAGTTGCAGGTGATTCCGGTGAAATGGCAAATGGAATATTTGTTGGGTTCCCATGTGCCGAAGACACCAGTGTTTGATTGTTGGAGCGCGGATTTTAGTTTCGTGAGAATCTGAAGCTCGTTGGATCGGACACTGAAGAGAAGGGACAGGAAGGAAAGGAGACACAGTTGGGCCGACGACATGTCGTCTGATGGATGGGATGGTCTTGCTAAATCTTTTGTGGGTCCCTCTATTTAAATAGTGCTATTTTAATTTGCTAGATTTACAGGAAGCCACATGTTTTTAAATCCATACTATTTAAGAAAGTCAATTCTTACTAGAATGGCGGGAAGCCCTACATTTTATTTTAAGAAATGCTTGGTTGTACACTTTCATTTCACTCCTATTTCACAGTTATCTACGTAGATCAATAATGTTGTTAGAAAAATCAGGGTTCCACTACACTTTCTCTCCATCTCTCACATTATTGGTCCACGTAAATAATGGTGAGATAGGAGTGTGATAAAAATGTACAACCAAGCATTTCTCATTTATTTTAGTTTTTTCTTTTTTCGAGCATTTAGCTCCATGGTTGGAAAAAGACAAATCCACAAAACTGTTAAGGAAAATGCTACACTCACACCCAAAATCCTACACCCATTTTTTACACCCTGGTTTGGCATTTCCACGTTAGATTTTTTTTTTTTAATTTTTTGTTTTTGTTTTCTTCGTTCAAAACAAACGTTCTTCTCTCTCTCTCTGAATAAAAAAAATAAAAAAAGTTCTCTCTCTCTCTCTCTCTCTCTCTCTCTCTCTCTCTCTCTCTCTCTCTCTCTCTCTCTCTCTCTCTCTCTCTCTCTCTCTCTCTCTCTCTCTCTCTCTCGTTCTTCTTCTTCTCTCTCCGGCCGGCGATTGAAGCTCGGGACGATGGAATCTGGACAGCCGGCAACTGCGTCTCGGGATATGGACAATTGGGAGAGATGGAGAGAGTGCTGGACGACAGGATCTGGACGGTCATTCTGGCCGTCCTCGCCTTGGCCAGAAAGGCCGGATCACGGCCGGCTAGCGGGGATCTAGTCGTTCTCAACCAGAAAGGCGGAATCCCGACCAGCCAGCCAGGATCTGGTTCCCCGACCAAAACAATCGGATTCCGACCTATTGGTCGGGGAACGAGTCGTCGAGTGGTTCGGGATGGGCTGTTTCGGGGTGTTTATTTTTTTTTACCTTTATTATTATTATTATTTTTTTTTTTTATTTATTTTTTTTTTTTTTAACTCAGCCATTCAGGGGTGTCTTTCTTTGAAAAGAAGAAAAGGAAATAAAAACTAAAAAGAAAAAAACTGACGTGGAAATGCCAGATTAGGGTGTAAAAAATGGGTGTGGGATTTTGAGTATGAGTGTAGCAACTCCCAACTATTAAACAATGCATCACTTAATTAAAGCATTTGGATGTTGAAATGAACTGCAAAGGAGTTGGTTAATTTAAGTGAAAATGTAAAATTGTCTTAAAAAGATATATATAAAAAAAAAAAAAAAATTAAAAAAAAAAAAAAACATTTTATCTTTATTTTAATATTAAGAGGCTTCTATGGGATCCTTGTCTTTAATTAAAGGACAAAGAATCGCCCTCCTGATTGAGGGTATAAAAAGTATTTTTTAATTTTTGTTTGAAAAAATATTTTGATATAATATGAAGGCCAGAATTTTTTATTTTTTGTTTTTAGAATCTACATTTAAAAGTTTTTGTTGTTTTTAATCATTTTTTAGGTATGATTTTGAGAAAAATATGTGTTTTTAATTTAAAAAATGATTAAGTGTTTTCAAAATCATTACCAAACAAGACTTTTTCTTCTTTTTTTTAAAATTTTTTTTTTTATTATTATTATTGTGTTTGCCCTTATGAATCCTTGAACCATACCCTTGCTTCTTCTTTTTTCTTCTTCTTTATTTTTTATTTTTTTATTTTTTTATTTATTTTTGCCCAAGAAAGTAATGCTACTCATTTATCATACCGATTAACAAATTGTGTTTATAAAGTGGTTTATTTTTTAAGAGATTGACGTCAATCAAAATATAAAATAAATGTGAAAAATAACATTGCTCATGCCCAAAAAGAATATAGGCTAACTACATATTATTGGCCAGGGGTCATAGCCCCTCTTGGTTTCTAAATATTTTTCTTAACATTTCTTTTATTAAGGCTCCGTTTATTTTGGCATAAAAAATTTTCTGTCGTAAAATATTTTAAGGAAAATCATTTTTCAAGAAAAATGTATTCTGCATAAAACATTTTCTGGTGTTTGACGCGTACAGAAAATCAAAGATATTTTTAATATTTTCATTCAATCATATTAACTTATAAAAATAAATTTTTATTCGTAACATAAAAATATTAATATAAAATAATGTTTGGGGGTGGTCCAAGGGTGTCTTGGTGGTGGCTTGGAGGTGGCTCAACGGTAGTTTGGGGGTTTCTCGATGATGGTCTAGCGTGGCTCGTTGGTGGTTTGGGGGTTGCTCGGTGGTGGTCCGAGGTGGCTCAGTGATAGTCCGGGGTGGCTCAATGGTGGTCCAGGGTAGCTTAGTGGTGGTCCAGCGTGGCATAGTGGTGGTCCAGGGGTGACTCGGTTGTGGTCTAAGGGTGGCTCGATGATGGTCTGGAGTGGCTTAAAAGTGGTTCGGAGGTTGCTCAATAGTGGTCCGAGGGTAGCTCGATGATAGTTCAAGGGTAGCTCCACGGTGGCTTGGTGATGGTCTGGGGTGGTTCGAGGTTGCCTGAGTGATGGTCCGGGGGTGACTCAGCAGTGGTCCGAGTGTGGCTTGGTGATGGTTCAAAGTAGCTCGGTGGTGGTCTGGCGGTGGTCCAGCAGTAATTGAGGGGTAGCTTAGTGATGGTTCGAGGTGGTTTGGTGGTGACCCAACGGTGGCTCGAGTCTATCTTGGTGGTGGTCCAGCTGTTTGAGTAAGAGAAACTCAAATTCAAAAAATTATTTACGAAATTTAAAAATGTAAATAATTTTTTGAAACTAAATAAGCTTTTTTAGTCAAACCGAAATATTTTCGGTCGCACCAAACACTGAAAAATACAAAAAACATTTTCCAGAAAATATTTTACGCCAGAACAAACAGAGCATTAGGTGGATTTTTTTTTTTAAAAAAAAAAAACTAATGTTTAATTAAATTATTTAAATTTTATTATTTCATCGCATCATTCAATAAGATACAATAAAATAAAAATATATTAAAATCCTGTAAATATTGAAATAATACAATTTGAATTTTTAATTAAAAATTTAAAAGCTCTACCATAAAAGTGATAAAACTATCGAAAAAACTTGACGACCGAGAGTACTTTGTACTCAAAACATTGCGGAAAGATAAATGTTTTATGAGTAATGCTACACATCATCCCCTTGTCCTCCTTTTGTCACCCCAAAATTGATGTGGCTCTTAAAATCACCATTGAATTTTTGATATATCACTCTTGGATTTTGATCCAATGGTGATTTTAAGAGCCACATCAATTTTGGGGTGACAAAAGGAGGACAAGGGGATGATGTGTAGCATTACTCATATTTTATTCTTCACACTACAATCACACTACGGTAGCGTGTTATGAGCTAATAGCCTTCAAATAAATCCTTAAAAAAAAAAAAAAAAAAAAAAAAAAAGAAAAAAAGAAAAAGAAAAAGGAAATACAATGAGAAAACATCTTATCCAGAATGGAGAAAAATTAGGCAGAGAATTGCCAACAAAGGCATGAACAATTGTCGGGGGTGTACAACTGATTGTGGTTGAAGTTATTTCCTCATAATCATAACTGCAACCAGAGTATCCAATTATTTGTTTTTAAATAACTGCAACCGCAACCAGGATTATTAGCAATCGAAGGTTATCCAGTTATTAAAAATCAGTTATTAACCAGTAACCGGATTTCATAAATTATTGATTTTTTTTTTTTTTTTGAAATTCAACCATTCAATATTCAATGCTCAATACTGCTGAACATGTATAATTTCATTCATCATTCATTCATGATCAATACTTTGAATGTGCACAACCGCCAATTGTAGACAAACAACAATTGTATCTTAAACTTAAAATCAAGACTAAATGTAGACGATGAACAATTGAACATAGCCTTATTTTTCAATTAACTCACAATCAAATTCATAAATAAAATAAAATAATTACAAACAAAATCAAACAAACAATCAACATTTTGTACATTCTCGCCTTTCTCAATGCATACGGTAATTAATTAAGCTCAAAAAATTTTGTACCAAACTATAATTAATTGTAATGACAAGCTTTTTTGTTATTTGTACGGCGTGAAAGAAGAAAATAAAAAGGAAAACAGAGAATTGGGTTTTAATTATTTACATTTAACATTTTTAATATATATATATATATAAAGGGGTACCAGTAACCACAATTCATTTAGGCAATTATCTGATTGCGATTATTTTTGATTATCTGGTTAGCTGTTATTGGCGACTATTAATGATTATTAGTTATTAACAGTTAATAACCGCATCACTTATACAATCCTAAATACAGCTATCTAAGGATACTCTTATTTATTTATTTTTTTACTTGGTGAGCTACACAAAAATGTGCTCCGTAGGATTGCAATTAGGTACAATTAACTGCTACATACAATGTAAGTAAATAATGTGAGAGGATAGACGGGTTTCACATTTGCTCGGACACCTATTCAAGTTGTGCAAGCACCCGGTCATGCAAACCGAGCATGTGTGGGACAATTAATTACACCCAATCAAATTGATATTAGGATCTTCTCTAGTTCAAATGAATCGGAAAATATCAAATTCTTTATAGTATAGAGGTATTTTTGTTTAAAAAAAGGGAAAATAGAAAAATATTCGTATACTATAAGAAACTGAATACAACTAAAGAGGATCCGTATCCATCATATTGCCAACATAAAAACAAAAGAAATTGTGTCCAATTTAAATCCCTTTTTTTTCTAAGAGCTAGCTCAAATACTTTAGAAAATGAGAAAGGCAAGCACAAACAACAAAGATGATGGTCCTGAGATTAAACAAATTAATATAAGTTGTAGTCTTAAAGAACAGTAAGAACACCCGTGATCCACATGCTGACATGCTGCACACTCAAAAGTATCTTCTGGCCATTTTGTTTGTTTTGCTCAAAAAAAAAAAAAAAAAAAAAGAGATAAAAAAGAACAAAAAAAAAAGAAAAAGGAACACACATAAAATTAAATTAAAAAAATTTCAAAATTCACCTTTAAACAAATATCTCTCTAGAATTTAAAAAGTGTCAAACAATCCCTATGATATGCTTATGTAACAAATAAATTGCTCTATACAAATTATGGCCATTTTTCCATTGGAAATTATTTTAAAATTACATATTTATCTTCAAAAATTATATAAAAATAAATAAAGGCATTGGGGGTGGTCAACACTCTCAACTTGGGTAGAGACAAGGGGAGGCCAACCATCCTCACCTCAAGAAGTGATTTCTAAAGACCTATTTATCAATTAAAAAAAGAAAAAGGGTCCTAGTCATTAATTGTCCCTGTGTCATCATCTCTCTCCCTCCCTTCTAGAAAAACAAAACAAAAACACGTGCGCTGGGTTTTTATTAATTGGTACACTGACTTTAGGGCACAATGTTTGTGAAAGATCAAAAGTCTTTGTAGTGCAGGTTGTGTCACAATCCAGTATTGACTAGTCTTCTCCAATCAATTTTGCAATCACAAAGAACAAAAATTAAAAGGTACTTTCAACACCTCTTATCCCTAACCTAATCTTTCCAACACACACTTTCCTTTGGTCTCTCCTCCCCTTTCCCCTTTTTTTTTTCATCTAAAAGGGAGCTTTAGTAAAAGAAATATAAAGCAGTGAAGGCAATTCATTTCTTTTCCTAGCCTTTAAGGGAGAAAAAGGGGTGATGTTCAACAAAAGTTGTATATCAACTCTCTTATTGCCTATGGTACTTGAGCATTACATCATTGTTTGAGACATGTAATGCATCAAAATTGTTGGGGGTCTTTATCCGGATCTTTATCCGTGTAATGGTGATTGAGGTTCTTTGCAACTTCAAGGAATTATATGGGCCTATAATTCATGAGAGCTGCTACAGGTACAAAGAGAAGCTTACAAAAATTTTTACAAACTGACGTGGAATGTGACATAGTGTATTTTTAATTGAAAAACTTAAAAAACATCTTTTATAAACTTGAAGTCAGAGTTTTCTGGCGAGAGAAAGAGAAAACCGGCAGGTTCACCGGGAAAGACTCCAACCAGACCCGACCACCGGCGAGGGAAAGAGAGATCCGGCCGACGGTTCATTCCTGAAGGCCATGGACGGCCGGCGACTGGAGCTCGGGAGAGATCCTCCCGGAAACAGAGATCCGGCCATCCCCGACAACCTCGCCAAATCCAGCCATATCTGAGATCCGCCTAGCGTGGGTGAGATCCAGCCGGATCTCTCAAACCCACGCCGTCTGAGCGTGGGTTTCCGGCCGAGCACAGAGATCCGGCCACCCCCGACGACCTCGCCAAATTCGGCCTACCGTGGGTGAGATCCGGCCGGATCTCTCAAACCCACGCCGGCTGAGCGTGGGTATTCGGCAGGAGATCCGGTCGGATCTCAGATTGGCCGAGACCCACGTCGGCCGAGCGTGGGTTTCCAGTCGGATACGGTCAAAGATTCGGCCGGCCGGTGAGAGAGAGTGCCGGAGAGAGGGGGGAGAGAGAGAGAGTGCCGGAGAGGGGGAAAGGGGGAGAAACTGACGTGGTTTTTAAACAAAAAAAAAAATTTGTGTAAATGAGTTTTTTAATTAATAAAAAGCCACCTCACATGCCAAGTCAGTTTGTAAAGTTGTCTTTGTAAAAGTTTGTAAGTACCTCTAGCATTTTCCATAATTCATTTCTTCCATTTATACCGTTTATTTTAAATGAACGGTCTGAATTGAATTATATAAGCATTAAAAAAAAAATTAAAAAATTAATGGAGGACCAGACTACTCTTTATGGCGGTTAGCTTGACGATCCTATTACCGTTGAAGAAGTGGTTAGCCGTTTTAAAGAGATGCTTGGAGTTAAGAGGGTAGTTGGCCACCCTATAGTTAGATTGGCTTAGGGGTGATGGACCACCCTCTAAAACCTTATTTTTTGGATGACCAACCACTTCTTACCTATTGAGGGGGTGGTCGGCTACCCGTATAAGTAGCTTGGAGATGATAAACCACCCCTTAAAACCTTTTTCTTTGATTGACTAGCCACCCCAAGCCAAATATGAGGGTGATGGTCAACTAGGGTTGGCAATTTTGACACGACCCGACACGAACACAACACGAAATTAGCGGGTTTGAGTCTACCTTAAACGGGTTTGGGTCATAAACAAGTCTACCCATTTATCTTGGTTTGGCGGGTCAGGTCGCGAGTGACCCGCCAGACACGATTAACTTCTTTTCTTTTCTTTTTTCTTATTTCTTTTTTGGGTTAAAAAAAAAAAAGGGAGAATGGCCTAATGGGAAATTGTCCAATTGGGGGGAATGATTTGAAAAGTGAAAAGTTGAAAACAAAAGATTCAAAACTCAAAAGAATCAAAACAGTGAAAACACAAACAAATATTTATATATATATTCTTAGATTCTTAAATTCTTAAATAATATCACAAGTTTTTTAAACTCTTAACTTGTTAGTAAGTAGTAACTTAATATATATATATATATATATTCATAATCACTTACTAATTTTATGTTTATTTTATCTCTTTTTATGTAGAATTTTTTAGCATTTGATGGAGTCAATTGTGATGCACAAAAGACTCAATTGAAACTTTATTTGGATGAACCCAAGTATTTGGAGAAGAACACGACATTTGACATCCTTTTATTTTGGAAAGGAAATGAATTTCGTTATCCTGAAGTAGCTACCATGGCTCGTGATGTTTTGAGTATTCTTATTTCTACTATTGCTTCAGAATCCACTTTTAGTATTGGTGGACGTGTGATTGATCAGTATAGGAGTTCACTCAAGCCTGATATTGTTGAGGCATTGGTTTGCACTAGAAATTAGTTATATGGAGAGCAAGGTAATATAAGTTATTTGCATATTTAATTTTTTCATTTACTTGTATTTTTTCATCTTATTTTAATGAAATTAATTTCTTTTATCTTTTGATATAGAACAAACTTCAATGAAGGTAGATAACGAAGAAGATGATGTTTTGACATTGGATAGTAGCAGTTCCTGTGAGATCCCCTATTCTTTCTTTTGTTCTTATGTTATTGTTTGTATTTTAGCATGTGAGGCAGAATGGTACAATCTGTTAGATCGATATTAAATTGTAGAAAGTAAATGATGTTAGTTGACATCTTAAACTTTTTCACCTCCCAATGTAATTATTCTGTTTTTTTCCTTTAGGTATTGGAGTTGAATGACAAAGATGGGCATGTCAAACTAACCTGCGTTGGACCCAATCTGATGGACAATGAGCATATGTAGGTCATTCAAGAAATCAAGACTCAAGAGTGGACAATTCTGATGCAGTTTTTTATATTTGTAAATTTGTAATGATGATGTAGTGTTTTTTTTTTTTTTTTTTTTTTATTATTATTATTATTATTTGATTTGACAATTAAACATAGTAAGTGATTTGGTGCTAGCCTACTAGGAGACTAGGAGTAGGAGTTTAGAGATGAATTGCTAAAATTATTATTATTTCATTTAAATACCAACAAAAAACCCCCCAAAATAATAATAATAATAATAATAATAATAATATATATATATATATATAAACTTTTAAGCTAAACGGGTCGTGTCGGGTCGTGTCGACCCATTATGGTAAACGGGTCTCGCGGGTTATGTCGGGTGACCCGTGAAATTATCGTGTCGTATCGTGTCTGGAGCCCCGACCCGTTAACATAAACGGGTCGTGTCTGGGTCTAGGCTAAACGGGTCGCGGGTCTTAACGGGTCGTGTCGGGTGACCCGTTTTGCCAGCCCTATCAACTACCTTAAATGGTGGCCGGCCTGATTATCCCTTAAATTCTATTATTTTTTTATCCTCATTTTAAGTGCTTACATGGCTTAATTTTGGCCGTTCAACAAACATGCGTCATGAGCCATTCTTCAATTTTATTGGATAATTGTATTAAAGATATATGCGAATTTTTAATTCTTACTCTAATTATATGTTCTTTCGAATACACTTGGCACGATTTTATTGGTCTTGCATGAAGAAAATACCAACGGACACTTGAACAGTTAAAAACTTGATAGAATGATATAATATTTAGGAAAAAAAAATGTACTTTAGCCCATTGAACTATCACTACATTTTCATTTACGCCTCAAAACTTTAAAAAGTGCCATTAGTGCCTCCATTTTACTACCACATGTCAAAAATTAAACAGTTTTTGATTTTTCTCCCCACAATACCCTTAAACTTTTTTCTTTTTTTATTTTTTTAAAAAAATGCCATTTGAAACTTACAAAAATTATTAAAAAATTAAACAATAAAAGGATAAAACCTAAAATACTGAAAAGGGGTAGCCCTTTTCATATTAGCCCCCTTAAATTTTTTTTTTTCTTTTCAAATAGTTATTTTTTATTTTTTAATAACGCCAAGGGTGTTTTGGGAATAAAAAAGCAAAAGTGTCTAATTTGACACGCGGTGCTAGTTCAGGAGACCCCGATGTCACTTTTTAAAGTTTAAAAGTGTAAATAAAAATGTAGTGATAATTAAGGGGCTAAAATACATTTTTCTCTCATATTTATCACATGATCAAAACTTAAATTCTTAACTGTCCGAATTACAAATTAAATCCTTATATGTTATGATGCCAAAAATTAGAGGGTACGTATGGGATCTGGGGCAAAACTAGCTAATAGCTTGGAGAGCCAAAAAAAAAAAAAAAAAAAAAAAAAAATCCTAAAAATATATATATATATATATATATATATATTTTTTTAATGAGGTCGAACCTCAAAAATTAATTTCTTTTCACTGCACTGTATATATTTTTTTAAAAAAAAATAAAAATACCCCGCACAAATTATTTATGAAATTTAATCCGCCCCTGTATGGGACAATTTTCCTCTTTCAACACCAGCGACTGTACCCAACCAGGTGAGCCCTTCGCCTGGGTGCTACTGGATTTGATTATCCGTACATTTGTCGAAGCCCAATCAAATGGGCCCAAAGTTTAATATATGTTAATGTTTGGAGCCCAGCAAGGGTCGATCAGGATTCAGGAATAGAGATGGATACGCCATTCATAAACTTGGGCTTCCATTGATGAATTCATCTACTCACTCTGATGGCCTTTGGATATTATTCCAACATTTGTACAAGCTAATACCCCAATTTTTATTTTTATTTTTAAAAAAATCTATTTGGTAAGTCGGCCCAAAAAGATTTATAATATAATACTGTGTTATTTTGGCTGGATTAAAGATAAAGTTAATTACTTGTTCAATTTTTTTTTTTTTTTTTTGGGCAAAACAAAACTAAAGAATTGTTACTTTTTCAGATGTTTGCCAAAAAAATAACTTTCTGAAATGCATTTAAGTAAGTTTGTATTTTTTTTTTCGTTTAATTTGTGCACAGACTTCTACCAACATACAGGAAAATAATTTATTTTAGCTACATAAGATAAAATAATTTATTAAAAAAATAATTATGCCCTAAAAAATCTGAATTCCATGCCTAATTAATCCCTATCCATAGGGTGAGTTGGGGTCTACGGATGCCCCCTCGCAGGTTTAAAAGATGGGCAAAATAATGAAACCAAACATTTCTCCAAAAAAATTTAGCATGTATGCACTCACTTGGCCCCTTTTTTTCTTTTTCTTTTTTTCTTTTTTTAATTTTTGTTTCATTAGTAGGAAAAAAAAAAAAAAAACCTTAAATTTCAAACTCAATGAATATTGCGTAGGGTTGGCAAAATATCCGATTACCACTTACTGACTTTAACCAAACTGTCATTGACCGCTTACCACCTCTACCTACTTAATTCCAATGGTCGGTTAGTTGAAATAAAAAATTTATACCGATGTCAATTTGGTTTGATTAATCGATATAGGTTTTGTTTCGCTGGTTAATCGAACTGAATCGAAGCATGGGAGACAACGTCTTTACATAGTAGATGTGTTGATTTTTGGTTAAAGTTGATGATACGATGAGGACCTAAAAAAAAAAAATTAGTTAAATGGGCCTTATTAGTTTATTGATTTTCGGCTTTACTTGTTTACCCAAAAAATAAAAAAAAAAAACTATGTGGGCCCCCAAAAAAGCCCATTTTGGCTTATAATAATAGGCTTGGTGCAACATAAAACGTATACAGAGTTAATGAAAAGCACAATGGAGTGGTGGCTTTAATATATATATTTGCGTAGAGCTTTTCCTAATATGTCTTGATTTTCCACCAAGTAAAGGATAAGGTGTGGTGAGTGGTGAGGGATCAGTGTCTTTTTTCTGATACGCAGGCCAGCCGGCCTGCATGTTTGGTGTTTGGTTCCTGAGAATCTGTTACCATGTTGTCAGCAGACACGTCAACATCCAACCGCTTTGTGAGATGCAATAAAAACAACGTTGCCAATGGGCTCATGTTGGATCAGACATATATATAATATATCATCTCTTGGGTCCATTATATCATATCATATCATCTCTTGCAGCCGTATATATAGTTCGGACGGTTACGACGGTGCACATGCAATATATATCATGCATGGATATTATAGGGTTTTACATGCATGATGATGCATCGAATCATCTGACTACTTCAAAGGTCACTATCCTTAAAACCCCCAAGTTGGTTGAAAGAATTGACCTTTAAACCCAAGGTGGACCATCCACGTTGGCATCTCATTTGGAAGTAGTGATGGCATATATATACCTTCGTGCTGTCATGCATCATGCATGGAGATTAAACTGATCAGCTCATCTGTATTTAAAGAATTTCTTACTGCATTCACAGCAGATATTTAACTAAAAATACTTTTTTTTTTTTACATTCTACTCATCATTTTAACTATCTAATTTACTAGTTTTTCATTTAAAATATTCTCTATTTATCTACTTTAACTATTCCCAATGAAGAAATAGAATCAAATTGATTTTCTTTTTTATTAATATAAATAATTATACATTATTGAGCTACAGTGCACAATAAATTTGCTGAACACCGTAGCAGCTTAACAAATCATCAGCTATTTTATTAGCTGGATGTTGAACTTTTTTTTGAAAACTTTTTGTTACATTTAGCCCAATGTGATGGTCATATTTATGGCCTTTCTATATGTGCTAATCCAACATGTATGAAGCAAGTATGTACATATAATACATTTGCTTACTAAATATATCTCTAGAGGGAAATGAACATTTCCATTTTAAAAGAAATTAAGGGGGTCCATTTTATGATTCAAATTTTGGAGGGTCCGTGCACATCATTTAAACCGGCCGGTATCAAATCATTTGAAATTTTTAATAGCGTTGAATATATATGCCATTAAGTCCGTAAAATCTAATCTAAATTATGAAATGAATCAATTCTATTTTCATGGCTTCCACATAAATGAAACTATATATAAATGGGGATGAATTTGCATTTATTTTGTTGAGAATGTCCAATTAATTTAGATTGAAGCACGTGATTAACATGGGAAATGAAAGATTAATTGCGACAATGTTACTTAGATATTACCCTTTGTTTTGATTTGATAGGGAATCTAATAATTAATCCCAAAGCTTGAATTAGAAAAAAAAAAAAAGAAAAAGGGCTAGCTATTATAGCATGGCCATGAATTAATCATGATCCTGCCCAAACCAGCACATGAACAAGAAAGCGCTCTCGCAATTTGCTTTTTGTATGATTATGAGCAGTGCAAATCACGACACACCGACCGATAACACACGTAATCCCATTAACAGTACTGACAGATGCCACCATGAACGACAATGAAAGCAACCTTCGTACACTTGTCCAATAAGCATTCGCACTTTACAACCTTTCATTTTCCTAACACCGCCCACCCCGAGGAAAAAAGAAAACCTTTCATTTTCCTACACCACACCCCCAACCGAGGAAATAAAAGAAAAGGAATGGAAAAACTCCGGTTAAGAGTTAAAAGAGCATTCGCAATAGTTTGTTCTTCATAATTGTTTTTTTAAAAAAGTATACATATTTTAATTAAACTATCAATTAATTATTAATATCTCTTTTAAATTTTTAATTGTGTTAATGCCTCTCCTTTAAATTATCAAAACATGTTAATGTTATTCATAAGACCAACAAAAGAAGAAAAATGACCTTATAAATTGAAAAAAAAAAACCTAAATAACTAAAAAAAAAAAAAAAATTAAAGAAAAAACGATTGTTTTTTTTTTAAAATGAAAAAGAACGTAAAATTAGAAAAAGAAAAAGGGAAAAAAATGAAAATTATATAAAGATAATAATTAAAAAAGAATGAAAAAGAACGTTAAATTTTTTTTAAAAAGGAAAAAAAAATAAATGAAAATTATATAAAAAAAAGAAAAAAAAACATTTTGTTTTTTTTTCTTTTGTTTTTTGTATAGATTTTTGTTATTGTAGATTTTTTAATAGTTTTTTTAGTTTTTTTTTTTAAATATTAATATTTTTGTCATTAGGGGCATTAACATTTTTAAGTAGTTTAGGGAGGGGGATTGACACAATTGGTTGTTTTGGAGGATATTGACAATGAGGTGGTAATTTGAAAGGGTCATGTGTGCTTTTCCCTAATTATGTTAATTCTCAAAATCTATTTTAAGAGTTTTAACTAGTCATTTTTTTAAACCATCAAACAACAAATTCTCTAAATGTTTATCTACTTTAAATAAATATTATTTTTTAATCATTTATAACAACATTATCACATGGAGCAGTTTTTATTTATTTAAAAAAAAAAAAGGGAGAACATTGGCAATGTTTACAAAAAGTATTATTAAAAAAATGATAACATTGTTTTTTTGGCTCTTTAAATCTAAAGAGAAATTTTGACAAAGGTTAAACTTAACATTTACTAAAGAATATTATTTGGGCATTTTTGTTGTTTTTGTTAAAAATGTAGAAAAAAATCTAAATATAAAGAGTCTATTGTGAATGCTTTAATACTTGGTATCATAATTAAGATCCTATACAATTATTTGTCCAAATTTGATATAATTCGAACAGGTGATTGTGAGAGACCACTTATGAGACCCATTGACTCAATAAAAATTGAGTAATGCTACATATCATCCCCTTGTCCTCCTTTTGTCCTCCCAAATTTGATGTGGCTATTAAAATCACCATTGAATTTATGATAGATCATTATTGAATTTTGATCCAATGGTAATTTTAAGAGCCACATCAATTTTGAGAGGATGAAAGGTGGACAAGAGGATGATGTGTAGCATTACTCATAAAAATTAGGTTGTTCAACCACTTATCTAGTCAGGTTTATCCTATAAATAGTCTTTCACGATCACCTACTCTAATTTACTACTTGATTAATCACATACTCAATAATAATTTAAAAATAATTTAAAAAGTCACTTTATTATTTAATAAACACTTAATAAATATTTATATTGTATGTAAAATTATATAAGTTAGACATACATTGGAAAATATGCACTAACAGAAAAACTCCCGCAATCTTAGTAGGAGATTGGAAGAAATCCCGACCCCATTTCCAAACAGCATGTAACACGCCAACTACTTGTCCATTTGATAATAATAATAAATAAATAAAATAAAATAAAAAGCTTGTAGCCATGTAGGACTAAAATATTTATAATTAAAGGGATATTGAGTGAAAATATCAACCCATATATTTCCATTCATAATTTGGCAGCAAATGGGTTTTATCCGCAAATTCTAGTTTAGATAAGGGCAGTTTCTCGTTTATAACAAACAAGCTTCAAACACTTGTTTGCAGGTGTGCCAGAGCGCAGTTCGGCGGAAGCCGCCAATTTCTGAGTCTCCCGCTCTTCTTTTCGATTCTCAACACAATTTATGAAACGGTTGGAGTAAAAGAATCGAAACAAAAGTAGGAAAAAAATAAATAAATAAAATTGGAGGGAGGAAAATGGCGATCCCTGAAGCGGAGCGCCACCGTGTCAGGTTTCGGCCGGGGATCGAACCTAAGGTTCCGTTGAGGCGGCTACTGCGGGTGGCTTCGGTGGCGTGCGGGATTCAGTTCGGGTGGGCGCTGCAGCTCTCGCTGCTGACGCCGTACGTGCAGGAGCTGGGGATCCCGCACGCCTGGGCCAGCGTGATATGGCTGTGCGGGCCGCTCTCGGGGCTCGTGGTGCAACCTCTGGTCGGTCACATGAGCGACCGCTGCACCAGCCGCTTCGGCCGCCGGAGGCCGTTCATACTCGCCGGGGCGGTGTCGATCGCCGTCTCCGTCCTTATTATCGGATACTCGGCGGACATCGGTTGGCTTCTCGGCGACCGTGGCTCGTTCAGGCCCAGGGCCGTGGCTGCGTTCGTGTTTGGCTTTTGGATTCTCGACGTCGCCAATAACATGACTCAGGGTCCTTGTAGAGCTCTGCTCGCCGATCTCACTGGTAATCCTCCATTGCCTTTTCTGCTATTATATGTTTTTCTATTTAATTTAAGCGTTGCGAGAATGCAATAGATTCTTCAATGGCAAATCAAACTTGATTGACGTTAATTTATTAGTGTCCTTCGAACCAGTTTATTCCGATAAAAAAGGAAACTGTTGAATGGAGGATTATGTTTCTTTGAAATGTTAATTTTGGTCGTTATTTATTTATTTGTTGGTTCCGTGCAGTTGCAGCGGAGATGAGATGATGGGGATTGTTAATTATTGATATATTTTGCCGTCTTAGCATTTAAATGGATTAGGATTCATCAGTTAATGATCTCTTTTGTGGAACTAGAAGTACTAAAAATTTCCTTGAATAGACTTTGTCGACCATTAATTAGTACGGGGGAAGAATCTCTGAATGTTTCACATGTTGATGGTGGGCATGAAAAGCAAATGGATTAGTACTCAATTCAATCAAAATTGTAGCAAATTGGATTGGAGCTCATTAAATGATGTAAGGGCCGTGGAGGGTTATAGTTATACCCAGGTTTCACTGTTGAATTCCGCATAAAATCGATATCCTAAGTTTCTTGCCACAGATTATTCTTGCAATCTACACAGCAGACTGTAGAGCACCGCATATTTCGTCAAAATGAAATATGCCTATTGAGAAAGGAGAGAGACATGAAGATAAGTATTGCTGAAAGTTTTGTATGAGAGCCATAGTGAGATATATATAATAGAACCTGTCCTTCTTAAATGTTTTTTGTGTAAAAAATATTCCCAAATTAAAAAGGTAATGGTGTGTGGAACATCGTTCATTCTTTTGAGAAACACCAGTTACTACTTAGTACCTACACTTGCATGTGCAACATATGTAAAAGATTAAATTTTGTCAAAAGATAAAAACTTATGTAAACAAACTACAAGTTGACATATGTCTTGTTTTAAATATCTGTCATGCTAGGAAAGGATCATCGAAGGACTCGAGTGGCAAATGCGTATTTCTCTTTGTTTATGGCTGTTGGCAATGTTCTTGGCTTCGCCACTGGATCATATAGTGGCTGGTTCAAAATTTTTCCATTTACTCATACCACTGCATGCAATGTAAACTGTGCAAATCTCAAGTCTGCTTTCCTTATCGACATTGTGTTCATTGCAATTACTACATATGTAAGCATATCAGCAGCTCAGGAATTGCCTCTTGGTTCGAGTGTGAGATCCACACCCTTTGTCGAAGATGGGCCAGGAACGTCAAGTCATGCTCAAGAAGCCTTCCTTTGGGAACTGTTTGGGACTTTTAGTTATTTTTCAGGGTCTATATGGGTAATCCTGTTTGTTACTGCTTTGACCTGGATTGGATGGTTTCCATTTCTTCTTTTTGATACTGATTGGATGGGTCGAGAGATTTATGGTGGCAAGCCTAATGAAGGGCAGAATTATAGTACTGGAGTTAGAATGGGCGCGCTTGGTCTGATGTTGAATTCAGTTGTTCTTGGAATAACTTCGGTGCTCATGGAGAAGCTCTGCAGTAAGTTGGGGGCCGGTTTTGTGTGGGGGATTTCAAATATCCTCATGGCTCTCTGCTTTCTTGCAATGCTAGTAATTACCTATGTGGCGAAAAGTTATAGCTATGCAGGCCATGCTCTACCTCCCGATGGCATTGTAATTGCTGCATTGCTGATTTTTGCAATTCTTGGCATTCCTTTGGCGGTAAGTCATGCAGTTCTCTCCTCTAAAAGGAATACTGGCTTTCTATTTTTTTTTCTCCTACTCATTCATACTCAAATGAAGGGCGAATAGGAGTCTAACTTCTATTTTGTGTGCATTGTGAATTTATGCCGTCATTGCCTACGTATGCAGAGGGCCTTAATCACATGTTGCTGTATTCTTCAGCTAAAATATGACCGATATGATCCCTCCAGTATAGCCTTATCATTGGGGCATCAAAGAACTATGCAAAATTTTCTGGAGCAGGGCCTTCAGACTGAATATTGCGTTTTTGGATAACATTCTTTGCCTTTTGCCTATGTGATCATAAGTTAGAACTGTCACATATATAGTTAACATGAGGATGACACTTGTATGCACCATGCGAGAGCTCAGTTTATGCATTGATTGTTAATTTTTTTTTTTTTCTCTTGCAGATCACTTATAGTGTTCCATATGCCTTGATATCCACACGTATTGAGTCTTTGGGACTTGGCCAAGGTGAGCAATTTTTTTTTTTATGGCTACACTTACAAAAATTTTCTGGGAGATGTTTGCTGCTGGGCTGCTTATCTAAATAAATGGTTGGGTTCTTGCAGGATTATCAATGGGTGTCCTGAATCTGGCAATAGTGATCCCACAGGTATGGCTGCCCTTTCATTCCTTTATTATATGTGCATATCTGGCACTACTATACTAAATGGTAATCAATTCATATTCATGATAGATGTTTTTTTATACCAAGTTTTGGGATGAACGATAACTAACATGTTGTCCGACCTTTGATTGTCTGTTGAGATTCAATTTGAATCCTTGAAACCTTCATTCCATTCAAACCTTGAATCTCAAAAAGAGAAGGAAAATATTTTCCGTGAGTGACTTGGTGGTTGGTATTTTATTTCTCACACTAAGGTTCAAGGTTTGAATTGAATGGGGTTGTTAGGCGTGTTGTGAGTTTGATACACATAGTTAGCCCACATTTGAGAGGTTTTTATTGCATGGGTGCTTGATATACATTGATTGCTTACTTTATGGTAAGTTAAGCTTTTGGGATTGATGGTTCGGTCATGGTATCCTATCCTTATTTGGCTAAAAGTTACCCGGTTAATTTCATGGAGACCTCATTTTGTTTAGTTTCTTTTACTTATGCACATGTAAGACTCAGAATTGATGAGTTTGATTAGAAATTAAGTGTTACGGTGGGTTACAAGAGGGGGAGAATGTTAGTGTTGGTATGTTTTGTGAGGTTGATATACATTGTTGGCCTACTTCCTAATATCTTAAGCTTTAGTGTCCGTTTGATTTAGTGGTTTGAAAAAATAGCGATTTCAAAACACAGTTAATGAAAACGCGATTTTTAAATACACAATTAAACATTTGGTAAATTCGTGGTTCAGCCTTTAAAATCGTGTATTTTTAAAAAGCACTCCCTTACCTATGTTTTGAAAATGTGAATTTTTCCACGTTTTCAAATTGCCATTTTTTTCAAACGGGACACTTTCCACGATTTTGTTTAGAAATATTCTTTTGTCTTGCGAAATCGCGGGGCCAAAAGCATTCTTAATATAAGCTTTCAAGGTAGATAGTAGAGCTAATGTATTATTGGAGTCTTGTTTCTGAAGTTCAGTTATCCTAGAACACTCGTTTGATTTTTTTTTTTTCTTCTGCATGTGCAAGGCCTTGGTCTTCAATTAATGAGCAGGCTTGCACGTTAGGGGGAGAGAGGGGGGGTAAATGAGTAGGTGCTTGATATATATTGTTGACCCAATTTTTGAGTGTAAGCTTTTGAGATCGATGCTTTAACATGTTTTTAGAGCCTGATTTATTTGCTTGTTCTTGGACTCCCCGAAACAGGCCTATCATATTTTTTTTCGGGGGGGGGGGGGGGGGGGGGGGGGGGGGGGGGGGTTGTATGCCCCCTGGCTTTTGGAACCCTCCCTTCGTAGTGATGTATAACTTATAGTATTGCCCCATTGTTTACACTGTCCCTTGTAAATTTTTGAATCTCTTCATAGTGAATTTAGTTTTTTTACTAGTCCCATTATTTACGCATGAGCTCTTATGGGGGCTTTGTCCATAGCCTCTCCTTTTTGTGCATGTGTTTGTGTTTGTTTGTTTGTTTGTTGACTCCTCGTAATATAAATATAATCCCTCCCCATATTACAACCCATCTTTTAAGTTAGTTATGTTTGCTCGTGATAATTCAATTCAAACAAGTGAAGTCTTACTAGCCCAAAAATAAGTCAAAAGACTCAGATTCCTAATGACATGATGTGTTCAAAACTTTAAGCAAGCCAATGAAATGCAAACCACAGCTATGGTTTAACTCAAACTTGACTACAAATTTTTTTTTTTTTTTTTGAAATATAAAATAAACAAAACAACATAAAAACAACGACAAGCATTAAGCATCAAGCTCCTCCCCCCAACCTAAAACTTACATTGTCTCTAATGTAACAAAATAAAGTAAAGAAGTAGAGATTAGGAAAAGTACCTTGAAGTGATGAAAACAAACCAAACTTATTGCCTGCAAAAATTAGAAAAACAAAACAAAAACACTAAACTACAACACAAACATTTCGATTATAATGACAAATTGAGTTCATGTGTTTGGCATATCCCGATAAATAGGATCCTCCAAATTACTAGACTCATCTATCGGCTCAAAATCTTCATAAAATGGTTTCAAATATTCTTCTTTAGAAACATTACCATTTCTTAAGTTTTCAATTTTGGGTGCTTTGACACTTGATGAATGAGTTTTAATGTGTACATGCAAGTCCTCAAAACATGAGTTACATCCATTAGTGTCCATCACTGTATCAACATCTAGAACAACATGAGCTTTTTCCAATTCTATATCATCACTCATGGGATTTAGTAAACATGCCTCTATAGGATCAGAAAACATAGAGTGAGAAAACTTATCTTCCACCAAGGTTTGGATCATGTCCACCTCAAGAATCTCCGCATCATCATCAATGCCAGGTTGTTTACAATTGTTGAAGATGTTCAACTCAACGGTCATATTTCCAAATGTAAGTTTCATGATTCTATTCCTGCAATAAATCAAAGTGTTAGAAGTAGCCAAAAATGGTCGTCCCAAAATGACAGGAATGTCAATGCTAGAGTGTGAAACAGGCTTTGTATCTAAAACAATGAAATCCACAGGAAAGTAAAATTTATCCACTTGCACCAAAGCATCCTCTACTACCCCTCTTGGTATAACAACAGATCGGTCGGCAAGTTGAAGAACAACTTTGGTGGGTTTTAACTCTCCAAGGCCCAACTGCTCATAAACTGTGTAGGGTAGTAGATTTACACCATCTCCTAAATCCATTAATGCTTTATCAATCTTAGAATTGCCAATGATGCATGGGATAGTTGGTGATCTAGGATCTTTTTGCTTCAAAGGGATTTTCTGCTGAATTATAACACTTACTTGCTCTGTCAAAAATGTGTTGTGAACAAAAAGCTTTCGCTTTACCGTGCAAAGATCTTTCAAAAATTTTGCATATGAAGGAATTTGTTTGATGGCATCTAGCAAAGGAATGTTTATTTTCACTTGCTTGAACACTTCCAAAATATCTTGATTTTCTGTTCCATTTTTAGGTGCAAGCAACCTTTGGGGAAATGGGGCAACAGGCTTATACACTTTCTCCACAACATCTTCAACCTCATTAGGCTTGTCATCTTCATTGGTTTCTAAATTTCCCTTAGGTGGTGAAATTTTTGTTGTGACCTCTTTATTAATCACATTTCCACTCCTAAGGATAGTGACAGACTTGGCATGTTCTACTTGAGTATTGCTGACTTCATTTACCCCAGCTCGAGTACTTGGGTTAGGTTCAGGTTGGGCTGGAAACTTTCCTTTCTCTCACACATTCAACTGAGACTCAATTCTACCAACTGCGTTTTTCAACTCTTGAATATCTTGCTTGGTATCTTAGTTGATCTGAGATTGGCTTTGTATGAAGGCTTGCAATGTTTCCTCCAAGGTCTGCTTATGTGGTGGCACATAAGGAGCATGAGAAGAAGATCCTTGAAGTTCATTTGTAGATTGACCATTTCTCCAACTAAAATTCGGGTGATTCGGCCAATTAGGATTATACGTTTCAGAATAGGGTGAACTGAATGGTCTTTGGTATGCATTGGCCGCATTGGCCTGTTCATGCAACACCTCTTTGAAAGCAAGGATTGTGGGACAATCCTTGGTCAAATGCACATTAGCCTCACAAATCTCGCAACTAATCTCAATTGGTTTGGGACTCTTAGTTACACCCACTTTGCTCAACTCTATGGCCTCCACCTTTATTGTCAATGTAGCAATACGAGCACTCATATCCTCATCTGCTTTAATGTGATATAAACCGCCCCTAGAATTGGGTTCAGGTTTTGCCTTATCAGTCCTTCTGTGGTGTCCCAGACTTGAGCATGTTCGGCCAAGAGATCAAAATAGTCCCAAGCTTCATCGGGTGCTTTGTTCATAAACTCACTATTACACATCATCTCCACAAATTGCCTCATGTTGGAAGTCAAACCATCATAAAAAAAAACTTATCACCCGCCATGTTTTATTCCCATGATGTGGGCATGAGAGTAAAAGTTCTTTAAATCGTTTGTAGCATTGAAAAAATGTTTCATTTTCTTTTATGGCAAAATTCATGATGTTCCTTCTCAATGTATTAGTCTTATGAGTCGGAAAAAACTTTTTCAAAAATTCCTTGGTCATCTCTTGCCATGTCCCTATTGTTCTAGGCCTTAGGGTGTGTAGCCAATATTTGGCTTTCTCAGTCAAAGAAAATGGGAACAATGTCAGCTTAACAACATCATCAAGATTACTAAGATGCATAGCACAAACCATATCAAATTCCTTGAGATGCATGTATGGGTTCTTAGAATCAAGCCCACGAAACTTAGGCAGTGATTGGACTACCCCAGGTTTAATGTCAAAATTTCCTGTATTGGCGGGGACTGCCATGCAAGAAGGGGTACTTGACTTAGTGGGTTGCAAATAGTCTCTAAGGCTTTTGACAGGTTGGTCAGCTTGGTTTTCAAATTCATCCTCATGGTTACTCCCTTCATCATCAGCCATATCTATAGAGTTGTTAAGAAACTCTAGCTCAGGATTATGCAACTCTATAGGGAAAATATCAAATTCTACCTTACTAAGCTTTTTTGTGTAATCGCGTTGCCAAACGCTCATACACAAAATTAAATCAATATGCTACGAAGTAGAACTATATCACCTGGAGACTTTATGATGCCTTCGCACTTTTCCAGAAATAAATCTCCCTTGAATTTCTCAGTTGTAATGATTAGAAAGTTGGTACCTGTTAAAAAAAATAAAACACAATTATTATTTTTATTATTATTTTTTTTAAAAAATAAAACAAAATAAAATTAAAAATAATAATAATTAAACTTAGTGTCTTAAATGCATTCCCCGGCAACGGCGCCAAAAACTTGTTGGACCATTAAGGGTGCAAACCCAAGTGCAGGTTTTCGCAAGTAATAAATTACGGTAAGTCCGAGGTCGATCCACAAGGAATGATTAGACACAAGAGAATAATTTTTATTATTATGCAGAAAAGAAAAAAAAAAAAAAAATAGGAATTTTGCTTTTGAAAGTGGAGCAAAGGAATATAATTTAAATTAAAAAGTAAATTATGAAACTAAAATAAATAAATTTGATTTGGAAGATAATATTGGAAAAGACTAGGGTTTCAAGGATCCACCTAGTATTTTATTATGTATTCATGAGACATAAAAAAAATATAAAATAGATCAAACATGGGTTGATTGAGAATTTGATTTCAAAAACATGAAACAATAAATTAAGCATTCCATATATTTTCGAATCATATCAAATCAAACAAAGTAAGCATTTGATATAAACAAAAATCATAAGGAATCAAAATAAACTTGTCTCATTAAATTACTCTCAAATAAAAATCATCCCCCAAATTTAATCATTCATCTATGAAAAACGAATAACATGATCTCAAGAACACATAATAAAAATACTAGGCTTCACCTCTAGCCCTAGCTAGAGGTTTAGCCACTCATGTTTATAAAAATAAATTCCATAATCAAAGTACTAAACATAAATTAAAAACAAATAAAATAAAAATTCAAACTCTACGCTTCTATGCTCTTCTGTGCTCCTTTGCTCTTCTCTTCCTCTCCACACACTTTTTACAAGAGAAACAACAAATATATATAGTGCAGGAACTAGGGTATTCGGTGCTTCTCTCTTTGGAAAGAATCTGGTGCTGCCTCTTCTATCATGAAAATTATGAATTTTAATTTGCGCTTCTACCCGTCCGAGTGCTGCCTTGTTATGGAAAAGAATTGTGTCTCTTTATTTGCTGCCAGATATTGCATGGATTCGGCTGCCAGATATAGAGAAAAGAATCATATCTTCACGTACACGGGTTTGGCGGCTTCTTAAGGAAAGAACTCGTTCCTCTAAATTTCTTGCACGGCTACAGCTCTGTCATGGAAATAAATCAGTGCTGCCTTTTCTCTTTTGGAGAATCGTGTAAGAAGAAACGTTTAAAACAACTTAATTAGGAAAGGGATCAACTCGACTTGGCCAGATTTGCATGGATGAAGACGTGTCCTGCTTCCTTTGATTCTCTTGGATTTGTGTTGACTCGTGCTGTTGCTAAACATGTAAAGAAACGTATCTTCAATATTTGGTGCTGCAGACTTCAACAAAACGTGCATGTCTTGGTGGTCCATGTTTAGGTTAAGACAAAAAAAAATAATTATTCCTTGCATCTCTATGTCAAGACAAAATCTTTCCTTAATGGCAATTATTTTCTCTTCATTTATATTTTATTCTCCCCAATATTCCTTTCCTTTGTCAATCCACAAAAAAATACCGCTATTTTCTCTCAGTAACCTGCAAAACACCAAGACACTAAAACTAACTAAAAATATCAGAAAATAACAAAACTAAATGTATAGTAAATGTAAATTAAGGGGTCTAAATACACAATATTTGGCGTCCATCAATGTTTGTTAGTTCTTAAATTCTCTTTCAAAATTAATAGATATGTGATTAGCATGTCGAGTAATTTATAAACTTGGAAATACTATAGTTATTTAATAATTTATGTGAACATATATTGTACTCATTAATTTTATACTTATGCGACATTGACATGAAACTTGGGATATATTGCTTTGCCTCTTGATCATTATTCATCTTAGGATTTCTCACATTAATATATTGTCTTGCCTTTCATTGAAAAAATTTCTGGCTCACTAAATGTGAGAAAGGATGTTTGTGAGTCCCAAATTGGTTAGTTGTGGTTTTATGTAATAATTGGCCCGACTAGGTGGCAGAGCACCTTTTTTTAAAAAATAAAATAAAATGAAATAAAATTCTTTTTTTAAAAATTATTAGGTTTCAAGCTGATGTGGCATTATTGTACACGTGGCAACATTTTATTAGTCTTGTATGACTTTTTTTATACACGTGGCAAAAATTCAGTCAAGTTTTTAAATGGTAGATGGACAGAGGTATCAAATAGATAAACTTGGAAAGTACATGTATCAGTTTTGTTACTTTTTAAAACCTAGATGCCTTTTTGATAAAGAGCGAAACCACAAGTATCAATCATGCATTTAACCCAAAAACAAAACACAAAACAGTTTACAATAGCACAATTTTTATAAAACTTCACACACCTTTTTTTTTTTTGATAAGTAAGAAGACTTTATTAATGAAAGTGTAAGGCGCCCCTACGCACACATGAAGTATATACAAGAACAACCAAAGCTAACCCGCAAAAACCCAATAGAACCAACAAAACCTAAACCCCCGAAATCGAAGGAAAACCCCAAAACAAACTACAATAGAACCCAAGTAAGATACTAAACAACCCACCACCCACCAAAGTATACAAACCTACATCATGTGTGCCTTGCCTTTCTTACTCCTAGAGGGATCTTTCGCAACACCATAATTGATGGAACTATGCAAATTAAGTAGCTCCCTTTTTCCCTTAAGACTTTTGGCGTGCAATCATCTTCTCCCGCTGAAAATATTCTTCACACACCTTCTTATAGGAAAATTTTGAAAAAACACTTGTTCATTTTTTCAGGTGTGAAGATTGACTTATTGCTTAAAAAGGAAAAAGAAATTAGAAAACATAGAGAGCTGGCCACATGACCACACCACCAAAAGGAGAAGACAAGGTGGCCGTGTGGCAACCCAACATCACAAAGGTGGTTGCGCGAGTACCCCAACATAATAAGTTTGCTGTGTTTTCAAATCACTTACCAAAGATAGCCCGACTTTTTGTGCAGCTAGTTCAGTTTGACGCGCTTTTTTGATTAGGGTTGTAAACGAACCGAGCTGAGCTGGGTATTGGAATTGCGGGCATGGCTTAGGAGCTTGAAAAACTCGAGTCGAGCTTTGAAAATGTGTTCAAGCTCGGCTCTTGAAGCCTCTAATCGAGCCCTAGTTTGTTAAAATATCACTTATTCTAAAAGCTTAAGTTGATAGGAAGAGGTAAATTTAATAACTTAATCAATACTTTAACACTTCCCCTCACGTGTGGGCTTAGATTTCCTTTTGATAGGTGATGCCTAACATGTGGAATATTTAATTGAAACGGGAGGTAAATGACGGAGTCAAGGTTCGAACTCAGGACCTTTTGCTTTGATACCATGTTAAAATGCCACTTATTTTAAAAGTTTAAGCTGATAGGAAGATGTAAATTTAATCATTTAATCAATATTTTAACATAGTCGAGTACTTGACCGGCTTGGCTCAGGTATTTTTCTTTTTACTTCCATCCGTGCTGGAGCTCAATTATTTTTTAAAACTTAAATCTGATTCTCAACCAACCAAAGACTTAGCTGGTTAAGAAAAATAGACCAAATTTTACTTTTGGCTCATTTAAACTCCACGACTAATGGCACGTAGGGTGCACCTCATCATGAGCTTTAAGAGAATGTGGCACCCTTTTCATAGATGTAGTGTGAGGGAATTGGGCTTGTTATTTTCAGTGTGAGACAAAACGAGATGGCTGGTTTGCATCTTCTCGTGCCTCATTGTTTGCTGGTTTCTCTACATGTCGTGTAGGAAGTAATGCATCTGTCGATGTTTCTTCCAATCAGGTCATTAGGCTCAGCACGTATTCACTTAGTAGTTTCAAATTTTAAAGTTATTAAATGTACGTAAGATTTGTTTATTTTACATTTACAAAATTCATTTGAAGACTAGCGAATAAAAAATGGAGCATCAATCCTCTCGATCGAGTAATAGGTAAAAATGTAATTCCGCCACTTGGTTTTGTTTTCTAGTCTTATGTATATTCTGTCCAATGGGCAAATCAATCATTTGGGCATCTTTTATAACTTTAACACCCAATTTTTGGTCCATCCTTAATTTGGTGCCTTGTATTTGCTAACAGAGGTCTTAATTTAGTGCCTTGCATTTTGCTTGTTCTTTTTCATACATATTTACTTGGTATATATTATATATTAACGAACTAGTTAGTATGTTAAATTGTTAATACGAATATATATATATATATATATATATATATATATATATATATATATATATATAGCATTCTTATTACTTAATAATTAATATACATATGGTTATGTTCAATAAAGCCTTGATGGGTAAATGGTTATGGAGAGGGATGCTCTTTGGAGGATGGTGGTGGACTTCAAATATGGAAGTATGAGGGGTGATTGGTGCTCTAAGGAGGTTGGGGGTTCTTATGGGTTTGGTGTTTGGAAGAGTATTAGGAGGGGATGGGATGCTTTTGCAGCTCATGTAAGATATGGGATAGGGAATGGTTCGAAAGTTCGGTTTTGGCATGATTTGTGGTGTGGGAAGATTCCTTTGAAGACTCTTTGTCCAGAATTGTTTCTCATTGCTAGAGGCAAGGATGCTTGGGTGGAGGAGAATATGCAAAGACAAAATGGCACAATTCTATGGAATATTCTGTTTTCTCGCCCAGTTCATGATTGGGAGGTCGAAGCGGTTAGTAGATTTTTTGAGATGTTGTACACTCTTAAAATTAAAAATGAGGGAGAGGATAAGATGTGTTGGAATCCTGCGCGAAAGAAATCTTTTGAGGTAAAGTTTTACTATAAGGTCTTATCTAGTCCTATTCAGTCTTCCTTTCCATGGAAAAGTATTTGGAAAGTTAAGGTCTCCCCGAGAGTGGTTTTCTTTGTTTAGATGGCAACGTTAGGGAAAATATTAACCTTGGATAATTTACGAAAGAGAAACATTATTGTGATGGAGTGGTGCTTTATGTGTAAGAGTTCTGGAGAGTCCATTGACCATTTGTTTTTGCATTGTATGGTGGCTACAGAATTGTGGAGGACGATTCTGCAAATGTTTGGGGCGGAGTGGGTAATGCCGCGGTCGGTGAAAGATATGTTGGGGAGTTGGAGGGGGCAAAAGGGTAATCAGACTCTGATACCAATTTGGCGCATGGCTCCATTGTGTTTGATGTGGTGTGTTTGGAGGGAATGAAACGCACGCTGTTTTGAAGATTGTGAGATTGATTTGATGAACTTGAAGAGACTGATGCTACAAACGATGTTTATGTGAAGAGAAAAATTTCAGCTTATGCATGAGTGTTCTTTTTTTGAATTTATAGATAGGTGCTCTCTTTTTTCTTTGAATTAGGGGCTTCTTGTATACGTCCTGTGTACTATGGGTTGCGCCCCTTTGCGCCTTTTGAATATACTTTACTTATCAAAAAAAAAAAATTAATATACATATTTATATAACCTATTTTTATTAATATATGTTTGTGTGTGTACAAAGATATAAGAACGAGCTAATGAGTCGAGCCGAGCTTATACGAGCTATGTTTACGAACATTAGTTGACTCGAGCCAAGTTTATACGGGTCGTTTAATAATCGTATGTAATTTTGTGTTCATGAACGGTTCATATATTAAAGGAACCAAGCTCAAACTGAGCTTATACGAGCCGATCTCGAGCGGATTCACAAATGGACTAGTTCATTTACAGCCCTATTTATGATGGTGGTGTTTACCTGGATTGTTGGAGCCTTGTGGTGGCTGTGTGGAGACTGTGTGTGGATAATGACTACAGAAGTAAGAATGAGATGAGGGATTAGCTATTTGTTTTGGACATTTTTTGAAGGAGAAGGATAGTGTAGTGGTAGAGGGGGGGATAGTGGTGTGCAGGCTATGGTTGAGAAGGATAGTCTCTCTCTCTCTCTCTGCTTTTAATTTATTTATTTTATGGTGCTGAGTTGGGTGGATGTGTCATTTCAGCTTTATTCCTTTAATGGCATTATAAATTTAGGCCCCATAAGTCAATGCACTTATTTCTCCAGGTTTGTAGGTAGGGTGGCTATATGTTTTTTTCTGAAATTTATCGAGGGGGAGAACTGTAATTTTACCCCTTTATATGTTAGTGGAGAAAGAAAAAAGAAAGGGAAAGGTTAATTTCCTTTTAGATTTGAACATTCATTTTCGTAACTTATTGCATCTTTTTCATAAGTGGACACGTGAATTTTTTGCTATAGGACTGATTCTTTTTCTGAGACTCCAGTTGAAAATATAAGGGTCACCAAAGATATATTGTCTACAGAAAACAGCTTTCATTCATTAGAGAGTTGAAATGTTAATGCCAAAGTAGTTAACCATGTGGAGTTTTGGGAGACTTCCCCAGACGAGTGAGTATTGTTAAAATGTAATATAACATTTGTTGCGTGAATTGTAGGAAACTAGGGCACTCACAATTTTGTTCTAGTTTATTTTCATGAAATCGGACACCCCTTTTCATGCAAGTCAATGTGGTTGTTTCTGAACCCTGATCTGTTCCATATCCAATAAAGAACCTCATTATATTCAGAACCACAAATTATCAAGGGCATGCTCACCAATAAAAGTTATTGAAATCAGAGGCCAACATATATTTTAACAATCAACCTTCTGGTAAGAAGTCTAAATAAGTTGCAAACATATGATGTTTGTGTTCTGATTTAAATAGAATATTTTAAACCCAGACTTATCTTTCCTCCAGAAGAATAGGGGTGCTGGAGTTCTGTTGAAGCTTGGCCTTTTAATCACACACAAACACACACACACACACACACACACACACACACACACACACATATATATATATATATATATATATATATATAAGTAAAGAAGTGATCTTGAGTATAGAGATCTAGAACCATAACTATAACATAGAAGAAAAGCTCACTTTTAAACTTATCAAAAAAAGAAAAGCTCACTTTTATGTTGAATACATGCCTGAAATATCACTAAGAATAACTGCACCCTATAATACTTGCTACCTCGCTGAATTGTTATCTAGAAGCATGTTTACAGCAATTTGCTAGCTTGACCAACGCCAATATACAAAACACTTCCGGCTGGAATCATCTAAGATAAAAAGAGTCAGTACTTTAGGCATTTTGAAGAAGCAGGCTTAATTAGGCAGACATCAAAGTGTGAGCTCACTTAAGCATCATGCGGGGGGAGAAAAAGAATAGATTTTCATGTTTATGTTAGGCTGTTAGCTATCGAAAAACGATGTTAGAATAGATTTTCCCAATTGTGAGATATTACCAGTTTACCACCTATAATTATGAGAACATTCATGTAGTTTATTACCCTATCCGAGAATATTGATGCAGTTAGGTCTCTTATTGTTAACTGTTGTTTATCTCTGCTGCTTATTCTTAATCTAATATCCTGGTCTCCTAGTGACTCGTGTAGTTCTGGGAATAAAAATTCTGTGGAAAAATGCCTTTGTTATAATTCTTAGTCAATCTTTTGTGTTTGAGAGTAGGTCGTGGTGTCCGTGGGAAGTGGACCATGGGATCAGCTATTTGGTGGGGGAAATGCTCCAGCCTTCGCTGTGGCAGCAGTTGCAGCCTTTGCTAGTGGACTTGTAGCCATCTTAGCGATTCCACGATCTGGTCCTCAGAAGCCCAGAGGCCTCACATGAGGTATCGTGTTGTATCTACTTTTTTCATGAGTTCTCTATCAAGTTAACCACTAGCCAGAATTTGTCAATAGATATTGTGACTTCTATCTATTAAATTCAATTAATAATCTGAAATTCATTTGTCCAGGAATCTCTATCTCTCTCTTCCCCCCCCTCTCAATATTTCATTTCATCTTTTTAAGATATTCAAATAAGTGAAAGGCCTAAAGTTTCTTCTCATTGGTTGTTGACATAGCAACTTAGAGTGGACAATAAGTCTACTTTTTTTTCTTTTCTTTTTTTCTTTTTCTTTTTTCAAAATATTGGAATCTTTGAGAACTGTTTCTCATTTATAACTCAATGAAACCCTATGACAGTATGACTGAATGATAAATCCTGTTTAGAGTAGTGAGGAAGCTCCGGACTGAAGGCGTGAGGTCTCCATTTACAATGGGCACTGGTGGACATTCTACATATATAATTAACGGTGGAAAACAAGCCATTTTTGAAGCAATAACATCTCAGACATGCTTGAAAGCTGTCATCAAATGCTGCGTGAAGACAGGTTAGTTCCAATCAGTGGAGAATTTCTTCACCAAAAATCAGTCCCACTTAATGGAAAACGGTTGCTTTGTGGCCAATTGCCAGAGAAAAGTAGGTGATCGAAGCCTCTAACTCTGGATTCCAAAGTTACTCTCAAGACTAGTTCCTTACCAACCAAGATAAGTTGCCCTTAATTGGGAATTATTCCTCATGAAAATAAATTTTCTTTCAGGGCTTATTGTGCGATGATGGTTCGTTCAGCAACAATCTATTGGAATCTCATGCATTTTGTACACGATTTTTGTTGTATGAATATGAAGTGTGCTTGGTGGCCAACAATGAATATGAATTATGCTGATTGAAACCTTGATGTACACATCTTTTATGCTCTGGCTTTTTCTTGCGGAAAGCTGGCCGGAATGATTTCTATGGCAGGTTTTATTTATCATTTCTCTCTTTTTCTTTAATTTCTTTTTTGTCTGCACTGCATCTAAACCTTGGAATAAATTCTCGTGTTCATTGCACGTATCAGTATCAATAGGAGTCTGTATTTTTGCTTTGAATGCTCCCATCAAATCTTGCTACTAAGGCCTGTGATGCATTTGAAAAATATACTAGCCTGGGTACCAACATTTTGAATGAACACACGACACGACAATCCGACGTGCCTTGCCAGTTGTCAACTTAATTAATTACTAATTGACTTGTCAACTATATACTCGCAAATATTTGCCGTGCAAATATTTAACACCTGACACGTGTGGAGTTTGGAGAGAGAGAGAGAGAGAGAGAAAGAGAGAGAGGGAGAGAGATTTGTGGGTATCTCAGCTATAAGCCTTGGAGATTAAGCATCTTTACCTTTTTCTGGAAAGGGGAGAGGGGAGGGATGGAATCTGCGAATTTGTTCGTGTTTCAAGGGGATCGATCAAGTATAATCTTCATTAACAGAAAAATTCTGACAGGTCTTGTCATTGTTGCAAATACTTTCCCCCCAAACATGCATTTTCCCGAGCTCCACTACAAATCTACAACTTGCAGGGGGGGGGGGGGGGGGGGGGTAATATGATTTTGTGATTGACATGGGTAAAAGTGAATGGCATCACCACATGATAAAAAGGGTTTGTCCATTTCTGTTCCTACAACAATCTGGTGGGGTCTCCCCCCAACTTGGATGCTAAATTCGAAAAGGCATTCAATTTCTTTGTCCATTGGAAATTTGTTAGGGTTCGTTTGGGTGTGTGAGTTTTTTGTATGAGAAAAAATTAGATAAAATCTGAGTAGAATTTGAATTATGAAAAACAAACAATTGCTACCCAAACATGTTGTTAGGTTATGTTGCTTGAGACATAGCTTTCATGGCAGCAACTTATTGATCTAAACACACATGGACTCTGACATTGTGGGGAGGGAGGAATGGGTTTCATGGAAGTAACTGATTCTTCGAATTAACTGCTCTTTGTATTTAGAGACTGGCGATGGTAGGGCAAGGGTTTTTGTTGTCTTACATGGGCTCTGTTGTGCCAAAGGGGATACATATATTTCATGGTTCTAACTGGTGCACGTAATTTTCTCTTTCCCTCAGTGTTTGTTCCCTTTCTGCCGTCTGCCTCTTCTTCATACACCCATCTACTGTCATTTCTCCATTACCATCCATCGATCACTTAGTGGTCCCTTTCATCGACAGCACCTACCTCCATATACCCCATAAAGATAAACCTTTTTATTTATTGTAAATAAATCAATTCGAAAAGGTGCAATTAATAAAGATCCACTAGATTTTTTTATTTATTTTTTTATTTACTAGCCCTCCCCCAAAACCCACCTGGTTTAACTAAACCAGCTGCCATGATTTCGTCCCACTTCCCAGCTCTCATGTTTTGTAATGCACGCAAACTGTTCGTTTGTTTGAATGATTTTTATATGAGAGTTGGGGATCTTGGAAGATCTCTTAATGGATCGGAAAATCTCTCTGCCTTCTCAGTGCTACTTAATTCGATCCTTTTAACAAATTCTCCACCAAATAGGTCATAAAAACAAAAGAGAGTGAAAACAGATGGGGCCTGGAAAGAAGGTAATTGTCACCTCAAACTGGGCAGCAGTTTAAGCGATCGATTCATGCAGTTTGGGTGTTTCAAAAGTGTGGGGTTTTTTTCTCACATGGGTTGTGGAAGAATGGAACATGCATGCTTGCCTTAGAACACGCAGACATTCAAACTTAGCTGCTGGCCTGTAGGCATTTTGTCAACACATGTACACACACACACACACAAAAGAAAAAAAAAAATATGCCAATATATATGCCCTTGTCACTTCACACAAGTAGGCGAATTTTGCTCATCGAACCCTTCCATCCACTTGACATCTAAAGATAAACTTCTTTTTGGCTTTCTTCGTACAGAAACCAGAAAACCCAAAGATGGGTGTGTTCAGAAAGATTATCCACTACTTGAGCTCAAAAGTCGTTTAAATTTAAACCTGATAGAGGGTAAACGCACCCTCAAGTGACTGCAACCAAAAAAAAAAAAAAAAAAAAGCACCCCATTATCATTTAAACAAACCAAACCACCTGATTTGGCGGTAACAAAAAACATTATCCTCACCAGTCACCCCTCTTAGCCAGAGCTTTGTAAATTCTCTTGCTCTTTCTTTTATAAACTCCACCCATATTGAGAAATGAATATACAGTAGCCTGATAGTTTTAGAGAGAGAGAGAGAGAGAGAGAGAGAGAGAGAGGTCGGGCCCCCATGGAAAAGCTTTGGGTTATCAGATTTTTTTTTTTTTGGATGAACGATTTTATATTAGAATTCTCTTTGATAAATTGACACGTTTCTGAGAACAAAAGGTAGGGCCTAATCCCGGCCATGTATATATATGCGCTATCCTCTATACACCGGGTGCCATATTCAAAGCCTTCCAGCCTCCCAACAAAACAAAAAATAACAGCACAAGCAGCGTAAAGCCACACGCAAAGCTATATTTTTCATCTCTCTTTACCCACAAAACAAACTATGTGTAATCCAAATCCATCTTCTCCCTCTCTATCACTCTCTTCCAAGAAAACCCATAACGTAAATCTCATCAAGTCTACGGATCTTCAACCAGATAGTACTGAAGAGCTTCATAGGTGGCCAACACCTTCTGAGGTAGAAAAAGAAAGAAGAAAAAAGATTCATGCACACACACACACACACACACACACACACATATATATATATATCATTTACATCATGAGCATTTAAGAATACACTTAAAAGAAGAGCAATGATAAGTACATGCATATCAATTACAAGGTCGGTCAATATTTACATGCATTTTTCTCAAGCACTTACTTTTGTTTGAATTCAGGCCTTGGAAGAAATCAAAGCCATAGGGAAAATCTCAGGCCCAACAGCCATCACAGGTCTACTTCTATACTCAAGAGCCATGATCTCCATGCTTTTTCTCGGCTATCTTGGAGAGCTTGAGCTCGCCGGAGGATCTCTCTCCATCGGCTTCGCCAACATCACCGGCTACTCCGTGATCTCCGGCTTGGCCATGGGAATGGAACCCATTTGCGGACAAGCTTACGGCGCAGAACAATGGAAGCTTCTCGGCTTAACTCTGCAAAGAACAGTGCTTCTCCTCCTCTCCACCTCCATTCCCATCTCTTTCATGTGGCTAAACATGAAGAGAATCCTCTTGTGGTGCGGTCAAGACCAACAAATATCATCAGTCGCCCATACTTTCATTCTCTTCTCCATTCCAGACCTCTTCTTCCTTTCACTTCTTCACCCTCTTCGAATCTATCTCAGGACCCAAAGCGTCACATTACCGTTAACTTACTGTTCAGCCATCTCTGTTCTCCTCCATGTCCCAATCAATTTCCTTCTTGTCATCCATTTCAAGATGGGTATTTCAGGGGTTGCAATAGCAATGGTTTGGACTAATCTCAATCTCTTCCTCTTGCTTTCTTCCTTCATATACTTCTCCGGCGTGTATAAAAAGTCGTGGGTATCTCCGAGCATGGATTGCCTCCGGGGATGGTCGTCTTTGCTCGCCCTGGCGATTCCGACCTGCATCTCCGTCTGCCTTGAATGGTGGTGGTATGAGTTCATGATATTGCTGTGTGGACTTCTTGTCAACCCGAAAGCAACTATTGCTTCCATGGGAATTCTCATCCAGACCACCTCTCTTGTCTACGTTTTCCCCTCAGCTCTCAGTCTTGGAGTTTCCACAAGAATTGGGAATGAATTAGGCGCAAACCGGCCGGAAAAAGCCAGAATTTCCATGATCGTCTCCCTAGTCTGCGCCGTCGGATTAGGCCTCGCAGCCATGCTGTTCACAACGCTAATGAGGCATCAATGGGGGAAGTTCTTCACAACCGATGCAGAAATTCTAGACCTTACTGCAATTGCATTGCCCGTCGCCGGGCTCTGCGAGCTCGGAAACTGCCCGCAAACCACCGGCTGCGGAGTTTTGAGGGGCAGCGCGAGGCCGACCATCGGAGCAAACATCAATTTGGGCTCATTCTATCTAGTGGGCATGCCTGTGGCAATCTTCTTGGGGTTTGTGGTAAAAATAGGGTTCTCGGGGCTCTGGCTAGGCTTGCTTGCGGCGCAGGCTTCTTGTGCTCTGCTCATGCTTTATGTTCTCAGCAACACGGATTGGACGGTTCAGGTAGAGAGAGCAAGGCAACTCACACAGACTTATACTACGTCTCCACCTCCGTTGCCAATATCATCATCATCATCATCACCGGCGACATCTAACAGTGAGGAATCCGACAAGAAGGCTAATCTTGAAGAGATACTGTGCATTAATGGTGATGATCAGCTTCTGAAGTTAGCCTCTCTTGAAACAGACCCTCTTATATCTACTCGACATCATACAGTGGATTGATGGGATTTTCACTTCCGCCATTTTTCCCCCAGCTCATGTGAAAATTATTTAGATTAAACTCCTTTTATTTCAAAAGTTATTGTATTAACAATAAATTAATTAATTAATTTAAAAAAAAAAAAAAAAAAACCATTGTAGAATAGAATCGAAACACTTTTGTATTACTTCTCCAAACTGGCATTGTGCGTTTGTGTGTTTATGTTGTCTGATAGAGAGAGAGAGAGGTTAAGCTGTCGGTTGTTTTCGAGGCGTGGGGGAGTAAGAATCTCTGCCTACCTTTCTTGTTGTTTCTTTCCAAATTGGGCAAGCATCTTGACTACCTTAAAAGGAAAAATTAGCGTAATTCACTGTAAACTTCGGCTAACACCACCCCAGATCTTAAGATTGCTGCTATATATATCCCCCTCCAAAAAAAAAAAAAAAAAAAAAATTATTACCATATATATAATATAAACTATTAGATAATGATTTGAACATTCTAATAGCTCCCCTTAAGATTCGCATTGTTAACATTAATTATCAAATAGCTCGATCTTTTTATATCTCTTCTTATATATCTCTTCTTATGACCTCTTAAACTAAGGCGACGAGTAATATGCGACCATCAGACCACGTCATGTCGATGATGGATATGTCTTTGATATAAGCTAGCCGACTGAATGGTTCGGACGCGGGTTTACTTTATCGAAATGCATGTCAATGAAGTGACAGGATTATAGTTGACAAAACGCATGTACAAATGTATTAATTCCCTAATAAAACGTTCACTTGCGTACGTGCGTGCGTGCGTACACAGGGGAGGAACAGTTCCATTACATACGCAGAGAAAAGAGTGAAGAAGGATAATAATTGGTACTAGAGAAATGTACCTGCTGAAGAAGGCCTTGAGTTGGGGCAGAGGGGCCCCTGCTTCGAACTGAAGAAACAAAATCAAGCTATTATTGCGCATGTCTACTTCTCAGATGACAAAACAAACAGTAGCAGTGCCTCTCTGTTACCAGTTCCCCCCGCCCCACTCCCCCACACCCTCATCCCATTTCTACCGCTAATATTTTTTTAAAAAAATAAATTGTATATCACTGTAATACAATTAAAATGATATAACAGTAAAAATTAATTCTTATATTTTTTTTAAAAAAACTTCATTTAACTCTTATGAATTGTCGTTGCTTTTACAATTACCCGTCTATTAAAATTCACAAACAAAAAAAAAACCCTGTTTATATATATATATAATTTCAAAAATTTAGACGTTTGTATTTTTGTAAATTCTGTTAAATTTTGACCAACTTTTAAATTCTTGCAATTTCTTTTTTTCCCAAAAAAAAGGACGGGTACTAGGAGAATTTTGACACCCTCTCCCTTGGGATTTTCTATAAGGGTGAAATTAAAATATAAATACACTAAATTTGAGAGTTTTTTTAAGTTTAAGATGGCGATTGCAAACGTGATAGAAGATCTCGGACAGGGACAGAGGGGGGGGGGGGATGGCAGGGGCTATGCAAAAACTGATTTTTGCATTCGAGACTCCATAAGAACTTCTGGCTCCGTCCCTGATCTCGAAAGTTAATTAAGTGAAGTGTTGATCCATGCAAAAACTGATTTTTATTGCCACTTTATTAAGTAAACTGATTTTTATTGCCACTTTATTAAGTTATATGATAATCATATAACAATATGATAAATAACATTTTTCTCTTAATATACAATAAGCACCCCATAGAGTATAATATTGAGGTGGCCATCTCATTTGACTGCTGAATAGTGGTACACGTATTTCTCTCCCCTATAGTGCGCGCTCTTAGCCATTTCTACTTTCTCAATCTCATCACCTTTTCTTATCTTCTTTTTCTGAATTTGCTTGGATAGTATCAACTTCTCTCTTTCTACCTAGCCATCCTAGTATTGTTCCATTACAAAAACATGCATTTGGGGCAAAGAAATGTCTCTGTAATGGGTTGCATAGCATTGCAAACATGAATAATTCCTAGGATTTTGTCGTGGGAATTGGCACCCATTCATTTGATTAATATTTAAAGTCACACCTTTTTTTTTCTGTATATTTACATTTTTCTTATATATATGTACTTAGATGCCCATCTCAATATGCTATACTATTGGAATAATGTACGGGCTCGTTTGAGTTTATAATTTTTTTTTTATATTGTATTCTATTATTCTTTATTATATTCAAAAATGCAGATACTGAGAAAATTCGGTTTTTGAAATTATGTTTGGATAGTTTAAAAAACCTGAGACAAAATTGAAAAAAATTTGATAAAACTTGAGTATAATTTGAATTTAAAAAATTCACCCAAACATGTTTTTCAAAAATAATAAATAAAGAAACATGGGTTATCCAAACATGCCCACTAGTTATTTTATATAATAAAAAAGCATTTTTTATGCAAGAGTCAATGCTTATGTTGAGTTGATGGCAGCCACTATCATACATTGATAGAGAGGATCAAAACAAGAATTGACATGATTAGACGTAATTGTGACTATATCGTATAGTATGTAGTAAAACGGGCATTATTTTTACTCCAAGTATTAGAATCGCGTATAAGACCTCAATTCAAAAAGCTTATCTCAGCGGGGTCATTACGGCCCCCTATCTTTGTTTAGTGAGTGCCATTTTGGGCCTCAAATTTCGTTGTTTTCCCCTCCGAAACAGCATTTTAAGAAAAACAAGTTTTACTATTTTAGGAAATATTTCAATTTGCATATAGTGTTACATCAATCTAGTGAGACGTGAGTTGAATATTTAAAATTACTCTTTTTAAAAACTATATGTCTAAAAACCGTTAAACCAAATGGACACTTATTTTATTTTTTTTTCAAAAAAAAGAAAAAACTATAGAAATTATAATTCATCCTCTTTTTGATATATAACTAGGTAGTACTGAATTGTGACAATAAGGTATATATAACTTATATGCTCATAAAGATTAGTTTCTTCCTGTACAAGAAAAATGTTGATTGCTTCTCATTCTATACTCTTCTTGAACAAAAAAAAAAAATTAAAAAAAAAAAAATCTGCATAATAGGGATATATAATATCTTGTCATGAATATCTGAAAAGAAAGCTGAAATGACGCCCACAAAGACCCCGTAACTTGGAGCCAAACATAGATGCATGGCAGGCGGGATAGGGTTCCAGAGATTTTCCCAAACCACAATAGACGTAAGCTCAATCACTCAATGCCATGAACAATTTGCCTTTGTCTCTCAATCACTCTTATCATTTTGATTGTACACACACGATGGAACTTCACTTTCTCTTTTTCTTTTTCTTTTTCTTTTTTTCTTTTTTTCTTTTCTTTTTTTCCTGGTCGGATGATAGCATTCACATCAAAATAAAGCTTTATTTCTAAGTAAAATATCAATTACACTTTCTATCTATCTTTTTTTTTTTTTTTTTTTTTTTTTTACTTTTTTAATCAACATCTGAAAAAGGGTTACATGAGATCGGGTGAGCTCCCTAACAATATATCCAAAAAAACAAAAGTAATATCGAAAGAAGATCGATAACCAGAAAATGGGTTCATTGATGATCTCACAATAATTATGTACAACCTAATCCTATGCAAGAGCCGCTAAAAAGAAGGGCATTGGAAGAGGCCGAAACCCCTCCCCCCCCTCAACAAACAAATTGTAGCTATGCTTTTCTATCTCTCTCAAATCTACTTAAAGAAATGCTATACGAACTCTTTTATATATATATATAAAAATAAATGCTTACTCTATAATGTAACAATTATAACATCAACTTTTCACTATTTAATTTTTTAATGTAAACTCTTTTTCTGTAACTACCAGTGTAGATAATAAACATTTGAGTGTAAAAGTTGGTATAGCATTTATCCGCTCTATAATTTGATAAAAAAAAATAAATAAATAAAAAAGTCTGCCTAATTAATGGGACAGCATGGAAAAACTGGAACCACACGTGTCATCTATTTCTGAAATGACCCCCACACGATCCAGCTTTGTTGATAATAACTTTGGGTCGAAAGATACGTATGTCTGTCCCTTACAATTCCTTCAAACCCTAGTTGTTTATTCAAAATAAACGACATGAATTGAATCACATAATAAATGCTTTAATATATTATAATTTAATATAGTATCAGTAAAAGTCATCTTAAGTTTAAACTTTATTTTCGTTATTAATCTCTTATTTTAATTAAATATTCTATTTATTAGACCTTACTTATTAAATAAGGGTTAAACCCATACGAGGGGAGCAATTAAATACATCACTTCCTGTCATCTTAAGTTTTTAAGATAATTCTGTTAAGAAAAAAAAGTTTTTGAGATAATTAGTAATGAATTAATATTTTTTTATTTAACAAAAAAAAAAAACATATAAGAGATGGGTGAAATATATTCAAGGAAATTATTTGGGCAGTTGAGGGTGGTTCTCGACCATCTTAAGGAGTGGTTGGATCATCTCTTAATTTCGAGTTGGATCGAGAAAATTAAATACTCTTACAAGTTACAATACTAAAGAATTACACGGACCTCAATCCCAAAAAATGCATGCATGCCATGTGTAACGACCCAGAAAAAAGCCGCTAGCCACATATGCGTTATCATTCCAAAAGAATTAGTCAATTTGAATTTTTTTTAAAATTCATTATCAAGCTCGGTTTCACCTAATAATTAAATAATGTAGGACTTAGCACTCACGACTATTTTTATAAACCACCTACTCTACGTGAGCTACTCATCTTCTCAATATAGGACCGGGATATTACAAAATTCTCATCTTAAACTCCTGACGTCCTCGTCAAGGCCACTACATGACCTGGTGTTACTAGGTAGCTTTGATACCGTTTGTAATGACCTAAGAAAAAAGCGCTAGTCATATCTACATTATCATCTCAAAAAGACTAGTCAATTTGGAGTTTCTTTAGAATTCCTTAGAAATTCCAGTTTCACCTAATAACTATGCAACTATCATATAAAAAAGACTAGTCAATTTGGAGTTTCTTTAGAATTCTTTAGAAATTTCAGTTTTACCTAATAACTATGCAATGTGAAACTTAATACTCATAATTATCTTTATAAACCACCAACTTTATGTGAACCACTATCTTCTCAATATTGAATCAAGGTATTACCCAAGTGAATAAGATTCCAAATCACAATACATGTAGGTCAATGCCATGAAAAAACATAAAAAAAAAATAAATGTCACCAAAGACACCCACCCCCCGTGATTTTGCTGGTATACATGATGGATATTCACTTTTTTTTCCTTTCTTTTAGCCAACTAAGTCTATGGTGGTCAGTGTTCGTGCACATTGGTACCTCCTCGATCAGTCTGGTGAAGATAGGTGCCCCTCGAGCGCCAGGGGAAGAGGACACCTTCCCTGCTTCCAAATTTATCTCCGTACTTGATGTTTGGAATAATTGAGGACCCCCATTATTGCTGCCTCTACAGTACCTCGAGCTTTTATTAATACTTCATTTGAGATCAACTAGATTAAATTTTACGGTATATATCTACCAATGTACACAGTGCATGTCATGTCATTTAAAAATTTTAAATACTGTCACAAGGTCAGAATATGCACCATGCATGCATTAGATGTTGTGAAATTTGATTTGGACCATAACTATATAGTGGTTAATATCTAATATCTCCTTCCTAAATATAGCATTAATCAGATCAAGATCATCTAGACTAGGAATTATACTTTATAAAGTTCCTTGAAAGCTAACCATAATATGCAAATTAATTAAAGGGTTTAGATCTTTTTGCTTCAATATCAACCCTTTTTAGAATGGTTTTTTTTTTTTTTTTTTGAAGAGTTTTTAGAATGGTCTTAATTTGCAGTAACTAGTGAGTTGGTAAACGTGGCAAATAATTAGCTGGCAAAATTTGGATAATTTAACCTAAAAATAACTGTTGAGATTATAAAAATTTTACAAGGTAGAATTCTCTAAGAACTCTAAAGAATCATAATCCATATTAATGTATTGTTATAGCACTTTTACATTCTACATCATAAAAGAAATATTATCATCTGCATTAAAATCCTTTGAATTTTTTATGCTAAGCTGCATTTTGGAGTTTCTAAATTTTAGTAATTCAGATTTTACCAACTTAGCATTTACTACCTCGATCTAGTGGATTCTCACTTTTCTTTTCTGTTTTTTTCTTCTTATTTTGTTATATATATCTTATTCAGATGCATATTGTGTTACACATGGGATAAATAAATTGGTCAAGGCAAAATAAAAAAAGATGGGTTATTAGGGTTGTATGGAGTAAAGGAAGGGATTAGTGGAAGAAAAATTTTGGGTTTGAAGTAGTTTTTAGGTAGGAATACTCAGAACTTGAACATTCCCGTTCAAACAAGTTTGGTCTCATTCGAACGAGGCAGAACTAGGGAGCTCCAATGAGCCAATTCCATGGAGCCCCATTTGCAATAGCATTCGCAGTTGATCATTCGAATGAGACTGCCAAGAAATGAAAAATTAGGGCTTTCTCAAATTAAGGTCAGGCTTGTTCAGGATCCGAGAGAAAATTTAGGGTATCCAAACAAGGGTAAAACCTAACCGTAAGCTTAATGTACTATATATAGACATACTCATGAATGGATTGGAAGCATTAACTAACAAATTAAGCTTTAGGCGAACGTGTAAGTAAATCCTCTTACCAACAATATTATTAAGTATATCTTACATAAAAATGGTTTACCATGTATATTCAAGTAGATAGACATTCATGCACAGTTTTATTCGTGCTATGAGCCCCGCATTTTGTGTATTTTGTATACGTCAAGGTTGTTGAAATATGTTTTACAAAGACCATTCAGAAAATGATATTTAAAGAAAAAGAGGTATCAGAGAATGGTTTCAAATAAGAGAAAGACTAACTAGTTTTGAAATGAGAATTGATGTCAAAGTTCAAATTAAGGGAATTTAAGTAATAGGGGTGGGCACGGATTGGGGCGGGTCTGGTATTGACCATTTTAGCACCTAGACCCGCACCTTGTGGGTTGTAAAAACCCTAACCGTGGGCCGTGGCCCGGCTAAAATGTGATGTATCCGCCGTGTCTCTAGTTCGGCGGGGTGGGGCAGGGCGAGTTGGGTTGATGTTGTGCTAGTTGTTGGAAATGATCTTATTGATGTGGAGGGCTGGGGAGTGGTGGGCGAATCGGCACCGTTCTAGACGAGCGCTTGTGGGTGAGGCCATGGTTGGCCACAAAGATGGGTGGGCGGAGCCGATGCAGAGGGTGACTATGGGGCCATGGTTGGAGTGGAGGTTGTTGATGACTAGCTCCAGCTCGGAGAAGGACTAGTGGAGCTATTGGAATTTGCCGAGGATGGGAACGATGGAGGGTCCAAGAGGGAGTTATTGGGTTTTGGAGCTTTTCTTGGCGAGGATCAGATGGTTGAGCAAGACTGAGATGCAGAGGGAGATGAGGATGAGGAACCAGGTCTCCATGTTTCTAGTCTTATCTCTTATCTCCATGTTACTGGAGTTGAGCGGCACAAGGGTGACGGACTCTTGAGGCTGAGCGGCGCAGAACCAAGGAGGGAGGGAATGAGGGATTCGGGAGTTTAGGGTTTTTTTAGGAGGGGATAGTTTAGGGTTTTTTTAGGTATGTTGTTTTAGACAAGGCGGGGCAGGTATCCGGGATTTTAAAAAAGTTATACTCGCGACCTGCCCCGCCCTGCATGGGTAGTCCAATTTGAAACTCGGATCCACAATTTTACACATGAAATCCGATCTTCACGGGATAGGACGAGCGGGTCGGTTTTTGTTGGTTTGGGTGGATTTTGCCCACTCCTATTTAGTAGTCTAAGAACATAATATATATATATATATATATATATATATATAGGAAAATTTAAGGATGTAGAGTCAAAAGTTAGGAGAGAACCGATACCCCCATGATGACGGTCTGGTGAGCAGTTGTGTATATATGAATCGTTTGTGGCAATGGCCTAGTGAGCAGTCATAGTATATAATTATAGCAACTCACACATGGCTTCGGTCTAGTACCCGATCATGTTATAGTCTATTTTTCCAATGGTGACGGTCTAGTGAGTGATTGTGTGGAAATCACTTGTAACATCGGTATGGTGTTTGGTCACGAGTTGTGGCCGGGTTCATACATGGTCAAGGTATGACCGATTGCTCCCGTAATTAATGGTGGTCCGATGCTCAGCTCTAGCCAAGAAAAATCACCCTAATTCAGGGATATATATGTATATATATTTGTCATAAGTGGATGATATATAGTCACCCTCGACGGCCTAAATCTTTGAAATGGCAAGCGACCTCTCTTTCAGTCTTTCCGTCTATGAAGAAGCATTGGTGAATCCCCCGTGAAGTCCACAATAAACAAACATTTGCTTTCTGATGACATAAATTAAACCCGAAAAGCAAAGAAAAAAAATGGTTATATATATATATATATATATATCTTTCTCAGAAGGGGAATCTCTTCCCAGTGGTTCCTATCGTGGGATATATAAGTCGGGAACCCATCAGTGTCCCCCCAGCACATCATTTTTTTTTTTAAAACTCCGAATCGAATAAATGCTTGCCACGTGTCACATCGATTGGAACACATATTAATTTCTAAACCTCTCTTATTCAGCAAGTGGCCGTCGGCAAGGTGACACGTGTCCTGGCATCTAAATCCACTTCCCTTAATTTAGTAGTCCTCCGGCCCACAGACGGCATAATTTCCATGGATTAGAAAAAACCAAACAAACACAACAATCAAACCGCCCCATTGGTGGATAGAGTGGGTAGGGTTAATTTGTATATGCACCAAAGAAATATTCAACAGCAAAAAGAAACCATAAATTAATAAAGAAAGATAATTAAACAAAGGGTTTATAATTAAAAGTTAAAACAAAATTCCTTTAACATGAACATGTTGTCTTTCTGTTGAATAGGATAGGGATTTTTCTTTAAAGAAATTTGCTTAAAACTCCAGCCAGATAGAAAGCAGGCCTAAATCTGGCAATTGCATATATGCTCTTTTCCCCCCCGCAACTGTCACTTCATAAACCACCCCCCCCCCCCCCCCCCCCCCCCCCCCTTTGTGTGTGCGCGCCATTGAGTGGCCCTTATCTCCTTCCTAGTGAGTGATGGAGGCTGTGGAGAGTGGCCACTAGCATGCTTTTACCATAACAAGTACTGTTGAGGACCATGACCTTCTTCTCTAGGCAAACAGAAACCTGTGTCTGTGTCAACAACCCCAACAGATATTTTTATTCCCACCACTTCGCCGAAAGCCACACTTATTAATTAATTCCAAGGCTTTAATTGCCTAGCTAGCTTGATAAAATAATAGTGAATAGGGGTGGTAATTCGCTTTTGGATCGTCTCAAAACATGAGATGGAGTATAAGACTATATATCTAGATCAATACTAACCTAACATGTATATTTAATTAAACTTGTCAAACTCTTCAAATCTAACCCTAGCTTAAATTTTGTATTGGGTTCATGTCGGATTCGTAAGTCATGTCAAAAACTGTCTACCATTATGGGTTCAGGCCGTATCAAAACATGAGTACAAGACTATATAAGTCAACCTTAACTCGACCCATATATTTAATTAAACGAAGTCAAACACTTCTTAATCCTAACCCTTTAATTTTATGTCCAGTTTGCAAGTTATGTCAAAAATTAACCATCCTAATAGTGGGGTCTTATATATATATATATATATATATATATATATATATATATGGCTCCTTTGTCGATCACTCTCCAAGGGGATCGATTACCGACCCTATATACTGATTCTTTCGTCTGCCAAACTCGGCTGTAGAACTTTATTTTTAGTATTGGAATAGGATCACAATCAAAGGGATAGAGCTAGATGGTAGGGTCCTATAGTTGAAAAGTAAAAAGAGTTTTTGATGCGTGTGTGACAGTGGCTTAGCTAGCATGCCGTGCTGACTGAAAGAAGTAGTCTTAATTCAAAAATGGATCGATCACGTACACCATTCAAAGATGCCAATCTTGTGGGCATTAGATGGTCGTCTCCCACACATGAAAGACAGTAGTGCCGTAATGGCATTCTAAAGGGTCCCCTTAGTTGCTGCATGGAAGCAATGTTGGACCATTTTTTTCCCCTGGTACATCCACTCAGGCCCCCCCTCCCCAACACGTTCTAGGGCTTCATTACAGTTTGTCCTCAGTGGGAGTATAATTGGTACCAATTATGGGGAACCAACAAATTGTCATTTCTAGGGCAGGGGGTGTGTACTCTCTCTCTCTCTCTCTCTCTCTCTAACGTTAACCCTAATAAAATAGCTTAAAAGGGAGTAAGTAGTAAATGAGCTGTGAGCTAGACAGCAAAGAATGGGGCAGCTAGGGGCACATTTTTTTGCCACTAGTATTGGCCGAAAAGCAGAGATAAATTGAAGAACACGTGGAGAGATGATGATCAAAACTATAAGTTATATATAATCATGCTTGAATAATTTTGCTTGCTTTGAAGTGATGATAAAAAAGAAGGCCTCAATGCTTTTGTGGGGTTTGACAATATTTTGTTTTGTTTTGTTTTGTGTTGCGTGCATATATGATATGATATATATACTAGTGTTTGACCATTTTCCATTTGACTTTCTGGCTTAGTCGGTCTTCTTTTCTATTCCTGAATACTTAATTCAACAACCAACTAATTATATCTCGGAGAGAGAGAGAGAGAGAGAGAGAGATTGGAAAAGGAAGTCCAAGAAGCCATGAAGAGACGATGGAGTTTTGGAAGGTAGCAAAAGATAGGGAATAGAAGATGAGCAGATAGATAACATATCTTTTTCTGGGTGGGGTTTCGCATCAGCGCGCCATTCAGCAGCTTGATAATGATGACACCTGAGGAAGCCGGTCAGATGTTCAAAAACGCTAACAAAAAGCACAAAACGACACGGATTAATTTGGGCCTTGATGATCAGCAAGACCAGTCGTCGTCCTAGCAATTTGATACACGGAAGCATGCCCATTGGCAGTACTGGTTCCGTTTCAACGACAATATGAGTACAGTACTCCATTATCATTTATCACTCTCTCAAACATGCTTCAAAATCACCTTTTTGTTTCTTTCAAGTAATGTCTTAACCAACGTTTGGTCCAATTAAGAGCATTCCTCTAACAAGCTAGTCCAAGTTCGTGCCTTAGAAGCCAATTAAGATGATATTTTGTGCAATAAAATTATTATTAATTCTTTTCATGTATAGAGCTAGCTACTATTTACTATACATATTAATTGCATATATTAATTAATGTACCTATATGTTTAAATTTAGGAGTAGATTTTTATCTCACCATTGTTTCACTAGGTTAACGTGACGGCGTTTATCAATTTTTATTGAAAATAAAAATAAAAAATTTAAAAGCTGGTACGTACTCGAGAAGTATATATAATATGGATAAAGATATAATACGTTTAAATTTAAAAAACCACTTTGCTTGAATACTATATAACAAATTATCATTTATATATCCTAGCTAAAAACTTAGCTTATCAAGTGGGTCAATAATCAAACTCCTATCCAATTCATGATCTAAGATTCATATATACTTTCTTATACTAAAGAATTTTTTGAGGAACGTACCAAATCAAAAAACTTCCTTAAACTTACTAATTTTAAGAATATAATTAAAAATTAAACTTTTTTGGAACAAAATTCAGCATGCTTCATTCATCGAGGATTAATTAAGTGAGAAAAAATTGATCCAAAAGGATCTAGGGACACACTTGTTCCCTAAGTACAACATCAAGGATACTAGCTAGCTAGGTACATGAACAACCTTAATTAACAGAACAAAAATAAACCATCTCATGCTTAATACTGTCAATAAAAGAAGATCAATAGATTTAATTATAATTTTTCCCTTATCTAGATCGAAATTAACCTAGACGAATGTGAATTTTCTTTCAAGAGTCTATATATATATATATATATATATATTCCACCACAACATTTAGTTCTACTGATCGATCACATGATTATATAATAATCTCCCTTACGTTTTCTCATTTAATAATACTATTAATTAAACCCTATTTAATTTCCCCTTACTTTTATTTTATCTAACACCCACGTACCTCTCAATGTGTTGTACTTATTTTAACGTGGCACATAAATATTGTACGTATACGTAACCGTTAAATAATTTTTTTTTCATTTGCGGAAGCTAGTCGATCTTTGAGAAAGCTTAATCACTTTAATTAACAGTACTACTTGTGTTAATCAGTAATTTTTCTGTTCACTATGATTATCAATTAGTCAAAGTTCAACTGTTCGATCAAGTGCATGTCCTTTCTTTAATTTCTTCACGTCTCATCTACCGTGGACTAAAACTAAAAGCGTCATACATGCATGTTCTTGGCTCAAAGGTTATTGGGCTTCGGCAATGCAAGCATGATTCCGCCATGTTTTGGAGCAAAATTGGCCCGTACGTACCTGAGTTGTCGTAACTGGCCGGACCCTTTTTTGGTGGAAACTTCGGTGGATTTCCATCAATTCCAACGGTGGAATATCTGAATCCATGATCGATCGACGCCATAACGCCTTTGTCAAAATAAATACTAAAAGAAAAAAGATGGATATATGATTAGATTTTTTTTTTTTTTTTTTTTTTGAAGAGTTCTTTTCCTGGCCTATTAATCTTGGATGATTAGATCTTAATTAACGTCAAATACATATGTTAAAGTTAGATGTGTTATTTATCTACATGTCAAATACGGACGTAATATTTTAAATTAACAAAAATCAAAGTGTATATTTAGGGCATGTTTGGGTAACATATTTATTTTTATTATATTTTTATTAATTTTGAAATACATGTTTGGGCTGTTTTTCTAAATTTGAATTCTATTCAAGTATTATCCAATTTTTTTCAATTTTAATTTGTCTCAGGTTTTTTAAACCATTGAAATATAATTTAAAAAATAATAATAATTTTTCTCGGTATTCGCAATTTTGAATATAGTAAAGAATAGTAAAATATAATACAAAAAAATCGCACACCCAAACATGCCCTTAATTCACATCCCAAATTAATTGGTTTTTTTTGGCAATATCTTAAAAAATAAACCTAAGAAAGCATAAACATGCCACTAAATGGATTATAGTAAACAAAAATACTCTAAGGGTACGTTTGAGATTGCAATTTCGTAGACAATAAGTGCGATTTTAAACCAAATCACAGAACATATATCGTTTGGGAAATACGTTTTTAAAAATTGAGATTTTAAAACGCAGAAAATTTACTTTTTCAGATTGCAGGTAAAATTGTGCTTTTTTTAAAACGCAGAATTTTAAATGCTAATTTGCAATTTTAAATGTTAAACTGCGATTTTGCCAAATGCTTAACTGCGTTTTTAAAAATCATTTTTTTAAAAATCGCACATTTTAAAATCGTGATTTTAAATCACACTTTTTGAAATCGTAAATCTAAACGGACTCTAAATATTGATATGGTAAAATCTTGATTATGTAATGTAAAAGTAATAATTGAGATTTAAATAAATGCAAAGAAATAAACATTATAAATATGAGAATACGATAGATTAAATACAATAGAAAGCATAAGATTAAATATTTAATTTGGATGCAAAGTGACTAAGCTTGAGCACGTTTAGACAAACAACTATTTAATAAACTTAACAGATATTAGTGCACATTCAAAATAATATTCCTAATAAGGATTAAGCAACCGAAAAGGAACGTAGTTAGTGTGATGTTATGTTGTTGGTATTGTCTGAATTATGAGTAATGCTACACATCATCCATTTGTCCTCCTTTTGTCCCCTCAAAATTAATGTGGCTCTTAAAATCACCATTGAATTTTTGATATATGACTATTGGGTTTTGATCCAATGGTGATTTTAAGAGTCACATCAATTTTGGGAGGATAAAAGGAAGACAAGGGGATGATGTGTAGCATTACTCTTGAATTATAAATCCTATCAAGAATGTTAGAAAGATTATGATAACCCAAAAATTGTCACATTTAATGAGTAAATTAAGTAATGTTGCAGACTGTCGATGCGGATTGGGCTTGGAACAAAGTTGGGCTGCAGTTCTCAAGTTTCAAAGCCCATATTCATCTTCAGCCATGTATTCGGCGGGAACTTTTTAACTTCAATATTCTTTAGGCCTTATATCTACTCTAAGAACGGCGCCGTTTGCTTAAGGTTCTCTTTATGCGCGACTGTCGTCGACACCAACGGCTATTGGTTGTAAAGAAAAGTTAGGTCACAGGCACGGATGGCTGCTATGGCTGCGAGAGTGGTGGTTGCAGCAGGAAACCATGGCCGTCTAACGACGCCGTATTTCTTTCTCCTCAGACCATTCTCCGTCACAAGCACAAGCACAAGCAGAGCTCTTCGTCTGAATCCTAATCTCAAGGGATGGCCCAGGAGGCGCTTCACTTGCCGAGCTGTCTACAATCCGGAGGAGGTTCTGATCAAAGAGGAAGGCCAGCCCGAAACCCTGGATTACCGCGTCTTTCTTGTCAATCACTCCGGCAAAAAGGTCTGTTTCTTTTTCTTTTTGGTATTTATAATATTCCCATTTCATTTCCGTGGTTGTCTTGGATCAAATGATTTTGATTTCAAATGCTTTGTTCCTGGAAAAATCCATATTTTATTGGGTATTCGTTAATTTTTTGTGGGTGTGTTTTAAATTAATTTTTTTTTTTTTTTTTTTTTTTTTTTGTGAATAATTTCGAGTTTGGAATTCAAATTAGTTTGGATTAAGATATGCGTAGTTCTTGCTAAGACAATCATTAGTGTTTTTAGACATTTGAGATTTTTGATAGAGTAGTGTTCATTCATTGTACAGTTATCTCCTTGGCACGATATACCGTTGCGCTTGGGCAATGGGATTTTTAATTTTATCGTTGAGATACCTAAAGATACATGCGCAAAAATGGAGGTTGCTACTGATGAGCCATACACTCCTATAAAGCAGGACACGAAGAAGGGAAAACTTCGTTACCATCCGTAAGTTTTAATCAATGGCTTCTGTACTTACTTCCATTTATGTCCATATCTGAGCAACCTAAATAGCCCGAATTGTCTCAGTTTCATCATTCTTGCTTCAGCTACAACATAAATTGGAACTACGGACTGCTTCCTCAGACTTGGGAAGACCCGTCATTTGCAAACTCTGAAGTTGATGGAGCATTAGGAGATAATGATCCAGGTATTTTGCAATTGCTTTGGTTTTTATATGACTTAAAAACCTATCAAACTGATTGTAACTCTTTCAATGCGTATTTTCAGTTGATGTTGTCGAGATTGGAGAGAGGCAGGCACAAATTGGTCAAATCCTTAAGGTCAAGCCACTAGCTGCTTTAGCTATGATTGATGAGGGGGAGCTTGATTGGAAAATAGTTGCGATTTCATTGGATGACCCAAGAGCTTCCCTTGTGAATGATGTTGATGATGTCGAGAAACATTTTCCGGTAAATCTTGTTATCTTAATTTTGCATCTGACCATCGCATTGACATATGCGTAATTCTTGATACTAAATTCTCCTGGGAAATTTGTTAACCAACAAAAGCCACAACTATGTTACATTTTTTTCTTAAGCATTTTATGTGAATAGTTTAGAAAAAAGAATTGCCGATTGCTCTACAACTCAATTTATACCATGATTGCAACAGCATTGCACTGGCGAAGTACTCAATTGTGTATGGAACAGGTTTTTTCCATTTTTATTTATTTTTTCCCCTGTGTACAGTTGTTTTGCATTCAAGATAACAAGTACAGCTTGTTTCATTTGATAAATAGATGAGCTTTTAGGTTAGCTACACTTATATTACAAGCTTTTATGTTTTTCATTACTTCAATTTGGTGTCTAATAAACAGTGAGCCTACCTTGTCTTTTTGCAGTCCACAGTTGACACTTGGGCCTGAATTGGCAATTTTTTCAGGGTACTCTCATTGCAATCAGGGATTGGTTTAGAGATTACAAAATCCCAGATGGAAAACCTGCTAGCAGATTTGGTCTTGGCAACAAGGCAGCAAACAAGGTAGATTGTGCCTCTTTTTCAACTGCAAAAATACTTGCTATAAAAAAATGGTCTTTTTCGTACCTTTATTAATTTACTTTTCCTCTTGATGGGGGAAGTTATACTTTGTGAGTAACAGGGCCCAAAAAAAGAAAAGAAAAATCTCACATGTTGTTTTATCTTACCTAAGTGCACAATGGATTTTCTCTGCTTAGTAGTTAAACATGGATGAACGATTCCTCCCCTTCGAGAGGCTGCCAATCTCGTAATTGGCCGGTTGGATTTGATCATAACGGGGAGGTTGTGGTTTGGGAGGACGACAATGATTTTTGGGATGGTTTGCCCTTGGATTGGGATATGGATGGTGATTTTGATGAGGAGGCTTTGGCTATTCGGGATGCCATGGAAGAGGAATTTTTGCGTGAGAAGATGATAGTGCGCCAGAAATCGAAGGGAAAGAGGGAGTTGCTGAATTTGCAAAGTTCCGTTAACTATGGTGGTACTTCAGACTCCTCTAGGCGCAGGAAAGGAAAGGGCCTCAGGTTGTAGGGTAGTGTTCTTTAGAGGGCTTTTGGGTTGTCTCTAGGTTTCTTTTGTGGGTTGTTTTGGGTTTTTTTTCGGGTTCTAGGGTTTTCCTTTTGGGGTTTTTGGTGGGTTTCGGGCTTGGTCCTCTTGGGGTTTTTTTTCTTTTTTTGTGCTGGCTTTGGCTTCTCGTGTATACCCCCGGTGTACTTAGGGGCGCCTTACGCTTTTTAATAAACTTACTTACTTATCAAAAAAAAAAAAAAAAAAACATGGATAAGCGATATCAATAAGCATAAGATCACTGGGATAGAAAGAGATGAATTTAATTATTTAATTTATATTCTAATATTTCCCCTCACGTATGGTTTCAAACTCTCCTTTAATAGGTGAGACTCAATACATGAAATATTTAATTGAAATGGAAGGTGAATGACGGAGATAAGGTTCGAATTCATGATTTTTACTCTGATACCAAGTTAAATATCCACTTATCCCAAAAGCTTAAGCTACTAAGAAGAGATGAATTTAATCATTTAATTTATATTCTAACAATTTAATGGCCTTGTCTTTGGTCTCTTCTCATATGCTCTCTTCTGTTCCAGTAATTCTCTTGCCTTTTTTTTTTAATTTATTTATTTAATTTTTGCTGTTATAATGCTTGCCTTGCCCCCCAAGTTTAGCAAGGTTATCTCTTAGCATTTTTTTTTTAATTAGGATTGGACTTGGCCACAGATGGTAAATTTTAACCAAACCCACATGAACCCAGACTTATGACCAAAGGTGAGGGTATAATCATTTTGTTAGCTGAGCGATTTCTTGCTTAAATGCCACTACTGAAAAGATAGCATTCAGGGATTTCAAACCAAATAATTGCATTTATCGTAACTGGTATCTGGCATATCTGCATGCCTTTTTAACATAATACTTTTCGTTTAGTTTTAGCTAATCACAAACTGAAGTCTCATAGCCTTAATTTGGTTTCTGATATTGTTGTGTAACATAAAGAAGTTGCTTCTTTCCAGTGTTTGAGTCTTACAGTTAATATATTCTATGACAATCAGGATTATGCTTTAAAGGTCATCAATGAGACAAATGAGTCTTGGGCTAAGCTAATCAAGAGATCTACCCCTGCTGACAATCTTTCACTTGTGTAAATTTAATCAACACAGTTGGCTGATTATGCTGCTGCTGCTAATTGACACATCACAAGATTTTTCTTGTTTCTTCTAGTGAGCAAAGAGTTCCCACTTGATTTTTACGTTGAATAATCACTTTTATGTTTTACTCATTACCTGCTCTCTCTCTCTCTCTCTCTCTCTCTCTCTGAGCAGCTTGTATCTGACATGTTCTGGAACATTGGATATTGAATGGCATTTGAAATTATTGGAATTGTTTTGTGGTACAAACTATGATGTCTTGGTGATTAGACTTTTTATAGTTGCCATCTCAAATTCCTTTGGGCCTTCCAGAACAGTTGCCCCTGAATTTCAGCAGCAGTCTCTGGAATTCTACACAAGTTCTATCCTTGCACCGTTAGAGACGGTTTAAGAAATTCCTGAGGGTGGTCAATCTATGCGAAGACTTTTACTAGGTCTATTTTCTGGGGGTCATGTACGGCTCCCTGCACCTATTTGAAAGAAGACTGCTTCATAGACCGAACTCCTTCCTCCTTAGGCAGCTGGCTCAAGTTTCTCTTCTCTTCTCTGGAGTGAGCAACCTGCATGTTTATCAAAACAGGGTGGTAATTCGTGTTCGTTTGTTGAGGTATGAACATAAGACTATATAAGTCAACTCTGACCTGATCTATTTAATTAAACAAGTTAAACTCCTAAACTCTAATTCGCTAATTTCGTGTTAGGTTCGTGCTGGGTTTGTGGGTTATGTCAAAAAATATCAGCCTGAAATGTCGCGTGTCGAATTCGAATAGTGTCGAAGCATGTTTATAAGACTATATAGGTTAACTCTGACTTGACTCATTTAATTAAACAGATCAAACTTTTTAACTCTAACTCACTAATTTTGTGTTAGATTCGTGTTGAGTTTAATGGATTGTGTTAAAAATTGCCGGCCATAGCTGTACATGCTAGCAAATCCATGTTAGAAAAGCTCCCTTCCTTCTTGTATTGAGAAACTCAAAAGGATTGATCACATCTGTTACCTTAGATAAGGTTTTCAATGTATTCCCCTCTACTTGATGAGCATGTACAACTCCACAATACATAAAGATTTATTCTAATTCTTCACGTTGTCCACATGCTTTTCTTTCTTCTTCTTTTTTAATTTTTAATCAATGCTGGGATTTTTTTCCTGTGTAAAGAGCTCGGTAAAATTGAAAATATTCAAACCGTTGGGCTGATTTTTCAGAGCATAATTAGGTAAAATGGTTTTTGAAACACAGAATGTACCAAATGGGGGAATTTTATTTATTTTTTTAATTTTATTATTTTTTAATTCATCAGAAACACAAAACTGATACGTGGTTGTCCTTGCCTTTGGCATCAAATGAAACAATAATTATGTTTTTTTTTTTTTTTTTTTGTTACTGTTCTATTGAATTATGAAATGCTTTACATCAAAAGAAATTGGCCATGTATTATATATCATATGCAGATACAGATAATTGAGCTTGAAATCAAACAAATTTCAGCTCCTTTCCATCTTGGAGAAAGTGAAGTGAGCAGAGCAAAGGGTGTGCCATGTCTTTCTTTGAATATAGTTGCATCTCATTTTCCTTGTCATATAACTAAATTGTTACCCAATGTATTGACAACGAAGGAACGAGAAGAACTACACCCGGATAAAGTTTTATTCTAAACTGCCTTTTTAGAATTGGATTCGAAGAAACTCTTTTAATTCAGTCTATTAAATTAGCATGTATTCTTTGAATACAATTGCATCTCAATCTCATTGTCATAGTCATATAACTAAATTGTTACCCAATGAATTAACAACAAAGGAACGAGAAGAACTAAATACGGACAACGTTTTATTCTAAACTGTGTTGGAGGTAAAAGCTTTACTCTAAATTGGATTCAAATAAACTTTTTTAATTTAATCCATTAAACTGACATGTCTTTAGAGCATGCATTTTTGTAAAATGTACGTGAGTGTACATGTTCTATTGAAAATGTATGTGAGAATTATATGTTTTAAAGACAGATATCAGCTTGATAAAGTGAGACAGAGGAGCCCAACTTATGCTCCGTTTGTTTGGGCGTAAAATATTTTTCAAAATATATTTTCTATATTTTCCGGTGTTTCGTGCAACCGAAAATGATGGTCAAATGAAATAATTTTAGTTTGACTGTAAAAATCTTTTTAATTTTTAGAAAATAAATTACGATTATAAAAGTCGTAAATCATTTTCTGAATTTATACTCTTCATTCTTGCAGGCACGCTTGTGGGAATCCGCCACCGTTCGACACTGTCATCAAATTCCAGTGAAACTGGCCAGATTTTGGCCTTCATCGCCGGAATCTGGTAAAAATTGCCGGAATCTTACCAGCCAATGACAGAATCTCATCACCAGTGATTTTTCGTCGTTAGTAATTTTTTCGTATAAGCTAAACGCCGAAAAATATATTTCAGATTTTACAATGAAAAATATTTTACATCGAAACAAACGGAGCATTAAAAAAAAAAAAAAAAAACAGTTTGTCACCGACAGTTATATTTCGAAGGTAGGGAATTGATGTCAAGAAGATCACGGCGGCAGGTCCACTTTCTCAACTTCCATTTTCAGATTAATGGCCCAACTTCCATTTTCAGATTAATGGCCCATGGTGTAGTGTTATTGGGACACATTGATTTTAAAAACCTATTGAGACCAACACCTATAATTATATAGTCCCACCAAATTATTATTATTACTATTTTAAATGGTCCATCAAATTATTTAATCCTTTCATAGCAGTGCAACTGTATTTAAGCTTTAAAAGGAGGCATTCATGGGCAAATTCTGACATTTGCAAAAATTATTTTCTCTATTTAATAAACTTTCCATATTAAACACAATTGTCAAAGGTCAACATTGAAAGTTTTAGAATTATTCTAATCCTTTTTGGCAATTGACAACCATTTTGGGCACGTCTTAAATCACTTTTCAATTAAGGAGTTAGTTGGGCAACATTTTGAATACTTTAAATTTGACGTTATGCACTCTTTCAGTCAACTCAATTAACTCCAACATTCCCAATGCTAGCATTATGAGCAAAATTACAAAATCCAAACTTCTTATTCAATTATCAAGGGTTTATCCCTAAGTTAAGGACAATATAATTTTACGGTTAGTTGTGTATACAGATAGCAATGGAAATAAGAATTTAGTTTGAGAGGCCGGACCATACTAAAAACCCTTTTTTTTGGGACCATCACTAATAATGGTTTTTCAAAAAATAAAAATAATATATATAACAAATTTTGGAGGGTTGAGGGACCGTGACCCTTTTGGCCCTATTTAGGATGAGCACGAGGTAGGATTGGGCGGATTTCCGCCTTCTCTGCCACCGCCCCACATTCCTGCAGGTTGAGAATTTCTTACCCGCAGTCCGCATTAAAGAAGGGGAATCCATTTGGGACGGGTTCGTATGGGTGAAAGTGACGCGGGGCTCTTCTCCTTGCATGTGGAGTTTCTTGTCATTATATATATATACACACACACAAATATCTCACAAAATTAACGTGGCCATATTTAGTAATTACTTTAGAGAGAAGAAAAAAAAAAAAAAATCATCCCTTAAGGCCTCGTTTGGTTTGTGGATTAGACCCATGGAAAGGAATAGCTATTCCTATGGAATAGCTATTCTTTTGTTTGGTTGTATATTATTTAAGGGAATAGTTATTCCCACGGAATAGCTATTCTCTTACGAAGAGGAATAGGTATTCCACTCAAAAAGGAGTGGAATACCTATTCCTTTCCTGTGGGAATAAATAAAATTCGTCTTTTGCCCAAAAACCCCAACCATCTCAACACCCAAGTCTCTTATCCCTCTCTCTCTGTTTCTTAACTCATGGTGTGTTTGGATACGAAATTTTGACAATAAAATATAATTCTGATTCTACTTTTTTCAAAAATAAATCATATTTTATTCAACTTTTTAAAAAAACAAATTATATTTTATTCAACTTTTTATAAACAAATCATATTTAATTTAATTTTTTCTAAAAAATCAAATCTCAAAATTCGCAAACAGAATAAGAATTTAATTATGATTTCAAAAATTCATCACTCAAATGCAGCATCAGTATCTCTCTCAATCTCTGCAATTATATTCTCATCCTCCTCTCTCTGTTTCTCAACCAACTTAATTTGTTGTGGGGTAGTCTTTTTTTTTTTTTTTTTCCTCCTCCGATGATTTAGCTTACAGAATGCACTTAGACGTAGCAAAACGAGTACCTCTTAATATTGGGGGGACTCCAATTGTCTTGTGAAGGTTTGAGAAAAAATTTGTAAGCAAAGAACGAATGTTTGTTGCTGAAAAACAAATAAAAAATAATAAAATAAAAAGGGCTTTGTAGATAATTTATTTTTTTTTATGATGATTATGTTTTTTTTTTTTTTTTTTTTTTTTTTTCTTATAAATCATTTTACTTTGTAAGCAAAGAATGAATGTTTATTGCTGGAAAACAAATAAAAAAGAATAAAATAAAAAAGGGCTTTGCAGATAATCTATTTTATTTTATTTTATGATGGTGATATGATGATTATGTCTGTGTGTGTGTGTGTGTGTGTTTTTTTTTTTTTTTTTTTCCCTTATAAATCATTTTGTAGCGTAATTGTATATGAAAAAAAAAAAAAAGCCATGAACTCTATGAAATTAAAAAAAAAAAAAAAAAAACAAAAAAAGGTCATAGTATGATTATTTATGTTTCTTAAATAAAGAAAAAAAAAATGTCCTTAAGAATATAAATTATATTTGTATTATAAGGGCGTTTTAGAAAATTTGATTATAATATGATTCCATTCACCAATGTATTGTACTGTACCAAACAAAAAAATACATATGCAATGTTCTATTCCACCGTTACAACCAAACAAAAGAATAGGAATAGTTATTCCATTCCACCTTCATCTATTCCCATGAATAGTTATTCCTTTTCCTAATGGAATAGACATTCCGCAAACCAAACGAGGCCTAAAGCTTTTAATTTTAACAATTAAGAATTGAGTTTGATCATGTGACAAATAATTCATTCTATCAATATTTTGGTCCAGTTTTAACTGTATAAGTGCCGTTTGACATATTCTCAACGAATGGCCAATAAAATTGTGCCACGTAAATTAAAAGGTTATGTTATCACGCCACATATGCCTATAAATAAATAAAAAATACGAAAAAAAGAAGAAAGTGTAGTCTATCGTCACGTATCTTAATTCTTAAGTACTATTTTGAAACCAAATTATTTGAATAATGGAAAAGTTTATTGGTAGTAAATTAGCAAATGATTAAAGAGAAAAGAACAGGAGGGGGAGCGTACAGAGTTCTATACAACTGGCCACGCGTTACAATCGCAATGGCACGCTACGCGGAGCTCAGAATAAACAAAGCCCCCAACATCGCCTAGATAGAGTTTAAAACTTAAAAGCCAGGTGCCCAACCCTGCCACCTGGCACCTACACTACACTCTCCGCTGTAAAAAGGAAAAAACTCCATAGCGCTCGCTCTTTTTCATTGCACAGAGCTTTTACTCCTTGGATCTCACTACGCTCCTCTCTCTCTATCTCTCTCTCTCTCTCTATCTCTGGTTCTCTTTCTACTGAAGAGCCAATCAATTCAGCTGCTGTTTCTTGGACCATTGGATCGAGCTTGATTCAGTTGTGTTTTGATTTTGTTTCTAGTATAAAATCTTTTTGAAGAATGATTACGACGGCTCGGTGATCATGTAGTGGAATGTTTTGATTTTCGTGTATGATTCGATAATGGCGTCGATCCGCCGGACTTTATCGCCGTATCACGACCGGTCGTACCAGAACGGCGGGAGTCCGTACTCGCCGAAGCTCTTCTCCAGCCCAAGGCATCCCTCGCGGATGCCGGAGTTAGCCGCCCGACTCCGGCGACTCCTCGGATATCCGCAGCGGAAAGGTCAGCACGGCCGGCGAAGAGCGTTCTTCTACAGGTGCTTGTTGTTCTTCTTCTTAGGGTTTCTGCTAGGTCTAGCGCCGTTCGGCCACGTCAATGACGGCGACGACGGGGACATTAGCGTCCGCCGAGACAACTTCTCCTTCGAGATCAAGCCCCCTCTCGTCAACGAGCAGCTGAAAACGACGCAGAACGACGTTGTCTCGGCCGACGAAAAGCGCGAAGCCCTAGTCAGCGCGGTGAGCTTAGGCCTGAGGTTCGATTTGGTGCCGAGGAAGCAGCTGATCGTGGTGACGCCGACGTACGACCGGCCGCTCCAGGCATACTCCCTGAACCGGCTGGGTCACGTGCTGCGACTCGTGCCGCCGCCGCTTCTGTGGATCGTGGTGGAGGCGAACGCGGCGTCGATGGAGACCGCGGAGATACTGAGGAAAACCGGAGTGATGTACAGGCACTTGGTGTGCGCTCGCAACTCCACCAATGTGAAGGACAGGGGCGTCCATCAGAGGAACACGGCGTTAGAGCACATTGAGCGCCACAGGCTCGACGGCGTCGTTTATTTTGCCGACGATGATAACATATATTCGCTTGAGTTGTTTCACAGCTTGAGAGAAATCAGGTTGGTTTTCGCTCCCCATTTTTAGCTATGTTTTCCCCGATCTATCTTTGGGAATATGGCCGATTTTGTTCTTTTTGTTATTGGGAATTAGCTGGAGGATCACATCTTTTCTTATCTTATTCAGAATTGCCTTGAAAGCTAGGACATATATAATTTTTGCTTGTGGATTAGAGCTGCTGTGCTTCCTATTGTGTATGACAGAATGTATTTGTGATTAGAATAGGAGAGTTAAAGTGGTTGCTTTGAAGCAAAATAGCTATGGGCTTCGTCTTTGATTGTTCTTTTGAGTCATTGGAATGTGTCGTGAGCTCCTTTTCTCAACCAGGCCTCAATGTGTATCCAGTCTCCCGCAAACACATCGTTAAAGTGGTTTAGGCTCTTGTGTACATGAATTAACAAAAAATGAAGAAATATGATTTATTTGACTCAGGGTTTTCACACCACTCCTATTAATTACGACATAAATCCTTCAGCCTTAAAGTTGTGGGTTGTGGAGTATGTGATATTGTGATCCTCTGGCTCTAATGGTGTAACACTAATAAGTTTCAATATTTTCAATTTTATTTCACTTATTTGGGTACATTGAATGCTCCAAACACCCGCTCCTTTCTTCTTTCCTTCTATTTCGGCACATTGAATGGTTTCCTCTACACAATCTCTCCCTTCTTCTTATGTTTTCCTCCACACACCCTCTCCTTTATTCTTTTAGTAGAGTAACACATTCAGCCGGAGAAATGTATCTACTATTTCTGAAGGAAACTGAGGATTACCATACTTATTGGGTTAATTATGTCTCTTTGTGAAGCTGCTAATATGTGTTTCGATTAGTATTTATTCGTTGTGGCTATGGTGTCATAGAAATATTTAACTATTAAAACTTTGTCATTAAGAATGCATTGCATCATAACCTACTTCCCTTCTCTTGCAAAATCATGATGTTGGTCTGTTTGCGTTGTAGCCGGTTTGGTACTTGGCCTGTTGCTATGCTTGCACAAAGCAAAAACAAGGCCGTATTGGAGGGTCCAGTCTGCAACGGGAGTCAAGTAATTGGATGGCACACAAATGAGAAAAGTAAGAGACTTCGAAGGTTTCACGTTGATATGTCAGGATTTGCTTTCAACAGTACAATCTTGTGGGATCCCAAGCGATGGAGACGCCTCACTTCGGTTCCAATTCGACAATTAGACATAGTGAAGGAGGGTTTCCAGGTATACATCATACAGTTGCTTCTTCCTGATATTCTTTGCAATATTGTTTTGAAGTTTCCAATTCTAAAAAATACTTGTGCAATATTATACTTTGTGGACTTACTTCATGTATTTTTACAGGAGACCACATTTATAGAGCAAGTGGTGGAAGATGAAAGTCAAATGGAAGGTATACCGCCTGGTTGTTCAAGGATAATGAACTGGCATCTTCATTTGGAAGCTCGTCATTTTTTTTATCCCAGAGGCTGGCTGCTTCAGAAAAACCTCGATGTTGTCATCCCATTTAAGTGAATCAAACTTCAATGCTGCAATTTCGAAGCCTTGAGAGGTGAGATTTTAATTGTTTCCTCTACTTCTTTTGGACACAATTTTTCTTTTTCTTTTTCTTATTCTTTTTTAAAAGTAATTGACCCAAGGGGAAGGGAGACTTGTTCCTTTAGATGAATAAGAAATTTCATTCAAACACCTGGAAGCTCATGAAAACCTGCTTCAACCGTACACAACACAATAAGCTTAATGCTGCACACTAGGGGCACTTCAACTAACAAGAATAAAACCTTTATAAGAAAACTCAAATACAGGAAACTTTTTACACTTGTAATATTTGACCAGCCCGTTGAGTTATGAAAGAGGCCAGTACCCTTAACAATTTGAAAAGTAGCTGGACCGGAGAATACAAATAATTACATATATATAGAAATTTTTGGTTATTAAGGCAATGGCACTTATAAGAGCTTCTTCATTTAATTTAACACTTAATTTCTTTCATGACAGCATTTCGCTATTTTCATGTTGGTGGTCCATTTGTCCCTGAACGGATGTTGTTTGCTTCAACTTGCCACCATCGGCATTAAGTAGCACTGACAAAGAGCTCTGCTGGGAACAACAAAGAAATAGAAATATTTCTAAATTTTGTTTTTGTAGAATTTTTCCTGCATGATATTCTTTTAACAGAAACGAAATTCCGTTTTTGTTGTAGAGTTTTGGTACATGGTTTTCTTGGGGTATCAGCCAGAACGTGAAGTGTCGGTGCTGTGTGGGGTAAGCCTTGTCATGGATCCCCTACTCTGTATGTGATATATAGGAATTACATCAAAACTAAGGGAGGGCAACTTGATCATCATTTTAGTTCTCTCAATTTTCCTTAAAAATTATATGCTTTAGGAATCGGTCTTCCAAAAGAGATACTCTTTCCTACGGCTGACATTGATTCACTGGCAAATTCCTCTTTTATATATGTATGAGCTCATAATTCTAATAATAATAATAATAATAAAGAAAAATTATGAAAATAACTTTTATTAATGAGTAATACTACTCATCATCCCCTTGTCCTGCTTTTGTTACCCCAAAATTGATGTGGCTCTTAAAATTACCATTGGATTTATGATAGATTACTATTGAATTTTGATTCAATGGTGATTTTAAGAGTCACATCAATTTTGGGAGGATAAAAAGAGGACAAGAGGATGATGTGTAGCATTACTCTTTATTAATTAGCTCTCCTTGAGCTTTTAATTATATCAATTAAATCCCTGAGATTTGAAGTGCTATCAAATTTGTTTTTTGTCCCTCTTCCGTCAAATCGTAACAGCATATTTGTAAAATTCCAATAATACCCCAAAGGGAAAAAAAATAAAATTAACAGCATAGGGACCTAATTGACAAAATTAGAAACTCACAAAACTAAAGGATAAAATCCAAAGCCACGTGGGATTATTTGATATTTATATATAGACAAAATAACAAGAAATTAGATAATGTTAATGCACTTTTCTCTGATTTGTTGGTTGCTAAGAATTTCAAATTGACATTATAATCATTTGAATAACTTAGAGAATCGAATTAGAGTGAAAATGCGGATAGGATAGTGAAGAGTGATAACTGCGAGCGATAGTGACCTTTAAGCTTTCGCCCTAAGCGTGGGTTATAAAATAACCATCGGTTAGTGGTTATTAATCCTATAACCGCTCGGTTATAACCACTTTTCAAAGTGAGAATCCAAATGAGCACACAAAAATAACAATAGCTAAGATTCACGAACCAAAATTCTTAGAAGGTGAATTCAAAAGAATTCTTCAACTTTGATTTTACCAAAATTTTAACACAAGAAATAAATAAAATAAAATAAAATAAAAAAACAATAAATCAAAGCCTTTAAATCAATCCTCACCCAAAAGACGCTCCATTCAATCCCACAATGACACGCTCATCACTTGTGCAAAAAAAAATTATTGCATCTGTTTATGCACTTCAAGACAAGCACACAACAATAAACCCTTGATGGTGTGGGAATGAGAGGAGGAAAAGAAGAGTCATGGCTTGTAGGCGAGGATGATGAAAAGGAGTTGGGTCAAAAGCAGCATAAGGAGTAGGGCACTATCACGATTAGCAGTGCAAAGATGAAGGAAGAAAGATGTGAAAGGTGAGTGGAACGAAGGTATAACTAGGGAAATACATAAATGGGAAATTGCATAGGCTCTTGTAAGATGTATACACATTCTCAAGTTGTTAGAATTAGAGGTCTATATAAATAAGCTATTAGTAGAGAAGAAATGAATCTTTCATATGTATATATAGGCGGTTAGCGGTTATAGTCGCTACTCGCCTACTTCTATAACCACTAACTGCCTACCTCTATAACTGCTAACTGCATTTCTATAGGTAGTTAGTAGTTTTTTCTAACCTCATTTAAAAGCGGTTAGCGATTAGGCTGTTTAGGGCGATTAACAGTTAACGGGCAGTTAATAACCTCCTACCTTTTCAGCCTTAATAATATATTTTAGGCAATCTTATCTTTAAAAATATAAATTAAGATTATTTGAAATCATTTTCAATATTCATTTAAGCTCTACTTGTTTCGACGTAAAATGTTTTCTGTAAAACATTTTTAATCTATTTTGAATGTTTGGCAGCACTTACAAAACTTGGTTAACTAAAGAACATTTTCGGTGAACTATAAAATGCCTATTGTTTTCTGTAAAGTGGTTTGTGTTTTATTTAAGGCATAAAACATTTTTCTTCCGCAAGTCCCCTTCTAAATCCACCACAATACACCCCGAACGCCACCCCGCTTTCGTCGGAATCATCTCACCGAGAATTTGAATGTCAATAATTTGACTTTCTCAGTGCAAACCTAACATTGAAAAAGGTTTTCAACAAAACATTTAAGAATGCCAGTCAAGAACCAAAAACCCAAGTTTTTTCAAAAAAATGTTCAGTCAAAAATGTTTTATGTTAAAATAAAGTTTTAGGTCAAGCTCAAATATAAAAATATTTTTCTAAAAATGCCTTTGTGGTTGCTTTCTTAGTTAAAAAAAATCAATTAATTAATTAATTAAATGTTATATTAGTAATGAGAAATGACTTTCTAACCTAAAATATGGGATTTTCTTTGTACATGAATCTAAAGTGTGAGAAAAATAAAATAAAATTTGGGAAATCAATAAAAATTGTAGCTCTTGAGAATTTTGTCTAACAATCTAGCTTTCACGAATTCCTAAGAATTAAAATAGGCAAATCCTCTTCAGTAGATGGTGCTGGTGCAACTGTTATGGTGGCTTATTTTCTCACCTCTTACAAGCCTTTCTGAAGCTCAAAAGGGGAGGCAGCAGAACACCTCAGCCCCAACATAATACAATATCGATTGAAACCTGCCCCAGATAGGGTAGAAGATGTAAATGAAAATTTGAAAGATTGTACACAAAACATGGAGGATAATTATCAAAAATTACAACTTATATTACACAAAGGGGCCTGTGACAGCCTCAACTGTATTCTAAGCGACTACTCAACAAAATATGTTACTTAAACTGCCCCAGATGAGGCAGAAAATTAAAAAAAAATTGAAAAAAATTTGAAAGAATGAAACTACAAAAGAAATTGGAAATAAGATAGAATTGTAACTATGGTACATTCCTCAGGGCAGTTGCAGGCGGGAGGATTCCTTTGGCGATAGAATCGTCATCCCGATCCCACGTTACCGGACTGGTCTAGTTTCATGTTGGTTCAACAGGTCAGCAGCAGTCAAATATCCAAGCAATCGGCCGCTCTATGAGCAACAAATTTGTTTCCAACAACTGGAACCAGTGGTACCAATGTTGACTGCAGGTTTAAACACAGAGGGTCAATTTGCAAAACCTCAGGCTTTCTACTTATATCACGTTGGAGTTGCTCCTTGAACTGAAGAACTTGCGTTGTCAGAAGAGTGCAAAGATGATGAGACATGAGGTTGTTGCATATTCGATTCATTTGCAAGACCAAGAACTGCTAGTGTCGATCTGCCGAAATGCAAACCCAGTAGGTTAACCAAAAATACAAAACTAAAATTCAAAGAGTATTAAAGAAAAAAACAAAAACCAAACAAAGGTGAATACCTAATTTATTGACGTGGTAACACTACAGCTAAATAGAAAAACCAAATAAATTTTCTAGAAAGTATTATCGTTACAAGAATACCCAAGGGTGCCATGACTTTTTTCTATTTAGTTTCCATATTCCACAACTTCAGCAGCTGAAGAAAAGCTTGATGATATGTAGAGAATCAACAATTTATTTTATGGATTTAGTTTTCATGTCACACTGGCTAGCGTGACGTATTTCAAGTGGCTAACACTTTTGGTTTTTTAAGTGACTGGCATGAGAGGCCACTCAAAATATGTCACGCCAGTCGGTGTGGCATAGGTATGATAATGGGTGTGAAGAGTCACCTTACTCTTTGCTAGTATTATCCCCACCCTCAAAGAGCCCGTGATCTAAAAGCTTAATATTAGTATTAATGTTACTGCCTCGAGAATTTTGAACCATATCTTCCATATTATTAATGTTTTTAATGTTATGATCAGTTTTGCACATATGCAATGGTCTCTGACAGCTCAATCATTAGGAGAACGTTATCAGATGTGTACTAAATGGAAAAATCATGTACAAACAGAAACAATAATATACGTGACTACTTTAGATCTATAATAACATCTTTTCTAATTCAAAAGGTCAAACAAAACAGTATGTGCTGGTAGATGTTTGAAAGCACTTACAGTTAATTTATTAAGGCTTTCCCAAACATATTATAACTAATTACACTTCGGGGACCAAATCTCAACCAAAGGTTGGAATTCTAGATTTTAACTTTTTTCCAGTTGATTTGAGTGATGAACTTCATGAATTAAACCCACTTAATGACCAAATATCACTATATGCCAAACTTTGAAAGGTTGAATGAATTTCAATTCAATTGAGAATGATCCAGAAAAATTCTTTCCAACAGTAAAGGTAAAGACAGTACCTTCTGACACCTCAAATAAATTCAAAAATAAAGAAATATGATAAATATCTATAATTCATTTATATACTGTGAATACACAGCCTTGTCAAAGAACTAAAAGTTTGCAATATTGCATAGGAAAGGCCTCCAAAAAGACCAGAAAACACTAGTTAAATATAAAAGCAAAAGGCAGCAGCTAGCAGATTTATTTGATACAGGGTGGACAGTTGATCAAATCCAAGAAAACTGTACCTAGGTACTGAGGTTCTAACACTTGGCTGCCTTGCATAGGCAGCAAGGGGACCTCTAAGTTTAGAGTGTTTATTCAGAGAGCTTTCAAGTTGTGGTGCTGGCAACTGCAAAGAACACGAGGAAAAAAAAATTTAAAGTGAAAATACATTAAAGCAAGAAGAACTCTCTACACTTTATAATATATATTATAAGATACCTGTAACAGCACATCAAAAGAATGTGGCTGCGTCTGAGAGACACATTTCAAAAATCCTACCCACAGCTTAGGCATTCTCCACACCTGCACTCAAAAAGTACGTATAAACATCACATCTAGCACAATTATGCTAACAATCAGTATGAGTTGATAAAACATAGAGCACACATGGTTAAATTTTTTGGTTGTATGCTTCAGAAAACCCTAATTCTATGTTGAGTAAGCATACCTGTCTGTTCACAAGTTTGGAAAGAATCTCCATCACGAAATCAACCTAAATAGAACAAACGTGATGGTTACAAATTATTCTTCATTTATAAGTTGTATCTACCACAGACAAATAGCACATTCATATTCAATGAGATGCTTCATGTCATCGAAAGTAACAAATACCACTAATTATTGAAAAAAAATAAAAACAAAAATAGAGGGAAAATCCCATTTAGCATAACCAACTACTGATTTATGTACTGTATGTGACCACAAATACTGATGGATGCACCCAAAAGGCCCATAACTTGCACAAACTTCATAAAACAATACCTGGTTACTTTGGTTTGACCGCTGAAAACAAGTAGAAATTATTTTGAAATGTAATAGAAAGAAGCAGAAAATCTTTCCTCAAAAAAAATAAATAAATAACCTGACCATCCTCATTGCAACGAAGTGAAAATTTCACATACAGTCCATATTTTCACATTGTAAACAAAATATATATGACTTCAACATAGACATTACCATAGTAACAAAGATGTCAACATAGCATATTTTAGGAAAAAATCTTTACCAGTTTAGGAAAAGCATCAATTGCCTGAATCACTGTTCTCATGAAGAGTAGAGGTATAGGAGTTTCATCAACCTGAAAATACAACAATTTTTTTTTGATAAGTAAGATTAGTTTTATTGAAAACGTAAGGCGCCGCTACGTACACTAGAAGTATACAACAGAAAACACCTAACTAGAAAGCGAACAAGCCCAAAAGACAAAACACCCTAACAACACCCACAAAACCCTAAAACGCCCGCCCCCCCCCCCCCCCCCCCCCCAAAAAAAAAAAAAAAAAAAACACCCACTACAACAAAACCCAAAGACACCCATAGACCAAGCCTATTGAAGACGACCTAAACCACAATAGACACCCCAAAAACCCAAGCCAGCCGAAGCCGAACTACAAAGCAAAACCAAAAAGCACTGAAAATACAACAATTACTACTAACAAAGAATTGAAGATGATAATATTCTAGATCATATATGATATTCGCATACCATCTGGTTCAATGCCTTTGCCAAGACCTGCTGCGTGAAGACTGTGCGTTGCTCAAAACAGGCTGAGCAAGCATCTGTTATCTGATAACATGAAACAGAAGCATAAAAAACAAAAAATATTGATGCATTGCACAGTACATAAATGGCACAGCCACTTAATTGCCTGTAACAACAATCTACATGTGACATGACCACTAGCAAATGTGATGCAACTGGAATTTAATGATTAACATCAATCAGAAATCCTATGAGCTAATTCAAAACATTTTGCAGAGATCCACTCCAAAAGAGTTAAAACCAGATATTCCTGGATTGGGCTGCATTTTGAGCAGGGCCATAAAACCTCCAAACCTACCTTACCCAACCAATAGTGAGACTGGACCAGAGTTTTCAGGCAATCTCAAATTGACCCATAGTTGAAGTGTTGCGCACTTAAGAAACAAAGGTCAATAAAACAACTTGGGGATATTCAACCAGAAAACGCTAGTCAACAGAAAACATAATTTCAGGACAAAGACTGATGAGTGGCCACAGTAAAAAGAAAAAAAGATTAAACTAGTACACGAACACCCATCTTGAGAAGTGAAACCAATTGACAACAGATGAGGGAAGGTGTGCACTGTCAAATTTAATACTGATGAATTAAAGCACCAGAAGGAGACTAATTCAATTGAATTTGGTGGCACCAAAAGGACAAAAAGAAAAGATGATACTGATATAGGTGGTGAGATAAGATATGATTGTCAAACATTATTCGGGTAGTGGTATAACCCTAAAAGGACTAAACAGTAAAAAAGGAATTACAAAGTCACCTTTAAGTGATGGGGATTGGGAATCGTACAATATAGTAAGTTTTAGTTCATGCCATTAATTTTCATTTACGACAAATTATGTAATCCAATAGACATTGCAAAAAAAGTAATAAACTTACAACCCACACAAACCTCAACTTATGCTGAACTAGGGTTTGAGCTATCCTTACTAGGGTAGTGAGGTTGGAATGTGAGTGACCCACTTGATCAATATAGGTGCCATACTCACCCCGTTACGTCATCCCAAATTTATATTGCTTTCACATTTATATACAAGCACAAACAACTTTACAATATCAAAAGACTATGACGACTCTATTGGGTGAAATTTGGGCATAGAACTCCTATTTGTGAAAGATGGAACAGAAGGAAGAAGCTTGCAGCAGAGAGGCTGAGCATAATATGAATATGCAGTTCATATAATATCTTAATACTCTACCATATGGAAAGCTAAGGCTTGCTTGATGAATAAAAACAATTACTAAAAAATATAGAAGACATGCCTTCTTAAGTGCAAGGCCATCTTTCTCAGGAACTATGTGATGGATGGCGACCAACACTTCCACAGGAGTTAAAGCTGGACCCATATGAGCTGAACCCTGGCATGAACAGATATGAACTCTCAATGTTTGTTGACTTGAGGTAGGGGAGGGAAAGAGTAATACTAATGTTTTCTTTTAATAGCATTAAAAATCAATATTTTTGCTAAAAATGCAAATGCTAACATACTTCCAAAATAGATGGAATGCAAGTTTTTCTTTCTTTCTTTCTTCCTTTTTTTTTTTTTTTTTTTTTTTTTGTAGTCAGAAGAAATGAGAAAGAAAGAAATGAAGCACAATCTAATAATTTCAATTCTTGACTGAACTTCTGCTTTAACAAGTGCATCAGAGAAGAAATTAGTTGCTTTAGAAGCATGACTGATCAACAAAAGCAAATTATTCATAACATCTTCATATAGATTTGCTAGTTCTTCAAAAACAATCTAAAGTTAGGGAACCTTTACTTTACCCCAGCCACAACTACAATCAACAGAAGTCTTCTTTTTCCTCTCCCTCTCTCCCTCTCTCTTCAAGAAGAATCTAAGGTCAAAGAGCCTTGACATTAGCCCAGCCACAACTAGAATCAACTTCAGTCTTATTCTCTATTAGAATGATAAAATAACAAAGGAATGTGGAATCAATTCTTTTCCCTCACTATTAAACTGATAAAATAACATAGGAATGTGGAAGGAGAAAAGATTTCAAATATGTGAAGATCCCACTCCTACAAACAAACCTACATGTCAGGGGGTCCATTGATAAGTAGAAAATAAGAGTGACTTCATTATGTTACAATTATGAATTATACTTGAACTTTGTTAAAAAAAAATTGAAAAAAAAAAATACAATAAGAGATGGCGTAGGTAAAACATTCACATTTACCTGTAGTATGTGAGCAAGCGCCATCTGGAACTTTTCTAATGGAAGGTCAACAAGCCGAGGGAAAATAGGTAAAACCTGCTAGCACAGAATGATTAAAGTCCACACACACAAGAAAACACGTATGTCAAGTAAACAACACATCAGAGTCGATAATGCAACTACTTTTTTGTAATTGAGGAAAAACTTCTGAGAAAATATTTAAGGAGTGGATGCAAACACTAAAATCACACAAACATGACATATTCTCGTGAATGAAAAATCATCTCGAAGATGCATTTCTTTTTTTCTGTCGTAAATGTAAGATTGAGCCTTGTCTTCAACATGATCTCGATCTGAGTCTATTTTGAGGATGCCTTGAGGTTCATCTCAAAAGGCTAATGCAGTGTGGAATAATATCATTGAAAGAATGGAGAGAAAGTTACAGGATGAAGAAAAAAAATACCTATCTAAGGAGGGAAGGCTCTTATCAAAAGTAAATTACCAAGTTAACCTATATATTTCCTCTCTCTATTCAATACAGCTATTCATTAAGCTAAAAGAATGGAAAGGTATAACATGATTTTGTGGGAGGGAATTGCTGAACAATTTAACTTGCATTTGGAGTGTAGTGTGTTCTCCTATCAAATGTGAAGGCCTATCTAAGGAGGGAAGGCTCTTATCAAAAGTAAATTACCAAGTTAACCAATATATTTCCTCTCTCTCTATTCAATACAGCTATTCATTAAGCTAAAAGAATGGAAAGGCATAACATGATTTTGTGGGAGGGAATTGCTGAACAATTTAACTTGCATTTGGAGTGTAGTGTGTTCTCCTATCAAATGTGGAGGCTTGAGTGTCAGAAAGTTGAGCGCTTCCAATCATGCCTTGCTGGAACGTGGTTGTGAAGATAGGTACGTGAAAGAGAGCACATTTGACAACGCCTTATTGGGTGGAGATATGGAGAGTTAGATAATCAATGGACATCAGCCATGGTGAAAAGCCCATTTGGATGTATTCTATGCCAGAGCACTAGGAATGAGAGGTAGCGGTTTTATGGTTTCATTATGATTGTGGTGGGGGATAGCAAAATGGTTAGCTTTGGCATGATGAGTTGTGTGAGTAGCCCGTAAGGATTTACTTCCTGATTTGTTCTGTACTCCTGATGACAAAGAAGTGTTGGTAGAGGGAAGAGGTGGATCAAACAAGGAATCATAGATTTGTGCATGCATTTCAAGATAGGGAATCAGAATTGGATGCATTCTTTGCACTTCTTTATGCTTAATTTCTGTAAGGTAGATGGTAAGATAAGATGGTGCAGAGACAGAATAGAAATGGTAAGTTCGATCTACACTTTGTTTTTATGGAAGTCTGAGAGAATCTTCTGGTGTACCCTCCACTGGAAAAGTGGTGTGCAAAGGTAGTACGCAAGATAGCTTTTTCTTTTCATGGACTGCGTCTATGGGCAAAATTCTGACTGGATAATCTTATCAAAAGAAAAATTATTATTATGGATTGCTGCTGCAGTGGGGGGAGTCAGTAGATCATTTGTTACTTCACTGTCCTGTTGCAAAGGGTTTGTGGTTGTTTGTCTTTTCTCTCTTTGGAGTTTCATTGGATGATAAGCGGAAAAAAAGGTGGTAGATATGCTTCATTGTTTGAGTGGAAAATATGGCTGTCACAATGTCTGGAATGCTGTCACACTTTGTTGATGTGGATCACTTGGTGTGACAGAAAAGCGCAGATATCTTCAAACACACTGAAAACTTTATTTTATGATTGTTATTTAACTGGATGACTACTTTGAGTAGTCTTCCTTCTTCTTCTTTTGGGATTTTCTTGATTTGTTAAAACTTTAGATTGTTCTAAAGCGAATTTCTTGTATACAGCCAGTATACTTGAGGTTTCCCTTTTGTCTTAATAATATTTTATTCACTTACATAAAAAGAAAAAAGATATAATTTCACTAGTCAATTTGGATTTGAGTTCAGCTCGAGTCTTTCTAATCCAACTATGTCTGGTTTATTTTAAAGGTACTCCAAATTCTACACTTCTTGAAGAAGGAAAAAGAAAAATAATGAACTAGACAATAACACACCAAGAGTACAGCAAGACTTAGCAATCACATAAAGAGTAAAGATAGTACAAAGAAGACAAAATTGAAACAAACCTCATTTTTGGAAAGTGATGACAACATTGGAATAAGAATTGTGACATCCTGCAAAGAACAATAGGCTACATGAGAACCAAAATGGCAAAAAAATTATTTAGGTAAGAAACAGAAGAAGTTTTAGTTACAAGAAGAACCTTTAATTTAGTTTCATATAAATGTTTAACAGTGGCTATCAGATTAGAAGAAGGCGTTGTCTCTTGAGTCAATATTTCCAACACCTTGCCAGAAAACAAAACCACTATCAGCATCATTCATGTACAGGATAGGACATCTGAGAATAAAATAGTTTCAAGGTTGAAACAGATAACTGTGACAAAAAATGGAAAGTAACCTACCAGCGTCAAAAGATTTTCACTTCCTTTGGGTGGATCAGATATTATATGGAGCAATTCAGAACAAGATGACCCTAAGGACCTTACAAGAATGGGGATATGGCGATGAAAAGCCTGATCATCCAAATAGGTTACAGAGCAACAGTTAGACAGTGTACATATAATCATCATGTATATCACATTTATGTTGACAAACTTGTCAAAAAGGGCCTTGTTTAATGGTAATGACAAAAGATCTTAGTTACATTACAGAGCATCTAGCCAATCTGGTAAGACTGCTCAAAATTTTCACTGCATATAGATGATGAAGTATAAATATTTCCATAAATATTGTATTCATTAATCCGTCCCCCAACAAACAAATTATGTGAAAACAGATGGAAAGGACAAACTTAGAGAGATGCTATTCAGTTTAACAAGTTTACAACTAACATCAGGGAGCTACTAGCATCCAACAGTTGGACAAACAAATGGATTGGATTTAATATTCTTAGCACTATGGTATGAAGACATAAACTAAATTGAAGGCCTAGAGTTTCATCCAAGAGTCACACACATGCCAAGATACAAACATTTATTTATTTATTTTATTTCAATCATGCAGAAATATAGCATTAATTTATAAAATTATCTGCTCATTTTGAGTAAGTTTACTTGGAGACCCAATTTAGACCAACCTGACTGGAAAAAGTCGGCCCAAAAAACTTAGTCTGGAAGTTGTCCACAATTGGTTTAATTTTACTAGGTCATTAATTTGAACCAACTCAAGTAGCACCCAACATATTTTCGATAAGTTCCTTTTTTTCCCCTTATTTTCCTCCGTTGATTTGCTCTCGCAACTTTTTTCAAGATAGTAGAGGCTATTACTAAGATGTCAGGTTGCTACACAGGCTACACATAATGCAGGTACGTCAACTTTCATGTATTAGGTCGCTGGAAGGACATGCTAACAAAGAGTTACTTAACCTAGTCTGTTCCAACAACTACATGACAAAAAACATTACAACCAACAAAAAATACCTGCTTTAGAGATTTTGGAGCTTGGCAGTAATTATTAAATACAAGTTGAAGAAGAATGGGTTTCTGCAGGGCAAGAAAACCCTTGTCAGTATTTCCAAGAGATCAAGCGTTCAAAGCATATATTCTAGTCACCAGTTATGGAGATACATAGGCAAACCTTTGTACATAAAGCAAAAAACAAAGAAATGAGTCGTTGAGCTTCAGCTAACGACATAGTTGAAGTGTTCTGCACTAATGATTGTGCACTCCTCGTGAAGTCATTCTCAGAAGTCCTGGGCTCTGAAACCTGAGAACCACTAGTGGATGTTTCCTGGTTTTCAACCTGAAGAAATCCACATGGTATAAAAAAATCAGTGGGTAAAACCAAATGAAAGAATGCCCCTTTTTTCCCATCCCAAGAATTAGTCGGAACCTCAAAAGGCAAACTGATTCTGGCTAAAGGTCAAATTTCTTTCTTGGGACCTAAATAGCTACTGTTAGAATTATATCAACCCCACAATCCACTCATTGTGTTCCAAGTACCTTAACAAGATTCATGGTGGAAATTTTCACATCAGTCAACCCTTCAGAGTTTAAACGCATCAAGTACCAGGAGGAATCAAGTAGAAAAATTAATATAACAAGGGGAAGGTAATGAAAGAATAACGGCTTGATACCTCCCCTTGGACTCTATGCTCGGTGGACCCAGACTGTGAAAGTTCTATATCTGGAATATGCTGATCTACAGCAGCCAGCAACATATTTGTTGCAAATTGCTCAATACTTTCGGATATGTAGCTAAGTTGATAGAGTTTGTTTGCCACCTATCCAACACCAAAAAAAAAAAGGGGGAAAACCGACACGTTATTAGCACATAAAGACATCAAATAGGATTTTTGCATCCCCAGAAGAAGACAACTTCTTCATTTCAACAAACTCAAGGAGGTTATATGGTGCAAAGTTAAAATACCAGCCGGATTGCTCTGGCTCGGATCTCATCTTGTGGATGAACAGCACACTGCCAGCAGAAAATAAATACCTTAGTAGAATATCTACACATATAAAATCCCTTTGCACAACCAAAAGACAAACAAATGCACACCCCAGCAATGGGACTGCACTCTGTGTTACATTTATTTATCTTGGCCAAAATACCAGAGGACACTAGTAAAACTCTACATTTGAGATCCTCAAGAGCAACATTATGGAAAATTTTGATATCTTATCGTTTTGGTAAAAAGGGAAGCGTAAAAACACACTTTGTTTATAATATTACAAAACAAGTCCATTATATCCGCATCATGTTGCTCAGCAAGACCATTGCACTGAATAAATATTCAACATAAACAATGAGTAACAAGCTTTTTATAAGTAAACGCGTTTTACTAAAATGCACAAGAGGCGCAAACCAAGTACATAGGAACCAAGTACACAGGAAGTATACAAGAGAAAAAACCTAGCTAGCAGAAAAAAGAAAATCAAGAAAAAAACATGAAAGTTAGAAATATTTAAGTCAAAAGTAGCTGCCAAGTTGAAAGCTTGCACAAATTGTCTGGATGAATAGATTCTACATAACAGGTGATAAAGGGTCTTGAATATTTATCACAATCCATGAGTAACATGAAAAGCTAAACATCTTCTCATTCACTTTGAAAGCTTTGGTTCATTTACAATAACTAACAAACTTACCCCATATTTGAATGTGGTGAAAACTCTTTCTAAATACTGAAGTTAGAGCTCTTCCCAAGAATCTTTAATTCAATTTCCATTTCACTTTTTTATTGAAAATGAAGAGAAGCCAATGCTTACCTCCTCCCCCCAACACCCCAAAAAAGGAAGAAAAAAAAGAAGAAAAAAAAAAAGATATATCTGAATACAACTTCTTCTTTTTTGCTATATAATGGCAAGGAACAAAAGAATGAAATGAGGTGAGAGGCCGCGGTTTAGGGATAAGAAATGAGTTCAATCAGGCTGGCCTGACAGGTAGAAGCAAAGCAAATTAGGATTTAGCCGAAAAAGAAGCAACACTAGGGATATTATCACCCTCAACCTCAATGAAGACAGAAGATTTTTTTATAAGTAATCGAGATATCATTAAAAGCGTAAGGCGCCCCCAGATACACAGAAAGTATTCAAGAGAATCCACTTGGTTAGTAGGGGCAAAAAGAACAAGAAAATCATGAAGGCAGGAGTTAATCCATGCCTTTCGTACTATCCTCTGCAGACCTCACCAGCAGGCTAGGGGGAACTTTCAAGTATTGTTGCATGTTCTAAGCTATCATATGATGATATGTCAATACCAAGGACAACTCATTTGACACACTAATTTCACCTGGTCAGTATTAACGCACATATGACTCCCAGTTCTCATCCACTTAGTAATGATCAAGTCAAGAATAAGAGTCCAAGTGAACCTCATGATAAGAATCCAAGTGATAAGGCATGAGAAGATAAGTATAAGAAGAAGAGTTATAGTTGTACATGTATCAATAAACAGAGTCCTAGCAAGATGTGTATCAGAGTTAGAGTTAGAGTTGGAGTTAACTTGTAAACAACCTCATCATGTAATCTCTATATATATCATACAAGCTCACTTAGATGAGCAAGGGAGAATACAGATCATTAACCTAATATTCAGTTCTTATAGTCAGTGCTTCAGATGATAGATTCAGATCCATTACTTATTGATACTGGAAAGTGAACTTCACAACATCCAATACTTTAAGCTGTACATAGAATCTTAGATCATTAATCATGGTATGATTTAAAAAGCTTGATTCGTTCATCAGCTAAGGCAAAGATATAGAGCATTTTAGAGATGCTAATTAATTTGCAATTCGACAGTCTGGCAAAAAAAAAAGTGAATCTATAGAAGGATCAAGATTGTTACATGGTCCTGAAAAATGGTTTTAACACTAAAGAATAACTTCTTCCGCTATATCCTACACTTAAAAGAGAAAAATATAATCTTTTCCTGAAAGTCTCAGCATCCAAATAATATCCTATATGTTGGACAGGAGAACTCCTAACTGCAGACACATTATACACGGTAAATATACGATAACCCACAAATTAAATGCTATGAGATGCTTACTCAGAAAAAAAAAAACAAAAAAACAAAAACAAAAAATGCTATGAGATGCTCGAGTCAAGTTACCTTCAAAGCTATATCCAAGCAGTCTCGCCGATTAAGTGGGCGTCCCAAAATCAAAATCCAGACAGCACCAAGGCCTTGAGTAACACGCTCAACATCACGTTCATCTTTCCCAAGGGGATCAGTAACATCAGCATAGCAGAGTTCAAATAATAATTTCAAGGCTGAGTCAGGCAAAAGTGGGACTTCACCAAAAAGTCTACTAAAAGACTTGTCTGAAGCTGGAAAAGAGTCCAGCAAAGATTTGGCCTACAGTGAGAAAGGATAAAATATATCTCACTGGCATGCAAATGTTCAAGAACAACAGGATATTGAAATAGGTGGTGAAAATAACGTTAAACCAGCTAAAAAGGTGCCTACCACTGCCAAGAGGAGCTTCTCGTACACAACAGCAGCGACCGAAGAGTTCTCCGCAGAATCCAAGATCATGAGAGTGTGCAGATGATACAAGACATGTAATACAAGCTCATGCCCCTGGAAACCAGTTCTCTAATATTAAATATGGTTCAAAAATTAATCACTTAACAGACAAACATAAAGTTCAAACCATTAAAAATATACTCGTATGCTTGGGCATTACCATTTCTCCTTTTTCTTTTTCCCATATACATGTTCATTGGAGCATACTAATAACTTTATGAATAAGTAGAAGAAGTTCAAACAAAATGAGCTGGAGGTAACATATTTCTGTCCCACAAATAGCAGCAATCATACTAAACAACATTTACTCACAGAAAAACTTCAGAACAGTCATCCAGACAAAACAAAAAGAGATACCTTTTGCCATTGGTATTGCATGACAACATGATTTTTCAGCATTGTTACAACATCATCATCAGTACCAATCTGTGAAAAAAAAATGACAGATTACAATTATACATGAACATCATATGAACGAAACATTAAACTTTGATATACAATAAAAAGCTTCATCTATTGTTTACTAATTCAATATAGTTTTTTACTACATGCTGAACGCTGACTTTGACAGAGCATTTCAAGTGCAGTTGACTAAGCACATGTCAGTTGGAACCAAAGAATCATAAAGGCACAAGACATGCTGGTTTAACAAGCAATGTCCAGAACCACTTTTATCTTGATCATACTTCCAATCAACACACAAAATTTACCAACTCAGCGAGCTAGTCTCTTCAACTGACATTTTCACCATTGATTACATTCTGGCATCGTGGACTTGAGTAACTTTCAATTTCATTAATCCCCAATATTACTTGCCACAAAAGAAGGTTGTTTACAACTCAATGGACCTTATTTACAACTTAAATCTCCAGTAGATGATGGAACTTTTAAGTTTTAAGAAGGTTCTCAATATCTACTATACTCGATTACCAAGAGAAAGTGCATAGATTTACACCAAACACAAAGTATGTATGCCAGTGTTTGTTAGTGTGTGTGTGTGTGTTTCTCTGTGTATAGATACACATTAATTTAGGACATAATTCTTCCTGATCTTCAATGACATCCCACTGTTTGCTTGGTTTACAAATTTGGAACAAAAAAGTTACCTATTTGCATTAGAACAATTAGAAGATAACCTACCTGAGCAACCAATCGTGCAAGTAATGCCATGCGCATGTGGCTACACTCAGTCCCACATGAATGCTTGTATGATTCAATAATTTGTTCAATTGCCAATTTCCTCACACTTCTTTCTTGCTCTTGGGTCAGCTCTACATATGACGGAAGCAGAGGTAAATCCTGACAGGTATCTTCAGATGCAGATGCGTTTGAAACAGTTGGAGAATTCTGATCAGATTCTAGAAAAGACAATTTATCAGCCCCATTTGCCACTACAACATCCGACAACTTCAATGCAACTGAGTCCTCATCAACTTTGTTAGCAGGGAAAGGTGCGGGATCTGAAGGAGTAACCTCTGTGACTGGGTCAATTTCCTCGGTTTTATCCAGAACCTCCTTTTTGGGAGTTAGCTGATCAGCGCCAGAAACCAATGGACTATTCACAATCTTATCTTCACTTCTAATCTTGGACATGAGAGATGTAGAAGGATTTTCAAGACTGGTTGTAACAGCAAGTGAAATAGGTTTACTCAAAGAAATACTAGTGTCAAACTCAGATTGCACAACCCCAGTGTCCTCCACAACAGAAATTGAAGGTGCCCCAACTGGGGCTACTACACGCCGTGGATCCAGCCGACGGGGATCCTAGAAAAGTTACAAGGAGTTCATTTTAAGGTATCTAAAAGTTTTAAATTTGCAAGGGATTAAAACAAATTCAACAGTTGCAATAGACACCAACATGAATAGCAACTAAAAGCTGGTGAAGTTTACCCTACGCAGATCACGTTTAGAATCAGCAGGGAGATTATTGACCGGAGGTGTATCAGACAATGTTGAACTAGTTGCAGTAGTTGAAGAAAGAGGTGCTTGTGCACTGACATCTGAAGATTCCTCAAAATTGGTTGGAGCAGAGATTGAAACAACCTGGGCTGGGCTACTTACAGAACCTATTTGCCGCAAGTTCCCAAGCCTTGTTAAAGGTGGAAGCGTCTTTGGCAAGTGCTTCATATTTGTTATGACAATATCGGCCAACAGATCAGGATGGATTTTTGAAATAAGGATTTCAAGTGATTCGGCACCTCTTTCTCCTTCAGCAAGCAAAGCACCTATCATGGCAATCATTTGTTCCACAGGAGTCAATTGACCATGCAATGTGGGAGATACTCCATTAAGAAGAGAAGAATCCTGCCCAGCATCATTTACTTGAACTGGCAAAGCCAACTGGTCAGGACCATAACGGATTCGCTTGGAACCTGCCTCATGACCATTAGCTAGCTCTTCATTATCAAAAGGCAAAGACCTTTTTTTAAACAGATCACCTGATACAGGCAGCTGGCTTGATAATTGATCGTCCTAATTAGAAATATAAAAACCAGTGAGTAGATTTCCAATAAATAAGAAATTGCTACAATGTTATACACCCCCAATAAATAAGAAATTGCTACAGTATTATACACAGTTACTTTGTAATTACCTTGCCCAACCGAGCATCACGTGAAGCGCGCTCACTATTTTTAATTATTTTATCAACTTGCCGGATAACCTGATCAGCAGCATCCCCAGCATTCATAGCCCGGAGAGCCCTGAGCAATCTATCTCTTGACTGAAAATGAAATAGAAGACCAAACTTGTCAGGCAAGACCAGGTGAACAACAGCAAAATTTTAGGGGCTTTTTGCATTTAATCATATAAGACATTTTTTTTTTATAAGTAATTTCAAATTCAATAAAAAGCGCAGAGGGACGCAACCCTAATACACGGGAAGTATACAAGAGAGCCCCTAAACGGGAGGAACAGCATGCCACATAAGACATTATGGGCCTCACCATTTCTTTCCTTTACTAGCATGCCACATCTACAAAGAGCACAAGAAACATAACTTTCTGTCTTCTTTTTCCCATTTTGGAGCTTCTTGCTACTAAACAAATGCTTATATCTATTAAGATCAAAATGCAAAGATCCACCCACTAAATAAAAGTCCAGACACACAAAAAGAGCCAGGGGAAGTTTTGAAGTCAATTTTAAGTATGGTATATTCTGCTCCTGGCATCACGTTGATAGGAAATGTTCTACTAGTAGAAATACAAGGGACAATCTAGAATTTCACATCACTACAAGATACATCATAAGTGTTCCAGTAGCTAAGAAAGAATTGAACTGAAAATTCGAAGACCGCATTTACTAAAAGAAGCTATGTCAACATTCCTACAAACAGTAACAAGAAATAAAATTTATTTCTAAAATCATCAGTGACTCCAAATTGTAAATTTACAATAATTCAGCTAATTTAAAGCTCAACCATCCACAATGAAGAGGAACAGAAAATCCATAGTTAAGGAACTTATGCAAAGGGAACTAAAAGAAAAACGAAAAATGTAAAAATTATTTTACCTCTATGATGGCTGGATAAGTACACCTTAGGAATCCCAAAAACGCAGTTCTTAAGGAATACTGGATACTGGCAGCATGACATCCTTTGACCGTCTCAAAGTTTAGATCAAAATCAAGCATAGCAGAAAGAACAGTACTATAGTGGATTGGCCTCTTCCTTGCTATGGCTGCAAGACTGGGAAAACAAAGAGTTTCAGATTTATGAACAAATTAAAAATATATATAGAAAAACATCCAATACCAAGAGTGGCAGAAGGAAGAAAAGTGCAACCAAGATTTCCGGCAAAACTAAGGTCAACGGCTAAACAATAACACAAACTACAGCAAGAGAAAAGAAACAACTACATATATAGACACATTTTCAGATTCAAGCACCATGAGATGAAGCACGTGTTCACCAGTTGAACAACAAAAATAAGGGCCAAGTGGCAACACAAACAACAAAAGAATCAACAAAATATATTCAGATCCAAGCTCCTTGAGATGAAAACTCAATTTTCGAAACACATAAAATCAATTTGAGCACATCATCAACATTTGCAAACTGACAGTTGACAATGAAGTAACACAACCTGCAGGAATCCGCAAAGTAAAAATAAAGTGTCACCTCAATACTACTGAATGACTATCAAAAGACCAGCTACCTCAAGTTCCCTATCAGGAGTTTTAAGACCCTCTAGAATGGTTTTAAATAGAATTTGATTCAGATACATAATCACTTAATTTGTATGCCAGGTATTCTGCAAACTTTGGGCTTCTGAGTTGTGACAACAGCCAAAAGTTTCAGACATTACAACTTCTTCAAGCATACATCTCATAGTACATTCAATTAGCATACCATACATCTCATAGTATATTCAATTGTGTATGCTATTCAGCAAGGCGAGATGGATAGGAATGTCCAACAAGTCAACCTCAAGACAAGATGAATTGTGATATGAGTTGCAGTACATGTAAGAGTACCGAAAACAGGAAAATAAGCTATATTAAAGTGCCCTAGTTACAACACCCAATAAGGCATCCCAACAACTTTAAAAGTCATTTAATGCTTTTCAGGATCAGATGCCTGACTCCTATCTCACTGCCCAAGTTTTACGGGAAAAAAATAATAATAATCAATGGCATTTGAAAAGGCCATGTATGCCGAAAATCGAAAAGAGATAATGCACTAATGTCCATGTAAGAGGTATATATTTCATAGATAAAAAATAGCAAACTAAATTGTGGACCTCCAGAAGCAACATTGTAGTGTGTGGACCTTCCAAGACAAGATTGTAGTGCGTTATGATTAATGTATGAGTGAGAGAGACAGACAGACAGAGAGAGCTTCAGGATAGCTGGTTGAATCTTGAAGAAAGACGCAATAGTTCTCAAAAATTCAACAGTTGCAAGGAAGAAAGATACAATAGCAGAAAGATGAAATTGAAAAGAAAGCGAATACATTTTAAGCAGCAAAAATTTCAACAGCAGCAAGGTTGATCTAGTGAAGTCCAAATGGTAGATAATTGAGTTCTAATAGAATTTAAGGCTTGATAATGAACTAGAAATCATTTTTTTTTTGAAGTAATAATGAACTAGAAATCATGAAACAAAAGAAGCACCGATGGCGCACCTTCTTGCTTTTTACACCTCAAATCAGGAGTAGTACACTCTAAAACAACTTTTCTATATTTTTTTTCTTTATAAGTAACAAAAAAAATATTAAAAAAAGTGTAAGGCGCCCCTAAGTACATAGGTAGTATACACAGAAACAACCAACCAAGCCCAAACAAAAAAAAAAAACCAACAAACCCGCTAGACCCTAAAACCCTTAAAACCCAAGACCCACATGAGGCAATCAACACTACATCATGTGAGCCTTCCCTTTCCAACGCCGAGAGGGTGCACTTGCATCGCCGTAGTTAATGGAGCTTTTCAAGTTCAACAGCTCCCTCATACCTTTGGTCTTTTGGCACGCAACCATATTTTTCCGATGAAACTCCTCATCAATGGCATCTAGGATTGCCAAGGACGGATCGTCGCTCTCATCAGCATCCATGCAGGAAAGAAAAAAAAAAAACAAACAAAACAAAACAAAAGAGGCCGACACTTATTTTATGGTTTGATTATGCTTTTCTCTTGTTTTGCTTATTAGTAATGCCTTTTCTCTGTCCAGTCAATCTAGTATACTCCTAAAATGTCTAAAAAGTGGTTATATTTTGTTTATTTTGTTCTCTTCTTCAATATCTTAATTATATAAAAACCCAAAGGCTCAAGTGTTATGACATGAGCCTCACGCATCACCTTGCATGAGTAAAATGCATTATACTAAAATCATACTTGAAATACGCATACAAAATTGGGTCAAAACAATTGTTAATATGACTCCAAAAACAAAACAAATGCAAACTACAGAGAAGAAAAAGAAAAGGTCGACATGAAAGTCGCAATACTCAAGCAGGGTGCAAATGAAATCACATAATTCCATGCAGACCACAGTAAAAACTTAAATAAAGTTGTACAGCACTTCATGAACAAAGGCGAACTAAAAGAGTGACAACCCCACCACACAACCCTCAACAATCAATCTTTAGGTTCATTTCCAATCATAAAGAAGAAAATAATAGTATTGTATAATATGGATCTCCACAAAAATTGATGAGTTCCTTTACCACATTGCCATCTCAACCACTATCCTAAAAACCATACCACATTGCAACTACACTAAGGAAATCTCCACAACAATTTACCAATCAGAGCTTTGTTCAACGAGGCCACACTTACCAACCAAAGATTAACCACAATTTATGATTACATATATAGGGTAACTGTAATTTGATTTGTGATCAAAAGTTCTTTCAGTTACATGCCACAGGAGGCTTATTTCTCATCTAGAAGGCAACTTTTCATTAGGTACAATATTACATTTAACTAGCCCCCGAAGAATTTAGCATTTTTATTTAATCTCTTCCTCCTCCACCTTGGCAAAGGTCTCTTACAGACAAATTATGTCAAAAAGCATACAAGATACTCATTTTAAGTTCCAATGCATTATAAAACCATGGCAAGCATCTCTATAAATAGAATAAGAAACCATTGAGAGATTGAAGTAATACGTAGCAACTACGGATCACTTGATTCATTCTTAAATTTCCAGGAAAAAAAATTAAGAGCCATTAGGTATTGATTGAGTATAACAGAAATTTTTTCCAATATTTACAGAATGGGAAAAAATAAAGAAACAAGATGATTACTTCACATAAAGCTTGAAATGGTCATAAGTTTATAGAATAAAATAATTTTTTTTTTTTTTATAAGTAATAAGCCAATCTCATTAAAAGCATAAGGCACCCATTAGTACACTTGGGAGTTCACAAAAAGAAACGCCTAACTAGAGAAACGAATAAGGAAGTCAAGAAAGCTAAAAGATAAGGAGAACACATAGGCCGTAATCCAAAGATACAGAGTATGATAGAAGGAGGATAAAAGTTCCTGAGAGGTCTTCCCCACGTCCTCAAAGCTCCGGTTATTTTTTTCCATCCATAAGTAGCAAAAGAGGCAAGTGGACCACCAACAAGCAAGCAGATCGATAACCTATCGTGGCATAACCCTAGACAACCCAAAGCAAATAAAAAAAGATGAGCTTATCATCGCCATCATCATTCTCATAGTGACTCCGACCACCATCTCCTTCAACTTGACATTATCATTGACACTAACATGGCCACCACCAACTCCACCGGTAACTTTCAATTCTCATCCCCAACACCACCAACTTTTCAACATGACTCCATATTCAATATCAATAATTCAAAAGGGAAAGAATTCCATTTATCCAGCTAATTTCCAAAGTTTTAAACTAATAGATCCAGTTCTCCAAATAAAGCATCCATCAGAGATTCAAAAGATCCATTCTGATTCCTGCACTGAACACAGTCTACCTTAAAAGGTCAAATCGCTGCTTAATGCATTAAGTATTCTACACAAGTCATTAATTCATAAACAAGCCACTATGATCTCTATAGGACGTGGTCGAAAAGAATTTCCTCAATATTGAGGACAGAGAAACCAGGAAAAAGGCAGTAGTCACATAGACGATTCTCAATCAACAAGGGCAAATGTAATATGTGTTTATGTCCCTATAGGTCAAAAAGTATATTGTGTGGCTCAGGTAGTGACTACTTTACCACAAAGGGGAGAAATGGAATACATGGTTGTGGAGCAAAAACAGCAGATTCTCTAGCTACATTACAATACCTTGATCCTTATACAAGAGCAGGTTTGATATAATATTTTATGTACCGTGAATGACACTTCAATCATTTACGATGATCCTTCCAAACGAGTGCAGGCTTATAACCAAATGCCTCTTCTATTACAAAACCTACCAGGCCACAAAGCTTATCTAGGAGATGCATCAGATAGACTTGAAAAAGAGTATAACGCATGCTAATAATTTTAATAGTTCCCCTGCTTACACTCAGCCATTTTAAACCTAGTCAATGCGAACCAATGAGACAAGGATCAAATGAGGATATAGTAATAAATTTCTATGTGCCTAATCACACACTAAAATTATATCTTAAGTAGTCTCCCGCCCCCTGCTGAATGTATTCATAACCATAAACTTGCTAACTATTCCATTGGCATCAACCAAGATCTTATGTAAATTTGAATTTCTTGAGAGTTATTTGGAAGACATGATTGTGTCTTCATAGAGCCATGCCACCAATAACACATTTGTCACCCAACAAAACACTCCAAGTAATATCTTCAAAACTAACTGAATCTCCAAGAGCTGAAAGTACAAATTCCAATTTGTTCCTACATATGAGAAATGGAGGAGCAATCTACAACTGTTCCCTCACCAAAATATGGCTACTTGGGAAGGCCCAGCCCTCAATGCTACAATGATCATCTCAAATTATATTTTCCCAAGTGACTGTCCATGAGAGTAGCACTTGTAATGATATCAGCTAACCATGCTTGCTTCTTTGAAAAGTGAATGATGCCTGATTCACATTTGTGAGAGTACCATTAAGAAGAAAAAAAAAAAATCAGTGTTAAATTCCCCTTTTCAGTTTATTCAATATCTCTTAACTGGAACACTCTTCTCCAAGCTAAAAATCATACCACCAATTACTTATTGTAACTCCTAGTAAAGAAACTTAATAAAATGAAACAATTATTTGAAGCTCTAGGGGCTCAAACCGCTTCAGTTACAAGACACGCTTTTGGTGCATGGTTAGCCTAACCTACAAAACACATTTTTCCCCAACAAATATGGAAAATAGACACGACCATTGCTAATCTAAACTAAGCAAACATAATGTTTGAGCAAGCCTTTGTAAAGTCACACCAAGCAAGATTAGTTAAGTTGCTGACATAGAAAAGACAGCATTGACTGATGAGTAAAGTATCTCCATATCCATGTAGTGCACCAAATAAGAACAAAATAAAATATGGCAACCAGGGCAGCGAATTCATTTATAACATTGCATGGGACTATGCCACAACAAAGGGGGAACTTGGTTGCTTCATAATTATGACAAGAACATAGTTATGCATCTAACTCATTGCAAGTTGCCAGAAAGTTGCATCCATGAACAAGACCAACTCAACTTTGATTCCACTGTTTTCCTGACACATTCCGGAAGAATATCTCCCCTATTATAGGGCTCACCCCAAGTTCACAACACCAGCAGTCTCCAATACTTCATGGCTCTTGAACTTCTTTATAACAGCACAAAACTGTCGTTACATTCCATTTCATCAAAATAAGGGATCCTTGATGAAGCACCACAGACTCTACTTTAGCATAAAGTACTCTATAAAATCTTTCCACATTGTCCTCAGAATGATTGATCATTTCTGTATCTATGATCCTTTAATCAAAACAAATTCACCATTTTCTTTATTAAAATCATGTCTCAACACCATTTGAATATTACAAGGTTCACACAAACTACTGAGATGAGTATTACCTTCCTATAAATTGGCCCATCTTCACCAAATGATAGAAATGGAATTTAAAGATTGATCGACTATTGCTAATCTAAACTAATCAACATAATGTTTATCTCCAAATGGAAATTGGCCCATCTTTTATAAATTAAAAATGAGTTAAGAAAAGCTATGTTTTTCTGGATGATGTCAAGATGTGTCAGCAGATGTAGCTCATCTAGTGGGCTAAAATGACTCTACTGCTACATAGTATATTATGAGGCCATGCATTATTACTAGCGAGAAAAAACAATATGAGTACCACAAATTGACATAAATGCATCTTTAATCAACCTAGATTTTTAAATTTCTTTTATCTGAAAGCCAAAAAAATATATATATAGTATGTAAATAAAGTATAGGAAAAAAACCAAATATGGAGAATAAACAATGAAGAGGTGCACTGCACCCATATTCCAAACAGAATGCCCTCATTTTTATGTAAAAGAATAAAGTATTAACCAAATATGCTTCCATTTCCAAACAAGACTATCTCCCAGCAAGACTCCATTGCCAATGCCTGGTCACCGTTATATAATTTTTTTTATAAGTAATTCAATTTTAATAAAAGCGCTAAGGGGGAACAACTCTAGTACACAAAAAATATCCAAGAGAAATATCCAATAACTCAGAAAAACTGGTAATGGGCAAACTATTGAATGCTGCTGTCCATGTGTAGAGTGATTGGAGCAACATACTTCTCAGCCCAAACATTGAAGCCACTCGATCTTCAAAGCTCCTTTCATTTCGTTCTATCCAAATACACCACATTAGACACAAAGGAGCCAACCTCTACACTTTTAGAGCATTTCGATTTCTCATTTGCCCTCTCCAACATCTCTCTCACCCTTCTAGGCATTACCCAAACAACACCGAACAATTGGAAAAGCGAACTCCATAATTCTCTTGCAATTGTACAATGAAGGAGGAGCTAATCAATAGACTCCCCACTTTTCTTGCACATACAGCACTAATCCACCACAATGACGTTCCTCCTCCTCAAGTTATCCAAAGTTAAGATTTTCCCTAAAACTATCGTCCACACAAAGAACGTCACTCTTGACAGAGTCTTAACCTTACAAATACTCTTCTAAGGAAAAGGGGAACTTGCATGTATGGATAACACATGATAGTAAGACTTCACATCAAACTTTTTCCTTTTAGAAGGGATCCAACAAATTTTGTCCTTATCTCCTTGCCTTACGCGATGAGAATACAACCCCTCAAAGAAATAAGAGACTACTTTCACCTCCCAATCATGCATTGGCCTAGTAAATAATATATTCCAATGAAGATTTCCATTTCAGAACTGCACATGATCCACCACCCACGCATCCTTAAAATGTGTAATACTAAATAAGTCTGGATAAGAAATCTTCAAAGGTTGTTCCCCGCACCATAAATCATGCCAAAACCTCACCCTAGATCCATCTCCCACCTCATACCTAACAAATTTATTAAAAAACTTCCCACCCCCTCCCTATACATTTACACACTCCCACTCCGGAAGGCCCCGCAACCTCCTTAGAACACCAACCTCCCTTCAACCTACCATACTTAGTTTCCAGCATTGCTCTCCACAACGCCTTCCTCTTCGTAACACAATGCCACAACCATTTTCCCAAAAGAGATCAGTTAAACTGAATCAATTTACCCCCAATCCTCCTAATTGTATCGAAGTACAAATCGTCGACCACTTCACTAAATAAAACTTAAACTCATCGCCAAGTCCACCCCATAGAAAATTTCTCTTAAGTTTTTCAAGTCTATTAGCCACACCTATCAGAATAGGGAACAAAGACAAATAATATGTTGGCAGATTAGAAGAGTGCTTTTACTCAAAGTCAACCTACATTCCTTAGATAAATAAAGCCTCTTCCAGCCCGTCAAAAGATATTCCATCACCCACATCACCAATGGGAATTATCTCTTATTTAGACAAATTAATCTTCAGCCCCAACAGCACTTCAAAACATAAGAAGAGAGACCGCAAATAACGAGATAATCACCATTAACCTCAAAAAAGTTCAAAATCTCATCCACAAACAATACATGCAACACTATAAACTCTTCATTATTCCTCAACCCCACCAAAAATCCTGATAAGAGTCCCTTGTCCACAATAGCAGACATCATCCTACACAGTAACTCTATAATAACCAAAAACAATAATGGAGACAATGGATCCTCATGTCTTAATCCACGCAAACTGCTAAAAAATCTAGGAGAATTATTAATGAGAATGAAAAACAACACCGTAGAAATACAATGCGCTATCCAATCTCGCCGTCCCTCCCCAAAGCCACATCTCTTCAACAAATATAGCAGAACCCCAAATTTTTTTTTTGATTCTCCAAATCCAATTTACACAACACTCCAGATTCCTCAGATTTTACTATCCAAACATTCATTATCCACTAGAACAGAACCCAGAATTTGTCTACCTCTAATAAACGCATTCAGCGAATTTAAAACAATCTTCCCCAACACTGATTTTCAACCTGTTTACGAAGACCTTAGAAATAATTTTGTACACTATCCCTAAACTAATAGGACAAAAACCCATAATCTTGGCCCCAGCTTTCTTAGGGATGAGGAACACAAAAGTAGCACTAAAGCTCTCAGCTATGAAACTATGAAAAAAACTTCCATGATGTCCTCTTTTAATATCTCCCAACACTTTCGGAAAAAAGCTATAGAAAATCCGTCAGGTCCCAGAGCCTTATCACCATTGGACTCTCGTACCACTCCTAACACCTCACTCTCCTCAAAGTCTCTTTCCAACTAAGTTCTCTCCTCCACATCAATAGATATGAATGATAGGCCGTCCAATTTTGGTCGTCAATTATATTGTTCAAAGTACAATTGTTTGGAGAAATACACAACATGTTCCTTTATTTATGGAGAATCATAAAACATAGTCCCATTAACAGCTAAGGACTCCACTGAGTTATTTCTTCTACACAAGTTCGCCACTCAATGGAAAAAATTAGTATTTTTGTCGCCCTCTCTCAACCAAAGTGTCGTTGACTTATGCCTCCAACTTACTTCTTCAAGAAGGATCATGCTCTCCAACTCTCTACAAATAGCTTTTTTCTTTAACCTTTCATCTTCAGTTAAAGATCTTCCTTTTGCGATCATATCCAACTCACTTATATGATCCACCATCTCCTTCTTCCGCTTCCTACTTTACCAAAAACCTCCTCATTCCATTTCTTCAAATCCAATTTCAATGCTTTCGATTTCAGTGCCAACACATAATAGGAGAACCATGAAATTTATAGGACACCCACCACAATTTTACCATCTCCACAAAACCTTCTGACTTTAGCCACATATTCTTAAATTAAAATACCTACTGCCCTGCTCACCACACCACAATCCAACATCAAAGGAAAGTGATCCGACAAAAGTCTAGGAAGACGTCTTTGAGATACATCCGAAAAATGTTCTTCCCAATCCGGAGATAGAACCTATCAATTCAAAACCATGCTTAAAAATCACGATCTTCCACTCACACTCAAATCCAAAACACTACCCACACCATTTTGATTTTGACTAGCTTCAATCGCAGTGAACAAAGCCAACAACTGATCCTCAAAACCTTCACCTTCACATGACAGCCCCACAACATGACAAAAACTTTTTACCCTCTCAAAATGTAACTTATTAAGTGATAATAAAGAAACTTTAGATGATAATAACTAATGACCATGGCACAACGACACCAACAACAAAAATACGAACTTTAAAAAATAAAAAAGAAAAAGAGGGAGCACGCAAATAACTATGGCTTAGCATGATAAACAAACAAACAGGGGAATTAGCCAACCGAATTTAACAAAAAAGGTGGAAGATTAGAAGCACAAGCAAGACCTGATTTGCAAAAGGCATCTAAGTGAAAGAAGTACAGCTAAAAGGCAATCTACAAGTACATTTTCAATCCATCACGATGAAATTATTACTCACTGGTACAGAACCGAACCAAACCAAACCAACCAGGCCTTCTAGCAATCTTATGATCTCTTTAGCAATTGAGAATTCAAATATCCAATCTATGCACATAGAACTCAAGACCATATTAACTTCAACCAAGACAAAGCATCACCACAAAAGTACAACCATTCACTTTCAAACTCACCATGGCTTTACAAATACTTCTAAAATGTGGTGAGTTTGGAAGTGAAGGGTTGTACCTTCAAACTCACAATAGCTTTACAGGCACTTTTCAGCAGGTATATAAAGTTCCAAAATTTCAATCACATTCTTACCATTTCAAACATCCTCAAAAAAGACATTGATATCCATAATTAAACAATTCATATTTGTTCAAAATTTATAAGAATTTGATACTTTTAATGCTTAAAATGCTCTCACAGTCCTCAATCATTTCTGAAAATTTCTTCTTTTTTTTAGTGACGACAATCTATACCATTATTTAAAGCTGCAAATCAAGCACATGCACATGATCCATGCAAAACAAGAATATTTACGTTTCTATCTATAGAAACTTACAAAAGAAATGGTCAATAGCTGCAGTTCATCAAACAAAACACACTACATTCCATCTCATCTCATCTCATAAAACTTGGTGCATGATTCCAAGCGCGAATCCTGTGCATCACATTTTTTTCTTGCTATTTTCAGTTTCTTATCTCTCTTTTTTATGATTAATCAGTGGCTTCCATTCCATTAAAACAACAAGCACAGGCTGTGGATCAAAATGATTTTTTAAAAAATAAAAAAATAAAAAAATGTTCAGAATAGGCTTTGATTAACGAGAAGATATCATTGAGAAACGGCTATGACAGTTATAATCATGATAATAAATTTTTATGTCAAAGAAAACAGAACAGTATGTAACTATTTTTGTCAAAGAAAAAATTCTAATCTAAGTTATGATTTCATACAGATACCAATATTAAGCCTTCACACATTTTACAAGCATTTGACTGTGTAAGAACTGATGAGAGCCAAACGAACTGAGTGAACAATTTCTACAAATTATTCTGGAATTGCTTGCCTCTAAATTTGTTCAAATGCATGATCCTTATGAAAATGAATCTGGATCAAAACCATTGGATGAATTAGTCATATTGTTACTTCAATGTCTTTCATTCTGCAGACATCAACTGCTTGAAATATGGCTTAAAAAAGCTGCTATTTAAAATTGTTTCAGAGATGATGAGAAGATTCCATCAAGGCCAAGTTGACAGCAGACACGATGCAATCTAATTTCAGGGAACCAGGATTGTATCACCTATCGGGTAAAGAAATGAAATATGAGATGACAACTCATTTTATTTAGACCTAATAACCAAACAGGTTAAGAGTCATTTTCTTTTTTTCATTAGTAAGTTACAAACACACCCAGTGTGTCTTAAAAACATGACCTCACGCTGCACCTCATTCTTAATAGGAAAAGTGCTATTTGAGCCATAGCTCATTGGCCAAACAGTGTAGGGTCATTACTGCTGATTGTCTAAAAAATGCATGTGTAATTTGTAAATCATATAATTAATCAAGTATTGTGATCAAAAAAAAAAGAGAGATGAAAAATTGGGAAACATAACAAAGAAAAAGAGCTAAAATTGCAGGGTCATCCCCAGATAAAAAGAAATTTTGATTATTAGAGGTATTAAGTGTGCATCAATGTAATAATCAATACATTTTCAAATAGCTCGCCATCATTAGCTGTACGCAAATACAGCATTAAAACTCAAACAATGTTAAAGTAAATGGTCTTTCTAACAGTTTACAAAGCATAAACTGCGTCGCTTGACCACCATATTTCCCTCAGCACACGAGAAGACCATTTTTATCCATCAGTTATCCATTCCTATCACTGCCAATGATGCTCCACTGTAACCAAATAATGTGCAGTCTAACATTGTCTAGCCCTGTAACTCCCATAATCTGAACCACCAATGCAGCAGTATCCAATGCCATTTAACTCCTCATAAGAGAGCTGGTCAGCATGCTGCAATGATATCACAAACAAGCAGTTGAACTTGTCCTACAACCTGTTTCCAAGCTTCAGTTATCCCTCCATAATTTTCAAGATAGTAAAAATGTGGGCAAAATGAAGTCTACCACCTATATGTTAAAGTTTTAAGGCCTTCATTACTCTGAGGATATTTAATGGAATAAGCAATTGTAAAGACATGATAACATCATGTAAAAAGGAAATAAAATATTTATGCTGCAGAGTACTAGAACTGCTAGAGACAAGCTACCTTTCTGCTTGGAAGGAAGAAGGAAAATTAACTAGTATATATTTCAATATGTAAGGGTATTATACATCATGGACTTGAAATAAATAAAAGGTGGAGAAAACATGCAAAGAGGCTGCAAATAAGCTTCCGAGTTTACCATTGAAAGAAAAATAAATAAATAAAAAAGGATATCCTTCAAGTTCAATCCAAGAAACATTATCGTGCTAAGCAATTAGGCATATATTGCTGCATAAGGAAACACTTCCATCTTACATGCATATTTAGCATATGCGCACACAAATACTGTGTGTGCCTGCGAAGCATTGAAATTTAAGTATGATAAATCAATATATACATATATCCATGTTCCCGATGAACCTGCCTTTAAGCATACCAATATATGCTTTCATGCTGTATATTCATAACACTGACACAGATATATCAATAGACACACATATTTACATATGCATCAAATGCTCGTTGTCCAAAATGGAATCAGCATATTAGTATCTCATTATAATCTTTCAAATGATTTTACAAGTTTGGCATTACATATGCAGAAGAGCCATTTGGAATTTCTAGGCACATGTGCACATGCACATGTGAGTGTGGATGTGTGTGTGTGTGTGTGTGTGAGAGAGAGAGAGAGAGAGATTAAAAATGCTTCATGGTTCTGTCATCCCTCATGTTTTTTGATTGATTTCTACTCATTCCTCTCTTCTCTATTGAAATTTATGTACTATGAATTAAAACTTTTGTGGAACAAATTGACGATTGGTAAGAGTTGTTATGTCTCAACTTTCCAGAATTTATAAGTCTACATAAAATGCTATAACAATTGCTACCAACAAGAGCTTCTCCCCATGGACTAGAAAGATCCATTCATGCTAAAACCACATCATTCAAACAACGCCCCTTGCATCTTTCAAGGGAAGATCCACATCAAAAGCCCTTCAATAACTAGTTATACAGGAGCCATTCAGGTTCATTGAAAAGAAACAATCAACATGAAACTTAAGAGTTCACAAGCTAGCACCTACAGTGAGGATAACTGACCATATAAACAGGAGCTCATCCAACTTAATCCAAAAGAAAACAATCACCACAGAGTTCAAACTGCTAGCAACCAACCACAGTCAAGGTAACTGATGGTTACCTTCCCCCAAAACTTTTCTCTATTCATAAGTTGTTGATAGTTGGAAAGATTGTATTTAATAGTTTATTAAAGTGGTCAGACAACTTTAAATATTACAGTCTGCCTGACATATATCCTATACTGACTCATTAGTTAAACATATGCTACAACAGATTCTCTGGGCACAATTAGATTTAACATATACGAAATTCATAAGGCAGTATATGAGAGACCATTTATATGACCGTGGTTCATTTGAATGCAATCTACCCATCAAAACCTGCTTAGTTGTCAACATCCTCTTCTTTTACAAGACTCACACCACGCACCATGACAAATTAAAAAATAAAACAAAACAAAAAAGAACCACATGTATTCAAAGGAAATGTTTCGCCTGTAGGAGTGTCATGAGAAAATGGAAGATCACAAAAAAATGCAAAAATAAAAATGAGATAATATTTTTGAGTAGCACTACATGAAATCTCACCAGTTAATAACAGTTATTGTCAATGAACCAGGGAGGCCATTGGACAAAGGCAACAAATTTAATAGATTGGCAAGAGTTCTGTCTGCTTCTGACATAAGCATAACTGGGTCCAGAACAGGGTGACCACCAACCAGCCGCGACACATTAAAAGCCCGCCTATTTGCTGTTGTAAAGAACCAAATTAATATCCAAATGAAATAATGGCTGAATAAGTCAAAACTCAAATTCCTGAAAGAACACTGGCCAAGGAATCAGAAGAGAGAGTAAAATGCAACCATGTGAAACCTAAACCACATCATTCTCAGAAAAACCATTAAAACCTCGAAAGTCAATATGCATTACCTTCTGTGACAGGCTTTTCCAACTCATCGGTGTCGGACGTAAAAAGTAAAACATACGTTTCCAAAAATTTCAAAGCCAGCAACTTTGTCCCAACAGAACCAGGCTACAGAATCAAGTTAATACTACTTTCAGGTTAGATAAATATTGCAAATATTTAACAGCTACAAAATAAAGGTCTATTTAGAACACAACACTTAAGTTCTAATGACAAAACCAAAATGCATTGATCTCACTGGCAGTATCATAAATGATGCAGAAAGAAAATGGAAATGCAAGTAGATGTGCAATTGCAAGTAAATTTTGTGCCAAAAATTTCTACTGAAACAATTAAACTTCGGACACGACCTAAACAGTCAAATATCACATTTCTTATAAGAGACATTAAGCAAATAGCAACAAATTTGTAATGATCACATAAAATGCATTTTGGAAATCCAACGGGTACAGGAAAATTTTATAATATGAATGCAGAACACTTTCAGCCATAATTATTAACTGCAATGTGCAGCAGAAGAAGACGTGATCAAAAAACAGTGTAGCAAAAGAAGACAATGCTAAAGTAGAGACACGTGGACCCCCTATCTCTTTAGTGACCCCACCCAGCACACGCACCTACCCGGCACACCTTGCCAAGGCCACAGCCTCAACAACCATCAGACCAATTTAGTTCACCACTTCATGAACTTGAGCATTGTCACTTAAAGTACATGAAGCTCTTTTACTAAAAAAAAAAAAAACCAAACAATTCCTTAATAGAGCATCATAGTTCATGTCATGATCCGCCACTACACAACAAATATAGCATCAGTTGTCCCCAATCATAAATTAAACCGAATAACCATAACAGCAAACCAAACACCCAAAATATGCCAATCTCTTGAAGAAGCTACAAAAGTGTTCACATAGTTTACAATACAGTTTCTTTTTTTTTTTTGATAAGTAAGAGAAATATCATTAAAAAGCGCAAAGCGCAATCAAGTACACAAGCATAGTTTACACTACAGTTTCACCACTCAAAAGATGTTGTTTGTCTAACCCTGTATTGAATTTATACAATTTATAATGGAGATATTAACTTTTTCATTGCTAAGTATCGCATCATCAATGTAAGATTACCATGATGAGTTATACTGTAAGTTGGAAAAAACAAAAAGAAAGATAAGCTTTAGAAACTAATTTGCATTTATAGTAGAAGTAAAAGGGACGAGTCAACATGATCTACACACACCTCCAATGCAATGGCAAGGACGGAGTCTTTGAACTTAACCATCCACGTCCAAAGCTCTTCAAGCCACCTCTCAACTTTACCACGGCGGAGAAACTACAATTTTTCAGAATGAGCATGAGTAGTTGAATTGGGAAAAGTAGGAAAAAATAAAAGGGAATCCAACTAGGAATTGCGTGTGTTTTACCTGCAATGCCAACTCCTCCAGAACACTGCAGAAGAAATTCGTGCCACTAACAATACATTGCTTTGCAACAATGGAGTCGCCATCTCTTACAAGTGCCAATAACACAGACATTAGCACCGAAGAAAGCTCCATTGCTTTCAACCCAACCTCTTCAACCACCCTATCAACCACATCAAATAAGACCAAACCAGAGAGAGAACGAAGAGAAAAGCGATAGAATATAGGGTTTTGGAACTCACTCGACGAGCAGTTTGCGGACGAGGCTTTCGGGGGAGGACTGGAGCTCGACCAAGTAGGGGAAAAGCTCGGCTGCCAAGGACGTCTCTACGGACAATAGAATGTCTCTAGCCTGCTTTAGAGAAGACATCTTCACCGCCAAGTCGCCGTGGTTGTTGGCGGCGGCGAGGAGAGCGAGCGCCTGGTCTCTGGGAGCTCCGGCCATGCCTGACAACCCAAGAATTCACGGTGATTATCCAGTTAGGGTTTCAATTTTGGTTGATTAGGGTTTTGAAAAGGGAGGGAGATAGAAAAATCGAATCAGTATGAGCGATGTGCTTCTCAATTGGGGACCAACTTCATACGAATCATACGATCGCCTCACGTGTGTGGATATAATCGTCCCAGGTAGGAATCGGGTTATAACATGCACGAATTGCTGATTAGGGTTCAATTGAAAAGGAAGGAACGGTGGGTGTGCATCCTCTCCGGTTTGTCTTTACATCTGGACCGTTCATTTATCTTTCGGTAAGTCATAACTCCTAATTTTGTTAGTGTTTATCAGTTGAAAATTGACAATGATTCTGAGTACTAATATTTTTTATTTTAATTTAAAAATATATATATTTTCATTTGATATAAAAATGAAAAGTATATTTTATTTAGGGTTTATATTTAAAAAAAAATTATATTTTAAGAAAAAAAAATTGTGTTTTGAATTATATATTAATAATTTAAAAAAAAAATCATATTTTTATTTTAAAATTTGACCAGTTAATTAACCACATTGCTTCTTCTGGAAACTGATTCTAGTCGATCGATCATGCGATCTCCATTTTTAAATGCTTTAATTTCTTTTGTCCTTAATTGTGTTATTTGACAGTGCCATCGATTCATTACGCCCACCTTGCCACAAACGGAGACCGCTTCTATATAGAGCGAGAGGCCAAGCATATTGGAGAAATCAATAATTAACCTTTTAGAGGAAACAAGGTTGCCTTTATAACCTTTGAATGGGCGAGATTAGCAGAAAACAATATTTGTTTTCCTGGTTCCAACAAAACAATATTTGTTATGATAACATTTGCTGCATGTGTGGAATTAGGTTATTTAAGAGACTTTTTGCAGGGTTCTTGAAAACTCTTGAACAATGAGAACCCATTGAACAATTTTCAAAATCAACGTCTTAAGTTGTAACCATAACCATAAAAGCTTTAAGAAATGATAAAAAGGTGTGGGAAAATCCCAATGTATGCAAATCGTGGCAACAAATGTCTTATACTTTGCCCACAAATATCTATTAAACTATGAGTAATGTTACTTAATATATTGTTATATGATTGACATACCACTGAGATAACATGGCTGTGAAAATCAACCATTAATCTTCTTTTGCAAGTACTAATCTAATGACTAATTTTTAATGTCACATCATCAAATTGTACGACAGTTGTATACTAAATCTAAGCCACATGGCAATAGGGATTAACAGTTTGTCATCAAGTTTACAAGCAAACAACTTTCAAAAAAATGAATGCATTAGATCATGATATAACTAGGAAAAATGACCCACTATATTAAAAACCCATTAAATACAGTAATAAAACTTCGAGGAACCTAGAAACCATAAGCTGGTAGGAAAGTTTCATGGAAACATGTAATGAATCTACAATGTACATCAAAAGTTTCATGAGAAACAAATCCTCCCTTATTTTTATTTTTTATTTTTTTTCAAGATCTTGTAAGTTATGAGCTCTTATTGAGATATCGATGGTGATAAGTTTTTACTTATAACTTATGACTAATTTCATTGAAAGTATATATATAGTTCTTGTGACGGAATCCGCCTTGTGATGGCTCCAAAGTGATGTCATATTAGTGCTAATTCAGTCGGTTATGTTATGTTTTTTCAATAAGTTAATTATGTTATGTTTATTCAATAAACAAGCTTGGCCCAAGCAAGCTAGGTTTAGGTTTTATTATCATCTATTTAAGCTCTTGTTGTAATAGAATAAGGCATCAGATTATTGAATTCAAGCACTATGTTTTTCAGCCTCCTAGAGATGGACTTCTCTTGTCAATGGCAAGACTCCATTGAGTACTCTTTTCGGTTGTTGCTCTATTTCTTTTTGCAAAGTATCCTATTTTCAATTAGCAAGTAGAATTCACATTTAGAATCTTGAGTTTCTGTTACTACGCTGCGTCAATTTGGTATTAGAACACAATGCACACATGGAGTGGCCGAACCTATGGAGAGAGCCGTTACACCCAACAACAACGTGATGATGCTCTATTTAACTTGATTGAAAAGTTTGGTGATTTGTGCGGATCGGTGGATGCCATGTCCAAGAGACTTGATCACTTGTGGGAGACTGCATCCCACAAACCAGAAGGATCCGAGGATCGTGACAAGGATGTGCTGAATGATTCATTTATTAATCAAAAATCATAGAGGCAACCCCAAAAGCAATAATGAAGTTGATGAACTCGAATTTCTTGACCATATTACAAGTGAAAAGTCATTTGCAGGAATAATTTATGTTTAAAACTCTGTTTGTGATATCTTCCAAACATGTATTTATATATATATATATATATATATATATGAGTTTTTGTTATTTCCCATGTCTTTTGCATATATCTTATAGAAATACCGAACTACACGGTACATCCCAGAATCTTAACAGGGTATGTCTTCTCATTTTCCCTATAAAATAATATTGTAAGGTATTCATGGAAGTTTCTGGAGTGTTATTTCATTTTGCATCGATCCGTGTAGCAGTTATCGTAAATACATACTACTTATGGCTAGGCATAATTTCCTATGAGCCTAATTTAAATACAGTTATGTGACTTGACATTTCGTGTGCTATTATTTATCTTAAAAGTAGTGGAAAATAAATGACAAATTTAATCATTTTATTAATGTTTAAAATGTGAAAAACCGACAAATCCGCCTTATATGCCGCAAATTAATTTCAAACCAACATAACGAAAAAGAAAAGTAAAAGGCAAATCTTGATATGACACCTGTCATATTAAAGTTGCCCCCTAGCTATCATTCTCAATTAGGTTAGGATTTCCTATTAAGGAGAAGTCAGTTGTTATTTCTGCATTATTTTTTGTTGCTTACTTGTGTCCCACTCTACCGTGGAATCTCTTTATAGAAACCCACCCACCCACCAACCATAATCTATAAAGATCCTGTGTAAATAATAAATGATATTTTTTACATATCTGTTGTGTGTGTATATATGTTAAATTTATTATTGGATTTGTAGGACGCACAATCATGTTACATATACATTTTTCATACAACTCTCATACATCTATTTTCTAAATCAACAATTAGAAAAATGACATATGAGATATGTAAAAAAGATATACACGTAACATGTCTCGTATGTATATATACATGTATGGGTCCTATATATATGAGACAGGTTACAAGTATATATTTTGTACAAAAGATTAAAATAATTATTTCTCTATATATATCTCTATTTTCTTGCCTTTATTCCAATATATCTTTGTTTTCTTCATTGTCATGGCGGCTGCTATCACCTACTCTACTGCCGACCTCCACTCTCTACTGGGGGTGCAATGGATAAAAAGTAATAAAAATTCTATAATTTATTCCAGATCTTTTTAGTTATGAGCTCTTATTGAGATATCGACCGTGATAAGTTTTTACTTATAACTTATGACTAATTTAATTGAAAGTATTTACATATATAGTTTTTGCTTACAAACTTGATGTGAACATTGTTCTTCCTGAGATACTGTTAGGGATGAGCTATTATTGAGGTATGATATCTTGATTATAAAGATCATTTTCATCATAGAACTATAATTACAAATACTTATCTATACTAATTTCATTACATTTAATCATTTTAAATTGGTCACAAATAATAAATGCAGGAATAAATTATCCACAAACATATCTTTGATCATTTAATGCAATATTTTTTTTTTTTTGGGTATGTTTTCATCTCAATTTACCTTCTTTTTTTCATGCAATAACGAAGCGCTCATGGTAATGATAATGAGATCTTGAAATTCAAGAATCTTATATCAATTGGAGTAGCTGGAGTGTGGCTATGATGATGGATATTGGAGAGAGATGAGCGACTGAAGATCCGACTCTATTCTCGATGATTATATTTAAGTGAACATCCATCTCTAATGGTTTTTTTTTATTTTTTTTCCTCTTCCTTATTTTGTACTTAAAATTTTTTAATTTTTTAATTTTTTGACATTTTACCCCATAAGGAGCATTTTTAAGAGTTCAGTCTAAAAAAGTTACGTACATTGCACATGACTGGCTTTCCGTCAAAAGAGATTAAAAAAATTGGTGGAAAATCTTAGTTAGATACTTTGGGAGGTCAATTGTCACTTTTTGAATATTTGACGTCAACACGAAAAATGGTATATACTTCGGGAGTTAAGTGTATTTTCCCTATAAAAAATATTATATCATTATCTTTCATATCTATAAAGAAAATTAGCTGCTTTTAAGTCATTCATTTTTTGTGGTGTTTTTTGGATGACTTTGCTGTTATGATGGCATATTTATAGTAAATTTGATCCTTTGATTTTACAAGTTATTTAGGAGTGTATTCGAGAAAAAGACAATTTTTTAGTAATTTTTTCTTCTTCATATTTTCAAAATATAGACAAACAGTATGTTTTTAAAAACGCATGATTATAAAGGCTAAATAGTAATTTTAGTAATGCTCATCTCATTTTTAACAATTATATTTTGATCAACTACCTTTTAGAATTGCTATTTATTTAAGCATCACAAAGAGTTAAGCTTTTCTTCGTAACTTTTCCAGTTTTCCTATTTCCATTTCTATTCGCCCTGTTGTTTATATTGTATTTATTTTCAACTCTAACCATTTATCTTTTTATTTATTTATGTTGCGTAAATATTTATATTGGTACGTTTAGAGTACGAGATGTGTTATACACTTTTTTTATATCATTCTCACATCTTCCTATTTTTTAAAATTACTATTTGATATGTGAAGCGTATATGAGAGACTAACATGGACCGTATAAATTCAATGATAATTTTAAAATTTAGAAAAATGAGAGAAGAACATGAAGATGAAATATCAACATAGATTGTACAAATTCAATAATAATTTTAAAAATTAGAAGAATAAGAGAATAATATGAAGAGGAAAGATTAACATGAACCGTACAAATTCAATAATAATTTTAAAAATTAGAAGAATGAGAAAAGAACATAAAAAAAGATGCGAATAATAATATGCTTGTAAAAGCAGCCGTAGATTTGACTCGTCGTTTTACTTAAAAAGAAAAAAAAAAGAAAATGGAAAATTTTCATTCCATTTAATCATATAAAATCTGCCTTATGAAATATATATATATATATATATATATATATATATATATATATATATATAATCTTTTGGTTTTCTTACCACACATACTTCAATAGAAAGTTATTTTGCAGTTTTAGAAAACTTTTTATTTTTTCAGCATAATATCAAGGAAATTATTCCCAAATTTAATAGTTTAAGAAGATTTTTGGATATTTTTTCCTTACATAAATAATAACAATTACATAAAAATACTTTTAAATAAAAAATTAAATAAAAAAATAGAATGAAATAATGACGACGAGATAGGATAGATTTACAACTTTTATACAAATCTAATAATTTTTTTTTTAAAATCAACTATTAAATATGTTATACCTACACGTAGGAAAAGAGATCCAATCAATAGTTTAAAAAGATTTTAAAAAAATTATTAGAATTGTATAGAAATTGTAATTGTATCATATCTTAATTGTGATAGTCTCTATATGTTTTTTTTACATTTTTTTTTTTAATATGAATGACATAATAGTAATTTTATATAATTTTAATTTATTTGAGAAAAAATTATGTCTTAAATTTTAAAATCTTAATATCAATTTTTTTTTTTTTTTTGGAGAAACCAAACGTGGCAGAGCACTTGTCCTTAGTATCGATCTCTGGCTGTTATAATTATTAATTACGGACCAAAAAACTAACGCAGAGAAGAGTAGAGCGATTCCGAGAGATTTGAGCAACATCAAATCTAGGGTTAAGAGAAAGAAATGGAGGGTTGGGACCCGAACACGAAGTCGACGCTGACCCAAATCCCTCTGCTGACGACGAAGGCCGGGCCGAGGGACGGCGCGGCGTGGACGCAGAGGCTGAAGGAGGAGTACAGGGCGCTGATCGCCTACACCCAGATGAACAAGTCCAAGGACAACGACTGGTTTCGGATCTCCGCCGCCAATCCCGAGGGCACGCGCTGGACTGGCAAGTGCTGGTACGTCCACAACCTCCTCAAGTACGAGTTCGACCTCCAGTTCGATATCCCCGTCACCTATCCCTCCACCGCGCCCGAGCTCGAGCTCCCCCAACTCGACGGCAAGACCCAGAAGGTTGCCTTTTCTTTTCTTTTTTTTTTTCTTTTTTTTAACCCCTCCTTTTCCTTTTTATTTTTTCGTCGATTAATTAAATTAATTGGTTGTTTTGTTTCAGATGTATAGAGGGGGGAAGATCTGCTTGACCGTGCATTTCAAGCCGCTTTGGGCAAAAAACTGGTACTACTTAATATTGTACCTTTTATTTTCAAATTCAAAATTTAATTCCAATCGTTCGTTGAATTAGTATGATGTGAACCATAATTTAAACTTTACTCCCTCCTTTTTTCTTAAAAAAAAAATAAAAAATCTTCAATTACTTTACATGTTTAGATTTATTATTATTAGAATGTTGATCAAATGATTAAAATGTCCTTTCCTATCTAAACAACTTATAATTTATCACGATGTCATGCCCTAAGTTTGAAACTTGTCATCTCATTATACTTCCCATAATCTCATTAAAGTTAACTGTTTCACATGTGACATTCCACTTCCATTCAAATAATTTAATCATGGTGTCAGAAAATATGCTAATGTTCATAGTTTTCATGATTTTCCTTTTATTTCGAATATTTATAAAAGAAGAAGAAGAAAATATGGTCATGATTCCTGAGTTCAATCTTTGTCTTCACATTATACTTCCCAAATCCCATTGAAGTTAAATATATCACGTGTTGTATTGTATCCACTTCCACTCGTTGAGGGAAGTTTAGGCATACGCATGAGGGAGAGTATATTAGAATATTGGTTAAGTGATTAAATTTATCATTTTCTATCTGCGTAGGCAACAACCAGTAATTTATCAATTATCTGGGGAAGAAGGCTTTTAGAACTAGTACATTTTCGTTTTAAGATAAATTTGCTGAACATTATTATTTTAAGAATAATATTGTTAAGGGTTTTGTTCCTGGAAATTTGCTTCCCAATTTTTAAGATGGAGCTTTGTATTTCAATTTGGAGCAGCAATGAATTGTATATTAACATGGTGACAGTGGTTTTAATTAGGATTTTTTCTTTTCTTAACCCACTCTGTATTTGATAGTGGACTTGTTGTAGACTGATAGATTTGTTGATCTTGCCTTTTGTTTTGCAGTCCTAGGTTTGGTATAGCACATGCACTCTGCTTAGGGCTTGCGCCATGGCTTGCTGCAGAGGTCCCCATTCTTGTGGATTCTGGTATGATTAAGCACAAAGATGATGCAACCTCATCAAGTGAAACTTAGTTATTTCGCCCTATGTTGAGATTGTAGACCTAAACATCGTTTTCAAAAGTTCTTGCAGCTTATTCAAGGAAAATAACTGTTGAGGTATAAAAGTGCCATTAACAGGTGTACAATTATTACCCTGCTATTACAATCTATTAGATCAGATACATACCCTCAAATTTTCTTGCATTGAGCTCTTGGTTCCAAAATGCATATGCATTATTACTTTCTGTCAACATTGTATTTACTTTCTGGTTACATTACAACCTAAGATGTTCAATTAGGCACAGTGATCTCTACCTTACTCTGCATTACATCTGTAGTATCCTTGTTGATACATTGTTTGAAGCTGTAAATTGGATAAAATTTGGATCATTATGGGATCAAATTCCAAATTTTGTGTTTCTAAAGTTTATTCAACGTGAGTGCTTTTCCTTCTCTATACTTGATCCTTTACTACAACTCGGCCGATTTGTTACTTTTTTAGAGCTCTTCCACATCTTCAAGCATTCCATGTATATAAGCTGTGCACTTTCTGGTTTGTATACCTGCATTTTAAACTATTCCCACTTGGCCAAAGTTTCCAAGATTGGAGATGCGTCTGCCACGAATCTTTGTTAGATCTACTAATAGACTCTTCCTGTCAAGGGTCTCTTGTAGATATTATGGCAGTTGGCCAATCTTGTAGTGTTTAAACTCTGACGAACAGTTGGAGTATAATTGAAAAAGTGAGTTTGATAAAACTTTTTAGAATGTGCTATTTGTTTTTTTGGTTGAATAAGTGTTCTGATGTAAATAAAGGTGAACATAGTTTGGAGTGTTTTGTGTGTAGAGTTGTTTGTTAACAAGCAGAAAAGTTTTCTAAAAAAGCGGAGTCAAACAAGGCTGCTTATTTGTTTTCCTTGGTTTTATATTTCAGTTTTAGCCATGTGCATACATATCATGCTATGCAGTAGCAGCAGTATAATGTGATTCATCGATATGAAAAAAAGAGAAATCATATTCAATCATTAGGTAATGATATACAGCTCGATAACTATAGATAGAGGGGGATACTTGTTTTTCATGTACTCCCAATTTGTAGTACATGAACAAGACGTACTGATGTGGAGGCAATCTTGAAGATTTATAGAGCCAACATGATATTCACTAATAGTTTCCAAAACAGATCCTTAGAAAATTCTATTTTCTGGAGGTGCTTTTTGTTATTTTACATATTTGACCAAAGTTAATAGTTGCTTGTTCTTTCGAGGATTTCATCTTAACCATAGTTTGAATGTTAGTTATAGAGTGCAAAAAAGGACATAATATAAACGGATTTAAGATTTGTTTTGTGTGATGAAAAATGTTTGGGGTATTATAGGCTTTGTTTGGCAAATGTTGGTACAGAACAGAGTAGTGGGTTGTTAATTTTAAAAGTAGTAAAAAGTAATGATGCGATATAAAGTAAAAAGAATTTGTATAAAAAAGTGAAAAAGTTTTGTATTGAAGTAAATTTTTTTATCTGAATAATAATAAAAAATTATTGATATGATATAAAAAGTGAAAAAAGTGGGAATATTTTGAAGTAGATTGTTATTGAAAAATGTGAAAAACTGAGAAAAATAATGGGAATAGTGTGCTCCACTATTGTGTAATGGTATGTTGTTTGTCAAACATACCCATAATTTAATTTCTTGTGACAATTCATATTTTATGCATCAGTTTGTAAATATGGTAAGCGTTGTCAAGTGATAGTTTACATTTTAATTGGATGATATGATAAGTGTTACATATCACATCAATTTATAAAAAACTTATAATAAAAATTGAAATATCAAACATGGATAAACATGGATGCGCTCCTTAAGTGTGCCGAGAAAACAAACTAATGCATACAATTATCCAAAAGTTACTTATCAAAAAAAAAAAAATTATCTGAAAGTTCCATATTGGATAACAATGTAACATGTTCTATAACAATGGCACATGATTCTGCATGGCCGTTGGAGCTATGGAGAGCGACTTCCATGGGTTTCCACGGCTACAGAGGGTCTTTACTGTTGTGACAAAACTAATTTTAATGATAGAATAGAAAATAACAGAATCATACAAGACACTAAGATTTAAGTGGATCGGCTTAACAACATACATTCATTGGCGGAGATGATTCGGAGAATATTCACTAACAAAAGATTGAGTAGAGAGAAAAATCACTCAAATCCAAAAGTTTCAATACACTCAAATTTCATTCTCACTCAAAAGAAAATTATACAAAAGAGATAATAACAAAAGAGAGTTTTCTCTAAATTCTCTAAGTGTTGCGCCGTATCACAAATGTGAGAAATATTGGGATTGAGAAATCTCACAAAAACTCTATGTTTAACGCTCTCACAGGTATCTCTCCTTTATAGATATCGTAGTTTCTGCTTCTCTTGCTCTTCTTTTATAAATGACCGAACAATGTTAAATCTTAAAAACTTTACATTGAAGTAAAATCTTAAAATTTAACTAAGAATGACACATGATTCTGCATGGCCGTTGGAGCTATGGAGAGCGACTTCCATGGGTTTCCACGGCTACAGAGGGTCTTCATTGTTGTGACAAAACTAATTTTAATAGTAGAATAGAAAATAATAGAATCACACAAGACACTAAAATTTAAGTGGATCGGCTTAACAAACATACATTCATTGGCGGAGATGATTCGGAGAATATTCACTAACAAAAGATTGAGTAGAGAGAAAAATCACTCAAATCTAAAAGTTTCAATACACCCAAATTTCACTCTCACTCAAAAGAAAATTATACAAAAGAGATAATAACAAAAGAGAGTTTTCTCTAAATTCTCAAAGTGTTGCGCCGCATCACAAATGTGAGAAATATTGGGATTGAGAAATCTCACAAAAACTCTATGTTTAACGCTCTCACAGGTATCTCTCCTTTATAGATATCGTAGTTTCTGCTTCTCTTGCTCTTTTTTTATAAATGACCGAACAATGTTAAATCTTATAAACTTTACAGTGAAGTAAAATCTTAAAATTTAACTAAGAAGCAAACTTCACCGAGAAGTAAAACAAGGAGAGACAAAATGTGTAGCCAAAGAAACCAATGAGGCCCACGTTTGAGAAATGCAAGTTATAACACGACATCCACCACCGTAGAGGGACCGTCATGGATGTGGGCTTACATGGAAGTCGTTTCATGGTCATGGAGGCATGGGCCAACTCCATGGCTATGGACTCCGGCAATGCAGGTACGTGTGTGTGGAGAGGTTTTTATATTTTATTTTACTAGCATTTTTTTTTCCTGAAAGTATAATTGGTATTTTAGAAATATTCAGTTACAAAAAATTGATAGAACATTAATTGAAGAATCTATTTTTAAATTCTTCATTAATAAGGATATATTTGATTTTTTTTTTAAGGATATATTTGATTTAAAAAAAAATTCAGATAACATTTTAATAGTGAGTAAAAGCACATGTGTGAATTTGATATTTGTTGCACTCAAATGGTGGCACGCCATCCAACTTAGTGAGACTCCTAGAAGGTCTTCTTAGTGAGATTCCGAGGTGTCTTTATTTTTTTCTTCTCATTTTTCTACATCCAGCAAGCAGGGTGCCCCATGCATGCATGAACATTAGGCTTCAATGGCATTGTTTGAATGAAATTGTGTGCCTCATCCAACAGTCCAGCCCGACAGAGAAGATGAGTCTTGCATATGTAATGGTCAATCCTTGGTATAATGTTGGAATCTGAACTCATGGCATAATTAAACCAGTGTTTTCCTTCTGTGACGTGTCCTGAATGACTGCAAGCTAGCAGATAAGAGACCAATGAAAGTCACACCGTCTTGGCTTTAAACCCATTTCTAGAAAGTTCTTGAACAGTCCAAGTGCTTCCGCACCACGCCCATGGATACCATAACCAAATATAATTGCACTCCATGAGATGATATCCCACGTATCCATCCGATCAAAAAATCGCCTAGCAATACTGATCTTCCCACGTACACTTTGAGTACATATCTAAGCGCATTGCAAACAGAGGTCTCAGTCACAAAGCCATGAACAAGCGAGTAACCATGGCAGCAGGCCCCATGTTGGAGAGCATCCAAATGTGAACAAAGAACCCAAGTGCATGCATCATCTATAGCCCCACACTTAGCATACATTGAAAGTAGGGTATTACATACCATTGTGTCTAACTCTAACCCTTATTTGATTGTATAACAATGTAAACGTCTCCCTCTGCCAAAATCAATTAGCCTTGCGCAAGCTCGAAGTATGACTACAAGAGTTATTGGGGTTGTTATCACAGTTTTGAGCACCATCTCATCATCTAATGACATACATCATACGCTCCAATCATGGCACTACAACAAACCTCATTCTTGACATCCATCATGTCAAATATTCTCCTCGCATAAGATATGCAAAGACATTTACCATACATATCCAAAAGCCGGGTTTCAAGCACCACATCGTTACAAAAACTTCTCCTTACAGAGTAGGCATGCATACAGCCTTCCCTTGGCTCAATGCATTTGCTTGCCCAACCGTGGGAAGAACAACTACTATCGTTGAAGAGTTTGGAGTTGTTCCCGCTTTCTGCATTTCGACTACCAACTGTATTGTGTCATCATAGAGTCCATCAAGCGAGAACTCAGCAATCATAGAATTCCATGCTACAACATCTCTATGCGGCATACTATAGAACACCTTTCGTGCATCACCTAAATATCTCCGAACTTTGCATTGGGCATGGAAATTGGTCAATAATCCTCGACTATTGCTAAATCTGCAGAGACGTCTTGCTCCCCATATCATCTTCTTTTTGGGTGCGCCAATGCTATAATACCTTTACCAACCGTTTTTCAAAATTTTCTTTTGAGAGCTCCAAAAGTATATACCACACAATTCGGGTTCGGGGCGAGCATGTTGGGCCTAATTGTTGATCTTTACTTTTTTTTCTTTTTTTGGGAAGGAATTGTTGATCTTTACTTAACAATATAGAGTAGCCGTTATTTTTATTGCTACTAATCTTTTCTTCTTATAATGTTAGGCCATATAACTTATGACATGCTTGAAGCTTTTATTAGATACACTTTTTTTTTAAAAAAACTTTTTGAAAAATATGTGTATTTAATAAAAGCCCCAAACTCATGGATTGAGCTTTTCTGCTTCTGTATTATTAAGTTGCCCAAATTTTTAAAAAAATTCGGGTAGCCTATTAATGGAGAATTCTCGCCCCCAAACTCAATAGTTGTAGGTTTTTGTGTTTAATAACGTCGCAATGTATTATATTACATTATTATTGAAAAACTCCTAAATACGTCAATCTCTCTAATAAATAGTATTAGAGTCGATAGTGATGTGCATAATGGTGAAATAATAATGGTTTCTTGTACTGTTGGAATCGGAATGGTACGCATGCATGTATAGAGATGTTATATTATAGCGTCACTAAAAGGAGTTCCAAGATATCAATCTCCTTAACACATTTGATATCAACATTTAGGTTGGTTTTAATCCCTAATGTTAACTTTGATCATCTCAAAGAAAAAAAGTGATTATTTTTCCTCCAACCTCCATGTCATTTGAAGTCTCCCGTTGCTAATCTCAAAGGTTGGCTTAACTATTCAAGTAGGATAAAGTTTTTCTTTCAAATTAGGTTCGAGAAATGTTCTCTAATCCAATCTATTAAACTAATATGTGTTTAAAATGCATGCGAATTATTCACTCAAGTGCGTACTAAAGGTTAATTAAGGGAGCAATATTAGGGGGGGTTAAAATGTAACAATTCTTAAGAAATAAACTTCTTAATAGACATACTACCCACTTTTCTATTGACCTTGAAGTATGTTTTGCACATTATTGACCTTATAATTGAAGCCACCTAATTGTTGTCCCACAGTATATAAAGTTCAGCAAAGCATAAGTTAGATGATGAGTGCTTTCCTTCGTCACATACATAGTCTGAAAAAAGGTAAGAGATGTCAAATAAGAACCTTATTTTTTTTTTACTTTATCTGAGAATGGGGAGATCTTGAGGAACCGTAGGGCAAAGTGGAAAGAGATAAAAGTGTAGGGGAGGAAAAAAAGTTAACCCAAAGTAGATTGATTGGGGGTCATTTGCTGAGTAATTATTATGCAAAAAGTTGGGTTATAAAGAAAAAGAAAGTTCTGTTTAAAAACATAAATAAAATAAAAGAAGAAAAAAAAAAGAAAAAGAAAAAGAAAGTCCATTAAAGAGTAGCACGCCATGGCTTATCCAAAAAGTGCATGTCCTTAATTAATTAATCCCTAATGCTCCTCTTCACCATCACGTCTTAATTTGTTATCATGTTAATTATGTTTAGTTATTACAAAAAAAAAAAAAAAATCATATAAGTCACTCGGGGAGAGGAGGGTTAGGCCCCTATATAGAAATTAATCTGAAAAATCCTCATTGTTTCTTAAAAATAAAAAATACTTAAAGAAAAAAAAAAATACTACTATGGCCTTATACATTAAAAATCTGAAAAAAAAAATCCCTTCGCCCCTTCCCCCCAAAATTCAGAAGAAAATTACTACAATCTCCAAAATTCAGAAAAAAAAAAATTACTACAAGACACGTGGCTAGTTGCCCGTGTGTCTACAGTAACCAGTACTGTAGACACACAGCAAATTGCTTCTTTTTTTGTAGTTAAACCTTGGATCCTCCAAGACCGATGACCAAAAAAAATTTGGATTTTTCTCTAAAAGAGAAAAGTTTGATCCCCAACATTTAAAAATAAAAAATGTATGGTAGTACCATAAGCAAAATACATATCGCATGGAGAATAAGTTATCAAAACATGGTAGTACTATTTGGATTTCCGAATAGCATATAAAAGTAAAAGAAAATGTTTGGAGGACTACAATTTTTATTGTAATTTCTTTATAAACTTACGTGATAACCCATAATTAGTGAAATGAATAATAGTGTATAGTTGATAAGTCAGCCATTAACTAAATAAGTTGACAAGTCAGATTTTTTATTTAGTTATTTTATCAATTATGAACTGTCGTGTCGGTTTGTAATTAGAAAATTTGTAATAAAATCTGTAATACCTCTAACAACGTACATTCAAAAGTATAAAACATCTTAAACTGTGGTCTTATATATATATATAGCATTTTCTTATAAAGGAGATATGAATTCATTGGACACCTATAAGTGTGAGATTAATTTGTGCTGATTTATGGGATATAGATCAAAGAGAAATATTTCTTTGCATTCTACTATCCATCTCACGTATATCTTCGCTGAATTGGTATATTTTATCCATCGTATCCTCTTTAACAAACATATTATATGCTTTTTTTTTTTTTTTTTAACCTACAGAATATATGAAGTGTTTAATAGGCAAAATGATTCCTGGTATAAGTAATTAAGATATTGTTAAATATCATTTAACCATAATACTTAAACAAAAGGTTCCTCTCCATTTCATTTAGGAGTAGGTTTACGGCTACGATACCTTTAAAACAATCTAAGGTTAACAATTGGCCATGTCATAATTAAGCATAAAGTTAACGACATCTCAAAGGAAAGAAAACGTTAAGTTGAACGCCAAACGTTCACCTCTCCCATCCAAAACCAAATCCCCCTCTTCCCCCACGCCTGCAGCTGGGAGCTTCCTCAACTTGCTCGTGATCACCACCAAGCACCACCGCTTCAGCTTTCTCGCCGCCGCCGGATCTCACTAATTCTGCAAGCACCGCCATCGATCAATTGAGTAACAATGGCTAAATCATTCCTAGTATAAGTAATTAAGATATTGTTAAATAAAATTTAGAGGGCACCCGTAATTGAGTAATAATGGTGGTGATCTATGGTGGTAGCTACTGGTCATGTTAGATGAAGTGGTGGGTACTCCAATTATATATATTTAATTTGGAATGCAATAATATTAACGAGCTCTTTTACTAAATAATATTATGAAAGGAAGTATATATTCTCTCAAAAATATAAAATATATCCAAATGAAATTACTTAAATGATTTTCATCCTAGCTATATATCAAGGAAAGGAGGTCAAGTAATTAGTTTATAAATTAAGCACGTGCGATCATTAATTTCCTTATTAATTCTAGGGTGTTTTTTTATCACTCAATCATTGACATTTATTTATTACAAAGGACTAAAATCCATAATTGGATAGACATGATATTAAGATAGTATATTTAAACTAGAGTTTGTTGAATGAATTTTAATGTGTTTCTTGAAATCATATTACTGGTAAAAAGATATCTAAGGATCTTATAATTGAAATAATTAGATAAAAGTATCAAAATAATAATTAGGTATATATACTACATCAAATATTAAAAGCAACCTCCTCATATTATAAATGATGGGACCTAGTTAATTTGTAAATGATTAGATATACCACATGAAATTTTTTAATTTAAATTAGAGGTAAATTACAAAGATCGACAATGGTTGAATTATGGACTGTACCATTGTTATGGTATCATGTTAAATAACTATATATTCCAAAAGCTTAAACTAATGAAATAAGATTAATTTAATGATTTAATTAATATTCTAACATTCAATAAAAAAAAAAAATTGTTAAGTGTTTTCTTTCGTTGGTTCCCCTTGAAATATAATAATACATCATCTAGATGTTTTGTCCATCTCACAATGTCGGTGTCAATATTTTGTTGTGATATTCTCTCTCTCTCTCTCTCACTCATTATATATATATAGAGTAATGATTCACTACCACCTAAATATACAACTTTTCACCATCTTGCCTATGTGGCAAGGTGGTCACTCACCTTAATTTATTTTTAAAAAATAAAAAAAATTAAAAAGTAGTGGGGGACCACCTTGCCACATAGGCAAGGTGGTGAAAAGTTGTATATTTAAGTGGCAGTGAATCATTATTCATATATATATATATATATATATATATATATATATATATATATATACACAATGCCGCGCGCACGCACACAAATACACAACTTCTTTTTATTTTATAGATGAGTAAAAGAACTATAACAGTATACCAATACAAAAGAAGAGTGTTACACACATAAAGAAAAGACCAACAAAATAATACTATCCATGCAGCAATCCATTCTACATCCCCGGAGAGGATCCTCAAGATGAAAGGAAGATGCGGCAATGCTTCTAGCTAGCGGCTCATGGTGAAAATTTGTGAGTTCACACCTTGGACCGTAAGACAAATGACAACAAATTCAGTATATCCTACCTAAGGTTTAGATATGGATCTTGACTTTTTTGCAGCAAAGGCTTCACCGGAAGAGAGCTGGAAGAGCATGGGTAAAGATCTATCAGATCTACCTAGAGAAAGAAAAGACAGCAGTGGCGAGTGGCATGATACAGCGCTGTAACGAAGGACGTCAGTGGAGCAGTGGCTTGTGGCTTTTGTGGGTGAAAAGGTTGCAGTAGATCTAAGATCCAAAATTAAAAAAAAAAAAAAAAAAAAAAGATGTTGAAACTAAAAGGAAAAGAGAGAATGGGGAACCAAATGGAGACATGAAAAAGTTTATAAGGGCGAGGGTGGTGCGGAGGAGGGAAGCTCTTCCTCCATGGCTAAGAGCGGAAAGATACACACACACACATATATTTGGAAGAGCTGAGAGATCGAGAAGGTATCACACACACACACACACACACATATATATATATATATATATATATATATATTTGGAAGAGCTGAGAGATCGAGAAGGTATTAGAAAGCTACACACACATCTATAACTGAAATATACATACCTCACAATTTATAATGATAATGATTAATTAAAGTTATAAAATCGCCAAGTATGTTCTAAGACATTTCAAGTGTCATTTAATTAGCCACTTCATTGAACACATATAGCTAGCTAGGCATCAACTTGGACGTATATATCTCATGCTTTTTCAAGAAAGAATTAATAACGTGGTTCATTGTGATTAATTGATAGATTAATTGTATAAAACAAATAGATATACAAAGTAAAGAATCATCGATATCTCTCGCAGCAAATAGGTCCAAAAATAAACCCTAGGTTGTTTCATACATATATTATAATATATATACAACCGTACCTATATATATGTTAATAGTGATGGGACCCGGCCAGTCCCGATCACATTGACCTACAAAATGTTGTTGATGAAAATAAGACAGTACTCAATTTAATTAAGAGTAGATCAAAGCAGGATTAGTGGTGCACATATTTTGTTGTTGAAGATAACTTAGACTAGAAAGGGCTTGCAAGAAACGTTTGTCTGAGAATCTGTTAAAGAGAAAGTGAAAAATGAGCCAAAGACAAAGGACTTTGAATCCTTTTCTATATAAATCATGCCGGTGGTAGTCATTATATGAGAAAAATTAGTTTTTACGAGGATCGGAGCTAGCTCAGAAGAAATGGCACCGGTCGGACTCCCTCCTGGTTTTAGGTTCCACCCAACAGACGAAGAGCTTGTCAATTATTATCTCAAGAGGAAAATCAACGGCCAAGAGATCGAACTCGACATTATTCCTGAGGTTGATCTCTACAAATGTGAACCTTGGGAGTTAGCAGGTGTTTGATGTTATATATATTTCTTGTTTTAATTTTACCAAATATATATTTTCCTTACTCATTTTACAAAATGATCAAGTGCATGTAGTTTGATATTTCTTCTTCGATCTTCTTTTTGAACTTCTGCTGTGAAATTATAAATATATGTCGTACAGAAAAATCATTCTTGCCCAGTAGAGACCCAGAATGGTACTTCTTTGGACCTCGGGACCGAAAATACCCAAATGGGTTCAGAACAAATAGAGCGACTCGAGCCGGATATTGGAAGTCTACCGGAAAGGACAGGAGGGTTACATGCCAGAGCCGACCCATTGGAATGAAGAAGACGTTGGTTTACTACAGAGGGCGAGCTCCTCAGGGGATTAGAACCGATTGGGTCATGCATGAATATCGCCTTGACGACAAAGAGTTTGAGGACACCTCCGGAATTCAGGTACTAATTTGTTCATGCCTTACATATACATACATTCTTTCAACAAAAGTTTGTCATGTTTCCCTATATATTTGGTTTTGATCTTCATCATCACTAGCTGATATATTAATTAAGTTCTGCAAATTCCTTCCATCTAGAGGAAATACTTATTTATTCAGTATTGGATCATCCATATAGTAATTCCTTTTGATTATCATTGTTTTAGTTGATCTCAATATCGGTTTTTTATTATTATTATTATAATAATAATATGTATTGGGGTTTCTAAGTATTGCTCCCATTGGACTTCTTAATTATGTCAGGATATGGTTCAAATAATAAATATTCATTTTTCGATTAGTTATGAAATACCATTAACCCTAGCTATTGCGGTTCTTTCTTCATGAGTATTCTAATGGTAATATTCTTATTAATTATTTCAAATAAATCTATTTCTATCTTTTCAAAAAGTAATTCAAGATTATTGTTATTCCTCTATAATTCTTATATATATGTGAATACGAATCCGTAGAGGAGAAAAGGAAAAATTAAACCCCGACCCACACTCATACACATACACATACACATTCACATATATGCATGCAATAATACTCTAGAGCAAAATGCATTAATGTTTTAGATGTAGAAATTTTTATTCCTTCCCAGCCTTCTTCAATAGTGGAAATGTCAAAATATTAATTTAAAAATTAAATTTACAATTTCTTATAATTAAGATTAATTTTTTAGAATAAGCGCTGATTTAACGACATGGTATAAAAAACGAAATCCTAACTTCAAATATTAACTCTAAAATTTATTTAATTTCTCATGACAATGGTAAAATAATTAATTTACCATTTCCTAATCAGATCCTCATGGAAAAAATCACCCTTAACAATTTTGATGTTTCCCTCTAATTTATTTTTGGTAGAATGTTGGGTTAGTGTGTTGTTCATTACTTAACAATTTAATTGGGAAATCCAATTGATCAAATTTCTTTGTCTTGTATGGTACTTCTTGGCTCTAAATTAGCTCGATAAGTGATGAACTTTTTAATGAATGAATAATTCATACGGATTTTCACCAAAAGCCTTACATTTAGGAAGCCATTTTGCAAAAGTAAGTATTCTGATGTCAAGAGCACTCCTTTTAGAATTAGTCCCCAACCAACCTCATCTAACTCAGCTGACTCTCTCTCCCTCTTTTTTTTTTTTTTGGCAAGTACTTTTTAATGGCAAAAGACATGAATCCTAATTAACAACTACTATAATTACCATTTCTTAAATTTATTAATTACATGATATTTTTTGATTTCTTTGGTTCTCCTTCATGAAGCCGATGCTTAATTCCCCCAATTATGAGAAAAGCATTTTCCTTGCTTTATTTTTTTTCCACCACCTCTTTTACACCGAAGGGCAGAAAGCAATTAAGTTAAAGCTAGCTAGCTTCTTCACCAATTGCCACCATTCTACTGTTGAAATACACTCCCAAACATGAGGTATTGAGGTGTGTGTAGGAATGTGGGAAATGCATGACGTGCATGCAAAGTTAGGATCTCTCTCTCTCTCTCTCTCTCTCGTGCCTTTTTATATGTTTATTATATCTAACATGATCAAACAATGACTGACATATTCGTTACTTGCACTGTTCTTAGATCTCTTAAGTGTCAAAGTGTTTTCTCCACTTTGTCTTTCTCTCTAATGAGACAAAAGTGTTATCCCAGTACGACCCAAATCCCTGCTAAAACCGTTTTATTAAATAATTTTACCAACTTTTTAACATTCTCTGATCTACAAATCTAGATTCCATGGCTATTGTTTATGCAACTCAAAAAGCGTTTCTCTCTGTCACTTTCATGCCTAAGAAGGTGTCGGCTACTTTTTCCTTTATTCCAAACAACCAAACAAGCCACATATCAATCTAGTTAGCTATCCATCCATTCCCTAATAACGTGACTCACGACATGCAAATGTTTCAAGTCTTATCAATTCTACTATACGACTGTCATACAACTTGATAATGTTACAGTTAAATTAATTTTCAATGCCACGTCGTGTATATATATATAGCAATTTACTAAATAGACATGTGATGAGTGATTCAAAAGCATAAATATTTCTTTCACCTATAATATTGTTAGACAGCAAGGAAACCACTGACAGAAGCAGAGATGGAAGATCTTCTGAAACTTTATTGTCTATACTATGTACAGCCGGCCGGCTGATTCCTGCCGGTGAAAAACTAACATATATATCAGTTTGAGCCCCAATAATTGACTGCTTTAAACTTTATTTGGCCTTGTATGCAGCCTTTAACTATCCAGAGAGATATTATATATATAGAAGATCGATTTGCAGTTTGATGAACCAGCTTTATCTTTATCATCTGATCTCTCTCTCTCTCTCAGGATACATATGCACTTTGTCGTGTGTTCAAGAAAAATGGAATCTGCTCTGAAATTGATCAAGAGCAAGGGCAATGCAGTATATCATTACTGGAGGGCTCGCAAGGTGTAATCAATGATTATGAAACCATGTCACCGGATGTTACCATGGCATCATCATGCATGGATGAGGAAGATAAAGATGACTCATGGATGCAGTTCATCACAGACGATGCATGGTGTTCTTCTAGCGCAGCCATGGGTGGTGGTGGTGGTGGTGAAGAAGTCTCCGGCCGCATGGCATTCACAAACTAAAGATTAATAGCATGATCGATTGGTGGCGAATAACATATAAACTGGATATATCTTTTTATATAATAATTAATAAGACACTTTTTGCAAATCAATTTTCGTAATTTGTAGATTAATTATCTTTAATTGGATATGATGGTTTGGTTGGGTTGCTTCACTACGTAGGGTCATATTATATATCATCAATGACTCTATGGATTTTATTTTTTATTTTTTTAAATTTTTTTTTTTTTATATATATTTTAACCTCTTCTTGGAGGCGTTTTGGATGTTACTTGTGGAATAAAAGGACAATAATTGAGATCATTGTTTTTGTTATTGTTGGATTCTGAGAGCTTACCTATACATGCACGTACACATGGAGAAATCGAGCAGAGGCAATACGAAGAAAAGACCTGTTTAGTATACAGAATGGTTATTACATTAAAAAAATTAATAATTTTTATTGAAAATAAAAAAAATATGAAATGAAATAACTTTGGAATAGTCCTTCCCTAATTGGCAGTGAGAATGACTATTCCAAGTTTTAGATCTTCATCATATACTCTAACATCAAGACTATATATTTTAGTTCATTTCTTCCATTTTTAATAAAAATTGTTCATTTTTTCTAAAAAAATAATCATTCCGCATACCTAATGTAAGATGTTAATAATTAGCTTTTATGCTTCTTTTATCTCTCATAACAAAACGGTCGAGTGCATGGGGCAGGTTACGGGGATGTATTTATACGCCACTTTGCAGCCTTCTAACTCCTAAATAATTAATCACATATTTAAATATTTTAAAATAGAAAATTTAATTAAAATAAGAATTAAATTATAGAGACAAGGTTCAAACTGACCTATAACGGTAAGCCTAGGTATCCTCCAACCCCATTGGTGACTTCAATTCCTGTTCCTTTGCCTCCACGGTATTGAATATTGCATCACTAAATCTCCATTTATTTAATTAGCATTTCATTTATATTACTTCTCTATATATGCATATCAATTCTTCTTCATGCTCCTAAACTATATATATATATACACATGTATGTATATAAACAAAAGCAGAGTTACAAAGAAAATTAAGAGGGGTGAGAGCCCAACAATAAACCTAAACTCAAAAAAAAGCGTCGAAGTGCTAATGTACTATATTCTTGACTTTAACTTGAGTTTAACCTTTTATTTTGGTCAATACATTCTTAAGGTACTATGTTCTTTGCTTAGAGTTCGTTGGCCTAGCGATTTCACAGGTAAAAAGTGCAATTCTAAACAAAAACACAAAAAATATACCCTTTTTTGGTGCATTTTAAAAAAATTGTAGCTTGAAAGCGTAGAAAATTCTGTGTTTTTAAAAACACACAATTTAAGAGATTAAACTGTAATTGTCAAGGCCAAATCACAATTTTATCAAGCCTTAATTGCGTTTTTAAAAACCATGTTTTCAAATTGTACGTTTTAAAATTGCTATTTTAAAAAAATTACACATTTTAAAATCACAAGATCCAAACGACCCTTAATGTTGAAATTTGTTCTCGTAGCTTTTCCTAAAGCATATGTAGCTTCTCCTCCTCCACTTACGCCACCACCTCCGTCCCTCCTCCTAAGTTTGTTCAAGAACTTGTACTGTCATCCCGTCCTGTCCCGTCCCTACGTGACTCGATCTATCGGCTTGTAGTGGATAGGTCCCACTCGACCACCTCCTCCTTACCGTCATTACCACTTTCCTTTCCCAACTCCTATGTGCCGCCACCGCCACCGCCACTGCCTCCCTCTTAATGCCACACCCTCCTCTCCCATTCCCTACTTCCCGACTGTCATCACATGCTCGAGTCTCTCCCTTCCGCTCTCCCAATTACTCTCCACCAACTTTTAAGGGGTTTTTCTTTAAAATAATAATATAGAGATTTTTAGTGCAACAATATATTGGAAAAAAATTTGTAGGGTTTTTTCTATCAAAGAAGCTGCCGCCACCACCTCCCTCCCCCTGCTCTATGCAGACACCTCCACGACCACCCTCTTCACCTCATTCCCACTATCATTGTCTACCAATTTTTTATGGTCTTTTTATTGTTTTAACATAAACATTTTTCACTTCCGATAATATTTATTGAAAACATTTTCATTTACGTCAAAAGAAACGAGGACTAATTAAAGTTACTTTTTTCTCATCAATGTCACAAAAGTAGGGCTGTATTCTAGTCGAATCGAGCTTGGGGCTGCTGAATTCGGCTAAAATACATAAAATAGGGGCTCGGACTCGGCTCGAGTAAAATTTTGAATGATTGTTCGAATTCAACTTGTTAAGAGCCTAGCCAAGTTTGAGCGAGCCACCAATCGAGCTGGATTAGAGTTTTATAATATTTTTTTACTTGAAAAATATATATTAAAATTCAGTACAATTTTAACTTTGATTTATGTTTCACATTCTAAGTGGAACATCACCGCCAGGTTTGGAGCTACTTGTAGAGTCCTCAGCAACCCAAAACTTTTTAAAAATGTTTACAAAAATTATTACTTTTATACTCTAGCCCCGGTCCCATTTGATATAAATTGTTTTAGATTGTAATATTGAATGCGTTCTTAAGTGGCTCCTTGGTTAAACCTTTTTTTAACTGAAATTGGGAAAAAGGGTTTGAAATGTCTTACCCGATGAATTTTTTACTCTTGAGGTCTTTACATTTAGTAAATTTTACTTGCAAAATTGCATGGGCTCAAACATGCGCCTAACAAGATGAAAATGTGCGCATTTTACCATAGGTCAACCACATAAGTTAAATGTGAATATAACAAAAGACAATATTAATAGGTAATATGACAATATTAATAAGTAATGGTCGGATACAGTTTTTACTTTTTACTATATGGAAAGTTAGCTATCTCTTTGCTTCAAATTCTAGTTCCGCCTCGGTCATCGCCTAATAATTAGATAGTGCCCAACCAATCTAACCTACAGGTTGTAGCCCTCAGGGACGGAACTAGGGGAGGGGCCGGTGGGGCCTCAATTCCAAAAAAGAAAAGAAAAATTATGAAGTAAAAAAAAAATAAAAAAAAATATCGTACTGGTTCTTACCAAGAATTTTTTTTGGCCCCTGATCCTTGCCCATAAGAGCTTCTAGCTCCGTACCTGATAGCCCTCCCTCATAATGTAACAAAAATAAATTCATATCATATCATTTTTTTTTAATAAATAATAATATATTAAAATAAAAAGGCAAAGCTCTTGTACACTAAAAGCATACAAGAACCAAAAGTATACAAAAGAGACAACCTTCCTAATCACGTGTAAAATCTAAAAAGTTAACCAAATCTAAAAGAAGAAGAGTAGAAATTATGAGCATAGACTACAGCAAAATCTAAGAGAAATCTCAAAAAAGAAACACATTGAAGAACACTTAACGTATGAGATTTAAACTTGTTGGTCCATGCGTTTCAGAGGGCCACCTTAATGACTATTTCGCTTTGCCTATATTAAAGCATTCTTGTGAACCTTCCACTGCTCCCATTCTGCTGAGCTTAACATGAAAGAACCGGCACTTGCATGTCCACCACCTCCAAATTCCTGAGAAGAAATGGCAAAAGCACATTTAGCTCTTTCAACTGCATTTAAGGGAAGGAAACAACATTCATTTAGCAGAATATATAAACAAACAAACAACCTCTGAGATGGGTGTTGTGTCTTCATTTTCCACACTCCTAAGGCTTATTTTCAGCAACCTGTCATTTTCCAGCCCTGGGACTCTGTATACAACAGCTCCGATGCCCCTAAGAGAATGTAAAAATGCACAATGGATAAGTAAGCATGTAGAGGATGATTGATCTCTCACACCCACAAAAGAAAGAATGCAGAAGATAACATATATGCATCCAGAGGCGAAAACTTAAATCTATAATCAGAGAAGTAAATGAAAAAGATCTGCATACATGTAAGTTGACAATATTCGAGTTGAATTCTAAAAAGAGGACAGGACATGAAAAAGAAATTAGTATGATAGAAACGGAGAGTAATTAGAATCTCCAAATCAAATTATTTTCTAAACAATTATGTTGTCAGAGAGAATCCTCTGTGTCACCAGACATGAAAGCCCATGGCCCCAAGAATGTAGCAAAAACACAGCACGGATGCACATGCCAAAAATGCAGATGATGGGATGGGACCTGCAATGGGTTCCATGATTAAGGCAGTTCTTGACATCAACCTTATTCCCAGTCTAAATAAATGAATCCTGGACTTGAGTTCAAAAAGTTCAACAACTAAAGTTACACGCACAAGAAAATACACAAATTAACATCTGAATATATTCAAGAGCATCGACTTTCAAGTAAGCACATGCAAGATATGGTATTTATGCGCTACTTGAGTTGCGAAATGAGCCTATGGCCTGAAAAAAGTAACAAAAACAAAATGGATGTACTTTGAAAAAATGAAGATAATGGAATGGGACCAGCAAGGAAATTTCATGTTTATGGAACTAAACGTCCAAAATAATGCAATGGATCTCGGTAGCTGAGGTAACCTTCATTTTCAATCTTAAGGGCAGTAAATTTGATCAGTGGCACTATCTAAATGAAGTGGGAAGTGGAGTGACTGTTGACCAACACATCAATCTGCAAGGACAATTTAATGGATTCAGAATGAGTTCCTCTAACCTCTTTCTGGGTGAAATCAGGTTCTCATTGGCTTTTATGAGCTTTGAAAATAAAATTATTAGGCCAGAAACAAGAAGACTAAGAAACCCACATTAGGTCCTTAATTAAAATCTATTTTCTTAATTCTATTCAACTAAATCTTAATTGAAATCTATTTACTGGAAATTAAAAATTTCTACAAAATTAAAGCATTGATATATGGCTGCCAATAATTCCAATTTGAAAAAGAATTAACAGAAGTTTGAAAATTTTATACAAAAACACAAACACAAATTAAATTCTGAACCTCTCTAAAGGTATCAACTTTCAAGTAATCACAGATTCACAAGCAAGATAATATTCACAAACTACCATGCACATTGCACAGATCGTTTGGAATCTTCATGCAATCAGTGACTGGCTGTTACGTTAGTCAAAGAGGTGGAAATTCTTTTGCTTTATATCACCAAGTAATGTTCGCAGTTTTATACCACCATTCTCAACAAGGAAAATCCCTTTGGATACCCTCGAATCTGGATGCAATCAGTGATGGATAAAATTGATTATGGATCATCAAGTTAGTGAAAGACCTTTCAAAAAAGGTCAATCTTTCTCCTTAAGATAGATAACAGAGGTTATTGAGTTGCTTCCAGTCAACCTATATTTGTCATGCCACTTCCAAACAGTGCTAAATATTATTTAAAATGGCGTTCTTTCTTTGACAACTGTCCCATCTTGAATTCAGCATGTACTAACTTCCAATGTTTGACCTTCTATATTTAGGACCCCTTACCCAGATGCATTTTGTGACATCCATCTTGCACACATCGATGGATTTTAAGAAAGGAGCAGTATAGATATAAGAAAGAATTTTTTCCTTTATCATTATGAGGTCCTTTTCCAGGACAAAAAATAGGCGCACTATTTCAGCACAGAGTTATGTGGGAAGCTGCAAAAAATAGAGGCTTTTTAGTATGTATTTTTCAGGCTGCAAGTGTACATGAGTAGTCATGTCCCTTTATCCGTGCTATATATAAGTGGTTTAATATCATATACCCTTTCTGCTAAGGGTATCATTTTTCTGTTGCTTGTATGTTTTCTACCTTAGTTACCAGAAAAAAAAGAGAGGAAGTCCACCAGAATTGAATTAGTAAACATGATCCACTAACAATTTTCTACATTACTTACAAAAAAAAAAACAATTTTCTACACACCATATTCTGTGCACATGCATAATTACAAACACAAGAAGTTGACTGCGAAAGGCTAAATATCGAGTGCTAACTTGCTGCCCTTCTAGAAATTCATAAACTCAAGAAAAAAATTTAAGGAGAACCACATGACAAACAAATATATGAATCCATTTGGAAGTATCCATTTCATTTGAGTCACCAAGTTTCTTCATTCATGCTACTAGTCTATTGATATATCAATGCTAGGTTCAAATGAAAGGGAGTCCTAATATTCTTTTTCATCAGCATTAAGATGATAGATGCACTGAAACGGAAAAGAGTTAACATGGAGCATTTTCTCAAGTATTTGCAGAAAAACTAGAAACGAAGGAGAAATAATTTAAGAGAACAGAATAAAAAATGAACTAAGAAAATTATCCCAAAATCACAATAGGAAATAAAATGCCACAAACCTCAACTTCAAATTGCTACTTTTTCTAGCTAATTGGTGTCCCAATTCACTCCTCAACTCGGAAATGGAATCTGCATCAGCAGCCTACAAATTAGAGTACGAAATTAGGGATTTGTATTCATTTATTTATCTTTAATAAGTAAGCATACAAATAAAGCCTTCATAACCCCCCCCCCCCCCCCCCCCAAAAAAAAAAAGAAACTCATTGTGTGAAAAAATAAGAGTGAGCGTTAGGAATCATGAAATCTATATATTTTACTTATTAGAAGATCTGTTTATACATCAATAGCCATAGTAGACAAATCCCATAACAGAAAGTGGAAATTATGAAAAGCACAGAGCTTTATGGAGGTGTTAGAAACCAGAGAGAGAGAGAGAGAGAGAGAGAGAGAGAGAGAGAATACCAAGCAATGTCCAAAAACTCCACCACCAAGTGCAACTTCATACGACTGGCTGAGACATTCATCTATTAACTTCTGCTTGTGTAACAGACTCAGCTTGCCTTGGCTAATCAGAGACTCCACATCCAACGAAAGCAACTACCAGTTTGAAGATTTACACTATTCCTTATCAGTAAATGTACAAAAAAAAAAACAACACCATTGGAATGAAAATCATCAAACCCAACAAATTAATCACCTGTTGAAACAAGGAGGGGTTCAACCGCACGTCAAACTCAATGCCTGAATCTTTCAACCCGCTATTAAAAGCTTTGCTATTGGGAAGCCTCCATCTCCACAGATCTCCATCTTCAACGTACTTAAACAGTGGTCCAAGTCGGTCAAATTCACCCACCTCCACCGCCGTCTGATTAGGATCAAACTTAAGCTTTTCCTTGAAATAATCAAAAGCAATGGTGGCCCCACTCCTCTCCATGTCTATCACCTTCATCACATTCTCACCTGCCGCAGTCTCGGATAGCTTCTCAAGCGCAGTCTTGTGATGGTCCAAAACGACCACTCTGAAGAACCGCACGCACACATGCTCACACACAGGAACCGAACAAAAAAGAAACAAAAACAAAGAACAAAGCCAAAAAAAAAAAAAAAAAAAAAAAACAACCCAGACCTGTCGACTCTGGAAGAGATCTCCTGGACGAAACCTGGGGACCCCATGAAATCAAGGAGGTAAAGATCGCCAATTTCGCTGAGAGGAAGCTGTTGCGCTGTGATGGGACTGTAGACGGTGTTGGGAAAGAAGAGGGCGGGGAGAGAGGCGGCGGAGAAGTAGAGGTGAGCGGCCAAAGCCGCGAAAGCTCCGTCGGGGCACGGGTAGTGGTATAGTATTGCCGACGCCTTTTGGGTTTTCTTCACGGACTTCATCGTGTTGGCCAAGCCCATCCCGGACGTTGCTGGCACGGCCGGTGATGCCGTTTGGCTACGTTCTAGAGAGTTATTTTATTTTATTTTTCTGAGCAGATTTGAAAGAGAAACAAAGGGCTATGGATTATGGGTAATTTTGGATGGATATTGTTGGTAGGATTAAAATCCAACGTTATTCGAACAGAATAAATACTAGAAATTACATTTTTATTCCAATATTATTATTAATCAATTCTTTAAAATTTAGAACTAGTTGGATAAGTGCTACATAATGAGAAGTACGAGTTGGTTTAGATGTTGAATCCCTGTTGTTTCAGACTTTCACGTGAACTTGTAGTTAGACTTTTATGTGAAGTTGCGAACTAATAATGTCTAAAACATTCTTATCCAAATAGAACACGTTATCCCCTCTCTCCTCTTTGGAAAGACAACTGAAGACTCGTCTTCTACTTAGTATTCGTTTCCAGTTGGTTACGTCTGCTGTGATTTCCTCTTCAGATCTCAAATCTTTGATTTCAGAGACGGAGGCCCTAAAGTTTGATTTTTCAGTTCTGATAGTTTTGGAGGAACCACCACCAACTAGAGAGGCATTTGCTTTGATTGGTAAGGTTCTGTCACTCAAACTTATTAAGGATCCGGCTTCTATACGGTAGGGTGTTGTACTGTTTTTCATTTAAAAAAATTTGTAAAACTTAAACTTAATAATAAAAAATTTATTAAAACTTAAAAATTATAAAAATAATAATAATTAAAAATCAAAAATATAAAATATAAAAGCCTAAAAAAAAAAAAAAGGGTGGCCGGCGTTGCCCAAGGGGGTGACCGGCCACCCGAACCACCCCAGTTGGCTTTGGGGGTGGTCCGGCCACCCCCAAAAGGCCAAAAAAACAAAAACAAAAACAAAACGTTAGGGGTTTGGGGGGTGGCTCGGCCACCTCCTTGGCCAATCTGGGGTGGATCGTCCACCCCAGTCGGCTTTGGGGGTGGTCCGGCCACCCCTAAAGGCTTGGGGGTGGTTTCAACCACCCCATACGGCCGATCTGGGGGTGGCTCAAGGCCTTTGGGGGTGGTCTGGCCACCTCCCAAAGCCCTAACGTTTTTGTTTTGTTTTTTTGTTTTGTTTTTTGGCCTTTTGGGACTGGGGGGTGGTTTCAACCACCCCATACGGCCGATCTGGGGGTGGCTCAAGGCCTTTGGGTGTGGTCTGGCCACCTCCCAAAGCCCTAACGTTTTTATTTTGTTTTTTTGTTTTGTTTTTTAGCCTTTTGGGATTGGGGTGGTTCGTCCACCCCAGATCGGCCTGGAGCCACCCCCTTGGCCAAAAAATGAGGTGGCCGAACACCCCATTGGGCAACGCCGACCACCCTTTTTTTTTTTTTTTTTTTTTTTCAGGTTTTTAATTATTATTATTTTTATAATTTTTAAATTTTAATAAATTTTTTATTATTAAGTTTAAGTTTTGCAAAATTTTTTTAAGTGGAAAACAGTACCGTTTTCCACTACAGAACCCATGTGGTAGTTTAAACTACCGCATGGAAGCCGGATCCCTTATTAATACTCAGGTTGTTAGGCACTGGGCCATCCCGATAAATTTTGAAGCCTAAGACGACAAGTTTAAGTGAGACCATTTTTTTTTTATATTTAAATATTAATTAAATTTATTTTATTTAATATTTTTATTTAATATGTCAATTAGAGCACTTTCTTGTATTTGTAAAATGTATTTTTAATTCTTTTTTAAAATTTTGTAACTTATTAGATATAGAATGACTTATCACTTAATTTAAAGACATGAAATAAGAAGATTTAAAGAAAAATAAAGAGAAAAATGGAAATAAGTTATATAACGATTGATTTGTAATAGAACATAATGCGGGAAAAAATTATTGGATATTGAAGACTCACCAAAGGTGTAATTCTATCTATTATGCACAATGCAAACAATGAGAATTTATGCACTTTGAAAACTTTTCATATTTTTCTAAACATTCAATTCAAATAAACGTTAGAGAAAAACTTATGCACATTGAACTAATTTCATAAATGTTAAAATAGAACTTTTAAAAAGAGTAAATAAGTGAAACTTACTAAGAATTTATGGATGTTTTTTGAGACTTTCAATTTGTAATTACTTTTTACCATGATTGAGGGCCTTAATTAGAAATTATTTATTAAATTTTTACCATATTAGAGTCTTATAATTTGTTTTGAAAATAACATTTATTGTACAATTATTAAGTGAGTGCCTTAATTAAAGATTATTTTATTAATTTTTTACCATATTATAGTCTTAAAATATTTTTTTGAGCCTTATTTTTTTTTTTTAGAAAAAAACATATGTTTATTATATAATTATTAATTAGGGCCTTAGGGGACCTCCTAAGTCGCTAAGGCTCGTGCCATCCATGTTTGGGCATGTGTTGGCAGTTTCTTGGAGTTTTTGCAGTTCCTATTGCTGTTGAAACTTTAGCGCAAAACAAATTTGTATTGGGTGTTTCGGACCTGGCACCTGTGGATTCTGTCCTTAGCCAGGGTCCATGGAATATCCGGGGTTCCCTGCTTTTACTTAAATTATGGTCACCGGAGCTGACCATTGCTGAAATTGAGCTCACTCACTATCCCTTTTAGGTTCAAATTCATGGGCTTCCTCGTCATAATATTGCTATCAAAAATGCCATTACTATAGGGAAAGCCTTGGGTGATATTTTGGCAGTTGAAAATCTTGATACCTCTGGCTTGGTATGTCGGCAATATCTCAGGATACAGGTGAATATAGATACTTCTCAGCCTTTGAAACCTGGTTTTCATTTACCTCGCTCAGGGAAAAACGATCTTTGGATCAGTTTTCGTTACGAACGTCTGGGGGATTATTGTACCAAATGTGGGTAGATAGGTCACAAAAAGCTTGGTTGTCCTCATCGCCCGGATTTGTGTTTTCCTTTGGTTCAATATAGTATTCCTCTTCAGGCTCCATCTGGCCCAAACTCCCGCATGGTTATTTCTGGAAATAGGGATGATTCTGATTCTGGAATTTCTTCGGATGGCCCGGCTCAATCTCGCACCAAGGTCAATTCCAACAGTTTCCATGGCACTGAGTCCGCCCAGTTGCAACTTGTTCCTCATTTCCAGTCGTTGGATTTTGCAAGCCACGTGTCGTCACCCCAGGGGATGCCGTCTGACTTTCGTCTTCATGATACTCAAGTGGTTGCTCCTTTGCCTAGGCAAATGCGTGAATCTACTATGGACACGTTGAAGACTTCTGGATCTTCCTCAAGATGGTCGGCTAAAGACAAAGGGAAAGGTCATCAGCCGCAAGTCCCCAGTGACACCAAAGCTTACTCGCTTCCATCCTTACAATACCCGCTCCTCCAACCACTCTTTATCCAGCTCTACAACCGTTTCTCCGAAACCGGTTTCTGTGTCACTTGCCTCCAAGAAAAGGCCACGGAGGGAGGATGATGAATTTGATGAAGTTCCTTTGGCCGTGTTAAAGAAAATCAAACGAGGTCCGACTATCCAAAGTAATATTCATCTCATGGAACAGGCAGCTCTCTCACTTACTTCTTTGAAGTTTGCAGCTCCATATTCGGCCTTGTCTCCTCCAGGACCTCTTGCTATTGCGGCTAAACCACCGGATATCTTACAGCCTTCTCTGTCATATCCTAAAGGTTTGTCCACCGAACCTTATATTGGGCTCATTCATTCTCCTTATGATGATGCCCCCTCTGCTATGGTTATTGACATGGAGGCTACTTTATCCCCCATCTGGAAGTATTATCTGAAAGATATTGAAATATTTCTTGTATTGCTTAATGATTACAAGTGAATGCCTCAGGGCATTATATACACAAAATGTTGAAGTAAAAGCAAAAGGTAAAAATGTACACAAGGAATGAGTATAAATGCAATTCTTTATAAGGCTGACTTTGGAGGGAACCGTGGCTTGATATGTGGAGATCTTTGGTCTACTTTCCTTGCTACTGATGTGCATAATCTGGTGACGGGTGGCTTGCCTTGTGGATGATTTGGTTTCCTATTATGGACTGCTGCATTGGCTGTGAGTCCATAATGAGAGGCATGATATGCGATATCTTGTCTAAATGTGGAGTCAGGAGCTGTATTAGGAAAGGTTGTAGCTGCATTAGGAATGTGATCAATGTGATCAATGGCTGTGTCATCATTGCCGTGAGCTGGAAGGGAGGATTCTCTAACAGCCCCCCTCAAGCTAATGGGGGAGGAGACCACCATGAGCTTGGAACGAAGAAGTAAAAACCTGGCAGAGGATAATCCTTTGGTAAAGGCATCAGCAAGTTGGTCATGAGTGGAAATGAATTTAAGCATAATGTCACGATTGATAACCTTTTCCCGCACAAAGTGATAGTCAATTTCTATGTGTTTGGTGCGAGCATGGTAGACAGGATTGGAAGCTAATGCCAAGGCACTGACATTGTCACACCAAATGATGGGAGCTTGAGAGAGAGCAAACTGAATGTCACAGAAGAGCATTCTTAACCAGTAGACTTCAGTAGTGGTGATGGCAAGGGATCTGTACTCAGCTTCAGTGCTACTTCGAGAGACAACGGGTTGCTTTTTAGCACACCATGAGATCAGATTAGGGCCAAGAAAGATAGCAAATCCAATTGTGGAACGTCTATCATCAATGCTTCCAGCCCAATCACTATCACAGTAGGCAGTGAGATGGAGAGAACCTTTGGAGTACAGGAGTCCGTGATTAGCAGAGGCTTTGAGGTATCGTAAGACTCTCTTCACAGCAGACCAATGAGTAGTGGATGGTGCATGCATGTGTTGGCAGAGCTGGTTGACTGAGAATGAAATTTCAGGACGTGTTAAGGTGCAATATTGAAGAGCACCAACAACCTGCCTATATTCTGTAGGGTCCGGCAGTGGATCACCATCATATTTGGAGATTTTCAAGCCAGATGGGGAGGGTGACTTGGCTGGTTTAGCATCCTGCATATTGGTGCGATGAAGTAAATCAGAGATATATTTGGCTTGACATAGGTGCAGCCCTTGATCAGTGTGAGAGACTTGAATGCCCAAAAAGAAATGAAGAAGCCCGAGGTCTTTCAATGGAAATTCTTGCTATAATTGAGCAATGATTGATTGGATTAACTTGGCATCAGTCCCTGCGATGATGATATCGTCTACATAAACCAACATGAAGATATGAGTAGATTTCAGATGTAAAGTAAATAAGGAGGAATCCAAGAGAGAAGCAGTGAAGCCAATATCCAGTAGGAAGGATGAAAGGCGATTGAACCAGGCTCTAGGAGCCTATTTGAGGCCATAGAGGGCCTTTTGGAGCTTGCAAACAAAATCTGGATGAGCAGGGTCAGTGAACCCTCTCGGTTGCTCCATGAAAACATCTTCGAGTAGGTGACCATGAAGAAAGGCGTTGGAAATGTCCAATTGCCTTATAGTCCAATCAAACTGAACAGCTAAGGAGAGGATGACACGAATTGTAGCTGGTTTGATGACTGGACTAAATGTTTCAGTGTAGTCGATGCCATCTTTTTGTTCAAACCCCTTAGCAACCAACCTGGCCTTAAACCTCTCAATTGATCCATCGGCTTTCTGTTCAATTCTATAAACCCACTTATTGCTGATGATGTTTTGATGAGGAGGACGAGGACAAAGTGTGTAAGTGGCATTAATCATGAGCTTGGAATTCTTCTGTCATGGCTTGAACCCACCTAGGATCAGAGGCTGCCTTTCGATAGCAAGATGGTTCAGACTCAGTGTTGGTAATGTGGAACATTTGAGGAGGATATTTGGTGGTTTTATAGGCTTGGTTTTTGACCGAGTAGTCATAGGATGCTGAGATGAAGGTGTAGAAGTAGTGGTTCCTGGTGGTCTTTCAGAGGTAGAACTTGAAGGCATGGAAGGTAAGGTAGTAGGCTGTATATTGGACACTTCAATTGAAGGTTGATGGGATGAGAGAGGGGTTCAACATCAGAAGATGATGCAGGTTCAGCACTGGAAGTGGATTCAGGTTCAAGATGCAGTACGGGAGAGTTACTGCTAGGAACAGAAACTGAGTTGCCAGAATTAGAATTAGACATGAAAGGTGATGGAGAAGGAAGTAAACTTACTGGGAGAGTAAAGGGCAAGTCACCAATTGCACTGATCTTGGAGGGCAAGTGAGATGAGGCTTGATCCTTGGCTGGAAAGTTCTGCTCATTAAAAACCACATGTCGTGACAAGTAAACTTTGTTAGTAATAGGGTCTAAGCACTTGTATCCAGCATAGCTATAACCGAGGAAGATGCAGGGTTTGGAACGATATTGGAGTTTGTGTAGGCCAAAGGGACGTAAGAGTGGAAAACATTTGCAACCAAAGACCTTGAGGGATTGATAATCAGGTTCTTTGTGATAAAGCTTGAGATAAGGGGAAAGATTGTCCAGAATTGGTGTAGGCAGCCTGTTTATGAGGTGAGTGGCTGTGAGGAATGCATCAACCCAATAAATATTAGAAAGGTGAGAATGAGCTAGGAGAGTCAAACCTGTTTCCAGAATGTGCCTGAGTTTCCTTTCGGCTAGGCCATTCTGTTGAGAAGTATAGGGACATGATTTTCTGTGGACAATACCATTTTTGGTAAGGAAAGATTGAAAATGCAATGATGTGTATTCACCCCCTCCATCTTATTGAAGTTGTTTGATGGAGGAGGAGAATTGCTTCTCAACAAGAATTTTAAATTTGATAAAGCATTCATAAACAGCAAATTTTGTGTGAAGAGGGTAGAGCCAAGTGTATCTTGAGTGATCATCTACAAAGATAACATAGTATTTAAATCCACTGTTAGATGTGATAGGTGAAGTCCATATATCTGTGTGAATTAAATGTAATGGGAGAGAAGTTTGACGATTTGAGGAGGAGAATGACAGTTTCTTACTTTTTCTCATTTGACAGGAATCACACAAGCCAATTTTATTTGAATTAAAAGATGAGACAGGAAGCTTGAAAGCTTTAACAATGCGAGAAACAACATCATTTGCTGGGTGACCTAGTCTAAAATGCCAAATCAAGGCTAAGGTCTTTATTCCTAACAAAGCTACAAATGCACGACTGGATTTGTGTGAGTTCCCTTTAAATCGCAAAGGATAGAGCCCATTTTCACACTTGCCTGCCAAGAGGATTGCCTTGGTGAGAATGTCCTTCACAAAAAAATGAGATGATGTGAGTTTAAAATAACAATGATTATCTAAACAAAATTTTTGAATAGATAAGAGGTTAGCAGAGGCATCTGGACAGTGAAGAACATTTTTAAGATGAAGTTCAGAAGATGAGTTTGGAATAGGGATAAGAGTTGAACCAGCATTGTCAATCTTGAGGCCAGCTCCATTGCCTACAGCAACCATTTCATTTCCTTCAAAAGGCTGCTAATCTGAGAGATTTTCCAGATTGTTGGTGATGTGTGCATTTGCACCACTATCAGCAAGCCACTCTTGTTCTTCATCATAAAGGGCATTTGTTTGAGCTGCCATGGCTGCCAATTGAAGTGGAGGATGTCTGCCTTGATATGAGTAGTTCATCCTATGGAAGCAATCTAAAGCTTGGTGGCTTGATTTTCCACAAATCTGGCAAGGAGCACGATTTGAGTTGGATGAATTGTTGGGAGAAGAGTGCTGACTTGTCTTGTTGTTGGGAAATCCTGAATTGCTATATTTGGGAGCACCAGATGAGTGATTTCCTTGCTGTGATCTGAATGCAGGAAAGCCATTTGGCTTGGCATATTGGTTGTGATGTGACTGTTGTTTGCTATTGGACTGGTATGGTCCTTTTTTGAAATTGCGAGGACCTGTCTTGTGAGCAAATAAAGCAAAGGTGGAGGCATCAGGAACAACAACTTGATGATTGTTGAGTAGCATTTCGTGATTCAGCAACATATCCTGAAAATCATCAAAACTTAGGACTTTGTCCCTAGTTGCAAAGGCAAGATTAGTCACAAAGTGAATAAAATTTGGATTGAGACCATTGGTGATAGAAGATATAAGATCTTCATCATCCAGTGGTTTGCCAATGACTGCAAGTTGGTCAGCCATGTTTTTGGCAAATTGCAGATAATCTGAACATGATTTGGAACCTTGACGCAGGTTCTGTAACTGCTGCTTGATGTTGGAAACATGAGTGCGAGACTGACTGGCAAATCTGTTGGCCAATGCAGTCCATACCTGCCTAGAGGTATTTAGTCCATAAACAGTTGATAGGACTTTTTCTGAGAGAGATGCATTGATCCAGCTTAATAAGTGCTGGTCTTTCTTGATCCAGATAGAGTATTCTGGATTAGGAGTATCTTGACCTTGTGCATTGGTTAGATACTTTGGGGGACAAGGTTCAGTCCCATCGATGATGCCTAGCAGTTCATTGCTGCGTAAGACAGGCAGAAAAATGGACAGCCATTTTAGGTAGCTGTTGGGGCCTTCTAATTTCACTCCAGACATTTAAGTGTAGTTGGGCAGGACAGGTGATATGGTTGGTGAAGGTGAGGATGAAGCAGGAATATCGGAGGAAGCCATAAGAAATTGAAAGAAGAAGCAGGAAAGAGAGAATTTTGAGATGTGGCGTTTGCCTAATGCTCTGATACCATGAAAGATATTGAAATATTTCTTGTATTGCTTAATGATTACAAGTGAATGCCTCAGGGCATTATATACACAAAATGTTGAAGTAAAAGCAGAAGGTAAAAATGTACACAAGGAATGAGTATAAATGCAATTCTTTATAAGGCTGACTTTGGAGGGAACCGTGGTGATGTGGTCTTTTGTTTACCAAAATATATCAATAATAAATAACCACTCGCAATAGGACGAATCCTTGTAGGATAAGGCTATAGAGAGGGTGTCGAACCTCAAGGACTGCAGGGGTATTACTATCAAGTTTTTCGAGATTAAATATAACTTAATTAAAGAGATGTTTGATTTGGTTTTTTGTTTTATAAAAAGAAATACATAAAAGTAAAAGACATAAAAGTAAAGATAGTAGGGATGAGATTAAGAATAGGGGATTGATTTTACCACTCACCGCATAATAATGGTCAATCATAAATTAATAAGGAAAATTCATACTATGCATGATACAAAGCTCGTCTCACTCGAGTAGTCAAGAAATTACCTCTAAAGAATAAGTATAATCCATCTTCGGTTGGTATGGACCGTCCACCTAACCACTAAGATGCGGTACGACCCGTCTTCCCTAGGCATGGACTAGCTACGTCTTTAATAGGATACACATAATCAATGGAATAGTATAACCCATCTTCGGTTAGCATGGACTGTCTACCTAAATTACACTAAACTAGGGTGTAGTACAATCCGTCTTTCCTAGGCATGGTCTATCTAATCCTCTTGATCATATATCAATTAAAACCGTTGTATAACAATCATTCACATAATCACAGAAAATATGAAGGATTGAGTTCAATCAATATAAAAGACTTTCTAAGACAAGATAAGAAATTCATAATGATTGAATATAAACATTAAAATCAATTCTCACAGTTATACAACCATCATGCATAGAGAAAATCCCAAACTAAAATACAATTAAACCATTGTTACTTGGAAAGGGCTACATCAACACCCTATTAGAAATTTAGCCGCTCATCGTAGTGCTGGGATGGCCTCCTGCCATGTTCTTTTCCTCTTCAACTTGTCAGGCCTCCAAGAAGAATTTCTGTCTAAATCTAATTAAGCATAAGCCCAACCACCAAGCACCAAGCACCAAGCACACATTCTCTTGAAGCTTAGGGGTCTATTTATAGGGAGCACACAAGTCCTACAAGCCCTTGAAATTCCAGAAAAATCGTCTCTTGAGTCTTCTTGTCCAAGTAGGAGATTGAAACTTTAATCCAAGTAGGAAAAGGATTCCAAATTCGGCCAGGATTACGGTCTTTTATTGCAAGGCGATTTTGATATAGTAAACGTCCGAATTTGGGAAAAGATATTTCTGATATATTTGTTGGATTTTTTGTTAGCTTTCCAACGCCACTAATTTCATCACAATCCAATATCTGATGCAAAAGTTATGATTAAAACACTGAGACATGTGCAGAATCCAAATTTGAACCCAATCCGATTTTGACTCTTATTAGAGAAATTCCGATTTAGTCATTCCTTTGATTTGATTAAACTTAACCACATCACATAGGTATTCTATTATGATTGGTTAAGTTTAAACATATCTTCTAGGTCTTCTCAAAGTGTGCTTTAAGCCCAAAATTAATGGAATTAATTGCATCTTTATTTAAAACCTGAAAACAATAAAACAACACAAAATCAAGCAAATAACAATGCTAAGGAATTAACATATATAGGTTAAGGGGCTTGAATGTGTAACATTCAACGCTTATCACGTGGCTTGATATGTGGAGATCTTTGGTCTACTTTCCTTGCTACTGATGTGCATAATCTGGTGACGGGTGGCTTGCCTTGTGGATGATTTGGTTTCCTATTATGGACTACTGCATTGGCTGTGAGTCCATAATGAGAGGCATGATATGCGATATCTTGTCTAAATGTGGAGTCAGGAGCTGTATTAGGAAAGGTTGTAGCTGCATTAGGAATGTGATCAATGTGATCAATGGCTGTGTCATCATTGCCGTGAGCTGGAAGGGAGGATTCTCTAACATTATCGATCTATTAGAGGTTCAGCTTTGCCTCAACAGAGCCAGTCCGCAAATGCATCCAATCAGGAGGATACAGCATCCACCGAGACTTTTAAGGGGGAGGATTTTTTTCCTCCCCCTACTGGTACTAAAGGGGGTCTTTTGTTGGCATGGTGTAATGGTGTAGAATTGGAATGTTTTGTTACTAATGTAAATACTATAACTACTTGGTGTTATTCTGATCATGTTCACTCCCCTGGATGCTGTCTTGTGTGTATGGTTCCCCCTATCACCAACGTCGAGCACAATTTTGGGATAATCTTCTGGATATTGGTGCAAATTATTCGGATGCCTGGTTGTTTTTAGGTGATTTTAATATGATTTTAGACCAATTTGAGAAATCAGGTGGCCTTTCGTTTGCTTGTTCTTCTAGAGATTTTTTTAGGGATTTCATGAATACTCAAGGAATGGTTGATTTTGGTTTCTCTGGAAATCCTTTCACATGGTCAAATCATAGGGCTGGTTGTCATCGTATTAAACAGCGTCTGGATCGAGGGATTGCATCCACCTCTTGGATTTCTTTATTTCCGTCCTTTTCACTGCGTCACCTTCCAGATGATAGTTCAGACCATAATCCACTTATCCTCGATACCGTGGTATCACAACTTTCTATTCCAAAACCTTTCAAGTTTGAGGAATTCTGGATAAAGCACCCGGATTGCCTTTCAGTTATTGTAGCTGCATGGGCCTATTGTGTTACTGGATCTCCTGGTTTTATTTTGCTAAAGAAATTAAAGTCTGCCAAGCATACTTTAAAGATTTGGAATCGTCTTTCTTTTGGGAATATTCAGAAATAAAATAAAATAAAACTTCTCTATCTCAGATTTTAGATGCTATTCAGCAATCTTTGTCAAATTCAGATCTTCATAGGCATGAAATTGATATCAGGGTTGAATTGGATTCCCTTTATCAGCAAGAAGAAATCTTATGGAAATTCAAATCTCGTGAAACTTGGCTAACTTGCAAAAAGATTTAAATACGAAATATTTTCATATGTCAACTTTGATTAAAAGGCACCGAAATGCTATTGATTTTCTGAAGTTGCCTTCGGGATCTTGGATTTCTGACTGTCAACTTATTGGTAATGCTTTTTGGCTTCATTTTGCTCATCTTTTCCCCACTTCTAGGACATCTGAGACTCTAGATTTCCTCCATTTATTTGAGCCATTGATATCAGATGAGGTAAATCAAGATCTTTGTGCTATTCCTTCGGAACAGGAAATTTATGAGGCCCTCTTTAGTATTGGTGTTACCAAAGCCCTTGGGCCTGATGGTTTTACGGGCCTCTTTTTCCAGACATATTGGAGTACTGTCAAAGAAGTGGTCCTCAATTGTGTATGAGATTTTTTTAAGGGACATCACCTTTTGCGAGAGCAAAATCATACTTTTATTACTCTTATCCCGAAGCGTCTGGGACCTTTCATGGTAAATCATTTTCAACCTATCAGTTTGTGCAACCTTGTCTACAAACTTATTTCGAAGATTTTGGCCAACCGCTTAAAAGGTATCCTTCACCTGTTCATCTCTCCACAATAATCTGCCTTTGTTCCATCACAGACTATTCAAGATAGCTCCATTTTGGCACAAGAATTGTTGCATACTCTTAAGTCTAAACAAGGTCGGGGGGGCCTTATGGCTGTTAAAGTAGACATGGAAAAGGCATTTGATCAAATGGAATGGGACTTCCTTTTATCCATCCTAGGTAAACTAGGTTTTCATCCTACCTATATTTCGTGGATTCGCATTTGTATATCTACCACTTCCTTTTCTATTATGATTAATGGCTCTCCATTTGGGATGTTTTCCCCTTCCCGAGGTCTTCGGCAAGGGGATCCTTTATCCCCTTTTCTATTCATCATCGGTACAGAAGTTCTTTCTTGTTTGATTCATTATCAGGAGTCTATTGGTCTTCTTAAAGGGATGAAAATAGGGAAGCATTGTCCCCCTATAACTCATTCTTTATTTGTTGACGACCTCGTCATTTTTGCCAAATCTACTTCTATCGAGGCTCATACTATCAAATCTTGTTTAGATTCCTATTGTGCTTGGTCTGGACAACAGGTAAACGAGGCTAAATCATCCATTCTCTTCACTAAAAATACCTTGGCCTCAACGATCCGAAGCATTAAAGGTATTATTCCTTACCAAGATACATCATTATCTGCTTCTTATCTCGGCCTTCCGTTTTTTATTGGGAACTCAAAGAAGCGGGCTTTTCAACCAATTTTGGATAAGGTATTGCATAAAATTGAGGGTTGGAGAGCCAAGACTCTTTCTCAGCCTGGCCGTACAGTTCTCATCAAAGCTACTGCTTCAGCCATTTCATCTTATGCCATGAGCACCTTTCTTCTGCCCGATTCCCTGTGTTTATCGCTTGATCGCCATTTTAAAAATTTCTGGTGAGGTTTTCCCCGTGATAAATCCAGGAATTTATCTCTTAAAGTCTTGGTGTTCCATTTGTCTCCCTAGGAATAAAGGTGGTTTGGGGATTCGAACTATGAAGTCTACCAATTTAGCTCTTCTGACAAAACTTGGTTGGACATTTATAAATCAGGGCCATAAAGTCTGGGTTCAACAGTTGACAAAGAAATATATTCCTTATGGGAATTTTTTCTCCGCCCCCCTGCCCCATCTTTTTCTTGGCTGTGAAAAGGTATTTAGAAATGTAAACCTTTGCTTATTGCTAGTGCCTGTCTCCAAGTCTCAATCTCTTCGGATTTTCCTATCTGGACTATTGCACGGGTTCCTACTCTACCATCTTTTCTCCCTAAAGCAAAGTTTCCAAATAACAAGGAGCAGCCGGTGGGTTTTATCTCGGATTTTATCCAGATTGGCACAAAGAAATGGAATCTCAATGCCTTTCATTCAATCTTTGATGATGTCTCGGTTTTGGAGATTTCAAAAATTCATATTTCTCTCAATACTCAGACCTGTTATTTTTGGAATTTTTCTACCTCCGGCAAATTTTCTACGAAATCTGCCTATCTTCAGCTTCAGGAATCCCAGCCTGCCCTTCCTGCTTTGGATGGTGTTTCCTCCTCCTTTTGGAAAAATCTCTGGAGCTTAAAGCTAAATGATCGTTTGAGACTCTTCCTCTGAAAAATTGCTTGGAATATCCTTCCTACTAGGGAGCTCTTAAATTCTCTTTTCATTTTGCCGGACTCTATAGCCTCCTGTCCATTATGCAATCATGGGGAGGATTCTCTATCCCATCTGTTTTTTCGTTGCACTTTTGCTCGGATAATTTGGCATCTTTCCCCCTGGCCGATTGATACTACGGTTCCTGCTTTTCCATCAAATGTGGATTGGATTAAGGTGATTCTCACTCCTAGGAAATACTTGCATATTCCTATGGACGAACATCATTATTTTCAAATTTTTGCTGCAGTGGCATGTGATTATTTATGGACTTCTCGGAACAAGGCTTACCATGACGGTATTTCTCTCAATGCTTTATCTTTATCTTGTCAGATCAATAAAGTGGCTAAGGAACATTCACAGGCTTGGTTTTCTCTTAGCCCTTTTCCAGTTATTGAAAAATGGCTTCTTCCTCCTCAGTCTTCATACAAAATAAACTTTGATACTACCATTCGGGACAATTTCTCAGCTCAATCAGCCGTATGCCGCAATCATCAAGGGCAATTGTAAGGGTTTTTCTTAAGGAAAGGTAAAATGGCAAGCTAAAATGAGGATAAATGGTACTGAATATTGAGGAGGGCTCTTAGAGAGGCCCGATCTCTCGAGTTACAATGGAAATACTCTGAATTCTCGTCCCCTTTGCTGACTACCCTCCCCCTTCCTTTAATAGGCCAAGCGGTTAGAATATATTCTAACCGATTGCCAGCTCTCCCTCCAATTACACGACTAAAGGAATAAAATGAAAAGATGCTTCTAGGCATCGTTACATGGCTAAAACAGTAAATAACATAGATGAGGTGGACTCATTCTCGAAGCTAGGTGAATATCCCCTCTGCAATGTAATTCCTTCTATTTCCATGGGCTGCCTCTCTTTTGTTACTATGGGCTGCTGCTGTCCAAGGAGTATTCCTAGTTGACCCATCTAGTAGGCCCATAACAGCAAATCATTAAAACGGCTTCCATCATCAACCCCCCTGCCAACCAAATATGGGGGAAGCCCTTGCGGCTCAATTGGCCATCTCCTTGGCTGTCTCTTTGAATCTCTCACAGGTTATTATCGAAGGAGATTTCCAAACAATTATCTATGCTTTGCAGGATCCATCTATTACTCAGGACATCCACTTGATGCCCAAGGAAGACCCAATCTGGTACATAATCGGCACCGGACTCCACGCATCAACCCGGAAAAACCCACTGAATCAAGCCCGGTGCTTGCTTAAAGGAAAAATCCTCCTCCAAAATCGTCCCACCGAACCAAGAGAAGAAGCTATAACCAAAACAATAAAACTACTTCTCCGTCCCAGAACAGGACGAGAAAAAGAAAACACCTTCTCCTATAAGGGCCGACTTCACCCCAAGAGAGAAGAAAACACCCATCGTAAACTACAAGCAAAAACAACCAAAAAGAAAAACCTTGGGAGGAGGGAAACAGGGGCTTCCCTCCTCCTCCACACGAAGACGCCTAGCCCTTGCCCTCTGCACTCAGGAATCGGAAATCGCCAGAGAGCTTTTTTTTTTTTTTTTGGCACTCCTTTTTTAACACGTTATACTACTTAAAACATGGTCACCTCAATTGATGGTGATTTGATAGAGGTTACTGCTTTCATTCATTGATGCATAATCTCATTAGATGAGCTGCTTCGATAGGCAAGAGTGAAAGCATTTCCTCTTTTATGTTTTCCTTTAGGTTCCCCAATTCTTCTTCTTCCCCTGTATGTGCTTTCATGATTTTTTCTGTTCTGTGTCGTTTTGTTTTGGTGTCTTTGTACCATGTTCTGAGAAAGAAAAAACAAAGGCTAGTGTTTCACTTCAACTCTGGAAGCATGGACTTTTCATGGTTTAGCAAGCATTCGCTTCAATTTTCACTGAGGGTTTTATTTCTTCTATTAGAACTCGTGAACATCTGGATTAAACATCCAATGGAAGCCCATGGAGCTCTACGCATTAGAAATAGAGGAAGAGAGCTCTTTCAAAACATCCAACGGTTAGAAATAATCTCTCTTCCCTTTTTCTTCCCTTTGGAGTTTAGAATTTGTTATCTGCAATTTAAGTATATACTCTGGTGATGGAATGGAATGTGTACAAATTAGGCACCCTCCATTGCAGGCAAAGCAAATAATATCTCTAAAATGAACTTGTCTCATAGAGAAAGAATGCTGCAAAGACATCTTTGCATCTTATTATTATAAATAGACTTTTACAAATTGAGAAATTTGAGTGATCTTTCTTATCACTTCATCTTACTTTCAGCAAGGCTATATGAATAGACGATACAACCTTATTATGAAGTAATAAATTATAAAGAAAACAACAAGAACGAAGGACCACCAACTCCAAGGGCAGCCTACTGCAATCCTGTGAAAAAAATGAACCACTTTTGAGTTAAACAAAGATTCTAAAAACAATCTGATGGGTTTTAATGTATATTTAACTGTGTCAGAGTCAAATCTGCACTGAAAAACATGCAAAATGGGAAGAAGTTTGCAGCAAGATACTAGAATGACTAAATAGAAAATCAAGCAACTTTTGTTTTCAGCAAGTTTATAGTTTGTCTGAGAGTGGACGACATGCCTTGGTGTTGGCCGAGGTTCAACTGGCAATGTTGGCCCTCGAGGTTTGGGCATGCCTTCTGGTGTTGGTTGTCCGGGTGCACTTGGCTCCTTTGTTGCTGGTTGTTTGGGTGCAGTTACTGGCGCTGCTGTTGGTTGTTCATGTTGGGGTTCTTCGATTGGGATTGGCAAATTCCTTGCCTGTGCCACAATAAGTATTGCTTAGTATAAATTGTCTATGATTCGAATATTTTCAAAATAAATAAATCTTATTTAATAGATTGTTATACGATTGTCATACGATTAAAATAACTTAGCAGTGAAAATCAACCTTCGGTTTTTTCTTTTTATAAGCTCTTGTTGATCTAAAGATTATTTTTCACTGTCAAATCATCCTAGTTGTACAACAGTTGTAGTAGTCAACTAAATAGCATTAATCCCAAAATAATTGTCAAAACTCACCAGTTTCCTAAATTGGAGATTGTAGAACATGTGGAGGTATCTTTGCTTAGCTAGCTTCTGCTCCTTGTTCAACTGCCTCCAGAATCCATAGATTGTTCCCATGTTCAGCGCCTTCTTTGCATAAATCTTCCATGTGTAGCTGCAAGGAAAGAACAACCAGATATAAAAGAAAATTCACATGGTTCTCTCTATATCCTGGCATAATACAATTACCATTCATATATACGCTTGAGACCAGCTTTTGACATCTTGTTCCAATATTCAGCATCGATCTTGCATTTGTCAAAGAAATCAGCAATCTTGTTGCTCGATTCATCACCATTGTTGGGGTCAACATGAAAGCCTGAGATCCCATCAACGATAATCTCTGCTGGGCCTCCTTGGTTTGTTGCAAAGGTGGGTAATCCACAGTTCATCGCCTCAATGACTGTCAGGCCGAAAGCCTCATACAGAGCAGGCTGTACAAAAGCTCCCTTTGTATCTGCAATACAGCGGTACAACTCTCCATTTCGATATCTATCAGTTTGAGCTGCTATCCATCTGATCTGACCCTTGAGTTGGTATTTCTCTATCAAGGCATGCATCTTTTTTATTTCTGCTATTTCTTCTCTGTCCTTTGATTTCGATGGATCAAAAAATCCTGCTACAACTACAAGATTTACCAAGCTTCTCAGCCGCGTGTTCTTTCCATACCATTCTGCCAGTCCTGTAATGTTCTTCACTGTATCGAGTCTTGCCATCGAGAAGATGATTGGTTTCTTCCTGTCTGCCAGATATCCTCTGTTCCAGGCATATTAATTTTAGTTTCAGTGTTGTTATAGTAATTAAATGGAACCAAGAGACATTAGACTTACATGTGCTCCTCGTTATCCCCCTTACTGTATAGTAGTTCTTCAATGGCAGGGCTAAAAGGGGTTAACCGCCTGTGTCTCTCAGTGTGGGGGAAGTAAACAGATTGGTCAGCCCCAGGGGCGGCAATGTTGAACTTTGGATCAAAGACATTGATGCCTGAGACTACCCGATGAAGTCCTGGCATGGTAAATGCTGTATGGCTTTCATACTGTCCAGGCCTATCCTTACTGAAAAATTAATTCACATTTCTCTAGTTAACAACATAAACAGTTGATGTTAGTCGTGTGATTGTATTCAAGATAGAAATGCAAAAAAGTCTAACCTTCCAGCAATTTCTTGATATGTGCTTGTTATGATAAAATCGGCTGCATTCATTGAGATTATGTCAGCTGTGAACTGACATGAAAAGTGGTACTTGGGATCCAAGTCCTTCCATTTGGCATCTGAATCTTCATACTTGGTTTTTTCTAAAGCATGAGCAATAGTTCCCTGGGTTTGGAACATGTCAAATTTTAGATTCAAGTGCTTCAAAACTAGGGGAATTGAAGCTTGTTTAGTCTAACAAAGATAAAAGTTTGAAAAAACCCCACGAGGGTCGGCTCAAATGGTCGACTTGTTTGGTTACTACCACGAGACCAGCTGTTTGAGCTGTTCGAGTCCTCACTCAACTGATACTCAATTTTAACTTGAAGGAGTTTCCATGTCATCAAAAAAAAAAAAAAGGTGTTTGAAAAAGAAATCTGAAAGAAAAGGATTAGACCTGAGTTATTCCAAGTTTGCTAGCCATCAAAGATGCGACCAAGTTTCCATCACTGTAGTTCCCAATGACGAGGTCCGGTTTGCATTCCATGCGCTCAAGGATCTTAGCAGTAGCATCCTAGTGATGAGAAGCAGAAAGGGAGAAGGTTAGAATAAGAAATTTTTGTTGAAAAAATCCATTGAGAAAAAAAATGGTAAGACTGATAGAAAAATATGCCTGTGCAAATCTCTCAAGGTAAGGGTAGATGTCAAAACGGGAAACCCATTGCCGGAGAACTCCATTCTCTGTCATGAATGGGACTCTAAGGATGTGAGAGTGCTTAGTGTCAACTATAGGCTCTAGCTCCTGGTTGCACTTTGTCCCTCGAGCCTCTGGTATAAGTCTTGTTACCTGTGAAATAAAATTAAGAAAGTGAAGCACAAAACTATCTCCAAAGCATTTCCTACAATCCTTTGTTTATTATAGCTCACCACAAGAATCTGAGGCTTCACAACAAGACCTTGCTGCTTAATTCTGAGGAGCAGTTCTTCTTCTAAAGCTCTTACTTGATCCAAAATGTAAACCACCTATATTAAGTTAACAAGAGGGAAACTCGATACATTAGTCAAGATCTGTGTTTTGGTCAAGAATCCGTTTGGTTCTGCGATTTAACAGGCAAAAAGTATGAAAAATGTATCGTTTGGGAGTGCATTTTTAAAAAAATTGCAGTTTAACAACGTAGAAAAATATGTATGTTTAAATCGTAGGTGAACTGCGTTTGCAAATCCGAACAAACCCTAAAGCTTTTACATGATCCAGAATGTGAACCACCTATATTTAAGTTAACAACAGGGAAACTTGATACATTAGTCAATAATTGTACAAGGTTTTTCCATGGTGATTAGTCATATTATCATTGTTATTTGTTATTGAATAATGATGCTTGGATGCATTATATACCTGGCCGCCAGTATCAGGCAGTCCGAGAACATCTGACTGACCAAAGTAGCCATGAGGAGAGAAGATTACAATGTTGAAAATGGTGGGCAGCCTGCTAAAGAGCAACTCCAATTTTTCGGGGTCTGGTGCTTGGAGTGCCTCAGAAAGTATCCTTATTGTCTCCTTAACCCTTTCTGCAGTACTTCCCCATCCTTTCTCGAAGCCCCACTCTTTAAACCTGCCAGAAAAGTAATACAGAATTGAAGGGTGTACTATCCAATATCTATGGAATTTATGAGAAAACATTTTTTTTGGCTTCTTGAACATAGAAAATAATGGTGACCTCTGTTCAAAATTTTGAAATGGTGTGTCTTTGGGGAGCCCAGACACGAATACTTCAGCAGCAACCAGGGCATTTTGAAGCATAGACACTGTATTTACAGTTCCATTTATCATAAGACTCTGCAAAATTGGAGCAACATGGATTATTGTCATTAAGTTTCTAGCCACAATCTTTTCTAAGTAATTGCTTTCTTCCATTTCTGGGTTTGCTTTTGAACCATGTTTGTACCTCTCCATGATGATTTAGTGCTTGTAAATAGTCGAGCAATGGCTTTGCACCATCACAGCTACCATGTAGCCTTGAGGTCATGAATCTTGAGATGAATCCCACCCCATTTCCAATAGAAGAAGAAAGTGCCATGCGGGGAGTGGAAAAGTCCATGGCTCCAAAATCTATCTCCAAAGCATTTTCATCGTTTGCCCTACACATCAGATCACAATCAGCAATTTTTTATCAACAAGATGAAAGACCATGTTAAAAGTAAAAAACTTGCTCGAGGCAAAACTGTACTGTCATGCCAAAGTATGAATGAGAGGTCAAGCCTAATTTTAATAGGGGCGAGTCTAGTTGTTAAGCCTTAAAACATATATATAAACAGAGACGAAACTACTAATAGGCCATGGCAGCCCCACTTTTTTCAAGAAACTATACATAACAAAGTTTTCAAGTCATTGCAAACCGAATTACCAGTTCTCGTCAAAGATCATTTCTTTAAATTTCAAGTATTCTGAAGTAGCGATACCGTCCACTGACAGATCCTCAGCGTTCACCTTAACAAATTCCCAAAATCCAGGGTTGGGTCTTACAGCAAAAGCAACATATGGTGGAACAACAGCTGCTTCCTGCATAGTTTTCAGAGGGAAAAAAAAGTTGGTCTTTTTAGCACTTGTGGGTGTGCATGAAACGGAGAGGTAATGAAGACTGAAGAGAGTACCTTGGTGGAAGTCAGGATGTAACCAAGTAAGCCCTCCAAGACCTTGCTTCTTTCATTCTTGTCTTCTATTGATTGCTCCATTTCCTCCATTATTTGCTGTAGTTTCAGTAACCTTTTCCCTGAGGCGACAAACCTTTTCTTGCACCACAAGGTAACAAAAGATGGTCAAGTTTTGCATGCAAATCAACCAATTGAATGAGAAATAATGTATCAGAGATTACCTAGCAAAGCATCTTTTCATATGATACCGGCTCTGCCTCAATGCATCCGGCATGCTATCTGCAATTGAATCCGATCGCTTGAGGACTTGCCCGGAAGCCATTTTAGCCGAAAAAAAAATGAAATAAGCACAAGATTCTCTTGGAAAACAGAAAGTTTTAGAAGTCAGAAAGTTGTTTTGTATGTTGTTTTTTGTGTTGATGTATTTATAGAGAAGTGCTTGTTGAGAGAAAGAACATTCATTGGTGTCATTTGTGGGATAGAGAGACTGAAAAGCAAGGAATTTGTGATTGGTGGAAGCAAATTTAGATCTGCCTTTTCCTGCAATATCTTTGAAAGGGGAGGGAAAGAATTTTGAGGAATTTATGGTTGTTCTTTCTGATGGATTAAGTCATTTTTATTCTTTCCTTTCCTTCTTCCCTTCTGAAAATTGCACGCTGTTATGGCGGCTCCTTTTGGACGTCCATGATTTTGAAACTTGAAAGGTTGCCCTCTTAATTACTACGTTCTACATCTTCATATTGGTTACAAGTTTTGTCGGACAAAATTTTCCTCTAAACTCGGTTGGAAGAATTTTCTTTCCGTCCAGTCTATTAAGTTGACATGTGTTCAAAAAAAAATATGTGATTCTGACGATGCTCTATTGAAAATACATTTGAGATTTTTATTTTTATTTTATTTTTTATTTTTATTTTTATTAATGTGGATGTGAGAATCATATACATTTTGGATACATGTTAGTTTAATAGACTCGATTCAAGGAAATTTCTTGAACCCGCTTTGGAGAAACTATTGTTTGATTCCATGCTAACCTCTTTTTGTGACGTTTATAAATATAATCAAGCTACTCACACACTGTCAATTGTTATACCGAATTAACCAATACTCAAAAGTCCCCTAGTTTAAAAAAAAATTAAAAATTAAAAAAAAAAAAATTAAAGAAAAAATGTTCCCTAGTTCAACAAACAAGCTTAAAAACAAGGATAATTTGTTAAATTGGTCCATATTGTTTGATTTTGTAATCAATAAATTCATGTGGTTTCAAAATAAACTTAGGAAAAATAGCATCATTGGTCCATGTGGTTGGCCTAAATTTCAAATCACTTCTTGTGGTATCAAAATTGATTCAAAGATCCCTGTGATTAGCCTAATTTTTAAGTCGCTCCTTAGAATCAAATTCCGACACATGTCACTCTTAATAAAAAAAATATAAATATATTAAAAATATAAATAAATAAAACTTAAAAACTATTTCAAAAAAATTGGAAGGAGGAATGGGCCGCCACCCCCATTGGCTGGGGCCGGTTTCCTTTTTCCTTTTTTTTTAAAAAAATAATTTTAAAGTTTTATTTATTTATATTTTTTTTATTAAGACTGATACACGTCTGCCATCTTATTGGCGTTAGCTTGGTACCTTCAAAAATTTTAACTGAATTTGACTCTCATGAGGGATTTGTAAATTCGGTTAACCACAGAAATTTCTGAATTAATTTTAATACCACAAAAATTAATTTATAATTTAAGCCAACCACATATGCTAATAGTACAATTTTCCTATAAACTTATAAACCCATCTGGTATACCTTTGTAACAAAGTGATCTTCCACACAAATTATGGCCATTTTTTCTACAGAGTCCTTGGTTACAAATTTACCCTCAAATAAGAAATTATTAAGAAATAAAAAATAAAAAATAAAAAATAAAAATAAAAAAAATTGGCTGGGGGTGGTCGGTAGCCGAGCTACCCCATACATAATCGGGCAAAGGGGGTTGTAGGTTGGTAGCACTTGGGGGTGACCTACTACCCCACCCCAAATCTTTTTCTTTTATTTATTTATTTTTATTTGAGGATAAATTTATTAGTTTTTCGTAAAAACAAAGTTTGACCTTGTGCGATTTAGCAAAACAGAAAATACAAAATAAACTAATGATCGAATTGCTTGAGCCATTTGGGACTTAGAATAAACAACTATTTTGGCGTGGAACATTTTTCAAAAACAGTTTCAATAATGTTGCATGAAATGGTCATGATAGTTGCAATCATGTTTCAAACATGTCATTTGCCACGCAACTCAGAATTGGAAACCACTTCAAATTCAAAACCTTCTCAAAAAGCCTCTCAGAAAATTAAGAGATAAAAAATCAATAAACTTATGCTTCGTTTGTTTGGTGGAAAATGATTTCTAAAAAATGATTTCGGCATTTTTCGGTGTTTGGTAAGTGCAAAAATAATAGTCAGCCGAAAAATAATTTTTGTTTGACCAAAAATGCTTAGTAAATTTCGAAAAATGATTTACGCTTTTCAAAAGCGTAAATCATTTTCCGAAGACGTCAGACGCATTCGACTCTTTTTAAACGACACAGTTAACCTTCACGTTCAAGCCGTCGACCATCACCGAAATCTTGCCTGTACCGAAATCCGACAACATCCGGTCAATATCGCCAGAATCCGGCGACGAAATCCAGCTATCTTCTCCGAAATCCGATCAGCCCAGATTCCGACGACTATTCTGGTCGTGTTCCGGCCATCTGGCCGGAATTTGGCCAGAACGGGCCGGATTTGGCCAGAACGGCCGAACAGATTTGGCTAGAAAATCCCAGCCAGAACCCTTCCAACTAGCCGAGATTTGGCCAGAACTGCCGAATCTGACCTACTGGCTGGATTCCAACTGTTCTGGCAAGATTCTGACCGTTCTGTGCCAGATTCTGACAGTTTTGACAAGAATCCGGTCACTTTTACCGGAATCCGACCAACCTGAATTCCGATGAAACTGTCCGAATTTCGGCCTTTATCTTAAATTCTAGCTATAATAGCCAAAATCCTATCGGTCAGTGACGGAATCTCGTCACCGGTAATTTTTATATTATTTTACATTAATATTTATATATTTTGAATAAAAATTAATTTTTATAAATTAATATGATCGAATAAAAATATTAAAAATATTTGTAATTTTCAGTACACGCTAAACACCCAGAAATACTTTCAACGAAAAATAAAATGACTTCCTTGAAACCAATTTATGACGAAAACCATTTAATGTCAAAACAAAAATAGCATTAATGAAAAATAATTGCAACTGAAATTTTCTTTCGAACAAAAACACTAACACTGAATCAAACACAACATGAAGTTTTAAGGGTAATAGATTGGTCTTATGCTGAAAAGGTGAGACCCAAGCGCCAATTAATGTCTCTTTCTAAGAACCAAATGAACGGTAGGAGAAACTGCTAAGGTGTTAACTGCAAAGCCATATTTGATTTGAGGATGAAGTTATGAATAAATAAAAATGCATCCAAAGGCAAGTGCAATCAATTCTAGCTGAATAGTTCCTTAGAAGGCACAACCACCATCACATACACCAAGGGAGGTGGATAACCAAAAGAGAGAAAACAAGCTAGATCCAATCAATGCTTGTGTAATTCAGGAGCACGCACCTAACACCACAAGGGGTTAGTTAAGGTCTAAAACAGCATATAAGTAATTCAATCTCCTTAAAATAAAAAACAGACATTAGGGCGCAACCCAAGTAGAAATTCTAGAACATTAATTAGCAAATAGTCTGAAGCATTAGGTTTATCCAGGCAAATCGAAAAACTGCAAACTAAGTTTTGACAAAATAACAGAACGATTTAACCAGTATTTTAACAAAAACGATATAGTTGACCTCCGCCAGGGACCCACTAGCCTAACAGTAGAACATAACCCTTTTAACATTCTCCTTGAGTGCAGGTAGCGGTCTCACAGCAGAACTCGGACCGGGTGCCCGCGTACCTCGACCTGCTCCGCCCATGCCACCTCGTCCGGGAGGTGCACCACTTGTCATTGAACCAGTATCTGATGGATCTGGCTCCATATAGAACCGAGCTCGAAATGCCGCAAGATGGGCATAGTACGCCGGAGGCACTGCCAAATCAAACAAAAAATCAAGCATCAGCACAAGATAAAAATATGCACCCATGTCCAAACTGCAAACCTGTACAAGCCTGCACATGCAATAATCTACATGCATGCTTCTATGTGTGTACCACGCGTGAGAGGGAAAGAGAGCTCACCAATGGAAACAGAGCGAGTGCACCTTGCATATCTGGAAAAAAGGAAAGAAAAGAAAATTAACATTTTTAAGAATAGGAAATCAAAACGAAAATGATAATCGCCAAAACCAAAGTCTCATTTAGCCTCAAATGTGATGGCGCATAAAAATTATAAGAACCATTATTATGATAGTAATCTGCTATTAAGGGGCCATCAAGGGATTACGTGTAGCAAAGGTTATTGGTAAGGGACTGCAGCCCATCAGCTGTAAACTTGTTTTCATCCCAAAGCACATGGTAATGAGCTGGACGACTTGTACCCTGTTTGACATGATAGGTGCAACACTAGAATTAAAATCCTCATCCTTAACCACACCAATAAGTGAATGCAAACTATCAGAAAATATATTAGAGTCGTACCTGAATACCAGCATGAGAACAAAGGTAGAAATCAAATTCAGTCGGGTGACAAATTTTAGAGTCTACAACAGTACCTGTATCAAAAATAGTTCAGCATCACAAAAATAAAATCTTTGCAACAAAAATACAAATTTCAAAAAAAATCAATTACCAGGCAATATGTTTCCGCTTCTATCAACTGCACTGTGGTCACGATGGTTGTCGGCAAACAATCTCGTGTGATGACGCTTCTGAACCACAACAAAAGTCACCGGAGGCTGATAGTTTGGCTCCAAAGACGCACATGCCTAAGAAAATGCTAAACAGGTAAGATGGACAGGTACGACCCCAGTATATTCCAACTTCAACACAAAGATTGGGGGGGGGGGGGGGGGGGGGAGGACAGAAGACTGAAATGCTTATAACCCCACCTTACGGATAGCATCTAGTTCATACAGCAAAACTTGATAGAACTGCCCTTCACTCACACCATCCCTGCAAATAATATATACTTCATTAGATAGCAAGAAAAAGTATCTAGAAAGCAGTAACATGAAAACATTACAATACCTGTAAAATATGATGCGTTGTGGTTTTTGCCCAGTTGCTCTCCTGAAAGACATGAGTAGCTCCCTGTATGAAAAAGCAACAAAAACAACTCAAACCTAGGCCGTAAAAGTTCCCCTCCAAAAAAAAAAAAAGCTATTGACCAAATTAGAGAGAGGGGGGCTCAATCATACTTGATCATGCCACCGGACACTGTCCCTCTTACAGGATCCTGCCATGTCTTGAAGAGATCTTGAATCAGCTCTTGTCGATGGGCTTGAGCACAGACTAAACCAGCATACTTGGTGACTTCTGGCCAGTCTTGAGAGGCCACAACCTGGGGTTCAAAGTCAAATTATCATGTTATGCTGGTTATTAAAAAAACATTTGAAACAGTTAAAGATATACAAGTATGGAATAACATAATTAAAAGCATAAACAAACTAAGCACAGTAATTAACTTAATAACAGACCGCTGCAATTGATGGGCTTGAATCCTCTCCTGGATGAGGATGGGTAACATCAGCACCAAAAATAATAGTAGGGCGGTCACTGACTAAAGGAATACGCCTTGATATTGCATCAACAAGCACAGTATTCCTTCCTCCCACCTTGACATTTATCTTCAATGCCACGTTTGCCAAATATTGTTTGCTCATCTTAAAGACATGCTTTGTCAAACAACACTGAGAAACAAGCCCAAGATCTGTCTCACAGATTCGTTTCAAATCACCTGCCAAAGAAATCAAAACATTTAAAAAAGTGGGCCACAAGACCAGAAACAGTTTCTAGAAGCAAATGTGGTTAATAACAAATCAAGTTTCCTACCATAAAGAGACCCATTGTTATCCGGCAAAATAACGATAAGCAGGTCAAGCTCCTTTCTCTGAGGCTGGAGTTTAGTCATGGCATCATGATACCGAGTTTTCAGGACTCTCTCCACCTGATCATAACGGGCACTCAAAGGTGGAAGCACTGGTTCATGATTAAATATCTACATAACACATAATCAAATGTTAAGAGATAAAACAATTGACAAATACTACCAACAAAAACAAGTCTTTCAAACACCATACCATGCCAGAAGTGAAACACATTTGCGCAAGTTCTTGGCAAAATCCACGGGCCACACTGTCTTGCACACTCCGCGAAAAGTTTATGCAGATCCAATTGTTAACTGTTCCCCCATTGACCATTTTCTGCAATAAAACATACCTATTTTTTTTACTACATATTCGTACTAAGATATTCCATTTCAAAAATAATTCTAATTTTAGAAAATACCTTATTCATCATATTCCATTGCCCAACTTGGGGCAAGCAATCCTTTTCTCTGCCTGTATCATGATATTTCAGCTGCACAATGCAAAAAGCATTTAGTATAACAATAATATTGAGGCTCATAAAGGTGGCTGGATAAAATTGAAAGAACATATGGTAAAGGGATACAGATATAATACCCATGGTGCTGGAAGAATGCGAGCCTCAACTGAAGCAAGCCTCTCACTTATTCTGATTCCAAACTCCTTCGCATAAGGATCCTCATGGTAAGCATTGTGACGAACCGTCTGAAAGGTCAGAAAACTGAACACATTAGAATACGAGGGTTCCACAAAAGTTGTTACATCAAAAGTGTCATTAGACACAAAACACCACCTCTGCAATTAAAGAAAAAAGGAAAATATGACAGAAAAACCAAGCAAAACACACACTTAAGGGCAAATAGAACACAATTTCCACACAAACCAACCTGCATTATATCCCGCTCCCTTTCATGAGGACGCTGGCAGGTCACCTTCAGTAAAGCAGTAATTTGTTTCTCATTCAATCTCTTGGAGTACCTCTGACCCTCAACAATCTTGCAAACCTAAATTGAACAGAAACTTACTAGCATTCATATCCATATAAGTTGAATACATAACCATTAGTAATGGATATCCATTCATATATGAAGAATGAAGCTTATAATTATGTCTTTACCTCCATTGGCAAATAATTCGGTCGTTGTTGATTCCCCACTTGCAAACAAGGCCACTGTGTATGTTGAATAACGAAACCATAGGTTTCGTAGAAGTACTCAACAACAGATTTCAGTGTACCTCTTTCATCAACCGGAAAACTAGAAGAATTAACAAACAGTATTAAAGAAACAAGTTTGTTTTCCAACTATTACCAAATTATGGGAAAAGAGGGGGCGGAACATAAAAAATTGATACATACGTCAGCTCTCGTGTGGCCTGCGATGTTAAACCTGATATACGGTACTTTCTGCGCATATTTCCACGGTGTGTAACCTCAACTTTGACTCCTCGCAAAGCCTTTTTGATCTGTTAAACAAAATTAAAGCAACAATCAAAAGACCTCATAACATATAACTTTAACAGCAACATTGACCATGTAAAAACTACATAACATAGCCTAAAGCAACAAACAAACTCTAACCTTTATGCGATCCGCATCTGACAATGGCCTGGAAGTAACTTCCCGATTCAGCAGCTCTGCGACAAATTCAATTACTGGTAGTGGCTCAATGAATGCGGTAGAAGACATATCTGCAAAATTGGTGAAATTGCCACCACAACAGCAATACGAGATATACCGAGGAAACATAAGAAACTAGAATACTGTATATCAACTAAAAACCATAAAGGAAAAGGAAAATTTAAAGAGAGAGAGAGAGAGAGAGAGAGAGAGAGAGGGGAAAAAAAGAAAAGAAAAAGGGGGACAAATTGAAAATAGGATATGAACCGAAGAAAGAAAATATAACAAAAACTAAACAAATGGTTAGTGAAATACATTACACACCAATATTCAGAGACAGTCCCATCTGCGTTGGACGAATACTTTGATAGAAGCCACGCCAACTCTCCAACCCCTCACCCAATGACTGCCTTCTCCCCAGATCAGGGGAATAAAATGATCGACCCACAGGAGAGTACCTATGATTAATCACATAATATTAACACTACAACATTTCAATAAACTGCAGATGTGTTATAAATTAGTTAAATACAAAAGGAAAAAATCAGATTTAGTACCTAGTAGTAGGCAATTCCCGCAGGACAATATCAAGAACTTGAAGGGCTTCCTGTGGAGCATCGGCTTGCCGACCCTGCAAAAAGAGTCCTAAATGGTGCAGGTCCGCACGTGCAGCAAATTTTATAACAACTTTAAACTCTCTCTCTCTCCTGCAACAACAAAAAGAACGTCATTATAAACACAGGAGAATATATTTTGACAAGTAACAGGAGAATATGAAAAACTATGAAAAGAAGAAAAGAAAAGAACAAAAGGATAAAAGGACACTCAAATATGAACCTTGGTCCACCAGTTCCGTCATCTTCATCAGTAAGTGTAATTCTGAACTCCCTATTTTGAAATGGTAGGGGCCCGGCAGTATACAAACTCTTTCGCCCATCATAGGCAGGAAGCCTGTTTCCAAGATGTGTCTCCTTGTACAATGACACCAGCTGTGCCATTACAGCACGGTTGACTCCACGTGATGTCACCTCCGGAGTAATAGTAACCTATCATGCATTAACAACATAATATATCAACTTGAATTGAAGGGAGAAAAGAAAATTTCACGAACACACAGAACCAGTATTGAGATGACTCACATCATACTGGTGCAAATCCTTGTCTGGTAATTCAGCAAAGAAATGATTTGCCTTAACTATACACCTTGTTCCAGTACTACCCTTGCCAGGCCGCTGAGGGAACCTCATTGCTTTACTAGACGGTGGCACAGGTTGAATTGGCTGGCTGGAATCTCCTTCTTGGATGTCAAGTAGCTCAACCTGCTGGACCACTTCAGATACGTCGGGTGGTCGGGTAGACGAACTTGCCTCGGAAGGCGTCGGCTGAGGTGGAACGACCCCAGGGTAATGTGTAACCTGGGTTGCTTGGCGCAGGGCGGGATCTTGTGGTCTGGATGGGCCACCAGAGGAAGGTCCTCCGCCACGGCCACCACTCATGCCGCCGCGGCCACCAACACCATACCCTCCACGACCACCTTGCTGGGGTGGCGCACCCCTTCCCCTACCTTGATATTCAGGTGGGCCCGCACCATACTGCTGTTGTGGTGGCATTCCACGACCACCGCCACGCCCCCCACCATAACCCCCGCCATAACCACCCCGGCCTGCTTGCGGGGCCCAACCCCGACCACCTTGGTATCCTCCAACTCCCTGTTGCTGCTGGGGTGGAGCACTCCCCTCAGCAGCCCGCTGTTGGTAACCCCGACCACTACTACCCCCACTGGCTTCCTGCTGAGACTGAGAGCTTTCGCCCTCACTAGGAAGCTCAGTTCTCCTTTTCCTCACCATGATGATGTCTGAGTACAGAAAACCATAATACATTAGCACAGGGACCCCCATCAACCAACACAAAGACACAAAACCCAGACCATCTACAACATTGATACTATCTAATCATCATCATCATCAAAAGAAAAATGTGTAAATTACATAAGAGAACAATCAAAAAATCTAATACAATAAAAGAACGCTTAGATCTTTACGGAAAAACACTTCGTGTTCTACCATTTCCGTCTCTAAAATGAAATAAACAACGTTATTTCAAGTTTTATCCCTATATATTTGGAGCTTGCTGTGTCACATCTTTTTTTTTTTTATCAACGAACACAAACAATAAAGTGCACAGAAATCACCCGAAGAAACACCTAAGAACAAATTCAAAAAAAAAAAAAAACGAAAAGAGGAAAAAAAAAATCTCTCTCCGCCATCCCAGACACAACCCAAAGCGAAATCCCAATAATCCAAGGTCACGTCGTACAACAAACAAAAAGGAAAACCCCTAAAACCCTAACCTCCGACTCCCACTCACAGCCCCAGAAAAACACACATCCCACTTTAGCGATCAAAAAATAATATCAGAGTCCAATAACACCAGTTAACCCAGAAAGAAGAACAAAAAAACCATCCATCCATTTTATAGAATCAAATCAAACAGATCCGAGTGAGAACAACACCAATCACAGTCAAACAAAGCAGATCTACAGAAATATACACTAAAAACAAATTTCATAGAGCCAAATCAAAATACCAAAAAAAAAAACCAAGCACAAGCCCTAACATTCACGAATCGAAAGCAATGGAAAACCCTAAAACCACCAAGATTACCTCAGAAATCGCTCTCGGAAAACCGCTTCCCCTTCCGCTGAAACCCCCTCTCCTTTCCACTTCAGAGAGCAAAATCCAAAAGGAGATGAGAGAAAGAGGAGAGAGACGTAAAAATATATTTAAGCACTGCCCCTCTTTACTTGCAAAGTAAGTAGTGGGTAGGCATTTCTAAAATGACAACTCTATCCCCACACCTCTCTCTCTCTCTCTCTCTCGCTTTTGGGTTTTTGGACTACGCGTCGCTCTCTCCACTCTGGATTGTGGGGCTACGTGGGTGGGGACGAGGAGGCAGGTCCCACGAACTTCTGTGAGCTTCCACGTGGCGCTGACATGGATGGAACATTGGCTCTGAGTGGCTTTATGATGACATGGCGAAGTGTGGACCCAACCAGAAGCAGACAAAATCGAGAGTGGAGCCGTGGAGGGTAGCGAGGGATGAGGAGCATTGTCACATGATTGGCCGCGACCCACGACCCGTCTCGATAGCACCACTAAGGCATGAAAACCCTCCAATTACGCTACTTGCAGTGGTCCGGATAAGTCTTCTACTCGCTGTCGATGTCCGACACCTGTCGCCTCTGGCAGCTCGTCTGCTTTGTAGTACCGTGTATGGTAGATTACGAAAGTAACCTTGTACGACAATGTACTAAATACGGGCGAGTATGGGTTTTGCAAAACGGAACGTTGCGAGCAGTCTTCTCCGTTATTGGCTGAAACGGTGGCAATGAAAAAGGTCAATGGCATTATTATTGCTAAACGCTGCCTAAATCAAGCTTAATTAGTAAACTTAACACCATCGATATTCTCAGAAGAATCTTTTTTTAAACAAAAAAAAAAATTGGACGATGCTTTCTAGAAGTTTCTTTCTTGCGCTTCGCTAATATTCTCCGATGCATTGGCTTTAATTTGCAACCGTCGGATCTGCTAGCTCTTGCTCTAAACTTGAAGACAACCGTCCAAATTTTGTGTGCGTAATTTGAAGGATTTTAACAGTATTGTGATGTGTTTTGTCGTTACCTGGACTTCCGTTGAAAGCGAGACATCAAAAGTGCTTTTTTTTTTTTTCTTTCTTCTGGGTCTCTTTTGAAACGTAATATCTGATAAATTTATTAAGTTGGTTATTAAATAATTAAATTTTGTTGTCACTTATTTGGCAATGCCGTCAATTTAAAAGATGTTATAATAAAAAATAATGCTATAAATCACAATTTTTTTTTTTTACGATAATTAATCCAAAAGTTTGTTGGGAATGATACGTCAGCAACATGAAAAAGTTATGAAATAAAAAAATAATTTTTATAACATTATGTTATGAAAGTAAAATTCTACAACTTGTAGAAGACGGTAACATAACTTGCGTTAGTTTATCTTAGAGTAATTATAGCTTAATTAAATAAAAATAGTTATAGTTATTTATCTAAGTTTAACACTATGGTACAAAAATTAATTTAGTAGTAGGTTTCTCTAAGTTAGAGTTAGAGTTTCTCCAAGTAGTTTATTTGTATTAAGAGTTTATTTTATGATAGAAGTAGGAGTTCATTTCCTATTCTATCTTTATAATTCTTTTATTTATATGCGTGAATGATTAATAAAAAGTAAGCAGGTAATTAATCTCAAATTTTGTATTTGAAAGGTATAGGTTCCGTCATAATTTAAAAGATCTAAGATTCTCTTAGAATTTAAGGTCTAAAGTTCTTCAAAACCTATCAAATTATCGTATTGTGTTTTAAATAAACCATTAATGTAACACACTAATTTATAATAGTATTCAAAACATTTTTCTAACTATAAATGCTTTCGCATAAAAATATTAATAAAAAAACATTATAAATATAAACCACATGGTAAGACAATAGTGTATTTTAAACTGCTGCTGTCTTTTCTTTTTTATGATACCAACCAACAAAATTGAATGTGTAATTATACAACAAGCACGTATGTTATAATGTCTAATTATGGGTGTATTATAATTCCAACCTTTTTCCCAATTTATGTAATTTATCATTTTTAATGGCTTCGGTGTACCAACTAATCTTTCGATTGTTTCGGCGTAAAATGTTTTCAGCATTTTATGGTGTTTAGTGGAGGCGAAAATAATGGTCAACAAAAACATTTTTAGTTTGACCGTAAAAGCTTCTTTAATTTTTTAAAAACATTAAAACCGTAAACCGTTTTTCGAATTTAAACTATTTATTATTGCCCGCATGTTTGAGGGAATCTGCTATCGCCGAACATTGGAGTTTGTTGATAGCCTGAATCTACCATCAAAGGTCCCGAATTTTGGTATCCGATTGCCGAAATCCGGCTAATGCCGTCGAATTTCGGCAATAACATCGATTGCCAAAATCCTGGCATTGCTGGAATTCGGCGACATTCGGCCGCCGTCATCGAATTTCGGCAGACCAAATTCTAGCCAAACTGGCCTGAGTCTGGCAAGAGAACGGCTGGAATCTGGCCAGAATTTCGGCAACAGTTACTGGATTTTGTTTTTTGCCATTTGTGATTTTTTCATACGAGTCAAACGCCGAAAAATATTTTCGAAAAAATTATTGTTTCTAAAAAATAATTTCGTCGAAAATATTTTACGACATAAATTGTTAGGGAAAATACTGTCCTCCTCGGTAGCCAGGCCCAGCCTGAACGCAATGCCCGTTGGGTTCGCCTAACCGGGCCAAAGCGGTTCATGAGAAATTAATCTATCCAAGCCCGCCAAGATCATCAGGGCCTAACCTGTTCAACCGATCCGACTACCCGACCCGAATAGCCGACCCCGGTACAAATTGATACCAACACCAGCGTAGATTTCAGGATTACCCGAGATCTAGGGGACATGGGGCACGAAGCAAATATGGATTGTGCGCCCGGAGCTTCACCAGTGAAGTCAGCCATAAAGGATCGTGCACCCGGGATAAGGGGTTATGCACCCGAAGTATTCGTGCGCTCGAAAGCCACGTTTTCTTCAACACCCGATTCCTGCATATCCAAGGAATCGATTAACTGCTCTTCAATCTCTATAAATACCAAAGATCCTTCAGATATTGAGGTACGCTGATTAATCTCTCCAACATTACTCTGCGTATTTACTCTCAAACAATACACTTACTTAAACATCGGAGTGGGATTGTCGACATTCCCCCGGCGCAGTGTTTGTTCTTGTTTCTAAATACAATAAGGAATACCCTGACGAATTGCTGATCTACACGTCACCTACCGGAATCTGTCTCAACATAAATCATTTTACATCGAAACAAACGGAATATAAAATTATATTAATAGATGAGATTTTACCTAACAAAGGACTATTGATTTTTTTTCTATTTAAAAATTGAATCATGCTTTATTTAAGATATTGATATATTATCAATGAATAAACTACGTTGTGTGATCAACACGACTTCTTCTTATTATAGTAACAAAATAAGAAAAAGGACAACAATAATAATAATAATAATAATAATAATAAAAGAAAAAAGGAAAAAGAAAAAGCAGTCTGTCACCTTGAGTTGAGCTGGTGTACCTCCTAAAGATGGCATGGACATCCATCCAATCAAAGAAAATCTGAAAGTCATCCAACATTCTTTCATACTTTGTAATACAACCTAATACGGGATTGTTTGGTCCCCCGTCTATCTTGAAATTCATAATACCATGTGTATTATCTATCTTAATAAAACAATTTTAAAAGAAAACTTGAAAAATCAAGGAGGGCCATAGCCCCCCTTGTCTATATCACTATATGTGCAATGAGTGTATCCATAATTACTGCCGCAAAGGCTCATCAAATAGCCCATGCATCGTATAAATTCAGATGAACAGGAGAAAGAGCTAGTTCATTGCATTTGAGGGGTATAGTTGTCCTTAAAACTGTAAAATGACAAAATGGCCTCTCAAATATAAGGAACCGGCCTAGCCTAGTTCAAATGAACTTGAGAGGATTCGGTTCCATATTATATGTACTCAACATGAATTCTTATAATTTTTACTGCAACTCCTTACAGACTGACGTGAGACAGTAAGCCTACGTTGCGTTGACATGTCAGTCACAATTAAATTTAATTGTTTACTGGTTGAAATAGTAAGTGTCACGTGAACTCCCATATCAATTCGTGAAAAATTATTATACCCTTAACAACACAGCTATATAATTTCATGTTTATGGAGACGTGTTTTGGCCCTTAAGCATATTGGCACCAAGCATCACAATTTGGTGATAGGACCCTATCTCTTTAATATTAATAGAAGATCAATAAATGATTCTAGCTAAACAATTCACATAAAAAAAAAAAAAAAAAAAAACAAGAGAATGCTAAACCCTCCATCTTAATTAGCATCCTCTCTCAACTTATATTTGATAAAAACCAAAGTAAAAATATTCTATAGAATGATAATGTTATGACTATGTATGTTAATGTGTTTTTTTGGGGATTTTTTTTTAATTTTTTGTTTAAAAAAATATTATGACATAATATAAATGCGAAAACCGTTTTTGTGTTTTTATAAGTATTTTGTATTTTGTTTGTACTCATGTGGGTTAAATGATCTATATCACACATGCACTGGCACACACATTTGGTGGGGGATTTTTAGAATGTGGAACTTTCTGCAAAACACACAAACAGAATTAAAAATAAAATAAAATAAAATAATTCTCCAAAAGTTTTGTGTAGGATTAAACCCCCATTAACACTATTTAGTGAACTTAGTAGCTAGGGTAAAATGGCAACTCTGCTTTCCAACATACTAGATTATTTTTTCTTGTGCCAATGAGAAATATTAAAATGAGGACTTATGTTTTATTTGAGTCATTTTAAAATTGACGTTGCTTTTAAAATTACCATTAGACGTGTGATAGATCATTATTGAATTTTGATTTAATGATGATTTTAAAAACCATATCAATTTTGAGATGACTAAAAAAGAACATAAATCCTCATTATAGCATTACTCGGCCAAAAAAAAAATTTCCCCTTTAAGTTTTTTCTACACCTCTAGAGAGAAAAAATAGTAGTACTGTTCTCGTTGATTGCTTAAATGTATTTTTTTTTGGGCGTATTGGAATTGAAATTGTTGTTCGTGACTATGATGGTATAGTTGTAGCTGCACACAGTCCTGCAAAGAATTTTTTGGTGGAACCTGTTGTTGCTGAAGCTTTTGCAACTTTTCATGCTATGGAGATGCGTAATGTAACGAGATGAGCTTTGCTGATATAATTTTGGAGGGGGACGCCATACAGATTACCTATGCGGTTAAAACAATAGGCAACAATTTGAGCAAGTTTGGGCATATTGTTGATGGAATCAAAGTTGGGTTGAGCCAAATGAAATCTTGGAGAATCGAACAAGTCAAGCGGAATGTGAATACAACCGCTTATACCATAGCTAAAGAGGTTATTTTGTGTGTCATAAATAAAGTTTGGGTTGAAAAATTTTCAAATTGTATCTTTTGTATTATTTTTAGGGAGCTCTATGCTCCTAGGTGATTGAAGTTTGTTCAATAAAGATTGATATTTATTAAAAAAGAAAAATAAAAAGAAAAAAGGATAGGACTGAATTTTGAATTCTCCTATATCAAAGTGGAGAGAACCAAATCGTTAATTAACTTTTATTATGTTACGGGTCTACATCATATGACAGAAGAAGTCTTGTAGTAGCAAGACTCTTAATTTAAAATAAGAACGTATAATTTTATTAGGAGTTTAAGACTATAATAACTTAGAGATAATAAGTTATCTTTATTGATACTATTAGAATTAAGATAAGATTAGGATTTAAATGTTATAGATATTAGGTTATCATTATTGATAACAGTAGAAGTGGTTTATTCTAATTAATCTTTTACTTATACTTTGCATTGTAAGTGTCTATTTAAAGACGCCATAAGTTCTTTAATATAATTAAGCAAATATTATTATTATTCAGCTCGATCTATAATTGATTAGAGAAGTGTTATGATTCTTTGAATTACTTTTATTCTATTCGTTATGTGCTTGAAAAATTAAGCCAGTAACGTATTGACACTACGTTAATTTATGATTAAAATAAAATGATTGGCAATTAATGTGATTTCATACTCAGACTATGATTGTAATTGGCTGTCTTTTGGAAGCAATGCCAACAAATTAGAGCCAACTGTTTTTACTTGGTTTTGCTCTAAAGATCGATGGACCGTTCATCTCTTCTTTTCTTTTATTATTTTTCTTTCACTTTTTCTGTTCATCCATTGGATTGAACTAATAACCTTTTGAAAGTTGTTCGTCTTATATTAAATTGGTCACACTCTCTTCACTTTTCATTAGTTTTTATTGATGGAGATTGGAGACTATAACACGTCAACAACATATGTTTCATCGTTCAAGTCATATCGTCACATAGGCCTCATGCTGAGCCAGCTTCTCACGTGGTTAAAAGATATATATATATATATATATATATGAACTCACCCTTAAGATCTGTTTGGGTTTGCGATTTTAAAAAGTGCGATTTAAAATAACGATTTTAAAATGTGCGATTTGAAAAAAGTAATTTTTAAAAACGCAATTAAGAGTTTGACAAAATCGCACTTTTATGTTTTGTAATTTCTTGTTTTCATAACTGTGTTGTTATTTTTTAACTCGTTCTTACTTATCTACTTAATAAAAAATAAAAAATAAAAAAAGAAGGGCAAATCGTGCTCTTTGGTGATTTATATTTTATTTAATTTGATATGGTTTCCACTGTCTTTGATTCTTTGAGATATCCTCTGCTTTTAAGTTGATTTTTATATTCTGCAATCAATTTTTGAGCCAGTAGTTAAACTAATGACTTGATGTTTGATGAACTAATTAATCTTCTTTGACTAAGAATCTTTTATTTTTTAGCAATATATTACAGATTTTGTCTTATATAGTTCTTTTTATATTGGAATAAATATTTTTAAATAATATTTAAATTACGGTATTCTTGAAAAGTCAATATTCAAAATAAGAAGGGTTTTTATCTATCAGAATATAGTCAATAAAATTAACAATAATTATAATTAAAATTGCCGGACCAAATGCACCCTAAATTGTTTCAAATTGTAGGAAAATATTAACATCTAATACTAATAATAGGAAAAAATATATATTAGCCCCCAAACTACTACCAATGCTTAGATTCTGGCCCCCCAAACTACCAATGCTTAGATTCTGGCCCTCAAAACTATTGCTTTCTGATTTTTTGAGCTCATCCGTCCATTTATGCCGTAAATTCTAAAAAGAATTCTAAAAATACCCATCTACACTTTGAAATTCTCACGGTTAAGAAAAGAGTATTTTCGGATTTTTGGCCAATTTCTGTTAGAATTAATGATATAAATAGACGTATGAGAGTGTAAGTATTAATAGTTTAAAGTGTCATCCAAACAAAAAAGTGTTTGTTTTAAGGGCTAATATATATTTTTTCCCTAATAATATATGTAAGTGTAGAAGTCGAGTGCATTTGGAGGATCCCATCCCAGGCATTTATATATTTTCTTTGGTATGATCTCCTTGCAGTAACATCTGATGTACAAGTACTGGAAGTGCCGTAAGTTTTGTTGGAGATATATGTAAGAAGAAACATGTATAATCAGATTGATGTAGATGTGACCAGAAAAAAAGAAAAAAAGATTGATGGAGATGTGGCCTGTTTTGACTGAGACTCTCATGGCTGTCAGCAAAACCCTAGTGGTAGACCCCAGTCCACGAGCTTCTAAACCCTATAATGGCAGCTTTTCTGTGATGTTTATGGGAGATCGCACCCACCCCAACTGCCACCACAGACTCCCTTGACCCTCTTTTTGTCCAAGAGCCACTAAGGCTATCTCCAACAGAGTAGTTATTTTAACCAAAATAGTCAAATATGACTATTTTGAACATTTTTTCCCCCCAACAGATTAGCCACTATAACTTTTTATCTTCAACATTGAATAGTGAATAGCTAACACTGGCTATTCACTGTTCACCTGTTTATAATTTTTTATTAATATTTTCTCTCTCTCTTCTTCTCCCTCTCTATCATTTAATAAAAGAAAATGATTAAAAAACAATATTTTAATGAAATGAAGAGTAGAATAAAGAGTATTGTTGGAGTGTTTTTAACTGTTGGAGTAGCTAAAGTAAATATTTGTAGTTTTTGAGTAGCTACTTTAACTTTAACTGCTGGAGATAGCCTAAGTTGTAGCCATTTTTGGCCTCCATCTCTCTCTCTTTCTTACTTCTTTTCTTACTTTTACATATATATATATATATATATATATAGATATATGTAATATTATGTATGATATTTTAGGGTTCATCTTTATTTTGCTTTCATTAACTTTTTGTCCAAGGGTCACTAGTGGGTAGCCATTTATTGGCACCATTTTTTTTTTCTTTTAAAAATATCATTTATAACTCTCATACTTTTACCTATTTTTTTTAAAAAAAATTATCTAAATTTTAAAACGTTTGAATTTAAAATATCAATTTTTTCAAAAGTTTCAATCGTAGTCGTTCGTTAGAATTTTTCGTTAAATCCTATCAAATTTTTTAAAATATTCATGTATTTATTTTTTTAAAAAAAATTACATTTTTTTTTCAAAGATTCAAGCATGTGTAATTTTGTAAATTCTGTTAAATTCTAATTAATACCTAAATCCTAACATTTTTTTTCATTAAAAAAATTAGGAGTATTTTGACAGGATTTAACGGAAAATACTAATAGAAGACTGAGATTGAACTTTTTGAAAAATTGATATAATAAATTGAGACGTTTTAAAGTTTAACGATTTAAGTACCATTTTTCAAAAGGGGTGAAAGCTCAAGGATTATATGTGAATTTCTTTTATTTATTTATTTTTTTTAGAAAAAAATAAGAAAAAAAGATGAGAGTTTAGGGTTTATGTTTATTTTGCTTTTCTGGGCTTGTTTGATAAGCCACAATACATTACAGAATAGTGGCTGTCACTATTCATAATTTTTTTTTTTTATTTTTACACTTTCCAAAAACAATCAACATCAAAATATTCTCATTTTTTTTTTCACTTTTTTATATCACATCAATAATTTTTTATTATTATTCAAATAAAATAATTCACTACAATACAAATTTTTTTTCACTTTTTATACAAATTATTTTTATTTTATATCACATCATCACTTTTTACTAATTTCAAAATTAACAACCCACTATTCTATTATGTTTTTTACCAAACAAGCCCGTAAATTCTTAGTTTGACAGCCTACAAAGTACAAAGGAGTATGACGGTAAGATTATGGAAGATGGATCTTATCACAAAAAAGATTAGCAAATGCCGTTTTTACACCACTGATTTTCATCTCGAAATAAAACCAGCTGACAATCCATGTGATGCATGGGGGCAAAAAGAAAAAAAAGAAAAATTAATAAAACATTTTGATTAATTTTTAGGGTTTTATTTGTTTGCGTAAATGAAGAATTATAAAATCATAAATATATATATATATGTATATGGGAAGGAATTTTATTTTTTATTTTTTTTGGTTTTGATAATAGTTTTGAAATAAAAGTTAAAAATTATCTGATTCAATCTATTAAATTGAATATATGGCATTTGTTATTAGAGCACGTAAGAATCACACCCTCTAAAAACAAATGTCAAATTAACAAACAATTTGAACAAAAGTGTTGTCCACTAAATGTCTAAATGTGAAGTCTAAATGAAGTCTAAATGTGAGCATGCTTGCACCTAATTGAATCTTTATGAGATATGCAATGCACACTTCCACTTTCACAATGTCTACAATGAAACATGTCTTTCTTTTTTAATCTTCAAAGATCACAAAGAATGCATGTTCTACTTAAAAACGAGAAAGTATGTGTAACATTTATCTCTTTTATCGAATCGATAAGCATAACTTGCCTCTCACCAGTACTTTTGTTGTGATGAGTCCATGGTGGACACTATGACCACAACTGTCTACAATGAACCATATATATATATATATATATATATATATATATATATATATATATATATATATATATATATATATATTTTACTGAAAAGGGCAGGTTTTGGGGAGATCAATTGTAATTATTCTTACAGGGCTCTCTCAAATCGAACTAAGTCATAGCTTGATTCAGTTTCACCAAAGCATTAATGAAAATCGAGGTGATGTACACTAATCAAGCATGACGATTTCTATTGCAGGATTACAATCCGTATCCCTAACATATTTCCAACCACTTTAAAGATTTAGTTGATCCATTAAACTACCCCACTAAATGATATGTTATTCAAGTATTGATGCTACCCTTTGGCAATTGCAAGAAGAATAGTTAATCAAGATGAAGGCAGTACAAGCACAAAGAATTTAATATGACATGCCTGACTCAGATCTATGTAGAAATGCAGATGTCGACATCTTTATTCATTACATTACAAATCCATGTGCTTAAAAAAATGCCCGTTGGAAAGGCATAAAATTCTTCCCCAGAATGCTTCACCCCAAAATTTCATGGCTTCTTTTCTTTTCTTTTCTTTTTTAAAAAAGAAGCTTTAACCATCCAAAAGATGTCTTGCTTAGAATATATCAAAAAAACAAAAGGAATCCTGGTCTGTTTATAGGTATGAGAAAGGAAAGTGGCCATTTGCCTTTGCGTGATGGGTATAGATGGCGATGAGGTATTGGTATAAAATTATATGGTTAATCGTACTTTAAATCATTTAATTAAATAGGGTAGATCTCTTAACCATAACATGTTAATTTTGTGTTTAGTTCACGAGTTGTGTAAAAAATTATTAGCTTTAAATGTTGTGTATTGAGCTTGAGTTATGTCGAGGCATAGATATAAGACCATATAAGTCAACCCTAACTGACCAATTTAATTAAATGGATCAGGCCTCTCAACTATAACTTATTAATTATGTGCAATTCACATGCTCTAAGTATATATAATAAGTCAGTTTAACATACTAAATTGAAATAATTTCTTCAAATCCAGTATAGAAAAGAAAAAAAAAATTGTCAATGAAAGAAAGTAGCTTTTTTTTTTTTCTTCCTTCTTCTTCTTCTTTATTTTTTTAATTAATTAATTAATTTTTTTATGTGGGTTAGTAGGATTCCATACTATTGTCTTGATGAGTAAGTAGATTCCCCAAACCCCCCCTATAAGGAAAAGCCACAAGATTAGAGCATTTTGAGCCAATGTCCCCAATAAAATGACTTGAACAGGAAGTTTCCTGTACTGGAATTGCAGGGTGAAGTGGTTCCAAGTGGACTTCTCTTTCACATAATTCCTTAATGGCCTTTAGCTTGGATAGAAATGAGTGGCATGTGCCAAAGGTAATCCCACTCTGCCTATGGAATTAAGTTCAAATGATCAATATTTTTGTAGGGTTTTGAATTGATGGATTCCTCAACCAATAGATGGGTGGTTAAATGGCCGTGGGAATTAGCATATATCTACCTAATTATGTACCCTCTGCCACCATTGTGTTGCACATGATTTGCAACATTTATTAATGTCTAGTCTACATCAACTTTCTTTCTTTGAAAAAAAAAAAAAAAAAAAAAAAAATTCCTTGACAGAGTAATTGTTATGCTATGATGATAAACTATGCTTTAAGATACAAGATGAGGTGAACAGTAGGTGACCATTGTATATACTTGACAATTGAATTTTATTTTATTTTTATAAAAAAAATATATGTATGAGAATCACATGCTCCAAAATAAATTTTAATTTAATAAATTGGTTCTAAAAAAGTTTTTCCAATCACGTTTAAAGGAAAACTATGTTCATATTATTATGTCAAATTAGGGCTGACAATTCGTTACACATCCCACATACTCAATATGAAATTAGCGGGTTTGAGCTGAGGAGACTGGTTCGTTTAATTAAATTGGGCGAATTAGGGTTGACCTATATAGTCTTGTACTCATATCTTGATGCGATACGACCTGAACCCAACATTTAGGGTTGTCAATTTTTGACATAACCCTTGAAACCCGACATGAAATTAGCGGGCTATAAGGATTGAAGGGTCTGATTTTTTAATTAAATTGGTATGGTTATGGTTAACCTATATAGTCTTATATTCATGTCTAGACAGAACTCAAACTCAATATACGAACATGAATTATCAATTATACGTCAAACTGTAATCATCCTTGCTGCTCTATACATTATAAGTGGACATCCCCCAAATCAATTTTTTATTTTTCTTTCTTAGTAAGTAGTGGTGGGGTGATCTTCTGATACATCCATGGGAATGAAGTGGAATAGCAACAAGAGAAAGGGAAAACAAGATCTTTATAGGTGTCTCAGACAGATCAGATTAGCCCTAAGGTAATGTCCATTGGACAGACGGCTGGATGGTATAGTCTTTAGTTAGATAGAATTCATGAGCAACAAAGATAATTGGTCATTAAAAAAAAAAAAAATCAAAAAACAAAAAGAATTCCATTTCATTTAGAGGCTGCCTTATTGGATGCCACTTCCATCCTATTAAGTTTCACAAATAGTTTAATAGTTGGTGATTCTGATAGGATATCAAATAATAATGGCAGCATATACACCAAAAACACCAATCATCCACAATTTGAACCACCCCAACAAAGTCAATACCCCCATCCGAAGATGAACCCAAATTATTAAATTCCACATGATTGAATTGTTTACTAATCCCCAACAAATGGTAGCCTCTATTCCCTCTTTCACGGTCAGCAATGCACATGAAAAAGGGAAAATAAGAGATATTTTTTTCTTCTAAGTATTCCAATGGAAAAGAGCCATTAAGATGAGCCAGACCAGTTGTATACTGTGGGCAAGTCCACTGGGATTACATTCATATCCTCATTAATTATCACTTTCATAACACAAACCACATACAAACAAATTAAGAAAGATACCAAATAGATCGGTATCTCTTATAATCGGTTATTCGAATCCTACGTTTTTTGAGTAACCCTAAGGAGAGAGGATACACCAAAAAAAAAAAAAAACAACAACTGGTTTTTAGTGACTTATATTTAGTGGCCTTTTTGGTCGTCCCACACGTCACTAAATATTAGTAACATGTAATTGGCGTTTTTGCCACGCCACTAATTAGTTCGTTACTAATTCTCATTTAGTGGCGTGTTTAAGTTGCCATGTTACTTATTAGTGATGTGGCAAATTAAGACACGCCACTAATTTAGTGTTGTGTCAGAAACAGACACACCACTAAATTTGGCAAAAAAAAATAATAATAAATAAATTTTATTTTTTGCTGTGCCAAATTTTTATTTTTTTTATATAATGAAGGCCAATTGCCTAAGGCAAGTAGACCCTACATCTCGGACTACTCGAGATAAGTGGGTTTTGCAACACCCTTCTATGTAGCGTTGACAATTCGTATTCAGCGTGTCGGGTTCGGGTCGAATTGATATATGGGTATAAATAGAGGTGGAGCTAGCATTTGGAATTTAGGGCCAAAATTGGAAAATAAAAAAATAAAAAAATAAAGGGAGCATGGGGGGGAACTAAAAAAAAAAAATGGGGGGCAAAATTTTAATTTTCAAAGAATTCTATGGGCTAGTTTGGCAACCCATTGTCATTTCCCCCCCCTTTTTTTTTTTTTTTTTTTTTTTTTTTTTTTTTTTCACTTCTTTTAAAAATATCAAATCAAAAACATTCTAACTTTTTTACATTTTTCATATCACATCAATTATATTTTATTATTATTCAAATAAAAAAATCCGCTATAAAACAAAACTTTTTCACTTTTCCATAAAAACATTCTCAAATTTTATATCACATCAATCATTTCTTACTCTACAACACACAAATATTCTACGACACAATTACTTACCAAAGAAGCCCATAATAATATTTTAAAACTTGTTTGGAAAAACATGGTGGCTTAGGAGGCCATGTAACTTCGTCCATGGGTATAAGACTATATAAGTCAACCTTAATCCAACTCATTTAAGTAAATGGTTCAGACCCTTCAACCATAACTTAATAATTTCGTGTTAGGTTCGTATCGGGTTTCCAAGTTGTGTAAAAAATTGTCAATCCTTACGTAGCGTGTCGAATTTGGGTCGTGTCAATGCATGCGTTTAAGACAATATAGGTCACCTATAACTCGACATATTTATTTAAACGAGTCAGACCCCTCAATCATAACTCCTAATTTCATGTTATGTTTGTGTCAAATTCAAAGATTGTGTAAAAAATTGTCAACTTTACTTCTATAGAAAACTATCCAAATTACATGCAATTCACACAACCAACTGTAGGAAATCTTTGTCCTAATTTTTGCACAAACTAAACATCTTTTGCTACAATCGATTACGAGGAGTTTGTTTTCCTTCATTCAAGCTTACATGTTTATTTCCAAAATGTTGACACAAAATAAAGTAAATACAATATCTATCGCATTAACCTCGAACCCTTGGCTGAGTGGCCTTTGAGTTGTTCCCAGGAGTCCCCTACTGGTGCTGGTCCTTTATGTTAGTGATGTTAGGAATGCCTTATGCCCTTCCCTTTAGACATTCCAGCACTGTTAAGATACAGTCCGAGGCAGGGGATGCTGCCACATGTGCTCCCCGTGTCAGTGAGTTAGAGTTAAAGTCTTAAAGACAAGAGATCCGGCCGCATGTACTCCAGCCAACATGATAGGCCATGACACTAGTCCATAAGATACACTGGTACAGCAACAACTCCAGCAATTATGCAATCACAGATTGTGATACATGCATCGATCAGTCTGTGATTGAACAGCTAGAAGCTGGTTCACTATCAAGAAAGGAAAGGAAAGATCACAATGAGAGGCATTCAAAGCTACACATGCAGCTCACGATTGCATGCAGCGCTAGGCATAGCTGCATGTCCTCATTCAGAAAAAAAGGAAGATCAATACGGTATATATAGCTGCTCATATGCAGATAAGGAAAACTACAACAGCAAGTCTTGGTCATCACGGCAAGAATAGAACCTTTGATCCTTGAGGAAATAATCAATCACCTTGTATAATTTGCGTGACCGACAATCAATCCCATATTTTCTGTAATTTGTCTATTGTATTTTCCTTATTCATTGGGTGCTCACTTTGTATATAATATTGCCCTATGTGCACTGTAAACATTCATCGAGAAATACAAGCTTCTCTCAACTGTTTCCCAAACTCTTCACTTTCCTGGAGGGCATTATTCTTAAATTTTGGAAAATTATTTTTGTTTTTAAATTTCGTAAACAATATTTTGTGTTTGACCTTCTTATTCTCAAACCATCTGACCTTTGCCGGACAACCGTTGGACCTAGCTTTTTATTCTCAAACTGTCGAACCTTTGTTGGACAACCGTCTGATCACCACTGAACCTTCGTCGGACCTCCACCAGACCTTGTAAGACCACCACTAGAGGTTGTCGAAAGTAGCCAGCCGTTTTTCACCGTCACTCATTTTTCATACGAGTTAAACAAAGAAAAATATTTTTTGATGAAAAATATTTTACGTCGAAACAAATAAAGCAAATAGGTTGCCTCTAATAATTATTTGGGAGCATTCCTAGCAAACCACCTCTTTTTCATTCTATTTGTATTAATAGTGGCAATTAGGATCCTCCTATTTTGTAATTCTCTTTTCCTGTATATTGTTTAGGAAAAAAAATAAAAAACAAAAGTTTGAAAAGAAGCACACCTTAAATTTAAATTAAGACTCCGTTTATTTCGACGTAAAATGTTTTTTAATGTTTGATGAGTACGAAAAATTGCAAATAATTTTTATATTTTCATTTAATCATATTAATCTATAAAAATCAATTTTTATTCGCTAGGTTCATTTAACAAAGTTTCAAGATCAGAAGGCTAACAACTAAAGCATAAAAAGGTGAAATAATTGTAAAGCATTGGACAAAGAGGCCTCGATTAGTGTTCTCATGCACAAACAAAATACACTCATCCATGCCAAGACCCAACAGATTAGCGACAAAAAAAACCTACTCGGATTTCAATCATGCAATTACAAGGTATTATCTAGGGCAATTAGGCTGCAAAAGGTATTAAAATCCAACAGTAAATTTATACAATAAAAAGATCTTCACTCAAATCAGATATTTGAAACTTTTCCCCAAATATCAAAAAGTTCCAACACACATTAACAACATTATGGTGACATTAGGATCAAATTGTATTGAGGCAACCCTTCATATACCTAGTGATAAACATAATGATCAGCATGATGAGAAGGAAAGACAACAATAGTTGAAATGAAGATAAGGATAAACAGCGTTCAGGAACCCGACTCTTATCATTTTATAAAGAGAAATGCTATTTTGCTTTATTTCAATATTTGTTCAGCATACTCTGCTGACGTAGCATGTTCAATTCACCATTTATTTATTTATTTTTTATTTTTTAATTAAGATTGATGTAAGGGTGGATTGAGTATACCATGTCAGGTGAGTATATATGCCGGGAGGAGAATGCAAAATGACATTTCTTTTTTATCAAACGGTTTTTATTCCATCTTTTTATTATGGGAAGGTTACATTTACTGATGTGGTCGTTTTGTGTACAAAAATATTAATAATAAAATTATCACTCGTAATAGTACGAATCCTTAGCTTGTAGGATAGGGCTATATTAAGGGTGTCAAACCTTAAGGACTGTGTAGATGATCTCTTATATTCGAATTAGATTAGTCATTTTTTTTCCCTCGGTTATATTGAGGAAAAGAAAACCCATGTACATATACAATTCACTCTCTATGAATACAAATACATCGAACTCTCAATAGTTGTGAGAGAACACCAATTTATTAAATCCTTGAATTGTTTTAACACAATTTATTTGGTTCTAAGTGCCGTTTGATTTTGCAATTTCAAAAAATGTGATTTAAAAATAAGAATTTTAAAACGTGTGAGTTGAAAAAGTGATTTTTTAAAAACGCAATTAAGCGTTTGGATAAATCGGATTTTGGACTTTAAATTCTCAGTTTTGTCTTTAAAATTTTACGTTTTCAAAAAAGCAATCAATATATTGCCTACGATTTGAAAAAACAGATTTTATGCGTTTTAAAATTTCAATTTTTTAAAAACGCAATCCCAATCGGTTTATTTTCTACGATTCAATTTAAAATCGTATTTTTTTTATCTACGAAATCGCAATACCAAAAGCACCATAAATATAATATTAACAAAACTAATTTATTATCGAAGGATTTATATATTCTACATTTAGTGGAAGACAATGAAAAAAATAAAAAAATCTTTCATTTATTCCCACGCAGGTGAAGCTTGAATTACGTGCTGATATTTCGAGTTCAACATATGATAAAAGTTGCAACATATATATGATAAAGTTCTTAAAAGAATGAAACAATGGGCACTTAATCTATTTTATTTACAAAATTGTATCTTAAGGACCTTAATTAGGGCTGTATTCGAGGTACATTTTAAATGCAATTTATTCAAAAATTGCATGTAAAAACACGGTACGGTGTATAAAAAATTCTGTATTAATTCAATAATTTTGAGGTACACTAGCTTACTTATCACAGGGCAATTTTGAATAAAAATATTTTTGTTTTTTAATAAGTAGGCTAGGATTCCAAACTATGGCCTTAATCAGCATATTAAGACCATTTTGAGACAACGTCCCAATGACATTACTTGAACAGGAAGTTTCCTCTACTCGAATTGCAGGTGAAGTGATTCCAAGTGGACTTATCTCTTTCATATAAATTCTTAATGGCTCTTAGCTTTAGATAGAAATGATACAGTGTTAAATCACCGCTTGTTTTAAAATCTTAAGCGGATAAGACGAGATAAATTTAATGTGTGGGCTAAAAATCGATTTTAATAGGTGAGACCCAACACGTGAAATATCAAAAAGAGATGTATTTGTTGTCTTATATATGTTAATTAAAACGAGAGGTGAATTCATAATGGAGTCAGAGTTCAGACTCATAATTAACCTCAACTCTGAAACTATGTTAAATCACTGCTTGTTATAAAAGCTTAAACTAATAAGAAAAAAAAAATTTAATAATTTAATCAACACTTTAATACGCATGTGCCAAAAGTATCACACTATGTGTAATGACCTCGATTCTAGGCTAGAGGAATACTTAGGCCTAACCTTGATATATGATCAGCTTAGAGTTGTTTAGGCCCATTAGCATGATTGATTTATCTTAGTTAAATGGATCAAAACAACCGTAAACTTATTCAATATATATAAATTTTGATTTAAAGGAATTATCTTAATTGGCTTAATGGTTTAGTATGGTTTAATCATGATCAGTATATCACCCTAGCCGTCCACGTGTATAGATATACAAATTTCAATTTCGAAAACTTTTTAACTTTAATTCTTTTGTTATGAATCTAGCCATGAATAATTGAATATATATATATATATATATATATATATATATATATATATATATATATATATATATATATATATATATATATAGATCCATATTTATGCTAAATCAAATAAGGAATCAATAATTAATGTGTAGTTACCCATTTTGGAAAGCCTTTATTTCAAAGTCCACTAAGCATAAAATATTATTGCCAGATTTTAGTGCTATATTTTGTCTAGCATGCATGCAACCGACGGATCAAGATCCCTAAAATTTCATTAAAATTGTAGATTTTCAAATTATGTTAATTTAGGTCGTTTAATGCAACAATGGGCATAAAAAAAAAAATGATACTTATGAAAAATGTGACATGTCAACAATGAGAATTGAATATATTTTTATCAGGTTCTTACACTCTATGTCGTAAGAAACTGTCTTTTGGTTTTTTTTTTGGTTTTTTTGTTGTTTTTTGTTTTTGTTTGAAGAAATGATAACATATATCATTGAACAATGGAAAAATCTTAGGCTCAGCAATTACAATACTCTGAATAAAGAAATGACACTCCTCTGTCCATACTTGATATAATAACTGTGATAAAGCTACCTTGGCTATTCGATGAGCCACTTTGTTGGCTTCTCGTCAAATATGCCGCATCATGAAAGGCATAACTATTAAGCTTAGTCTTGATATCGTCCAACAATTGCTTGAAGCCCTGCCAACAGTGGAAACTTGTCACAAAGCCGAAACGACAATCAAAGAATCACCTTTAAATATTGCTCTTTGAAACCCAATAAACAATAAGCCTCTCTTCAAAAGTGAATAAAAAGCTTTTTGGATATATATATATATATAATATGCAACATTTTTGACATCATTCAATGTAAAAAATGGTCTGGATTCATAGAATTTGAGAATCTAAATTTTTTTATAAAATTGTAGAGAATCCTAATTCGTAACAGGTTTGGTTTAATATTTAAATTGGGAAATTTCATGAAGAGTTACTACTCAAGGCAGGGCATCGACAGTCTATCCCATAAGCAAAAGCTGTCGAGTATGACCAGGCTTGGCAATCGTTGAATGAGGTTGAACGTAAAATCGACACCCTTGAAACATAAGCCAAGCACTTGGAAACTCTTCGTGATGAACTCCTAGCTCTGGTGCACAAATCGTGAGAAATAGTGGAAGCAGTTGAAGCTTGGTTACGCTTGTTAGAGTATATCAAGAGATTAAGAATCAAAGTTATAGTCGAAGACTATCACTTACCCACAATTGAAGACTGTTATCTAATTACAGTTGAAGATTATCACAGTATCACCTAGTAACAGTTGAAGGGGCTTTTTGCTGGAATTTGTTTGTATAATCTGGCAACTTTTTGCTATTTCCATGTGGGCATCATTCTTTTTATTTTTGGCATCAATTTATTATACCAAGTGTAATTTGTATTTTTTTATATTTTTAAATGTAACCTAAATTTAATACTAATGATGATTTGATGATCCACACGCATGACACAAGGCCACATTAGCTTTGGTCATACAAAGAGCACAATAAATAAAAATAATAATATCAATATATTAATTTAGTATTAACTAATATATTAAGTTATTAAGTAGTTAGTTAATATATATTAATCGGCCCAATCCATGACCCCCTGAACTATTCGGCCCAAGATTCAAATCTGGTTTTTCGGGTTTGACCTGATGACTAGGGTTTCCTTTTGGGCCCAAACCGGCCCAATCCACGACCAGTCCAGCGTGTTCCAAGCCGAAGTCTCCCTAATGATTTGTTGCCCAAGAAAAATGTATGGAATTGGATGTTTTGGTGTCCCCAGAACTCATGGAATTATCCTTTGGGGCCCAAACCATCCACGACCCCCTGGACCATTCGGCCCAATATTCAAACCCAGTTTTAAAGGTTCAACCTGATGACTCGGGTTTCCTTTGGGCCAACATAATAATAATAATTATAATAATTATTATTATTGATTATTTTCTCTTCTCTTCTTCTCCCTCAACCTCCCCACAAAATTTGGACAACTCAAAAAGGGATTACGGGTTCTTCCATTAAATTCCCCAAAACCCTAAACAATTTGCAAATCAATGATTCACAATAAGTAACGGACAATGTGCACTACTCATCTTCTTAATATGAGATCGGAGTGTTACAGATTCAGTGTAATATTCTTACCCTATTGTGTTGCAATAGGACATAATTGTGTGAGTGTAAGGAAAGATCTAGAATTGGATCATCTTTAGTTGAGAAGAATTGAACTCAACTGGAATGAATATGTTGCTAAGGATCCCACCTATTCGGGTCATAAGATGAAGTAAAAATCTTGTAGGAGTTCCTCAAGCCATTGCTGTCGGTCTAAGAAGGTACATAGCAAATCCATATTATAATTTGTTCCTGCATGTCAAAACAATTAAAGGAGACCATCTCATAGTGCGGCAACCCTAGCCTAAAAATGATTTCTGGTTAAGGCTAATCCTTTACTTAATTCATATTTTACTAGTAACTACTTGTGATGATTTTTCTCATTGTTAAATATAGGGATAATTACACCATTAGTTCCAGTGGCAGGGGGCGGCAAGCGGCCACCCCTTTTCTATATATATTTTTTTAAAAGTTTTATTTATGGGATAGTTTTTAAGTTCTATTTTAATAGATTTATTAATATCGACACGTGTCGTAATCTTATTGGTACTGACATGGCGCCTAACAGAATTTGTCTAATTGTGGGGCTCTCCCTCATGTGAGAGGGTGTTGTGTCCATGTTGTGTGAATGTTGTGCAGCAATCAAACCCCATTTTTTAATAGAATTTGACTCCAGTGAGTAATTTGTAAATTAAGCCAATTACAAGGATCTTTGAATTAATTTTGATGCCAGATAGAGTGATTTATAATTTAGGCCAACTACAATGTCCAATTGTGCAATTATTCCTTATATATATACACACATTGAGTTCTAAAATCCAATTAGGATGTCAGTAGAGAGAAGAAGAACAAGAAGTGGAGAAAAGAGAAGAAAATCTTTGTGCTTCAATTGTTGATTTGTTTTTTCCTATCTTGTGGTTCATGATGCAATTTCAATACCTTAATTAGTTTTTTTATTTTTTTTATTTTTTAATTAGGATAGAAGATACCGGAGGATTTATTTGTATTTTTTAAATTTAGCATGTTAAACTGAAATGTATTAACATATATTTTTAAAATAGATTTTTTTTTTTAAATTTTTCGTGCATTTGTAATAAAAAAAAAATTCACCAACCTAGTGTCTAGTCTATACCCAAGAGTGATATATAAAAAATTTAATTGTAATTTTAAGAGTCACATCAATTTTGGGGGATAAAAGGAGGATAAGGGGATGATGTGTAGCATTATTCATTATCTATTCTCTCAAAAAAAAAAAAAAAAAAAAAAAAAAAAAAAAAAAAAAAAGGAAAAAGAAAAAAGAAGAAAAAACCTGGTATAAAAGTTTAGTCCTTGACAAAACAATTTGTACGTATATTAATTTTCACAATTGCGCCGCCGTCACTCGTGTGAATCTGCCGATTGGGACAAAGATCTTCTTCTCTTTTCTCCTCTTCCTCTTCTTCGCTCTACCGACGTTTGAACGTCTGACATGTACAAGCAACACCTCCCACCGCCCAACGTGGTAGGGAAAAGGTTGGTCTTTTCTTTCTTTAACCCTTTTTTTGAAGGATCTGTTTATTTTCTTTTCCAATTTTATTATTAGCGTGATTGATTGTTGCGAGATTTTTTTTTTTTCCTTTTCTTTTTCTCAATTCATTTCCTGCTATTTATGCTCCGTTTATTTAGGCTTTAAATATTTTCTCAATTTTTTGGTGTTTGGAGCAAACGAAAATAATGGTCAATGGAACCGTAAAAGCCTCTTTAATTTTTGGAAAACTTAAATCTTTTTTTAGATTTAAACTCTTTATTCTTGTACGCACGTTTGTGAAAATTCGCTACCGCCGGACATTGGAGTTTGTTGGTAGCCTGAATTTACCGTTGAAGGTCCCCAAATTTTGGTATCCGATTATTGAAATCTGGGGGCACTAGTCGGATTTCGGCAAAATAGGCTGAAATTCTACCGATGTCGAAATTTGAAAATTTCTGTCAGAATCCAGTGACGTCTGGCACCGTCACTGGATTTCGATCAGTTTGGCCAGAATCCGGCTATACTGTGCTAGATTCCGGCCAGTTTTGCCTGAATTTGACCATTTGTGCTGGATTCCGACCAGTACTGTGCCAGATTCCAGCAAAATTGGTCGGAATCTGGCCATTTCCATCGGATTTCGACCTTTAAACCGGAATCTGGCAACAATAGCCAGAATTTGGTGAAAGTGGCCAGAATCCTGCCGGCTAGTGACGAAATCTCGTCACCGGTGATTTTTCACAGTTGGGTGATTTTTTCGTACGAGTCAAACACCGGAAACTATTTTTAGAGAGAAAAATGATTTATTTGAAAATATTTTATGACGGAAAACATTTGACGTGAAAACAAATGGAGCATTAGTTTAAAATGAAACTTTTTGTCTACGAAGTCGCAATCCTTTAACGCACCATTAAACATAAAACTTTTATTTATGATAATCCAATAAAAAAGCAAAAAAAAAAAAAAAAAAAAAAAATTGGTGTTAATGTTACTATATTAGTTAAATTAAAATTCATAAATTTGTTTCTGTGTGGTAAGAAAAAGGCATTGAACAACTTATGACCAAAACAAACGGTGTTGTTGTGCAGGGGAAGCTGTAATCGTACTAGGAGGTTGCTGGTTTGGAATGCTTTGAACCAACCCTTATGGAGCACAAAATCGACCGACTTTATGGATTGCCGGAACTCGTTCTGGAGCGTATTCTATCGTTCATCCCCTTGAAAAAAATTCTTCAACTCACTACATTGTCAAAGAGATGGCAAAACGTCTGGTTTTTATTCCCTATTCTGGAAATTAATGAAGATGTGGTTCGGTCAGAGGATTTCAATTCTTTTGTGGAGAAGAGTCTACTGAGTTGCTACAGGCAAAAGCTAAGCTTGGACAAATTTGAGCTTATAATGAACATTGATGAATCGTACCACACTCTCATGAACCGTTGGATCGGGGATGCAATTGAAATCAATGTCAAAGAGTTGAATCTCTACATCCATTTGTATCCACACAAATACTATCTGCAGGTGCCAGATAGTGTTGTGGCTGCAAAATCAATAACTGAGTTGAGGTTGTGGGGGTGCAAATTCGAGCCATTTCACAGAGACATTGACTTGCCCTGCTTGAAAAGCTTGGTTCTGGTTGAAGCTTTGATGGACGACCAAATCCTCCAAACTCTAATTGCTGGCTGTGCCCTGTTGTAGAAGAGATAATCCTCAAACAATGTGATGGGTTGAAGAACATACATGTCTCTGGTCTTCCTAAACTGACGGCCATTGAGGTGATTTCTAAACGTGTGATCGAGAGCATTGAGATTGAAGCATCAAAGCTTGAATCTTTACGCATCTATCTCACGACACCATGCCAAATCACCCTACTGCCGTGTGAAAATCTAAAGAAGTTAAGAGTTGCATTCGGCCAATGTGACAGACGAATGGTTGCAGGATTTTCTTCCTCAACACCTACTCATTGAGAGCTTGGGCCTACATAGTTGTAATATGTTGAAAATGATTAAGATTTCAAGTGATCGCATCAAGAGTTTAGCCTTTCATCATTGCCTAGATCTGATTGAAGTTGGAATTGTTACTCCTAATTTGCAAAAACTCGAGTATTATGGTGGTGTTAACATTGTATCGGGAGTTAATTAGTTTCTTTTATTTGATTAATCTCTTCATGAATAATATTGTTTGGTTCTTCCTTTTGATTGGCTTCCTGAGTTTTCAAATCCAAATCAAGTACTATAATATAGTTAACTACATTAATGTTGGTAATCCAAAATTTCTGTCTTTTTCTTTTATTAATTTCGAATCTTTTGAGAATAACTATAGAAATAATATTCAAATCTTATGCAGCCTATAAAGTTTTTAGTAGGTCCGTCCTATAAACTCGAAGATTTTAATTTACGACCACCTAATTATATATTTTAGTTTAAAGAGTTGTATATAAGCCAGTCTCCTATTTTCACATTTTAGGGTAATTCTTATATCATCATGTTCATGATCTTGTTCCGCATATTATTCTTTATTAATTAATCAAATATTGTTGTTGTCGTTGTATGAACGGTATAATTGTTCCTCCATTTAATTTTAAATATATGTATTAATTAATATCAATATTAGAGAGCTTCCAATTTTTTTTTTTTTTAAAAAGACATGTATTGCTTAAATGTGATAAATATTTTGAGCTTTAGAGAATGTGTATATGAAAAGATTATAAAAAGGCATATTTTAGAGAATGCATATTTTTTTTTGAGAGTGTCTACGTTATTTACTTTTTAATCGTTTATAGAATATTTTGACTTGATTTTGTTGGTATTTATTTTTACTTTAAATAGATATTAAAGAAGATGGAATGTTTTGCAAGATTTAGCCAAGCACTCACCAACTTGTCATACAATATAAATTTGTAATGTTTTAGGGCATATTTGGGTAACAATTTTTTTATTATTATATTTCATTATTTTTTAAAAACATGTTTGAGTATTTTTTTATTTAATTCTACTCAGATTTTATCCAACTTTTTTTAATTTTGTCCCAAATTTTCTAAGCTATCCAAACATAATTTCAAAAAAACAAATTTTCTCAGTATCTGCCCCAAGTGACAGATCCTAGCATGGCTGAGGTAGTTGCACTATGAAAGGCGGTTCGGTTTTGTGGTGAGATGGGCTTTACACGGGTGGTTTTTGAGGGGGACGCTCTACTAATTGTGGAGGCTATGGGTTCGGGAAGTCCTTCTTGGAGAAATTTTGAGCAACTCATTGAGGATACTCGTATTGTTCTTCAAGATTTCCAAGCTTATGAAGTCCTTCATGTTAAGCGGCAGGCAAACCAGGCTACCCATGTCTTAGCTACTTTGGCTTTGTCTCATTTGATTGATTTTGTTTGGCAAGGGGAATGTCCTGTGCTGATTTCTCCAATTGTATTTGCGGAAAAAGCTTTGCTTTGATTACTGGATATCCAAACTTTCATATATATATATATATATAGTATACCCAAACAAACCCTAAAGAATGCTATATATCACTTCATTATCTTCTATCCTTACAGCATGCTTTGCTTTGATTACTGGATATCCAAACTTTCACATATATATATAGTACACCCAAACAAACCCTAAAGAATGCTATATATCACTTCATTATCTTCTATCCTTACAGCATATGTGGTGTGGATTCCAGTAACGTTTTATGGAAGACCACGTCTCATAAAGTTTTAAAGAATATAATATAATAGGGTGATGTATAAGATTGGTGTAATTAGAATGATAGGATGAAAAAAAATAAAAAATTAAAGAACAAATTAGAATGAAATGGGCTACCCTTTTAATATATATATATATATATATATACCAAATTACTCAAAGGTCTTCGTCTTCCTCCGTTCATCTCACAGAAACACTTTATCTCAGGCTATTAGGGATAAAATCAGCTCCGAGGACACATGGATCCTAACTTAGAGTCACCTCGGTGTTACATTTCGGACATTCATCATGACCCCGTGTAAGAAGATTGTCTCGGAATGATTACACCTCGGACTTACCAAACTCAGCAACAGTGCGATAATATTCCGAGATCTCCTAGTCTGATCGGATATTTACGCCTCTGAGGATTGGTCAAAGCACACTACAATAGTCTTAGAGGTATCTTCTTGAACTAGATTAATAAGTGATTAAGTATTAACAGAACACTAGCATGAGAAAATCCCTAAAGTTGGAATGCTACACGGTGTGATAAGGCCCACATCCCAGAAGCCTAGAAGCTAATCTTTATCCCATATTTAATGGGATAAGACCGCAAATGATACGAAACTAGGATTGAAGAGGCAAAGTGCTATCCAATCTGGACTCTATTGCCTTATTCAAATTTCCTGAAGATAAGGCTAAGACTCGAGCAAACTAGGACTCAAACTCCTAGTCCAATTAGGCTTCAAGAGTTCCAGTAGGTCTGTAAATACAAGCCTATAAATAAGACCGCGACGCTAGGTAATGGGACGCATCTTTTGAGCTTTGAGATTGCAAATACTCTCCAGAGAATTTTAACTAACTTAGGCATCGGAGTGGGCGTAGTCGGCACCCCTGACAAGTCGTTTACTATTTTTTGAAGGTTACAAGGAGAATCAATTCATCACAGGGGAGGAATACATGACGAATCATAATGTGACACGTCACCATACTGAAAACTGTACCAACAGTTTGGCGCCGTCTGTGGGAACGACATATCAAAAATAAATCCGCAATGGTGACTACGCGACGGTCTATCACGGTTCAAGACAACGCCTATGAAGAAGCACGACGTCCTAATCCGGGTCGAGACGATGCTCGTGAAGAAGCAGAGTCTGCCGGTCCAGAGGATAGGATAGCCCAGTTAAGCCAACAATTGGCTCAGGCATTGAAGAATGTAAAGGACCTGTTGGCTCAGAATGCCTTGTTGCACGCAGCTCGGACGCCACCACCAATACCACATTTGGAGCGAGAGGAACATATTCCCTAGGCAGAGGCACGAATTGAACACCCAGAAGGATCATGGGAAAGAGTCGAGCCACGGGTCGAAAACAATGTTATGCCTGCAAATCCGGCTCTACCTCAGCAAACGGAGGCAGAGAAAAGGTTGCAGCAGATGGTACTGGACTTGGGTGCAAAGTATGATGCACTATCAAGAACTATGGATCAGAAATGCGATGGGAAAGAGTCTCTTGTGGACAACCTCTTCCAAAGCAGGGATTCCATATTCACTGATGAAGTGTCTAACTTCGACTTGCCTAGAAGATTCAAGGTACCCGATATTTTCGTTTTTTCAGGTAGTGAAGACCTAGTCGAGCACTTGGATAATTTCTGAGCTCACATGTCTCTACACAAGACACCTGACGCTGTGGCGTGCCGAGCTTTTCCCTTCACCTTGTCAGAAAAGGCCCTAGACTGGCTCAGGAACCTTCTCCCGAAATAGATTGATAATTTCGATACCCTTGGTAGGAAGTTCCTGGCCCAGTTTGTGTTCGAGAGAACCAGGAGGAAACCCCGAGGGTATCTACTCTCCGTGCGACAGGGGCCAAACGAATCTCTGAAAGATTATTTATGGAGGTTCAACCAGGAGAAGTTGGAGACAGAAAGCGCGTCAGACGATTTCATTTACGGTGCAATTTTTCAAGGACTGAAAAAAGACGGACCACTGATGGCTGATTTGGCGTTGGAACCACCGAAGGATCTTCATACCTTTATGGTCAAAGTGGACAGGTATATTAATCAGGAGGAAACTCTCCGAGCCCTTCTCGGTGATTCTCAGCAACAGCAACCTTCCACCGAGAAACCCAAGAAAAATAAGAAGCCCGGGGCCACACAGGATGACAGTCACGGGGAACACAAGAAGATAAAGAGGAATTTCGGAGATTACAAGTGGACTCCATTGAATGCCTCTCTCACCGAGGTGCTTATGGAACTCAAAAAAATCCACACTACCAGAGGCCGACGCCCATCCCAGGAAATCCGCCTCCACGCTTGGCTCACAAATACTGCGCCTTCCATGATTCATACGGTCATCTGACCAAGCAGTGTGTATCCCTGAGGCAATTGATTGAGAAGTTCATTGAAAATGGTAAGTTAGTTCTATTTCTCGTTGATGAGAGAAATCAACAGCGGCAGGATCGAGACCAATATCCGCCTAGAAACGAAAGAAGAAACTATCAACCGAGGCGGGAAGAAAGAAGAGGTAGGAGTAGAGAACCAGTACCTCGGCCTTAAGAAGAAGAAAGAAGGGAAATAAGGGAAAGAAGTAGGAGTAGGGCCCGACAAGTGCAGCAGGACAACCTTCCCATCATTCACACCATCTCGGAAGGATTTGGAGGCGAAGGAGAGTCCAGCTCAGCTCGGAAGGCTTATGCCAGGCAGCTGGACAATTTCGAAGTGTATTCGGTCCAAAAGCCCCCCAAGTCCCGAAAATATGATCCTATGATTGTAGGGTTTTCGGAAGATGATTATGCTAGAGTTTCTCTCCCGCACACAGATGCCCTTGTGGTCTCACTAACAATAGCAAATCATTAGACTCGGCGGATCCTTGTTGACACAGGGAGCTTGGCTAATATCCTGTTTAAGTCAGCCTTTGACTACATGGGAGTCCCGCGGGAAAGGGTGGTCCCGGTCTCATGCCACTTATTGGGTTTCGCTGGAGAGAAGGTGTTGCCCCTCGGATCTATTGAGCTTCCAGTTACGGCAGGGACTTATCCGAGACAAAAGGTCATCATGGTAAGATTTCTAATAGTTTACAGAACTTCGGCCTACAACGCCATCATCGGAAGGACAACCTTTAATGATTTAAAAGCTGTCACCTCGACACCACATCTCAGTATGAAGTTCCCGACAGAAGAGGGAGTTGGGGTAGTAAAGGGAGATCAGAAGGAGGCTAGACGTTGCTACAACTTGTCCTAAAAAACACTCCGAGGTAGTACAATTTGGGAGAGAAAGCTAAGGAGGACGGGAAATAGCAATCATTGTTGGGGGAGCCTATGGAGGAATTTGAAATGGGTGATCCTAAGAAGTAAGAAGAGCATTCACGTAGATTCCTAACTCCCCCAACGTGTGAAGGAAGATCTGGTGGCATTCTTGAGGCGCAATAGTGATGTATTTGCCTGGAACCACGAAGATATGCTAGGGATTGATCCCTCGGTTATTGTCCATAAGCTGAATGTGGACTCGAATCGTCGACCGGTGAAATAGAGAAGACGAACTTTCGCCGCTGAACGAAATCAAGCTATTGCAGAAGAAGTAGAGAAGCTGTTAAAAGCCGGATTTATCCGAGAGGTGGATTACCCCGAGTGGCTGGCCAATGTGGTGCTGGTAAAAAAGTCTAATGGCAAGTGGAGAATGTGTGTGGACTTTACTGACTTGAATAAGGCGTGCCCGAAGGATAGTTTTCCCTTGCCTCGGATTGATCTATTGGTGGACTCAACATCCGGGCATGAGCTTCTAAGCTTTATGGATGCTTTCTCGGGATACAACCAGATCTACATGGAAGGAGCAGATCAAGAAAAGACTTCTTTCATCACAGACCGAGGACTCTACTGTTATAAGATGATGCCCTTCGGTTTGAAGAATGCAGGAGCCATCTATCAGCGAATGGTGAACATGATGTTTCAGAGTCAAATTGGCAGAAACGTCAAGGTCTACGTAGATGACATGTTGGTTAAAAGTATCCAGGCAACCAAACACATAGAAGACCTCTGAGAAACTTTACAGACAAGGAAATACAAGATGAAGCTTAACCCTACAAAGTGTGCCTTCAGAGTTTCTTCAGGAAAATTTTTGGAATTCATGGTATCACAGAGGGGTATCGAAGCAAATCCAAAGAAGGTCAAAGCTATCCTCGAGATGGAGGCACCGAGAACAACAAAACAACTCCAGCAGTTAACAGGAAGAATTACGGCCTTGAACCGATTCATTTCACGGTCAACAGATAAGTGCCTTCCCTTCTTTAAAATTTTGAGAAAAGCTTTTACGTGGAGTGAGGAATGTGAGGAAGCTTTCGGAAAGTTGAAGGAATACTTAACGAACCCTTCACTGTTAAGCCGCCCAACCGAGGGAGAAATACTCTATCTATATTTGGCAGTATCTCCCTCAGCGGTAAGCTCGGCCCTAGTTAGAGAAGATGCAAGAATTCAAAAACTGGTTTACTTTACAAGTAAAGTGAAAAATGAAATTGACTTCTAAAGTAAATAGCAAGTGTGTGCTTAAAGTGTTAACAAAAATAAACAATGCGGAAAATAAACAACACAAGAATTTTTGTTAACGAAGTGGAAACTCAAGATAAGAAAAACCACTCCGGGGCAGCCAAACCCAGGAATTCTACTATTTAGAAGACAAAGCTAGATACAGATAGTAGCACTCACATATACCTAATGCAGTGGTCGTACCTTGCTCTTTAACGTGTAACCCAACACGAACGCCTCCCAACCAGGTCTTCTACCTGAAGGGGTCTTCAATGGAATCCTTTACCTTAAGGCCGACCCCTATGATAGAATTCAGTTGTAGCACAACAACAGCACACTTGCAATGGCTTGAGAGATAAATTAGCTTCAATAATCTCACAAATAACTCTTTAAGCTCTGATGGAATTCAACACCGAATTCTTGCAGCTCTAAGTGCCGAGAGGCCTCTATTTATAGGCTGGGGGCTCAAATGAGCGTCAGGCAAAATATAGCTAGGCGCCGTCCAGACGGTGGTCATGGACGTCCGGACGGACAATTGTGCGACAGGATTTTCTGAAAAATTCGCTGAGAAATCTTTCATGTTTAAGATCCTCGTTTGGACGGGATGGGACATCGTCCGGACGATCACACGTCTGCTGCAAGTAATTTCCATATAAGGCTTCGAGCGTCCGGACCATGGGGGATGAACGTTCGGACGGTTGATCTTCAACACGAAATTTCCATATCTGAAGAGCGCAAGTCCGGACCATGGTAGGCAGTTGCCCGGACGGTTGAAGTCGAATCGGCAATTTCCTTATTTGTTGAATGCGCGTCCGGACCAATGCTGACTGACGTCCGGACTGAGTGTATTTGAATTACGATTCTTGCCTTAAGGAGACGCGCGTCCGGACGGGATACCACATCGTCTGGACGGTTGAATCAATCTTCCCATGTTTGAACTTGGAAAGAATCTGAAGCTGGTCGAGTACTGAGAGGCGTCCGGACGGGCTGCTGAGTCGTCCGGACGGATGCAAGCTGAATAGAAACTTCTCGACATAGTGGAGGGTTCGGACGGAAATGCGCATCGTCCGAACGGATGATGCTTGGTCTGTCTGGCGTCCGGACGGTATGGCACGTCGTCTAGACGGATGGAACAGTGGACAGATGAGCGTCCGGACGGGATGACACATCGTCCGGACGGTTGACAGGGAACCGAAATTCTTCTGACTTGCAAGCAGTGCAGAGTCTTCTGAAGCACTTCTGAATATTGGAATCCCTGTGATAAAGCATCTTTACAAACAAGTGTTTTTGTCCAAAACAGAATGAGGCCAAAAACTAACAAACTCCCCATTTGGCCATTCTGGGACAAAAACACTTGACCGGTTTGGAAATACATTCTCAGTCCAAATTAAAAATTACTCCCCATTTTTGTCACAAAGGGACAAAGGGTAAAATAGAGTAATAAAAACACCAACTATAATAAAAATTACTCCCCCTAACGGTCTCAGAAAGACCTGGGTAAACAGAGTAATATAAGTCAAAATGTTTAATATAAGTAAAATGTCTCAAACAAAAAGACAACAAAACAAAGCAAGAGGGAAAAAAAACAAAATCAAACATCCTCAGGCAAGGGTGCAGTCCTAGCTGCATCATCCTCATCATCATTATTGTTAGGATGATGATACTTCAGGCACTCCTGAAGGTCCAGCTGGTTTTGCTCTACACGCAGGTTGATGGAGTGTATCTCCTGCTGCATGGAGGACATAGTTACCTGCATAACGCTCATCCCCCCCTGAATGGCAGCAAGGGCCTCCATGATCTGTGAATAGGTGACCTCCGACTCAGATGGCGGGACGGTCTGGGAGGATAAAGACATATCCGGAAAAGCAACAGGCATGGTAGCAGCTATGGGCACCTCATCATCGGAGTCATCCTTCCGCAGCTGCGCATTGGACTTCATCAACGTTTGCTTGCTGATGGGATGTTGGATCTTCATCTTCGGTTCGCCAGTGACATTGACTCCCGATTGAAGGATAATCTGAGTGAGCATGCAGCCAAAAGGGAGACCAGTATTGCTTTCATCATGGGCTTCCAACATAACACCCAGAATATGCTTGCACAGGCAGAAAGGCAAGCGAAGATGAATTGCATAGACAAATTGGGCCCGTTTTAGGAACAGATCACTGTGCCGAGCAACAGGCTAGATGTTCTGCTAAATGATCTTGGCCAGCATGCGGTGGGAGGGAGATAAGGCACCAATCCTGATAGTGGTAGGACGCTCCTCGCCTTGGGGAACATCATGGAAAAATTCCCTGAGATCATCCAGGGAAGGAGGGAGCACCACCTCATTGTATGGGCTGGCAGAAATCTCGAGCACCGGGACTTGGATGATGTGACTGATGACCTGAGGATCAATAGTGATGATATGACCTGCAACGGTGGACTGAAGCACCAATCCACGATCATTGTTCTACACCACTTCCAGGTTGGCGTAGAAGAGTTTTACCAGTCTGGTGTATACCATACAGGCACAGTTGTGCAGATATCCCCAATTGTACATCTGGATAATGGCATGAATGCTATCCAGAGGTGGCACCATGATATCAGAACGGATGACATTCCGCTCAGCAATGACTGTGTGGTCCATAGTCTTGGCCTAGAGTGCAGCCCTATCTTCCACAGTCCTCTGGCGGACCCTGCGCTGGGGACTACCTGTAGACATGATTCTGCACAAGAAACAAACAAGATTTGCAACAAAGATCCAAAATAATAGTCTTGTTAGGTCACAAAGAAAATTTGGGCAAAATAACAGCAGTAAAATGGACTAAAAAAATACCACAAAATCACCACAACCAGTCTCAACATAGCAGATATGCATCACATAATTTCAACACCATTCCTAAAAGAAAATATCTAACAGTTTAAAAATAAATAAATTGAAAAGAAAAAGACTAGAAAAATACCTGGAATGGGAGTGAGAATGCACAAAAAAAGACAAGCAGGGATGAGAAAAAAACTCCAAAAACTCAAATAAATTACTCACAAGATGCCAAAGAGAAGATTTTGTGGGGGTAAGAATGAAGTACGCGGCAACCAGGGGTATAAATAGCCTCTGTGGGGTCCCCGTCCGGACGGTGTATTAATGCTGTCCGAACGCGCGCTGCCTCGGAAAGGAGCAGACTGGTTGCGCGTGTCCGGACGATTTTACTAACCGTTCGCCCGATGGTGGCCGCTCATGTCCGGACGCAAACAGGTCCCGTCCGGACGAATGAGCTCCATCCCGTCCGTACTTCAAGAGAAAGCTGTCCGAACTACTGGTCCTCACCTGTCCGGACGCCAAGAGAGACCGTTCGGACGCTCCACATAGAAAAAGTAGAAAACTAAAAAATTTGCAGAATTCAATTTTTCTCATGTCAGTTTTCAGAACACGCATGTATAATCCACTGATAGCACAATCAGAGAGCATCTCAAAACTAAACAGAGATATAAAAGAGAGTTGAGATTTCAATTAGCACAAATATTTTCCTGGACATAGAAAATTCAAATAGACGACTCAACTCATACAATGCGTGTGTGTGTGAAGACTTAACCCATAAGCTATGACTTTCAATGACATGACAAAGAGCAACCAGATTCCCTAGATAAGAGAGAAAATTAGCGATAGATTAGCCAAAAGTCAAATCTTATAACTTACTAGCGCCTAGCCACCCTCATCTGATACACTCCCCTTGAGATGCAGCACTTAATAATTTTACTTGTACCATGAAGGACAAGGTAAATTTTACTTGCACATAGAGGGCAAGGCATATTGCAAATTCAGCACAAAAGCAGTGAATAGACAATTTAAAGCACAAAATTCATATGAATAACTGCTCGATTCTTATGGTGCTGCAGCCTAGAGAGAATGCCAGAGTTTTTAGGTTCTAGGTTCAACTAGCAAGTGGTCAATTTGGTCATCTTATCAAGAACCTCTTCTCTTATCCAGAATTTCTAGAAACAAAAAGTCAGAGAAGGAAAGATGTACCTTTATGGGAGTTGTGGATAGTGCACATTTTTCATCGCATGAGAAAAGAAGCTATCCTACTTTTACATATACAGGAGAACACGTGGCAGATATAGTCAAAAACTCTCAATTATATCTAAGCAAAGTAGATGAATGCTCACATAATTGAGATATCAGGTGAAAACACATACAATATCTAATAAGCCAAGAGAAAAAAAATATCCTGCAAATTCTCCCCAATTTTTATTTTTATTTATTTATTTATTTATTTATTTTTTTAATAAAAAATGCAATATGGAAATGACATCATATGCAAGGCAAGATCAAACCTGATGATGCCAGTACAGAAAAACAGTCGCTCGACCTGCTTTTTCTGTCTTCCCCAACAAGTACCTGCAAAATTCTCTCAAGAGAATTAGGGGCAAAAACACAACTGGTTCCTAGATTGCATAAGATATAACACGTAAGAAAAGCAATCAAACCTGATGCCATCGGATTAGGAACTAAATCCTAGGCATGAACACCCAAACCTGCTAGGTGCGTCTGTTTCCCCTCATGGGGTGGTTTCTCTTCTTGATCCAAGCCTGCCTTCCTGTGGGTGGTTACTGGTATGACGTCATCATCCACTCCATCATATTTTGCATCCAGATTGGTGGCTCATTGTGGTGTTGATCCGTTTCTACCTTTTGTGACCTTCTAAGGTGCTTGGCCGGTGCAAACCGCTTTTGAGGCCGCTGATCCTGAGATACTTGAACCCTAGGAGCATGAGACCAAGGTGCTTGATATTGATGAGCTTGATGCCTTGGTGCTTGTCTCCATGGTGCTTGATAAGGTGCCTGATGCCATGGAGTCTGATGCTAGGCCGCAGGTCTAGTGCCATGATGAGCTTGTTTGGGCACTTCTTTCTTGGCTTTGGCCTTTTGTGCTTTCAGAATGGAGCACTGAGGACGAACATGCCCACTTAGATAGCAGTGATGGCATATAAGAGGTCTTCTGATGGAATGAGGCTCCTGAGTGCCTGGAACATCATCGTTGACTTTGTCCTTCCCTTTATCTTCAACAATAGGAGGAGGCTTTGGGACTGCAGGTTTCAGAAACATAGTCTTTGAGGAAGAGGGAGCATCAGGAGAGGGAGCTACATACCCGAGATCGGTATTGTCAGTTGGGCTTTTCTGGATAGACAACATATGAGTCAGCTTCTCATCAGTGACTCTCTCTAGTTGGAGCTGCGTCTCTAGTAGCTTTTCCTTGAGCTCTTGAATTCAGAGCAGCAATGAACTCTTCTCAGTCTGAAGACTGTTCAGATCATAGAGGTGCTGCTTGCGACCTTCCCTCAGCTTCTCATACTCTCTGTAGAGTGTCTTGTAAGCCTCATTGAGCTCTTCTCCATTATCACTGTGCTCTGAGTAATAAGAGTCCTCTTCTTCAACGAACAGAGCCATAAAGGCTAGAAATTTCTCGGACTCTGGAGCTTCTTCTTCTGACTCATCACTAAGAGTCACATTGTAAGCTTTCCCTTTTCCCTTCTTAAGATTCCCGCAATTGGCCCGGATATGCCCAAAGCCTGAGCATTCAAAACATCGGGGTCCTTTGGGATCTTTCTTCTTTTCTTCCTCAGGTTCAGCTTCTCTGGGAGGTTTCTTTACTTTTTCAGAAAACTTCTTCTTGAACCAATCATCTTTCATCAGTCTTTTGAAATTTTTGGCTAACATAGCCACAGCTTTCTCTTCATCCTCAGAGTCATCTTCAGATGAGGCTTCTACTTTCTTCTTGGAAGCCTTCAGGGCAACGGTCTTCAATTTCTTGACCGAGGGCAGAGACAGCTCATATGTTTGAAGAGATCCCACCAGCTCTTCAATCTTCATCTCCTCAAGATCTTTGCTTTCTTCAATGGTGGTTACCTTGATCCTAAAACGCTCAGCAAAGATCTTAGAATCTTTCGGATGAGTTTTACATCCGAGATAGGCTTCCCAAGACTCACCATGGAGTTTCTTAGGTCACTCATCTTGGAGTAAAACTCTCCAAATGTCTCATCTTTTAACATCTTAATCTCTTCAAATTTTGAAATCAACATTTGAATTTTGGCAGATTTTACAAGTTTGGTGCCTTCATATGTTGTTTCCAAAATTTGCCATGCTTCCTTGGCTGATTAGCAGTTTGAAATTTTTGCGAATTCAGATGGTGAAAGTGCTTGGCACAGAGCATGGAGGAATTTATCATTGGAAAGCCGTGCGTTTTTCTGAGGGATTGCTTTGAGGGTTGCATCCGCTGGTTTAGTCCAACCAGTTTCAACAATATTCCAACAGTCAATAGATTTTAAAAAGAAATGCATCCGGGCTTTCCAATAGCCATAGTTCGTACCATCAAAGGCAGGAACAGAATTAAGAGTTTGAGACATATCAATAATATAGAAGTCAACAAAAATTAACACTCAAGAATTAAATCTACATAGAGTGTACCAAGCTCTGAACTTGGAAAGAATCTGAAGCTGGTCGAGTACTGAGAGGCGTCCGGACGGGCTGCTGAGTCGTCCAGACGGATGCAAGCTGGATAGAAACTTCTCAACACAGTGGAGGGTCTGGATGGAAATGCACGTCGTCTGGACGGATGATGCTTGGTCTATCTGGCGTCCGGGCAGTATGGCACGTCGTCCGGACGGATGGAAAAGTGGACAGATGAGCGTCCGGACGGGATGACACATCGTTCGGATGACTGACAGGGAACCGAAATTCTTCTGATTTGCAAGCAGTGCAGAGTCTTCTGAAGCACTTATGAATATTGGAATCCCTGTGATAAAACATCTTTACAAACAAGTGTTTTTGTCCAAAACAGAATGAGGCCAAAAACTAACATAAAACACTTCATGGGGCAGAAGAGAGATATCCTCGGATCGAGAAGTTGGCTGATGAGTCACAAATATTGTATATTTGGACCCCTTAATTTACATTAGTTAAACCTTTAGTTTTGTATTTTTTAATATCTTTTGCAAATTTTAGTGTTTTAGTTGTTTTTCAGGTAATGGGAAGAAAGAAGTCTCAATTTATATGGAATTGCAAATAATATTTTGTCCAATAAAAGACCATGTGCGGCACCACATATAGAAAACGAAATATTTTGACTTAACCAAGAAGAGTTCCAGCATGCAGCTCTTTACACACGTTATTAATTTTGATAAGGAAATAGCATGCACATGAAAGGCAGCACTTGGCCTTCAATTGGACAGATTTTTCTCCACAACAGTGCAGCACACGTGAGGCACCAAACCAGCAACTCATGCACACGTCATTCAGCTCCCAAACTGCATTGGACAGCAGCTGGGCAGCACGTGGAGGGCAGCACACTTCCATCTTCAAAGGCTGGCAGCACTACACACCATCATAGCAGAATTGCACACATGGAGATCACCGGCCAACACATTTATGCAGCTTCAAAGCTGTTGAACAGCAGCTCCACTCCCAAGCACCGAATGGACAAAGGGAAAAAGGAGGGCAGCACTTTGCACACTTGGACAGCACCAAGAGACAAGCTAACAGCAGCTCCCGACCAGCATGCAACTAGATGTCATCATTACACTTTTTTGTGGCTGGAAATTCAGCATGAAGCGGTTCATGATTGTGTTGAAAGCATGAAGCGGTGCGGCGGTAGCTATAGGTGAAAAACTTGTCTTTCAGTCATGCTCTTGAAAAGAGGTGTCCTAGATTCCAAGTTGATGAAGCGGTGAAATAGAAAATAAGCAATGATTACTTCTCATATTAGTTCAAGGCTAGCTTGGGCGGCTAGGCAGAATTTAATACACCTTTGGAGATGCTTTTTCTTGGAGATAAGAAGGAAATCTCTTCCTATGTAAAGGCTGGCAGCTTTCACGTAAAAAGGAGTAGTATAAAGGTGAGTTTTTAGTTTTGTAAAGGAGAGTGTCAATAGCTTAGTTTCTTTTGGAAGAAGTTTAGTTGTAGTTTTTTTTAAGAAAAAAAAGAACAAAGGACGTAAGAGCAATTCCAGCACCATTCTATCTTCAAATTTTCGGTGGACAGCAGTGTGGATGAACTGGGCTTCGACTCCAAATTATCAAAGGACCTCCATGTGTGGCTAAAGCTCTTCCTAGGGTTTTGATAAACCCTATCCAAGTATCAATGGCTTAATTGTGCTTTGTTCTTTGGGATATTTATTTTGGGCATCAATGATTGTATAACTATGAGGATTACATTTTTGTAATTGGTTTTAATGATTAATGCAATCTTGATAAATGTTTATCTTGTCTATGAGAAAGCTTTTTATTTTGATTGTACTCGAATTATATTTATTATTCAAAAGATGATAAATGTAATGGTTATGCAATTATATTATTTGAACATGCAACAAGAGGTTTTGATAGTTCATGCCTAGGATAGACAAATCATGCTACATTTTAGGTTAAAGTAATTTAGGTAGATGATTTGTACTAATCCTAAGATGAGCTATACTTAATCCTTGTCAGTTTGTAACCAAGTTAATGAATTTGATAGTCCATGCTTAACAAATATGGATTATACATATTTATTAATGATGGTATTTTCTTGACAATTTGTTGTGTGCTTGACACCCACACACAAATAATATCAGGCCTAGAATGAATATCCTATATTAATATGATAGTGATTGTTATGAGGATAACGGTGAAATCAATTCCCTAGTTTCCATTTCATAAAGTTCAATTTTAATTTATTTTTCAGTATTTAATTTTCTTTGTTAGTTTATAAATTAAAAATCACAAAAACAACATTTTTCTAAGGGATAAATTAGGATTGATTTTATTAAAGCTTGATATACGCAACCAATACAATCCTTGTGGATCGACACCCTCAATATAGACACTGTCCTACAGTGACTCGTGCTATTGCGAGTGGTATTATTATTATTGAAGTACAAAATAACCACATCACTGGCATTTGCTTTGGTTGTCTCGGCTCGGAGGTTGAGGCCGTATTTCCAGGCTCATGCTATCCTAGTTTTAACCGAGTATCCAATGAGGAAGGTTTTGTAAAAGTCCGATCTGTCACGCCCTTGTTTTGGGATATAAGGGGAAACGCGAACTTGAGTGCTAAAAACTTGTACATTTACAATATAGAGATTGCAAATTCCTATTTTATTAATATAGCCTATAATTAATTAATTACGAAGCCATAAACTCCAAAAAGGGATATACTATACAATAGTCGGTCCACAACGATCCATTTCTCTTAGTGAGGTCTGCACCTTTACAAGAAATAACTTCGTCTTACTGTGTCATCTGAAAAAAAAATTGGGGGAAAAGGGGTGAGTTTGACAACTCAGTAAGGTAAACACAACAAACAAGAGTATGATATTTTTCAGAAATTCTAAATAACTTCAAATAATTTAGCAGGTAAAGAAACAGTTAAATAACATGAAAATAGATCAAATGCAGCATGGTGCTTGAATCATTTATACAGTGTGTCAGTTTTACCCTCCACCGGCCCACTTCCGCTATTTAACCGTAAGCGGCACACGTTACTTTTGGCACGTCCACGAGGACCAATCCTGAAGGAACAAATTGCTCATCCTGTCGTCACAGAGAAGAGCTGACGGATTAGGAACTTCCCTAGGTGAAGCCCTCCCGACCGATAGCCCACACTTTTGGTGTGGTTGCCATGCTACCCATATGGATCCGGATCAAAACACGATGTAGCCGTGGGGTAAAACTTTGTGTGATATATGCACATATAATTACGATAATATCATCATTATCTGCTCACATGGAGCACATGCAACATATACGATATGATGCACAAATATAACTATAAAGAATTTCATGAAATCATTATATAGCACATATACATTCTGAGGTCCACAGTTTCATTATCTTAATTCACAATTCATACTTTGAAAGCTATAATCATATAATCACATGATTTCCCAATTACATTTGATAATAAGAGTAATATCATGACAGAATTTAAAGTGACAATCAATATAGAGAAATGAAGGAGTTTTAGGAAAATTCTCGACTTTTTCTTTTGAAAAGTTTTATTAAAATTTCGCTGGGGTTTTTAGGTAGTGTTTCCCTTACCTGGATTTTGCAATTAGCGTCGGGGTCGACCTTCTACCACAAAGATTTCCACAGAAATCTATCGGAAAAATCACCCAAAAATCGTAGGAAATCGCTTCCTACTTCACCGGATCCTCTCTTCCCGAAGACCCACCGAAACACGGCCTCCAAACACCGAAAATCACCTCTGACGCCAACCCACGGAAAAACCCAGCTCTGTCTCGTCGGAAATGCCCTGGTTCGGCCGAAAATCGCGCTACTGGACGATTTCCATTCGTCGGCTCTGCCTTAACGGATTTCGCGTCCTCCGGCCACCGGACGACGACCCAGAACCGGTCATCGTACCTCCTGCTCCTCCGGTGCTAACCCACCGGTTCTCTCCTCTCCCACTCCATGTTTCTGCCTCTCATCGGTCTCTCCCCCGAACTCACTCTCTCCCTGGCTCCCGATCTTTCTCTTTCTCTGCATCTCTCTCCCTCTCTCAACCGATCTCCCTCTTTTAGTATCTCTCTCCCTGTTTCACTCTTTCTCTCTCCCAATCTTCCCCTCTCGAATCCACTTTCTCCCTCTGTCTCACTGTGTCTCGGTGAAGAAAAAGAATAGAAGAAGAAAGAATGAAAAAGAAGAAGGAAGAAGACGAAGAGAAGAAGAAATAATAAAAGAGGAAGACAACCTGCTGTGCAAGTTGTTTTTTTTTTTTTTTTTTCAACTTGTTGATTAAGTCAAGCTTAAATTACTTAATAAGTTTTGTATTATTATTACAAAATTTAATTTATAAAAATATCTTAAGTTAATCTTTTAAATATTATTATTCTTAGATATTTCCATACAAAACTTAGTAATTAGTTTTGTAAGATTAGAGTCAAGTTCATTTTATTGCAAATATTATTAACCCAATAATATTATATCACTGACAACATTAATATAATATTGTGTCAATAATAATTAAAAACTGGGGCATTACACGATCTTTCTGGAAGATTAGTCAACTGAGCAATAGAACTCTGGCAGTTCGATATTGAGTTTCATCCTCGAACAACTATAAAGGGGCAGGTTCTAGCAGATTTTTTAGTGGAATTCTGCAATGTTCCCGAAGCGGAAGAACTTCCCGAAGAATCAACCTGGGTTGTGCATGTAGACGAATCCTCGGCACGAGGCAGAAGCGGGGTGGGAGTCATCCTTAGGAACCTCGAAGGCCAAGAGTTTGGTTTTGCTATAAAACTGGACTTTGTCACCACCAACAACGAAGCAGAATATGAAGCAGTGATAGCAGGATTGGCACTGTCTCGAGAGATGGGAGCAACAAACATTGAAATTCAAAGTGATTCTCAGGTAGTGGTGGGCCAGGTTCAAGGACAATTTGACACTCAAGAAGACCGAATGTCGAGATATCTGGAACATGTACGTCATTACCAATCTTATTTTGACAGGGTTGTTGTCACAAAGGTACCTTGTGAGGCAAATACGCAGGCAGATGAACTTTCAAAGATAGCTTCGGGAACAGAGGAGTAGATCGAGACCTCACAACGATAGATTATTATTCTGACCGAGCCGTCCATAACCCCGGAGATTAACATTATGGAAGCCGGTACAATACCAAATGAACCGGAATGGGCTACTGAGATTATTCAGTTTCTAAAAGACGGGTCTTTACCCCCAGATAAGACTGCAGCTCGGAGGATTAGAAATTAGGCAACTCTGTTCTGTCTCCTAGGAGAAACGCTCTACAAAAGGGGATACTCCGAACCATTACTGAAATGCCTTTCCAGAGCTGAGGCGGAGTATGTGCTGAAAGAAATCCATGAAGGTGTGTGTGGGAACCATTCGGGAGGATGAATGCTGGTGCACAAAACCATTCGAGTAGGATATTACTGGCCTACGGTAAGTAAAGATTCAGCCCAAGTTGTGAGGCGTTGTGACAAGTGCCAAAGATTCTCAAGAATTATGAAGACAGCTCCTGAAAAGCTTACTCCCCTTACTTTTCTATGGCCGTTTGCGAAATGGGGGGTGTACATTGTTGGCCCAATGCCTTTAGGGAAGGGGAGTAAGAAGTTCTTAGTTGTGGCTGTAGACTATTTCACCAAGTGGGCAGAAGCAGAAGCGTTGGCAGCTATAACCACAACGAATATCACAAGTTTCCTTTGGAGGTCGGTGGTGTGTCGGTTCAGTATCCCACATGCATTTGTCACGGATAATGAAAAATAGTTTGACTGTGAACCATTCCGCAGGTGGTGTTTAGAACTTCGTATCCGAAACTACTATGCCTCGGTACTGCGTCCACAGGCGAATGGGCAAGTGGAGGCGACAAACAAGACCTTGGTAAGGACATTGAAGAAAAAGCTCGAAAAGAAGAAAGAAGCATGGGTTGAGTATGTTCCAGAGGTGCGTTGGTCATACCGAACCACAAGAAGAACTCCGACAGGCGAGACCCCATTTTCACTCACCTATGGGACCGAGGTAGTGATACCAGCTGAAGTGGGATCCCCGAGTTTTCGTGTAGCTTACTACAATCCCGAGCTCAATGATGAAAAAGTCAAGCTACACCTAGATCTTTTGCAGGAGAAAAGAGATGATGCTCAAGTTACATGGGCAGCGTATCAAAATCGGACAGCTCGGTACTTCAATAAAATGGTGGTTCCTAGAAAGTTTCAGGTTGGAGATTGGGTCCTCAGGAAAGTGAGCTTAATGACGAAAGATCCAACAGAAGGAAAAATGGCACAAAAATGGGAAGGTCCCTATCAGATAGTAAGATGTCATCAAAAAGGGGCTTATCGTCTAATGACCGAGATAGGGAAGATGCTCCCAAGATCATGGAACGCCGAACACTTGAAGAAGAAATATTATATGTAAATTTTTGTTTTGTTTTGTTTTTTTTTTTTTTCTACAAATTTTATAATCAATAAAGCAGACCGTTTCAAAAATTATGGAAAGGATAAGAATCCGCCCGAATCCTTTCCTCGGATAACCCGAAAAGGTTATGGAAAGGATACCAAGGGAAGAAACCCCTCGGTTGGGGGTTTCCGAAGGGATAAGGATAAGGACATGAATATTCTGAATTGTAGTCATCACAAGATATAATTCCATAAAGAAGAAATTGAAAGATCGTAAATTGTTCAAGACAGAAGTATGAAAGGTATAAACTTTTCTTGATTTATAAAATCCTTCACAGGTTACAAGAATTCCCCCCCCCCCCCCCCCCCAGGGCCAAAAAAAAAAAAAAAGGAAGAAAGAAAAATTCAGTCCTCAAATACAACTTTTAGTTTGCAGCGTCATCGAGAGGATCATCTCGGGGATCCGGTGTGTCAGATCCCCAACTCGGAACATCGGGCATGAATTCTTTACCAAAGTCTTCCATTTCTTGGACTGCTTCATCCGAAATTTCGACTAGAAGCGGGCCAACCGTTTCAAGATCGAACTTATACTGAGGGTTCATCACCAAGGCTCGAAAATTCTCGAACCCCCAGTTGAATCCCTGACCCCAACTTTGGTCTCGAAGATATGGCATGTAGCTTAGTTGCTTCAGATAGCGTTTCAGTTTAGCTTGGCCAGCGTCATAACTGGCTCTAAGTCTGATCAAAAGACTCTCATCCTGTGCCTTGAGAGCTTTGTCTCTTTCGGCCTCAAGTCTTTCAACCTCGGCCTTTAACTTCTCCTTTTCGGCTTCAGCATTTTCAGCATTTTTGCACGCTTCGGAGCATTCGTTTTGTACGGCCCATAAACGAGACCCCAGTTGATCCGCACGGTCAAGTTCAGTAGAAAGACCTACGACAGAGCGGGTATACCGCTCATTTGTCTCAGACACTTCCTTTTCTAAACGAGCTTTGGTGGAATGCTCCTCGGATATAATTAAGTCCCGGGAAGTAAGCTCTTCGTCCCGGGATTGAAGGAGAGCTTTCAAAGTTAATACTTCCTTCTCTAGCCTCGAAAGTCAAGCTTGCACTTCGGGGGTTGGGGCAGTAGGCTGCACTTCTTGACTGTTTTCGTACCTTTGCCAGAGGGCTGTCATCTTCACCAGAAGCTACAAAGAAAAAGGAAGGAAAATTTTAGAGTAATGTGCTTAAATTTGGTTTAAACAAGGGTTCGTTTTCGGAAGCATACCTGATAATGGGAGATAAGAATGCCTTGGGCAATTCTCTTGGGGGAAGTAGTCCCCGCATTTCCTAGGAACCCTTCGGGGATTAGGTTTTTGATGGTCTCCATCGGATGAACAAGAAGGCCTCTACCCAAAACTTCGAAGGCCGCTGTAAATCTAGAAGAAGAGCTAGGTCCCATAGAAGGAGCAGTTTCCGTATTCGGGGCTGCCTCAGACTTATTAGGCCTTGGCTCAGAAGTGCTAGCCTCAGTGTTGGCTCTGTTTCTCTAAGGAGCTTCTGGATGATGAGTCGCCTCGGAAATGCTCGCCTCGGTATTGACTCTGGATCTTTTACGCACTTCAAGATGTTGAGTCGCTTCGGACTGATTTACGCCCCCTACTTCAGGGTTAGCACCTGGCCTATTCTGAACTCCCACCTGCGGAGGAACTTCTGGCTTTTCGGTACTTACCCTCTCGGGTATTCCCGTGTGAACTACCTCGGTCCGATTAGGAGCTGAATATGATTCTGGAGAGGTAGCATGCTTCGTTTCACACTCGTAATTAGGAGGTGGGGGAGTTTCAGGACGCTCTGTTGAAGGAGTTCGAGGAGTATGTTCTTCCACTATGTCTTCGGCAAAAGCTTCATATTGGGGGGGTGGCAGCATCCTCATTCTTCTCTTCAGCAGACTCCTCACCTGAAGAAGCAAATTCTTGTTGAACCTCCTCGGCATCAGAGGGCCTTATGACTGGCCTACCCCACATACGCTCAGCCTCCGAAATTATTTCGGCCAGGCGATCTCAGGCACCAAATTTCTTTTTCCTTACCACGTGCTTCACTCGGCGCATGGCTAGCATGGTACGGGCCTCAGGTATCGGTTCGCTCTCCCCTTCTGATCTTTCTAGAACCGGACTTGTTGTTGTAGAGGCTCCGGCATTGGTTTCCTCGAGAGGAATGTCTGAGCCCCGGTGCGACACCTCGGAGCTAGTTTCATCTCTTAGGCCAAAAGAGGGTAGGGAGCCAGCTCCTCGGTTTGGGGAGACTTCCGGAACAAAACCCCAAAAGCTCGTTGAGCCCTCTTCAGTGTTGGTTTCAGCCGTGGGACTCCTCGGAGAAGTTCTCTTCGCACCTGAGGCGGCCAGAGGAATGTTCTGCTTCTTCCTCAAAGGAACATCCTCGGGAGTTTCTTCGGCTCTTCCAGAAAGTCTCTTCTTGGTGGCAGGCCTCGGTGATGGAGGGGCATCACTTCTTTTCTTGGCAACTCCTCTTTTGGTGATCGTCTTCTTGTTCCTCAGGATTTTATATCGAAGAAATTGCCTCAAATATTCCTCGATCACAAGGTTATCAAAATCAATTTTGTCGAACTTCTCGGCTTTAACCCTAGCTGCAGACCAATCGCTTATCTTCATAACATCTTCCCGATCAGATATACTAATTGAAGGGGGTTCGCTTCGGTTAGGTCGCAGCAATTACCAGGTCCGAGACATCCTGCGGTTCTCGGGCAAAATTGTACCTTCGGTGCATTCCCATTCCCCAGATACTCGAAAGAACTGTTGCTCCCAGAACTTGTTGTTAGTCAACCCGCTCTTAAGCTTGATGAATATAGGGGGTGACGGATAGAAAGCTCGATCATTCCCTCTGAAGTCTGCCTTGGCCTATAGATGTTCAAGAATTGAAGAATCTTCATCTCCTTCTTCAATACTAGTCTCCAGAGGATGTAGGAAGCAAATAGATATCTCCAGACGTTGGGGATGATCTGACTAGGAGCAACCATTAGAAAAAGGACAAAGTCTCGGGCGATCTCCAGAAAGGGTAGCCGGAGTCCAGCCATGAACATCCTTTCGAATAAAGTGACGTCATTGTCATCGATAACCTGAGCCCCTGGGGTTTGATAGAACATCCTTACCGTCGGAGGGATGTCATAGTTCAGCTGTAGTACCCTCTCATGCCTTTCGAAGAAGGCGGTCTCCACCCTGCTCTCCAGGGGAGAAAGGTCCACAGGGCCGTCAGACCTTTTAGTTCGGGCCCGAGAGGTAGGGGGAATATTGGAGGTAGCTTTCTTGGGGGCCATTTCAGAGAGAGAAAGAAAGAGTGGAAGTTTCAGAGAAGGAAAAACTCAAGAAGATGATGACAATGGTGTATAATGAGAGAGAGTACGGAAATATGTAAAAGGGTGAATAGTAAAAATAGTTGAAGCATTAAATATACCCCCCACGGGTCCAAGATATTAAGAGGCACCATCATTTCAGAATCTCCGAAAACTGAGGGGGTGTCCGTTTCGAATCCAGAAATCAAATGAGTATTAAAAGACGCAACCTCAAGAATAGCACGTCATGATTTCAAAAGAGTGGCGACGTCAGGAATGTGCGGGCTTCCGTCATTATGAAAAAAAAAAAGAAATGAAGCGGCACAGTTCAAACGTTCAAACTTTCAAAAAGACGCCGCATTTGTGACAAAAGTGATGATAGAGTACAGGTTCGCGGGCAACGAATAATTCCCTTAATTTCAATTTATTTTTGAAATTAGAGAATTATGGGGGTAACTGTTAGGGATAAAATCAGCTCCGAGGACACGTGGATCCTAACTTAGAGTCACCTCAGTGTTACATCTCGGACATTCATCATGACCCTGTATAAGAAGATTGTCTCGGAATGATTACACCTCGGACTTACCAAACTCAGCAACAGTGCGAGAATATTCCGAGATCTCCTAGTCTGATCGGAGCGAACATGTCTCAGATATTTACGCCTCTGAGGATTGGTCAAAGCACACTACAATCGTCTTGGAGGTATCTTCTTGAACTTGACTAATAAGTGATTAAGTATTAACAAAACACTAGCATGAGAAAATCCCTAAAGTTGGAACGCTACACGATGTGATAAGGCCCATATCCCGGAAGCCTAGAAGCTAATCTTTATCCCATATTTAATGGGATAAGACCGCAAATGATACGGAACTAGGATTGAAGAGGCAGAGCGCTATCCAATCTGGACTCTATTGCCTTATTCAAATTTCCTGAAGATAAGGCTAAGACTCGAGCAAACTGGGACTCAAACTCCTAGTCCAATTGGGCTTCAAGAGTTCCAGTAGGTCTGTAAATACATGCATATAAATAAGACCGCAATGCCACGTAATGGGGATGCATCTTTTGAGCTTTGAGATTGCAAATACTCTCCAGAGAATTTTAACTGACTTAGGCACCGGAGTGGGCGTAGTCGGCACCCCTGACAAGTCGTTTACTATTTTTTGCAGGTTACAAGGTGAATCAATTCATCACAGGGGAGAAATACACGACGAATCATACCGGAAACTGTACCAACACAGGCTTTCATGCTTTTACAGACAAACCCTAACTATCGATAACCACACACATTCTCCTTCAAGTGCGAAACAGTGAGCTTTTTTGAATATGGATGGGAATAGCAACCCCTTCACCTCAATCACCGAGCTCTGTCACGTGTTGGCCTCCCAAGAGGACCGCTTACGTCACTGCCCTTTTGCTCGCGAATCTAATGACGACGACCACGTGGAGTCCACAGGGATCCTCATGGTGTCTTTGCTAGAGAGTAGCAGCGTCCACGACGTGTTCCAGACCCCACCAGAGGGATCCGTACTCCAGAGCTTAGAGGAGCAGTGGTCGATGGCCTTCAATCATCCTTATGACCGGGCGATCGATGGCCCACGTGATGTCGTGGATTTGGGGAGGGACTTCGATCTAGGGTTTTCGGAGGTGGAACTGGTGCAGAGAGTCAACGACGATTCAGTCTCTGAGTGCCGAATGAGGACGGAATCGTCATTGGATGAGGGCTTAGCCGACTCACTGTCGAAGAAATCCAATCTTTCAGAATAGCAAATGGCTTCGGAGGCTCCATAAGCGTGTGTAGTAGCTCTAACTGACACCAATACAGAGAATTTTGGTGTGAAATTGGACTTCGAGAGTCGCAAAAACTTTGAAATTAGTGAAGAAACGACAGTGGAAGCAAACAGTGACGATATCGAAGTCTATTCTTCCACGAAGAGGAAGTTGGATTATTTTCAATCGGAATCCAAAGAAAGCGGCGAGGACGATTTGGAAGGTGAGCAGCCGGTGGGGAAGGGAGCATAGAGAGTGCTGATTAGCATATTGAACGTGTTGAAAATTCTCAAGGAAGGGTGTGATGATGAGGATGAGAGCCTGAAGAATGTTAGCATTCTGGAGATTTGTAAGCAGCGGGGAGTGACTTTTCCGCGACCGAGGTGGTGGCCGGAAGGCGGGTTTGAAGCAGTTGACGATAGAGATGATGGTGGCGAACCGGCGGTGGTTTGAAGCTGGAGAATGGAGAGAGAGAGTTTTGAGGCCATTTGAGTCTTTCTTGCAGGTTGTTATTTTGAGAGCCATGGATGGGGTAGGTAGCTAATGTGGAGCTTCTTTTGGCTTGTAATTTGGAAAGCTTCTTCATGGTATGCTCAATGTGTTTTTGATTCAGAAAAAATTGCGTTTTTAATTTTAAAAATGCACAATTTTAAATGTTAAATTACAATTTTATAAGTCAAATCGATATTTTAGAACACACTTCTTATTTTTTATCCCTTTTTTTTGTGTTTTATTTATTTATTTTTTATCGACTTGTGAGGTAGGCCCGTCTCAATATATTTTTAGCCTAAGGCGACAAGGTTAAGTCTAAGCCTTTTTTTATTTTATTTTATTTTATTTTATTTTAAATATTAATATTATATTTTTATTCAAAAGTTAATTTTCTCACTTTTAATTGAAATTTTGGTTGTTCAATGCTCGTTTCAAGGCCCAAAAAATATTTACCCACCATATAATTGTTTATTATTATTATTTTTATTCTCTCCATTATTTTTAAGAATAGAATGTAAACATATGAAGTTGGAAAATAAATTTTATTTAAGACTGTCTTTAATATTATTTTATTCTCTTATTTAATATTATCAACTTTTTAAGTCTTATTTCAAGAATGAAATGGTGGAGAATTAAATGATATTAATGCATTTTTAATTACTTATTACTATAATTAAGGCCTTAATTAAATAATGTTAACTATAATTAAGCCTTCAAATATTGTTTCATAAATATTTTTTTTTTTTTATTAATATTCATTAATTGAAGGCCTTTTTAAATTTGGGCCTTAAGCAACGGCCCAACTTTTTCCTATATAGAGCCGGCCTTGCTTGGAGGGTTGGGATTGAGAAGTATAGGAGAGATTTGAGCTTTGAGGAAACAGAAAAGGCAGTAGCTTGATTACTACGGAAGAGATTTTAATTGTTTTTCCTATTTTGGACCATTTATTTTGGTGGGGTGTCTGACCTGGTTTAGTTTTGCATGGTAAGAAGATAAATGAGTTTCATGGAGACGGATGGGATTTAGCATATTGGTTTTTAAGGCTTTTAATTGGAGTGTAACCGACAACAGCTGATTATTAAACCATTCATTTATTGAGAACATCTTTAGAGGATTCGAGCAACGAATGAGAGAGAGTTATGGGTATCGGGGTGTCTGAGCAGGTTCCCGGGCTGTCTGGGGGTGCAAAACTCACTTGCTCGGCACCCCGAAACCCACACCCTCATCTCTGGAATTCAGACAGAGAATTCCTAAAATGAACACCGAAATTGGTGTGATCTATTGAATAGCCAATTTCTTGCCTGCAAACATTTGAAAAGAGTGAAATTGATGGTGATTTATCCTATGTAGAGGTACAATGCTTCATTCTGATTGGTCTGATGTGTGGTTTCCTTGAGCAATTTAAGGATTAGCTCTTCTGCAATTAGTTGCAGCCTCTCTACCAGAGACAGGCAATTGGAGTGGGGGAATTAAGACAATAATCAGAGCATGATCTTTTGGTGATAACTGGGGAATTTCCCAGGAAGTGTCATATGATGATAATGATAGAAATTTTTTGTGGTTTGATTACCCTAGTTGGGTCTGAATCTCAGATGCTTGATCTGCGTTGTTTGGAATGTTGAGTTGTTTGATCGATTTGAATCGTATTCAATTGCTTATTAATCTCTATGGAGAAATGTGTAAGGTATTGAAAGATCAATGTGTTCGTGTGTGAGTTTGATTGATTCTCTTGATAAGAGATTTACTGGACAATAGTTTTGCTTCTGTTTACATTTATTGTGTTCGTGTGCGAGTTTGATTGATTCCCTTTATAAGAGATTTGCTGGACAATAGTTTTGCTTGTGTTCACGTTCACGTTCACGTTCATTGTGTTCATGCTTATTGTCCAAGAACAATGTGTTCATATTTACATTTACTGTGTTCGTGTGAGAGTTTGATCGATTCCCTTGATAAGAGATTTGCTTGGCAATAGTTTTGCTTGTGTTCCCATTTACTGTGTTCATGTTTACTGTCCAAGAACAATAGTTTTGCATGTCAGATTTGGGCAACTACACATTGTTTGATTCCTTTGATTTTTTCATGACATACTTATAATTATACTCATGAAGCTCTCTGGCCATGGCGATAAGATACCAGCTCAACCAATATAAATTGTCACAATATTTCCAATAAGGTAAAGGTGATGTGATTGGTTTGAGACCCACATCAAATTTGATCTCATTACATGTATATATGACTTCATTTTCCATAAAAGATTAGCATGGCCGAGCTTTAGTAATCTGAATTGTATAGATTTTTCTTCTAGACTTAAAAGAACTCCCCCAAGTGCACCCACTACCTAGTAAATTTTACTTGAATTTCAATGGCTGACAATAATATGTCTGAGAAGTTGTAAGAAGAAATTCAACTAAGTATTGCTTAAAAATAATGAATTTTGACCTACCTTTACAATTTGAATACCTAACACATTCTTGACAATATTGGGGCGGGAGAGGAGAGAGAGGCCTCTGATAGTTTCTAGAGAGAGAGAACTTAAAAGAAGAAATTGTGGCGCGGGGGGAGGGAGGCTTCACCCCTCCCTCCTCCCCGCAATGTTTTTTGACCTCTATGGAGGTTTTTGCTTCCCTTTGGTTAGTTCCAAGGGTGATTTTGTCTCCTAGCCTTTAGGGTTATGGAGTGGGTGTTTCCTCTCTGGTTTCTAGAACTAGTAGAGAGGTATTTTGGCCTATTGTTCTCTTGGGATAGAGGTGTTTTGTGTTATTTGGTTTTTTTTTTTAGGCAGGAATAACAAGCATGAGACGTTTGTTTGGGAAGGGGTTTTCTATCCGTGCTTCATCGTCATCTTCATTTTTTGTTGTTAGATATAGGCCCATCCGCTGGGCTTTTCAGGACACGCCTCTCAATGGTGTTCGCTGTCCCCCTCTGGTCCTACCTTCGCAAGCTACGACCATGTGGGTCTTCGGTGCTTGGCGTGTGGCCCACACGCGCTAGGGAACTCTTTCCTTAGAGCTGCGCGTCAAGGCCACAACTTGTCTTTTAGGTCTTAGCCGGTGGTGGTGGGTGGTTTTCGCAGTCGTTTGCTGCAGGGGGTGCCAGGGTATGGCGCGTGTTTATACGCGCCGGCACCGGCGACGGTTGTCTTCCTTCAGACTCCGACTTTGTTTGGTGTTTCTGTTTTGTCTTTGTTTGTATGTTTATTCTCGTATTTGTTTTTATTTTATCAAAAGTCTGTCTATGGGTTTTCAGATATTACTGGTCTGTTTTAGGGCTTGTTTTGCCCGAATCAGCCTTCTCATCTTTAGGATTCGTGCTTAAATGTAGAGAATGGCTTAAATGCCTGATCTTGTAATATTTGTTTATTTCTAGACAGCACCCAAGTCAGATTTTCTAGCTTAGTGGGTAGCGTGCGTTTGTCCTTCTAGTCATTGTAATGTGCCCTCGATCCTATTGGTTTTAATACAAGGAGTCCTGAGCTTATTGTTTCAAAAATAAATAAATAAAGATTCTTACAACTCCTAACCAAAATCATCCAGTTGGGCTACATAACTCATGAATCCTACCAACTATAATATGGATAGACCCATTACAACTCAAGGGCTAAAGGCCCACTATCCCACCAACGCTAAAGGCCCACTCACCTAATATACCTATTACAAAATTCCCATGAGGTTCAACAAGAACATAAATTTTCTACAAACCTGTTTCTAGGAAATTTTTTACAATCCACATATAAGAGATACATGTATCATTTAAACTTATGAGAATCACATGTTTTTTTTTTGTTAATGCTATTAAAAAAATATGTGAGAAGCACATGCTTTTAAAACATGTGCTTCTCACATGCCAAGGGATACATGTCAATCTTAGAATCTTAGATATAGTTTGTATGAAATTTCTTACAAACCGGTTTTAAGAAATTTCTATCTGTTCGGCAAGCACTAAAGAGTGAGTTTGAATCCAGCAATGGGAATTACTCATTCTCATTCCTGATTAGTATTAGCCACATTGGATTTTACTGATATCTTGGTAGGATCAGTTAGGCTATTGCTCAATTGGTCTTGAGGGAACGCATGTGGTTTTTCGTCCAGGTAGAGTAGCTACAATCGATTGCCCCCTCATGCCCTTTTAATTACCAAGAAAACAAAACAAAACAAGTAGCATAAAAAGAAAAGAAATGATGCGGCAATGGGTAAAAATGAGGAAATTTGTACAAGTGACAACATAATGGCTATAGCTTCCACCACACCACTAGATTTCATCACATGATGTAAAACATTCAGGCAACAATCTGTTGTTCTTCAATTCCTACACAATTTAGTAACCAACTTCCTATGTTTGAAGGTATCTGAAAACACCATGTTCTCCAAATTTCGACACCAACCCAACAATATCCTCTTCATTGAAAGTCCTCCCTCGGCAATGCCGCAAAAACATTAATATCACCCGTAACATCATTGGGCAGACATTCCTCCTCATATTTGGTTGAAGCATCTAGTCAAGCACATTAAGTGCATAATCGGCATGCCACATCTACTATGGAGACAAAATTGGCTGCATGCTATGAAGCCACTACACTGGCGTTATAGTTGATAAATTTTGCTGGTGACTTCAAAATTGTCGATTTTATAGCAAGACGAATCAAGATCTTCGGCGATAACGCTGCTACAATTTTCTTTTCTAAAAATAATAGGAGTACAAGTAGAAGTAAGCATATTGACATCAAGTATCTCAGAGTGAGAGAGAACATTAGGAGCATGAAGCGTCTATTGGACATATAAGTATTAAATTGATGAATTGCGGATCTTATTACTAAGAGTTTACCAGTAAAATAGTTTAAAAGTCATATAGAGCATATGAGACTCATTAATTCGTTTTGTACTTCGTTTCGCTCTATTAGTCTATAGACATTAAGTAATTGTTATAAAGTTTTATGCAAATTTATTAATAAATAAAGTTGGATCTGAATGGCTAAAGTGTAGTTGCTCACAAAGTACTCATTTAAAGAGTATCATACATTGTAATACATGGAATGAATGACTTATTTTATAATGGTTTTACCATCATGTTTCACGTGTAGTATTATTTACGTGAGTAAGAGTATTCCATGAATAAATTAGAATAAATAAAGTTATGGCATTATTGAAGTACCTAACACCATAAAGAAATTCTAGTGTGAAGGATGTTGGACCATAAAGGGTGCAAACCCAAGTATAGGTTTTTGCAAGTAATAAATCACGGTAAGTCCGAGGTCGATCCACAAGGAATGATTAGACACGAGAGAATAATTTTTATTATTATGTAGAAAAGAAAAAAAAATAAAGGAATTTTGCTTATGGTTTCCACTCGAAAGTGGAGCAAAGGAATATAATTTAAATTAAAAAGTAAACTATGAAACTAAAATAAATAAAGTTGATTTGGAAGATAATATTGGAAATGACTAGGGTTTTAAGGATCCACCTAGTATTTTATTACGTATTCATGAGACATAAAAAAAATATAAAATAGATCAAACATGGGTTGATTGAGAATTTGATTTCAAAAAAATGAAACAATAAATTAAGCATTCTATATATTTTCGAATCATATCAAATCAAACAAAATAAGCATTTGATATAAACAAAAAATCATAAGGAATCAAAATAAACTTGTCTCATTAAATTACTCTCAAATAAAAATCATCCCCAAAATTTAATCATTCATCTATGAAAACAAATAGTCCCAAGAAGACATAATAAAAATGCTAGGTTTCACCTCTAGCCTTAGGTAGAGGTTTAGTCACTCATGTTTGTGAAAATAAATTCCATAATCAAAGTGTTAAACATAAATTAAAAACAAAGAAAATAAAAATTCAAACTCTCGCCTCTATGCTCTTCTATGCTCCTTGGCTCTTCTCTCCTCCTCTTGCAAGAGCAAAACATGGTATTTATAGAGCTTGCTATGTCTTTTCGGTGCTTCTAATCTGGAAAGAATTTGAATTTCTTGCATTAATTGCACCGCAGCCCAAGTGTGGAAATGAATAATATCTTTGGTACTGCATTCTCTTTTAGAAAGAAATCCGTCTTCTATTCGGTTTCCCAAGTATGGAAGGAGATGCACGCTACTTAAAAAAAATAAAAATATTCTTGTCTCTCTTGTTCTGGAAGAAATAGGTGCTGCCAGGTCTAAGTGGAAAGACGTGTCTCCCTTTGGCAAGAAAATCGTGTATAACAATTCCGTGTTGCATGCCAAGCCTAGAAAGAAAATTGCTTTGTCTTGATTTTGTGCACAACTACAGGTCTAGGTGAAACAATGTTCTCCAAAGCGCCTCCTCACGTGTTCATCCAATATTTCTTGGAGAGAAAATCCTATTTGTCAATTTAGTGTTGCCCTTCATGGAAAAAGAGCTTGGTGGTCCAATTTTAGATTAAGACAAAAAAAAATTATTTCCTTCTCATTTATATTTTATTCTTCCCAATATTTCTTTCCTTTGTTAATCCACAAAAATATTGACATTTTCTCTCAAAGACCTGTAAAACACTTAAATTCTAAAACTAACCAAAATTATCAGAAAATAACAAAACTAAGGATTTAACAAATGTAAATTAAAGGGGGGGGGGGGGGTCCAAATATACAATATTTTGCACTCATCAAATACCCCACAACTTACATTTTGCTAGTCCCTTAGCAAAACAAAATAAAAATAGAAAATAAAATCAAAACATGAAACATAAATCCACTTTCGTGGGAGGGACGATTGCATTTAGCGAATGCAACAAGCCTTTTAAACCCCTAGGACTCCCTAGAGGACGAGTGAAGTCTCGTGAGGGTTTGCCAGAAATGATACCCACAAACATTGAAACACTATGTTGTCAAAAAGAAAGAATTTTTACACAAACCATGGTTCATACGTCATTAGCATGCTTAAAAAGACAAACACCATCATCAATATCAACAAGGGATCCAACGTCAAATTACTCATAAATGGACAATTAAGACATCATTTATTCTCAAATTCAAGATAAGTATCTAAAAAATCATTAGAATCCCTATCAAATGAAATAACCAAGGCAATATATTATTTTATTATATATATATATATATATATTTGGTAGGCTGTGCAATGCTCGACTCCCTTAAGCTTTCTAATTGACCCATGTAACGAGTGTTGGGCCAGTGACTCCCAAACCAGATGTAAAAATATCCCTAAGGGCTTAATTACTCAAGTCAAAAAGGCTACGTAGCCAAACTAGCCATACAATCAACAAAATTGAAATTCTCACATTTTGACGCGAACACTCAATGCTTAGTGAGGCAAGAGGCCCAGTTACTTAGTGAAAAACTCAAAATGATCTTTTCTTTCTTTCTTTCTTTCTTTTTTTTTTTTTTTTTTTTTTTTTTTTTTTTTTTTTTTAATAAATGTAAATATATCTTGAAAGCCAAGGATATTTATCAATAGGTCATCCAACAATTCTCAAAATACACAATGATTAAGCACAAATTCATACCCCACAGATTGCATGCTAATGTGCTCGTGATAATTCAACTCAAACAAGTGAAGTCTTACTAGCCCAAAAATAAGTCAAAAGACTCATATTCCTACTGACATGATGTGTTCAAAACTTTAAGCAAGCCAATGAAATGCAAACCTCAGCTATTGTTTAACTCAAACTTGACAACAACAAATTTTGTTCGTTTGTTTGTTCGTTTTTTTTTTTTTTTTTTGAAATATAAAATAAACAAAACAACATAAAAACAACGACAAGCATCAAGCATGAAGCTCCTCCCCCAACCTAAAACTTACATTGTCTCTAATGTAACAAAATAAAGTAAAGAAGTAGATATTAGGAAGGGTACCTTGAAGTGATGAAAATAAACTAAACTTATTGCCTGCAAAAATTAGAAAAACAAAACACAAAAAAAAAAAAAAAAAAACCTAAACTACGACACATACATTTCGATTATAATGACAAATTAAGTTCATGTGTTTGGCAGATCCTGATAGACAGGATCCTTCAAATTACTAGACTCATCTATTGGCTCAAAATCTTCATAAAATGGTTTCAAATATTTTTCTTTAGAAATATTACCATTTTTGAAGTTTTCAATTTTGGGTGCTTTGACACTTGATGAATCAGTTTTAATGGGTGCATCCAAGTCCTCAAAACATAAGTTACATCCATTAGTGTCCATCATTGGATCAACATCTAGAACAACATGAGCTTTTTCCAATTCTATATCATCACTCATGGGAATTAGTAAACATGCCTCTATAGGATCAGAAAACATAGAGTGAGAAAACTTATCTTCCACCAAGGTTTGGATCATGTCCACCTCATGAATCTCCTCCTCATCATCAATGACAGGTTGCTTACAATTGTTCAAGATCTTCAACTCAACGGTCATATTTCCAAATGTAAGCTTCATGATTCCATTCCTGCAATTAATCAAAGCGTTAGAATTAGCCAAAAATGGTTGTCCCAAAATGACAGGTACATCAGTGCTAGAATGTGAAATAGGCTTTGTATATAAAATAATGAAATCCACAGGAAACTAAAATTTATCCATTTGCACCAAAACATCCTCTACTACCCCTCTTGGTATAATAACAGATCGATCGGCAAGTCGAAGAACAACTTTGGTGGGTTTTAACTCTCCAAGGCCCAACTACTCATAAACTGTGTAGGGTAGTAGATTTACATCCGCTCCTAAATCCATTAATGCTTTATCAATCTTAGAATTTCCAATGATGCATGGGATAGTTGGTGATCCAGGATCTTTCTGCTTCAAAGGGATTTTCTGCTGAATTATAGCACTTACTTGCTCTGTAAAAAATGTCTTCTTGTGAACAAAAAGCTTTCGCTTTACTGTGCAAAGATCTTTCAAAAATTTTGCATATGAAGGTATCTGTTTGATGGCATCTAACAAAGGAATGTTTATCTTTACTTGCTTGAATTCTTTCAAAATATCTTGATTTTCTGTTCCCTTTTTAGGTGCAAGCAACCTTTGGGGAAATGGGGCAACAGGCTTATACACTTTCTCCACCACATCTTCAACCTCACTAGGCTTGTCATCTTCCTTGGTTTCTAAATCTTCCTTAGGTGGTGAAACTTTTGTTGTGATCTCTTTATTAATCACCTTTCCACTCCTAAGGATAGTGACAGACTTGGCATGTTTTCCACTTGAGTATTGCTGACTTCATTTACCCGAGCTCGAGTCCTTGGGTTAGGTTCAGGTTGGGCTGGAAACTTTCCTTTCTCTCTCATATTCAACTGAGACTCAATTCTGCCAATTGTGTTTTTCAACTCTTGAATATCTCGCCTGGTATCTTGGTTGATTTGAGATTGGCTTTGTATGAAGGCTTGCAATGTTTCCTCCAAGGTCTGCTTATGTGGTGGCACATAAGGAGCACGAGAAGAAGATCCTTGAAGTTCATTTGTAGATTGACCATTTCTCCAACTAAAATTCAGGTGATTCCGTCAATTAAGATTATACGTCTCAGAATACGATGAACTGAATGGTCTTTGATATGCATTGGCCGCATTGGCCTGTTCATGCAACACCTCTTTGAAGCAGGGATTGTGGGACAATCCTTGGTCAAATGTACATTAGCCTCACAAATCTCGCAACTAATCTCAATTGGTTTGGGACTCTTAGTCACACCCACTTTGCTCAGCTCTATGGCCTCCACCTTCCTTGTCAATGTAGCAATACGAGCACTCATATCCTCATTTGCTTTAATGTGATATAAACCTCCCCTAGAATTGGGTTCAGGTTTTGCCTTATCAGTCCTTTCTGTGGTGTCCCAGACTCGAGCATTTTTAGCCAAGAGATCAAAATAATCCAAGCTTCATCAGGTGCTTTGTTCATAAACTCACCATTACACATCATCTCCACAAATTGCCTCATGTTGGAAGTCAAACCATCATTAAAAAAAAACTTATCGCCCGCCATGTTTCATACCCATGATGTGGGCATGAGAGTAAAAGTTCTTTAAACCGTTCCCAACATTGGAAAAATGTTTCATTTTCTTTCATGGAAAAATTCATGATGCTCATTCTCAAGGTATTGGTCTTATGAGTTGGGAAAAACTTTTTCAAAAATTTTCTGGTCATTTCTTGCCATGTCCTTATTGTTCTGGGCCTTAGGGTGTGTAGCCAATATCTGGTTTTTCAATCAAAGAAAATGGAAATAATGTTAGTTTAACAACATCATCAAGATTACTAAGATGCATAGCACAAATCATATCAAATTCCTTGAGATGCATGTAAGGATTTTCATAATCAAGCCCACGAAACTTATGCAGCAATTGGACTACCCCAGGTTTAATGTCAAAATTTCCTGTATTGGCGGGGACTGCCACGTAGAAAAGGGTACTTGACCTAATGGGTTGCAAATAGTCTCTAAGGCTTTTGACAGGTTGGTCAGCTTGGTTTTCAAATTCATCCTCATGGTTACTCCCTTCATCATCAGTCATATCTATAGAGTCGTTAAAAAAATTCTAACTCAGAATTATGCAACTCTATAGGGACAATTATCAAATTCTACCTTACTAAGCCTTTTTGTGTAATCGCGTTGCCAAATGCTCATACATAAAAAATTAACTCAATATGCTACAAAGTAGAACAATATCACCTGAAGAATTTATGATGCCTTCGCACTTTTCCATAAATAAATCTCCCTTGAATTTCTCAACTGTAATGATTAAAAAGTTGGTACCTGTAAAAAAAAATAAAACAAAATCAATTTTCTTTTTATTTTTTAAAAAAAGATAACAAAATAAAATTTAAAATAATAATAATTAAACTCAGTGTCTTAAATGCATTCCCCGGCAACGACGCCAAAAACTTGTTGGACCACAAAGGGTGCGAACCCAAGTGTAGGTTTTCGCAAGTAATAAATCACGATAAATCCGAGGTTGATCCACAAGGAATGATCAGATACGAGAGAATAATTTTTATTATTATGTAGAAAAGAAAAAAAAAAAAAATAGGAATTTTGCTTATGGTTGCCACTCAAAAGTGGAGCAAAGGAATATAATTTAAATTAAAAAGTAAACTATGAAACTAAAATAAATAAAGTTGATTTGGAAGATAATATTGGAAAAGATTAGGGTTTCAAGGATCCACCTAGTATTTTATTACGTATTCATGAGACATAAAAAAAATATAAAATAGATCAAACATGGGTTGATTGAGAATTTGATTTCAAAACATGAAACAATAAATTAAGCATTCCATATATTTTTGAATCATATCAAATCAAACAAAGTAAGCACTTGATATAAACAAAAATCATAAGGAATCAAAATAAATTTGTCTCATTAAATTACTCTCAAATAAAAATCATCCCCAAAATTTAATCATTCATTTATGAAAAACAAATAGTCCCAAGAAGACATAATAGAAATACTAGGTTTCACCTCTAGCCCTAAGTAGAGGTTTAGCCATTCATGTTTATGAAAATAAATTCCATAATCAAAGTACTAAACATAAATTAAAAACAAAGAAAATAAAAATTCAAACTCTGCGCCTCTATGCTCTTCTATGCTCCTTGGCTTTTCTCTCCTCCTCCTTTTGCAAGAGCAAAACATGGTATTTATAGAGCTCGTTAGGTCTTTTCGGTGCTTCTAATCTGGAAAGAATTTGAATTTCTTGCATTAATTGCACTGCAGCCCAAGTGTGGAAAGGAAATAATATCTTTGGTACTGCATTATCTTTTGAAAAGAAATCCATCTTCTATTTGGTTCTCCAGGTATGGAAGGAGATGCACGCCACTTAAAAAAAATAAAAATATTGGTAGTGATCCAACCGATGATTTAAAATAAGAATTTTGGTTTTGCAATTTATCAGTTTTCACAACTACGTGGATTTTAATATATTTAACCACTCGCAATAGTACGGGACTTTGTAGCATAGAACTAAGGAGGGTATCGTACCACAAGGATTGGGGGGGTTGTTTAGTTATGAAATATTTAAGACGTTGCCTAATTTAATTATAAAAAAGATGATTTGTTTAGTTTTATCACTAAGCTAAAACAAGTAAAATGGAGAGATTTAAGAACAAGTAAAGTATAGGACATTGGTTTCACTCAATCCTCATACACATGGCATACTATATTCCTCCCGGATTTCCTTCAAAAATGTAATACGAGCGCGTAATGATTGTAAATCACACGACGACCTCAACATGAAATTACTTTAGTTAAAGACAATGATAATCCATCTATTTATACAAAAGTCATTCAACTTATATCTAGTGTTGAATGATTCATGCTCCCTAGTATGGACTATAAGACCTTTTAATAAGCATACACATCTATGGAAAAAGCATAAACCATCTTAGTTAACACATAATCTCCACATAAAATTACACTAGAATGGAAAGACATTTAAGCAATAATTAAACTAAAACAGTGTGTAGTAATATGTGTTCCCTAACATGAGTTCTCAAGTCCACATAAATTGTGTCATAAGCACCATTACATAATTGTCTTAGGCTATGTAATCATTACACTTGTATGGAAATCCAAGAACAATACAATCAAACCATGGCACTTAGAAATAGTTCATCAACACCTTACAACTAAATTAGCTACTCATAGAGATATGGATTCTCTTATAGAAGAAGAAGAACCCATTTCTATAAGAGGTATAAGAACTATAACCCACACTAACAAGATGTAAAACAACTAACTTTAATGAAGGAACACTAACAAGATGTAAAACAACTAACTTTAATGAAGGAATCTAACTTAACAACTAAAAATGCTCAAAAACAAGCTTTAAATGAAAGAAAATCTAAGAGGAACATTAAAGAACAAGCTACGGACTCTGGAATTTAAGGATTCCAGAGTTGTATTCAACATAAAATAACACAAACAAGAAAAGAAGAAGAAAGAAATGGTGGAAGATGTAAAGAACACTTGTATCAACTAGATTTCAACTTCACTTTACTAAAAACGAATTTAAAATAAGTTACAACATCAACATACCTTTAAAACTAAGCTCTCTGGAAAACATGAAGAAAATGGTGCATCACTTGAATGCACATAAACTAAAAATGAGATTATCAACTAAAAACTATCTATATATTTAACTCTCACGTCCATCCTCTATTTATAGAGGAATTGATACAACAAACCTCTCTCAAACAATCACTCTCAGCCGTACAAAATGATGGTGACAACTTCTAATTAGGACCGCACAACTTGAGGATGATTTTAGGCCACACAAAAAGCTGTTGACATCTGAAGATCTTTCTAAAATATTTGAAGTCGATCGATCGATTTATTTTGCCATGGAGATTTCGATCGATCGAATGTAGATCGATCGATTTAAGTTCCACTGAATAATCGATCGATTGACTTTTTGTGCAAGGAAATTTCGATCGATCGATTATACTTGATCGATTTTTCTCTTCTAGGCAGGAGCACTTGAACTTCAAATGTCTTCATTAAGCTTAACTTGTTGATTTTTTTTCTTGTTTTCAATTAAGACCTAAAAAAGAGATGAAACACTAAAACATAATAACACATTATTTAACAACACGAATTAGAGTTTAACATATGCAAATAAAGGGGCTTTTAAATGTAAACATTCAACGCTTATCAAATATGCATGTCTCTCTTGTTATGGAAGGAATAAGTGCTGCCAGGTCTACGTGGAAAGACGTGCCTCCCTTTGGCAAGAAAATCGTGTATAACAATTCCGTGTTGCATGCCAAGCCTGGAAAGAAAATTGCTTTGTCTTGATTTGGTGCACGGCTACAGGTCTAGGTGAAACAATGTTCTCCAAAACGCCTCCTCACGTGTTCATCCAATAATTCTTGGAGAGAAAATCCTATTTGTCAATTCAGTGCTGCCCTTCATGGAAAGAAAGCTTGGTGGTCCAATTTTAGATTAAGACAAAAAAAATTATTTACTTTTCATTTATATTTTATTCTTCCCGGTATTTCTTTCTTTTGTTAATCCACAAAAATATTGACATTTTCTCTCAAAGACTTGCAAAACACTTAAATACCAAAACTAACCAAAATTATCAGAAAATAACAAAACTAAGGGTTTAACAAATGTAAATTAAGGGGTTTAAATATACAATATTTTATACTCATCAAAGGAGACCAAGTGAGAGAATGTTAGAAATCCCTTAATTATCAAAGTGTTGCCCACATGCCATATACGGTTTATTTAGATACAAATTAAGGTATTCGGTAATTTACCCCAAATAATGAATTATTTGTGTAATCATAATTTGAATTGATTTTTATTCCTTGATGATAGGAATAATTAAGAAAAAATATTAATTCAGATTTCATGACCTAGCCTATATAAATTTAGAATTGTCATCAAGGGGTAGCTCAATCGGCTGGAAACCACACCTCATGAATTAAGCGAAGGTCACTAATTCGAATCCTCATTTTTCCCTATTGTGTGGACATGTCAATATATATATATATATATATATATATATATATATATATATATATATATAGTTAAAAGACATTTATCTATTAAAAAATTAAGAGAATTATTTAATGAGATTAACTTATGCTAAAACAAATGAAGCAAACAAGTTTACAACGGAACATGATCTTCGCCATTTGAGGATCCTCTCCATTTCTTTGAAATGGAGAGGATCCAAATTCGTTTAGAACGGACTTTCCAAGGATTTCTGCAATACTCACGAATGTGCATTGCTAAAATATTTTTATTTATTTTTTTCTCTGAGCAAAAACATCAAATTTCCAAATCTCAATATATATATATATATATATAGATACATTTTCCATGTCTCTGTCAGATCTCAAGCCTCCTTAGGGTTCTTTTCTGTGTCGCTTTTTCTTTTCTTGTTTTCTCCCCACCATTATTTTTTTTTTTTTTAATTTTTTTTTCTGCTGTACTATTTGCTCAGAGAGAGAAAAAAAAAAAAATAGATATCCAGTAATTTTGTTGCCGAAATTACAAGTAATTCGAGAAGTAAATGTGAAAAAGCTCCAAAGCAAGTAAGTCAAGATTCTCAAATTATGTGAATTTATGTCATTTCTTGCAGCAAACGGCTTAAAAAATGCTACTTATATTTAAAAATGTTTTACATTCAAAAAATAAAAATTCATTTCAAAAAACTTTTTCTTAACTTTTGAATAGACGTTTCTTCTTTAGTAAACTAAAAGATAGTGTTTTGCTCAAAACTTTTATACGACGTAAAATGGAAGAACCTGATTAAAATATTCTTAATTCTCATTGGTAGCATTTCACATTTTTAATATGCAGCATCTTTCACGTCGTTCGATTCAAGAAACGACATGAATTTACATAATTTGATAATCATAAACTTTAGGGTATCCTTGTCCATCATGAGACCCACCTATCCGAACTAATTTTGAGCAACCCACTTGTTTTTTGGGTAGAAAAAATTCATCTCATTTGCTGTTCGAATTGTTAATATGTCACGTTTTTAAAATATACTTAATTCTTATTAATAATATGTCACATTTTTAATATACATCATTTTTCACTCCGACCGATTCAACAAACGAATTGCATTTACATAATTTTAAAAGAATTAGAAACTGTAGGGTATCCTGGTTATCACGAGACCCACCTGTCTGAACAAGTTTTAAACAACCCATTTATTTGTTTGGGAAAAAAAAAAAAAAAAAAAAATCTCACATTTCTAACCTGAACCAGTAGCGTTTCGAACAGTAAATTAACAAATGGAGAAGGATTCGGATCCCAGAAATGAGACAAAAGCTGGCCGAGTGCGTCAAGGCATGCATCTCGACATATGACAATGGGCATGACTTTGTAAAACACAATGAAGCCTTTTTTATATGCTTTTGGCATTTCTTTTTTCTTAGAGCAAATGACAACTGCAAGGTAGGTGGACATCCGCCATTGACGAAAACAACAAGGAAAATAGAAGAGCGAGGAAGGTGAGAAATGATATTCTGCACCTCTGTCTTTTATTTATAAAAAATTAAAAAATAAATTCACATAATCAGATCCGGAGCATTCTTTATAGCCTCACTAAATTTTACTAGTCAAAATAGTTAAAAATTACTTTTTTCTATTATGGTGAGTCATTTTTTTAAAGCACCATTCCAACAGTCTTACCATTTTAACTATTCATTATCACTATTCCATTTAAATAATTTTTTTTTTTTCAAATTTCTTTATTCTTTTGCTATTTAATCTTTTTTTGAATTTTTTTTCCCTACCGGTCATTTTTTTTTAAAATTATTTTGTTTTTTGAAAAAGTTTTATGGTTTATTTTGATAAAATGTATTAATAATCAAGGCCACATTTAAAAATCTATTTAAATAATTGATACTCAAAAATAATTTTAAGCATTTGAAAAGCTCCCCATTTTTTTATTATTATTATTTTTATATTGATAACATAAATTTTAAAAAATATTACCAAATAGAAGTTTAACATGCCAAAGTTTGGTCGGATTGTATAAAAAAAAAAAAAAATGAGAGCTATAACAATTTTTATTGTTTTTTTATGATTTGGTGACTGAACAGTACTCATCAAAATTAGTGAATACTGTTCACTCACCAATTTTTTTTGGTTAAATTAGTGAGGTTGCTGTGAGTGATTTTTGTGCGTTTTCATCAAATTGCATCATCAAAAACTATTTTGGTAAAGCTACTAAAAATACTACTCATTTAAATAATTTTGTGGTTTTTTTATTTTATTTTATTTTTTTATTTTCAAAAAAAGGAAGGTAAAAATAGTCAATAATTACGTAAAGAGGTTGCAAGTATCATTCCTCGAAGTAACATAGAAATAAATACGAAGGATTAACGCACATTCGTCCAGCTTGTAAACGTCACAATTGGCGCTTCCTTGCAGCCAATCAAGTTATCAAACTCCCGCACGTTACACGCACATGTGCTTCTTTTTCGGATATTAAAAGTCAACGAAAACTACCGAAATTTAAAGAGAACCCTTCTATACGGCAGTAGTAGAAAATAGTGAATTTATGCTCACCAATAATCACTTGACATGTTCGCTAAAAAAGTAGTAGAAAATAGTGAATTTATGCTCACCAATAATCACTTGACATGTTCGCTAAAAAAGTAGTAGAAAATAGTGAATTTATGCTCACCAATAATCACTTGACATGTCCGCTAAAAAACAAAAAAAGAAATGATGCTGAAGTACCCAATCCCTCTCACAACTCCCATATTTGCGTTCTAAAAAAAGAGAAAAAAAAAACACTGCCCCAATTCATGTCCGCACTTCCGTCGGTCGCCCGACAGTTGCTTGTCCACCCGTTCACTCATCCGCTGTCGTCAAATCACCGCCCGGACTGGACCACGCTGCCAAAGTCGTCATGCCATCTTGCCCAAATAAGTCCACTGCTCCTCCACCGGTGTGGGTGAGGCATTTCATCATACACCTTGTGTGTATATTAACATTTCTGTTTCCTTTAGATTATACAAAAAAAAAAAAAAAAAAAAAATTCCAGAGAGAGACAGACAGAAAATGAGAGAGAGAGAGAGAGAACATAGACAACACAAAGAAAATCCCACACTGAAGAGTTATCGGTGTGGGTTTTTCTTAAAAGTCTCGGGCATTGGTGTTCGGGCCTGGGCATCGTTTCGATTGGGCGGCGACGATCGGTGGAGGAGCAGCGTCGGCGGCGTTCGGTTCGGGCTTGGGCAGCGTCGGCGGCGTTCGGCTCGGGCCTGGGCAGCGTTGGCGGCGTTCGGCTCGAGCCTGGGCAGCGTCGACGGCGTTCAGATTGGGCGGTGGCAACGTTCGGATTTGGGCGGTGATTCACCGGTCAAGGGAACTAGCATAGGTTGAAGAACAAATGGTGTTTTTTTTTTAGCATACGTTGGAAAAGTGGTCATCTGTTTTGTTTCTGTTTGATTTTTTGGTTCCATGCTTACGTGTCAACTTTTCATTGGAAGGCAAAAAATGTCTAATTTCTTCCATGACCGGATTGAAGTTATTCCCAAATCTAAACCATCGCCCTCCCTGGATGGTTTATCATAAATTCAATGGTGATTTTAAGAGCCACATCAATTTTGGGAGGACAAAAAGGAGACACAAGGGCGATATATAGCATTACTCATTGACGTGTTTAGGGAAAAATATATATATATATATAAATTCCATTGATTATCATAAAAATACAGCAAGTTGTTCTAACAAAACCTCATTTACGACTTGTTTAACTATTGTTCTGGCTAAACTATATGCAGCAGAATTTGTATCACTATTAGGTTGCGTTTGACATTTTGATTTCGTAGACAAAAAGTGTGATTTTAAATCAAATCTCAAAAAATGAATCGTTTGGAATCGCGTTTTAAAAAAATTACGATTTAAAAATACAGAAAATCGTTTTTTTTTTTTTAAAAAAAAAAAAAAAAATCGAAGGCAAGTGGTAGCTTTTTTCAAAACGTACAATTTTAAAGGCTAAATTGTGTTTTTAAATGCCAAAATGTAATTTTTTTCAAACGCTTATCTGCATTTAAAAAAATTATGTTTTCAAATCGCAAAGGCAAACAGACCATAAATCATCAGTAAGAGCACTAGTAGCTAGCAGATGCCCTATAAGTGGTTCCCTTCCCTAAAATAAGAAAAATTTGTAAAAAGTTACAAAAAAATAAGCCACAACAGTTATCCTATTATAGGGCTCCATCATTGGGTAGCTACAGTGCTACCCAATACCTTATTTTAATATAAAAAAAATCTCTCTCCTCTCTCCTCTCTCCTCTATGGCTCTCACGCGTCCTGAAGCAGATGAAGCAGGGAGATGGGTTGGCGAAAAATCAGTACGCATCTTGTAGTCGCCGAACTCACGGCCTCTCCGGCACCGGAAGCAGATGAAGACGGTGATCCCGAGGAGGACGGAGGAGACGACAATCCTGATGGGTTGGGGGTGGAACTGGAAAATGGGATATTGGGTGTAGCTTATCTTCTCCAAAGTCCAAAAGTCCGAAACCGAGATTGCCTAGTTCCTCTTCTCGCCTTTTCGGGTCGAGCTACTTGACGAGAAAAAGTCTGTTTGAACGCCGGTACGACACATCGGAGAGGGTGAAGCGTGGCTCAAGACCCTTGAAGAAAATAAGAGTAAAAAGTAATATTTAATTGATATAGGAAAAATTAAGGGAATTTATTATGGGGTGTTTTCTTATAGGGAATCAAAAAATGGTTTGGTTCCCTAAATTTTTCCTAAATTAGGGAAAATGATTGGGAGTCTGCTGCTAGTGCTCTAATACTGAAAATGGATTTAGCTTTATGTGCTATTGTAGCTTTTTTACTAGTTTAAATTTAATTTTAAGTTTTTCTTTTTTTATATTATTTTATGAGAAATACAAAGAGTGAAATTAAATCTGGACGAAAGTTGTAATTTTTTTCACAGCAGCTAAATTAAATCTGTTGAAAATTATAATTTTATCTCATGCTGACATGTTATTTCTAATCAACTATTGCATTAGCTCATGTAAAAAAAAGTGTCAACATAGTGAAATATTAGGGATTTAAAAATATGGTTTTTAAACTTTCTAACATTAATCTTAAATCATATAGCCATTGAATTTAACAACCCCTCAGGATGAATAGTTGATACTTCAAATTGAATTTTAATAATTTTTTTTTTAATTCAAACTATTAAATTAACGTTCTTTAGAAAAACATGTTAGTCTTGCATCACATAAATTAATGTAAAACAAATTATTCCATTTCAAGTCAAAGGAATATCCAACGAAGTAACCCAAATCAATCCCTTCAAATAAACTCACCATTATTTATTTATTGGGATAATTGCACCGTTGGTCCCTGTGGTATGCCATAATTATTTTTCACTTCCTATGGTTTAAAAAGTTCATGGGAGGTCCTCGTGGTATGCAATAATTACAAATCGATCCCTGGCGTCAAATTCTGTTAAAATTTTTAACAGATTTCGTCAAATGCCACGTTAGCGACACGTGTCACCAATAAGATGGCGACACGTGTCCATTTTAATAAAAAAAAATATAAATTTATTAAAAATTAAATAAAAATACTTATTTCTTTTTTTTTAAAAAAAAAAAATTCAAAAAAAAAAAACTGAAAGGGTGGCCCAGGCCACTGGGGGTGGCGCGCTGCCACCCCCAGTGGATGGGGGCGGCCAGGCCACCCCCAAAGGGGTGGCCCAGCCTTCAGCTTTTTTTTTTTTTGAATTTAAATTTTTTTTTTTTAAAAAAAAATATGTATTTTTATTTATTTTTTAATAAATTTATATTTTTTTATTAAGATAGACACGTGTCGCCATCTTATTGGCGACACGTGTCGCTGACGTGGCATTTGACGGAATCTGTTAAAAATTTTAACAGAATTTGACGCCAGGGATCGATTTGTAATTATTGCATATTACGAGGACCTCCAATGAACTTTTTAAATCATAAGGAGTGGAAAATAATTATGGCATACCACAGGGACCAACGGTACAATTATCCTTTATTTATTTTGCAACTTGCAAGTTCCAACCCCCCCCTTGTCTCTCTCTCTTAATGCCTATGTTTTGAATTGTGGGCTAAATTAAAGTACTATTTATTTACTCAAAGAAAAAAAAAAAGAAAGTAGTATTTTATTTTTTTAATTCAACAATTCATATTAATTATCAATAGCTTATTAATTAAGAAGAGTGAGAAGAACGGCCAGCTCTTGGGCTATAAAAAAATGACATTGACATTGCCCATATATAGACGGGAAGGTGAAGAAACCAGAGACGAGAAAAATTAGCGCTTCTAGTCTTCTACTCTGAAGATTGAAGAACACCATCGTCAGCAATGAGCAACTCAGCAGCCGGCGCCGCTGACCCCAGCAACGACAATAAGCCGTCATTGTATTCCGGCGGTAACCATCTCGCCCTCCATCGGTTTGTCCAGGCCATGCTTTTACTTGTGGGAGCAGCCGCCTTAATAGGCCTGCTTCTTTATAACTCAGCCTACCCTTTCCGGTTTCTTCCCGGATCTTATCATCGTGCCTCTGAATCACCATCTCCGGTGAGTTTTTCTTCTTCTTTCAGTTCTTTGCTGCCTATACATACATCTTTCAATTTCTTTCTTTTATTTATTTTTATTTTATTTCCAAATATTTTTTGTTGATGGAGACTTGCTTTCCTTTTCTCTAAGCGTTTTTTTTTTTTTTTTTTTTTATCAAGTATAACTCAAGGATTTGAGGGGTTAAATTTAGAGAGGGTTTTTGACGTAACTAATTTTGAAGAAATTTTGAAAAGTTCGATGCATAGAGGATTTTTAAATTTTTCTCTAAAATTTGCTTAAACTTTTGAATTCGAGAGCTCAATATGGTGCTCTTAACACCATAGTGATTGTATTTTTTCTTATTCTTTTTTTTTTATTGGTATTATGAAAAAAAATTAATTATTTAAGATGGTATTATATTAAGAATATTTCATCATCACTTACTAAAAGATTAAGCCCACGCAACAAAAGAAGTTTTTGATAGAACAAGATCATGCCTCTTCCGAGAATACGTGGATGTAAATGGTAATCAATCCAAAGTCAAAGTCAATTGCTTTTTATTTTAGGTTATTTTTTTTATAGTTATTATTTAAATTGATAGTAATTCAGACAATAAATATAAAAAAAAATTTATGAGATTTACCTATTTAAATAAGTGTGTGGGCTGCCTGAAAGCTATTCAGGTTGTTACTCATAAGAGATTGCTAGCAAGCTCAATAACAAAATTGCTCAAGAAAATCAATTTCAATCTAAGTCTAGTTTAGTATTGCCTTAAATTTTTTGCTTCTCTTCTATTTTCTCTTTACCTCTCTGAACCGATTATCATGGAGATGGCTATCAATTGAGAAAAAAGTAAAGAGAGGAGAGGCCGGAGGCGGAGGGACCAGAGAGAAAAATTGGGAGGATATAATAAGCGAAGAAAATTACTCAATATTAATAGAAATACTAGCTAATAGAAGTCTTAGATTGAAAATTGGACTAAAACAAAGGTCTTAATTTTTTTATATGTTATTTTTGAAATAAAAATTCAAGTCTTAAAATCAAAATAAGATAAAAAGGCTTTTTATACTTAATTTTCCTTTTTTTTTTTTTTTTATATATATATATATATCGTGATATTTTAAAGGGAAAAAAGAGAGAGAGAGAGAGAGAGAGAGAGAGAGAGAGAGAAATTTAATCACAGTTAATAAATCATAAATGTACCATTTTTATTAAGCTAATAAATGAAGAATTTAATTATCCTTCTTCTTGTGTTAACGGCTTTTTGGGTATTTAAATTTCGATTTGTCAGTTAAATAGTCGGTGAATGTCGGTTTTTTTTTTTAATTATTATTATTTTCTTTTTCTGAGCCGGTGAATGTCAGTTTATATAATTATAGTTTTGTCAGTTGAGCCGGATTAAGCTGGGTCCCAAAGACTCGAAGCAACATCCTTTAGAAAAAGAAAGACTCGACCAATGGTAGAAAGGTCAAGTCAACCAGAGGCCCCACTTGTCGGGTCAATGATTTCCAATGCCACCTGACAAAACTAGGACAAATATTTTTTTATTTTTTATTTTTTGTAAGTAACTAGGATAATTATTGATTTTTTTTTTTTTATCTATTTAATTATTATAAACTGATATTTAATTTTAATATCTTTTTAGTCCTCTAATTTTAAGATGTTAAATTTGTATCTTGGTAAAACTTATAAGAAACCTGTTGAACTTATAAGAAACCTGTTGTACGCGAGTCGTACATATTTAATTGTTGATTTGAAAAAAAAAAATATACCAAATATGAAAAAAAAAAAAAATAGCATTTCTCAACATATAAAATTAAAATCTTGTTGGAATGTTGGTGATCGATGCCCATTGTTCTTCAATTTGATTTAAGATTCATCTAACATTGCCTTTTAATATTAAGTCATGCAGAAATAAATAAATTTTACTTCTATAAGTATAATATAATTTTATTTTGGTATAATTAAAAAACGTATTATCCAATCCGAAACCTAAGCATTTTGTAGGTTTCCAAAATTATTTATATATATAAAACCCACTTATAATCTTGATATTTGGTAAAGTATAATAAGCATATGAAAAAAAGGCAATTGGAACTCCGTAATTATAGGGAATCCTAGGGGCATATTTAGGTGAGAAAAAATTTTCAATATCAAATTATACTAAGATTTTATCTAACTTTTTTTTTTTTTTTTTTTTTTAATTTTGTCTCAGGTTTTCTAAACCATCCAAACATAATTTCAAAAATTAAATTATTTCGGTATTCATAATTTTTTGTATACCCAAACGAGCCCCTAATTACTGCACTCCACCTTTTTAAACATAAACAGTACAGCTAAATTAGTTTCGTATTATAATTAACTTATCTTAAAGAAAAGTGTGAATTAAATCAATCTGGGATCCACTTGTGCCATGACCAGTGAACCCATTAGACGAGAATATCCCATCCAATTATTGGAGTAATTATATATATATATATATATGCACACATGCACGCAGGTATAACTCTTGTAGCTTTAATGAAGTGCATGGAGCCCAAAATTTCCACGCTTTTTCTTTGAAAAGTGTTAGGGCACTTCCATTCCTCTAACTTCCTATTCTTTCTGACTTGGCAATCCGATTCAATCCAAAAAATAGTCTGTCCAACTTTTCTCATGGGCAGCTTCGACCCAACCTTTGGGAGTGGTCGACTACCCCAACCAAATTTCTAAGGGTGGTTAGTGGTTATTACCATTCTTAATGTGAGATCTAATAACTGCAACCACTAAATTAGGTGGTTCCGACCACCCACCTTAGTGTCACACTAGTAGTGTCACTGTTATATGAGGCCATGGCCCGTGTGAGCAATTAATTTGAAGGCTGGCCTAGTTGAAGCAATATGTTTCATGTTTACCTTTTGATGCTTGGATTAAAACTAAGCTCCCTATGCTTATATGGATGATAGGCATATGGAGGAAACTAGCCGTTGATCGATTAGTAGCACATGCCATTTTCAGCTCAACTTGCTTTGCATTATAATCTCTCTGCTCCTTTATGACTATGGCTTGACATCCTCACTTAGTTGATCACTAGTTTTGAGTAAGACTGTCAGTTTTTAACACAGCTCACGAATTCGATATAAACTCAATACAAAATTAGCATGTTAGGGTTATGATTGACCTATATAGTCTTATGCACATGCCTGAACATGATCCAAATCCGACACTCGAACACGAATTGTCATCTCTAGTCCCGAGTTTATATGTTTCACTTATCTCTGTTATTTTCATAGCTGTGTGGCTCAGGGTGCTGGCATATATATTTTTCTTATCTAACTGGAGAGATAGTAAGAGGGAAAGACTAAAACATATATATATATATATATATATATATATATATATATATATCAAACTAATTTATTGCTCCTATCGATTGATCGATGATTAATCTTATGTAAACCCACAAATGTACTTGGATTTTTGTTTCATTTCCCATATTTGATTTGTAGTTCCTGGCAAAAGTTGAGTTGGATAGAGTTCTAAGAAAAGCATCAATGGAGGACAGTACCGTTATCTTGACTACTTTGAATGAGGCATGGGCAGAACCCGGGTCTATGCTTGATCTCTTTCTGGAGAGTTTTCGAATTGGGAATGGAACAAAGAGGCTTTTGAATCATATGGTCATAATATGCTTGGACCGCAAGGCATATGCCCGTTGCTTAGCTTTACACTCTCACTGTTATTATCTCGACAGCAAAGGAGCCAATTTTTCACGTGAGGCTTTCTTCATGACTCCAGCATACTTGGAGATGATGTGGGGAAGAATTCATCTTCTGGCTTCTATCCTTGAGATGGGCTACAACTTTGTTTTCACGGTATATATTCTCTTAATTAATTTCTCTAATTCGTGTTAAGTATTTGAATTATTGATTAATGCTATACTTACAACTCATTTACCGTTCCTTTACAACTTGTTGACACGTGTTAACATGTGATTGGAGTCACATGTTGACACGTTTCAACAAGTTGTAAAAGAGTTGTAGTTTTAACTTTTTATTTTTTTTCTAAATTATTATGAATAACATTGCAAAAGTATTACCAGTTTCTTCATATCTTTGATCTTCGTGTGCCTTAATTACTCGAATCTTGGACGTACAGTAACATGCAATAATTAACAATTAGTACCTTAATTTTTTTAAAAAATGTTTAGTTTCATTCTTTTGCACATCTCTTGTCCATCTCGGTAGAAGAGACATGCAAATCCATTATTGATTTATGGGATCACACGTGGGTTTCATAGATTTAATCGTAGATTTGCAAAAAAGAGAAACAAATCCTCCCTGTTTGACTTGAAACAAAGAGAAATGTAAGCAAATTAGTTTACTTTGATGACCAGGATACTGATGTGATGTGGCTTCAAGATCCATTTCAACGGTTCTATTCAGATGCTGATTTCCAAATTGCTTGTGATAAATTCTTTGGGAACTCTTATAATGTAAAAAACAAACCAAATGGAGGATTCAACTACGTAAAGTCTAACAGTCGGACGGTTGAATTTTACAAGTTTTGGTACAAGTCAAGAGAAGCATATCCAGGGAAGCATGATCAAGATGTACTTAACAAGATCAAGGGTGATCCATTCATCACGGAGATTGGACTGAAAATGAGGTTCCTTGATACTGCTTACTTTGGTGGGTTCTGTGAGATTAGTAGAGATTTAAACCTAGTTTGTACAATGCATGCAAACTGTTGCATTGGCCTTGAGAACAAAGTTTATGACCTTAGAATTTTGCTCGAGGATTGGAGCAAATTTATGTCACTGCCCCCAAGTATGAAGGCATCACCACCATCCTCATGGACAGTTCCACAAAAATGCAGGTATATATATATATAAATTATTTGGATATATATGATTTGTTGGAAAAATTATTATTATTTAAAAAAAAAAAAAAAAGTTTCTATGATGGTTAAGAATTGGTTGTGTTGCTAACGTGTGGTCATTATCATCAAGGAATTCCTTTGGTAAATTACCAAAGAAGAACGGCAGAAGGTAATCATAAATGGCAATATTTGCACACTTTTAAGGGTACGTTCCGATCATATAAATCCAGGTAAATTATTTTAATTGTTAATATATATATATATATTGGTTTTTGGTTTTTGAAAAGATATATATAAAGTTTTAGGGGAAAACATATATACTTGGCGACCAAACTTTGAAAAGTCAAACTCTTTTTTTTTTTTAAACATGTAGCAATATTTGCTACTATATATAAATTGAGAAAGTCCAAAGGCTAGTACAGAGAAAGGGAAGTCAACAAGACCCCTAAACTCTAAGTCAGAAGGATCTGACTTGAAAACAGCTGCCAAAACAGAAACATCAAATTTTACCAGAATTACATTTGAGTTTTTCTTACATTAACGCTCACTCTCAAATAAAATAGGGCCGATCTAGCAACTAACCAACATAAATTCCAATAAAACTTGAGCAGTACACAGACAGACTGTACCGGAGGAAACAAGAGGAATACACACAAAGCAGAAAAAACCCAAAAAAACTGCTGACAGTGGAAGAAGAAGCAGAATCCACCGGAAACGGCGGTGCGTGGAGGACACGCACTGTCACCAAACCCACCCAGTCGTAGGTCAACCACCGTAGAACTCAACTAGCACCGTGCACAGCCAAATAAAGCGGGGCGTGGCCGTCACACACGCCAAAGAGCAACAAGCTCTCTGGTGTGTGTAGGCCACGCACTGGACACCGACAACCACCGTGGCCCGAGCTTCCGGCGGTTGGAGCAGACGAAGACGGGGAGCACGGTTGAGGGGCTCATGTCTTGGAAAAATCAACGGAGTTATGTAGATCTGGCACCAAAAATTGAGGAAGAAAACTGGAAAAACGGTCAAACAACCACCATTAAAGACACGATCACCGTCACACCTCCAAAGCTGGAACACCTAGATTTGAGTTTTCCTGCCAAAAACAAAGGAAGGAAAAGAAAAAACACAAATATAAACCACCATAGCCTAACAAGGCTAGGGGAACAAAAGCTCCCCAGCTCAAAAGGCTGGGAGAAATCTAGCTTCCACTGAGAGAAGCTCAGGGAGGAAACAAAACACTTTAGTCCAAGAGGACTAAGGCCAAGACAAGAGCTAGGGGGAGGAAGGCTGACCTCCCTCCCCCGACAACGACGATCACTCCTTTTTTCCTTGCTTCTGTTATCTCTCTCTCTCTCTCTCTCTCTCTAGAAGAAGAAGCAAGGAGTTTTTCTTCAAAAGTCACACTTAACCCTATTGAACTACCACATTATTATATGTTTTTTTTGAACTGCCTGAATTGCCCCTGAAATTATTAAAAAATAAAAGAAACTTGAAAAAAATAAACCGAAAATGCAATAGGTGGTGGCCGAACAACTTAAAACACAAAATATTTTTTTTAGAAATCTCAATTATTTCTCTTGTTGTAGTAATATTTTATCAAAATATGTGCTTAACTTTTGCAGAGGTAAAAGCTAAATTATTATTTAAAAAAAAAAAAAAAAAAATTCAAGTTGGTAGTGTAGAGTGGAGTGGTGATGGCCATCAGTTGACTTTTTCTTTACTTTTCTTTTCTCTTAATTTTTTATTATTTTTTAAATTTTATTACAAGTAGGCTCTACATCTGTAATGCTCGGCCCAAAACACCTGACAAATATTTAGATATGTTTAATTTGCTAATAAACAAAACCAATAAAAACACAATAAATTAATGTTGTGGATTTTCTAAAACATTCAAAGTAGTTTTAGATAGAAAATTTTGGGCTTTCAAACTACTCTGAAATTTGTATTCTTCAACAATTTTCTGAACGACCCGATTAAGTCATTAGACGACACTTGAACAATGTTACAAAGAAAGTAACGAAATTTTAGGGAAGTCATCCTAATAGTTCTGGATAATTGATGGGACAGTCACAGTGCACACGCGATTAATACATTCAAAAGCTTAGATAAGTAGGAGAGAACCTTATTAAAGGGCTGGGGAACCCTAGCAAACCTCACCCCCTCCCCCTCCCCCCCAATTGGCCATCCTTCCACCCTAGAGAGAGAGAGAGAGAAGGAAATTTGCTTGGTTTTGGAGACTTAGGAGCTAAAGCTTTCATCTTTGTGGTAAAAGAGCTGAATTTGTGTTAGTTTAAGCGTTTGTTTAGAATTTTTTGATACTTGTTAAAAAGTTAGGTTCTTTTGGTAAAAAACAAACTAGACTTTACATGAAAGCTTGACCCTTTAGGCCTTTTAGAGGCTAGTCTTAGTTTTGGACCTTTGTTAGTGCGTGGGCCCTTTTGTCATATCAAAACATCCCTAGGCTGTTTAGCAAGAGGAAAATTGGAGAAAACGATGGGTTGTGTTAAATAAGTACCTTTAGGATTTTAGACCACCTTAGGATCTAGGGAAAATGGAAAGATAGGAGTTTGAGTGAAAGCTTAGAAACATTCAAACAGTATCGAAAATCATCCTAACATTGGAGACCGCCATCCCAACGATTTTCGGGAGGTCTAGACAGTTTTCGGGCAAAATATGTTAATTAGGGTCTTAAGTGTAAATTAGGATTTTTAACTTAGAACTTTGGCTAATATTAGGCATCGTTTGGTTCGCAGAATGTCTATTCGATCTATTAGGAAAATGAATAACTATTTTTAAGAATAAATAAAAGTGGAATGGAATAACTATTAATATTCTTTTCTTTGGTTGTAATGGTGGAATAAAACGTTACATATGTATTCTTTTATTTGATACAATGCAATACACTGATGAATGGAATCATATTATAATCAAATTTTCAAAAACACCTTTATAATACAAATATAATTTACATTCTTAAGGACATTTTTTTCTTTATTTTAGAAACATAAACAGTCATCCTATGACTTTTTTTTTTTTTTTTTTTCAATTTCGTCGAGTTCATAGCTTTTTTTTTTCATATACAATTACGCTACAAAATGATTTATAAATAATAATAATAATAATAATAATAATAATAATAATAATAATAATCATATCATTATCATCAAAAAAAAAAAAAAATAGATCATTTGCAAAACCCTTTTTATTTTATTCTTTTTTATTTGTTTTCCAACAACAAACATTCGTTCTTTGCTTACAAAGTAAAATGATTTATAAGAAAAGAAAAAAAAAAAAAGAAAAAAAAAACACATAATCATCAAATCACCATCATAAAAAAATTTTAAAAAAATAGATCACCTGCAAAGCCCTTTTTATTTTTTTATTTTTTATTTGTTTTCCAGCAACAAATATTCGTTCTTTGCTTACAAAGTTTTTCCTAAGCCTCCGCAAGGCAATTGGAGTCCCCCTGATATCAAGAGGTACTCGTTTTACTACGTCTAAGTGCATTCCGTAGGTTACATCATAGGAAAAAAAAAAAAAAAAAAAAAAAAAAAAACGTAACCCACAACAAATTAAGTTGGGTTGAGAAACAAAGAGAGGGAGATGCGAATACAATTGCAGAGATAGAGAGAGATACTGAGTTGAGAAACAAAGAGAGAGGGATAAGAGATTTGGGTGTTGAGAGGGTTGGGGCTTTTGGGTAAAAGATGAATTTTATTTATTCCCACAGGAAATGAATAGGTATTCCCCTCCTTTTTGAGTGGAAGACCTATTCATCTTCGTAAGAGAATAACTATTCCCTTAAATAATATATAACCAAACAGATGAATAGCTATTCCGTAGGAATAACTATTCAATTCCATGGGTCTAATTTGCGAACCAAACAAGGCCTTAGAGTGTGATGCAGAGTAAGAAGCTAGAATCTTTGCAAGAAGCTCATGTTTGAAATTTAATGCTCGAGGTAAATAATCACCTGCAGATGCTTAAATGATCGACTAAATCTTTTTTGGAATGAAAATATTATGTTTATAACTTTGCATGTCAAGCTAGTATGAAGCCCTTATCTACATGTTGTGAGCCTTAAGTTATACAGTAATATTACCCTGAATTGGTGTGTGAGAGAGAGTGAGAATATCATCCCCTCTTCCGGAGGAAAGAAATTAGATTTCTTTTGAGGAGAAAAGTTTTTTGTGTTTTTTATTTGATAAAAAAACCACAATATTCTGCAAAGTGTCAAATTGAGCCATTTTCTAGGCTTAGAAAAATTTAGTTGGGAAAGGGAGAGGGGGGTTTAATATATATGTTCAAAAGTTTCTTGCATGGACTGCAGTATTGTTAAATTTTTATGAGTACGTGCCCCCAAGTGTTTCCACTGTGGCCATTTATTTGTGTCTGTATGTCTATACAAACTTTTAAGATATAAAAAGAGGTCTCTACTTGGTCGTGATTTCTAACTAGAAGTTCATACTCTTGGTTGCACTGAAACAAAGATGGACGGAACTTTCGTATATAAATTGGAGGAAGAAAAGATTCCAGATGCAAATAGCAGTCACTCTGCCATATTCATCTAGCTCTCTCTCTCTCTCTCTCTCTCTCTCTCTCTCTCTCTCTCTTTCTCTGTGTGTATTATTTGAAACACTTTCTTAGAGAATGAGAAAACTGGATGTGCATTGCTGAGTTTTAGTTTCATTTAGATATGTGCTATTTTCACTGATTTGAATTATATGTAATGTCTTATCTTTTGCAGAAGCATCCATAAAGAAGGATCTATGTACACATCCTGGTTCTTTTGGAGACATGTGTATACTTTGTGGGCAAAGGTTGGCTGAGGAATCTGGTGTTACATTTGGGTATATTCACAAGGTATACTTCTTCAAGATGATTGGTTGGCGGAATTCTGAGTTTTGGTTATCTTTGCTGCATATTGAAAGAGAATATTTGTAATACTTCTGAAACTTCTTATATTGAGGCATCATACAGCTTATATATATTCACAAGTTACCGATCCCCTTATATGAAGCAGTTTTATAATTAGAACTGGAGAGATTTAAATCAACTTAGAACTTATGAAGTATGCTCATGTTTATTGATCTCAAATGGAATTTGGTTTAAGCCTGTGTAACATCTGTATTTGCGGGACTATACAGTTCACCAACTAGTGTCTAGACTATACCCAATTACCCATTCTCTCAACAATAGAAATAACAAAAAGAAAAAAGAAAAGAAAAGAAAGATAAAACCTGGCATAGTGGCATAAAAGTTTAGTCCTTGACGTACAAAACAATTTGTACGTGCTTTTCACAATTGCGCCGCCGTCACTCGTGTGAGTCCGCCGATTGGCACAAAGATCTTCTTCTCTTTTCCTCCTCTTTCTCTTCTTCTCTCTACTGACGTTTGGACGTCTGACTTGTACAAGCAACACCTCCCACCGCCCAACGTGCATGGTAGGGAAAAGGTTGGTCTTCCTATAACCCTTTTTTTTAAGGATGTGTTTATTTTCTTTTTCCAATTTTATTATTGGCGTGATTGATATTTGCGAGATTCTATTTTTTTTTTTTTTTTTCTTTTCTTTACTTTTTCTGAATTCATTTCCTGCTATTTATGCTCCGTCTATTTGGGTGGAAAGTATTTTTTAAAAAAATATTTTTTTTTTTTTTTTTTTTTTGGTGTTTGATACAACCGAAAATGATGGTTAACGAAACTGTAAAAGTCTTTTTAATTTTTGAAAAATTTAAATCGTTTTTTGGATTTAAACTGTTCATTCTTGTATGCACGTTTGTGAGAATCCGCCACCGCCGGATATTGAAATTTGTTGGTAGTCCGAATTTACTGTCGAAGGTTCTCGAATTTTGGTATCCAATTGCTAGAATACGGGAGCACAGGCCGGATTCCGGTAAGTCAGATTCTGGCAAGATATATAGGCTAAAATTTTGCTGGTGCTGAAATTTGGAAATTTCTGTCAGAATCCGATGACGTCTAGCCACCGGATCCGGCTGTAATGTGCTAGATTCCGGCCAATTTTGCCTGAAATTTGGCCATTTGTGCTGGATTCCGGCCAGTACTGTGTTAGATTCTAACAAAACTGGCCGTCACCAGTGATTTTTCGCCGTTGGGTGAATTTTTCGTACAAGCCAAACGCTAGAAACTATTTTCAGGGAGAAAAATGATTTCGTTGAAAATATTTTACGACGGAAAATATTTTTTTTGGAAACAAATGGAGCATTAGTTTAAAATGACACTTTTTGTTTACGAAATCACAATCCTTTAACGCACCATTAAACATAAAACTTTTATTACTGATAATCCTGTAAAAAAGCAACAAAAAAAAAAAAAAAAAAAAAAATCAATTTGTGTTAATGTTACTATATTAGTTAAAATAAAATTCATAAATTTGTTTCTCTGGGGTAAGAAAAAGGCATTGAACAACTTATGACCAAAACAAACGGTGTTGTTGTGCAGGGGAAGCTGTAATCGTACTAGGAGGTTGCTGGTTTGGAATGCGCGCTTTGAACCAACCCTTATGGAGCACAAAATCGACTGACTTTCTGGATTGCCGAAACTCGTTCTAGAGCGCATTCTATCGTTCATCCCCTTGAAAAAAATTCTTCAACTTACTACATTGTCAAAGAGATGGCAAAACGTCTGGTTCTTATTCCCTATTCTGGAAATTAATGAAGATATGGTTCGGTTAGAGGATTTCAATTCTTTGTGGAGAAGAGTTTACTGAGTTGCCATAGGCAAAAGCTAAGCTTGAACAAATTTGAGCTTATAATAAACATAGATGAATCGAACCGCGCTCTCGTGAACCGTTGGATCGGGGATGCAATTGAAATCAATGTCAAAGAGTTGAATCTCTACATCCATTTGTATCCACACAAATACTATTTGCAGGTGCCAGATAGTGTTATGACAGCAAAATCAATAACTGAGTTGAGGTTGTGGGGGTGCAAATTCGAGCCATTTCACAGAGACATTAACTTGCCCTGCTTGAAAAGCTTGGTTTTGGTTGAATCTTTGATGGACGACCAAATCCTCCAAACTCTAATTGCAGGCTGCCCTGTTGTAGAAGAGATAATCATCAAACAATGTGATGGGTTGAAGAACAAACATGTCTATGGTCTTCCTAAATTGACGGCCATTGAGGTGATTTCTAACCGTGTGATTGAGAGCATTGAGATTGAAGCATCAAAGCTTGAATCTTTACGTTGTTAGAACATATAAACATATTATGCTTAAACTAACATGCGCAGCGGAAATAAATAAAACGGGATTTAGGCTTACCTCTAGCCATCTTTGCTCAAGCGCTTCCACGAAAATCTGAAGAAAACAAAAATACTATTTGAGAGATCTTCTAACCTATGCATATGACTGTATTGCCATACTGATGGTGTACACAAGTGTTGGTACAGTTTCCAGTACGGTGACGTGTTGCCTTGTGATTCGTTGCCTTCCTTAATCTTCTCTCTCCTCGTAATCTGCAAAATAATAAACGGCTCGTCGGACTATGGGGGTGCCGATCGGACCCCCACTCCGATGCCTAAGTCAGTTCAAACTAATTTTCTGGAAAATATATGTAATCTCAAAAGCTCAGAGAATCTGCTTTTTTTTTTTTAATACCTGACGCCGTAGTCTTATTTATAGACTCACAGTTCACAGTTATAAAACCGCTAGAGTGCTTGGAGCATAATTTAATTAGGAGTCTGAGTCCTAGATCACATAGTCTTCAATCTTATCTTTCTGATTAGGAGTCTGAGTCCTAGATCACATAGTCTTGAGTCTTATCTTCATAGAATTCAAATTGGGTAGTAGAGTCCAAACTGGATAGGACACTATCCCTTTAACTAATGTCATTCTATTAGGTACCTTATCCCATATTTGATGGGATAAAAGACTTTCCTTGTTTTTTCTGCAGGGTTGTCTCCCCGGCTCTTGGTGTTGGACTCACCGAGAGACTTTCCTTGTTTTCTCTGCAAGGTTGTCTCCTTGGCTTTCGGTGTTGGACTGACCGAGAGACTTTCCTTGTTTTCTCTGCAAGGTTGTCTCCTTGGCTCTCGGTGTTGGACTGACCGAGAGACTTTCCTTGTTTAATTTGTTGTAGGGGTTGTCTCCCCGTATCTTTTCTGCAAAAAGGGTTAACAAAGCACTGCATATACTAAAACAAAATAGCAGAATGCACAGTAGCACTATATATCCTTTTCATCCGTCGGGATGATTTTGTGATCTTTTCACTCACGGCAGGAGTGAGGCCTCAACACACGAGTCTATTTTATAAAAAAAATATATATATTTTTTCCTGGTTGATAAAAACCAACATTTATCCTTACTTTAACATAAATCATAGTTGTAAAAGAAGAGTATGAACTTATCTGGTGAATTCAATGAAGATGGACCATCTTACTTGGAGCTCCTTATCCTGCACGCCACTCGATATGGTGCTCTTTGGGAGAGTTCCTCAAACTGGACCCTCGGCTCGGATTTGTCCCTCGCCACGTGACTGTGCACTTAGGAGGATGGCAAATCTAGAGGGGTCCTCAAAGTGTGCCATTTGGAACTAGGAGCTCGGGCATAGTCTCCTCGAGATAGTACCCTCGGAATAATACTCTCAGTATGTGTCATCTCGGTACATACTTTTCGCCTCGGTAGAATACCCTTGGATCAAACTTCTCGGATTATACTTTCTTCTCGGTTATATCACCTCGGATCTAACTTTTCGCCTCGGTAAAACACCTCAGATCTAACTTTCCCCTCGGTATATCACCTCGAATCTAACTTTTCGCCTCGATAAAACACCTCAGATCTAACTTTCCGCCTCAATAAATCACCTCGGATCTAACTTTTCACCTTGGTAAAACACATCGGATCTAACTTTTCGCCTCGGAAATAACTTTTCACCTCGGTAAAACACCTCGGATCTAACTTTTCACTTGTGTAGAACACCTCGGAACTAACTTTCCGCCTCGGCAAAATATCTCGGATCTAACTTTTCACTTGTGTAGAACACCTCGGAACTAACTTCTCGCCTCGGTAAAACACCTCGGATCTAACTTTTCACTTGTGTAGAACACCTCGGAACTAACTTCTCGCCTCGGTAAAACACCTCGGATCTAACTTTTCACCTCGGTAAAACACCTCGGATCTAACTTTTCACTTGTGTAGAACACCTCGGAACTAACTTTCCGCCTCGGTAAAACATCTCGGATCTAACTTTTCACTTGTGTAGAACACCTCGGAACTAACTTCTCGCCTCGGTAAAACACCTCGGATCTAACTTTTCACCTCGGTAAAACACCTCGGATCTAACTTTTCACTTGTGTAGAACACCTCGGAACTAACTTCTCGCCTCGGTAAAACACCTCGGATCTAACTTTTCACCTCGGTAAAACACCTCGGATCTAACTTTTCACTTGTGTAGAACACCTCGGAACTAACTTTCCGCCTCGGTAAAACATCTCGGATCTAACTTTTCACTTGTGTAGAACACCTCGGAACTAACTTCTCACCTCGGTAAAACATCTTGGATCTAACTTTTCACCTCGATAAAACACCTCGGATCTAACTTTTCACTTGTGTAGAACACCTCGGAACTAACTTTCCGCCTCGGTAAAACATCTCGGATCTAACTTTTCACTTGTGTAGAACACCTCAGAACTAACTTCTCGCCTCAGTAAAACAACTCGGATCTAACTTTTCACCTCGGTAAAACACATCGGATCTAACTTTTTTTTCTTTCTTTCTTCTTCTCTTTTTTTTTTCTTTTTTTTTTTTCTTTTTTTTTTCTTTTTTTTTTTTTCGTTCGTACATGATGGCAAAAGAAGCTGCAGGTTCTTCTGTTTGGTATTTTGCTTCAGTGAAGGCAGCTAGGATTTTTATTCCTAGAGCTGTAACTTTGGGCTTCTTTTCTTTCTTTCTTTTTTGTTGTTTTTCGACAAACAGAAAAATAAGAGCCCTGGCCTTGTCTCTTCTTCACTTTTACAAGTTTTCAATGCGTGATCCAAGTCCTTTCTTCAATCCCTTCCGCACGTCTTCATAATGTCCATCTCCTTCCAGAATTCAAACCCTTCTCTTTATTTATTTTTCTCTCATGTCTGTCTCCCTCTCTCTCAATCACGTCGCTGCCCATGTGATCAGATTGTGATTGACAACGTCATGGCCCTTTCTTTCTTGTCATCTCTGCAGAGAAGGTTAACAAACACGTTGCCGGTACTATAGACGAGCACAAATCTAGAGATATACTTTTATTGACTCAAAAATCTCTTTCTAATAAAAGGAAAGGCATGGGCTAAGAATTTTTTCAATTTTTCGTAAAATCAAGGCTTGAGAAGTTCAAACCATCATTCTTCATTTATAAACCCAATTATTTGTCTTGTAGTGCCAATAAAAAATATTAAAAATCAACAAGTTTCAGAAGAGAAGCATCATTCCAACCAAAACTCAATAGTATAGTTGTAAGGCTTCATGTTTGTTGGTACAGTTTCCGGTATGGTGACGTGTCGCCTAAAGATTCGCTGCTGATTTCTACCGAATACCTCAATCCTGCAAAAGAACAAACAACTCGTCGGGGGTGCCGACCACGCCCACTCCGATGCCTAAGTCAGTCTAAATCAGTTTTCTGCAGAGTAATCTGAATCTTAATCTCAAGAGCTTAGAGAATTCGTATTTTTATACCTGGTGTGACGGTCTTTATTTATAGGCCGGACCTTCTTGACACCTAGTTGGATTAGGAGTTTGAGTCCTAGCCTGGTTGAACTTTAACTATATCTTCAGGGAATTCGAGTAGGATTGCGAAGTCCGTAGTTGATCGCGTTTGTACTTCTTTACATTTGATTCCATGTCAATAACCATTTTATCCCATAAATTATGGATCTGTAGTTTATCCCTGATCTTCTGGGATTCTATCCTTATCGCACTCTAAGACGAGTGTGGCGCATGGCACCTTTTAGAAGACTGTAGCATATTTCAGCCAACCTCCGAGGCAATGATATCCGAGATGTGTTCGCTCCGGCCTGGAGATCTCGGGATATATCCGTACCACAACGGGGTTGTGTAAGTCCGAGATGTTTATACTCCGAGATGTTGACACATCCAATAGATATCACCCCGAGGAGATATCACACCGACTCGATATCATACCGAGGCGTTATTACTCCGAGACACAAATATCCGAGATATGCTCGCTCCATTCAGACTAGGAGATCTCGGGATGTTCCACATACCGTAACCTGGAGTTTTAAGACCGAGATGTTGTTATGCCTCCGAGATGTATTTGCACCGAGACGTCGTTATACCTCCGAGATATATTTATACCTAGGCAATCTTTTCTTTGCTGGCCGAAATAAATGTCCGAGGCATAGATCCGAGATGTTTCTGAATCCACGTGTCTCTAGGGTTAATTTTATCCCTAACAATGTTTTTTTTTTTTTTTTTACGAAACGCTTGTAAACGGACAAGGGCACAATAATTTTTGATCTTTGCCTCTTGTTGAAGAGAGTTTCAGATCTGACACTCCAAAATTTCTCATCATTGGATTTCATCATGGCACATATAGTTATCCACACCATGAATTTCTTTCCACAATTTAACAAATCAGAATGAAAAGAAAGGTATGGACTTATCTTGCGCATCCGCAGTGAAGAGTTTTGATTTTGTGGTGGACGCAGATTGGGGGTCTTCATGAAGGAAACCATCGGCCTGTTTCAGCCATGAATTGTCGTGAAGTCATCGTTGTGAATTTTGTACTTTTTTGTTGTTTCAAAAATAAGCTGAATCCATCATCACCGAGCAATTAGGTTCCGATCCGTGATTTCAAACTTGACTTGATCGCGCAGTCATCGTTGCGGATTTATTTTTTCGTAAGAACGATTCTTCGTTCCCACAGACGGCGCCAAACTGTTGGTACAGTTTCCGGTACGGTGACGTGTTGCCTTGTGATTCGTTGCCTTCCTTAATCTTCGCTCTCCTCGTAATCTGCAAAATAATAAACGGCTCGTCGGACTATGGGGGTGCTGACCGGACCCCCACTCCGATGCCTAAGTCAGTTCAAACTAATTTTCTGGAAAATATATGTAATCTCAAAAGCTCAGAGAATTTGCTTTTTTTTTTTTTAATACCTGACGCCGTAGTCTTATTTATAGACTCACAGTTCACAGTTATAAAATCGCTAGAGTGCTTGGAGCATAATTTAATTAGGAGTCTGAGTCCTAGATCACATAGTCTTCAATCTTATCTTTCTGATTAGGAGTCTGAGTCCTAGATCACATAGTCTTGAGTCTTATCTTCATAGAATTCAAATTGGGTAGTAGAGTCCAAACTGGATAGGACACTATCCCTTTAGCTAATGTCATTCTATTAGGTACCTTATCCCATATTTGATGGGATAAAAGCCAATTTTGATATATTCTGAATATCTGTCTTTTTGGAGATAACGAATGGTCTTGTACTTGGGTCTGATCTGGCCGGGCCAACCCGATGGGCTCGGCCCCCGATACTACCTTAGGCCCACATGTCTTTGGTGTTAATTATTTCTCCAACAACAAGCTATTAATTTATAGGCTAGGTCAGGGACCCTCAAATATGGTAAATATCGTATTGTTCCTCCCATCAAGGAAATAATATTATTAATTGATTTTAAATCAATTAAACGATTTCATTATGGTAATCTAAATTAATAGAAATTACCATAACCATAATACCGTATATTATATTTATTTATTAAAATATAATAAATATAATAAACACCATAATATGGATATAAAGGCCACATAAGGGAATAATATTTTACATTCTCCCACTTGGCCTTTATGGCACATAACCTTATGGTATTAGGTTCTTTAGTTTGACCAATCACTTATGGAATCCTCCCACACAGATAAGAAATGTTTCACATGAATTATGGCGGTAAAATCATTATAAAATTAGGTCGTCCCTTCTATGTATCACAATGTGAAACACTCCTTACATGAGTACCTTATGGATAATCAAGCTTTATGAATGAACTTCCTATAAGTCATTCGGATCCAACTTTATTTATCTTCATGGATAAAATAACAAATGTGCACAAAATCTTTATTATAATAACTTCATGTCTATAGACCAAAAAGAGACAAACCAATTTAACTAAGCAAAAATGAATTAATGAGTTTCATATACTCCGTATGACTTTGTACTTTCTTTACCTGTAAACTTTAAGTCATGGGATCCGCAATCATTAATTCAGTACTTATATGCTCAATAGACCCTTTATGTCTCTTCATGTTATCTCTCGTACTGAGATACTTGATGTCGATTTACTTCTGCTTCTACTCTTTATTCTTATAAAAGAATATTATAGTAGAATTACCGCAGAGTATCTTTATGGTCTAACTATAAAATCGACAATATTGAGATTTCAACAAAATGTCTTATCCATCATGCATGTGTACCAAATTCATAGCATGTAAGAATTTTAGCTTTCTTGGTAGACGTAGAAATTATAGACTGCTTATTGCATCTCTAGGATATATCTCTCAATAAGAAAATATATACCCTAAAGTAGACTTTTTACTATCTACACAATCAGCAAAACTCAAATCTAAACAACTAACCACCTCCAAATGGAAAGTGTATCTTTATGTTAAGTTGTACTTCTTGGTTCCTTGCGTATACTGCAACACTTTATTTGCAACACTTTATTGACCTAGTATTCTTACTGTCAGTCCAATGGTTAAGTCTAGTGCAAGCCTATGCTTTTCTAAGGTTGCATAATGCAGATGCTTACAAAAAACTTTTCATCAGCCCTTGTTCCAATACATTTTGGGACAATAATTTGTCCATCTTAGTTGCTACTGAAGGTGCATAATCCTTCATTCTAAATCTTCCCAAAACTTTTTCAATAGGTTTCACCTAAATCCTTCATTTCAAAGTTTTGTGAAATGAACTTTATGTAGCAAACCTAAATCACAACTTGCAAAAATAATATCTACATATAGGACTAGAAAGATTCCTGTACTCCCACTGACCTTAAGGTATATATACTAAGTAACAAGGTTTTCAATAAACAATGAAGCAATAACCTTGTAAAAAGTATTCCACCGATGAGAAATCTGTCACAGCCCATAAATAGAAGTCTTTAATTTGCAAGTATTCGAATTGTTATTTATAAAACCTTTAGGTTGTGTCATGTAAAACTCATCTTTAAAATCCTCATTCAGGAAAGTTGTTTTCACATCCATTTGATGTAACTCTAAGTCAAAATGAGCTACTAATCCTATGATTATCTTGATGAACCATTCTTAGACACTGGAGAGAATGTTTTATGATAATCAATGCCTTCTTTATGAGTAAAACCATTGACTACGAGTCTAACTTGACTTTTGAGCCATAGATTTATCTCTTACTTCATGGCATTGAATCATAATGTGGAGATTTCTCCACTCATAGCATGTGAAAACAATTTTGGATCATCTTTATGTCCAATGTCAACATCAGACTCTAGGAGATATACAACATGATCACTAAGAATTGTTGATCTCCTTATTCTATAGGATTTTCTTAATTCTACTTGCTCTGCATTTTGCAATGGGAGAATAGATTTATTTTGAACTTGTTCTGTATGAGTTGGTTGTTCTAGAACTGATTGTGGCTCAGGATAATCAATCTGATTTTCCCTTAATACAATCAATCTTCCTCTATGAGAAGGAGATTTGGCCAACTCTAGTGCTTCCACAAATTTCAATTAATTTGTGTGAATGAGCACTCCCACTAGGTTCCTCATCCTCTAAAAATTTTACAATCAACAACTCTAGGATTATATGAAGGATAATAAAACATTAAAACCCCTTAGAGTTTACTAGATAGCCTATAAAAGGTCCGTTGGTTGTCCTTGAATCTAATTTCATTAGGCGATGATTATAAATTCCCTCTTTAGCAAGGCAACCCCATATGTGTAAATAATTTAAACTAGGCTTCCATCTATTTCATACTTTAAAAGGTGTCTTAAGAACAATCCTAGATGGAATCATGTTTAACATATACAAAACGGTCTTTAAAGCTTTACTCTATAAGGGTAATAGCCGATTAGTATTACTAATCATTTCCCTTTTGTATGTACCTACCATAATACTCTTTGCCTATATCAGATCTTATGATCTTCATGTTGTTTCTCTTCTTCTTCCTTATAGGTATTGAAAGCATTCAATACCTCAACTTTATTATTTAGAAGATAGAGATACATAAACCTTATATGGTCATCACTAAAAGAGATAAAAAAATATCTCTGACCATTTAGGCAATAAGTATGACAAAGGTCAACACACTTCAATGTACATGATCTCAAGAATTTTAAAAGGCTATCTTTAGCACCTTTAGTGGTCTTGTTGGTACGCTTTCCCTAATACAGTCCACACAAGTACCAAAGTCAGTAAATTATTATTTACCAACTTTTATTTTTTGTAAGGAAATATATTTCAATCTCCAAAGCCATAACAAGAGCATTTTAAATTCACAAAGACTCTACTTTACGTCAACATCAATATACAAAAATAAACAAATAATTTTGTTTCAAAAGTTGGGACATAGGTCAATTTTAAATAGACTTTAAATAAACCCCCAACCAATATTCCACCAAAAAAATAAGAAAAATTTCAAGTTTAAAATAAAATTGAAATTTTTTAATAGACTAAACTAGAAAATAAATGTCTAAAAGATTATGGAATATAAAACATTTTTTAGGTCAAAATTATAACTGAATTTTAAAATTAACCTATAGATCCCAACAACCTCCAATTATGAACACGTGTTATGCATTTGTTGACAATGTGGATTGTTAAACCATAATCAATCCACAACATATTTGAATGAGTCACTAAAAGAGATTCACGACACACTAAATATATGAGATTATCTTTATTTTTAAGTCATTTCTCATACTTTATGCAATCTTTCTTTATATGCTCTCAGTTTTCCTTATTGCAGAAGAAATAAGTGTCTTGATTGCCATAGTGTTTCTTGGTACCTTATTCTTATGCTTTAACTGATGAACATAATTGCATTTATTGGTCTTTTCCTGAATGATAATGTGAACACTTTATGAATTCTCTCATCTTCTTAAACACACATAGTTAGAAGTTCTTTTACTAACCATTTATCCTTATGTATGGTAAAAGATAAAATTATACACTTAGAAGAGAGAATTCAAAAATGAAATAGACCAATAATGATTCAAAAATCTCAACATTTAGGGACTTAAGCTAAGCTATAATATCCTTCATTTCCATAATGAGATTAGAAACACTTTAGAAATTGTAAAAAGTTTATCTTTAAAGCTTTTTCTATTAGAGTGCTGGCTAAGTTTTGTTTGAACTTACTAAATGTTCATAAACAACCTTTATAAACTTTGACCCTAAAACATTCAGGAATAAATCCCTGATGACTTTAGTGATATGAAATTTTATGAACATCTAACTTAGGTAATTAAATCACTCTCACTGTTCATACTTAATAATCTCATGTGGCGTACTTAATTCTGCGGGAGTAACTGGTTTGTCCACACAGAGCACCAAATTTTTTAACACCCCAAGTGAAAAAACATATTAATATTTTTCCAGTCAGAAAAATATTACCTTAAAGTATTGGAACATAAAACTATCAAAAGTAGAGTAATATGAATAGCTGTAATGACCAAGAAAATAAAAATAAATACTTTAATGCTATGAAGTAACTTTATTTTAAATTCGCCAATACCAATTTAAATAGTAAATTTCAACCTACCTATGGCCAAAGGTTACATCACGCATGAAATTTACTCTTTATTAATAAGAGTAAAACAAATTTAAATATTAATAAATAAAATTCTCCGTACCTGTGGGCAACCGAGCGAAATTTTACTATTAAAACTAAATTTGTTTTCTTATTCTAATTAAGTCATAAAAATAAAAACTTCCCTGTGTGGATAAGTAATTAAATTTATGAATTAATTACAAGACGATGTTAATTTTTCTATATGAAGTTCATGTGTATAATCTTTATGCAATTATTATAAAATCGAGATGCTGTGGCTCTTCCAAAATCATAATAATCACGTTGTAATTCATGAACATCTAATAAAATTCTTTCTGAAGTTCATACGTGTAATCCTGATGTAATTATCATTAAATATAGGATGATGTGGCTCTCCCAAAATTATTATGATAATTACGTGTGTGCAATCTTGATGCAATTGTCATTCAAAAATTGGGATGCTGTGCCTCTCCTAAAATTATCATGATAATTACGACTTCATTAATATCTAACAACTTTATAGATTCTCCCTTAATAGCTCCGGGAATATAACAAACCAATACCTAAATGGGGTAAACAGCATTTTCCAAGGTGCAACTAGGTGAGTTCCTAGGAAAGTGAGGGGGGTCACAAGGACACACTTAAATCCCAAGACTTTCCTAGCCAGAACTTTTCTAGACTTTGCATTCTTGGATATTACTGTAAACACGCAAGCATATATGGTATTGTTAATTATTCTTAGGTCTAGACATCAAACAATTTATATTTAAACAATATAAATTCAACAATTAAAATATATTCCTCAATTCATGTATTAAAGAAACAATGATTTTAATACAGATCAATGCAAATCATAAGAGAAATAAAATTGCAATATGAGGACATAATAAATTACATGGCCCAATGGTTTAGTAGGTGGCTTTAGACCATTTATAGAACCCAAGTTCTAAACCCCACAAGAGCCTATTGTTTTTAATTCTTGATGGGCTACTGAAATGGGTCGGGTTTCTGGGTCACAAGACTCCAAATGGGCTACTGTATTGAGCAATTGGGTCAACCCACTTAATCGGGTCGGGCCTCTAGGTCTATGTATAGTGCTGGCCCAAACTGGGTCAGCCCACTTAAACGGCCCAAAACTACATTGGTTTTAAAAAACCCTACCCGAAAATATATCCAACCTAGAAACCTTAATGGGTCGAAACCCTACCTGATCACCAAGCAACCAGACCCGTAATGTTCCAGATGGAATTGAAAACCTTAAAAAATGGAACCCTAGCCGCCACCCTTTTGTGAAAATACCCATATCAAAATTACGGCAACTCAAAAATAGGCAGTATATCACAATACACAGAATAGTGATAATAATAAAAAAATAGCCATATCAAATTTATGGGTTTTCAAACGTATGTGAACAATAAATTTAATTGTATTCACAAAACATCTACTAGATTGAACAAAAATATGTTCACAAAACTATGATTTAACAACCGAACGTGAACAATAAAAAAACAAACTATGTTCATAGAAATTATGGATTCAACAAAAACTTATTGCTAAGCAAAATAGCATAGAGGTGGCTCTGATACCACATGTTAGAACATATAAACATATTATGCTTAAACTAACATGCACAGCAAAAATAAATAAAATTGGATTTATGCTTACCTCTTGCCATCTTTGCTCAAGCGCTTCCACAAATATATGAAGAAAACAAAAGTATTATTTGAGAGATTTTCTAACCTATGCATATGACTGTATTGTCGTACTGATGGTGTACACATGCTATTAATTTATAGACTAGGCCAGGGACCCTCAAATATGGTAAATACCGTATTATTCCTCCCATCAAAGAAACAATATTATTAATTAATTTTAAATCAATTAAACGATTTCATTACGGTATCTAAATTAATAGAAATTACCATAACCATAATACCGCATATTATATTTATTTATTAAAATATAATAAATATAATAAACACCGTAATATGTGATATAAAGGCCACATAAGAGAATAATATCTTGCATACGTATCTATCTCACGACACCATGCCAATCACCCTACTGCCGTGTGAAAATCTAAAGAAGTTAGAGTTGCATTCGGCCAATGTGACAAACCAATGGTTGCAAGATTTTCTTTCTCAACACCTACTCATTGAGCGCTTGGGCCTACATAGTTGTAATATGTTGAAAATGATTAAGATTGCAAGTGATCGCATCAAGAGTTTAGCCTTTCATCATTGCCTAGATCTGATTGAAGTTGGAATTGTTACTCCTAATTTGCAAAAACTCGAGTATTATGGTGGTGTTAACATTGTATCGGGAGTTAATTAGTCTATTGAAAAGATGGAATTCATTCGAAATTATTGACTTTTGGAGAGCTTGGCATGCCGAGCTATTCTAGTTTCTTTTATTTGACTAATTAATCTTTTCATGAATAATATTGTTCGGTTCTTCCTTTTGATTGGCTTCCAGAGGTGGCCGGAGGGGTGGCTCGCAGCCACCTCGGAAGCTTGGTGGCCGCGTGGCCACCCTAGAAAAGACCTTGGGTGCCGCGTGGCCACCCCTTAGGCAGGGGGTGGCCGTGAGCCACCCCAGAGGTGGTTCCGTGGTGGCCGCGCGGTCACCCTAGAAAAGACCTTGGGTGCCGTGTGGCCACCCCTTAGGCTAGGGGTGGCTCACGCCGTGTGGCCACCCTTTAGGCTAGGGGTGGCCGGAGCCACCTTTGGGGGTGGTTTGCGCACCACCCCCTCCACCAAAGGGTGTGGCTGGCAGCCACCCCATTAGGTTTATTTTTTTTTATTGTTTTTTTTTAAAAAAATATATATATATTAATTTTAATATTTTTTTTTATTAATTACTGTAAATGGCATTTTGGTCTTGAAACCAAAATTAACACTAAAAAATAGCATATTCCTTCAAAGTTAACGGAATTTCCTGATGGAAGGGGCCAAAATATGTAAACATGGTAGTTTGATGTTATTTTTTGGTCGAAGTGTCAGTTCATGGAACATGTTGACAATGGCTGATAGTTGATGGGGTGAAAATGTAATTACCCCTTTTATTTTATTTTATTAATTTCAAACCTTTTGAGAATAACTATAGAAATAATATTCAAATCTTATGCTACCTATAATGTTTTTAGTAGGTCCGTGCTATAAACTCGAAGATTTTAATTAACGACCACCTAATCATCGTTTAGCTAAAGTTGAAACAATTTTAAAGGGTTGTATATAAGCCTGTCTCCTATTTTTCACATGTTAGGGTAATTCTTATATCATCATGTTCATGATCTTGTTCTGCATATTATTCTTTATTAATTAATCAAATATTGTTGTTGTCATTGCATGAACAGTATAATTGTTCCTCCATTTAATTTTAAATATATGTATTAATTAATATCAATATTAGAGAGCTTCCAATTTTTTTTTAAAAAAAGACATGTATTGCTTAAATGTGATAAATATTTTGAGCTTTAGAGAATGTGTATATGAAAAGATTATAAAAATGCATATTTTAGAGAATGCATATTTTTTTTTGAGAGTATCTAAGTTATTAACATTTTTTTTTTTTTTCAAAAACATATTTGAGTTGATTTTTAGAATTCAAATCTATTCAGATTTTATCCATTTTTTTTTTCTAATTTTGTCTTAAATTTTTTAAACTATTCAAACATAATTTAAAAAGATAATTTTTTTTCGCTATTCACAATTTTAAATATAATATAAAATAATAAAATATAATATAAAAAAATCGTACACCCAAATCAACTCTAAAGAATATTAAACATCACTCCATTATTTCCTATCCCTACAACATATGTGGTGTGTTTTCGGGTAACGTTTTATGGAAGACCACACCATATAAATTTTTAAAGAATATAATATAATAGGGTGATGTATAAGATTGGTGTAACTAGAATGAAAAAAAATAAAAAAATAAAAAAATTATTGAAGAACAAATTAGATTGAAATGGGCTACCCTTTTAATTTATATATATATACCCAAATTACTCAGAGGCCTTCGTCTTCCTCCGTTCATCTCACAGAAACACTTTATCTCAGGCTTTCATGCTTTTACAGACAAACCCTAACTATCGATAACCACACACATTCTACTTCAAGTGCGAAACAGTGAGCTCTTTCGAATATGGATGGGAATAGCGACCCCTTCGCCTCAATCACCGAGCTCTGTCACGTGTCGGCCTCCCAAGAAGACCGCTTACGTCACTGCCCTTTTGCCCGCGAATCCGAAGACGACGACGAGGACCGCGTGGAGTCCACCGGGATCCTCATGGTGTCTTTGCCGGAGAGTAGCAGCGCCCACGACGTGTTCCAGACACCACCGGAGGGATCCGTACTCCAGAGCTCAGAGGAGCAGTGGTCGATGGCCTTCGATCATCCTTATGACCGGGCGGTCGATGGCCCACGTGATGCCGTGGATTTGGGGAAGGACTCCGATCTAGGGTTTTCGGAGGTGGAACTGGCGCAGAGAGTCAACGACGATTCAGTCTCCGAGTGCCGAATGAGGACGGAATTGTCGTTGGAGGAGAGCTTAGCCGACTCACTGTCGAAGAAATCCAATCTTTCAGAACAGCAAATGGCTTCGGAGGCTCCAGAAGCGTGTGTAGTAGCTCTAACTGACTCCAATACAGAGAATTTTGTTGTGAAATTGGACTCCGAGAGTCGTAAAAACTTTGAAATTAGTGAAGAAACGGCAGTGGAAGCAACTAGGGACGATGTCGAAGTCTATTCTTCCGCGAAGAGGAAGCTGGATTATTTTCAATCGGAATCCAAAGAAAGCGGCGAGGACGATTTGGAAGGTGAGCAGCCGGTGGGGAAGGGAGCAGAGAGAGTGCCGATTAGCATATTGAATGTGTTGAAAATTCTCAAGGAAGGGTGTGATGATGAGGATGAGAGCCTCAAGAATGTTAGCATTCTGGAGATTTGTAAGCAGCGGGGAGTGACTTTTCCGCGGCCGAGGTGGTGGCCGGACGGCGGGTTTGAAGCAGTTGACGATAGAGATGATGGTGGCGGACCGGCGGTGGTTTGAAGCTGGAGAATGGAGAGAGAGAGTTTTGAGGCCATTTGAGTCTTTCCTGCAGGTTGTTATTTTGAGAGCCATTGATGGGGTAGGTAGCTAATGTGGACCTTCTTTTGGCTTGTAATTTGGAAAGCTTCTTCATGGTATGCTCAATGTGTTTCTGATTCAGAAAAAATTGTGTTTTTAAATCCAGTAAGACTTATATTTTAAAAATGTACAATTTTAAATGTTAAATTACAATTTTAAAAATTAAATCAATATTAAAACACACTTCTTATTTTTTATCTGGTTTTTTGTGTTTTTTTATTTTTATTTTTTTATATTTAGAATCTTGAAAAAAATGCGACTCGTCACTCGGAAGTAGGCACGCCTTAATATATTGAGAAATGCTAGAAGTATCAAATTTTTTACCAAGAGATGTATACTAATGAATAAGCTCCACATCATCTTAGTACTCATTTCTTGGTAAAAAATTTGGTACCTCTAGCATTTCTCCAATATATTTTGAGGCATAAAGCGACAAGGTTAAGTCAAGTCTTTTTTATTTTATTTTATTTTATTATTTTTTTAAAATATTAATATTATACTTTTATTCAAAAGTTAATTTTCTCATTTTTAATTGGAATTCTAGCCGTTCAATATTCGTTTCGAGGCTCAAAAAATCTTTACCCACCATATAATTGTTTATTATTATTATTATTTTTATTCTCTCCATTATTTTCAAGAATAGGATGTATACGATAAAAGTTGAAAAATAAATTTTATTTAAGACTATCTTTAATATTATTTTATTCTCTTATTTAATACTATCAATTTTTTAAGTCTTATTTCAAGAATGAAATGGTGGAGAATTAAATGATATTAATGCCTTTTTAATTGCTTATTACTATAATTAAGGCCTTAATTAAAGAATGTTAATTATAATTAAGCTTTCAAATATTGTTTTATAAATTTTTTTTTTATTAATATTCATTAATTGAAGGCCTTGTTAAGTTGGGGCCTTAAGCAACGGCCTAACTTTTTCCTATATAGAGCCGGCCTTGCCTGGAGGGTTGGGATTGAGAAGCATTTATAGGAGAGATTTGAGCTTTGAGGAAACAGAAAAGGCAGTAGCTTGATTACTACGGAAGAGATTTGAATTGTTTTTCCTATTTTGGACCATTTATTTTGGTGGGGTCTGTGACCTGGTTTAGTTTTGCATGGTAAGAAGATAAATGAGTTTCATGGAGACGGATGGGATTTAGCATGTTTGTTTTTAAGGTTTTTAACTGGAGTGTAACCGACAGCAGCTGATTATTAAACCATTAATTTATTGAGAACATCTTTAAAGGATTCGGGCAAGAAATGAGAGAGTTTCAGGGAGAGTTATGGGTATCGGGGTGTCCGAGCAGGTTCCCGGGCTGTCTGGGGGTGCAAAACTCACCTGCTCGGCACCCCGAAACCCACACCCTCCTCTCTGGAATTCAGACAGAGAAATCCTGAAATGAACACTGAAATTGGTCTGATCTATTGAATTTAAGTTGTTGGTGAGATATGTTCTTTTTCTTTTCTAATGAAGTGGTCAGAGCTATTGATAAGAATTACTGCATTTTTATGGAAAGGTTTTATGATTAAAAAGCTATAGGAGCTAAGGTTAGTTGGCAGGCCATCTGTGACGATATTCCAAGGAGATTGAGGAGATAAAACATTATATCAGGGTCAAGATTGAAATTACATAGACTTGCAAGTTCTTTGATACAAAAACAAAATGGTAAATGATTTATTTCTTATGCCAGTAACTTGTTCTAGCCGATTTCTTGCCTACAAACATATGAAAAGAGTAAAATTGATGGTGATTGATCCTATGTAGAGGTACAATGCTTCATGCTGATTGGTCTCTGATGTGTGGTTTCCTTGAGCAATTTAAGGATTAGCTCTTCTGCAATTAGTTGCAGCCTCTCTACCAGAGACAGGCAATTGGAGTGGGGGAATTAAGGCAATAATCAGAACAGGATCTTTTGGTGATAACTGGGGAGTTTCCCAGGAAGTTTCATATGATGGTAATGATGGAATTTTTTTATGATTTGATTATCCTAGTTGGTTCTGAATCTCAGATGCTTGATCTTAGTTTTTTGATTGATTTGAATAGTATACATTTGCTTATTGATATCTATGGAGAAATGTGTAAGGTATTGAAAGATCAATGTGTTCATGTGTGAGTTTGATTGATTCCCTTGATAAGAGATTTGCTGGACAATAGTCGTTCATGTTTACTGTCCAAGAACAATGTGTTCATGTTTATTGTCCAAGAACAATAGTTTTGCTTGTCAGATTTGGGCAACTACTCATTGTTTGATCCCCTTGATTTTTTCAGGACATACTTATAATTATACTCATGAACCTCTCTGGCCATGGCGGTAAGATACCAGCTCAACCAATACAAATTGTCACAATATTCCAATAATGTAAAGGTGATGTGATTGGTTTGAGACCCACATCAGATTTCATCTCATTACATGAATATATGACTCCCATGAGAGATTAGCATGGCCGAGCTTTAGTAATCTGATTTGTATAGATTTTTCCTCTTCAGACTTAAAAGAACTCCCCCATGTCCACTCACTGCCTAGTAGTAAATTTCAATGGCTGGCAATAATACGTCGAGAAGTTGTAAGAAGAAATTCAACTCAAGTATTGCTTAAAAATAAGGGCTAAATACACATTTGGTCTCTGAGTTTTGACAACTTTATTTTTTAGCCCCTGAGTTTCAATTTGTATCACAGATGGTGCCTCAATTTTGGTAAGAGACCGAATTAGTACCTCAGTTAAGTTTTCTGTCAAAAAACTAATTGCTCGCCATGTGTCAACATCTGAGGTTGACATGTGGCACTATATAAAAAAATTAAAAATCTTTAAAAATTTATTAAAAAATAATAAAATGAAAAAATGAAAAAAAAAAAAAAAAAAAAGGGGGGGGTGGCCTTGTTTTTTTATTTTTTTATTTTTTTTAATTTTAATATTTTTTAATTAATTTTTAAATATTTTTAATTATTTTATATAGTGACACATGGCGGACCGTTAGTTTTTGGACGTAAAGCTTAACTGAGGTATTAATTTGGTATTTTTTCAAAATTGAAGTATTATCTGTGATGCGAATTGAAACTCAGGGACTAAAAAATAAAGTTGTCAAAATTCAGGAACCAAAAATATGTTTAACCCTAAAAATAATGAATTTTGACCTACCTGTATTACTTAGAAATTCAACTCAAGTATTACAGAGGTGATTTTGAGTAAACTCGACAAAATTTGGGGAAAAATCTTTTTTAACGAGCTTACTACGAATGCTTTAATACATTTATTGTCTTGCTTATAAAGATCCTTACGACTCCTAACCAAAACCATCTAGTAGTTGGGCTACATAACTCATAAATCCTACTAACTATAACATTGATAGACCCACTATCCTACCAAGGCTATAGGCCCACTCACCTAATATACCCATTACAAAATTCATATGAGATTAGGCAAGCACTAAAGAGTGAGTTTGACTTTAGCAATCGGAATTACTCATTCTTAATTAGTGTTAGCCACGTTAGATTCCACGGATACCCTGGTGGAATAAGTTAGGCTATGACTTAATTAGTCTTAAGGGAGCGCATATGGTTTTTCGTCGTCTAGACTCCTCCTGAGCAGTTTTCAGTAGATAAGTGCTACCATGGTAATGTCCAGGTAGAGTAGCTACAATTGGTGGCCCTTTCTACCCTTTTAATTACAAAACAAAACAAACAAACAAACAAACAAAACAAGTAGCATAAAAAGAAAAGAAATGGGGGTAATTACATTTTCCCCTCATCAACTACCAACCATTGTCAAAATGCCCCCATGAACTAACACTTCGACCAAAAAAGAGTATCAAACTATCATCTTTACACACTTTGACCCCTTCCGTCAGGGAATCCCATTAACTTGAATGGAATATGCCATTTTTGACTGTTAATTTTGGTTTAAAGACTAAAATGCCCTCTACAGTAATTAATAAAAAAATATTAAATAAAATTAATATATATATATATATATATATAAAAAATAAAAAATAAAAAATAAAAACTAAGGGGGTGGCGCGTGAACCACCCCCAGAGGTGGCTCGCGGCCACCCTAAGTCTTTTCTAGGATGGTCGCACGGCCACCCAGCCTCCAGGGTGGCCGGAGCCACCTTTAGGGGTGGCTCGTGGGCCGCGGCCACCCTAGAGGTGGTCGGAGCCACCTTTAGGGGTTGCTCACAGGCCACCCACGGGCTCTGGGGTGGCAGCACGGCCACCCTAGAGATAAGCTGGGGTGGTCGCGCGGCCACCCCTAGTTCCAGGGTAGCCGCGAGCCACCCCAGAGGTGGCCAGAGCCATCTCTGGGGGTGGCTCGCAGGCCACCTAGCCACCTCAAGGGGTGGCTGCCGTTACCCTTTTTTTTTTTCTTTTTTTTTTTTTTAAGATGAGGGTATTTAGGTCATTTTTTAAATTGGGTTAGAGCATTTAAGTCTTTACATGAATTAGACTGACAGAAGGGGCCAAAGTGTGTAAAGATGATAGTTTGATGCTCTTTTTTGATCGAAGTGTCAGTTCATGGAGGCATATTGGCCCACATGCTATGTATGATTTATTACTTAGAAATAAAGTTGTCAAAATTCAGGAACTAAAAATATGTTTAACCCTAAAAATAATGAATTTTGACCTACCTGTATTACTTAGAAATTCAACTCAAGTATTACAGAGGCGATTTTGAGTAAACTCGACAAAATTTGGGGAAAAATATTTTTTAACGAGCTTACTACGAATGCTTTAATACATTTATTGGGTCTTGCTTATAAAGATCCTTACGACTCCTAACCAAAACCATCTAGTAGTTGGGCTACATAACTCATGAATCCTACTAACTATAACATTGATAGACCCACTATCCTACCAAGGCTATAGGCCTACTCACCTAATATACCCATTACAAAATTCATATGAGATTAGGCAAGCACTAAAGAGTGAGTTTGAATTTAGCAATCGGAATTACTCATTCTTAATTCGTGTTAGCCACATTGGATTCCACGGATATCCTGGTGGAATAAGTTAGGCTATGACTTAATTAGTCTTAAGGGAGCGCATATGGTTTTTCGTTGTCTAGACTCCTCCTGAGCAGTTTTCAGTAGGTAAGTGCTACCATGGTAACATCCAGGTAGAGTAGCTACAATTGGTGGCCCTTTCTACCCTTTTAATTACAAAACAAAACAAACAAACAAACAAAAAAACAAGTAGCATAAAAAGAAAAGAAATTGGGGTAATTACATTTTCTCCTCATCAACTACCAGCCATTGTCAAAATACCCCCATGAACTAACACTTCGACCAAAAAAGAGCATCAAACTACCATCTTTACACACTTTGACCCTTTCCGTCAGGGAATCCCATTAACTTGAATGGAATATGCCATTTTTGACTGTTAATTTTGGTTTAAAGACTAAAATGCCCTCTATAGTAATTAATAAAAAATATTAAATAAAATATATATATATATATATATATATATATATATATATATATATATATATATATATATATATATATATATATATATATATATATATTAAAAAAAAAAAAAAAAAAAACTAAGGGGGTGGTGCGCGAACCACCCCCAGAGGTGGCTCGCGGCCACCCTAAGTCTTTTCTAGGGTGGCTCGTGGGCCGCGGCCACCCCAGAGGTGGTCGGAGCCACCTTTAGGGTTGCTCACGAGCCACCCACGGCCTCTAGGGTGGCAGCACGGCCACCCTAGAGATAAGCTGGGGTGGTCGCACGGCCACCCCTAGTTCCGGGTAGCCGCGAGCCACCCCAGAGGTGGCCGGAGCCATCTCTGGGGGTGGCTCGCAGGCCACCTAGCCACCTCAAGGGGTGGCTGCCGCTACCCCCCCCCCCCCCCCCCCCCCTCCCCCTTTTTTTTTTTTTTAAGATGAGGTCATTTTTGAAATTGGGTTAGAGCATTTAAGTCTTTACATGAATTAGACTGATAGAAGGGGCCAAAGTGTGTAAAGATAATAGTTTGATGCTCTTTTTTGGTCGAAGTGTCAGTTCATGGAGGCATATTGACAATGATCGGTAGTTGATGGAGGGAAATGTAATTACCCCAAAGAAATGACGAGGCAATGGTGAAAATGAGGAAATTTGTACAAGTGACAACATAATGGCTATAGCTTCCACCACACCACCGAATTTCATCACATCACATGATGTAAAACATTCAGACAACGATCTGTTATGCTTCAATTCCTACACAATTTAGTACCAAATTCCTATGTTTGAAGGTATCCGGAAACACCATGTTCTCCAAATTTCGACACCAACCCAACCCAACAATATACTCTTCATTGAAAGTCATCCCTCGGCAACGCCGCAAAAACATTAATATCACTCGTAACATCATTGGGCGGACACTCCCTCCTCGTATTTGGTTGAAGCATCTTGTCGAGCACATTAAGTGCATAATCGGCATGCCACATCTACTATAGAGACAGAATTAGTTGCATGCTATGAAGCCACTACACAGGCGTTATAGTTGACCAATTTTGCTAGTGGTTTCAAAATTATCAATTTTATAGCGAGACCAATCAAGATCTTCGACGATAACTCTGCTACAGTTTTCTTTTCTAAGAATAATAGGAGTTCAAGTATAAGTTAGCATATTGACATCAAGTATCTCAGCATGAAAGAGAACATTAAGAACATGAAGCGTTTATTGAACATATAAATATTAAATTGATGAATTGCAGATCTTATCACTAAAAGTTTACAAGTAAAACAGCTTAAAAGTCAAGTTGAGCATATGAGACTCATTGATTCATTTTGTAATCAGTTTCGCTCTATTAGTCTATAGACATTAAGTAATTGTTATAAAGTTTTATATAAATGTGTTGATAAATAAAGTTGAACCCAAATGGCTTATAAAATGTAGTTGCTCACAAAGTACTCATTTAATGAGTATCATACATTTTAATACATAGAATGAATGACTCATTATATAATGGTTTTACCGTCATATTTCACGTGTAGTATTCCTTACGTGAGTGAGAGTATTCCATGAATAAATTGAAATAAATAAAGTTATGGTATTATTGAAGTACCTAACCCATAAAGAAATTCAAGTGTCAAGGAGGCCAAGAGAGAGAACGTTAGAAATCCATAATTATCAAAGTGTGGCCCACATGCCATGTACGATTTATTTATATACAGGTTAAGGTATTCGGTAATTTACCCCAAATAATGAATTATTCGTGTAATCATAATTTGAATTAATTTTTATTTCTTGATGATAGGAACAATATATATATATATATATATATATATATATATATATATATATATATATATATATATATATATATATATATATATATATATATATATATATATATATATATATATATTTTAGATTTCATGACCTAACCTATAAATATAGAACTTGTATATTTTATCTATAAGATATCATTAGGCATAGGTTAAAAGACATTTATATATTAAAAAATTAAGAGAATTATTTAATGAGATTAACTTATGCTAAAACAAATGAAGCAAACAAGTTTACAACGGACTTTCCAAGGATTTCTGCAATACTCACGAATCTGCATTGCTAAAATATATTTATTTATTTTTTTCTCTGAGCAAAAACATCAATTTCCAAATCTCGATATATATATATATATATATATATATATATATATTTTCCATGTCCCTGTCAGATCTCGAGCCTCCTTAGGGTTCTTTTCTGTATCGATTTTTCTTTTCTTGTTTTCTCCTCCTTTATATATTTATATATTTTTTCTGCTGTACTATTTGCTCAGTGAGAGAGAGAGAAAAAATACATAGATATCTAGTAATTTCGTTGCTGAAATTGCAAGTAATTCGAGAAGTTAATGTGAAAATACTCCAAAGCAGACCAGTCAAAATTCTTAAATTATATGAATTTATGTCATTTCTTGCATCGAACGGTTAAAAAAATGCTACGTATTAAAAATGTGATACATTCAAAAAATAAAAATTCATTTCAAAAAACTTTTTCTTAAAACGTAAGAACCCGATTAAAATATACTCAATTCTCATTGGTAGTATTAATTTCACATTTTTAATATGCAGCATCATTCACGTCGCTCGATTCAAGAAACGACATGAATTCACATAATTTGAGAATTATAAACTTTAGGGTATCCTTGTCCATCATGAGACCCACCTATCCGAACAAATTTTGAGCAGCCCACTTGTTTTTTGGGTAGAAAAAACTCATCTCATTTGCTGTTCAAATTGTTAACATGTCACATTTTTAAAATATACTCAATTCTCATTAGTAACATGTCACTTTTTTAACAACCAGCATTTTTCACTCCGATCGATTCAATAAACGACATGAATTCACATAATTTTAAAAGAACAAAAAATTGTAAGGTATCCTTGTCATCACAAGACCCACATGTCTGAACAAGTTTTAAACAACTCACTTATTTGTTTGAAAAAAAAAAAAAAAAAAAAAAAAAAAAAAAAAAAAAAAAAAAAAAAAAATCTCACATTTATAACCTGAACCAGTAGCGTTTGGAACAGTAAATTAACAAATGGAGAAGGATTCGGATCCCAGAAATGAGACAAAAGCTGGCCGAGTGCGTCAAGGCATGCATCTCGACATATGACAATGGGCATGACTTTGTAAAACACAATGAAGCCTTTTTTATATGCTTTTGGCATTTCTTTTTTCTTAGAGCAAATGACAACTGCAAGGTAGGTGGACATCCGCCATTGACGAAAACAACAAGGAAAATAGAAGAGCGAGGAAGGTGAGAAATGATATTCTGCACCTCTGTCTTTTATTTATAAAAAGGGTTAAATATATTTTAGCCCTCAAATTACCATCATTTTTTCGAATGGCCCTTCAAACTACCAATGCTTAGATTCTGGCCCCTTAAATTACCACTTTCTGATTTTTTGGCCCCATCCGTCTATTTATGCCGTCAATTTTAACAGAAATTGGCCAAAAACTCAAAAAATACCCCTCCCTTAACTGTGGAAATTTCAAAGTGTAGGAGGGGTATTTTTGGATTTCTGTTTAAAATTGACGGCATAAATGGATTGATGGAGCCAAAAAATCAGAAAGTAGTAGTTTGGATGGCCATCCGGAGAAATGGTGATAGTTTGGAGGGCTAAAATATATTTATCCCTTATAAAAAATAAAAAAAAAAAAATTCACAAAATTAGATCCGGAGCATTCTTTATAGCCTCACCAAATTTTACTAGGCAAAATAGCTAAAAATTATTTTTTTTCTCTATTCTGGTGAGCCACTTTTTTTAAAGCACCCCCAACAGCCTCACCATTTTAATTATTCACGATCACTATTCCATTTAAATAATATTTTTTAAGATTTCTTTATTCTTTCACTATTTAATTTTTATTTTTTTTTTAATATATGTGAGTGATTTTTGTGAGTTTTCATTAAATTGCATCACCAAAAGCTATTTTGGGTGAGGCAACTAAAAATACTTTTTATTTACATAATTTGGTGGTTCTTTTTATTTATTTTTAAGAAAAAGGGAAAAATAGTCAATAATTACGTAAAGAGGTGGCCAAGTATGGTGCCTCGAAGAAAGTAGCATAGAAATAAATACAAAAGGGTTTAACTCACGTTCGTCGAGCCTTCAAAACGTCACAATTGGCGCTTCCTTTCACCCAATCAAAAAAAGTTATCGAACTCCCTCACGTTACGCACATGTGCTTCTTTTTCGAATATTAAAAGTCAACGAAAACTCCCTAAATCTAAACCATCGCCCAGATTCGTCCTCCCTGGAGGCTGGATGGATCCGAGTCTTTCCCCCCAATGCCCAATGTATCACGTGTTTAAGGAAAAAAAAAAAAAAAAAATAGTAAGTTGCTCTAACAAAAATACAGAAAATCTTTTTTTTTTTTTATTTTTTAATAATCGAAGGCAAGGGATAACTTTTTTCAAAACGCACAATTTTAAAGGCTAAACTGCGTCTTTAAAGGTCAAATTGTAATTTTTTCAAACGTTTAAAAATTACATTTTTAAATCCCACATTTTAAAATAAATTGATTTATCTTTATGTGCTACTGTAACTTTTTTAACTGTTTAAATTTAATTTAAAGTTTTTTTTATTTTATTTTATGAGAAAGGCAGAAATAGTGAAATTAAATCTGGACCAGTTGTAGTTTTTTTTTTTTCACAACACCTCCATTGAATTATACTTTTATCTCATTATAATTTCACTTGGCTAACGTGTTAGTTCCAATCAACTATTACATTAGCTCTCGTAAAAAAAAGGAAAAAAAATAAAAAAGAATGGCAACGTGGTGAAATAGTTGGGGATTAAAAATATGGTTTTTAAACTTTCTAACATTACTCTTAAATCATAGTCATTGAATTTAACAACCCCTCTTAATGAATAATTGATACTTCAAATTGGATTTGATGTTTTTTTTTTTTTTTTTTTTTTTTTTTTTTCAATCCATTAAATGAACGTCTGTTCTAAAAACATGTTAGTCTTGCATCACATAAATTAATTTAAAACAAATTATTCCAACTCAAGTGGAAGGAATTAGGGTCGGACCTACATGGGGGCCAGGGACTCTAGCCCCCAAGCTTGAAAATTTTCTTCAAAATTTTCTCTTTTTTTAAAAAAAATAAATAAATAAATTTTATTCATAATTTTTTTTTTTAATAATTTTGCTCCCCAATTTTCTTTTTTTTTTTTTTCTTTTTTTCTTTCAATTTGACCACCTATATTCACAAGGCTGGTCCACCACCGGAAGGAATATCCAACAAAATAACCCAAATCAATCCCTTAAAATAAGCTCACCATTATTTTGCTACTTGCAAGTTCCAACTCTCTCTCTCTCTCTCTTAGTGCCTATGTTTTGAATAGTGGGCTAAATTAAAGTAATATTTACTCAAAGAAAAAAAAAATAAAGTAGTATTTTATTTTTTTAATTCAATAATTCATATTAATTTTCAATAGCTTATTAATTTAGAAGAGTGAGAAGAACGGGCAACATTAATTAATAAAAGAGCCAGCTCTTCTTGGGCTATAAAAAATATTGACATTGACATTGCAGCCATAGATGGTGAAGAAACGAGAGACGGGAAAAATTAGTGCTTCTAGTCTTCTACTCTGAAGATTGAAGAATACCATCGTCAGCAATGAGCAACTCAGCCGCCGGCGCCGCTGACCCCAGCAACGACAATAAGCCGCCATCGTATTCCGCCGGTAACCATCTCGCCCTCCATCGGGTTGTCCAGGCCATGCTTTTACTTGTGGGATCAGCCGCCTTAATAGGCCTGCTTCGTTATAACTCGGCCTACCCTTTCCAGTTTCTTCCCGGCTCTTATAATCGTGCCTCTGAATCACCACCTCCGGTGAGTTTTTCTTCTTCTTTCAGTTCTTGCCTGCCTATACATAAATCTTTCAATTTCTTTCTTTTATTCATTTTTATTTTATTTCCAAATATTTTTTGTTGATGAAGACTTGCTTTCCTTTTCTCTAAGCGTTTTTTTTTTTATCAAGTCTTTGAAACGGCTTTATCGCTTAACACAATAGTGGCTGTCTTTTTTCTTTTTCTTTCTTTCTTTTTTTCTTTTCTTTTTTTTATTGGTGTGAAAAATATATTAATTAAATAATTAAATTTATTTTTTTAAAAAAATAATTATTTAAGATGGTATCATATTAATAATATTACATCATCACTTACTAAAAGATTAAGCCCACACAACAAAACAAACCTTTTTTTTTTTTTTTTTTTTTGGAATTATGGATGATGGAAAAAGGGGGATAATGGGGGAGAATGCATGGCTTGTAGTTTTTGACAGGACAAGCAAAACCTTGATCATTCCGAGAATATGTGGATGTAATCAATCCAACGTCAACGTCAATTGCCTTTTATTTTAAGCTACTTTTTTATATTTATTATTAAGAGCAATAATAATTCGAACAATAAATATGAAAAAAAATTTATGAGATTCACCTGTCCAAATAAGTGTATAAACTACCTGAAAATTGTTCGGATAATCAGGCTTATAGGAAATTTCTAGCAAGCTTCATGCAAATCACGCATGCATATCCTCAATAACACCTGAGTTTTCATTTTTTTTTTTTTAAGACCTAAGCTTTGATGTATTTTCAATCTAAGTCTAGTTTAGGATTGCCTTAATTTTTCGGAACAATTTTTTTTCTTTTCAATTATACCCTCCCAATGTATAGATAGCTACCAATTGAGAAAAAGGGAAAGAGAGGAAAGGCGGAGGGACCAAAGAGAAAAATTGGGAGGATATAAGTGAAGAAATTACTCAATATTAATAGAAATACTAGGTAATAGAAGTCTTAGATTGAAAATTGGACTAAAACAAAGGTCTTAATTTTTTATTTTTTTAAATGAAAACCCAAGTCTTAAAATCAAAATAAGATAAAAGGCTTTTTATATATAATTTTCTTTCCTTTTTATTTATCGTTATATTTTAAAGGGCAAAAAAAAAAAAAAAAAAAAGACGAATTTAATCTCAGTTAATAAATGTACCATTTTTATTAAGCTAATAAATGAAGAATTTAATTATCCTTCTTCTTGTGTTAACGGCTTTTTGGATATTTAAATTTCGATTTGTCAGTTAAATAGTCTGTCACTGTCAGTTTTTTTTTTTTTTTTTTTTTTTTTTTTTTTTATATATATATATTTCTGAGCCGGTGAATGTCAGTTTATGTAATTATTCTAAGCATTTTCCATTCAATTAAATTGTTTACATATTATGTTTTACTAGACCTTTCTACCCTTGGCTTATAGTTTTGTTGGTTGAGCCGGATTCAGCTGGGTCCCAAGGACTCGAAGCAACTTCCATTAGAAAAAGAAAGACTCGAACCAATGGTAGACAGGTCAAGTCAATACCAGAGGCCCCACTTGTGGGGTCAATGATTTCAACGCCACCTAATAAAACTATGACAAATATTATTTTTATTTTTTTTGTAAGTAACTAGGATAATTATTGAATTTTTTTTTATCTATTTAATTATTATAAACTACTGATGTTTAATTTTAATATCTTTTTAGTCCTCTAATTTTAAGATGTTAAATTTGTATCTTGGTAAAACTTATAAGAGACATGTTGTACATGAGTCTTACATATTTAATTGTTGATTTGAAAAATATATATATATATAATATATCAAATATGAAAAAATAGCATTTCTCAACATATAAAATTAAAATCTTTTCTATTTTCTTTTGGTACAATTTATTAATCAAAAGCATTTGTCATTAATTTAGTTTAAGTGTTTTGTAGCCACGGAGAGAATTTTTTTACAAATTAGATTGTATAATTGAGTTGTAAGAGTTCTTACAACTCAGCCTCTAAAAAGTGACATATATCTTTTAAGCATATGAAAAGCAATGAAGTGGTTGAATTCTAGTGATCAGGTAGCCTACAAAGAATGAGACTATAGGCCGGATAGGTGAACCTTGCACCTAGGGTAGTAGGGTTGCCTAGGACGGTGGACTCCGCAGTTCCATCTTACTTGAATTGTAATGCAATTTAGACACCTCAATTGTAGGAAATTTTAATTCCTTCTTACAATTCGAACACTGTAATTATAGGGAATCTAGGGGCATGTTTGGTTGAGAAATTTCTTTTCAAAGATCGAATTCTATTAAGATTTTATTCAACTTTTTCTAAGTTTTCTAAACCATCCAAAAATAATTTCAAAAAATAATTTCTTTCGGTATTCACAATTTTTCGCATAGCCAAACGGGCCCCTAATTACTGCAGTACTCTACCTTTTTAAACATGAAAAGTACAGCTAAAGTTTGGGATTATAATTAACTTATATTAGATAGGTGTTAATTAAATCAATCTCGGATCCACTTGTGCCATGACCTGTGACCCATTAGACGAGAATATCCTATTCAATTATTGGAGTATATATATATATATATATATATATATATATACACTCCAATAAGGAGCCCAAAATTTCCATGCTTTTTCTTTGAAAAGTGCTAGGGGCCCTTCCATTCCTCTAACTTCATATTCTTTCTGACGTGGTAATCCGAGTCCATCCAAAAAATAATTTGTCTAACTTTTCTCATGGGCAGCGTCGACCCAACCTTTGGTAGTGCATGGTCGGCCACCCCTACCAAATTTCTAAGGGTGGTCAGTTATTACTACCATTCTCGATGTGAGATCTAATAACTGCAACCATTAAATTAGGTGGGTTCCGACTACCCACCTTAGTGTCACACTAGTAGTGTCGCTGTAATATGAGGCCATGGCCAGTGCATGTGAGCAATTAATTTGAAGGCTGGGCCACTTGGCCTAGTTGAAGCAATATGTTTCATGTTTACCTTTGATGCTTGGATTAAAACTAAGCTCTCTGTGCTTATATGGATGATAGGCATATGGAGGAAACTAGTCGTTGATCGATTAGTAGCACATGCCAATTTCAGCTCGACTTGCTTTGCGTTCTAATCTCTCTGCTCCTTTATGATCACTATGGCTTGACATCCTCACTCAGTTGATTAGTTTTGAGTAAGACCGACATTTTTTTACAAAATTAGCACGTTAGAGTTATGATTGGCCTATATAGTCTTATGCCCGTGTCTGAACACGATCCGAACCCGATACACTAACACAAATTGTCATCCCTAATCCCGAGTTTATATGTTTCGCTTCTCTCTGTTATTTTCATAGCTATATGGCTCAGGGTGCTGGCATATATATTTTTCTTATCTAACTGGAGAGATAGAAAGAGGGAAAGACTAGTATATATATCCTTATTGTCACAATCAAACTAATTTATTGCTCCTATCGATTGATGATCAATCTTATGTAAAACCCACATATGTACTTGGATTTTTGTTTCATTTCCCATATTTTATTTGAATTGCCAGGCAAAAGTTGAGTTGGATAGAGTTCTAAGAAATGCATCAATGGAGGACAGTACCGTTATCTTGACTACTTTGAATGAGGCATGGGCAGAACCCAGTTCTATGTTTGATCTCTTTCTGGAGAGTTTTCGAATTGGGAATGGAACACAGAGGCTTTTGAATCATTTGGTCGTAATATGCTTGGACCGTAAGGCATATGCCCGTTGCTTAGCTTTACACTCTCACTGTTATTATCTTGACAGCAAAGGAGCCAACTTTTCACGTGAGGCTTTCTTCATGACCCCAACATACTTGGAGATGATGTGGGATAGAATTGAGCTTTTGGCTTCTATCCTTGAGATGGGCTACAACTTTGTTTTCACGGTATATATTCTCTTAATTAATTTCTCTTTCTTGTTAATAAGTATTTGAATTATTGATTAATGCTACACTTACAACTCTTTTACGTATTGTTCTTTTACAACTTCTCGACACGATTGGAGTCACGTGTTGACGCGTTTCGACAAGTTGTAAAAGAGTTGTAGGTCTAACGGTTTTTTTCTTCTTCTAGATTATTATGAATAACAAAAGTATTTTTAGTTTCTTGATATCTTTGATCTTATTCGTGTGCCTTAATTACTTGATTGAATCTTGGACGTATGGTAACATACAATAATTAACAATTAGTACTTTAATTTTTAGGAAAATGTTTGGTTTCATTCTTTTGCACATCTTTTGTTTATCTCTATAAAAGAGATCGATGTACAAATCCATCATTGAATCATGCATGAGATCACATACACGTGGGTTCCACAGATTCAATGGTGGATTTGCAATAAAGATTTTGTTGTACGATCCAACGATATTGTACATAGCATTAGATCTTAGATCTAATAAATCTAATTTGAATCATAAAATAAATCATCTCCGTTTGACTTTGATTGCCAGGATACTGATGTGATGTGGCTTCAAGATCCATTTCAACGGTTCTATTCAGATGCTGATTTCCAAATTGCTTGTGATCAATTCTATGGGAACTCTTATGATGTAAATAACAACCCAAATGGAGGATTCAACTACGTAAAGTCTAACAATCGGACGGTTAATTTTTACAAGTTTTGGTACAAGTCAAGAGAAGCATATCCAGGGAATCATGATCAAGATGTACTTAACAAGATCAAGGGTGATCCATTCATCACGGAGATTGGACTGAAAATGAGGTTCCTTGATACTGCTTACTTTGGTGGGTTCTGTGAGATTAGTAGAGATTTAAACCTAGTTTGTACAATGCATGCAAATTGTTGCACTGGCCTTGAGAACAAAGTTTATGACCTTAGAATTTTGCTCGAGGATTGGAGCAAATTTATGTCACTGCCCCCAAGTATGAAGGCATCACCACCATCCTCATGGACAGTTCCACAAAAATGCAGGTATATATATATAAATTATTTGGATATATATGATTTGCTGGAAAAATTATTATTATTTAAAAAAAAAAAAAAAAAGTTTCTATGATGGTTAAGAATTGGTTGTGTTGTTAACGTGTGGTCATTATCATCAAGGAATTCCTTTGGTAAATTATCAACGAAGAACGGCAGAAGGTGATCATAAATGGCAATATTTGCACACTTTTAAGGGTTCGATCATATAAATTCAGGTAAATTATTTTAATTGTTAATAATTATTTTAATTTTTTTTTTTTTTTTTTGGCTTTTGGTTTTTGAAAAGATATATATGAAATTTTAGGGGAAAATGTACTTAGCCACCAAACTTTTAAAAGTGACACTTAACCCTGTTGAACTATGACATTATTACAAGTTTTTTTTGATCGAACTGCCCGAATTGCCCCTGGAATTATTAAAAAAAATAAAAGAAACCTGAAAACAATAAACCGAAAATGCAATAGGTGGTGGCCGAAGAACTTAAAACACAAAACAGTTTTTTTATAAATCTCAATTATTTCTCTTCTTGTCGGAATATTTTGTCAAAATATGTGCCTAACTTTTGTAGAAGAGTTAAATTATTATTTTAAAAATATATATATATATCAGGTTGGTCGTGTAGCCACCCTAAGTGGAGTAGGGTGGCCGTGATGTGGTGTTGATGGCCATGTGGCCACCTCGGTTGACTTTTTCTTATCTTTTCTTTTTTCTTAATTTTTTTTTTTTAAAAAAAAAAAAAATTATTACAAGTAGTCTTTACATATGTAATGCTCGGCCCAAAACACTTGACAAATATTTAGATATGTTTAATTTGCTAATAAAAAAAAAAAACCAAAAAAAAAAAACACAATGAATGAATGTTGTGGATTTTCTAAACCATCCAAAGTACGTAGTTTTAGATAAAAAAATTTGGGCTTTCAAACTACTTTAAAATTTGAATTCTTCAAAAATCTTATGAACGATCCGTGGATCGTCCTAATGATGCCACATAAGTCACTAGACAACACTTTAACGATGTCACGAAGAAGAAGATAACAAAATTTTAGAAAAATCGTCCTAATAGTTATGGATAAGTACTGTTCGGACGGTCATAGTGCGCATGCAACAATAATATATCTAAAAGCTTAGATAAGTGGAGGAAAACCTTATTAAGGGCTGTGGAACCCTAGCAAAACCCCCAACTCGCCACCCTTCCACCCTAGAGAGAGAGAGAGAGAGAGAGAGAGAAAGAAATTTGCTTGGTTTTGGAGGCTTAATTAGGAGATATTTGTGGTAAAAGAGCTGAACTTGATCTTGCATTGCATGTTGTAATTTATGTTGGAGCTTTATTTCGTGTTAGTTTAAGTGTTTGCTTAGAATTTCTTGATCATTGTTAGAAAGTTAGGTTCTTTTGGTAAAAAAAAAACTAGACTTTACATGAAAGCTTGACCCTTTAGGGGCTAGTCTTAGTTTTGGACCTTTGTCGGTGCATGGCCCCTTACTTTCGTCATATAATAACATCTCTAGGCTGTTTAGCAAGAGGAAAATGGGAAAAAACGATGGGTTGTGTTAAATAAGTACCTTTAGGATTTTAGACCACTTTAGGGTCTAGGGAAAATGGAAAGATAGGAGTTTGTTGAGTGAAAGCTTAGAAAAATGCATTCTAGAGCAAAAACATCCAAACGGTGTCGAAAATCATCCTAACGATGGAGACAGCCATCCCAATGATTTTCGGGAGGTCCAGACGGTTTTGGGACAAAATATGTTAATTAGGGTCTTAAGTGCAAATTAGGATTTTTACCTTAGAACTTTGGGTAACATTAGAGTGTGATACAGAGTAAGAAGCTAGAACCTTCACAAGAAGCTCGTGTTTGAAATTTAATGCTCGAGGTAAATAATCACCTGCAAATGCTTAAATGACTAAATCTTTTTTGGCATGGAAATATTATGTTTATAACTTTGCATGTCAAGCTAGCATGAAACCCTTTATCTACATGTTGTGAGCCTTAAGTTCAACATTAATATTATTGGTCGACTATTTTACCCCCGTCAATTAGCTTGCAAAATTATGTTTACTATTAGCAGATGTTAAGTGATGGATTGACATGGCTATTAATTTTATATTACAAAATCGTTTATCAAAGATTGTAGCATAGGCATACTACACAATACAGACTTGACCTTATGGCCGTGTGATGTGTGCGTGAGTTCTACTCAAGATCTAAGAGCTATCATGAGCAGAGTAACCACTTATAGGTGGGGTCACCTCTGATTGCATCACTAGTTGAATAGCACCTGTGGGTCAGATTCTGTTGAACAACAAGGGAATGGCTTGCTATGATACTTCACCCGTTAGCCGCAAGGTTGTCCTTAAGTCCCACGGGACGCGCTACCCCTACCATGAAGGGGTTAAGTACACGGATAGGCCAAACTATTATTTATGTATAGCACATCAGCATGATTTTCTACCTTCCAACTGATGCGTGATTTTTCGAAGTATAAAATGTTCCCCAACTAATGAACCGCTTAAAACCACATTTGAACTTTATTTTTGCAAATGCTTCTATGTCAAAATGCAATTATTTGCATATTTATAAACATGTATTTTTTTTCATAACTGTCATTAATAATTGGTTAATTTATTGCATGAGCTATCTATTGCTGACAATTTTACTTACTATATCGTGGACTTACGCATTTCTTTTCGACTTGATGCAGGTCTAAAGGTGGATCTAGTTGTCATTGAGAAGATTTATTTTGGTTTTACAATTGTTGTGCATAAATGGTGATTAGCGCTCGGACTATATAATTGTAATGTCATTGTGCAAATAGAGAAAAAGAGAATATGGTGACATTGTAACCTAGGGGTAAATCTTCGTATTGTTTTTAATTAAATGATTTGGAGGCGTTACAATTAACGTCTGTTTGGGCTTCTCAAAATAAGCATATGTACTCTATAATAAAAAAAAAAAACATTTTTTCCAATCCAGACCCTACCAAGAAACACTTTTAAAAATAATTTTTACTTTTATATCACATCAAAACACATTTTCAAACCAAAAAATTAAAAATAAAATAACCTTCAAAAACACATTAACAAACATACCCAAAGCATTTTTTTTTTGGAAAACTTTTCACAACTTCTTATTTTAGACAAAATAAGTGCTTAAATTCTGGAAGCGTAGGAGTTAACCTATTACTTAAAAAAAAAAAAAAAAAAAAAAAAAAAAAAAAAAAAAAAAAAAAAAAAAAAAACCGTGGTAATATTGCCAATCTCAGTGGAGGAGAATCAACGCAACCATCACAAAAGGCTACATGTACATTCCTAACCCTGTCTTCCACGTCAACACCACTGTGCATCTCGCCACCTCAACCTGACTCTTTATATCACAAAAGGCCAAATATTTTCTTAGTCACTAACCTGACTCTTATCTTATCTTATCTTTTTTATTTTTTTATTTTTTATTTTTATAGATAACCTGACTCCTATCTTAAATCAACCTCTTTTTATTTTTTTTATTTATTTTTTTTTTTTAAGTACATCAGAAAGTATTACAATGAAAATTTAAAAGAACAAAAACAGGGCTTGGGCAATCCAAATTTAAAACAAAGAATGAAAGTGGACCCTTTGGCTCGAGACACTGATGCCACAAAGTCGGGGTCACTAATAAAGGTGATACCACAAGTGTATTGAGTCAAAAGGACACAAACACAAAAACATGGGTAAACTGGGGAGAGGGTTACAACAAATAAGCCCAAAAAACAAAGAAATAAAAACACAAATAGTAACAGCAGAAGTCCGGAAGAAGTGGGAGCCATCCGTGACAGCGCGTGAGGTACACGGGCCGCCGAGGGGAGGCCTCTCAGCAACAGGAAACGCCGATTTCGCCCGGAACCACAGATGACCGAAGTGGTGGGAGGATGTGGGAGCAAACGGGGTGGTCATGCGCCGGCCAGAGCGAGGAACACTCTGGAGCGTGCAAGCCATGCGTTGGGGAGCAGGCGGCGGTGGAAGAACCGGAGACCATCGGTGGAAGCCGGGGACGCCAGAGAACCCGTTGGTGAGGAGCGTGTCGTGTAAAAATCGAAGGAGGAGAGTAGATCTAGATTCGAAAATTTCAATCATAAAACCTTTCCAAAAGTTACAGAGAACACAGTGAGGGGCGGAAGACCAGATACAGACGCTGTGTGGTGACAAACCAGAAAACATGTAAAGAATTGAAAGGATAGAGGGGTAGATGGAGCTTTTGCCTTATCTCCAGTGGCTTAAAACACCATAAAAAAGGAGGATGGATGACGAAAGGTGAGAAGGGTGGACGATTGGCAAGGAGGATGAAGAGATGAGGCATGGAACAGTGATGGGTGATCGGGAGAGAAGATTTGGTAAATATTTGGAGATTTGGAGATTAGGTAAAGATTTGGAGATTTGTCTGGGAATTTTGTCTTTTGAGAATTTTAATTACCATTTTGCCCTTTTTGAATTGTAAGGGTTAAAGTTTTTTTTTTTTTTTTTTATAAATAAAATAAAATTCTGTATTAGTGCCTATATGTTAACTGATATATCAAGTTGGCATATATTTATGAAGTTTGATAGATACGTTTTTTGTGATACATATATTATGATATAACTTATATTTTGAACTGTAATCACCATACTTTTATGTATTATAATAAAAATATAGTATATAAAAAGAATAAAAAAAATTATTTATTATCATATTTTATTATTTTAATTACACCCCTACTAAGACAGATTTCGCCTCCGCTACTGTCTGGCAAGACAGACCAAGTCGAGGTGGATGCGAAGACAATCCTTGAGAAGACCTTTCAAATGATGACTGCGAGCATGCGCATGAGAGGGACCATGTTGATGACTATTTGGATGTGGATTATGACCTCGTGTCTTTTGAGGTTGGAGTCGAGGGGAAGTTGATGGAAGATAAAGCATCTTTTGTTGTTATTTGGTTCAGATGTATCTTTTGACATCTCATCCATTCATTAAAGAGAAATGATCCCTACACTCATTTCTCACAATAGCCCCACAACAAGCTGACGTGGCTGGTAATATTTTATTATTTTTTTACAAAAAGAAAACAAAACAAAACAAAAAAAATAATAAAATATTACCAGCCACATCAGCTTGTTGTGGAGCTGTTGTGAGAAATGAGTATATGGATCATTTCTCTTCATTGACTAATTTGACTTCTTTTTATGAGGTGGACTGATAACAACTGTTTTGTGGAATTGTGGGTGTTTGATAGACACATTTTTATGAGAGGAATGCTAGAGCTATCTCCTTGTGTTCTCTTGGTGTTCTCCTGAAATGGCATAGATATAATTTTTTTTTTATTAAAAAATTGCATCTATGCCATCTAAAAGGGCATAGATGTAAAAATTACATCTTTTTAATTACACCGGAAGATGTTTTAGCATTTATCTTTTTATGATTGTATGTGATGCTTCTTTTAATATGAATTAAATTCTAGTTAATTTCTACTAATCTCAATGATGTTTTGTGAACTTACACATTGAGAATGTGTAGATTGATTAAGAGATTATGTTGAGTTGAATTATGATATTTATTTATTTTTTATATATAAATTTCCTACAAATTAGTTTGTAAGAAATTTTTTTACAAACCAACTTTTAATATTGACATATGTTCCTCACATATATGGAAAAAACACATTTTTTTAATTACATTTTCTTTTTTAATAGCTTAAATTAGTCACTTTTAAAAGCTTATAGGAAATCTCTGTCCATTTCCTTACATCAAATATGAATGTTGTGATGAGTGTTCATTGTAATTTTAGAGAACATGTACAACAAATTTTTTCCATCCATCAAAGTCTAGTTGTTGTTTGATTGGTTTGGCTTGGCTCGGGTTCGAGTTGTAAATTACATTTACCAATAAATTTTTTTATTTTTTATTTTTTTATGTATTTTAATTTTGTCACCGAATGGCCAGAAGGAGAGATAATAAATTAGCGCTTGGTTTAAAAACCTAAACTAATAAAAAAGTAATGACTTGAACAATTTCATCGATTTTCTAATATTGTTCTATGTACTTGTGCTATTTTCTACACTTAAGAGAGACACCCTTCCTCTTTGTCATTGTATGCCCAACCATTTTTCAAAGAACATCTATTTCATGATTCAAATTAAATTTCACATATATAATTGTGTAATTGTGTATTTGTGTCAATTTTTAATCAATCTGGATCATGAAATAAGAAATGAAGAGAATCATATTCCTCATCAATACCTAAGCAACAAGGCTTTTTTTCTTCTTCTATTTCTCAAAATTACAACTCCACAACACTTGAGGAGAGTCCTATCCACAAATGGAAGCTTAACAAATGTCTATGCTTTGTATTAGAAAAACTACAAATGTTATTGCTTAGATATATGATTTTTTGCCACCCCAATACACAACTCCTTCATGACTACTTTGCCCACGTGAATAAAGTGTTCAACAGTGTGTTTTGGGGTGGCAATGTATCATATCTTTATTACTTATTACATGTTATAGAGGTCACTCACTACTTTTTTTACAAGTAAATTCAACCAATGTATAAGAGAGACACTTAATTAGGAAGAAAAGAAAGAACACAAATCTAGAAGTTCCAAAAAAAAAAAAAAATTAGAGAAGCGAAAACTGTTGAGAGCAATTATCTACCCATAAAAATATGGGTGAAAAGGCGGGCGATTAATAACCATCTACTAACAGCTACCTGCTAAACTGCGTAATCATTTTTGTAGGCGGTAGAAAAAAAACCTCTAACTACCTAGAGTAGGCCGGTTAGCGGTTTTAGGGGTATGCGAAAACTATATATACATACACACACAAAATGACATCGCTTTATATGGAGTTTTAAATGACATCATATATTCAACAACCACCAAAAAATAAAAAACCTTAAAAAAATAAAATAAGCCCAAAAAAAAGGTTCAATGAAGGTCCAACACCTAAAACTAAGCCCAAAATGCCCAAATTTAAAAATTTTTATGTAGTACAATTATAACTTTGAATAACCGCTAACCAACGATTATTTTATAACCTAGGCAGTTAGCGGTTATAAAAATAAAATAACCGACTTTTCACATCAGAAAATTGAGAGTTGTTACTCATCCATCTTTTACTCATATGTTATGCAAATTTACTTTTGAATTTATAGGACCCACTCACAGATTCAACGATAAATTTGTCAAATCACTTATACCATCATACGTACAGAGATAAACAAGAGAAGGACAAACATTTCTCCAAAAAATTAGCTAGGAGCATAACATAACCACATACCACTATATATTTAAGACTAAAAACTAAAAATTAATAAAAGAAAACGAAGATAAATAAAAGAACATCCAATTCCAAACAAGAAAATAACTGATCTCCAGTAATTGAAGGCCGACTTACTTCAAATCTCTCTATCAGGGTAGGGAAAATTTAAATACAAAAAAAAAATAGATCAGTGTCCAAAAAATTAGTCCACTGACTAATTTTTGAAACATAATTAACCATTCAAAGGTTTTACAAAATGGTGGGTTTAGATCCTCTTTGGTCTACAGTGCTGGAGAGTACCCAAGTACCAACAGTTAGCATTGACATACAAAGGTTAGTGTTATTGGCTCTTCGTTTGGTTGACAGGAAAGTTCTCTTCAGGTTGCTTTTGCCAAAAATAATTTGCAGCTTCTAGCCACCCTGTATGGACCAAAAACTTGTTCTGTTTCAATGCCCAACGAGATATCTCTGTTGCAGCATCCATAGAGACGACGTGCGTGACGGACGAATCGAGCTCCGTTGCACAAGTAGCTCCCAAATTCTCTGCCATCCTCCAGAGATGGTGATTATCTGCAGGGAATTTTGTGGGAAACACACGGCTAAAGACAATTTTACACCCTTTCAGTACTTCTTTCCTAATCGTTTTCAGAACCTGCAGAAAATGACATACAGAAAAAATCTTGATTAATACAAATCTCCCTATAGGAAAACCAACTATGCAAAAATTCTCCTTCTCAGATTTTACCAGGTTGAATTAATGGTAAGGCATTCAAAAATTTATTACAAGGAATGAAGGAACCAGAAAACATACATTACTGAAGTTAACATAAAACAGTTTAAAACTGATTCATGGTTGAATATATTAACAAAAAAAAAAAAATACATCATTTTTTGCACAGTTTTTCCAACCCATAATATAGGAAACACTTGAAATCATCCTTGTCACAGGAATGTTAGATTCTACAAATATGTATAGGCGCTTGCCACTGGGGGACCAGGTCTGGACAACAAAAGTAGAACACATGAAACAAAGCTTAGAACAAAAATTTTAGTCCTGTTTCAGTTGTCAAGAATATGATTACCTGCCTCACATCTCTGTCAACAAGATTGTCCTCCAGTACCTGCAAGAAGGTCCCCCTACATTAGAATTTATCACACAACAAACTAAATTAACTATTATCAAATGAGCGGAATGAAGAGGGACATACATCAAAAAACATTTTGTGGATTTGCTTGAGGACTTTAAGAACAGAAGCAAGTGCTCCTTCAGTCTCACTTTCATCACTCTTCAACTCAGAAAGAGATTTACAACTGAAGCCAAATTGGTGGCAACTTGAAGCAAAGAAATGATATCTTTCCATCAATATCAAATTGTCCTTGTGCTTTGTCCATGCCTACAATAATGCATTAAAAATTTATGTCTAGATTATGGTAAAAGGATGATTGTAGCCAACAAAAACGTATAGAGATAAATTGTAGGTTAAAGGCAACAGAAATGATACCCAGTGAATCCAAGCAAACACTGGGTATCATTTCCTATTCGGCCTATCTTTTAAGCAAGAAAGAGTGCAGATATAAAAGAATGAAGCACAGGCAAGCTGATAGTAGGAAATACTTCATTAAATTTCCCTTTTAGCTCCGTTTGTGGCAATAATTTCTTTACGAAGAAGGGCCGTATTTTAACAGCCTCAGAAAGATTTCGAAGGGTATACAAAGTGCTTCTATATACACCAGGAGAAACTGTATATCCTGCATACAAGGTAGATCAATCCTGACAACAAAATCTTTCTGGTTTGATTTCAGTAGCTCCTAGTGTAAAACAAATATGGCATATTGAGGTTGATTTTCGGAACTCCAGCACACTGTCAAGGCATTTCACTGCAGACCTCTTCAACTAAAATCATACTACCTCATCGAGGTAAACATACCACTTTTCGGTCCCCTAAAACCCTCTAACAGCTGATTTCTTTAACAGTGCATCGTTGACCATAAACAACTATAAGAAGAAGTCTTGTTAAGCAAATATAAAGGTAAGCTGATTGCAAATGTACTTACATTTTCTGTATCATCAAGAATCAGAACTGCACTTTCCTGCCCCAGCACAACATCAAGACCCTTTTGATGTTTATGGGTGCCATCATCTCGTGAAATCACTCTAGCACTGAAGTACTCTCTTTGAGGATCAAGCAGCTTAGCCATTTCCAACGCATAGGCCCGGTCACCCATTGTATAGATATACATCTCAAACATCTCACTTGCTTCTTTTAAAAATGTGTGAACAATGGGCCTTAACTTGGTCATCATATGCATAAAATCCAGCATGAAGAGGCTGCCTCCTGAGACATCTATCCATTTCATAATTTTTCAACACAAAAAGGCAGCAAGAACGTTTAGTCATTAAAAGTGTGAAGAACATCAGAAAATTAACTGGTGCAACAAAAACAAAAGTATTAGATGATAATTTAAAAAAATTATCACTCAACTTCTGTGCCAGCAGCAGATTGGGATAAAGCAAAAGCCAACACATAACCAGTCAAAATTAATAAGGGCCTCTATTTAGTTTGCAAGTTCCAATGGGGACGGGGATGCAAACAGTAAGATTGTCATTATTCTTAAATATTTGCTTTTATATGATAGGTTCTGAATATTCTACATTACTACCACGTAACCCACACAAAATAAATCCCATGATACAAATTTTGCCTGACAACTTCCAAAATTATCATATCTGCAGTTCACGAAAAAATATTTCATTGTGAAATTACATTAAAAGGCAGTATCAAAGCTCGCCATAAGCACATCATATAACTTCTACCAGTCTTCTTGTAGAGAGGGAGAGAGAAAAGGCCAAACCCCAGCCATACAAAGCCTAGCTTTAATTAGAAGCCACAACATTCAGCTGGCAAATCAAAAACTTCCCTCACCACATTCCACAAAACTTCCAAGTTCTGGTGATAAAATAACATAAGACTGCATAAGCTCGTCTCAAGCACAAGCAGCTAATTACATCCTTTCAATTTCTTTCAACAATTTTACCTTTCAATAGAAATCAGAATATCCCATTGACAAATTGAAAGCACTCAAAATATAGCACAAAAATTTCCATAAACAGACTCAGAACAATTCATAATCACTCATGTCAACTTCTAAAAGTTTTGGTTGCTTTAAACATGATAATGTTCAATAGCATTTAGCCAAACTAAATAGTACTAATCATACAAAAAGAAAAGAAGCAATCTCACCAAGACATCTGAAACCAAAAATATCTGCAATGCTAATTACACTACCAAATCATAATAACATAAAACAGAACTACCTTGCAGAGAATCTGTTTGGGCCTTTAAATATTCCTCTTCTGGCGTAATATGTATAAGTTGAGTAGAATTTAGCAGCGTATGATCTAAATCAAGAACCAAGTAAAGCTTCTTATGGCGTAACAAGTTCTTCATGTCTGTGTTTCTCAATCTGGCAATTTCATCATTCTGAAGCCTTAGTCCCTGCAAATACATATGTTACACAGGCTTAAACCAAATTCCATTTGAGATCAATAAACATCAGCATACTTCATAAGTTCTAAGTTGATTTAAATCGCTCCAGTTCTAATTATAAAATTGCTTCATATAAGGGGATCGGTAACTTGTGAATATATAAGCTGTATGATGCCTCAATATAAGAAATTTCAGAAGTATTACAAATATTCTCTTTCAATATGCAGCAAAGATAACCAAAACTCAGAATTCCGCCAACCAATCATCTTGAAGAAGTATACCACCCAAATGTAACACCAGATTCCTCAGCCAACCTTTGCCCACAAAGTATACACATGTCTCCAAAAGAACCAGGATGTGTACATAGATCCTTCTTTATGGATGCTTCTGCAAAAGATAAGACATTACATATAATTCAAATCAGTGAAAATAGCACATATCTAAATGAAACTAAAACTCAGCAATGCACGTCCAGTTTTCTCATTCTCTAAGAAAGTGTTTCAAATAACACACACACACACAAAGACTGCTATTTGCATCTGGAATCTTTTCTTCCTCCAATTTATATACGAAAGTACCGTCCATCTTTGTTTCAGTGCAACCAAGAGTATGAACTTCTAGTTAGAAATCACGACCAAGTAGAGACTTCTTTTTATATCTTAACAGTTTGTATAGACATACAGACACAAATGAATGGCCACAGTGGAGACACTTGGGGGCACTCCTTATAAAAATTTTAACAATACTGCAGTCCATGCAAGAAACTTGTGAACATTTTTAACCCCCCTCTCCCTTTCCCAACTAAATTTTTCTAAACCTAGAAAATGGCTCAATTTGACACTTCGCAGAATATTGTAGTTTTTTTATCAAATAAAAAACAGAAACAACTTTTCTCCTCAAAAGAAATCTAATTTCTTTCCTCCGGAAGAGGGGATGATATTCTCACTCTCTCTCACACACCAATTCAGGGTAATTGCCCCTATTGTCAGGCTCCATAAAATATTTCAGGCACTGCACCTGCACACACGCACACATAAATATGTGCACACACATACACTGATATTTACACATGCACATTTCTATATAAGTAAATTTAACAGGAAGATGCCAAGGGCCATCAATCAAGTACACAAGAAGGATATGCTTACAATACATGCGTGTGAGTACATATGAATGTATGTATGTATAGTATGTAAATACATACATATGCATGTCTATTAGTATGATAATTTTTTCTTTTTACAAGAATATTTGAATATTGAAAAGAAAATCTTCAAGCATTGGAGAATTTGTAGTAAGTTGAATGGCCTCAAACCACTTTTCTAAAAGTAAAATTCATTAGTAATAGCAGTTTATTTAGGCTTTAGAAAATATACCAATCAAACAGATATAAGCACAAAAATTGTTTAAGATTTATCTGTATGTACTCCAGCAAAGGAGTGCCTTCAAAAATAAAAATGTTACTTTGGTCCAAAGGAGCAGTTGATGAGTTGGTCTTGTGCTGTGTTTTCCAAGATTTGGCTGGGTGGGTGTTCACAAAATTTGTTAGCCACTGAACTATCCAACTAAGTCAGAAGAATTTACCTACGGTTTGTTTGAGGGACGATGTTTGTGAAGTTGACCCCAGAACCCCCTCTACGTTTTCCAACTTCTCCACCTTGCACCTCTTTATCCTGCAAGTTAATGCATAGGGTTTGAGTTCAAAAAGGAACTATAGCTGACCAGTGAGACTCACAAAATACAAAATCAGAGAATCCGAAAAATGGGGTATCTACTAAAACGAAGTCTTTCATCAGAAAAGTTTCAGAAGGTCAGCTAAAACAGGTTCTCAACAAAAACTGTGTAAAACAATGCAACATATCAAACAAATATTACCATTTTTATTTTTTGATAAGTAACAGGAAGATAAGCATCCCAACCATAACAAGGATGATAAAAACAATCATCTAAATAACCATACAAAACTAAGCAAACTAATTATACAACTAGTAATTTCAAATACAATCACGAATCAATAATATAAGATAAGTTCCCAACAGACCCACAATAGCTTAACGCATAGTCAGAGAACCCAAAACGAGAAAAAAAGACCAAAAATGTTAAAAACAGCACCTTTGGGTTTCGAGGTCGTCATTGCCATCTTCAGCTTCTTCGGAGGAACCAGAATCCAGTGACGCATCGAGAAACGCCGCGAACTCGTCATTGCTCGATGAGTGAACCGGCGAATCGGTCACGAGGCTCATCTCTGCATATATTAACGTAATTGAAGACGAGCTTTGAAATGGGAAAATTAAATTTTATGAAAATAGATTGCCTTGTTGTATGGAAATTGTTGCAGCAGCTGTTGGGAACTGGAAACCAATTCCAGTTTCAATTTTCCTTTGCTTGAGTGTGTGTGCGTGTCTCTTGGGTTTTCAAGCTGAAATTTTTGAGAAGTAAATGGGATTTGTGAAAGGTCCAATTAAACTGGTTTTTTTTTTTTTTTTTTTTTTTTTTGGAAAATTCTTTCTAGTTTAACACTACACTGATGTTTCACTTTCTTGACGTGGTCCTGCTAATTATCTTTAATTTTTTTTAAAAAAATGTCCAATTAGGAATGTGAATCTGTGATCAATAAAATAGAATAAAAATGTAATTTTTAACATTTTTTTAATTTTTTGTATTTTTATTTTCAGCTGACAGGTTGGGCATGGTTGCTACCCAAAATTGAATCAAAATTGGGTATTATAATTTGAGAAATGTTATTTACTACATTATCATTCTCTATTAGGTTGATGCGGTAATGTCCATTAATTACTGGATTAACCCTTACTAAAAAAATAAAAATTCAAAAACTAATGGGTACTTCGACATTTGAGGTGTTGTATATAGCATCACTCTTACAATTTGTATCACCATCTCAAACAATAGAATTATCATTCGATTGTGATGAAGTGGAATTTGGGTGTTGTATATAACATTACTCTTGCAATTTGTATCACCATCTCAAACAATAGAATTATCATTCGTTGGAAGATCTAAAGCAATATATACTAGAACCAAATTTTATTGAAGCAAAACAAAATACCTAAAAACCAACTCTTTGTCGGTAACTCCGACCAGCAGCTCACTGTTGGTAACCCCATCTCACCATAAATGATAGTTACGACTAGTACTAGGGGCCGCAAAACGGGTTGGCATGTCGGATTCGGGTTGACCTACCAACCTGTTAAACTCAAACCCGATACAATTAACTAAACGAGTTGACAACCTAAATCTGAACACATTTATGAGCCAGGTAACTCGACACAACTCCAAAAAAAAAAAAAAAAAAAACCAGCTCTTTGCTTCTCACTTCGGAGAATGAAGGAAAAGCGGCTCACATTTTTTTTTTCCTGAACACGAGATGCTATTTAAACTTGGGGAGTGATTCATGCACTTTTCATGCCCAGCCCCACCCCAATGTATCTTGTAGGAGTATCCCTATTGTGCATGGGGAGTTTTTCTACCATTTCCATTTAAACTTTGGCCTACGCGTCCAGACTAAAGTGGGTCGTAGTCTCCATTTGGCCCAAATTTCACATCTAGGCACCAGTGTCTCTGTGTATTCCCTAGCATTACTCCTCACATATATAGCCAAATTCTCACTTGCCTATTTAAAAGAAATGCTATTTAGCACTCTCTTAAAATTCTCAGTTGAGTTAATATACTCCATCCACCAAGGGGGACAGAATGTCTTTTTTAAAATATTTGTGGTTTATCATTTGGGTCATACTTGTGCTTATGCATCAGACAACTAATCATTGTAAAGAAAGCATTTAACTGCATGTTAACTCTTTCACTTGATACATTGATATGTCTTCTTTCTTTCTTTCTTTCTTCTTCTTCTTCTTCTTCTTCTTCTTCTTCCTTTTTTTTTTTTTTTTTTTTTTTTTTTTTTTTTTTTTGGTTTTTGTTTTAAAACGTGGGATTAACTTGGTTTGTGTGTGTGAGAAGTAAAGATTTAATTCTGCTACTGTTTTTTTTTTTTTTTTAGATGATTTAACTCTTCCACTTGATGCATTGATGTGAAGTAAAGGGCAATGGTGAAAAATGAAAATGCAGGCAATTATTATCTGCCCGCATTTAGTATTCGCACCTAACTGCTATCTGTATATGCGGATACGGTTAATATATAATATATATTATACATATTTAATTAAATTCACTAAAACGACGTCGTTTTGAATTTGTAAAGTTTATGACCTGTAGATTATGTTAGATTTTTTTCACTATCATCTCAAGATCATACCTCACTAATTTTATTTATTTATTTTTTCCTTTATATATATATATATATATATATATATATATAATATAAACCTGTATATGAAAGCCAGTTCTATTTCTTTTCTAATCGGGCTGCAAGTAGATTAAGTATAAACATGAGGGATAGTCACCAAGAAATCCGCCGTAGCACTATGGCAATTTTCATATCGAGATATTACGGTTTCGAACCCCGGCGGCGGAAAATTTTTAATTTCCAAATATTTCTTTTGCCCTAAACAACTCCCTCGTCAAGTGAGCCCTTTGCCTTGTTCCAATCATGTCGGGTCGGTTAGGTAGATTTTGAGACTTATGCTCCGTTTGTTTCGACGTAAAATGGTTTCCGTCGTAAAATATTTTCGACGAAATTAATTTCAAAAGAAATTATTTTCTCGAAAATATTTTTCGGCGTTTGGTTCTCACGAACAAATTAGAAAAGTGAAAATGCAACTGTCGCCGGAATCCGGCAATGACCGGTCGCCGTCGCCGGAATCCGGCGAAAATGTTTGGCCGGATCCGGCCAAAATTGCCGGATTCCGGCAGGACACCTCCTGGCCCGGTCAGATCCGGCCTGATCCGGTCATTTTGGCCGGATCTCGGCAGGATCAGTGGCCGGATCCGGCGGGGTCAGTGGCCGGATCCGGTCAGATCCCGCCGGATCCCGGCCTTTTCGGCCAGATCCGGCCAGATCAGTGACCGGATCCGGTCAGATCAGGCCGGGTTCCGGCAACCGGATTCCGGCGGTTAGCGGTATTCCGGCAGCCGTCAGGATTCCGGTGGTCGGATTCCGACGCCGGCATTATTCCAGTGACTTGATGATGCCGGATTCCGGTGCTGCCTATTTTCGAACGACCGACTGTTGTAGGATTTGGACAGTCAGATATCAAACGTGCGTGTAAGGACGAAGAATATAATTTTGGAAAACGATTTACGGTTTTAAAAACCGTAAATCGTTTTCCAAAAATTAAAGAAGGTTTTACGGTCAAACCGAAAATGATTTTCGTTGACCGTTATTTTCGCCCCTACCAAACACCGTAAAATACCGAAATCATTTTCCGGAAATCATTTTACGCCGAAACAAACGGAGCATTAAAGGCAATAAGTTTAAGTGAAGTTATTTTTTAATATTAATTAAATAATATTTATTTCAATATTAATATTACTTTATTTAAAAATTATTGTTCTTTGTTTTTTGAATGCAAAATTGTCATCCTTTTAAATTTTAATTGGAATTTTAGTTGCTCAATACTTATTACAAGGCCCAAAAAATTTATACCCACGCCATAAATGAATGTTATTATTATTTTAACTATTTCCATTTTTTTCAAGAATAGAATGTTTAAAGTTAAAAAATGGATTTTATTTAATAATATCTTTAATATTACTTGATTCCTTTATTTAATACTATCAATTTTTTAAGACTTAATTTTAGGGAAATGAATTAGAGAGGATCCGGTTAGTTTTATTTGAGGGGCAAAATTGTCTTTTCATATTTTATGGACAATTTTGCCTCTCAAACAACACTAATTGAATCCCTTCCAAATCATTTGAACTAGAGAAGATCCAAATGCTAATTTTAGATGGTCGATATAATATTTGCTATCTGCATGTACGAAAACGGATAGTAGAATATAGGTGGGCACCGTCCACTTACCCATATGCATGTATTAAAAAAATGACTTGTGATCCATTATCCATATGTTGGAAGATTTGATATGTTTTACTTAATTAATTAGAGTTAAGAATGGTAAATTACTTGATTAATCAAAGTTATGTTAAATTGAAATAATAAGATTTTATATTATATTGTCATATATGTTGTGTCGTGAATCAAATCATTAAATTATGAAATTCATTAGCTCTTCTTACTTCTTATGATCCTCTTTAGGAGGCTTTCATCCAATTTTTCCTATACATGCTAGACCCAATATCCATGGTCTATTTATTTATTTAAAAAAGAAGAAAAAAAAAAGAAAAAAAAAAAAAAAAAGAAAGAAAGAGGCAAATGGTACAAACTAGTGAGGAGGTGGGGGAGATAAGATACTCGGACTCTCCGGTTACAGTGTAATCTAATCAAATTTGTGTTCCAATGATGAATTTGGGAGCCAAAATGGGAGCGAGTGGCGTTGTTTTCAGAATCCCAAATCCTCCAATTCCCCTCTCCTCTAATAAAACACCCACACAACAATTACTTCACCATAAGGAGGCGATTTGTAGCAGCAGCAAAGGGAGGCCATTTTCTGGGTTGTCTCTGAGACATGGTGGCTCCTTCGTGTTGGCGTGTCTCCCTCCATCTTCGCCCTCGTCCTCTTCACCCAACAGTCGCTCTACAAAGCTCTACGTCAGTGGTTAGCTTTCCCACTCTCTTAGTTTTGGTCCATCGGCAGTGCTTCTTATTAAAAGTTTACAAATTGTTACAAAATTTGAACTGCAAACGGATAGAGCTTTGCATTCTAATATGGGGTCATGGGGAAGATAGGAAGAAACGTGAGAGTTTACTAATTCATGGAGGTTGTCTCTAAGCGAGGTCTTGATATAACATGTTGGGTCACTTCCTCAATCCATAAAGCTTTAGCTTTTGATTTGAGCTCACTGTATTGTATCAACTTCTCCCTCTTGTGTGACTAGTATCGGATGTGAGAATTAACCATTCACACTCACACATGAACATAAGCTCCAACATTTTTCTGGTCTTGGTGGCCTTTTCCAATCCACTTGCTTGTTGACTCCTCCAAATATTTTTTACTGTTTTAGTATAAATAACATACTGTGTTATAATAGCTTTGCATTTAAATCTATAAATATATATATATATTCATTACAAAGCTTCCTAAACCCTTTTGATCTTTTATACTCCTGTTTCTGCCAGATATATATATATATATATATATATATATATTTTGCTTCAAAAGCACCTGTACAAAGTTTTTTTTTTTAAGTATTAAGCATTATTGTGGGATTATGGGTTGTCTTGGGGGGGTGGTTCATTGAGTCTGCCTCAGTTTTTAAAGTGTATGGCCTTTCACTTTGATATGATAGGATTTTATATGGCTGAGAAGAATCTATATAATACTGCATTCCCTCCATTGTAAACTAATGTCTTATTGGGTTTTATTAACAATATGTTTGGGAACTTCCTTCTTTTGTTGTTTATAGATTTGATGGCCATGTTAGACGCATATCTAATATATATATATATATATATATATATACACACACACACACACACACATACATCATGTCATGCTGTACTATCTGATATGGATATTTCAAACTTGCAGCAGAGGTTTAATGTTTACTGGACTGGACAGTTCTGTTACATATCATTCATAACAAAAAAAAAAAAAGCTCTGTTACGTGTCTCCCATAGACATACCCATGTCTTATGGTGCTATATGACATGGATACTTCACTCTTGCTACATTTTTGAATTCAATTCTGTTGGATCCATATATATACACACACATGCATATATGTATAGCCATGTCCTGTGCTATGCAATATGGATACTTCACACTTACTGCATAATTTTATTCAGTTCTATTGAACCAGCGAGCTTAAGAAAGGTTTTATCCATGGTAATGAATTGAAATTTTCTAAGGACCAATTTACATTGATGCCTTTCTTTATTGGTTGTGATTTCTTTCCCACTTCATGCCGCCTGCCTGGGTGGGGGGGTGTTTTGAGCATGTTGTAATTCATTTCCTATTTCATGCAGGTCTCTCTTTTCGCACCACTGAAGAGAGTCTACGAAAGGCTTTCCAGAACTTCGGTCAACTTGTAGACGGTGAGAATCGCAAATGTTCACATGCTGCCCTTCATTAAACTGGTTTGTTCCAGTTTGTTGATAAATATTTGGTTTCTTAAAAGATTTCCTCATACTTTCAGTCAATCTGGTGATGGATAAAATAGCTAATAGGCCAAGAGGGTTTGCTTTCATCCATTATGCAACTGAGGAGGAATCCCAGAAAGCTATTGAGGGAATGCATGGGAAGGTACACATCAGGCTTTTTACCTCTAAAATATGATATATTCATATAATCTGAACTCTCTTGTAATCTTTCTATTATAAATTCGCAGCTTTTGTGTACGAAGACCAAATTTCTTCCTGTTGCCTTACATGTGAACCAAGTTTGTTTATTCATATATGCAAGAAACAGTTTAGGATAGTTAGTTTATGTAATAGAGAAAGTGGGGAAAGAAGATGAAAAATTAGGAACAGAAGTGGAGCTTTGCGTTACTGAAAGATAGTCTGTTATGTATTTAACAGTGCCTCCAGGCATTGAGATAGGGTGGCAACATGTCGAGTTAGGTTGGGCTATCACTTTTACAAACATGTGCTCAACTGAACCCACTCATTTACTGGGTAAGAATTTAGAAGCTCGATAGTTTCCATTAATATGTATTCTTAACATGTTAATAGTTTCTTCTAACAGTAAATAAGATTCACTTTAATGTCAATTCAGCTGATCAAACTGATGGTAGGTTTTATTGAATCTTTGAAACAAGGAAGGTATAAGTGGAGTAATGAAAAACTATGACAGAGGTAAGTGAAAAATCTCTTGTGGGCAGTTGGGTTGTTGAAGTATCAAAAAGTAAATTGTGGGTGGTGAATATGCATTTTTTACTTTAGAAATCAACAAGATTTGTCTAATTTAAATGTGACATGGCATCATCATCATCATCATAATGATGTTGATGATAACACTCCTGACATGTAGGAAGTGATTACACTCTTGATAAGTTGCTGAGCTTGCTTTGAACCATAACATGTGAGGCTTGGATAATCATGGAGTGTTGGATAAAATTATATAGTATGCATGATATACGCAGAATTAACTTTTAAGGGTGAATCAGTGTAGGTGATTTTCGTGCTAAAAGATTATGATTTGTGTAAATTCTTCGCTCAAGAGTTCTCCACCTATTGCTGTTTGTTCCTATATCCATCCTAGGACCCACAAACTTAGCAATGAGGGGCCTCAACAATGGTGAGGTCCAAATTTTTAACATCTAACCAGCCAATCAAGCCCCAACACGTTGACATTAATAGAGGGGCCTGTGTTTTCAAAAAGGGATTAACGTCCGCTATATAGTAGAACAGCAGGCAATCCTCTTTGTTCATATATATATTACGTCATCAGTTTGCTTCTATTGTGGTCTATAAAAAGTCTTCTACACATTTTTTAGCCAGAAAGTACAGTGTTGGTGGCGTTGATATGATGTTGATGCCACGCATCACTTACCATCTATCTAGTATTTACTCTCAGCTAGTTACTGCCTTTTGGATTAGCAACCTTGGAGGAGATGCTCCAAATGCTCAATAGTCAACACAATATCCAATTTTTTATGTACATTCATAAGAAGGAGTCTTGTTTACTTTGACTGATATATGTAAGAAGTAGGTTGATGGGCTCTTTCTGGAATTACCAAGTAATCAATATATGGGATCATCTACTTCTTGCAGCTCTTATGACTATGGGATTTGTTGAAAATGATTCCTACCAATGGGAATCTAATGATTTATTTATCTAAGTGTAGTCATGTGACTTGTAGCTCTTGTGAAAATTTCTAGTTGAAGGAACTTTTTGAGTGAAATCAGATGGTTTAAAGTGTTATGGTCATCCTTGCTTCTTTGAACTCAAATTGTATACCAGTTGCATCGATTAGCTGTTGCAGCCAAATGCTTTGTTTTGTAGTGCATGTACTGTAGACTTTGCAGGTGCATAAGAATGTCTGAATTTAGATTTAAAATTCTCTTCCATTGGAAGTGGGCTAGGATTTTTTGGGGTCATGCTCTCAAAAGTGTCTGTGTGTTATTTTCATAATCCTCTAAATGTGAAGCGGGCATTGTATGACTGAACAATCACAAACCACTTTCTTTCAGTTTTTGGATGGTAGGGTGATATTTGTGGAAGTCGCAAAATCTAGATCAGAGCTCCACCAAGGCGGCCTTAAACAAAACAGAAGACAGTTTTGAAGAGCAAGACATGGCATCCTTGTAGTAGATATAGATTGTGGAGTGCAACTAAGCTAGCCACTGGCTCTAGGATGTCAGTTCTCCATGTACAATAATATTGAATGGTGAGACCTTTCAGATTAATTGTTTCTCTCTCTCTCTCTCTCTCTCTCTCTCTCTCTCTCTCTCTCTCTCTCTCTCTCAAGAGTTCTGATTTCTTTGAAACACTTTGTATTTGGTTTGGGATGGGATCGAAACTATTTAACATTTTTGTAGACTTTGGTTGCATGCATGGCACAATCTAAGAACTGGCAAGGATAAAAATACTATCAGGCCTTCTTTCACCGAGCTAATGGATGTACCTATTTGACTGTATTCTGGTCGGGTATGAGGAGCCCTATTGCTTGTGGAAAAAAGGAGGAAAAACATCTCTCTACATTTTCTCCTATGGTCAGAATAAAATCACTTCACCTCTCCTTGTATTGTTCAGAAATAAAAAATGGAATACTTTATTGTTGGCGCTCCAAATAACAACTCAAAATGTTATCCTTTTATTTCGGATTAGGATCGTTTAGAATTATTTGCCCGAATTTGAGAAAATTTGGATAGGTGATTGTGAGAGACCAGTTAAAAATTGGGCTGCTCACTACTTATTTAGTTAGGTAGGTTCCATAAGTGGTATTTTACAATCACTTGCATTCTCTCAAATTCGGGCAAATAATTGTAGACTAACCGTGGCCGGTCAGGATAGGTCCAAACCAATCCGTATTCCCACATAATCTTCCAACAAGTTGCAAGAACCTAGTATAAGAAAAGAAAAGAAAAGAATGAAAGGAAAAAAATTAGAGAATATATTCTTTAAGGATGAGCTATAAATTCCTCATTTTACAGTAACCAATTATAAGTGGACAAGTCATCAAAAACTAAAAAATACAATAAACATGAAAACACCAAATCCTTTAAAACAAATGAAAAAATGACGATTTCTAGACACTTCACCAGAATACGGTGGCTTTGGGTGGTAGTCTCCAGCAGATTCCGACGGTGGCTTTCGGCGGATTCCGACGGCTGGGTGGTTGTCTTTTCCCTTTGATTTTATCTTTCCTCAGTTTTCTTGGCAGATCCAGTGGGGTGATGAGGTCTTTGCATGGAATAAAACTCAAAAAGTGCTCTTTTGTCCATTGGTTTTGTATTCTTGGCAAATCCAGCTGAACGCCAACGTTAGAATTCACGGAGTCACCGTCGGAATACGTCGAATTCTACAGTTGTAATCCGCCTCTTAGAGCTTGTTCTTGTTGAGGAGTGTTGATGGGTAGTTGAGAATCTCAAATTTGGGGTTGGAAAGATCGTGAAGGATTAAATCCTAGGAGTTTTTGGGTTTGGGAGGGTGAGGGAGAACATGGATTGGGCTGTTTTGGGAAAGAGCTTGTGAAGGCCATTGATGGTGGTGGTGCAGAGCTTAGAAATTGAAGAATGGAAGATAGAAGAGCACAAAGCCATGGTGACAGTAATGTTTGACTAGTTTGGATGGCTGGTTTGGCTGAAAGATCTGGTGTTTTCATCATATTATTTTGTTATAGTATTTTTTCTGATGTGTCAAATTTCTACTAGAAGCTGTAAAAGTGGTGTTTTACAGCCCATCCTTATAGAAAGGACTCTCAAAAAATTAAAACTAGTCTCTAGATTTTATTTTGATTTTAATTTTGTCATTGAGTTTCTAATTTCAACATATAGGTCATTAAGTTTTATTATAGTTTTAAATATATCCTGTACAATTTACCATCCAATTAATTAACGACATACGAAGTCAAACCCTAAATTTGATTACACGCAACACGCGTTTGACACATGCACCAATTATACATTCCATTAAGAAAATATTTCCTAAATTAAAGATCTACTCTAAATAAAAATATTAAAAATAAATTAAAGCTAAAATAATAAACCCAAAAAGAGAGAGAGAGAGAGTGGTGACAGTTATGGAAGCCTCCCCTCACTAGTGAAGGGCATCCAACCCTTACTAGATGAGGAGTGATAGTCACATATGTGTGAGGGGCGGCCGACCACCCCTCTATCGTGGGAGGCTGGGCCTCACTCCTCATGGAGGGGGTCTGCACCTCGTATTTGGTGAAGGGTGGCCTTCCCTCACAAATTCACAATTGTCACTCTTCTTATTTTTTTTTTTATTTAAAGTATATTTATATAAGAGAATGTACAGTTGATGCATGATGTGTCAGAATCATGTCAATAACTTAATAATCTGATGTAACACACTGACAATTAATTGAACGAATTAATCGAACCCTATAAGAAATTAGTGTAAACCAAATGAAAGAAAATAAAAACCTAAAAGAAATTAAAGATGAAATGTGGAAATAATAAAATTGAGATAAAAGAATTTTACGTGGTTCAGTTTATGACCTACGGCCTCGTTTGGCTCGTAAAATGAGTATTCCATTAGAAAAATGAATAGTTATTACTGAGAATGAGAAATAGTGGAATGAAATAATTATCCAAATTCCTTAATTTGGTGACAACACATATACCACAATTGGAATTGACCTAAAATTACTAAAAAAATCAACATAATTTCTTTTTCTTTTTTTTTTTCTTTTTTTTTTTTTTTAAAAAAAAACTCAAATCTTTAAAAAAAAAAATAATAAATGTTGGATCTTAGATCTGTGGGTGGTCGGCCACAGATTTGATCTAAATTCTTTGTTTTTTTTTTTTTAAATTTTTTTTAATTTTTTTAAGTTTAGTTTGGAAAAATTAAAGAAAAATGTGATTTTTTATTTTTTTTATTTTTTTCAGGAAAATGTTGTCTATTCCCTCAAGAATAGCTATTCTTCTAAAAAAATGAGAGGAATAACTATTCCTCTTCGTAAGGGAATAGTTATTCCCATGGAATAACTATTCCAAGGAATATGTCCCTATCAAATAAAAGAATAACTATTATAATGGAATAGTCATTCCATTCCAATGACTTATTCCCCGAACCAAACGAGGCCTACGTGGAATAACTATTCCAAGGAATATGTCCCTATCAAATAAAAGAATAACTATTATAATGGAATAGTCATTCCATTCCAATGACTTATTCCCCGAACCAAACGAGGCCTACGTCCACAAGGTAAAGTCCAAATGGCTACATTGTTGCTCTTATTGCTTGATAATTTTACAAACAAAATATTCCTATTTATAGGAGAATTGAGATAAATAAGAATGGTAATCAATCAAATCTAATTACAATCAACCTTATAAAATATAATATATTTCTTTTCAATATAGGAAGTATATTCTCTAATATCTTGAAAATATATTATCTGAAATATATTCTCTAACATCTCATAATATATGGAGAATATATTCTCTAACACCTAAGAACTTAATTGTTAAGACTAAAAACCTAAGAACTAAATTGAAATTGAAAAAAAGAAATTTATATATATATATATATATATATTATTTTTCCTAAAGAGAATTCCAATTGGATGGTCTCAATCTGTAATTTTTCCCTTCAATTTTATTACTCGAGATTTCGAATGAGTCCCACAAGTTCCTTCAATGAAATTAAAGTTGCTGGAATACTTTGATCAATCCTCGGTACTGAAGCCTTGTCTCTAGGACTCTATTCAACAATTTGTGACTATTGTTGCATTCAAAATTCCAACTTCAGCAGCTATTATCACAAAGTCTGATAAGACTGATATGATTATCATTCGGTATTCGATTAATTACCAACAGTTATCGTGTTTGAAAGAATGAATCCAGACACAATATTACAAAGATTGCTACAAAGTAACACACTGTTTTCTAGAATATCCTTTGGATACCAAGATAGAAGGTGAGTTGAAGGGAGCTCTTGTGGAGAACAGGGGCAAAGGAAGTAAAACGACTAATTCCTGTCTCAAACGACCTAAATTAGCTAGAGCTACATGTAGGTCAAATGGAGTTGGAAGTGGAGGAGGGTGCTATAAGCAAACTCGAGCTCTTTGTCCCTCCCTCTCCTCCAAAACAACCACTGATGAGTTTCTATCCCTCTCTGCTACACGTCTTTTGTAGGGAGCAAATCCTTTCATAGACTTGCAGGGGCTAATGCTCCCCTTATGGAGGCGTTCTTGACACTCAGAATCAACACCGTCTAAGTTCTTCTCTCCGTTTTCCGCTTCACTAACCGATGCAGAATTCGAACTGGGACAAGATCTTTCCTTCAGAATATCCCTATCTGTTTTTTCTTCCACAAAAGAATCTGTTGGTCTTTGAACAAGGGGGAGGTAATAAAATGGCATGCCTGGGCACAAAGTCCACCATGGCAGAGAAGCATAAGGGTTGGCTTCTGCAGAGTTGGCGTTTACTTTGGGATGTTCCACAGATCTAACAGGGGCTCGACATGGCAATAATTTCCAATTACAATCAACTATTTCAGGTGGTAAATGTGCGACTAACGGTAATGGTTTAAGATGCTTCTCTGTATTCTCTGCACCTGGAGAACATGGTTTCTGGGAATCTGTCACCAAAACTTCTCTTCCAAAAAGCTTGATACTTTTCACAGGTGCTACAATGGCTTCATCTCCTTTGGTACTTAAAGTGTCCTTGGAAGCTAACTCAAATTTCTGTGTTCATAATGATAAGAGAGAAATCAGAGAGTCAAAATTTTGCTCAGGAAACAGATTAATAAGTATCATACAAGTCAAACTAAGTTGGCGATTAATATAGAGATCATTGTACCATGGAAAAAAAGTTCTCCAGGGTTGATGAAAAAGGTGATGAGCCGATTGAGTGCATGTCAGTTGTGCAAGAAGTGGGCGAAGGACAAACGCTGTGCTGCTCTGAAATTGCAGACCCCAGTGAATCTGACCCAGCTGCAGACAAAACTGACGTGGGAGAACTGGTGTCTTTCTCAGTCACCGACAAATTTGGAGATGAAGTGGGCAAAAGACAAACGCCGTGCGGCTCTGAAACTGCAGACCCCAATGAATCTGACCCAGCTGCAGACAAAACTGACGTGGGAGAACTGGTGTCTTTCTCAGTCACCGACAAATTTGGAGATGAAGTGGGCGAAAGACAAATGCCGTGCTGCTCTGAAACTGCAGACCCCAATGAATCTGACCCAGCTGCAGACAAAACAGACGTGGGAGAACTGGTGTCTTTCTCAGTCACCAACAAATTTGGAGATGGAGACCTCTCACATTGATTTGTAACTGATACTCCATTAAGAGAATCAGCTGATTTACGAGGATAAGGATGCAAGGGTTTCTTCTTCGGCCTTGGAGGAGGTATCTCAGCCGGTTCAATGAAGCTTCCGGTGCTACTACCAGATCCCCGGACCACCTGAAGCCAGTAAGAGAAAGAACAAAAAAAAAAAAAAAATTAACACAAAGGGAACATGCTAACTAGAAAACCCATAAAAAATTAAATGCTTGCACACCATAGGACTGTAATTGATCCACAGACTTTCATGATCGCATGTATGCATTACAATAGGAATTAGACACTAAAAATATGAGCATTAAACCTTAGAGAAGAATTTTTGAGCATGACTTCGAATCTGAACCGCAGTTTTGGTGCCTACATGTGCTGCGTGAAGATGAGAGTAACTTCACTTTGATTGAACATCCAATAGATATGAAAAATCATATGCAACAAATCATCATACACCAAGCTTACCTTCAATTTGGCGCCAACCGCGACCATACAGCTTTAAGGCTTCAAGAAACCTCTCATGCTCTTCTTCCGTCCATTTTTCTCTTTGTTTTACAATCGTATAAGGCTTCCTTACCTACTCAAAAAAAATAAACAGAGGAAAACAACTAAGATTGTGGGTAAAAAGAAATATAAGTTATTTGGCGAGATTAATTCCCAAAGAGGGAAAAGGCAGAATATAAGGCCATGGAGAGAATGTAACCTTAGCCATATTGTAATTCCCGAAAGAATGTAGGACCACTGTTTCAGACTGAGCAAAACCATCAGCGCGGTAGTTACCAGCCACAATAGACGAATTTGATGCAGTTCCTTCATTTCGCTGCTATTTCCAAATGAAAGAATAATTCATAAACTGTTCTTCCTTGGAAATGAAACCAATTGAACAATTCTTCTAAAGTAAAATACTTAGTACCACTTGTTAAAGTATTAATTAAATTTACAATTTTCTATTAGCTTAAGCTTTTGAGATAAATAGTATTTTAACATGGTATTAGAGCAAAGATTCTGACTTCGAATCAGACTCTACAATTGACTCACAATTTCAATTAAAATTTCACGTGTTACGTCTTACTTTTTGAGAGAAGTATGAGCCCACGTAGAAGTATTAAAGTATTAATTAAACGACTCAATTCACTCTATCTTGTTGGCTTAAATTTTTGGTATAACTAGTGATTTAATACTACTAAGTCACATGAAAAAAATAATAAAAATAAAAGAAAAACTAGACATTTCCCTTTATTCTGTATGATTTAGTCCGTAAATACTTTGGTACAAAAGAATAGTGACTTTCTCTTGTGATCATTATCTAACAAAATTGGCTTCCAATAGTAAATACAAGCCAATATCAATCCACCACGCCACGCACACTATGAGTGACGAGTCCCAATTTTCCTTTCCTATTTTTTGTTATTTATAGCTATGATCTTATATTCAAGTATATTCAAATATTCGTTCCAACTCTTTGTTTAACAGAAATGGGACGTAAATTATAGAGTAGGCTCTAAATCGCCAAAATATCCTTCAACTTATGCTTATAGAAAATGAAGAATTTCATCATTTAATAATATAAATCTCCGAAATGCAAAATAAGAAGTAATCGCAACAGGTACCTGAACAGCCATTGCCACAAGATCAGAACGAGTCCTCTCTCAACGAATTAGCGTTTAACTCAGCAGAGCTGCAATACAAGCTTCCAGTCATTAAACGCAGATTGCATAAAAGATTTACACTGTTCCTCACTTTTTCTTTTTCTAAAAAAAAACAAGAAAATATAATAATTGGCAGCAACCGGAAATTCTTAACCGGACCAGTCAGAAACTCACCGTTGGAAATATCTCGGGAACAAATTCCTATGGAGAATCGGAATCGGAGAGTTTTTTAGATTCCTCGGATTTCCTCTGAGAGAACAGATTCCACAATCCGATAGCCCGTGAAAAGGAAATATCGTTTGCAGATACTTTGGAATTGAAATCCAAGGAAAGAGAAACAGAAATACAGTCTGAGAGAGAGAGAGAGAGAGAGAAGAAGAAGAATCAAGAAACGACCGACTATGCAGTGAAGATAAGAAGGGAAAAGGGCAAATATTTCCAGTGCTTTAAAAGGGAATGAGACGGGAGCCACGTCAGATGCTTTTTGTGGCAATCTTTTAAAAAATATTTTCCGTAGAAAATTCGCGAATGGGCCGTGGAATCTTGTGGCTGAGAGCGCTCGACACGCGGCACCCTCTCGCTCATTTATGCGAATTTTTGTGGACGACATGGGCTCTGCGCTGATAAATGGATTGTTTATCCCTTTTATCAGTTGTGACTTGCGCTTTTTTGACAGGTGTCGTTAAAAGCGTCGGTCTTCATAGTTCCAGTTCTTGGTAGCGGTGACGACAGGTAGTTGATGCCCGCTTGGATTTGGTCATCCGGAAATCCTTATTCGTTTGGCAATTATTATTTTTTTCAAAAACAAATTATATTTTATTTAATTTTATTTAATTTTATTTTACAAAGTCAAATCTCTAAATTCGCACACCAAATAAGAATTGAATTCTGATTTACAAATTATTCTTTCCATGTCCATAATTTTTAAATTATATCTAAAATTAGTTACCTATGACACAATAATAATATTAAACGATTATTTATTTCGCCAAATAGTTTGCGGTTATAATACCCAATTGATCTCCCGCGTATCAAAAGTATCTTAAAGATTTCTATGTAAATAATTTATTCAAAATGTTCGTACAATCAACTATCTGACAAAAACCGTTATATCATTATAACTTATGTTCTACATTCTCCGACCCTCAATATATTCGGTCTTTATTAAATTGACGTTTGTTCTTAAAATCATGTACATTTTTAGTAGCATATGTATTTTAGGAATATCACGTCATTCACGTGCATGTGAGAATTATATGTTCTGAGGCATATGTCAATTTAATAGATTATGAATTATATGTTCTGAGGCATATGTCAATTTAATAGATTATGTTAGAAGAAATTCCTCCGATCTAATTTGAAAGAATACTTTAGCCTTATTTGAATATGTTCTCTCTTCAAATTTTACTTAATTTTCTAAAATTAGTGTTACCGGTCCAAATTTTGTATATAAAAATGAGAAATTTATATATATATTGGTAATATCTATATTTAAAAGAGTGTTTTTTTTTTTTTGAATTGTTTATTAATGATTTAAATTAAAAATATCTATTTTGTTTTAATTTAATAACAGATAAGTGTTTTCAACAACCGTTTAGGCCTTAAATTTGGGACATGTCTATAGATGCATCAACTTCAAAGGAACATGGACCGGTCACACCATTATATACGAGAACTTTGTATTTATTAAAAATAATATATATATTATTGCGTTAGGTGAAATGTGGAGAAAGACGGCTGGCCAACCACTATCCATAATGTGTGATTAATGAAGGAGATCACTCAAGAGCTGATCTCTGATCTGAGTCTGAGCTGGTCCGCATGAGACTTTCGTTGCGCTTTTTGCCATGCCACCTCAGCTTCGCTTGCTTCCTTCTTTTACCGTGAACGCCACGACCAAGTGTCCTAAAGGGTAATTGTGTAAAGATCAAAGTGACCATCAAATTATCAAAAGTCTTAAAATTGTTAATTTTTTTTTTATATAATATATTAATACTATTTTTTTTCTTAAAAATTAAAATTAAAATTTAATAAAAAAGTTTTTAAAAAAAGAAAAAAAAGAAGAAGGAGGTGGATTAATTCAAAAGAAAAAGAAAAAGAAATTCTAAGAATAAATGCAAAATGTAATCGATCTAAACTAAAAATCGCTCCATGCAGTATAAAAATAAGAAAAAATTGCATTATTGATCTATTTAGTTAGCCTAAATTACAAATCACTCACTCTTATATCAAAATTAGTTCAGAGATTTATGTAGTTGGCTTAATTTACAAATCGCTCCCTATAATTAAATTCTGTTAAAAATTTTAACAGATTCCGTTAGGTGCTAAGTCAGCGTCAATAATATAGCAACGTGTCGATTATAATAAAAAAATATAAATCTATTAAAAATAAAAATAAATAAAACTTAATTTTAATAGTAATTTTTACTATTGCAGAATAAGCGCTAGAAAGTATTTATAATAATTTTTTTAAAAAAATAAAAATAAATAAATAAATAAAAGATTGCGACAAAAAAGAAATCCTTTACGTGATTCTCTTTTGTGCGCCACTACAAAAGTATGAGAAACAAGGCCCCACAAGCTGTCCACGTAGAAGATTTTTTTAAAAAATAAATTAAAAAAAAAAAGTGCCCAAACATCTCCCCTGCTTGGAGAACAAAAGAACAAACACAACCCCCGCAAGAAACAAAGTCAACATCACAATTACTTAATTAACGTTATAGACCACCAAAATCTCCATCTATATTGGATAATGGATATTCTATCTTCAATAGAGACATTTATGATTTCAAATTTAATCTATAATTTTCAACTCCACATTATATCCACAAGGACCATAAAACTTAGATGTTTTATATATACGCAAAGGTGGTCGGACAATCTAAAATTTATTTGGACAGATAAATTTTATATGGCATTTTTTCACGATCTGCTATCAATTTGAACAACAAATTATCAGAGACCTCAATCACTAATTGACAATCCATTGCACTGAAAGCCGGGATCGTTTATTCTTCCTGTGTAATTTCAGTGCTAGAATATGAAAAGAGCGTATGAAGCGTTGCAATGTCCTAAGTCCATGTTTTGATTGGCAGGATTTGATTATGTAAAGCTGTTGAAATTGAAAAACCAAATTTATGTTCGGTGTTAGCTGCAGATTGGCTTTTAGTTTTGCTGTTTATGGGATTTGGAGAGCTAGAAATGAAATTAAACATGCAAGCCATCCTCGTACAGACTCGGATTGCAGGAAAAGGGAAGTTTCAAAAGGTCAAGGAAAACATTAGTCTATGTAAATTTCTCTTGTTTTCTTGTCATTGTTGACAGATTGTTTTGTTTGTAGTCTGGTTTTTCAGCTTGTTTTGCTGGGTTTGTTTGAGGAGTTTTAGAGCTTGTTTGCTCTTAATCTCTTATGTTTCTGTTTTGTGGATTCTGGAGTTTGTACAGTTGATTTGATATCAATATAATTCAATTATTCATGGAAAAAAAAAAAAAAAAAACTAATGGGCAATCCAATCAGAACTAGGAGTCATCATGACATATGGATCCTGTCTGATCGATGAAGGTTCCACGTATAGGTGGACACATTCCATTGCTGCAGAGAAGTAGGCAACGATCCTTTGAAAAATTGGCAGCCACAATTTCTGCTGCGTTTGGGGAAGGTTGTTTGTAAACTCATCCAAGTAAAAAATAAAGAATATATGAGAGGCTGGTATTTGTCTAAGATACTCTCTGCTTTCGGATTGATCACTTTTTGTTTTTTCAATTCTATTTTGACCATATTAACACCTATTTGTCGGGAATTAATGACCAGAGAGGCTTAGACGGAGTGCCTAATTCAGTATCGTCATGACATTAATGAAACTTAAAACTACAAACACTAATCATACTTATATGATGATTTTCATTATGAGATTCGAATCCATTCTCTAATATGTGTTTAACTACTTTTAAAGTTTCTTTAAAATCGCTAGACTACTACGGATTATAATCGTCTATAATTATTTGTTTGAATTTGATAGAATTCGGACAGGTGATTGTAAGAGATCGCTTATAGAATTCACCTGACCAAATAAAAATTGGGTTGTCAAATTACTTATCCGGTTAAGTGGGTTATCCGACTACCACCGCCCATGATTAATGATCAGTTTGTCTGTCCATCTTCTTAAATTCGGACATGAGGCTGTGAGATACCATTTATAAGATCCTATCTGATCAAATAAAAATTGAATTGTCCAATCATTTATCCGGTCAAATAAGCCTTATAAATAACCTTCTACAATCAACTACCTACATTTTCTTAAATTAAAACAAATAATTGTAAACGATCATCACTCGACAATTACAGCCTGATTGATCAATCAATTAGTCTATCCATCTTTTCCGACTCTCTTTTTTTTGGTCCTTCTGTCTCTTTTATTGCTATTAATATCACTTCATTATTTTGTCTCATGTCTGGTGGTTGCATTTCTGGTAACACCCGTGTACGGAATCACATGAGGCTTCAGCAGTGCTGCACAATGGCTTCCAGATCTAGGATTTAATTGGGGCTTTTTTCTTTTTTTTTTTTTTTTTTTTTTTTTTTTTTTCCATTCTTTTATACTTAGGAAACTGAACCAACTACACATAAAAATTTTGTGCCTAACCCATCATCCTTCTTTTTCATTTTTATAATAAACGTGGAAGCAATTTTTTTTACGACCTATCCACATAAGTTGTATCAAGACAAATTTGAATCCGAAACAAAGAAAAATTAAGAGTTAAAAAGATTTTCATCAAACAAACTCAATTTTGATCGAACGGATTTATGTGGAAGATGAATAAATAACTTTACAAGAGGGTATCATTTTTTTTTTTTTTTATAACATTTATATTTAAAAAAGTGTTTTATGTTTTGAATTGTTTATTAATGATTTTATTAAAAATAATATATATATATGGAGAAAGACGGCTGGCCGACCACTATCCGTAACGCGTGATTAACGAAGGAGATCACTCAAGAGGTGATATGAGTCTGAGCTGGTCCGCATGAGACTTTCGTTGCGCTTTTTGCCATGCCACCTCAGCTTCGCTTGTGAACGCCACGACCAAGTGTTCTTGTTTTCTTTTTATTTATTTATTTATTGCATAAATTATTATTCTTGTACGGTATTATCCTCTTAGATATTGAAAACTTTTCTTAAAACTTGGTTATTTAAATAAATTATTAGATGTGACGATTGAGCTCACTAGCTCTCGCCTCTAACACGTTTTTCAAACCAAATTATAAAACTTTTTTAAAAAATAAAAACGCTTCTCACAAATTAGTATTTAATAATTAAACACATACATTTATCAAAAAGAATATAGGAAAAATATAAAAAAGCTCCCTCAACAAACAACCGGTTTTAAAATAGTCTCATAAATTTTCAAGTATGCTAAAGCGATAACCCATCAAACTACCAAGTGTTTAAAAAAAGCTATTTTTTTTTTAATACTAAAATTAATTAATTAATTTTTTTTTAAAAAAAAACTACATTTAAAAAAAAAAATGAGAAACAAGGCCCCACAAGCTGTCCACGTAGAAGTTTTTTTAAAAGATAAAATAAAATTGGCCCAAACGTCCCTCCTGCTTGGATAACAAAAGAACAAACACAGCCCCACAAGAAACTAAGTCTACATCACAATTATTTAATCAACGTTCTAGTCTTCTAGACCACCAAAATCTATATATATATATATATATATATATTGGATATTCTATCTTTAATATAGACATTTTTTTTTTTTTTTAACGAAAGATCTGAGTATTTCATTGATAAAAGATCACGAGTATAAAGCTCTTACATCATAAAGTATAAAGTTCTGCAAAATCATAGCAGCATGCTATAAGGTTACATAGTCTAAATATAAACAAAATTCTTACAATAAAGTTCTATCTATAACTTTCATCTTCTACTAACCCATGTACAAAAATAGTTAAAGTACAGATCTACTCCGAGCATACTAGATCTAAGATAAGGGTATGCAAATATCCTAGAAACAATTATTTAAACCGACCGTGAAAGATAACCCTTAACACCTGACTAACCTTCATCTCATAGATTGCCCATGCGAGCAGATCTAACGAAAACAAAACTCTTATTCAAAGCAAAAACACAACTAGCAAACAGCAGTAGCGGCCGTGAATGAGATCAACGATACAGCACAGAGATAGATAGACAGATGCATAGCGAAAATGTCAAAATTACTGATCTGGTCGGAAAACACCTACAAACAAAAGAAAAAACCAAAATGAAAGGGGGAGGGTTGAAATATGTTTTCTGAAGGATGAAGTCTAGGGTTAGCTCCTTTGTCAAAATAACATTTGTCAAAAATGAGAGTAATTGTGTTTTTTTATAATAAAAGATTATCATTTCTCCATTTATTCATAGCGACACTAGCTATAAACAAGCTTTTATGTTAGAGCAACTCATTTTCTCTTTGTAGTTGTTGCTTTAAAAAAAAAAAAAAGAAAGAAAAGAAACATATAAAAAAGCAAAATAACTATAAAAGCACAAACAAAACCCTGAAAATAAAGCAATAATAATTTCAAGGGGTGACAAAATGGGCTTTGAAAAAAAAGGTAAATTAATTACAAAATAGGAGTCTAAATAGGAGAAACACTTACATGACTATAACCCAAGCTTGGGACTTTGTCACAAACAAGAAGAATGAACATAATACAGACCAACCTGAACTCATAAGTGAAGAAATCTGCAACAAACACGATATAGATAGAAAGGAAGAAGAATGCCTCTTTTGTTGTGGGTACTAATTGGATTCCAAGTTTCCATCATCATCATCACCATCATTATCATGATGCCTCAGCAATTTGAATATCATCAATTATCACTTCCTCTTCATTAGATGGAATCCGCAACTTTTAAAGAACACTGACTTTAAATGTTTTTCGCATGTAAATATAACTCGAAGATTATCCGTCTTTAGTTGAGAATGGTTTGACACATGGTAATTCAACCATACATGATCTGAGCTAACTAAACTATACATATACGGCCTATGAGAATAGATGTGTTGACCAATATCATTGATGATTTCAACGAGAATTCGAAAATCACTCACACCTTGTACATCCTCTATCCCAATAATAGCAGAGAAAGCAAATCTTGTATTCTCCAAATCCAAATGTACAGGCTCATTGATATCTATTTCACACCAATTGGTATTTGAAAGCTCTTTACGATAACTGAAGTAATCTGGAATCTTATTTCCTGGAAATATACAGCTATATTGATGGTCCTTAAGATGTCCCTGTTACACAAATATAAATAGGTGACAACTTTTCAATTATAAGATGTACAAATAACAGGTATATATGTGAAAGGGAGATACCTCACTCAATAAACAAATTTGCAGATCATCCCCCATATTTTCACGTAGTCCATGGCAATTGGAAAACTCAATCCATTCAAGCATTGGTAAATCCTTTATATTATTAAATTGAAATCTTTCCAATGATGTGCATCCATCCGCAGCTACCTCTTTTATATTTGGTGGAAGTTCTGGAATTTCTTCAAGTTGATTGCAACCGTTCAAGTAAAGATCCTTCAATCCAACAAATGTGTTGAACCATGTAGGAAGGCTAACAATAGCGCTTCCTGATAGATCAAGAAATCTCAAACTAGAAGGGCAATCGCGTTGAATCAAGAACTCTGATTCTGTCAGAACATGGTTTCCAAGAATCAACGCTGGAAATATCGTTCCAACGTGGAATAGGGTCTCTGGTGTATTAAACCATGGAGATCTTCTAGCTTCTTCTAAAAAAATTGCCAATGACACACACCCCTTCGCACTCATTGAAATTAAATTTGGTGGAATTCCTAGAATTTCTCGAAGTTGCTTGCATTCCTCCAAATAAAGGGACTTCAATCCAACAAATCATCTGATGTATGGAGGAATGGTAACAATATCACTCATTGATAGATCTAATTCCGTCAATGTGGAGCAACAATCAAAGGTTCTAAATAAATTTGATCCCGAGAAGGCACAATTTTGAAGTTTCAATGCTTGAAGTTTTGGAAATACGATCGAAGAACAACCATCATTAGAATCGCTTGTATTCGACGAAGGCGGCAATTGGAGTAATTCTGCCACCGATGAAATTGCCGATTCCTCTATGGATACAACACCGAGCATAGATTGTCTCATATTCCTCCATTGTTTTTAGAAACTTAGCAACTTTTGAACAGTCAATGAAACTAAGATATTTGCTATTTAGAAAAAATGGTTGTATAATCCCATCCAGGTCCCCAATGCATGGTATTTCTAAATATTTCAACTTTGTGCAATCACTTAGATCCAAGGTTTTAACCCCAACGAGGTTCTCAATAGATGAAGGTAGTTCCTTTATACCAGTTCCTCCAAAGTTGATATATTCTAAACATTCCATTTGACACTCAATTTCAGGGAAGTTCTTAAGCTTCGAGCATCTCAAAAGGCAAAGAAATTTTAGAGATCTCATCTTAAGACTTCTCGGAAAACTCTTAAGATTATAGCATCTTCCAAGTTTCAAACTAACAAGCTTATCATGGAATCCAATGGAATGATGAATCTCAACTAAATTTTTGCAACCATGAAGATCCAACTCCTCTAAATTTGGGATCCTTGAAACATTAGGAATTTTTCTTAGGAATTCACAACCAACTAAATTCATAATTGTCATGTTTTGGAAATTCTGTCAAGAAAAAATGAAATAAATTAGTTTGAAAGAAGTTTGCAAAATAATCTAAAGGAATAAATATTAAAAACAATAATTCTACCTGGACTCCCTCCAATTCCTTGAGCTGACTTCGAGGCATTGTTAAAACAACAAGGTTCTTTCCACAAAAATTGGATGGCAAAGATTCCCCAGGATAATTAGACCAATCAAGCAATCTTAACTCATTAGAGAGAAAATTAGGCTTTTCAGAAAAGCATGCATTACGGTTAATAAACATTTTGAGCCTTGTCATATTCTTGAAGGCTTCGGGACTTAAGTGTATCAAGTCTCGTTTAGGCAAATGTATCAATATGCCCTCAACTTTGTTTGTTCCCTAACAAAACAATGTATAAGTGTATCAGTAAAATCCCAACATAAAGTTCTCCATATTTTAAGACGTCCTAGAACTATAATTCTTGTCTTGATAAAATTTATATTTATATATATATATATACTTTGTAAAAAGAAACAAGCTTATACGGTTTGTCTTTTGTATATTGATTGTTTTTTTTTAGATTTTCAAAGTGAGTAATTTGTTTTTATTATTAAAAAGTCTTAAAGGGACTAATCATCACATTCTCAAAATTAATGTTTCTTTTGTATATATTTACATATTACCCTTACTTGTTCATCAAAGAAAAAGCAAGACACTCATAAAAACCTTGCACATCTTTGAAATAATGGGAAGCGATTACCAATGACGATTTTATTAATCTTTCTTAATTAAAATCATTCTATTTATTCAGCTATTTTGTAATGTTATTTGTCAATTTAATTTTTTATTTATTCTAAAATGAGTAGAAAATTATTGAGACTACTATTTAGTAAAGTTTTGAAAAGTATTTTGAATTTTAAAAAAGGTAAAAATTCAGAATTGATTAGGTGAAGCTACATTTTAACAAAGTGTTGCATGTGGAGTATCAAATGAAAATTGATTTGGTAAAATTTTGAGATGCATCTTTGAAACACCAAAAATTGGAAAAAAAAAAAAAAATAGAGATAAAGGTCCTTAATTGGGAATTCCTGCTGGAGTTGGCTGATGAGCGTACGGATGAGATGCAAATGAGTGTCTGTGACAATAATGTCGTTAACATAGATCAGTATAAAGAGTTTAAAACCAGTAGTGATAAAGGTGAAGAGAGAGGTGTCAACAAGTGACACGATGAACCTAAGGTCCAAGAGAAAATTGGACAGGCGGGTGTACTAAGCTTGAGGAGCTTGTTTCAGGCCATAGATGGACTTGTTGGGCTTGCATACAAAGGTAGGATGATGAGAGGAAACAAAGCCACGTGGTTGTTCCATGTAGACTTCCTCATTGAGAGATCCATGGAGAAAAGCATTTGATATGTCAAGTTGTCGAATTGGCCAGTCAAAGTGCACAACCAGTGCTAGAATGAGCCTAATAGTTGCAGGCTTAATAACAGGACTCAAAGTCTCTGTGTAGTCCACCCTAGATTGCTGCTCAAAGCCCTTGGCCACCAACTAGGCTTTAAACCTTTCAACAGATCCATTTGCATGCCTTTTGATCTTGTACACCCATTTGTTATGGATGACATGGCGGTGTGGAGGCCGGGAACAAAGAGTCCAGGTCCATTGGATAGGAGAGCCTCAAATTCTGCACTCATAGCAGCTTTCCATTGGGGATCAAGGGCTGCCTTGCTGTAGCTGGTAGGTTTAGACTCAGGAAGTACAGAATGGAAGCTAAGGAGGGGGTATTTGGAGTGGAAGAGTTTAAAATCAAGAAATTGTTTAGGCTTGAGGGATCCTGTGTGTGATCGAGTGGTCATAGTGGGTAAGGGGATGGTAGGTAAGGGCTGGTCAGTAGGTGGGATAGGTGTAGAATCAGAGATGGATTCTAGAGGCATAAAAGCTGGTGCATTAATTAGGGAAGGAAGAGGGTCAGCAGAGAAGGAAGCAGGGAGAGGTGCAGTAGCATAGTCCAAGGAGGTAGGCTCAGGAGCTGAGGATGTATCTGAGGGCAGGGATGGGGCAACAGAAAGTTGTGGAGATGTTGGTAAGTCTAAGGGAGGTTCTAGAAGGACAAACGGTTGCAAGGAAGCTGGAGCAAAATTAGGAGTGGTTAAAGGTAATGAAAATAAAGGAAAAGAATTAGAAGAGTTACCTTGAGCAGCCAGTTGAGAGGGCAAAAGTGAGGTGGCATGATCCATGGTCGGGAAAGAGATCTCATCAAAGACCACATGGCGAGAGAGATAGGCTTTGTTGGTGACAGGGTCGAGACACTTGTATCCTGCATATTGGTAGCCCAGAAATATGCATGGCTTGGACCTATACTCAAGCTTATGGAGGCCATATGGACGAAGTAGTGGGTAACACAAACAACCAAAGACTCTAAGGCGTTGGTAATCAAGTGATTTGTGGTATAGCTTTTCATAAGGAGAGATATTGTGAAGAGTGGTTGTCGGTAGTTTATTAATGGTGTAGACGGCAGTAAGGAATGAATCAACCTAATACTTGTTAGACAAATGGGCATGTGCTAAAAGAGTTAACTCGGTTTTAAGGATATGTCTCAGTTTACGTTCTGCAAGACCATTCTGTGGAGAGGAATAAGGGCAGGATTTTCTGAATACAATACCATGGTGGAGAAGGAAGGCTTGAAACTGGTTTGACATATATTCCCCTCCCCCATCAAATTGCAACTGTTTAATTTTGGTGGAGAATTGATTCTCAACAAGGGTTGTGAATTTGATAAAAGCATCAAAGGTTTCAGCCTTAGTGTAGAGAGGATAAATCCAAGAATATCGTGAGTAATCATCCACAAAGAGGGCATAGTATTTATAACCACTCATTGATGGAACTGGAGAGGTCCACAAATCACTATGAATCAATTGTAGTGGGGATTCAGATATGCGAGCAGAAGGTTGAAATGGAAGTTTCTTAGATTTTCCCAATTGACAAGAAGAGCAAAGGACATTTTTATTAGAATTCAAAGGAGAAACATGCAGTTTATTTTTCTGCACTACACGGTTTACAACTTCAGAAGAGGGGTGTTCTAGTCTAAAGTGCCAAACTAAGGGTGTAGCTTTTATTCTAAACATGGCTATAAAGACCTTGCTGCCTTTTTAGTACTTCTTGCCAAGCCGGATGGGTTAAATGCCATTCTCACTCTTCCTTTTCAGCAGGAGTGCTCGAGTCTGCAAATCAAATATGTAAACATGAGTTACTGTTAAGAGAAAAAAACAATCATTATCAGTACAGAAACGTTGGATGGAAATGAGGTTGGTTGCTGCCTTAGGGTAGTGTAAGACATTTTTTAGAGAAAAGATGGAATAAGGAGAGTGAAGAGTGGCAAAACTGAACCCACTCCAATGGAGTCAGTTCCCTGAAAAGGTTGCTGAAGATGGAGGTTGTCCAGATCATTGGCAATGTGTGCATTTACTGCATTGTCAGCATCCCATTCGTGCTCTTCAAGTGCATGAGTGTTCTGAGCAATCAAGGCATGGAGCTGATGTGGTGGATGTCTACCTTGGAAGGCATAGTCCATCTGGTGGTAGCAGTCTAGTGCTCCATACCTAAGTTTGCCACAGATTTGGCAAGGAGTCTGAGGGCCTTGAATGGTTGAGAATCGACTATCTGCAGAGGTGTCTGCAGGATACCTGGAAAGAGTGGGATGCTTGGGTGGTGCTGGATACCTAGGTGATGCAGAGTATCTAGCAGGAGGTGGTACTCCATTGTACCTTTGACTAGGTGCTTGTGCTGCCTCCGATCGGGAACCAGAGTTTCTGGAGGGAAACTTGGGGAAGGGTGGTCCATGATGCTTGGGAGAGAAAGGACGGGTGTTGGGTTTGTGATTAAAGAGAGCAAAGGTGGAGGTGTCTACTGTCTTGATTGTTGATGGTTGAGGAGAGTCTCATGATTCAGAAGATCTTCTTGGAAGTCTTATAGGCTCACATTTTTGTCTCGAGTCATAATGGAAATAGAGGTGATGAAGCTGTTGAAGGTTGGATTTAATCCATTCATGAGGTAGATGATTAAGTCTTCATTGGGAATGGGCTTACCAGCAGCAGCCAGTTGATCCGAGCACTCCTTTGCAGCCTGGATGTAGTCAGAGTAGGTCTTGGGACCTTGGTGAAGGCTCTGTAGCTATTTCTTCAGATTGGATATGCAAGATTTGGATTGATTGGCAAATTGGTTGGCCAAGGCTGACCATACCTACCAGGAGGTATCAAGTCCATAAATGGTAGACAACACCATTTTGGATAAGGTGATGTTAATCCAGCTTAATATAGTATGGTCTTTTCTTTGCCAGATAGTAAACTTTGGGTTGAGAGTTTGTTTGTTGCTGTCATTAGACAGAAACTTTGGTGGACAAGGTTCTGATTCATCGATGAAGCCCATGGAATCAGTGCTGCATAGGATTGGAAGGAAATGGGTAAGCCAACTCAGGTAGTTGGGTCCTTCAAGCTTTTCATGAAAGGTAAGGTTAGTTTCTGACATGGTGGGTATGGCTGTGGGAATTGCAGTGGTGGGTATGGCGATAGTAGGGATAGCATTGGAGGATGAGGCTGCCATGAAAGTGGGGATATTGAAAAATGGGTTTGGGCGCGTGCCTAGAATGGCTCTGATACCATGAAAAGTAATTGAAAATATGGAATTCTAGCTTACTTTTCATTGAACATATTACACAGTATATATACTGTTTTACACGACCAACTATAAGAAAAATAAAATTACATTTAGTACAAAATAAATCATGTTAGGAAAGATTGGCTGTAATTGGAATGGCCTTTGAATGTGTGCGGTGTACGGCTGCATGCAAGGATTCTTGGAGAGACTGGCGCGTGTAGACTTGTTGTGTTGGACCTTGGGAAGTTGCCTTGGAAGTCATACACGATTTTAGGAGTGTTACCTTTTGTGTCACTCTTGATCGAGTGATATGCGTGAGAGGATGTTGTGTAAAAATCTCCAAGGTGCTGGTTTGATTTATTTCCTTCAATAGCCTTGTTGATGGGATGAGTTGCGGCTGTCTTGTTGCGTTCATCCGAATTTGCAGTGTCTCCAACGGCTAGTAGCCATTGGGCAAACTCCTCGGCAGTGTCTCCAACGGCTACTAGCCGTTGGGCAGATGTGTGGCCGCCAACGGCTAGTAGTCGTTTGGGTTGGGCAACAGAATCCGAATTTGCAGCAAATACAGCTGTTGTGGCAGCTGTATCACTAGGCTTAACACTTTCTCCATTTCCCTTTTCTTTGCTTTTTATTTGCAGCTGCTGCGCCTACTCCTTTTTTTCCCTAACTCACCCACACAAAACAAAACTCTTGCGGCCCCATCAGCTTACAACACATCCAGCCCTCTCAAAAATAAACAAACTTCTCTTCTTTGGTTCTCAATATCGTAGCTTTTGTTTCTTTTGTCTTTTCTTTCAATTTCTTTTGGTTTGCTTTGCTTTCATTTTCTTCATTTTTCTTCTCTTTTTGGTCTTCTATAAAATAGTTCATTTCTTTTGGAATTCCTACAAAAATACAATTCATTGCATTAATATCAATTTAAGCTCAAATTTAATAATTAAACAATACTCCACGATTAAATATAAAATAAAAGAATTAATACAAAACAAGGTATGATAATGCTTATTCTAATAAAATAAAATGTGCACATTTAAACTATTATCGTAGAATAGTCATTTTATATGGGATTTTCTCACGATGTGATACGAATTTCAACAACAAATTATCATATATCCAAATCACCAAATAATCAAATATAGACCAGGGTGACAATCCAATCAGAATTAGGAGTCATCACGACATATGGATCCTGTGCGATCGATGAAGGGTCCCCGTATAGCTGGACACATTCCATTGCTGCAGAGAAGCCTAACCTTATGAGGTAGGCAACGATCCTTTGAAAAAATTGGCATCCACAATTTCTGCTGCGTTTGGGGAAGGTTGTTTGTAAACTCATCCAAGTTAAAAAGAAACAATATATGCGAGGCTGGTATTTGTCTAATAAGATACTCTCAGCTTTTGGATTGTTCAGTTTTTTTTTTTTTTTTTTTTTTTTTTTTTTTTTCAATTCTACGGGGACGTGACTATATTAACACCTATTTGTTGGGAATTATTGACAGGAAAAACTTAGACGGAGTGCTTGATTCAATCCCATCAAGATATTAGTCAGACTTAAAACGACTAACACTAATCATACTTATATGATGATTTTCATTACAAGATTCGAATCCACGCCTTAATACGTAACCAACCATTTTTAAAGTTTCATTAAAATCACTAGACTACCACAGATTAGGATTGTTTATAATTTTTTGCTTGAATTTGATAGAATTCGGGCAGGTGATTATGAGAAATCACTTATAAAATTCATCTGACCAAATAAAAATTTGGTTGCCCAAACACTTATTCGGTTAAGGGTCCGTTTGTATTTGCGATTTTAAAAAGTGCAATTTAAAATAACGATTTTAAAATGTGCGATTTGAAAAAAATTATTTTTAAAAACGCAGTTAAGCGTTTGGCAAAATCGCAGTTTAGCCTTTAAAATCGTGAATTTACCTTTAAAATTCTGCGTTTTCAAAAAAGCACCATCTTATCTGCGATTTGAAAAAGCAGATTTTCTGTGTTTTCAAATCGCAATTTTTAAAAACGCAGTTCCCAAACAATCTATGTTCTGCGATTTGGTTTAAAATCGCACTTATTGTCTACGAAATCGCAATCCCAAACGCACCCTAAGTGGGTTCCGTAAGTAGTATCTCACAATTACCTGTCCAAATTATCTCAAATTCAGACAAATAATTGTAGATGATCCTGATTCGACTACCACCGCCTATGATTGATTAGTTTGTCTTTCCATCTTTTCAAATTCGGGCAGGAGATTGTGAGATACCACTTATGCGGCCTACCTGACTAAATAAAAATTAGGCTGCTCAATCACTTGTCCGGTAAAATAGGTTTTATAAATAATATTTCATAATCACCTATTTAAATTTTTTTAAATTAAAACAAATAATTGTAAACGATCATTGTCCGACAACCGCAGCCTGATTGATCAGTTAGTTTATCCATCTTTTTTGGTCCTTTTGTCACTTTTATTGCTATTAATATCACTTCATTATTTTGTCTCCTGTCTGGATGGATTTGTGGCAACACCCGTGTTCGGAATCACATGAGGCTGCTGCTCAATAGCAGCAAAAAAAAAAAAAAAAAAAAAACTCAAGTTTTCTCAGCCATGATTTTACTCTTCCAGATCTAGAATTCATTTGATGCCTCTTATTTTTTCCATACAAAAATATTTAGGTAACTTAACCAACTAAACATAAAATTTTAGTGCCTAACCCATCATCTTTCTTTTTCATTTTTATAATATATGCAGAAGCAATTATTTTACTACCTATCCACATGTGTTAGGCCAATGTAAATTTTACATATAGGGTTGTACCAAGACAAATTTGAAGCCGAAACAAATAAAAAATTAAGAGTTAAAGATTTTCATCAAACGAACTCAATTTTGGTCGAACGGATTTACGTGAAAGATACATAATACTCCGTTCGCAAATGTATTCGTAAGTGTCCAGAAGTTTTGTTGTCAAGGCATAATGTTTCGTTCGCAAAGGTGTCCAAACAAAGCAAGGTCATTCGATGAGATTATAGAATTGGATTGAACCAAATTAATTTGTTCGGAGAAAATTAAATTCGATCTATCAAATTTAAATTGGATCGAATAAATTTTGAACAGTGCAAATTAGTCATAGAGAAGACACAACTTGCAGTTTTTAAAGGGTCACACCAATTAATAACGACTAAAGTCATCTGCAATACACAAAAAAATATCTTTTATTGTTGCTATAACATATAGGAGAGCAAGACCCATAAATCAAGAAAAATGAGATCTCAAGGACCATTAGACATAGAAGAAGTAACATGAAAATGAAATTTATGGAGCTTGCCTAGTTGACTTAAGAACAAACAGACACAACTTTTTATGACGAAAATGGAAGATGATATAATGAAATATTTGTTTTATTTTAAATAACTCACTATATTAATAAATATAATGCTCAATATGTTCTATCTTTTTGAAGACTTATATTTGGCCTCTTCTTCCACATTGTTTGAATCAGTAATAACAGACAGTTTCTCAGTTTGGAGTGCCAAATCAAGATCAAGAAAACCAAGGTGAAACTAAACTTGTTCAGTCTAGTTTGAGAAATTAGTTCCATTAAGAATCAGAATAAATGAAGCATGCGAATGTAGCGAAATAGAAATTAACATTGCAATCAAATTAATACTTTGAGTTATCAAACATAAAATAATATTTTAATAAATAGTAAGTAGTACTACCGCAATTCACATTTGAGTGAAAATTACAATATACTAAAAATATAATCATTATGGTGATTCCCTTTCACCTATTGAGAATAATTAATAATTAATACATAATTCAATAGATCTGTTATTTTTGGATATCCGATTTCAACTCTCAATTAAGGATACACATTAATTATCCTATCTCAATTTGTCAATCACTTAAAAAGTTGTGTACCTTTGGGTCAATCCATAATGTTCTTGTGATTAGAAAAACTGTCAAAAGATTTGCAATATCATTGTCTTAATGCCTAGGATATGGGTATTAACTTTCAAACGTAGGACTTTGTTGGGGAAATTATTATTCCCAAAGCCCAAGTGAGCCCATGACCGAGATTTGGGCCCAGTCGATCCAACCGACTTGAATCAAAGACCCATGAAGACCTGATAGTCATTATGGTCTCGGATGCTCCTTACATAATCTAAATCTTATGAATATCCTTGGATAACAGATCCAGGGATAAGCACAACTGATATGGCTCGGAACATCTTCGTCCCAGGAATACGAGAAGAAACGCAGCAGAATGTCCATATCCAGTTGGTCTCGAGAACGGATTTATCAGGACTACCATGAGGCGATATGGATGAAATATGTTGGAATACTTATCTCGGAATTATCCCAGGGGATTATGGAAAGATCTAATTCATAGTCCCTAAAAAGTCATTGAATGACTCTATCTCGAATTTTCCAGGATAAGCCCTTATCTCACAAAAGAAAATAGGAAACATGTTTGAACTCAACTGAAAGGTAATCCTACCCAAACTGGACTCCCCAAGAGATAAGACCTAATCCCACGCAATTTGGGATTAGAATCTTAATTGAACCATAACCAGAGCACTCCTAAATGTATCAAAAATACATGCCTATAAATAGGTCACTGCCCCAGGTATCAAAATTCTCTGATCTTTCTGATATTCTCATACTTTTATATTTCCATATATTGTCTATTATAATTTGACTTAAGCATCGGAGTGAGACCCGACACGTCACCAAACCGAAAATTGTACCAACAAACTTGAAACTTGTAAATCATTCTGGTTGGGTTACTTTGGTGATCACCATACTATTTCATAATATAAATCTCAATTCGAAACAATTACAATATGACTTGAATTAGTCATAATATATGCCTTTAAAATTGATTGTCATAAATATTCATGTATATAATCAACAAGAAAATAATACAAGAAATAAAATAAATAAAATATTCAATGTTTAAAAATAAAATCTGTTTACTGCCAATGTTTCTAACTTGTTATTAAAAGATTTTGTAAGAGCTCTAACAGTAGATTCTTTAAACTTTTCTTCAATTTAAGGAACTAAATATATTTTTTCTTTCCTTTTTAAATGCATTTCACAATAGTTTCTCTTATCATTTTTCTATTCTATTTAAATATTATTTAAATTAAATGTTAGGAGAAAGAGAGAGAAAAAGAGACCATTTAAATATTATTTCAAATAAATGATAAATGAATAATAAAGGAAATATTATTATTATTATTTTTTTATATATATATATATATATATTAAAACATGACAATTATTGAATAGAAAGATTGAGAGTCAAATCAACCCACAAATTTTTTATTTTTTATTTTTAAAAAAAGTAAATTCAATTTTTTTAAAAAAAAAAATTGCCACGTGGGACGAGGGTCGGACGCAGGTTTGGCACTCATCCCACGTATAGACGAGCTCATTTCCTAGTGTTTTGGGCTTTTTGATTGTATTGTCATCGTGGATTTTAGTATATTTCTTTTATCAATTAATTGTAAAAATCATAATAATTAACATCTTGGAACTTATAAAATGTTACGTAGATTTATGTTAGATGTGGTATCAAAGCCTGAGTTATGACTTTCAATCTTTCATAATGATTTTCTGTTGAGTGATTGTTATATGTTGGAACTAATGAATTCGAATTACACTACTTCACTTGCTATTTGTAATTGGTACAATCTTTCTATTCAATAATTGTCATATTATTGAATTAACTGGATAAATCACTAGATAGAGAGTCAAACAGCAAAGATAGATGTTTGTTTGGAAAATACTACTTTGGTAAAGCAGTACTACTCATGAAGAATACTTCTATTCAATAATTGTCATATTTTAATAATTGACTCTCAATCTTTTTACTCAATAATTTTTATTTTTATTTTTTTAACAAAGAGTACCTGCATTCATTAAAAAAAGGACCCAAAGGTACAATCTTTTTAATCAATAATTAAGATGTTCGGGTGTGCAATTTTTTTTTTAATATTATTTCATATTATTCTTTACTATATTTAAAATTGTGAATATCGAAAAAAAATATTTTTTAAAATTATGTTTGGATGGTTTAGAAAATCTGAGACAAAATTAAAAAAAAATTGGATAATACTTAAGTAGAATTCAAATTTAACAAACCAACCCAAACATGTTATCCTTCTATACTAACATAGAAGGGTAGAAGGGTATAGTAAGTTAGCAACCATTTGATTAGTTCTTGTTATTAAAAAAAAAAAAAAAAAAACGCAATGTTATACACTACACTTTTATCCTACTTTACTAATGCATCACTATCAATTAGTCACTAGATTTTTTCAATAAGGGTTGACCAATGGTTAATTGGAGCAATGTGGGATAAAAATGTGATTTTTAACATGTTTCTTTAAAAAAATCCAATGAATATAGACTCTGCCATATCTCAGTATAGTGGATAAAAAGTAATGTTAGAAAATACATTTTTATCACATAACTGTTCTCCAATGATGACTCAACCAACCCTCAAATATATATAAATATATATATATATATAAATATATATATATATATATATATATTAACAAAGACTAATCCAAATATTAGTTAGAACCACCAAGACTAATCCAAATATTAGTTAGAACCACCACATTATAATTGTGAGCTGAAAATGTAATTTCTAATTTCTTTAAAAAAAAGTGGGACAAAGGTGTGTTATATAGCATTAAAACAAAAAAAAAAAAAAAAATTGTAAGCTAAAGTAATTTTAACAGATATGTGATGGCAAATTTCCCTATTTAAAACCCAATGCAAAAACTACCACGTGAGACGAGGGTTGGACGCAAGTCTGACACTCGTCTCAAGTATAGACGAACTCCTAGAAAATGGTTTCTCTTATGGTCTGTTTGGGTATTGAATTTTTGAAATCAGAATTGAATTCTTATTCTCTTTATGAATTTCTAGGCAAATAGAGTTTAGAGTTTTTTTTTAAATTGTGTTTGGGTGTTGAATTTTTGAGATTGAAAAATATTGTTTTTTAATGGTAGGAAATGATTAGAAATAATTGGAGGTATGAAAAGTTGTGTATAATGATTGGTGTTATGAAAAGTAAATTTTAATAAAAAATAAATAAATTTATTGAAAAATAAATAAATATTCATATTTTTTTTAAAAAAATTAAAATTAAAAATTAAAAAAAAAAAAAAAAAAAAAAAGGAAAAAAGCAAGGGGTGGCAACCACCCCCATAGGCTGGGAGTGGCTGGGCCACCCCTTGCTTTTTTCTTCTTTTTTTTTTTGAATTTTAATTTTAATTTTTTTTTTAAAAAAAATAAGTATATTTATTTAATTTTTAATAATTTTGAAATGGAGAGTTATAGGGTGTGGGCACATGGACGATGTTTGAATCCATTGGACAGCTCGGATGAAAAATCGTCTACAATTTACGCATCCAAAGGCTCAAATTAAGTGAAACTAGAATATGGTGTACAAGTTTTACACCGTGTATTTATAAAAGCATCTTTACCCCTGACACAGCAGGTGGAAAAAGGTGAAAATTTGACGTAAAGGCTGTTTGATTTTCGTGGCATTTATGGCGTGGGAAGTCAAGAATTGAACGTTGGTTTTCCAATCGTACTGCGGCATGGGCTCTCTCTGACTCTCTTAAGTAATGGAATTCGGGTTTTAATTCGGGTTTCTGGCTGGTTGAATACGGGTTTTGAAAAAAAAAAAACCCGAAAAGAATAAGATTTCTTCTCTCTATCCAAACAGACCATAATTACTGTCCCTTAAGATGCACAAAGCTAATGGATATTGTGGATATTTATAGGGCTGAGAGAGGACCGATTTCCCTATTCATCATTAATTCTACTTCGCATCAAAGTAAGAATTAAATAAGAAACCACTTATCTTAATCAATTAGGAAAAAATTACACATATCATCATCAAACTACCACCAAATTGTGTCAATATCTCCCTAAACTACCAAAAATGTTAATGTCCCCAAGATCAACAAATAGACAAAAATGAGCTTAATTTTTTTTTTCAATAAGACAAAAATGTCCTTATAAATTCGAAAAAATAAATAAATAAAACTAAAACTACAAAATTACAAAAAAAAAAAAAAGGAAAACGTTAAAAAAAATATTTTTTTAAAAAAAACAATTAAAAACTAATTTTTTATTTATTTATTTATTTTTGTAGTTTAGAGGAGAAATTAACATAATTGGTAGTTTGGACAGGGCATTGACAATGAGATGATAGTTTGAAAAGAGTATGTTTACTTTTCTTATTAATTAACCAACAATTTAGAGTAATTCTAATAGTACATTAAGTGTCAATTAAGTGTCCATAAAAAAATAAGGTGGCTTTTAAAATCGCCATTTGATTAAAATCATCATTTGATCAATCATATGCTCAATGGTGATTTTAAATGCCACCTCATTTTTTTATGGACACTTAATGGGCATGTAGAATTACTCAACAATTTATAAAGGAAGATTAAATAACCTTATACAATTAGGAGTCCAGTAGATTTTTGTATGTGCCATATCATGTGAGGCATTAAATTCTTACATCCTATTCATTGATGCTAGCTATCTCAATGATGTAGGATTGACTTTTGATTTCGAGATTAGGATTTCCTATGCGCAAGCAATGAGATTATTTATTGGGAAAAATATATAATTAATTCACGTGGTTTATCTGGTTTACAAATAGCATGTTGTGACGCCCCGCTTTTTGCAAAAAAACTTAGGTGAAAATTTCTGATTTCCACGTGACGTTACGACAATATCAAATTGAGATTTGACAACGGAATATATTTTTTTTCTAAAAAACTTAGAAATGTAACACATCAGAACTGACTGAATTACCTCAATATGTAAATAATATAATTTGGCATTCTCACATAATAAATACATACAAAAACATTAACATATGTGCCACATGTGGCACTAATAGTAGTAACTATTGTTTTGACCTAATGTGAACCATAATGTAGACTATTACATATTAACATAAAGAATAATGTTTTCTGCACAACTTTAACAACTTTTTTTTTTAAGATCAACCATTGAATATGTATGGCCCACATGTAGAAAAACAAATCCAATGGTTAATCATTTAAAAAAAAAAAAAAAGTAGTTAGAATTGTGTAAAAGTTTTGAAATAAATATTACTCTAACATAAATACATAAAAGCTTCAATCATAAATATCAGGATCGACACAATGATTCTGACAGCTCTGACCTTTTCTCATGTTTTTCATAAGCATATATGTGCTTGTGGTTATCACCACAATCCCATATTGTAATCAAGTTAGTCAACTGCCTTCAATAATATAATGAAATACTGATTTATTTAACAATATACAATGCAACAATATGATGTAGTGACATATCAATATGCACAATCTTATTTATAGGTGCCGTGCGACACTAACTTATAATTCGGTCCTATCATTTATAAATGTCATGAGACGATAACTCATAATATGATCTTATCATTGTCGTGGGTCTTTTACCATCTCTGATCTTAACATATATAGATGTCGTGAGATGCTAACTCATAATGCGGTCTTATCATTTTGTTTTACCATCTTCGGTCTTATCATTTATTGGTGCCGTAGACTTTAACCACAGATCTTCCTTTCATTGGTGCAGTGGGCCTCTAACCTTTTTCAGTCTTATCCTTTGTAGATTAATGTCTTGGGACGTTAACCCTTGGTGTAACACTTCGGTCCCTTATTGTGAAGAAATGAATAGTTCATATAGAGTGATTGGTTTATAAAGATACTCATGGGTGCTAAATCCCACATTGCCTAGTTACTAGGTGAAACTTGGCTTTATAAGGGATTCTAGGAAAACTTCAAATTTACTAGTCCTTTTGGAGTGATAGCGTAGATGTGGCTAACGCTTTTCCCTAAGTCGTTACAAATGGTATCAGAGCCCCCAAACCGCTAGGGTTAGGTTCATCCATTTTCTTACACAAAGCCGCAAAGATTCATAAGGTCTACCAGATAATCTAGCTAATATGTTGAATTAAATAAATTGTCAGAAAAATAATTTTTTAAACTCAAAGCTTCAATAAATGATGAAACGGGTATTTCGAAAAGAATAATTATGTTCGATAAAATAATAATAAATAAAAAAACCAAAGTAGAACTAAATTTATTGTGTTGGTGCACTTATTAAGGTAAATGAAATGCAATGTCTTAATGCTAGCCTAGATCCCATTTCGGCTGCTTAGGTCTCTCTGCTCATAACCTCAAAACAAAAAAACAAAATAAGGGTGAGTGAGAAATGCTCGGTAAGGTAACCCTCAACCATAAAACGGTTGAGTTAAATTCATTTTCTTCAAAACGATTATTAAAGCAAACTTGAAATCTTAATTTCTAGGATACAAAATATAAGTTCGGCATTTTGCTTAAAGCATAAAATTACTTGTTGATAAATAAAACTCCTCACATTTAGGGCCCATGTACACTATTACGCCCTGTGTACTAGGGTTGCGCGGTCAATGCGACCCAGGCAGGTAAACTGTGGCCACAGGCTTGCCCCGTCAGCTAATTAATCAAAGTGCACTTAGCATGACCTAGGGATGGATTACCACATTCTCAAAGTCCTTCAGCGGTTGCACTTCCATCCAAGCAACGATACCGAGCTTAAGCCTATGTGAATCTCTGGGGCCAAAATAATAGTCCCCTCCATACACGTTCCTCATTTATAAAAAATCTTTGTCATTTTCATAACTATTCTTATTCTTTTCTCTATGCGTAATAACTCTTGAGGCAACGTGTATGAGGGTTTTTACACTTCTCTTTTCATTACTATCAGAAAGTAGTGACTTTCCATCTCGGGAATAATATAAGTAATTTTCTATAATTGGAAAGTCTTTTAGAACTAAGGTTTTTCTCAAAATCGCTGGTTTCAAGAGTATCATTTCCACCAATAACTTTTACATCAACACTATTTTAAAACAATCTTTTATGGAACAATATAATTTTAAATACCTGGAGAGAATAATTATTGACAAATATACTAGGATAAATGAATAAAATAATAAAACATAAAAACAATTTTAGAAGGGGTAGAGGATCCCTTACCTCTCTACTTGCTACTAATGAATATCTCGACAGTTAGCTAGTTACTTGATACATGTTTAAATAAATTAGTATCTCTTGCTAGTCACTAGACGACACACTGACATCACTAAAATTCGTCTTGGTAGCCTATTGAAAATGGATTCCCAATGAATAATTAAATAGATTTAACTTATCAATTTTAACCCCTTTATAATTTGTGTACGTGTCAACATATATTACAGAAAGTATTAACACGTGGTAGTAACTGTAATTTTGTAAAACATAGGTATTTCAAAATTATACATATTAGTAATACTCAAAATAAATTATTAAAAGCTCCCTGTTTTTAAGCAATCTATAGGAGTGTTTGAAACACTTGAACTAAAACTGTTTTGTACAAAGAGAACAATTTTCAGAACTATACATGTCTCTTTATGGGAGAAATTTAAGGCAACCAAAATCTGTACAAAGAAGGGAAAACAAAACAAAACAAAAAATGATGATTTCTCAAAATAGCATCCGGTTGTATTGGAAAGAAAGAGAACTTAATAATTCAGCAAGTCTGAATTTGTGCTCGGCTAGAATAGGGAGAGAAAAATAAAATATATGCAAAGTACCAACTCTCAATGGTTCTCGGCGGCAATAGGTAAAAAGGGAAGAAGAAGAAAAAAAAAAAATATGTTGACTCTCATGACTTGCTACAGAAAAGAGAAAAATGCAAGATGCTACGGTTCCACCGTGTCCCATAGAAAAGAAAATAGGAGAGAAGAAATTAAAAAAAAAAAAAAAAAAAAAAAAAAAAAAAACAACTAGAAGGAACGAAAGGCTACATGTTTGATATCAATGAATCAAAAGTCAAAGTACTTAATTGTTATACTGACATGAAAGACAATAAAACAAAAATGAAGTAAATACATGAAGGATAACAGAAACGAAATAACGTAAACAAATATGTATATCAACAGTGAACCTACTATGGTTTCATCGAAAAGAAAACTAAAGAAAAAGATAAGAGACAAGATGGTACATTGTCTGTAGGAGCTGAAAATTGTGTAAGAGGACAAGGGTATTTGGCTAAAAAAAAACAATGAAGGGGAGAAAGAGGCGCCACTAGTTTATTTATATTAGTAGGGTTTTGTTCTTTTTGAAAGGAGGAGTCGGCTTGAAAATAATTTGAGGGGGAGAATGAGAGTGACGGCTATGAGAGGTATTTATAGGAGTAGGGTTAAGACAATTAGGGTTTTAAATATTAAATATAAAAGTGGAACTTAAATTGATATAAAAATTATTAAACTTGAAAGCAAGTATTTAATAAAATATAGAAGTGGTTATTTAATAAAACATAAAATAATATATATAAAATCAGGCGTTTATTATTTCTGTCCAGTCATCCATTCTCATAGGTAATAAAAGACTATTTTACCCTCGAAAGTGAGTCAGGATTATTACAATCTCCCCTCCTTGTAAGAATTTCATCCTCGAAATTCGGTAATCGACTACAACAGTAGCTATGGAAGGTATCCGAGGTGTCCGAGTCGTACTTAGGTCTGTCCGTAACTCTCACCATATCTGCTGGTTCGTAAGAGACTTTATCTTCGTCTGAGTCATAATAAACGTTCAGGTCTTCCTCTAGATTGGATTCCTTTTCTGAAATCTTTTCTGAGCCTTCTTCCAGGATAAAGTTAGAGTAAGGCATACTTTTCTCATCGCTGTCATCATCGCCTAGGACTTCTATTCACCTCTTCCAAAATTAGACTCCAGTCTCACTCTTCAAGGCAGGCGAGGCATAGGAAATTAAGTCTCGAGTTTGGCACCATAAAACTTATTCTATGGATTGATTATTCTATAAGACCTTCACAACACTCTTGTTTCTCAGGACTTGCTTCTTTTTGTCTAGCACTTTGATTAGCGTCTTCTCCTAGGTCATGTTGGGCAAATCTGGAGGGTTTGCTATCAAGACGAGAGTCGGATCCGCGAATAATACTTCCTCCACTTTGGTATAAGAACACATTGGTAATTTCTGCCAAATTCTTATGGTAGCGCTAATCGGTATGCTAACGCTCCAGCTTTCTAGAGGATCTCGTAGGACTTAACAAATTTTAGGAACGATCTTGAGGGAAAATTTTTGTGTCGACTTCGAACTCCAATTCTTGTTGTCTCGAATCGACGTAGCCTTTTTTTTTTTTTTTTTAAGGATTCTGCACTGTTGCCAATCGTTGTTTGATCACTACTACCTTCTCGCTATGGTCTTGGGTGCTTTTGGCACCAGTAGCTTTTGTGCTCCACTTCGTTGCAATACTGTGGCGGCCTACACTTCATTCTATATAAGAATTCATATGGTGACATATCGTTGTTGACCGGTACCTCAATCTCCACGAATCTCAAACTCTGCCTCACCGACGGTTTAAACACTACTTCCTTACAGAAGCGGTCCACAAAGGCATGGAACATGGAGAACCATCCCATCCGTAAGATCACATCAATCCCACTTGTAAAACAAAATTGAGATTCGTTGGCATGATGTGGCCTTTGACACATCATGACAACTCCTAGCTACTAGGGTGTAAACTACTGCCTTCCTACCGAGTAGCTACTGCTAAGTTATATCTAATTGTACTAACTTCCAACATTAAGCCCTACCAATGGAGTACGACACACACGAATGTGTTGCCCTTGCATCGAAAAGAATTAAAGCTCTACTACACGAAAAAAAAAAGAAGGTACCTGTCACCACTTCGTTGGATGCATTGGCGTCACCTAGCGTCAAAGCTTAAACTCAAGCGGTTCTGTGTTTCTCTGTCCCTCTAGGCGACTTTGACCAGCTTGGTTGTTAGTAGGGGTCTTGTAGTCATTCACGAGGTGCCCTGGTTTCCCACATCTAAAACAAACTGACTGCCTAAAGAGGCAGTTTTCGCCCTGCATCCTTCCACATTTTTGGCATAATGGACGTTGCCCGCCGCCACCTTGGTTGTTGAATTGCTAAGGTGCATGGTTTCTCTCTGGTGGGTGATTAAATCTCCTTTTGTTTGCGTGCGATGGTTGTTCTCCATAGTAGTTCTCTTGCAGTGCATTTCTTTTCTTCTGGTTGAAATCTTCTGCACTAATCTTCAACGTCCGCTCAATCACTGATGCTTTGCTGATGAGGTCCGTCAGGTTTCCAATCTTGAAGCCAACCACTCGATTCATGATTCTTGGTTGCAAATCCCTTTCAAACTTCCTTACCTTCAGGTCTTCTATAGGCACTAGGTATGGGGCGAACCGTGGGAGTTCTATGAACTTTGTCGCGTATTGTTCCACTGTTGATGATCATCGCTTGGATCGATCATCAGAATGAGTAGATCGATCGCCCTCTCATCAGATTGGTTTCTATTGTATTTTAAGACTTAAGATGTGTTAAATTTATCTAATTAATTTGGAACTATAAACGTGACTCAAATACCAAGGATATTTAATCCTATAAATATTCAAATGCCAACGAACATTTATTCTCACAAATATTCATATATTCTTTTGTATTATTAATATGTCTTAAATTTATAATTTAAGACATTATATTTGATGTTTTAAAATCTAGGGCACTACACATGTTGTTTCAAAATGAATTTAGAGGTCTTTGAGATATACCAAAATAAAGAATTTACTCCCTATAGTCATATTCTATCAACAGATTTAACAAATTCAGTTCGTGTGATTCTGACTTAAATAAATAGGATATGTGTAATAATTTTATTGGCTATGGCATGTCATAGTATCGGAATCTGTTAATTCAGTAGACGCAATATGACTATAGGGAGTAATTTTTTTTTTAAGCATACTTCAGGAATTTCTGAGTTCATTTTGATACCACGTGTAGTTAATTGTAAATAAAGTAAAAATAAAAAAAAAAAAATAAATAAAAAAAAAAAAAGAGCGGAAAAGCATATTCGAGGGTTTTCTAGTAGCACGCTTATAAGTTTGTGCACACTGCGTTTCTCTCTTTCAGCGTTAGGGTTTAAGTATCATACTGAATCGTAGAGGGAAGAAAGAAGAAGAAGAAGAAGAAGAAGAAAATCATGCACGCACCGGTGCTTGTTCTCAGTAAGTGTGTTCTGCGTTTATTTCTTTTGGTTTAAATTAATGGAAAATGGAATCGATCGATTCGATCTCTGACGAAATGATGAAACTGAACAGAGGACTCTTTGAAACGCGAGTCCGGAAGCAAGGTTCAGCATGCTAATATCCAGGCTTCGAAGGTGCTTCATTTCTTTCTTTCTTCTGTGCGTCGCATTGTATTGTGAATTTGTGAAGCATTTCATGATTTTTCTGTTTTCTTTTTGTTTAATTAATACTTGGATAGGCTGTTGCTGACATTATTCGTACAACATTGGGTCCGAGATCCATGTTGAAGATGCTACTCGATGCTTCTGGAGGTAAAGATTTTTTTTAAATTTTTTTAAATTTTTATTTGTAACGAAAGAACAAAGGGATATCTTTATGATGTATTCGAATATTCTCATTGTAAATCAAAGATTTACGGCAGCATTTTCTGTCTCGGCTTCTTATTTCCTTTTCTTTTCTGTTTGCAATTTTGTTGCTATTAGGAATTGTGGTGACTAATGATGGAAATGCTATTTTGCGTGAGTTAGATATTGCACACCCAGCTGCAAAGGCACGCTTTCTCTCTCCCTCTCTCTTTTTCTCTTGTTTCTTTTACTGATTTACGATATTGTTTGGCATAAATTCTTTTGTATTTTTATTGTTTCTTGCTGTTTTTCTTTTGTCGTTCTCCCTACTGTAAACTCTTATTTCAGCCATTTAAAAAAGAAAAAGATTTATTTTTGGTACTCTCTTGGAATTCTGATGTTCCATCACTGTCTCGTTTCTACTCTTCTGATGTATGTTCCACTTTTTGTTGGTAGCAGTCGATGATCGAACTAAGCCGCACGCAAGATGAAGAAGTGGGAGATGGAACTACATCAGTCATCGTTCTTGGTATGTTTTGACCATACAACATCTGGACTGTCGTACTCGTCTTTGCAACACATGTTTCCTTTGTGGAGTGTCACAGATTTTTCTTGTCTTTTAAGTGAGTGATAGGTTTAGAGAAGTCTGTTTCTGATTGCTCACCAGTTTGACTTCACAGTTTCAGGACATTTAGCCTGTGGGTTAATTAGCTGTGTGTATACTTGAGTGAGGAATGCAATTGCTTGTGAAGAACGGGATCTATTTTTGTGTTACAATATATATTAATGATATTCCCTCTCTTTCTCACATTTGGGCTCAAAATTTGTTGAAGCTGGTGAAATGCTCCACGTTGCAGAAGCATTTATTGACAAAAATTATCATCCTACCGTTATCTGCCGAGGTAATGTCACTAGTACTTATGGTAGTTCTTTTTTGCTTGTGGCTAATCACTTTTTGTTAATGATATGTGCAAGCTTTATTTGATCTACAGCCTATAACAAAGCTTTGGAGGATGCTATTGCTGTGCTTGACCAAATTGCGATGCCCATTGATGTGAAGGACCGTAAGTTTTTTTAATTCTGTTTGTGTTTTTAGTATTGATTTCTCAAGATTCTGTTAGTTCTCAGACTGGGATGTTCAGTTAAGAGCATAGTTTGTCCTTTACTAACCCATGAGTGAATTGCTTGATTGCCGGAATCTTCTATGAATTATGTTTTCCTTTTCCTCTTTATTGGAGGAACTTGTGTTACTTAAGAATGACAAGTGGCTAGTGCAAAAAAAGAAAAAGAACTAAGATTAGGTAATCTTGCACTTAAGTGATTAACTTGTGGAACACTGAGTTTTTGGACAAGTAGTTGCTTCTTATTTTTATCTGTCTCTAATGAACAATAGCTAGACAAGTACGCATCTTTTTCTTTTTTTCTTTTAAGGGAAGTAATTCACATCTTATTTGTGGGAATATGCGTCCTATCCATTGATGCTAGCTATCTCAATGATGTAGAGTTGCTTTTTGATTCTGAGATTAGGATTTCCTATGCGCAAGCTATACCAATAACTATCTTAATCGTTGCTAATAATGTCAACTATCTTGTTTCCTCTTTTACGCCTGAAAGATTTCATAGAAGAATCATCCTCAACTAGAATATCTCAAGAAAAATATTCATTTTAGTGTAGATAGATTTATTGAAGTAGTATGAAAGTGTTATTATGTTTTTGAATTAGAAGTAGTTTATTTACCAATTATAGCAGTCATCAATTTTCCAACTTCCTCTACTTTCTGAATCAGATACATTTTGATGGCCAAGGAATACGAGTATCGGTGGATCGTATATTGCCCATCATCTGTATCTTCATAAAAGCATGAAATTCTGTCTTACAAGTCACAGTTGTGGTCCTGTCCTTTTTGACCTCAACAACTTTCTTGGGCACTTGTTTTTTTTGATAAGTAAGAAACCAATCTTATTAAAAAAGCGTAATGTACTTTTAACTAGCTGTTAATGTACTTTTACTTGGTTTGTCTTGACCCTGGGTCCTCTCTCAGGTGGTAGAGATAGGGTGGGTTGGATAGCCTGTAGGTTGAAATATTGTTCAGGAAAAAAGAAAGGAACAAAAAACAATAAAACAGAAGACAGTCTGTTCAGGTACCTTTGTTTGGTGGCGAGGTTTAAGACTAGATTACATTACCTTTTGCAAATTTTCACCTTTCCAATCACCGCAGCCAGAGGTCACTGTATTTAACGTTCTCCTTGTGAAAAGCAGGATTTTATCAATTTGGTATGAATTGAATGCACAGTTCCTGGAATTCTCAATCCACTCCTGATGGACCTGCTGGTGCTTGCCTTTTCAAGATTTTATGCCTTTTAGTCTAATCTTTCTGGATTGCCTAATAGCATGTGTTCCTTTTGGAATATATGTTTTACTAGAGCGCTTATAGGTTTGTAATGACTTAGGAAAAGCGCTAGCTATATACGTGCTATCACTCCAAAAGGGCCAATCAATTTGGAGCTTTCATAGAATCACTTTATAAAGCCCAGTCTCGCTTAGTAAAGAACCAATATGTGACTTAGCACCCATGATTATCTTTATAATCTATTCACTCTAGGTGGGTTATTAATTTTCTCAATGTGGGATTGGAGTGTTACATAGGTTTTCCCTAAAACCTTTGAGGATGATGCAGCCAGAAAATGCAGAAGGTGATCTGCTTGCTGTATAACAGTAAATATAAAGGCCTAAAAGGGCAGAAAAGTAGTAATCCCTGAAATAAGATGAGCTTTTTGTCAAAGTAGTGTGCCTTCCCAGATTTGCATTAATCAGTTATAGAGAATACTATCATGGGGGGCAAGTACAGTATATGGCGAAATGAGGCTCCTTTGAGAATAGCGTTCTTTGCTTGGTCGGCTGCCTTAGGAAAGAAATTCACTATGGATAATCTAAGAAAGTAGCATGTCATGGTGGTTGTATTTGTAAGAAGAGTGGGGAGATAGTGGACCACCTTTTACTGCATTGTGAGATGGCTAGTGCTCTATGGAATAACATCTTCAGCCTTGTAGGTTGGCTTGGGTTTGCCTAATCAAGTAGCAGAACTTTTCGCCTGGTGGAAAGGGCAATTTGGTAGGCTTTAGAATGCTGCTATGTGGAAGGTGGTTCCGTCTTGCCTTATTTGGTGTCTTTGGAGGGAGATAAATGATTGGAATTTTGAAGACTGTGAACGGACGGTGGAGAAATTGAATGATTTATTCTTCAAGACTTTTTACCACTGGACATCTGCCTTTGATTTAAATATTTCAAACTTTCACTTTTTTGTGATTTTCTATTTTCTTCTAGTTGGGTTGTACATTGTGTGTGTGTGTGTGTTTTTTTTTTAAATTTTTAATTTTTATAAATTGTGGTTACTTGTCAAAATAGTTGTAGAGAATACAAGCCTAACTTAAATATAATGCTCTTATACAGTCTACATAGGCAGTAACTACTTTCAGAAGTTTGTAGATAAAAAAAAATTAAGAGTCTAGTAAGAGTTTTGACCATACTAAGAGTATTTACAGCAACTTTCCTAAATGGTGTCTGTTCTTTAAGTTTTAGGGGAAGTTTCAAAAAAGTTACAAAAACCCCTCCACAGCAGCTTCCCTAAAATTTTTCGTTTCCCTAGGAAGTGAATAGTATTGGGAAGCATTATTCACTTTCCATTAAATTGTTTATTCACAAAATATATTATCTCTCTCCTACTTTATTTATCTTTCCTACTTTTAATTAAAGGTAAAAAATATATTATCTCTCCCATACTTTATCTTCTTTTTCCTACTTTTAATTAAAGTAAAAGTAAAAGTAAAAAAATAATATTTTAATGATATAGGAAAAAAATGAAGGGAAGCTACTATGGGGTGTTTTTTTTTAAGGGAAAAAAAAAGTAGTTTTGCTTCCTACGTATAGGGAAAATGGTTGGGAAGCTGGTGTGAATACTCTAAATTACATTTAAAGTTCTCAAAATATTGAAATCAAAAGACTGAGTACTAAACTTGACATAAATACCCTATCGTCTTCCATTTTTAACAGGATATTTCCTTGATATAATTGTGAAACGCGTAATGTATAGATATAGTGTCCTTATGCACAAACTAGTGTGCTTCGGGATGAATTTTTCTTTTTTATATGCTCTTACATTGGTCAATTACTCTCTTATGTTGGTCAAGTATAGCTCTTTCATTTCCATTGTGGAAAACTACAGTGCCTGCAATAACTCTGTTGGGAACAAATACCCATAGCTAGGCAGAGTATTTGGAAAGTTAGTTAGGCAATACAAGGATAAGAGTAAGGCATAAATGTGAATGTAGGTTTTGAGAGTACATAATGGCCTATGGTTTCACTAAAGTTAATGCTCTTATAGATTAAGTGAAGATTAGGATTATTGCAACCTATGTAGTGGAAAAGAAATTTATTGGGTTGAGCATTCATATAAACCATCCTGAAATTTAAGCTTTATCCGCTCTTTCATTTTATATAATATAATAGAATGGTATTCCAAGCCAAATAAGTACTTTTCTGGTTGCAATTAAAGATCTTTAACTGAAGCTAGAAATATAATTTCTTTGTTGGAATAGTTTCAGTACTCTCTCTCTCTGTCTCATGCACACAAACAACACACACATGGACAGACACATAGACACATCTTTCTTTATTCATCACACACTTCTTCGTTTACATCTTCATCGTCTTATTATTGCTCACGGTTTATTTATGATGAAAAAGGCTTGTAGATTCCTTATGTAGAACTTAGGCTTGCTTTTGTATTGTGCACATAATGTATGGAATTATGTGGCAGGTGGAACAATGTTGGGGCTGGTTAAGAGCTGTATAGGCACAAAATTCACTAGTCAGTTTGGGGATCTAATTGCTGTAAGTATCTTCTATTTATCAAGGTTGTTCATGTGGGTGTCTTGATAACCATTCTTTTCTCTTTTCCTTTATTCATCTTAAAGCTCTCTAAAAATGCTTAGATCCTTTAGATGCTGCCACAAAATGTGGGTACACTTTTGTCTTTGAGACATTCAAAATTGAGATATGTGCCTTATGCTTCAATAAGGGGGTAAGATGACCTTTGGAACCTGACGTTGATGTCAATTTTTTCCTAACTAGTTAGCTAATCTTTCATTCGATAAGTATACATCATGTTTACTGTTTTTTATCAAAAGATTCAGAAACTCTTTTAAGACTGTTAAGCTTTGTGATTCAGAGTTTTTTTTTTATCACATCTCTCTCTCCTTAAATATGAAAGTTGCATTAAAATTGTGGATCTAAAATTCGTTATGAACTTGCATTAAAATTGTCATGCTGTTTTCTTGCTTTTTAATGTCAATAGAAGATCCTTTTGCATCCACCTAATTTTAGGCCAAGTCATTGTTATATCACTAGTTCTTTTTAATTTTATTTATTTTTTCTCTTTTAACCATTGCATAAAGCATGACTTCAGCAACCACAAATGTCTCTTTTACCATTATATGGAGACTGCATTTTAACATTTATATTAGTTGTTTTAGTTTATATGTTTATTTCTTTGGTTAACTTTCAGGATCTAGCTATAGATGCCACCACAACAATTGGTGTTGATCTCGGCCAAGGCTTGCGGGAAGTGGATATTAAGAAGTACATTAAGGTTGAGAAGGTCCCTGGTGGACAGTTGGAAGATTCAAAAGTTCTTAAAGGAGTTATGATTAACAAAGATGTAGTTGCCCCTGGCAAAATGAGGAGAAGGATTGTCAACCCACGCATCATTCTTCTTGATTCTCCCCTCGAGTACAAAAAGGGTGAGAACCAAACAAATGCTGAGCTAGTTAGAGAAGAGGATTGGGAAGTCCTGTTAAAAATGGAAGAAGAATACATCAAGAACCTTTGTGATCAGATAGTGATGTTCAAACCAGACTTAGTAATCACAGAGAAGGGTCTTAGTGATTTGGCATGCCATTATCTGTGCAAGCATGGAATCAGTGCAATCAGAAGGTTGAGGAAGACCGACAATAATAGAATAGCCAAAGCATGTGGTGCCATTATCGTGAACAGACCAGATGAATTGCAGGAGTCTGATGTTGGTACTGGAGCTGGGCTGTTTGAAGTAAAGAAAATTGGGGATGAATTTTTTGCTTTCATTGTTGACTGCAAAGATCCAAAAGCTTGTACTGTACTTTTAAGAGGTGCCAGTAAGGATCTCTTGAACGAGGTGGAAAGAAACTTGCAGGTACTGATGTGATCATCAAATTATTCTGTTTGGGTAGTACTGTGTTCTGAAGCCTATTTCTATTACAGGATGCCTTGTCTGTAGCAAGAAACATAATAAAAAATCCAAAACTTCTTCCTGGAGGTGGTGCTACAGAGTTGACTGTCTCTGCTACTTTGAAGCAGAAGAGTTCATCTATTGAAGGCATAGAAAAGGTGAGTGGTTGTCTCTTGCATTGGTTGGTCACTATCATGTAAATCTACGTCTGAAGTACTTTACAATCATTTTTAGTGGAAAAAATTAGGTGGAGACCTATAGTTTTTCATGATTATGCTTATCTTAATTGTTTGTGCTTTGTGGTTGTAAAACAGTGGCCTTATGAAGCTGCTGCCATAGCTTTTGAGGCTATACCCCGTACTTTAGCACAGAATTGTGGGGTGAATGTGATTCGAACCATGACTGTGCTGCAAGGAAAGGTAAGAATCCTTTTATACCACGATCATAGCACACGAAGAAGATATATGGAATTGGCAAATTTATTTTCCCTTTTAAAATACATACCTGTTCTTATTTGTGGTCCTACTTAAACTACTGTAGCATGCAAATGGTGAAAATTCCTGGATTGGCATAGATGGAAACACTGGAGCTGTAACTGACATGAAAGAGCGGAAGGTACGTTGAAATTATTCTATGTGGGCTTCTGTTCTTATGTTGTTTGGTGTAATTTCTTTCAATCCAACATCTAGCATATGGACCACAAACTTATCTGAAATGGTTCAGTAATTTCCCAAAATAATCACGTGTAGGCGTAGCAAATTGTTTCAGATGATATGGAACGATGGAACTTGATATCTTAATATCAATATACAGTTTTTGAATTCTTCAAGTCATTCGTTAAAAAATTTCTTTAATTATAGACCAAGTTGTGTTTGTTTGGCTTTCAAATATGCCAGTGAATGAAGTGTCAAATATTTGCTTATTTCAAATGTTGTCAGATCTGGGATGCCTACAATGTGAAGGCTCAGACCTTTAAGACAGCCATAGAAGCTGCTTGCATGCTTCTTAGGATTGATGACATTGTCAGTGGGATCAAGAAGAAGCAAGCTCCTGGTGCAGGTCCACCAAAGCCTAAGATTGAGACTGAAGCCGATGCTGACACTGAGCAAATACTTCCCGACTAGTACACGAGAACAGACAAACAAACGAACAAACCGGCTCTGTTTTTTTTTTTTAAAGTATTTTTTTAGGAAGAAGCAAGATGGTCTGACTCTTGCTGGCTGTTGTTGTACAAGGGTTTTGTTGGGCTTTTGATTTGATCACTGCTTGAAACCTCCTTGTCTGTTATGGGGGCAATTTTGAACTTGTACTCACTTCAACAATTTAATTTGGATTTCTTTAAGTATTGGTGATGATTTCTCCTTATCTGTGCCTTTTTTTGGGGGGTAAAACCGGTTGGTGTTACTATTGAGAAGGTTGCGTATAAATTAAATGGCAGAAAATGACTCCCTAGGTTAGTCGAATATAGTGTTGTATAGGTTAGTCTAATTTTATTAATATTATAATTGATAAAAAAGAAAAAGAAAAAAAAAAGAGATTAAAGTGGATGGTCAATTGGCGTAATGCCATGCTACTCTTTAGCGTCAAAAGCAAGTCCTTCAATACTTAAAAGAGTCTAGAATGGTTTATAATTAGAATTGGCCTAATGCAACTCTTTGCTCGTTGTTTGTTTCTTCGATTCTTTTTGGCTTTTTGTCCTTATTGTTTTGGCCAGGCAGGTAATTTTCTCCAATCCGTAGGAGGATTTGGAAGGTTGAGGGTTTTAAATATGTTGTTGGATTGATTTGGGTAAGATGCCAGCAGGCACCCAGTGAAATGAAAGTATTTTGGCTTGGTTTACAGGCCGCTTGTTTTGAAGCTAGATTTATGATTCTCCGTTAACCTCTGCATGTTACGCGCCCCTCCAGGGTGTTCGTCGTCGTCCTTTGCCTCTATTATACCCAGGCGTGTTTTCCCTGGCTATCTGTACATCGAAGCGTGATGTGTACACGCCAGCAAGTGCTTCTCACTCGCCGGCGCGTGTTGGCTCTATCACCTCCTCTAGTTCGTGGTTGGCGGTTTTCGGGAGTTTTCGTGGTTTTTTTGATGGTGGGAGGTCTTCTGGTGTGGGTGCGTGGTATACACGCGTTGTCATCGACTTCTCCCTATTCTCATTTTAGCTGGTCAATGTTGTTTTGTTATTGTTATAATTTTTTAGTTTGTGTTATGTTGTTAGCCTGGCAGCTTGCCTTTGTAGATTTTAGATCTAAACTGCACTATAATAGCTGTTTTTAGATCATAAGCTGCACTCTCTTATCTCCTATAGTAGAACTCATGAGTAAAGAGAGGCTCGTATTATTTGTTAATCTGCCTAGACAACTGCTCCCCAAGTCAGGATTCATTCTTGAACTTTGTTTTTAGGAGTCTTTGTACACCTAATTACTGCTATTGACGCATTTGGATCTCATATTATAATGAAGATTTCTCATTTTTTTTAAAAAAAAAAAAAACATAAATTAATGTGACATGTTTTAAATAGTTCTTTTATGTTAGAAAAGGCACAGTAACTGCTCACAAGAATATTACCAGCAATTGTCTGCAATAATATAATTTACCCCACCATGCTATAATAATAAAATCCTCACTTTTTCGATTTATTTGAGTCATAATAATGTGTCCATAGAATAATTATTTAAATCATAAAATTGCCCTTACTAACCAAGTAGATACCGATATTGTGCTCATGACAGGCTTCAAACTAATTGAGCCTAGCCGAATGGGCCACTAGGGTTTTCAATTTGTAATCTAGGAAGTCAGTGTAGGGTTTTTATGGGCTTTTTTTTTTTTTTTTTTTTTTTTTTACGGCCCAAATATTAAGAGCAGCAGGGTTGGGATTTTTCTTCTTGAGGGGCCATCATTAACAAAATGACAAAAAAAAATACATTTTTTTTTCCTTTTTTTTTTTTTTTTTGGAGGTTTGTAAGGAATGATCTTTCTTTCTTTATTATTATTATTTTTTTTTTGGGACTTTACTTTCTTGCTTAAATTGAAGGCATTCCTCATGTGTGTATTGGAATATTGTAAAAGATTTTGTTAATAATTTAGTGAAAGCAATACTTTAACCACGTCCATGCATTATAAATGTAATATTACTTATAAGCAATACCATTTTATGGCAACCACAAAAAAAAATAAATGCAATAGGTAAATGATGTTGAGCATTTTCTTGTTTTAAGGAGAAGCTTTGAAATTCACTTGTGGGGATTTGGGAAATTAGGGTTTTTCTTTCACCAGTCCAAAAAAATAAATAAATTAATGGATGAAACTAAAATATGCCATTTCCTCTGGAATTCAAAAGTGCTGCAAATCATTGCACCAAGTGATCTTTCTTCTCTTTGTAGGCTTTTAGGACAAAGTTTTTCGCAAAATTTCTTTTAATTTAATCTATTAAACAAACGTCGATTTATTCTTAGAGAATATAATTCTTACATGTATTTTTATTAGACCATGTGATTTTTTACCTAAAAATTTATGTGAGAATCATATGCTTTAAAGACAGGCGTCTGTTTAACAGACCTTTTCCGTATAGGTTTCTTCCTTCTTCTTTTTTTCTTTGTTTTTCATAATAATTCACCAGTTAACTTTTTAGTTATTATTATTATTTAAGTACCAATTATCCATTTTACCTAATGCACATGTTCTTCCGAAATAAAGCTAATTCTGAGTATGGAAGCAGCTTTGCCTTTGTCTCTGATTGCTCAAACATGGCATCTATTCCTAATTTGCTACAATTTGGGCATGTGAAAAATAGATTGGACAACTCATCTACATTCCAAATTGAATGTTTGGTGAAAACTTTCACAGAAACCCAGTACAATAGGTCATAGGATTAATGCTTTTCTTTAAAAAAAAAAAAAAAAAAATTGTTTAAAGATATTGTAGAGCTAAAATAAATGCAATATCTTAAAATAAATAAATAAATAAATAAATAAATAAATAAATGGAAAGAAAAAAGAAGAAGTAGTAGTTCATTGGACAGCTTGTGTTTCACTGGTTTGTGTTCCACAAGAACAAGAAGGGAAGAGTTGACAATAAACATCTTATGAGTGGTTTTGGCAATAAAAGATAAGGAGTTGCCAACTCTCATCATCAATTTTTCTTTCCCCTTTTTATCTCTTTTTATAAATTATGGATGCCCTCTCTTGTTAAAAGTTAAAACAATGTTTTGGGAAAAGACACTTTTTACCTCCATAAACTCCTGCGACTTTTGTTATATATATATATATTTTAACCAGAATTTTTAATTGAATGGTCTAAATTTTATCATCTCAATAGGATACAATAAAATAAGAAATTTAGTCATTTAATTAAAAATAATAATTAAAGTTTTAAAAATTCCACCATAGAGTTACATAAAAAGAAATATATAAAAGTGTGATATGAGTTTGACTTGCATCTAGTGAAAAAATTACTTGGATTTCCTACGAAAAAATAAACGATAAAGATTGAATGATTGAAGATTAATCCACAAACTATATATGTTAGTGGCACAGATTCTAAAAGAAAAGTACTACCCACAAGACAGTTTTTTGGAGTTCGCCTTAAGGCATAGGTCGTCCTATGGATTAAGGGTGGGCATCAATTCGGTAGGCGGTTAATTCGGTCGGTTAACCGACTTTTGTCGGAATGCAGTCGGTGAATTTATTTCGATTAAGCGGTTAATAGGCGGTCGGTCAAGTCGGTAAAGCGGTTAATAAACGATCGGTTAAGTCGGTAATGCGATTAATAGGTGATCGATTAAGTCGGTTAACATGGGTAATGAAACGACGTCGTTTTAATTTTTTTAAAGGAAAAAGAAAAAGAAAAAAAGAAAGATCAAACGTTTCATTCTTACTAAAACGACGTCGTTTCATTTTATGTTGGTTCGGTTAATCGATCGAAATAAAAGGTGGTTCGGTTCGGTTCGGTCACCAAACCGGCTTTCGAAACAAAATTTTATACCGACTACCGAACTGAAAATTAGTTGATAAAGTCGGTAGGCTATCGATGACGGTTCGGTAAGCGTTCGGTAGGTGGTAGGCGGATAATTTGCCCACCCCTACAGTATGGATGGAGGAGTATTTGGCAAGCCAGGGATTTGCTGCAAGCAGGGTTGATGTGGTGAGTGGGTGATGGTCCAACATCAGAATTTGGAAAGATAAATGGCTCCCAGTTCCGTCCATTTTTGCGGTGCAATCGCCAGTTTAGAGATTGAATAGAGGGGCCAAAGTCAAATAACCTATTGATGAAGACAAAAGGTTGTGGAATGTGCCACTTGTAACAGAGATTTTTAATGAAGAGGAGGCTGAGAAAATATGCAGTATTCCAATTAGTCTCAATGGACATACCCACAAATTAATTTGGCATGGGTCACCTACTGTGAATTTTTCAGTGAAAAGGGCCTACCCATTTGAGAAGAGCTATGTAGTTTATGGAGTGATTCAGAAGTCTCATTTTGTTTTCCTCTATTAATGGTGAGAGAGGAGTGGGAAATGCAGTTTGGCTATCACTTCTTCCAAACCAAATGGGTCATATCTCCATTTATGGAGTGATTCAGAAGTCTCATTTTTTTTTTCTTGCTTTCTTCTATACTGTATTTTCTCACTTGAATTATGAATGCTTGAACATATGATTAATTGCAATGTCACTTACTGTTAAATTTTTTAAATTTTCATTCTTATTGAAAAAGATTTTAATCTTAATTAAGTGATCATAAAATAAAAAATGAGTTCCAAAATAAAATAAAAATAATTTCAAAAAATTAATATCAAGAAAATACTATAACTCAATATGTTTAAAAATTTAAACAATAATTGTTTAAACTCATAATTTAAAATAATATAGCAATTAAGCTTATAATTTTGGTGACAAAAAAAAAAAAATACATTTTTATCCTTTTTTAAGCTTCCCTACACATTTCCTAAAATACCCTTGAGCTACAGTAACACCAAAAACTCTTCTCCCTCATCTTTCTATTTTTTTATTCACAATCCAAAATGGTTGCGAGCGTATGGTAAAGAGTTTTGTTGTGAATTTTTGTTTGAAATCTAGAAGAAGTGGTTGATATAATAAAGTGAAGAAAGTTGTTTAATAATAGTTTTGAATAGAAATTAATTAGTATTTTTTTTTTTTTGGGACAAATGAAGATAAGAAGGGAGATTGTTGCCAAGGGGGTTGAAAGCTATGTGAATAAAGAGATAATAAAGAAGGAAAAAAAAAAAAAAAAAAAAAAAAAAAAAAAAAAAAAAAAAAAAAGGGATGTAGAGTAAATTTGAATAAAGAGGTAAAAAGTAGGTTAATTCATTGAAATTCACGAAGATGTGGATTGGAATTCCTAAATTTGGATTGAAATTCAGGAACATGTGAAGGATCTAAAAGTACCCAATGTTTCAAAGGTCATATCAATGAACAGATGCAAAGGTGTAAAAATAGTAGGATCTTTTTGAAGTTCAATTTCAGTCTGAGAAAAAAAGGCATATGGAGCCCACCATTGATGTGAAGCTACGTTGGCTATCCAAACCATCAATGTCTGACCCCTTTTGCCTTTTCTCGTTGCTTTCAAACTCCTGCCTCCTCTTTCACACAGACAAAATCCATTTATGAGAAGAGAGAGAGAGAGAGAGAGAGAGAGAGAGAGAGTCTCTTGTTTTGTCACAAGAATAATAATTCATTCATACAATGGATTGAAAGAAAGAAAGCCAAATCAATGGAAGTCAATACCCGAACCATACTGTTTCTTGCTGTGTTTGTTGTACAGTGGCAATGAGAGGATATGGAGAGATGGGAATGCAAAAAAAAAAAAAAAAAAGAGGAAAAGAAAACCAGCAGGAAATGTGTGTATGGTGCGTTCTTGACTCCCTCTTTCTTTTAAGACTAATCTTCTTCTAAAGCTAAATGCAAAAACAACAAAAAAGAAAGAAGAAAAAGGCTTCGTAGTTGGTGTAAAAATGTAATGAACCTTGGCAGCAAAAACAACAGCAGCATCAGTAAATAACCCAAGCTTCCAGCCTCTTTTGATGAGAGGGGCATTCAAAGTCCCAACCAACCCCCATGTACTTCTCCAGCATTGAATACCCCCAGCACAAACAGGCTCTGATCAGTATATTTAAGGATGGTAGATCAAAAAACAGTTGTCCATGGCAGATGAATCAGATTCATCAGGAACTAGGACAATTCAAGGCAGCCTTTATTTGCTGGACAGTGGTGCCGATAAGGTTATTAACAGTGGTCACCGACTCCAAATTCAGCTTAGCAGATGGCAGGCTGCTAACTAGTATCTGAAACGCCACTGTAATTAGCGAACCACCCGACCTGCTCATGTTCCCGCCGCCGTGCGTGCTGGAGGAGCTCGTCGACGCACCGTCTCCGTGGTCGGGCCGGCCGTCGGGTGTAATGGAGAACCCTGATGGTAGCAGAGGAATGTAGGAAGGATCTTCGCCGCTCATTGCTATGTTTATGGCTGGGAGATCAACGGGGCAGTAGACCACAATTGCACCTGAGGAGTCGATGCAGCTCTCTTGAAGTATCAGCATATTGTTCTGGCTAGTGTTGAAAGCCTATTCAAGGAATTTCATAGATTTTAGTCCCACCCCCACAAAGAAAAAGATGGAAAAACTTCAAGAAAATCCTTTGCAAATTACACTTACTCGAAGAACAGAAATGCAGTTCCCAGGATGCGACCCATTTGCAATATGAGCAACCTCTTGCACCGCATTGCCACTAGAGAGAACATCCCACTGAAGGACAATAAGATACAATAAGGACAAATAAGATAACCGTTTAGAATAATTTCAAACTTATTTATCAAGTTGACAGATTCCAAACATCTCTACACCTGCGCTCGAGTTCTTTCATCCTTGAAGAAATTGAAGACATTTTGTGGGGAAATTGGAAGCCATATAGTAGTAGCTGCACTAAGAACGACGCCATTGGGTTGGCCGGGATCGGTGCTCTTATGGACAGTCACTCGAACTCCGACCTCATTCAAGCCAGAAAGGCTGGTCCACCGATGGCCGATAGACGTGCTAATGCTTGCACAGAAATTGTTTACCATTCTTTGTGCAAGTTTCATCATGCTTCTCTTGCCATCAGGTGATGGAATTACTGGAAGGAGAATACATATACATGTAAATAACAGGATTAATGACAAGCCTATGAAATTAAGCATCATTGGCATGCTGTTGAGATTACCTCCTCCAAGATCCCGAGTAGTAGAGGTGCCTGTCACCATAAGACAAGCAAATCTTTCACAAATCCTCCGAAGAACAGCAAGCCATCTTTCAGCTCCAAATGCCAACCCACTGTGAATAAGATCTCTATAAAGCCGATGAGTTGGGGTTTTGTCTTCAATTTCCACATGCTCCACCCAAGTAACCTGCTTTGGCAAAAAAAAAATTCCAGGAAGATGAGTAAAAACTAAAAACCATCATAATGCATGCATTGCTTATTGTGGTACTGGGAAAGAAGACACATTTGATTAATTTGACAACCTTGGAGTACCCATTAGGCATGTCCTGAATCAAACATCCGGACGGAAGCCGGTGACATCGACATTGAGAATTAGCAAATTGGTTATCTCCAGGGAAATCATAAGAAACATCTACAATTGCCCACAAGCCTAGCTCAATTTGCTGGCAATAACGGAGGAAATAGAACTCACGAGTAGGTACAAGTGGTGAAAGCACCTGCAACTCCTCATACATCTGAAATTACAACTTTCATGTGAGAAAATAACTCTTCAAACATAATTCCAGCATAAACGAAGCATTGAAATCACAAAAATAAAGTGATAAAACATGTTCCTAATTACCAGCTGCAAAGAGCCACTATGACTGCCCAACACTCCAGGTGATATCACTTCAATTGTCTTTGCCACCGAGACAATTGTTGGAAATAGCTCCGCCCACTTCTTCTGCAAACTCAAATAGTCTTTAAAAATTCAAGATTGGGGAACTTAAACAAGAGAGATGAGAGGAATTGCACTTACTGAATCCATAAACATATCAACCAATGCTAAGCCATTCATGATCACAACACCTGAATCTCTAGACGCCTCAATCCTCAAATGGGGGTCTTTCAAATTAGCATTAGGCCTCGGAAAAATTCTTTCGTAGCTATCAATATTAATAACATCCCTCCCATCAGTCGCGGACTTCATCCACAAGGGCTCGTTGGTTTGCAAAAGCCTTAGCAATTCTTCCATGGCATTGGCAGCAATATCTGTCATGACGGACTTGTCCAGGTCCGAAAGGCATAATTGCTGGAAAGGCAAACTCGGCACAGCCGATGAACTCCCCGGAAGAAGATCAAGATCAAGGGAAGGACCGCTGCCTCCAAAACTCCCCATTGATAAGTCCAGTGAAGAAATATGAATAGGCTGTACAGGTGGGAGTTGAGAAATTGGCCTCCCAATATACTTTGCCGCAACGCTAGATACTCTATCAAGCTGCAAAACAAACAAAATGAAAACTTTCAGAGGCTGAATTGAAATACAAAAAACATTGAGAGTGATCAGAAAGTATTGAACCTCTTCTTTCAACTGCGCATTCTCTATTCGGAGTTTATGTTCATCGAAGTATGAATCTTCGGTCACTGGAGGACCCCCGCAAGACGGGCAGATGACGTTTCTGAGTGCCTCTCGGATTGCTATGTTCTCACAACGGATCTTGTCGTTCTCTGCCCGAAGCGCACAGTTATCAGCTCTCTCGTGTTGGGCCTGAATGGCATAAGAACATGATAACAAAAAAAGAACCAAAATTTGGAACCAAAATTTGAAACAAAAATTTTGAAACCAATACCTTCATCTGGGTCCTCCTGTTTTGGAACCAAAATTTGATCTGGCGAGGAGCCAAGCCCAGCTCCCGGCTTAACTGCAATCTCTGCTTTTCATCTGGGTGAGGACAATCCTTGAACACCCTTCATTCCCAAAAAAACCAATGACAAAACAAAAGCAACTCAAAAACCCCATCATTATTCAGAAAGCAAAAGAAGGAAACGAAACCAGAAAACCAGAAAAAGGCCAAAGGAAAAGCGAAGTGTTTGTTGTAAAGCGTTATCATGCAAAAGCAAATATATGTTATATATATGTGGGCTTACGCTTCGAGCCTCTGAATCTGGTGAGCAGTGTGACGATGGTAGCGCTTCTTCCTCTTGTGGGGGTCGGAGGAGGAATCGTGGTGGTCTCCGCCGTCTTCCCCGCCATACTCCATATCCTCTCTCGATCACCACCACTGCACCACCACAAGTACCACAAGTGTCTCACCACAGCATTACATACAGCAAGACAGCAAACAAACAAAGAAAGACTAGAATTTTGGGTTGTATTTTAAGGAAATGTGACTTTGGTGGACACACAGCATATTGTTCGGGGAAGTCAAATACTCAAATAAAAAGAAAAAAGAAAAAGAAAAAGAAAAAACCCAATGAACAGTTGTTTCGTTTGGGTGAAAAGAGAAACGGCTGAAAGGAATGCCATCAATGGATTATATATCGCCACGATTTGGGATGGGTGAGTTATGAGAGTAGATGAAAAATCTTCGGGCGTAATTAAGTAAAAAACCCATATAGATATATAGATAGATAGATTGTGTGAAATGGTGCAGACCCACTAGCCCTGAACAGCCACACCCAACAGCTAAGCCACACTCCCACTCTCTCCAGTTCCCATGTACGTGTCCTTCCAAACTGTAACTGATGGATGTTTTTAAGGCATTGCCTCTCATTACACGGAGTCTGCCTTTTAAGTTCCCCATCTCTCTCTCTCGTAGTGTGGTACACCCACTCACAGCCAGGTGGCATTTATGACGACGAGGTCGCCGGCGACCGTTGGTCCTGTAATGACAAGAGTATCCGTTTTCCTTTAGATGCCTTTTTGGCTGAGGGTTTTTTTTTTTTTTTTTTTTAATTATAATTATAATTGATGGTATATTACAAGAAAATTAAAATCGACAATTTTTGACACGATTTATAAATTTAATATGAATTTAAACAAAATTAAAGGGTTACGGTTGAAGAACAATGACTAAAGAGGAGAACCGGTATAAGCCATAACCCATTAACCCCCTCAATTCCTAAGAACAAAAGGAAAAAGAAACTTATAAGATAATTTTTTTTTTTTTTTTTGGCTCGGTCTGTTTAGGAGTTTTATCTGTTTAATTAAATGAATCAGATTTGAATTGATTTACATAATTTTACATTTATGATTTGAACTCAATACGCAACATAATAATAAATAGTTATTTACGAGATATAAATCAAATATAAAGCGATTTATTTTTAGATATGATCTTAGTTAACAGCAAATTAATTATTTATTTATTTATTTTGACCTAAAACTTTTCTCTCTCATCATTCTATTCCTGTCTGGCTTTTGATACTTTCACACTCTTCAAAGAATCCACAAAAGTCAAACTTAAGCTGCACCTCTTTTTTCAAGTGGGGGCCGGATCCTCTGATGTGAGGTATATCCAGCTCTCTCGGAAATTACCAAAACATGGAACTTTCTTTGACTTGTGAACATAAATTTGGGACCCACGATCTATATGTATCAACCAAGATCTTCTTTGATCATATTTAGTCATATTCTAATGTTAAACTCTAGTTTAATATTGATCATATTTGGTCATATTCTATGGTTAAGTTTTGTCCACGTCAGCTTCAGTTTTTGTCGGGGCTCATAACCTTAATTATTCCTCAGAGAAAAAAAATAACAAAAAAGGGTTCCCTTAATTATTCATATTATTATGCACACGGACACGCGGGGGTGTAAGAGAGAGGAATAATTTCTAATGGATAAACATGTTCAATAATTTTGTTGCTTACGGCACGTTTGAGTGTGCTGTTTTTTTATTTTTTTATTATATTTAAAATTGTGAATATCAAAAAAATTTATTTTTTGAAATTATGTTTGGATGATTTATAAAACTTGAAACAAAATTGAAAAAATTAGAATAAAATTTGAATTCAAATTTAACAAAACAAACTAAACATGTATTTCAAAAATAATAAGATATAATAAGATATAATTAGAGATGCTTGGTTGTATACTCTCATCCTACCACTATCTCACTCTTTTTTACGTGGACCAATAATATGAGAGATAGTATAGAGAGTGTAGTGGGACCCTGATTTTTTTAACAATATTATTGGTCCATGTAGACAAGAGTGGGATAGGAGTGGGATGAGAGTGTACAACCAAGCATTTCTCATAATAATAATAGTAAAAAAAATGTATTACCCAATCATGCCCTTAGCAATTTGAGCAAAAAATGTAATTTTTTTTTTTTTAAACATATTTATCTGTCTAGCCAACTTGTTTAGGTAAGTGAGTCATATAAGGGTTCTCTTACATTTCTTATCTTGATTGCTAATAATTCGGACAATAAATTATTAGAGATCTGAATCCCTTTAAATGTGCATGAGAATAATAGGGTATATTTACTCATACGTTTCTTTTTTCTTTTTTTTTTTAAAAAAAAAAACAAAAAAATTGAAAGAGCGTTGTAATATGACATATAGGTAAAAACTTTTTTTTTTTGGTTTGTTTGAGTAAATGCTATTTAGTAAATTGTCCTTTAACTACGATGGTGTGATAGTGAAAATTAGTCATTAGTTTATTTTTTACCAAGTACTTATCTAATGACTGATTTTCACTGCCACATCATCTCGGCCAGTTGTATGGCAGTCGTGTAGCAATCTTATAGAATTCTATTAAATAACATTATTCTTTATGTTTTGAGTAGTGTTTTGTAAGTAATGCTATTTAGTAGACTGTTATACGACTTACATACAATTAAAATGGCGTGACAGTAAAAAATCAGTTATTATTTATTTATTTATTTTAATGTAAGAGAGATGATCTAATGGCTAATTTTCACTATCATATGATCAATTTGTTTGGCAGTCGTATGACAGTTTACTAAATAATAATATTACTCTTGTTTTATGTTTTGAATTGTTTGTTAATATCTTTACTTGAAAACAAAAATTAAAACACCTAAAACAAAGTTGTTAACAAACATGCTCACATGCTTTAAAGATACATATCAGTTCAATAGAATAGGTTAGAAGATTTCCTGACAAAGATACTAATTTTTGTCAATCATTTTAATAATATATCGATAAAAGTTGTTAATTAAGACAATTGAATGTCATAACATATATATATATATATATATATATATATATATATATATATATATATATATATATATATATATATATATATATATATATATATATATATATATATATATATTGAGAAGGTTGTGAGGTGGGGTGAAAATATAATTTTGAAGGCTTACAAAAAATATATAATTTAGAAGAATTTTATTTTTTAAGATTTAAACTTTTAGGGGGCTATTATCCCCAAGGGCCTGTGTAGTTCCTTCCCTGATTGAGTAGATAGATTTCCTAAAGTATGTATAAGTGTTAAGTTTCATATTGATTTTCTTTTTAAAAAAATGAGATTAAACTTTTATAAGTGATTTTAATAAGCTTTAATTGTAATTTTGATTTTTTTTTTTTTTTTTTTTTTTTAGTAATAGTGCAAATATGGCTAATATTTTTTTTTTTTTTTCAAATCGTGATTAATAGTATTAGATTAACCTAGAAACACTTTATGGTTTTGGGCTGCGATATTGCATGCCGAGCCTTGATGAGAACATCAATAATTTAAGTGAGAGATTGTAACATCCTGAATAGTTAGGAAGTCATGTACACATTATGTGGATAAATTATATTAGTTTTACATGACATGAGTGCTAATTCTCACATTAATTCCTTACAAGATTAGATTGAATTTTATAAGTGATTTCAAATTGTAATGATAACTTAATTAACTATTTTAAAATGATAGCGTATTTGTAATTAACATTTTTGTTTATAATTTTTCCTCTTTTATTTAAAACTCTCGGATGTCCCTTGTTAATATCCAAATACGACCTTTAGCTGAACCTTAGCTTAATTAGCTCAAATCCTTCTTTTCCATGGCCTGAATTAGTCATTTAGATGGTAACAGCATTTGAGTAAAAGAATTAGTGCTTTCTTTTTTTTTTTTCGTCGTTCTTATGTGGCACATTCTTTTTCACTTAATCGTTTACGTGCAATGCTAAAAATCACACTTTTATCTCATTTTGCTAACGTGACAATGTTAATAAATCATTGTTAAAAAAAATTCAAAGATTGATTACCATTGCTACGTCAGTCGGGCAAGATAATAATAAAATAAAAATACAATTTCTCACATTACTCATCTTTTATATTTACAGTCTATATATCGAAAGAAAATTGGTTTGGTGGACCCATAAACATAATTATTTTTCTCTCAAATTCCAACCATCTCTCTCTCTCTCTCTCTCTCTCTCTCTCTATAAACCACACAAGAGCAGCAGCCATATAGTGCAAATTATGTCCGGTGGTAGAAATAATTTTAATTTCCTGACAATTAAATGCAAAGGAAAGGGGGCAGGGAAGTGAAGTGGTGTAAATAAAAGGTGAATAATTAGAACAAGTAGGTGAGGTTAATGCAACAACACAATTGTGTCGACACTGTAATGCTGGCCGGTGGGAAGTCAATGATGGTCGTTGTTACCCAACTGGTGCCGGCCTCTTCTTCTGCCTTCCAATACTACAAAACCTTCACCATCAATTAAGCCGTTCCATCCGCCATAATTTCACACTCTCTCTATATATAGACTATATATTGTAAATTAAACATAATATATAAATAATTTACTCATATATATATATATATATATATATATTTTCCAAGCTTGCTTTTGATTTCAAACAGAAAAATCCGAACAACAAAACCCTAATTGTTGTAGGTTAAAGGCTCTCAATTAAACCCTAATTATCTTATTAAAATATTATTTTATTTACTCATACGCTTATCACGTCAGCTTCTAAATAATTAAATTTAATTATAATTAACGTGATTATTAGTGTCATGTACATAAATACATAACGTTTTTATAAACTGAGTCGGAGGAAAGCTCTACGTCCTTTAGTAAATTAGTAAATGGTTATGATTTGGTGGCAACCTGAATTTTCAAAACCCTATTCTAGCTAGGTTGTTCACTTGGATTTTTGTTTGTGCATTAGTGATTGTCCTGTTGAAAATTAATCTGGGGACAAATAGTATTATTAACTTTTACCAAAAACAGTTTTATTTTTATTTTTTCTGTTTTGATCAAATTTATAGATCGAAACCAACCTGCTGCCAACAGGACACAGATAGCATGCTAATTAATCCCATGAAATTAAAGTGTCTTCACATTAAGAACATTAAGTACCAAACAAAAGCAACCTTGAGCTTAAATATTTCATACATTTAAAAAGTTTTGTTCTAATAATTAGTTCTCAATGATCATTAATTTGAATGGGGGTTGGCAACCATTTTTAAATGTTCTTCATTTAGTGAATCAATTAGTTTATTTGACGAAAGAATACCCATAAAAACAAAAGCACCTTTGAGCTTAAATATTTCATACATTTAACAAGCTTTGTTCTAATAATTAGTTCTCAATGATTAATTTGAATGAGGGTTGGCAACCATTTTTTAAATGTTCTTCATTTAGTGAATCAATTAGTTTATTTGACGAAAGGATACCCATAAAAACCAAATTGAATGTGCAATCAAATTTGCATGCAATTGTTTTCAATGAATTGAAAGATATTGGTATAATAATATTAATAATCTAAACATGCTTTGTTCCTCATAAAGTAAGTAAATAAATATGCTCCATTAAAATGCATCCCAAATCTTTCCTATACGGCACTAGACTTGCATATCTTGACTGTCCTCTCTTAGTTTTGCAATTTGCAAATATTAGGAGATTGAGATTTTGTGCAATTGGGATGCGCTCTTAAATTGTATTATAATTCAGGCAATTTATAAAGAGAAGGTTTGGGGCCTATCGACCTCGGGCAAGTGAACTCACGGCGCCCTAACTACTCGAGACAGTAGCCCTCTCTTTGTAGGTTGCCCGACCCCAATTGTAGGGGATATTAATTCAACACTAGAACAACTTTCGTAGTACTTTTTTTTTTTTTTTTTACATGTCCACACAAGAGGAGGGAGGGGGGTCGCTTCATAAAACGTGGTCCCCAGCCAATTGAGCTACCCCTTGGGGACAAACATCTTTCGTATTAACACAAGCATCAAGTATTAATATTTTTTTTCTAATTTATTATCTAATTTTCACATTTTAATCTATATCTTCATTTTCTTTTTGATACATTAGAATCCTGTTTAAGTGAGATGATCATCTCTTAAGGCAAACTAGTTAACATAAATTTAATACAATATAAGCTACTTCAAATTACAACGATATGATGGAAAGTCTATGCATTTTGTTAATTTCTTTGCATGAATTTATAGCCAAAGGCGATGACAATTATTTATACTAAAAAAAAAAAAATCAAATCATCTGATTAGAATATGGAATCAATTTGATTATGGACAATATATTAGAAATATCTAAATAAGAAGAGATTACCAAAAAAACAATTCTTAAAATTCATTCATTAACTGTAAATATCAAATAAGTAGATATATCAATATATCAAATAAGTAGATATAAATATCAAAAAAAGGATCAAATAAATCTTATATGATGGTCCAATTTAAGAGCTTCAAATTGAATAAGATCATCATGTAATAAAGAAATCATACATATTATAATTTTAAAACCACAAGCTTATTTTATTTATTTATTAAAGGGACACGCAAGACATTTATCCTCTAACATTCTCTTACTCATATCCATATTACTAAATTTCAAATTCACTATTGAATTTGTGGGGTTTTATAGATTTAGTGGTGGATTTGAAAATGAGATGAGTATGAAATGAATTTATATAGTTTTATTTTATTAAATGGAGAGGTGCCCAGAGACGCCTAGCCACAATAGTAACGCTTTAGGTGTACATTACTCTAGATTTCTAATCGTGTCATTGGATGGTGAAGGCATTAGAAAAAAATGTCAGAAAATCCTCGAATTTATTTCTTTTAATGTTTTTTTAGTGCTCTCGAATCGTAACAATGGTGGGTGTTAATTACTTTCGTATGGTGCTCCACTATCGAAAAGGAAACGCTGAAAACTCTTAGCTGTTCAAAAGAAGAATCAAAACACGTGAAACAACCCCAACAAAATTTTATTTCGATGCAAAATAGACACCAAAATTTATTTTTCTAACATGTATTTTTTGGCATGATGAATAATATGTTAAGCTTCATGTCTATCCTAGTTTATGGGGGAACTTGATGAGGAAATTGCTAATTTTTTTTTTTTTTTTGAGAAATTACTATATATTGGTTTTTAGGGTTGAAAAATTTGACCCGTGGACTTTGTAGATTATAAATATATTTCCTAAATTTTTTAATATTTTTTCCAAAGAAAAAAAAAAAAAAAAAAAACCATCCGTATGAGCTATTAGAAGTGGAAATTCAGGATAAAAAATTAGAGTACAATGAACGTGGAAAACACGCCACAATGTGGAGCGTGGGACAAAGGGCCGCTAGAAACTAGTTTCAGAGATCTACCGCGTAGACCCGTAGCCCGTAGGCCGTCCGATAGCTTTAGTAGTAATAATAACGGTCCGTTAAAGCCGTAGGAAGGACTATAAGGTAGATTTTTGCAATCAAAGCGATCAAATCCTCTTTTTCGTAATGGGCCCCACACGTGATGGGCCACTCCCCGCCGTCGGATCTTGCTGGCTACGGGGTTCCGCTCGTCGATGTTACGGGAATCCCCAATGGGTAGCAGTAACTCCGGTAGTAGAGTAGTACGTCCAGTGGCCCATGCTGACGTTGACAAAGTGGTTAGCAGAATTTTTGGGAACTGGATCTCCCATATTTATTTTGGCAGCAATCCTCGTCATCATGAGAAATCATGTACCGGTGGAGCCAAGCCACGGTGGATAATCCGATGGACCAAAATGAAACCAAAGAAACATAAAATGTCAACGTCATTTAATTTAGTTGCATTTCTTTCCATAACAGATGATCAAGACTCTTTTTTTTTCGAATATTAAAAAAAAAAAAAAAAAAAAAGATGATTAAGACTTTGTTTTTAATGGGCATTTTTTCAAGAGATTATTCTAATTCGGGCAGAAAATGAGACATCGGATTCTGAGCCTTATTTGTTCGGAGAATAGGATGTTTCTCATTTCAAATGAAATAAATAATATTCATTTTATAATTATTATTTAAAGTTGATAAATTTAATGGTTTATATGAAGTTAACATTCGTATGTCTTTTAAAAAAATTTAAATAATGTGAAATTATGTACACTATTAAATGCGCTAATTTTAAATTCTGACTTGAAAATGATTATTGTCCCTTGTATTCGGACACGTAAACGAGGTCCCCTTTCTTATTTTCTACTTGAATTAAAAAAATTCAGACAAAATTCAAAGAAATCCCAATCCCTCGTTACTATGCACAAGTCAACGGTCAAGAACTAATTAAATTATTAAGAATGACTTAATAAAAAGTTACCAATTGAAATTATGCAACTTGGATAAGTTGATTTCTCTAAGAATTTATTTTTTGGGCAAGTTGCTATCTTAACTAGTTTGGTATGGTGTTTCAAAAAAAAAAAAAACTAGTTTGGTATGGATGTAGGAAGCCCTAAATTTATTTTATTTTATTTTATTTTATTTTATTTTTTTAAAAAAAGAAATCTAAGTAAGTCATGCTTTATTATATAAATTCAGTGTGGATGCCAAATAACAATTAGGGTCCGTTTGGGTTTGCGATTTGAAAAAAAGTGATTTTTAAAAACGCAGTTAAGCGTTTAACAAAATCGCAATTTAGCATTTAAAATCGCAAATTAGCCTTTAAAATTCTGCGTTTTCAAAAAAGCACAATCTTACATGCGATTTGAAAAAGCATATTTTCTGCGATTTCAAATCACAATTTTTAAAAACGCAATTCTCAAACGATTTATGTTCTGCGATTTGGTTTAAAATCGCACTTATTATCTACGAAATTGCAATCCCAAACGCACTCTTAATTGAAGAAGAAACATAATTTTGCTAAGATAATTGGAGATTGATCCTCTTGAAGCGATCAATTGTACGTTTTGATCCCCTCAAAACCATCTATTTAGGGTGCGTTTGGGATTGCGATTTCGTAGACAATAAGTGCGATTTTAAACCAAATCGCAGAACATAGATCGTTTGGGAACTACGTTTTTAAAAATTGCGATTTGAAAACGCAGAAAATCTGTTTTTTCAAATCGCAGATAAGATGATGCTTTTTTGAAAACGTAGAATTTTAAAGGTAAATTCGCGATTTTAAAGGCCAAACTGCGATTTTGCCAAACACTTAACTGCGTTTTTAAAAATCACTTTTTTCAAATCCCACATTTTAAAATCGTTATTTTAAATCGCACTTTTTGAAATCGCAAACCCAAACGGACCCTTACCCCTTTTTCTTTTATCTTTTTTGATTTTCATTGCGATTTCATCCATGTGCAATGCCAAAAAATTCAATAGTGGAATAACAAAGGATATGTTTGATAATGTTTTAGATTTTTTTTTTTTGTTTGGATTTAAAAAAGCGTTTTGGTGTGATAATTGATTTTTGATATGGTCAACTTTTTAACAAGTATTTTGTGTTTTAAATTGTTTGTTAATTGCTATGAGAAAAATATATATTTAGTTTTAAAAATAGAAAAGTATTTTCAAAATCATTACCAAATGAGTCCCTGATTTTTCTGAGTCCACGATCATGATGCGATGGTACCAATGGAAATGATTGTACGTAAGGGCTCTTTTAAGTGGCAAAGCAGAAAGAATTAAGGCATCTCTCTTGATTGCCATAGCTGAAGCACAGGTGAGGTGGCCATGGGTGCCTTATCATACAGAAATAGACAGCTGCAAATTGCAATTGCATATAATATAAAAAGAGAAGCTAATTAAGTCCTATGCAGATAGGAATTGGACATAGTAATTACGAGTACTTCTCACAGAAAATCACACCCTGTCCGTGGTGAATATGTTGTCACGTGACATCTACAACAAAATAAAATTTTGATCATAAATTGTTTTGTTTTCGTTATACTTGAAATGAAGAAGATTCTTATCCCGCTCGATCACACAACCCTTGTCAGGTCGCCATTCAGATGAATTTGCAGTGATTATCAAGCAATTAAGTTCTTTGGAAAACATTTAACCTATCTCTCATGATAGCTAGCCTAGCTCTAGTTATATGACTATTATATATATATGTTTGGTGTATGTCTCTTGTCCTTTACATGATATTCAAACATCTTCTTCATAATACTTTTAAAGCCAGTTCACTGTTTGGGACGAATGAAATCAAAATGAGAAAATTATCCAATCCTGCTGTCTTTTGATTGCTTCACTTTCTAAATATAGACTATGTATGATTGGTAAGTGCTAGAGATCGATATTACATTTTTCTTACAAAATTACGCAACAATTCATGTGACATTGTTGTGTTAATTACAATTAAATTTAATTGTTTACATATTGACATGACACTTATCACGACGGTCTGTATAAAACTAGTAACAAAAATTATAGCAACCCTGTATAATAATAAAAAAAAAAACAAAAATCTTGAGCTATCAATATGATCGATCAGTTGTTGCAGTTAGTCATTGTTAATTGAATCATGCATATATTCAGAGATGAGTAAGAATTATTGGTGGAGCGGTTTTGGGTGCTTATAGAGATCATTAAACATTTATATTTAACATCACTGACAACATCAAAAACATTTTATTAATTATTCAGACATTGCTTCTTGTCTTTCAGCTCACACAAAAATCCACATACATGTGATGTCTTATGACGAACACACCAAGAAATGATCGAGTTGATGATGATCGAGTTGGTAAAGGAGATTTTCAACATAAATTACGTGTTGTTGATTTGGAAAAGTACTCATGCTTGCCCCTCTCTCTCTCTCTCTCTCTCTCTCTCTATATATATATATATATATATACTAATTGAGAGGCATTAATTGTATTATTGTTTATATCAATTTTTTTTTAATCTTTAATATTCGCCTTCTGCATGTCTATTTTTCTTCTTTGCTCATAAAAGCTATTAAATGGAAATAACAGGCGCGGAACATGGAGGTTGGACTTAGGAGGGTCATAGCTCCCTCGATTTTAAAAATTAAGCTTGACCTCTTATTTATGCTTTAATCTCATCTTTAATGAAAGATCTTGATTCGGTCCATGGGCAACAACTTGTTTGCCCTAGCCTTCTGCATCATAATGAATTATTTAGTTTGGAAAAATTGTGATATATAACCAAAGTAAACATTCAAGAAATATCCAAAAACACCTTTTGTCAAATTTTTGGGGAATTAATTAAGTTTCTATTTTCTTTTGCATAACCATTGGCATGTATAAGGCATCATCAAATAATATCTTTAAGATTTAACAATATCCCAAATCAAATTCCATTCTATAGAGAAGGGAAAGAAAAAAAGCTTTGGCTCTGTCATTTGGGGAGGTTTATTCCTTCAAGAATTTCATTCAATGAAACCATAATATAGCATATTAGGATACCACACAACCTAAAAGTTTAAGCTAATTAATAGGGTTTAATCCAATTTTATTTTATTTTTTGAGGTGGGATTGAACCCACTTGTGTTATATTATATATTAACAACATAACTAATTTGACCTTATGATATGTTTTTAATGTGAGACTTAATTGTTTTTCACTCGCATGTGTATGCTAATGAACAACCTCATCCTGATCACATGTGAGTCCATCGCCACATCGACTATACTTTCTCCGGAACGAAAGTTCTTTTACCAAGTTTTCACATGTCATCGATCACCAAGAGCCAACACTCACAACTATGCATGCAAGTCATCATGCGCTTCTTTATTAATCGATCAACTGTCCATGGGTTGAAGAACGAACCATAGGCCAATAACAGAGTTGAGATTTATTGATCATTTAGAGAGTTGTTTTAATGAGAGACCATAATATATATATAGATCCAATTATGTTATATTAACTATTCATTCTTACTATATGTTTTCAACACAAACTGAGTTACTTTTTACTCGCACGTGTATACTCAACATTTGACGTTCGCCATCCAAACTCATTAGTATATTAACTACTCGTTCTTACGATGTATTTTCAACGTGAATTGAATTATGTATGTTTCACTCGCACGTGTATACTCAACGTTGGTTAACGCATCAAAATTAGAGGAGTTAATTTGAAGAGCATATAGGGTGGAGGAAACCTAGGTAGCTAGGTAGTAGCTAGGTAGGGATCATGTCAACCTGTAACAGTATAACTAGGAAGGCGAGGCAGGTGACGGTAACCGTGTGCCTTAAACTGGGTTACTTAAATAGCGTAACAGATTTGGATGGTCCAGCTACGTGATTTAAATTGAGGTTCTAAGCTCTCATACATGGCGGTTGACTTGGTTTAAAATTCTGCCATGCACGTCCCCACCCAAACCTTATTAAGTACACAAATATTAATTCTCCTTCTGTCACATTCTGAAGTCGCATTACTTCCCCCCCACCAGGTGAACCTACATTTGTTAGGAATTTTGAATATCGATACCAAGTGAATTCAATTTGTGCTCAGAAACATTTAAAAACCAGTCGATTTAATTTTTTTTAACAGTCACGTGATATTTAGCTGGCATGCTACTACTACTTAAAAATATTTATTTATATATAAGTATAAAAATATAATACTATAGCCGGTTCATCGAGGGCTTCTCGGGCGATCGAAAGCTAGCGCTTAAGTTGTCATTGTTGTTAGGACAAAGTTTTCCTCTCAACTGAGTTGGCCGGAGGGAATTCCTTAAATTCACTCAATCTATGATCAAATTGATATGTCTTTAGAGAATTTGATTCTCACATGTACTTTTAATGAGTAATGTTACTACTCTTCGCACTCGATCGTTTCAATCCTATCAATTGATGTTGCGTGTTTTAAGTAGCTTTTCATGTCAATCACTTAAAAAGAAAAAATCACTTAAAACACGTCACGTAAATCGGCCCAGCGTGAAATATTGGGTGTGATTCTCACATGCATTGTTAGTATAGATTGGATTAGAGGAATTTCCTCCGATCTAATTTGGAGAGAAATGAAAAATTCGTTGTTGGAATTTTTTTTGTTATTATTACTGCTATGCTAGTATTACTATATAGCTTCTACCTCATTATCACTGAACTGCTGCAATTTTGAGCGTTTTGTTAGGGTTGGTGGTTTACCTAGCTTCTGCAAGTTGTTCTAGCTATAGCTATCAAAACATGCTCAACTGGATAACTCAGTACTAACTAGAAGCTGAAGGAATATGTATGTTAGCTAGCTTTAGCTGTTGAAGCAATTTTTCTAGCCAAACACTTTTTTTTTTTCTTCAACTTACTCTCCTTCTCAAAAGAAATACTGAGTTAAGCATCGGAATGATTGCCGCTGGACCCGAGCAGGATGCTTTGAGCTTATTTCTCTCTTGTCTTGCGGATGCAATTGATCAAAGGGCTTGGTGTGAGAACTGAGATCAATTGGTTCAATTCAGCTTTGAATTATTTATTACTGTTTTACTTCCCATAAAACCAATGTAAGTCTGGTGGAGATGTGAGGTGTATGTAAAATCAAATTCTCTAATCAATTAAAGTGTGCCACATGTGAGATTTAGTGTGGCTTAATTACACACAAATTGAAGGCGTTTGGTAATTTATTTTAAATAAGAAAATTATTAATGAAATTCTAATGGAAATCTAATTAATTCTTTTCTTGATGGGAAGAATAATTAAGGGAAATATATATATATATATATATATATATATATATATATATATATATATATATATATATATATATATTCTAATTGAGATCTCAAGTCTAGCCTAGCCTATAAATAAAGAGCCTATGTATATTCTATCAATAAAGAGCCTATGTACATAGGTTAGAAAAATGAAAAATCCTTTCTCTTATGTTTCTAGGGTTTTAATTTAATTTGCTTCAAATCATGTAAAAATTATTTTTCGCTGCCTATTCTGATGAATTTATGTTCAACAGTGTAAGCTTTCAGAGTTCTGATTTTTCAGCATTGAAAAATTGAAAACAACTTGAAAAGGCAAATTCATAATATAATTAATGTAAACAACAAATTCATAAAAAAGGACTACGTAAATTCATTTCAAGCAATCTAAGAGCATTCCAGAGGTACAGCAAACTGAATTTATTTAGAATTTGGAACAAAAAACCATAAAAAAATAAAAATAAAAATCCTTCCAGCTGCTGAATTTGTGGCCAAATTGTTCTTGCCGAAGTGAAGAAGAAGAAAACTGAAATATATATGACCCAGCTAGGGCTTTGTTGTGAGATGTAGCTTCTTTTAGCGATTTGTTGAAATTAACCCCACTCTACATACGCCCGATGCAATAAAGCAACATTAATGATGGATGATAATGGCATTGGTTGTATCGGTTGGTATATATACTGAATACCGCCCTACACGGGCGGTATTCAGCCTCAATCTGCTGCCTTATCCGCACCCCTAGCGGAGAGCGGATTTAACTATCTGTCCGCCGGTCCACTGAAGGCGGGATCTGTCTGTACAGTCCTAACTGCAACAAGAGCCATAACCACGCACAACGTCAATTGCATGATATTATATATTCATCGTGGTAGGTAGCTGTTTCAGTAATACTGCTAGCGTGCAGTAGCAGTGATAATGGTTATCATGGTGATAGTGATAAATATATCAAATGATTAACTATTATGATAAATGTGATGGTAATAGGAAAACATTTGCTATAACTATGAAAGTGATAATGAGAAAGCTAATGTATATATAGTTATGTACGTTACAATATTCTCAGTGATCATAGGCTTTCTTTATTAGATGAATGCAGCAGAATATATCTGATCTTGTCATAAAATCATATCCATTACCTGATTTACAGTACTCCTTATATTTTACGGCCTATAAATAGCCATTATCATTGTATTATCACAATAACTCTAAAGCAAATTACCTCAAATCTCTTGTTTTCTTTGTGTTTTGTGCTTTGTGCTTCTCTCTCTCTATATATATTAATAACAACTCTAAAGGAAAGAAATGTGAAGTTGCCACGTGGACCAAGAGGGGATATAGATCAGTTATGAAAGAGTTAAAGATTTAACGAGATGTGTAATCATATACCATCTTTTCACTAAAAAAAAATTGTTATTCGCCATGTGGCTATAGTACACAGCGGTTACTATAGTCACGTGTCTTACTGAGAACGTGGCGGCATGCATCTGGAAGACGTTCGGACACGTGTATTTATTAGACGTGGCCACATGGCCGCGTGTAAATAATCCACCCGGCCACATAAATACACGTGTCTGAACAGCCACATAGATTTATGCACGTGGCCGTGTGGCCACGTGGATTAATACATGTGGCCGTTTGGACACGTGCCCACATGGCTACGTGGATTATTTATACGCGGCCATGTGGCCACTTGTTCCAATGTGCGTGGCCAAATGGCCACGTGTAATTTAGGCACACGGCTTTATGTGCGCCACGTGTCAATATGCCACGTGGCCAACTATTTTTTTTTCTTTCTAAAATAATAAAAAGAAAAGCAAATATAATTAGGGTTTTGTACACTATGCATAATAATATTACTATATACATGCATAATGACTCGTTTTGTATACTATGCATATAAATTCTTGTATTTAATCTTTTTTTTTTTTAAAAAAAAAATCTTATTATTATTACTATATAATTATAAGATCTTATAATTATCAGATTACATACCATTTTTCTAACTCATGCACTTCTTTTTCTTTTCTTTTTTATTTTTATTTTTATTATTTTTTTTAATATTAATTTTAATTTTGATTCCCTTTTGGTTGCTCCTCCACCTTCAATCGCAGTGTCTTGCCTCCTCCACTGTGTCAGCTGCCTTCTCCACCTCGCCACTCACCTTCTCCACTGTGTTGCTCGTCGATACTAGCTTGGTTCTCATATTGGATCTTTTTCAAAGCTTGATAAACTTTCCTTTGTCAGTCTCGACCTTTAGCACGGATGTTCACCGTCTTCTTTGAACTCCCAGCTCCTCATCGCCAACCGCTGCTCCACCGCCTGACGTACACGCGCTGGTCAGTGGCCTCCATCCGCCATCCACTGCCTCCCTCCCTCCACCAATGTTGTTGATTTTTAGGCCTTTTTGTTGTTTTTCTGTATTTTTCTTTGTATTTCTGTTGTTGTCTTGTGTGGATCGGACTTTAGCTTTAGTTTCCTTGCTCTTGTGTTGTTTTATTTTAAGGTGGAGACTTTTACTTTTGGCTCCGTTCTAGCCTCCTTCGGTGAAAATATGTTGCTGTGCTCCTTGCGAGGGCTAAAAAAAATGTTGATGGACCCTTTACAGATTGTGTCCCTTTTGGCTTCTCGAGCCATTTGCATTGTCTCTTATTGCAACCCTTTGTGGCCGCTCATATTCTCTTGATGGGCCGAGTCATTTATTTGACTCATTCCCTCTTGTTTGCTGCCCTTTGCTTGTTGCGCTGATCTCAAGTTGTTTACGGGCTTTTGTTAGGGTTTTCACCCTTTTTGTTTTCTCTAGATCTTTATGCTGTAATTTCCCCTTTCCCATCCCATTTTGAATTAAAAAAAAAAAAAAAAAAACCCAACCATCTTAATCAGATTACATACCATTTTTCTAACATATATATATATATATATATATATAATTTTTTTTTTTTTTTGAGTGAATTTTTCTAACATACTTGCACTAAATAAGAAAATGGCCATTCTATGATACCTACTTTATTTATTTATTTATTTATTGGGGTACGGTGCCCACAAAAGATTAGAGCTATTCTCCTTAATTAAATAAAATTAGGGGGAAAAAAATGTCATAAAAAGAGTCAAGAGTTACTTGGTGTGGTTTTGTCTAAAAAAAAATGTTCTATAAAACCATTTGATTTGAGAATAAAGATAGTTAAAGTATACAGTCTCTTAATCGATATCGTCAATTCTTTTGTTAGTTTTGTATCATAAAATGACCTGCGAATGCACTCTTTATACAACTAAAAGTTTATTGATAACTTGCTTTACTTTTTCTGGGCAGAAAAAAAAAAATAACGTACAACTTGATGATATGGTAGTAAAAATAAGCCATTAAATTAGTACTTGTAAACAAAAAAATAGTTGATTTTCACTGCTACGTCATGTCAGTTGTATAACAGTTTACTAAATAGTATTGCTAAAAAGAAAAAAAAAATATTACTTATCTCAGTGAAATTGTGAAATTACTTTCTAACATAGCCAAATATTGTTGAAAATTGCTCTTTATGTGTTTGGACTCAAATTTCATTTTCCATTGATTATTCAAAAGATTTCCCATTGAACCAAACTAAGCCACTAAAGCCAGGGTTTAATCATATCTCAATATATGGAAATTACAAAAATTCAATAGCGTTTGCTTTACTTACCCATATATTTTTACTAAAGACTCTTTACATTTTTACATTCCACATTCACTATTTGTTTTTAACAAACAAAACTAAGCTATGAAAATTTCTGATGTTGCCATTGGCGTCAATATATAAGATTGTAGGCTTTTTCCACCATGTCTCAATTTATAGCAATTATTAAAATTTGATGGTGATTTATGTTATCTACTACATAAACTACACATTATTTCTATCACCCTTTTTTTTTTTTTTTTTAAACGAAAGAACCCACCATGGTGGCCTTAATTATACTCTACGTTCAAAAGCTAAAAAAAAAAAAATACATAGTCCCTTTTTAATTCCGCAATTTGTAATGTTCTTCTTAAACTTTCAACTGAGCAATGCCCCCTCCAAAAGGAGTTACATTATAATTGCAATGTACCTTCTCGGTACAAAAAAATAACAAAATACCCTAGATAAAAAAAAAAAAAAATGGAAAGAAATTATTATTTTTCTGATTTTTTTTTTTGGAATCTTTTCCCTTTTTTTTTTTTTTAAAAAAAAATTTTAATTTATTTTTTATTTTACACGGGGTCCATTGCAACTCAATGATAGCTCAGGAGGAACATTGTTGTAATTGAAAGTTTAGAGAAACATTTCAAATTAAATAGGGCTGTGCAGGACCCGCGAAAACTCGACCCAAACCGCAAATCCGCACTGCACCGCACCTAAACAGCCTCTACCCGCGCATGTGCTAAACGGATCCCGGTTTTTTGTTCAGCAAACCGCACGGTGCGGTGCGGTTTGCCGGTTCGGATTTGGGAAAATCCCAGGGACCTGCCCCGCCCCGCACCGTATGAATTAAAAAAAAAAAACGTAAAATTGAAATAACCCTAAAGTGAACTTAACCGTCCCCTCATTTTTTTCTCTTCTTCAGTGAATGGTCCAGACTCCAGAGAGTTCACCACGGCCCCCTTCGACAAATTCGGCCCTTCCACGCCATCAGTGCCCTCAACCCCTCCCAGTCTCACATTGCGCCGCTGCTGCCACTACCCCTACCAGTCTACCCCTAATCCCTACACTCAATTTCGTTAGGGTTTTGGTCCTTTTGGAGAGCTCTCTGCCTCTTTGGACTCAACTCTTTTCTCTACGCCAATCTTCGTTTCTTGGTAGTCTTTTCTCTGACGCCGATATTTATTTGTCTTTGCTTTTATATTTCAGTTTATTAACTTTATTTCATGTTTGAATTTATTGTAGCCTGCAACTGCATGGCCAAGGGCTCCAAGTCTCCGACCGGCGACCGCAAGGTACCTTCTAACTTCTAAGTTCTAAGATTTGTTATTGTTACTCCAAAAAACCCTGTTGTAAACTTGTAAAAATTTGTTACTGTTACTCTTAAGAGTCAATATTTGTTTCTTTGTTACTGTTATTCAAAAGATATTGACATATATCATATTGATTCATATATGCTGTATTTAGTGCCGAAATAAATAATGCTTGCCAACTAATTCAATATCATCCAGAGATTTTTCTTTTGCTTGTGGGTAAAATTTCAATAGCTTAAACATCATCTTGCAGTTCATCTACTTGACCTGTTGTAGAAAAATGGACATAAAGGTAGATCTTTTTTTTTTTTTTTTTTTTTAATAAGTAATTTGATTTAAAGTTCAACTTAATTAATAATTATGTTTAACTTGCTGTTAGTTTTTATATTGCTGCCTTTGTTGGTCTAAATCGTGTTTTTTACAAGTTCAAGTTCATAACTTTGTTTGATATGATTTAAAGTTCAGCTTAATCAATAATTATGTTTAGCTTGCTGTTTTTAATCTCTTAAATAAGATTATAAAGGTTCAGCTTAATTATGTTTAGCTTGTTGTTGATTATGTTTTTTTTTTTTTCCACTTAATGTAGAGTTGTAGACTCAAGTCATGGATGATAATTCAACTGGTTGTCATAATACTATTGGTTCTAGTTCTGCGTCATCTGCACCTAGTCTTTTGGACAGTACCATGCCTCCCATGTTGAATGATAATGTTGACTGTGTTGGGGTTGAGGTTGGATCTACAGGAACTATTGGCTCTCAAAATCCTAGTTCAGTTCTCCCACATAAACCTAAGAAATCTGAGCAAACATCAAATGTTTGAGAACATTTTACTAGGTTAGAGGAGAGTGATCCCAAGGATCCTAAATCACAATGTAATTAAGACATTGTTTAGTTATCACCCTAGAAGCCACGGTACCTCATCCATGCTACAACATATCAGGAAAGGTTACAAAAAATATCCTGGTAGGCTTGATAAGTCACAAACAAAGTTGAGTTTTGAGGCTAAGAAGGAAGGACAGGGGGTAGTGGGCGAAGGGACATGTGGCAATCTTGTTTTTACCAAGTATACTGCTACAAAAATAAGAGAATCAATTTCACAGATGATTATTGTGGATGAGTTACCATTTAGATTTGTGGAAGGTGAAGGGTTTCAGAACTTCATGAAGATAGTGGAACCTAGGTATTCAATTCCTTCCCGTTATACTATGATGAGAGATTGTGTTAGGCTTTATATGTCTGAGAAGGAAAAATTGAGGGCAATGTTCTTGACATCCGATATTCGGGATTGTCTTACCACTGATACTTGGACTTCGGTACAGAACCTAAATTACATTTGCATCACTGCTCATTTTATTGATAGTAATTGGAACTTGCACAAAAGAATTTTGAACTTTTGTTTACTTCATAACCACAAAGGTGAGACCATTGAGCAAAAGATTAGGTCGTGTATGCTTGAGTGGGGTATTAGTAGCATTTTCACTATCACAGTTGACAATGTTTCTTCTAATGATATCGCTTTGGAATACTTGAGGAAGAGAACGGCTCATAGGACTGGTGCCATATTGGAGAATCAATTTATGCATGTGAGGTGTTGTGCGCATATTTTAAATCTTATTGTGTCTGATTGTTTGAAAGAGGTTGATGAGTCCATTGTGAAGGTTAGAAGTGCAGTGAAATATGTGAAGTCTTTTCCCCAAAGATTTGAGAACTTCAAATATTGTATGGAAAGGGAAAAAATTGCTTTCAAGGATTTATTGTGTCTTGATGTTCCAACGAGATGGAACTCCACCTTTAAGATGTTAGGTGCTGAAAAATGTCAGAGTCCTTTTGATATTTTGGAGGAGTATGATGGGAATTATGTTCTTTCGTTGACTGAGGAAAATAATGCTAAAAAAGGTTTGGGACCCCTTAATTATGATGACTGGGATCGTATTAAGACTTTTCTCAAGTTTCTCAAACTTTTTTATGATGCCACATTGCGACTTTCAGGGTATTTGTATGTGACTTCTAATATGTATTGGCAAGAAATTTGTAGCATTCAAATGCATATACAATCGTATTGTGATAGTAGTGATTATGTATTGAGTTCTATGGCGAAGAGAATGATGATGAAATATAATAAGTATTGGGGAGATTTATATAAGGTTAATGTGTTTATATTTGTTGCTGTCATACTTGATCCACGAACCAAATTGGGGTCATTGGAATTTTGGTTCAAGTATGTTCTTAATGAGGAGCAATGTACTAATATGGTGAAAAAATTGAAGCACTACCTTCAAAAATTATATGATCACTTTGATGTTGGAGAGACTTCATCTCAAGTTGAACATGGTAGTGTATATGCATGCCCTCAAAGTTCCTCAATGATAGAAGAAACTGATAACCTTTCACTTAACTTCATAAACAAGTTTCATAAGTTCGGTATTTGATAGAAGATGTTGAAAAATCAAATGTAAATTTTGATATTTTAAATTGGTGGAAGGTGAACTCATCCAAATTCCTAGTACTTGCTAAAATAGCACGTATTGTGTTGGCCATTCCCATTACTACAGTTGCTTCAGAGTCTGTGTTTAGCACTGGAGGGCGTGTGTTGGATCATTTTCGAAGTTCATTGGCCCCCAAAACAGTTGAAGCATTGGTATGTGCACAAAATTGGTTAAGATCAAAACCCTTGAGCAATGTCAATGGTTGTGACACAGAGATAGTTAAAGATCCTGAAAGTTATAAGCTCGATTCAGGTAAGATTTCTGTTATTCAGTATTCACTTCTTAATTTATTTTGATATTTAGTATTTACAAATTGAAACTTTTTTTTTTTTGGTTACAATTGAGAATGTAATTTTTTTTTTTTTTTTTTTTTTTTTCATTCTTTGTAGAAATAACTTCGAAGAAAATCAATATGTCGCTTGAGAAGGATCAGTGGCGTGAAGATTGAAGATTGAAGATTGAAGTTGCCTTTTTTATTCTGCTATTATCTTTTACTTTATTTTTAATGTAACTTAAGTTTTATGTGTTAATGTGTGCTACTAGCCTATTAGCTTGGTTTGTTTGTGTTTTATAATTTTACTGCTGGATCTGTAACTTAAGGTTTTATGTGTGCTGCTACTACTGCCTGGGTAGTTGCTGCCTGATGGATTTGTTTGTCTTTTCTACTGCCTACTTAGCTTGGCTGTTGCTTGTTTGGGTGGGAGGTGGGTTGCTTTTGCTTTGTTATGTTTATGTTTGTGTATGTTTTAATTAGGATTTAGTTTGATAGATGCTGAAGATTTAATGTTAGAATTATTAATATTTCTTGTAGTGAATCTAGTGATGTATATATATTAGGATTCAGTTTTTTTTATTTCATTAGGTGGATGCTGAAATTTTAATCTGTTGATTTCATTAAGTGGATGCTGAAATTGTAAATTTGTAATCTGATGTTTTCAATCATTTCATTAGGTGGATGCTGAAATTGTAATATGTTTGTTTCATTAAGTGGATGCTGAAATTGTAATATGTTGATTTCATTAACTGGATGCTGAAGATTTTGTTAGAATTATTGATTTGTAGATTATATTATTAACTTTGAATGTTGATTTATATTTACTTAAAAAAAAAAAAATTCTGTTTACTTACATTTACACTGCTAAGTAGTGAGTGCTGAACTGCTGGTTTATTAAAAAAAAATGTTTAATTATTGAAATGGGCTTTTAAACTTTTAGTGTAGTTTACACTTTAATCAGGTTTCTATATACAAAAAGAATAAATTTATTTTTTTTATAACAGCAAAAGCCAATATTTCTTTACTTTAATAGTTTTAAAATTCAATAAAATTTTTTCGTAATTGCCCCTATTTAACCCAACCCGGCCCGCGAGCCCCCGCCCCGTACAGATCCGCCCCGCACGGATACCCTAAATTCGTTGAGGCTTGCGGGTCCTCTATACCCAACCCGCATGTGTGCGGGGCGGGGCCAAAAATGGAGGAAAACCGCCCCACCCCGTGCACACCCCTAAAATTAAATGGTAGTTAGAGGAGGCCATGTATACTTTTCTTCAAAATCTATTATTTTTTCATTAAACCAAACTACATTATAATTGGACTATGGAAACTTTTAGCGTAAAAAAGTCTTGGTAGAAATGGTCATCAAAATGATTTCTAATTGAAATATGTGGAAAATAGTTTACTCACTTGTGTTTGTTTTGTATTCCTTGGCTAGCATGTATAGTTTTGGAAATAAATTACTAGGTTTTAAAAATAAGGCTAGCCCTATAGGTTGGGTACAAACTAAACCGAACTCGAGGCTTCCCCTAAGCACTATATTCATGAAAGCCTAAATGCCCAGGAGGCTCACATACACACAGCTCGGGTTTTTAGGGTTTGGAAGGTTGGACATACCTAGTTTGCCACATTGCTTCATACACAAGGTGTTTGTTACAAGGCACCATCAGTAAAATTGGTTTTTTGAGCTATATGATGGTTATAATTGGTCATGATCTACATGGAGATATACACAAGAGAAACTGTGAATGTCATCATACAATATTTGGATACACTATTAAGTAAAATTGTGTGTGTCATGATTCAAGGTCATGATTCAAGGCTCCATTGGTGAAATCGAATCTTAGAGCTTCATATGATGGCCATGATCTATATGGAAGGGGACCATCGAAGAAGTGCCTCGATGCGATGTACTTGACGAATGACTAGATTGTGAGGTATTTGCGCGATTTAGATGTTTCCTCCGGTACCTCCAGGCCACTTGAATGAGGATTGCGGCACGGGATCTCCAGTAGGGTGATTCATACCTACAATGAAGCAAATTTCACGTTATTATGTGGGGTGTTTGACAAGAAACTAACATGCCCTTTCCGAAGAACAATGTCTGAGTTATTTTAGCTCGGTTTTAGGAGGGCTTTAACTCTTTTAATATATGAGAAGCTACAGCTAATTTGGAAAGCAACTGGATTTCTTCTCAAAAGCCTCATAAAAAAGCCCAAATTAATCCAAAAATTTGGTGAAAAGCTTGTTAGAGTGAATATATGAATGTGTGTGATACGTATAGTATGCAATTTCCTACAAGTATGAGGACATTGAGGAGTGGTATGTAAACCTTCAAATGCAGAACAAAAAACAAAATAATAATAATAATTAAAATAAAAACATAAGAGAAGAAAAAGAAAGAAGAATTTATTTGCTATACACGGTTATCCCAATGCAATGCTCGGATACCATGTAATCCTACTCCATCTCTCTAGATATTTGATAAAAAGAAGTAGGTGACAGGAGAAGCCCTCACTCTTACAGAGGCCATCCGAAGTTTAATGGAGTCTTACAAGTGCAAACTTACTTAAGGTTTTGATTAATCGAAGTTCTAAGTGATTGTCTTTAGGATGTTTGCTATATGTATGTATATATTTCCTAATCTAACCGCACCAAAAAGTTTTCGCATCAAAAGTACTCCTCCAATATGTAGGATCTATTATGTGATCTACTAGAACCCCATGTTGGCTTTGCAAATTTTCAAGATTGCCTTCCCCACCAAGTTTCTTGTGTTTTATTTAGTATTTATGAAGAAAAATGGGCCTTATGTTTTTAGCTATGTAGCTTATATGGGCAGGAAAAATAATATTCTGGAAGGGATTTTTTCGCATTAAAGATTTTACTTGGCAGGGAAGGAAGAAAAGATAAATGAGAACAATTAACTTGTTCTTATGAGACTCAGATACAGGTTGACATAGAAATAACCTTATGGCTCCTTGAACACGTGTATTCCGCAAGAATCTTGAATAAAGACTGGTGACTTCTTCAAGGTCTGCAGCTCGGAGTGAAAATGCTTCTACATTTGTTAAGCAACTTACAGTCCTGCTGCTAAGCAATCTCTGTCCAGGAATCCTTCTTTTTCTCTCATCTGCAATGGAAACCACGTTGATAAAATATGCCGTTGTCTTCAAATGCAGACATCTTACAGAGAAGCCATAATTCTGGCCAAGTCCACTAGGCCCTTGAAAATTCTAAACAGCTAGTTTTTGATTAAACTCGTACCTTTATTTACTGAAGAATGCTCAAGACACCATGAGAGAAGTTCCTCACCACAAACATCGCCTTCAGATAAGGTAACCACATTCCCATCTTCTCCCATGCTCTCTGTTTTTCCACGTACAATGAAAACCATCTTGTCAATCAGACCACCTTGATACAAAATTTTGCTTCCTTTAATGTATATCTTTTGTCTGAGTCTCTCACAAATGGCATCTAAGACTGGTTCATCCATCAGAGCAAAAATCCGAACCTGCAGTATGTTTTTAAATTCTCATAACATGCTTATGAATCGATCCAAAGTCAATGACTCTGGTACCAGCAATGTTCACTACTTTGAACGCTACTTTGAACGTGCATTTTGATGTCTACAAAGAGTTTGCATACATATTAATAAATAGCAATTGCAGGAAACATCTATTATCCAGAATTTAACGAAAATGCAAGCGAGCATTATGACTATAAGACTGCGATCAATTATAAGTTTTAAAATGATTTTCCCCCCATTCAATTCTTCTAAGACGTCCTGAAGGTAACTTGGGGCTTCGTCTAGGTTCATTGTTTTAGACTAACAGATCTGTCACGGCATTTCCGGGATGCATGAGAATCAAACAACATAAAATTCATTATTTAGAACTCAAAACATAAATATGGTTCAGTGAGCTCCAAAAATCATAGAGATCGTAATAACAGAAAAAGATATAGAGATTACGACCTCATCAAGGCTATAAGGACCACACTTAATATCTCTATGCATTAAGTGCCTCAGCCAAAACAGATTTGAAAATTAGTAGTTTGTGTAAACCATATCACTGCTGCCAGCTCAGCATCCGCAGAATCTCGTCCAAGTTCAAGTGAAGACTTCTCTCTAGTGTAGACTCCTAACTAATAGATAGGATTATGTATATTTAAAATAGAGAGTTTGAATTCTGTTCAAACTCTAGATAAGCTAGATAAGGTTTATGTTTGTAATTCAAACATTAGATAGGTTTACTTAACTGATCAAAAGATCATGCAACTATTTTCTCTATATATACGTTACTACACATCAATACAAATCATTGAAGTTCAAATTTTATTATGGTATCAGAGCTCTAAATTGCTCACGCAGAATTTTTCGATCTCTTCTACATTTCCGCTACTTTTTCTTTCTTCTTTTCTCTCTATCAATGGCTTCCAACTCTGCTGTCCAATTTGTTCCGCCTAATATTGGCCAGCTTATGACCTTCAAATTGGAAGGACCCAACTACATCACGTGGTCTAACCAAGTGATTCCAATTTTGAAGATCAACGACTTGATGGGTTTCGTGGATGGTTCTGAACCGTGCCCTCCCAAGTACGTCCTGGATGATCAAGGGAAAGCTACTGCTACCCTGTCTCCAACTTTTCTGCTTTGGACTAAGAAAGATCAGTTTGTTCTTTCTTGGCTTAATGCCACTCTCACGGAGAAAGTGATGTCAACCACCTTTGGTGTCACCAGCGCTCGACAAGTCTGGGATTCCCTCTCCAGCCGGTTTGCTTCTCATTCCAAGACCCGGGTATCTCATCTTCAGCGCCAGCTTCAGAGTCTTCATCAAGGCTCTAAAGGTTGTTCTGAATATATTGAAGCTGCCAAGCAGTTTTCTGCTCAACTTACAGCTGTGGGTCAACCGGTTACTGAAGATGCTCTTATTGGTTACGTGGTTGGTGGTCTTCACCCGTCCTTCAATCCTGTGGTTACATCACTATCCGTGGCTTCCCGCTACAAATCTCACTTTTAGTGAGTTTCAAGATGAATTGCTCTCTTATGAGCTTCTATTGGATAGCCAAACCGCTTCCAATACTGCAGACACTCACTAGTTTGCCATGTTCTCCTCCAAGCCTACTGCCAACAATTACAACCGTAAGCCTAAAACCTCTAGAAAACGCTGGAATGGTCCTAAGACTACATCTTCTTCATCAAAGTTTCAGCCTCCATCTTCTTCCCCTGCCAGACCCCCATGTCAAATATGTGGGAAGTTGAGTCACCAAGCGTTGGATTGCTTTCATCGGATGGATCATGCCTTCCAAGGTCGTCATCCTCCTGCTCAACTGTCTGCAATGGTGGCTACCTCCAACCAAACTGTTGATAATAGTCCATGGTATGCTGACAGTGCTGCGAATCAACACATCACTGCCAACCTTGAGAATCTCTCCTTACAACAGCCATACTCGGGTTCTGATGATGTAGCTGTGGGGAATGGCACAGGTTTGAGCATTCAAAACACTGGTTCTATGAGTTTTCATACTCCTAAATCTTCCTTTCATCTTTCTCAAGTTTTACATTGTCCTAAAGCTTATGCTAATCTTCTCTCCATTAATCATTTTTGTCGAGATAATGATTGTTTCTTTCTTCTCAATGGTTCTCATTACTTTGTTAAGGACAACCAAACGGGTCTCACTCTTCTGGAAGGCCGGAGTGAAGGTGGTCTCTATCCTCTTCATTTGCAGTCTTTTTCGGTCAATAAGCAGCATGCCTTGATTGCTTTCTTAGGTGTCAAGACTTCTGCAGCTGTGTGGCATTCTCGGCTTGGTCATGCCTCTCAGCCAGTTGTTTCTCATTTGTTGCAGCAATTTTCCCTTCCGGTCAGTGGGGTTAAGCATTTGGATGGTGTCTGTGAACCTTGTCAACTTGGCAAAAGCAAGCAGCTTCCATTTCATCCTTCTCCCCGTGTCTCTTTATGTCCTTTAGATCTCATCCATTCGGATGTTTGGTCATGCTCTACGAAGTCCTTAGGTGGCTGTTCTTACTATGTTCTTTTTATTGATGATTTTTCCAGATTTACCTGGTTATATCCCATTCATAATAAATCAGATGTGTTTCAAGTTTTTGTCTAATTTAAGTCTATTGTGGAAAATCAGTTCTCTTCTTCCATCAAACAATTTCAATGTGATGGTGGTGGTGAATACATGTCTAAACAATTTAAAAATTTTCTGGTTACTCATGGCATACTCCACCGTGTTTCTTGTCCACATACACCACAACAAAATGGTGTGGCCGAGCGTAAGCATCGCCATATCATGGAAATGGGTCTTTCTTTGCTTGCTCAATCACATATTTCTTCCATTTTTTTCGGTTGATGCGTTTGTCACATCTGTTTTTATCATCAATCGGCTTCCTTCTTCTGTTCTTGGAGATGTTTCTCCATTTTTTAAACTCTTTAAGAAAGGTCCTGATTATTCCTTGTTTCGTTCCTTTGGGTGTTCTTGTTTTCCTCTTTTACGTCCTTACTCCACTCATAAATTAATGTTCAGGAGTAAACATTGCATCTTTCTTGGATATAGCTCTAATCAACGTGGGTATCGCTGTCTAGATCCTGTGTCTCATAAGGTGTATGTGTCAAGGCATGTTGTTTTTGATGAATCTCGGTTTCCAGCCACAGAGGGTGGTTTATCTGATTCTGCTCCTATTGCTTCGGTCTCTACTGCTTCTTTTCCTTCTTTTCCTAGCTTTCACTCACCTTCTTCAATGCAGATTACTCCTGTTCCAAGTGTTGTTCCTCCTGCAGTGCAGGATCCACACTCACCTCTACCGAATGCTCCTTTGTCCTCTCCTCAAGTTGATACTTCACCATCTATCGAATCCAGTGATCCCCTTATTTCTTCCCTGTCCGAGGCTTCCTCAGCTCTTATTCCTTCTCATTCAATGGTCACACGATCAAAAACCGGTACATTGAGGTCTCGGTCCTTTCCTGATTACACTTCCTTCTTCTCTACCAAGCATCCTGTCTGTGCTCTTACCAGTGTCTCTATTCCGATTGAGCCTACATGCTACTCCCAAGCTGAGAAGTCTCCTGAATGGCGTGTTGCCATGGGTGATGAGTTTGATGCTCTACTTGCTAATGAAACGTGGTCTTTATGTCCTCGTCCTTCTCAGCATAATATCATACGGAATAAATGGGTTTACAAGATCAAGCAGAAACAAGATGGTTCTATTGATCGATATAAGGCGAGGTTGGTCGCGAAGGGTTTTGATCAAGAAAGTGGGGTGGATTTTACAGAAACTTTTAGTCCAGTGGTTAAAACTTCTACTATCCGGGTTATTTTGGCCCTTGCAGTTCAGTTTAATTGGATTATTCGCCAATTGGACGTGTCTAATGCTTTTCTCCATGGACATTTGCTGGAAGAGGTTTATATGGAGCAACCTAGAGGGTTTGTTGACTCTCAGTTTCCCTCTCATGTTTGCAGATTGCACAAGTCCTTATATGGCCTTAAACAAGCACCTCGTGCTTGGTTTACACGATTATCTCAGACATTGCTGGAGTTTGGGTTTGTTTCTTCTACTGTTGACAGTTCATTATTTGTGTTTCATGAGGGAAGTGTACACCTTTACTTCTTAATATATGTGGATGATATCCTGTTCACTGGAACATCTTCCTCCCATATTGCCTCTGTTATTACTAAACTTCAGCAGGTTTTTAAACTCAAGGATCTCGGCAACTTGAGTTTCTTCTTAGGCATCCAAGCTGTTCGGTCCTCTCAAGGTTTACATTTGAGGCAAGCTAAATACATCTCCGACTTGCTGTCCAGGTCTAAAATGTTGGGTGCTAAGCCTTTTTCTTCCCCCTGCCTTGCTGGTTCCAAGATGTCCAATGCAGATGGTGATCCCTTATCTCCAACTGACACTACTCTCTATCGCCAAACAGTGGGTGCCTTGCAATATTGTACCTTAACACGTCCGGATATTGCTTTTTCTGTAAATCAGTTATGCCAACACATGCATACTCCGTCTACCCTTCATTGGATAGCAGCTAAAAGAGTCCTTCGCTATCTTAAAGGGACTATTGATCACGGCTTATGGTACACCAAAGGTCCCTTGATTCTTCAAGCCTTTTGTGACTCTAACTGGGCAGGTAATCCGGATGATCGTCGTTCTACGACTGGTACTGGTATTGGTATTGTTTTGGGCTCCTCTCTAATCTCTTGGACTGCCAAGAAACAAACAGTGGTTGCACGATCAAGCACAGAGGCTGAATATCGTGCTATGGCCCTTGCCACTACCGATCTATTTTGGTTGCGCATGCTCTTTAAGGATCTTGGTATTCCTTTGTTTTCAACTCCTCGTCTATGGTGTGATAATATTGGGGCTCTTGCTCTTGCTTCTAACCATGTTTATCATGCTAGGACTAAGCATATTGAAGTCGACTACCATTTCATTCGTGAAAAAGTGCTCAATGGTGATATATCCATCAAGTATATTAGCACTCATGATCAGCTTGCCGACATCTTCACTAAAGGTCTCAATTCTGTTCGGTTTTCTTTCCTACGTGACAAGCTTATGGTTTGTTCCGTCCCCATTAGCTTGAGGGGGGCTGTAAACCATATCACTGCTGCCACCTCAGCATCCGCAGAATCTCGTCCAAGTTCAAGTGAAGATTCCTCTCTAGTGTAGACTCCTAACTAATAGATAGGATTATGTATATTTAAAATAGAGAGTTTGAATTTTGTTCAAACTCTAGATAAGCTAGATAAGGTTTATGTTTGTCATTCAAACATTAGATAGGTTTACTTAACTGATCAAAAGATCATGTAACTATTTTCTCTATATATACGTTACTACACATCAATACAAATCATTGAAGTTCAAATTCTATTAGTTTGATGGGGCTTGTTAGAATAGTAGTAAATGATTAAATTCCATTCTCCATCAACTTAAGTTTTTGAGCCGAGTGATAGTTTTTCTTGGTACTAGAGCCCTGACAAATTATGAAAGTTGGATGCCAGCATGAGATCAGAGTAGGTGGTCTTAAGTTTGAACACCATCTCCACACGTTTAAAATTCCATGTGTTGGCCTCACTCATTGATTGTGAGTTTGTGCCTACATGTAAATGAGAGTTTTGAGCCTATATGTGAAGGAAAATATTAGAATAATGATTAAGGTTTTGTTTGTTAATAAACTGTATTCTTGTATTCTGTATTAAGTTTGACTTTCCCCCTCAAAACAAATACATTAATAAACAACTCAAAAAACAAAACACTTTTTTAAAAACTGTATTCTTACCTTGTTATAGGAATATCTTCACAAAAAACGTGTTCAACTTTTGTATTTTGTAGGGGTAGGAGTTAAATTATTATTTAACAAAAATTAAAAAATAAAATAAAAAGAAAAAAGAATTAGAGTGGCCATGTGACCACCCTCCATTGAAGGTGAACAGACGGCCACTCTCTTCTCTCTCTCTTTTTTCTTTCTTTTGAGTTTTCTCAAAACAAGCAAGTGTACTCTATTAGAAAACATTCTCTCAAATATGGACTCCACCAAAATACACTTCTAAAAACACTTTTATGGCACATCGAAACATATTTAAACCAAAAACACAAAACACTCCCCAAAATACATTAACAAACATAGCCTTAAACGATCCATTCACCATTTTCTATTAGTTTAAGTTTTCGGAATAAATAATAATCTGCCCGGGCTCAACTTAAGCACCTTATTTTTATGGAGATGGGTTTTCTCAAAGACACAAATCAAGAAAATATAAGGAACCTTAAAACATGAAACTCCAATAGCCAACAATAAAACATAAAAGAAATGTGAAGTAACAAATTAAAAATGGGAAATTATAATACAGGCATATGAGAAACTCCAGAACCTCAAAAAACTTCACATGTCCAAGCTATCCTTCACTTACTATTGTGTTCATTTTGGGGGTGGGTTCTTTTCAGATGGATCCAGCCCCCTTCACTTCTTCACTTTAATGATGGCCATATGATGAGGGAGAGGTTGATTTCAATAACTGGTGTGGGACGGCCTTGTAACTTCGGGATTAAGGGGCTGTCTTACTAGAAAAGTGATGATAATGAGGAGAAAATGATTTAGAGAAGAGGGATAGGTTTTCGATTACTTATTAAAAAAGAAGAACAGGGGAATAGGATTTAGAGAAGAGGAGTAGAAGCCTAGAAGAGATTATGATATGAGATTGATGAGAATTTCAGCAGGGAAAAAGGGAACAAAGAGCTGCTGAGAATTTTTTTTTTGATAAGTAAGTAGAAATTTCATTAAAAAAAGCGTAAGGCGCCCCTTAGTACACAGGGAGTATACAAAGGAAGAGCCCAGCTAGCCCATAAAGCAAAACCCAACAAGACCCTCAAAAACCCCATAACCCAACACCACCCAAAACCCTCGAGAGCCCCAAAACCCAAAATAGAAACAGCCCCCATTCAAAACAGTCCACGAAACCACCCAACCCTAATCCCCTAAACCCCTAAGCCCCTAAAGCTCACAATCTTCAATCATATCCCATCGCGTATGTTCCTCGTCAAGGGCAGAGAGTACAGCCATAGATTTTTCATCTTTTTCCCCGAAAAACAAAGAGCATGCCATAGACAACTCCATAGGAGATAAAGGCTGGAGTTGTTTTCCTTGACCCACCACCGGCTTTGGCTTCCTCCCTTCCGACGAGCCCATCTCAATGGAAACTTGTGGACCCACGGCAGAATTCTCCGACCCACTCCCTAAGTCCTCAAAAACAGAATGCTTCCGACCAGCCTCTGAGGAAGCCAAAGAAGAAACTGGGAGAGGAAAATGAGAAGAATCGGTGACAAGAACGGGATCCGGGACCGAAACCAACTCCGAACCCATGTTCGAACCCTGACAAATCCTCCGACCGGCTATCCTACGCCTAGAGGGATAGTTCGCGTCACCATAGTTGATGGAACTCTGCAAATTAAGAAGTTCCCTTTTTCCTTTAGTCTTTTGGCGCGCAATCATTTTCTCCCGCTGAAACTCTTCTTCCATGGAATCCCTAATTGCCAAGGCCTCCTCCCCAAAAGCCCCTTCCAGTGCCCAATCCAAAGGCAAGCCATCCCAATAATCTTCTTCCTCCTCCTCCCAAACTACAATCTCCCCGTTATGATCAGACTCGATGGGCCACCTCTGAGATTGAGAAATACCATTTCCTTCAATGGAACATGGAACGATGCATCCACTCAAAGGAGAGGAGAGACCAACCGCCCCAACGTCCTTCACCTCACACGGCAAAACATGAGGGACAGAAGCAATCGGGGGTAAATTGAGGAAACCCTTCTTAAAAAGCCCCTGATTAGCTGTGGTCTGGTTCTTCTTTTTCGCACGAGACTCTCCACCCGTTTCCTTAAAAGGAATAGGATCTGCGGAATGCTTTGAGGCTACCAAAGAATCATCTAACAACCCATCATTCCATACCACTTTCTGCCCTGCCCTGATCTCCCTAGCCCTCCTGTAGTAATACTTAAAAGGACAGCTTAGCAAGAAGGGTGAAGAGGGAGATCGAAGCTTCTTCCCCAGCTCATTGGCTCCTGAGAGGGGAGGAAAACCAGAGGATTTTTCACCACTCAAAGACCCAGACGACGCCGGAGGAACAGCGGTCGCCGGCGACGGCAAATCCGCACTCGGCAGTGGAAAGACGAACGCAGTGGCCGGCTCAGAACAGTCTCCGCTCAAAAGGTCCCCACTGGGAACCACCATCTCCGACGAAACGCCATTGCACAGCCCAGAAGAATCCACCGAAGTCGTCTCCGGCAACGACGACCGTGAAGAACTAGGTTTCGGCATGAGGCATCCCAAGCGCAAACCATTCCGACACAGTCCATTCCTTGCAAGACGACCCAGAAGCTTGTTAACAGCCCGGCCCAAAGCCATGTTGGACCCTATGACCCGCTTACTCCACGTGCGCAACTTAGAGATTTCAAATTTCAAACTCGCACGTGGACGAATAGACTTACCCAGTGGACGGCGATGCTGGTCCTTACCC